>NW_026606129.1:32950000-34197500 GCF_029834395.1 Sorex fumeus
AATTTCCTATGTTGTTGATTTTCACTTTTCAACAATTTTTTAAAATGTAAAGTGCATTAGCAATTTTATTGGTGGAAATACACCGAAAACAAAATCTTCAAGTTTCTGTATGTGACAGTCAGCTGTTATAAGCTGACTTTCTCATTTGGCTGATGAAAGGAGCATTTTATAATATTTAGCTGGCAGAAATAGTAATTTCTATTTCTCATACCCATTGACACAAGAGGAAAAAGTTAGGGACTTTCTGAATATGGGTATAACCCAAAGCATTCTCCCAAATTTCTGGTTAATTTATAATTCTAACAGAGTCGCTTAAGAATTTGAAATTAGAACTAAAGACATTAAAGTAAGTCTTTGTGTCAACTCCTAACTCCTTAATTATTTGCCAGGGTATCCCAGGGAGTTGTGCTCTAGAAAGAAGATATCTGAGGCCTTCTGATACTTTGGTCTTTAATATCAGCCTTATAATATGCTTCCATACCCAGTATGATCCATGTGGGTACTGCAACTAGCCTCAGAGAAGTAAGATTTTGCTTTATCTATTAGCATAATTCAGAGACTGAATTAATTAGGTCCAAGAATCCTAGTGCTCTAGTTGAGCACTAATTAGCTGCAAAGTCAGATGGACTCCACTTTCTTATGACCTAGTGTGACTCCACTGAACTCAAGAACCAAGTTCTCTCTGTGATTGCTTTGTGCTAATAAATGCTGTTTGATGCATAGGTCCAGAGTACTTCATGGATGCCTCATCCGCCATACGTTATGCAACCAACAGTAAGTGTTCTCAGTCACCTGAGGCTAAATATTTCTATTATCCAAGTGAAAGCTTTGTAATGCATAGAAGCTTTGGGGTAAAGTTTTTGTTTTATTCAGTACCTCTTCAGGCAGCCATAGTTTTCAGATGCAAAGCTGTTCCTGAAATTCTACAAAAGCATGTACTTTAGATCTAGAAGGAAAATCTATAAGAGTGAGAGAGAGCAAGAGCGAGTGAGCGAGCAAGCGAGCGAGAGAGAGAGAGAGAGAGAAAGAGAGAACCACATGGAAGAAATAACCTTCAATCTTCCGAGTTGATTTCTCTACCATTTGTTATGAGTGGGACATTTCTTCAGGCAGGAGCTCAGCATTCTGGACGATTAAATCCATTACAAGAGGAAAGACACACTGTTTTTCTTCTCCCGTTATGCTTTGTTTTCACTAATGTATTTTGGTGTGCTTTGGGGGAAGTTTTGAGTATCATAGCCAAATGTTGACACAAAGCAATGTTTTTGAAATATGGAAGTAGTTGGCTACTAATAGAAAGATCTATAGAAAGATTGCAAAGTGGATATATATTCTCTCTGTTAATGGATTAGAGCTATAATCTTCAGTAGTGAATTTTTTTCCAAAATATTTGAACTTTTACCTAGTTACTACTTTTTGCATTTTGTGGTACAATATTACATAGACTACAGTAAAAAATAAACTACATATTCTGTTAGACTTTAGATTGAAGGATGATGGTTCTGTTTATTTTTGACTTGGTCTTCCCAGTTTTCTACCTGTATAGTAATAGAAGGTCTGGGGGTTTAAATAGAGTTACACTCTTAAATACCTGAGTAGAGAGAAGAACCTAGCTGAAAGTTGTTTGACAAGGTTCAGGATACCCAATCTTCTGACTATGCACATATTTGTACCTTTATTATTTTTCCTGTCTAAATTATTGTTATTTTTGATTTGCGGGGCACACCCAGCATTGATCAGAGCTTGTTATTCTTGCTTTTGTACTACAATCAGGAATCACTCCTGATAGAACCATATAGGTTGCCGGGGATAGAATCTAGGTTGGCCAAATGTAAGGCAAGCACTTTATTAGTTGTGCTATCTCTCAGGTACATCTGTCAATTTTTCAAAAGTACTTTGGGGAAGATCAGTTAAGAACTTCCATGAATATATTTTTTAATTATGGTATATTACACATTGCTATTTTTATTATTATTGAATATTTTAGTTTAACAAGGAAAGAATAATATTTTGTTTGTACCCTTCAAAATTAACTATCTATAAGGGTATCATGTGTTAAAAATCAGGAAGCTAAATACTCAGAAACTACTTCTGGGATTCAAAGGATCACCACACCTGGTTTTCATATTTGAGTATTATCTATTTTTTAAAGGACCATCCCAAATTCCTTCTAATGCAATATGGTTTGTTTTTAAGGAATAAAATATTGGTAGTTTGCTGCGACAGAACTTTTTACCACATTTTGCAACCTCCTCTACTTTCTATTATTTACATACCTAGAGGTCTTCCTGAGTTCATCTGGTATATGTTCTTTAAATCGAATCAACATACAAGAAATCCAGGTTATATTTTTCTGTCCAGAGCATAAGATAGAATTCAATAGATGCTTCTAAGCCAATGTACAGTATACATTAAGTCAACAGCCTAAGCTGGGAATGTAGAGGTCTTGCCAAGTTCTGATGATGAGAATTTCTAGAAGGCAATGGCTACTTTTACAAAAATAATACTGTGTTCATCCCTAGAGTAGGAATACTAGCTCATAGCCAAAAGGAATGCACAACTGGTAAAATCTGAGCCGTTTTCCAGATGTTAAACTAAGACTCTGCTGCACCTTCAGAGCAGTAAAGAGAGGGGAAGATGTGTTTTTAAGCGTCTTTATCTTACTTAGGAACTTAGTATTTCATGACTTCTTCCTCCACCCTTTCATATCTTTAGGCCCATTTATAGGTAATTTGTATCTCTTCTGTATCCCTTTAGCAACAGTGTGTGTGTGTGTGTGTGTGTGTGTGTGTGTGTGTGTGTGTGTGTGTGTGTGAATTTGTTCCATTGAATCTTACTTGCTGTAGTGACTGCTTGCTGGTATTTTATCACTTCCCATAACTAGATGAGCATCATGTTTAAGCTTTGATAGTTTAATTTAAAATGTAATGTTTGTGATTGGGGAAGATTCCAGGGAACTGAAGTGGCTGGGCCACCCAGAACCTTGTTGTCTTTAACATGGAAACAAATGACTAACTAAACACTGTTATGGAAACCCAGAGTTTTTACCATCAATTTTTTGCCCTCTAACTTGATTGTATTCACATAAAGTTTGACCCAGCTGAGTAAGGCTTAACTCATCACTCTATGAGAATAAAAAGCAGACATGCTTAAGCATATGAAGGCAAGGAAACCAAATATTTTGATCTAAAAAGAGTTAATAAATGGCCAGATGACTAATCGTATGGATTTTAGCTTAGAATCTTTTGAAAAGAAAATAATTCCTAACTATTGAACTTTAGTTAATTTTCTTTAGGTTGTTAAATATCTGAGCTGCAATGTCCTCATTTGTAATACTGACAAAACAATGCTGAAATAATTGTGCATCTTTTACAATAAAGTAAATATACGGTACTTCAGTGATAGTACAGTGGAGATATATTTGCCTTATACACGGCCAACCCATGTTTAGACCCTAGCACTTCCTGTGATTCTCCCAAGACCTCCTAGTGATCCATCCTCAGTCAGGAGTAAGCCCTGAACACTACCAGGTGTAGAACAAAAAAAAAAAGAAAATCTGAAATATAGTAAAAGATAAAATTTTATTTTTATTATTTAGTTATGTGTAGGGGCCCGCTCGAACAAATTGATGAACAACGGGAGGACAGTGTAGTACAGGGCAGTTATGTGTAGACTACGTTATACTTTAGAGAAGCCCAATGATATAAAATAGCACTGTAGCACTGTCCTCCCATTGTTCATTGATTTGCTTGAGTGGGCACCAGTAACATCTCACAACAAATTGTGAGACTTGTTACTGTTTTTAGCAAATCAAGTACGTCACGGGTAGCTTGCCAGGCTTTGCCATGGGGGTGAGATACTCTAGGTAGCTTGCCGTCTTTCCAAGAGGGACAGAAAAATTGAACCTGGGTCGGCCGGGTGCAAGGAAGAACACCTTGCCCGCTATGCTATTGCTTCAGCCCATATAATATAAGCTGATAAAGTTGAGACAAAGTAATAATCACCTCTTTCTGCACTTCCATATTGTTTTTTTTAATTTAGTATGCTAATGAGTTTAGTGGAAATGACCTTTGCAATTATAAATAAGACAAATTGCTTAGGTTGTACTTTTTTTTCACTTATTAAATTATTTGACACCCAATACTTTATAAATGGCCATGGTGGATTGGAAAGATATCTCAAAAGGTAGGGGGGAAAGCTTCAGTGCTAGGTTTCTCCTTGCTGAATGTGTGGGAGATTTTGAGTCAATCCTAAAACATGGTCCCTGTTCCCCAGAACTTCTGGCTCTAATCCTGGAGACCCCTTAGTCCATGGAATTGACTCTAGGTCCACAAGCATCACTGGATGTTTCCCCCTACAAAAATTTAATTAGATTTTTTAATTTAAGCACCTCCTTTTCTTTTAAAGTCAGAAATTTAAAACTACCACACATATAAATACAGTGTCAGAATCTGCATATCTCAAATATATTTCACTAATTCTTATTGTTTGCAATTTTTCCTGACTCTCATATCTTTTCCTCAGTTGGGTTATAACTATAATGATAATGTTTGTGTAACAAAATGGTCTCTTGTAAGCTCTGAGATATTGGTATGTTAGTGGGTCCCCTCAAAAATTGTCATAAATTACTTAGTAAGTGACATTACTTTTGTTTATCCTTTATTACTCCTCACCTGAACAGACATTAAAGAGAGAGCACCATTAGACTAAATTAAGAATTCAGTTTTTTGCTGCAAGAAAGTAAAATTGCTGACTATGTAAATATAAATGGTTATCTTTGCTGCTTCTCAGCTCAGACTTCTGTACTATATTCTGAAATCCCAGCATTACACTGACAGAATTTTAATAGATGATGGATTGCACCAAATATCTACTCTACATAAGCAGCACGTCACATTAGAATCTCAGATGAATGCACAATTGAAATACCTATGCTTCAATACAATTAATATTTTGCAAACCTGTGCTGACAAAGAGAAAAAATCATAGTTCAGAAGTAACATTGTTCCATTTCCTGAAATTTTACTTAGGCTCATTTGAATCATAAATAATTTTTTGGCTTTTGTGTCACACCCGGCTATGCTCAGGTTACTCTGGGCTCTGCACTCAGAAATCACTCCTGGCAGTTCTCAGGGGACCATATGGGATGCCAAGTATAGAACCTGGGTCGGCCGCATGCAGGGCAAATGCCCTACCCACTGTGCTTTTGCTCCGACCCCCATAAATATTATTTTCTTCGTGTGGTTAGCTTTATTTCATTTTAAGGTAAAATATTGACTTGCTTTTTACTTAATTGAAAATTGATGATCTAATTATTATGATATAAGAAACACACGAGACCCTTATTGAACTCTTGGGTGATTGGTTGTGATACATAGCAAAATCTTCACTTTAATGATTAATACGCCTCAGGTGTACATCCTAAGAGCAAATATAAACTTGTTCTCTACAATAAGGTTGTTTAAGTAAGCTTCAGAGTATTGAGCTTGGCCATTTTTTACTTACAGAGATATGACTTACACATAATTTTTGATGTTCCAGCATTAAAGCATGCAGTTCTGTATGTAAAAGGCACACCACCAAATTTGGAAAAAATATTTAAATTATTAGGATTTTATTTAGAATGCAATTTTTTTTTTTTTGCTTTTTGGGTCACACCCGGCGATGCTCAGGGGTTACTCCTGGCTCATGCACTCAGGAATTGCTCGGGGGACCATATGGGATGCTGGGAATTGAACCTGGGTCGGCCATGTTGACTGCGTGTAAGGCAAACGCCCTACCTGCTGTGCTATAGCTCCAGCCCCTAGAATGCAAGATTTTATGATTCTTTGACGCTAACCAGAGTTGGGAAGAGATTATAATCCAAAATTTTATTATCAAAAATCAAAGTGAATATTTTTAATGTCTAAGTAGTCTACTTAACAAATACATGTCTAGCAGTAAATGTTTTTAAGGTAAATAGATAAAAACAAAACAGCATCAACTCACATTCCTAGAGTTTGCAACTCTTTCTATACTTCTAGAAGAGAATACCAATGAGTGTGAAAATTTAGCAGAAACCTCTCTCTCTCTCTCTCTCTCTCTCTCTCTCTCTCTCTCGCATGTGCGCCATACCCAACAGTGCTTGAAACTTACTCATGGCTCTGTGCTCAGGTGATGGTCCTTGGGGAACCTATATCGTGTCGGTTGTGGTACATTATCTTTCTGGCCATCTGGAGCAGCATCTCTTTTAAGTGTTGTCTTCTTTTAAATACATTTCTGTTGTGGTGGGGCAGAAACCTAGTACAGGGATGAACGTGCTTTTCTTGTACATCATTGATTCTATTTTGATGTCTGGCATTGCATATGGTCTGCTGAACACAGCCAGGAGTGATTCCTGAGTGCTGAGCCAGAGTAAACCCTGACGGCTAGGTGTGGCTCAAATCATGCTCCACTATCCCCAATAAACTTACTGCTTGGGATAAAGCAAATATGTACAAAGTCAAATAAGTAAAAACCTTATAAATATCCAACTACCATAAAAATCTGTGCGGGCTTTTTGTTATGTAGCACTGTAGCACTGTCCTCCCGTTGTTCATGAATTTGCTTAAGCAGGCCCAGTAACGTCTCACAACAAATTGTGAGACTTGCTGTTACTGTTTTTGGCATATAGAATATGTCACAGAGAGCTTGCCAGGCTTTGCCATGTGGGTGGAATACTCTCGGTAGCTTGCCGTGCTCTCGAGAGAGGCAGAGGAATCGAACCCCAGTCAGCCACGTGCAAGATAAATGTCTTACCTGCTGTTCTATCGCTCCAGCCCTTTTGTTCTGTATAGTTTAAAATTCTAAAATAATTTTTTCAAAAATTATGTACTTTTATTTTGGATAAAAAGAACCAGTGAAATTAAGAGTCATAATTCAAAGAACTTATAACATAAAAGAATTTTTAGTAAACCTCCGTTTACTCATCATTTCTACTTTCCTGGAGTAAACTGTGCAAGCAAATGTGTATGTCACTCTCTAGTCAGTTACTATTATGCAAAATAATGTGCAAAAATATATTTGTGCATGTGCATAAGTGTATAATTTTAACACACATAAGATCAATCTATAAATCTTGTATTTCAATTTGCTTTAGATGTTCCTAGCAAAAGGAAGTCCTCATTCATATTAAATATTAATCATATATTAATCTAGATTGTTACAACATTTTATATTATACCATTATACAAATTCATCAAAAGGTATTTAAACAATTTACTATTTATTTCATTTCTTATTCATGCTTTTAATCAAAGACTGTGGCATTGACCATATGTGATAAATTACCTGTAGGCTGAATTGCTGATGCCAGGATAATTTTGTTTTAAAATATGTTATTATTAAATTGTTGTTAAGAGTGTTAATTTTAAAATATGTTATTATTAAATTGTTGTTAAGAGTGTAATGACCTCAGCACTGGATAAGGACAGTTTTCCAATAATAAGTTAATTTGGTAGCAGGTTAATGGTATCTCATTGACATTTATTTTTCTAAGGCCTAGAGAAGTTGAATTATTTTGTTTCTGGACTAATTTTATTTTTTTTGTCTGAGTTCTAAGTTTGTCTATTCCCACCCCAGCCATGCCCCCCCGCACACACTTTTTTTTTGGTGGGACATACCAAAACTTACTCCTGGCTTTGCACTCAGAAATCACTTCTGTTAGGGCTTGGGGGACCATCTGAAGTGGTGGGGATCAAAGCCAGGTTGATTATACACAGGGCAACCACCCTACCTGCTATAATATCTCTCTAACATACCCATTTATCTTTTAGGTAAAGATCTTTTCTTAACAAGGTTTATTACAAATGTATTATTTTATACTTAAAGTTTCTGCATAATGTTAAAATTATAAGCATAAAATTTATGGAGCTTATTTCCATACATTTTTTTTCTTGTTCAGGGGTCACAGCTAGTGGTACTTAGGGATTACTCCAGATTCAGTGCTTGTCAATAACTCTTGGTAGTATTCAGGGGACTATGCAGTGTTGAGATCAAACCTAGACACTCTATATTAAAGACATTCACTCTAGCCCAGTGAGTTATCTCTGTGGCCCTAAAAAATATTTTTCATGTTCTCAACTGTCACTTTCTCTTTCTTTTTAAAAACTGAGGCAATATCAGTTTGTAAGACTTTTTTAAGGTGCATTTTAACATATTATAACAATATACCCTCCACCTGTCACTGTCACTGTCCTGTCACTCTCCTCCCGTTGTTAATCGATTTGCTCAAGCGGGCCCAGTAACATCTCCATTGGAGGCTTATTCTTACTGTGTTTGGCATATCGAATACGTCACGGGGAGCTTGCCAGGCTCTGCCGTGCGGGCGAGATACTCTCGGTAGCTTGCTGGGCTCTCCGAGAGGGGCGGAGGAATCAAACTCCAGTCGGCCATAAAGGCTGCGTGCCAGGCAAATGCCCTACCGCTGTGCTATCACTCCAGCCCACCCTCCATCAAAATATTCCTTTCTCTTGTGCCATTTTTCTTCTCTGGTAATCTGAGCTTTCAGTCAGAACTCAAGGGTTTGTTTTCTTTTGGTAATTATCTGGTCCCTTGTATTGCTTCTCTGAATCCTATATATGGGTAAAATCACTTTGTGTATTTGTTTTTCTCCTGATTTATTTGACTTAGCATGGAAGTTACCAGTTCCGCCCTTGTTTGGGGGCCACACCTGGCTTTGCTCAAAAGTATTTCTGACTTTGTGTTCAGGGGTTGCTCTGGGCAGTGCTTAGGAGGGCCATATGTGGAGCTGGGGATCAAATCCAGGTCAGCCACAGGTGTGGCAAGCTCCTTGCCCACTGTATACTTGCTCCAGCCCTATATATCCTTGTTTTCATAAAAGGAAAGATTTAATCTTCTCTGATAGTTGAACAATATTCCAAGTAAAGTGTTATTTCTTATTTATTTTGAACACTTTTGAAAAAATTCAATCACCATGAGATGCAGTTACAAAGTTGTTCATGATTGGATTTGGGTAATACAATGTTCCAGCACTCATTCTTTCACCAGTATACACTTCCCAACACCAATGTCCACAGTTTTTCTCCTTTTACTCTCCACCCCCAATCTGCCTCTACAATAGGTACTTCACTTCTCTCTCTCTCTTCTTCTCTCTCTCTTTCTCTCTCTTCCTCTCTCTCTTTCTCTCCCTTTCTCTCACCATTTCCTTTTGAGCATTATGGTTTGCAACACAGGTACTTAACTAATATTAAAATTAAAATGTAATAAAATTGGAAATCAAACATAAAAAGAATGTTGGAAACTGTTATTTGGGATTCACTGTGTTTTATGTTTTCTGAGTACTTAGTTACTAAGTATAAGTCACAACACTAACATAAGAATGTACTCACTAAAACTTTATAATTCTATGATGTAGTCGCAACTCATCCGAAACTGAAGAACAACAAGCTCTATTTCCTTGTCATAAATTGTATATAATCTCAAAAGCATGAATTTCATTTTTGATTTCTACCTTTAAAGGTAGAAGATAATTTAAAGGCATTTTCTACCTTTAAAGCCAGGAAAAAGTAATAGAAAAATAGAGAAAACCTCAAATTCAAGGACAATATACAACATGCTACTGATTAGTTATTTGTGCAATGAAAAAAAATCAATGTGAAATTTATGCATTGTTGAAACCAAGAATGATATACTAGCTATCAGAGCAAATATAACATTGCAAATTGAGCACTACTAGACATCTACAGCAATATAGGTTTACATTAGGAAACTTTAAACAAATGATATACTTGCACATCTTTAAACAAATGGTCTACTTGCACAGCTAAAAGAAGTAGAAAAATAAGACTATAGATCTCAAAAGAAAATAAATGAATCCTAGGTTTTTAAGAAAGTTAAAAAATCAAATCATTACTGAGGATTCCCAAGAAAAAAAGAGAGAGAAAACCCTTATAAGGGTATCAGAAATAAGAAGGAAGGAAGAAGCCACAATAGATGCTATAGAAATAAAACAGATCATAAGAGAAGAGGATACTACAAAGTACTGACTCCACTGACTTGGAGAACCTAGAAGAATTGAAAAATTCTTAGCATCTTGCAATCTTCCAAGAGTAAATGAGAAGGAAATTATAAAACTGAGTAGACCTATTGCAAACAAAGAAACTTAAAAAACAGTAATTAAAAATTCTCCCCCAAAGAAAAATATCAGAACCAAATGATTTTACTAGTTAATTATACCAAAACATCAAAGCTGACCAATCATCTTCTTTCTCAGTCTTCTCTAAAAAAATGAAGAGAAAGACATTCTTCAAAACACTAAGTAGAAGTCATTTTATGGAGTCAGAAGTACCTATTACCCTGCTAATTAAAGCAGGCAAAATACCACAACGTATAAAGGAAGAAAGATAAAACAAGAAAATGGCTGGAACAATAGCACAGCGGTAGGGCGTTCGCCTTACAAGCGGCCAAGATGGCCGATGCGAGTTCGATTCCTCTGCCCCTCTCGGAGAGCCCGGCAAGCTACTGAGAGTATTCGATATGCCAAACACAGTAACAACAAAAGTCTCCAATGGAGACGTTACTGGGCCGGCTCGAGCAAATCGACGATCAACGGGAGGGCCTTTACCTTTACCTTTAGGTGAAAGAATCAAGAAAAATGAAAGCAATAGAGACTCAAAAAAGTAAGGACAGAGGTAGGTAAGGAAAGATATAAGGAAAGAAAAGTTAGCAAAGCGGAAAGGAAAGAAGAAAAATTAAAGAAGCAAGCAAAGGAAGGAAGGAGGATGGCAAGATGGAAGGAAAGAATATAAGAAATCAATATCCTTAATGAATGAAAAAGCCTTCAACTAACTTTAATGAACCAAATTCAACAAATACATTAAAATAATATAACATGAATAAGTGTGATTAACTATAGGGAGCCAAGATGGCCTACCATAACAAGCAAATTAATACAATATGCCACCTACCCCACATAAACTAAAGGAAGGTTAAAACTATATGATTGTATTAACAGCCAAATAGACAACTTTGAAAAGAATGTCATCCGTTTGTGATTTAAAAGAAATGACAAAATTGGGATAGAAGAAACACAATTCAACAAATAAAAACCACATATGGCAGATTCATAGTAAATATATTCAATGTAGGAAAAACTTACAGCTTTTCTCAAAAGATTAGGTATGTATGTCTACAAGACAAGGATATTCATTCTTATCTGCTATTATTCAAGATAGAACTCTGGTTCCTAACCATATCAATTATGCAAGGATAATTTGAAAAGATTCAGACTAGAAAAAATATTTTAATATAGTGATTGCAGATGAAATTATTATATACATATAAAATTATGAAGATTCAAAAAAATCGATTTGTAATAAAAGTCCAAAACAATTAGATGGTAGACAAACACTGTCATACAAATGTTGCATTTTCATTTACAAACATCAATCTAGAAGAGACAAGCATCAAGAAAACAACTCCATTTACAACTGCTTTTAAGATAATGGAGTACCTGGAAATCTACTTAACAACAAAGAAATGAATGGAAGTCATCCTCTGAATGGAAGAAAATATTTATACATAAAAATAAATGTCACAGTTAGAGGAATAGAAGTTACAATTGAATATAAAGATTTTTTTGTGGATTGAAATATGTAACTTTGTTAAAATGATAATCCAACTCAAAATCATTATACAGATACATTTCACTGCAGTCTCTACCAAAATTCCAATGACGTTCTTCAAGGGAGTTTTTAAAAGTACTGAAATATGAATTAAACTATAAAAAACCTAAATAGCCAAAATAATCCCGAGGCAAAAGATGCACTGAAGCATCATACTCCCCAATATTAAACTATAAAATTACAACATAAAAATAATTAAAGCATCATGGTGCTGGAATAAAATTTAAAAAAAAGAAGATCAGCGGGTAGGATTGAGTGCACAGAACTAAGTTCTCACATATAGAGAGAGTTAATTTATGGTAAAGTAGCCAAAAGCATTAAAGAGGAAAATGAATTTCTTTACTACCTTGTACTGAGAAAACTATGAGCAAAATAATAAATTTGGATTATGATCTCACATCATGAATAAAAGTTTATTGAAAATGGATTAAAGATTGGGATGCGAGACCCATAACAATAAAATGCACTGAAGAAACCATAGGCAAAAAGACTTCATGATATTGGCTTCCCCGATGTTTGGTGGTATTGAGCTCTAATGACAACAATACCAGAAATAAACAAATGTGATTGCATCAAACTAAACGTCTTCACAATTGGAGAAACTGGACTGAAGTTCCAGTACAATAGGTAAAGCACCTGTGCACAGAGCACAGAGAGGTGTTGCCCCCAAACCTAAGAAACAAACAAACCAAACAAAAAATCTGTAACAAAAAACAAAAAGTAAACACACACACACACACACACACACACGTACACACACACACAAAAAAAAAACCCTAGAATGTTTATGATGTTTAGAAAATTTTATTAAAGTACAGATATCTCATTGTTGGGATTTAACTAAATAGAAAACTATTTCATTTAAATTGTTTATTAAGTGATATATTGTGTGATTCAGAATACTGTTAACAATGATTTCCTGTGTTTATAATCCCAACACCACATCCTTCATCAGTGTACACATCTCCCTCACCCAAGAATTCCAATATCTCCCGTAAAGCCCTCTGTCCAAATTCAGTTGTATAAATTAGTTTTCTCATTTTATTGCGTTTGGCTCTTTGCTACCTTGCTGTGGATCTTTATGTGTGGCATTCTGAGAGATCATTCTGCATCTATCCCTTCTGACTGAGTGTATCGATCATAATGTTCTTTAGTTCCACTCACGTTTTGACAAACGGCATGATTTTGTTTCTGCTTAGAACATAGTTACCATTACGTGTATATGCCACAAATTCTCGATCCATTCATTCATGGTTGGGTTTTTGAGTTGTTTCCATATCTTCCCTATTGTACTAAGTGCTGTTATGAACATAGGTGTGCATATATCCTTTTGAATTAATGTTTTTTGTTTTCAGGGTATAGATATCAAGTGGTATCAATGTTGATATGGAAGTTCTAATCTTATTATTTTGAGAGATCTCCATATTGGTTTCCAAAGACTGAAACTGATCAAATTTCCACTTATCATGTGTGAGGACTAGTTTCTCACCACTACCCAGCCAACACTGTGTACAGATTTTTGGTACGTGCATTATCAATTGCATGAGAGATATCTCTTTGTTGCTATGATTGATTTGTATTTCCCTAATCATGAGTGACAATGAACACTTTTTCATATTCCTGATTGCCATCTGTATTTTTTTGAGAAACTGTTCTGTTTTCTTTACTTCATATTTGGATGCATTCCAAAATGCACTCATTGGTTTTTGTTGTTGAGTTTTGTGAATCTCCATAGATCTTGGATATCAGCACTTTATCTGATCTATTTTGTGCAAGTATTTTCTCCAATGGGCTGGAACAATAGCACAACGGGTAGGGCTTTTGCCTTGAACACAGTCAACCCAGCCAACCTGAGTTCGATTCCTCCACCCCTGTTGGAGAGCCGAGCTACCGAGAGTATCTCACCCACACTTCAAAGCCTGGCAAGCTACCCATGACGTATTAAATATGCCAAACACAGTAACAACAAGTCTCACAATGGAAGCGTTACTGGGCCCGCTCGAGCAAATCAATGAACAATGGGAGGACAGTGCTTCAGTACACAGTGCTATTTTCTCCCATTCAGTTGAGTGCTCTTTATTAAATATGATGTTTCTTTTGCTTTGTAGATATATTTTTAATATAATGTAGACTCATTTGTTTATCATTTTTGTGTCTTGGTCCACATGGTTATCTTGTTGAAGTCACCTCTGCAGTCAATATACTAGAGAGTTCTCCTGAATTTTTTTTCATTGTATTCTATGAATTCTGATGTAATTTTGAGGTCTTATGACTGCTTTGCTATTTTGGGAAGTTTAAAGGTTCTATAAAAATGTTGGTAGACCTTATTCCAAGTATTTGAAAAATGTTATTCAAATTTTAATGTGTTTTGCATTGGATCTATATAATACTTTGAGAAAGATGGTTATTTTGACTATACTGATTCTTCTAATTCACAAATAATAATTGCCTTTACATTTTCTGGTGACCTCTATTTCTTTTAGCAGTGATTTATAGTTTTTTTTTCTGTATAAATCTTTCTCTTTTCTTGGTAAGTTGCTTCTAGGTATTTGATTTTTGGTGAACTATTTTGAAGGGATAGTTTTTTTTAAAAAAATTGATTTTATTTTTTGTATACAGGCATGAGGCAGGTATTTGTGTTTTAATTTTGTGACCTTCAGCCTTAGTACATTGGTTTCTTATTCTAAGAATACTTTGGTGTAGTCTTTAGGGTTTTCATCGTGTAGTATCATGTGTCTGAAAGTAGCAATAGTATGACTTCATTATTTACTTGATCACTTGATCACTTGACATCCCATTACTCATTGATTTGCTTAATTGGGTGCCAGTAACGTCTCCATTCGTCCTTGTCATGTTCTAGTGTAGCCAAATGGCGTCTGCTAGCTCCAGGAACACGAAGCACCTCAAATCATTTGTTCAGAGTCTTGATGAAGAAGTCTGACCATCTTGTAGGTGGGCAGTCACGTGATCTTTTGACTCCCATGGAATCCAATGGAATCCGTGGAATTCCGGTGATATACCATTTCACCAAAACTCTTCAGTGCCATCCTCAAGAACGTTATGCAACTTCTGGAATGGGAGGGAATGGGAGTGAAGATAGATGGTCAGCATCAACACCACCTCCACTTCGCTGATGACATTGTTCTAATAACACCAAATATTGGCCAAGCAGCACAAATGCTGGCCGACTTTGACGGTGAGTGTGGAAAGGTCAAACTGCAGCGGAATCTCACAAAGACAATGTTTATGAAAAACCAGACTCTTTCTTAACATTCCATTCGCTCTCAACGGAATGAACATCTCTGAATGCAGCAGTTATGTGTACCTAGGTCAAAAACTCAACATGCCGAACGACCTGGCACCTGAGTTGCGTAGGAGGAAGAGAGCTGCTTGGAATGCCTTCAAGAGCATTGAAGAAATAGCTAAGAGGATGAAGAACCTCCGGCTCTGGGCACATCTCTTCAACTCCACTGTTCTTTCTGCATTAACATATGCCTCAGAAAAGTTGGAGCTATGAAAACAGGATGAGAACGCTATTCGGATCACCCAAAGAGGAATGGAAAGAGGTATGCTTGGAGTATCACATTTCACTCAAGTGAGAGAAGGAATCCAAAGTTCTGACCTCCATTGACAATTGAAAATCAGGGATGCTGTCTCGTTTGCCAAGACGTCAAAAATCGGATGAGCTGGACATGTAATTTGAATTTGAGATGACTGCTGGACTAGAACCATTACCAACTGGATTTCACAGGACATCAATATTTACAATTATAATTAATTTGATACATAGCACAGTGGTAGGACGTTTTCCTTGCAAGCGGCCAACATGGCTGACCCGAGTTCGATTCCTCTGCCCCTCTCGGAGAGCCCGGCAAGCTACCGAGAGTATCTCGCCCACACGGCAGAGCCTGGCAAGCTCCCCGTGACGTATTCGATATGCCAGACACAGTAACAACAAAGTCTCCAATGGAGACATTACTGGGCCCGCTCGAGCAAATCGATGATCAACGGGAGGGCCTTTACTTTACTTACTTTACCTCTTTCTTGTTGCTTGCTGTGGCAAAGACTTTCAAAACTATATTGTGTAAAAGTGGTGACAGTGGACATCATTGCCCTGTGTTTTATTTCAGGGGAAAGGCTTCCAGTTTTTCACTATTGAGTATGATATTGACTGAGTTTGATGAAAAAAATATAATATATATATATATTCTTGACATATGCTCGTTTTGATGTTGGTGAGCTTATATGTGAGGCAAGGAGGAGAGAGATGGTCACTTTCTCCCAATCTGTTTCTGCCTCCTGGGACCCCGTGTTACTGGGTTCTTGTCTCACCTCACAGAAAAGAATTTCAGGAGTAGACAAGCAGTGTAGTAAAATAGATTTCATTTGGAGGTTTTCAGGAAGGGGAAGAAAGGGAGTGTGTGAGAATGGAGAGTAACACACTCAAGAGAGAATGTGGGCTTCTCCAAGGGCGTAGAGAATCCTTACACACATCCCAGCAATTGGTAGAAAAGTATACATCTCAAGACGGTTGATATGGTTGCCACATGTGCTAGGCCACGTGGGCACAAGGACCACATGGTCTGGGGCAGCATATGTATGTTTTTCCTTGGTTCAAGATGGTTTTCATACGGTTTCTTCAACCTCTACTTGTTTTCCAATTTGCCTGTTCATTTTCTAGTTTCTTTATCTGAGAGGTTATATAGTTGACTTGCAGAGTCTGGCAAACTCCCTGTGGCGCACCCAATATGCCAAATACCAGTAACAATGATGGGTCTCATTCTCCTAAAGAGCCTTGAATATAACCTCAGGGCCAGGATGAAGGAGACGTTACTGGGGCCTGCTCGAGGCAATCGACGAATAACAGGATGATCTGTGATCTGTGATCTGAGTCCTTTATTCCTGCTGTATACTTGATTAACTTGAGTAGCTATATACTTTTCTGTTAGTATAGCTTTTACTGTGTGCCATAGGGTCCAGTATATGGTGTTTTCATTCTCATTTGTTTTTGCAAATTACTTTGATTTTTTTTAATTTCCTTTTTGATCCACTTTTAAAAATTTAGCAACATATTGTTTAGTTTCTAGGTATTTAATTTCTTTACACTTTCTTGTAATGATTGGTTTCGGTCTGCATGAGAAGATATTTGATATAATTTCTACTTTTTTGATGTGGATGTTTGAGTTTTGACCTAGCATGTGATCTATCCCATTTGTCATGGAGAAGACTGTGTAATCATTTTTTTTTCTTTTGGTGAGGGAAAGGGCAGAGGGCCCTTATTATGTCTATTAAACCCAGTTCTTTTAGGTCCTTACTTAGAGCTGTTCTTTCTTTATTGATGTTTTGTCTGGTTGATTTAATATGTTTTGTGCAGTTTTTTTTTTTTTTGCTGGGGTGGGTCAGGATTTTCTCTGATTGGCACTCTTTTTATACATGCTCCCATCTTATTCTTCAGTTTGGGGACATTCTTCCCATTTATTTCAACTAGTCTTTCTTCTCCTCTTCCTCTTTCATCTGCTCCTGGATTTCCTGTGATTCTGAAATTGTTCCTCTTGGTATTGTCAATAATGTCCCATATATACTTCTCTTTTTTTCTCTTCTTTTTCACCTCACATTTTTTGCTGTAGTTTTGAGTGTACCAATTTTTTGTGTACTTTTGGCTTTTTCACTTCACCCATACTATTTCTAAGACTTTCTTCTGCATTCTTAGATTTCATTATTTCTATCTTAACAGGTTTTTATTTTTTCCACCAGGGTTTTTTCAAGTATATTGATTCCTTACTCAAAACATATTTTCAGATAATTGAGCATTGGTATGATTGTGGTCCAAAGGTTTCTTCAGGTAGATTACAGAGGTTTAGTGTCATTGGTGATCCTTTCTAGTTTTATTGTTGTAGACTGCATCTCTGTATTCTTCATTTTTCTATTATCTTAGATGTACATTCAGCATTGATGAGTGTTAGATGGCATCAGTCTATTTTATGATGCTACTCATGTTCAGATTGTTATTCTTTGATTTGGTGCTGAGAGTAGGCAGATGTCTGAAAGATTTTAGAACATTTACTGTCACAGAAGGTGTGCTTTATTCCATGGTTTAATGGTACTAGAGTGTAGTTGTTCTTTCCCATTCGCCAGCAGTCCAGAAATAATTAATCTTCTACTCGCTAGATTTTTTTTTCCTTTGGGAGAGCTAAGACTCAGTCAGTGGGACAAAGCAAAAACGGAGGAAGTCCCATTAACTTACTAGTCTTCTTCATGCTATTGTTCTTTTCTTATTTTAAAAACATCTTGTAATAATTAGTAAGCTACTATTATCAATAATAAACTAGACAAATAGCACAGCAGGTAAAGTGTTTGCCTTGCATGCAGCCGACCCAGGTTCAATTATTCCGTTCCTCTTGGAAAGCCCAGCAAACTACTGAGAATATCCTGCCCGCACAGCGGAGCCTGGCAAGCTCCCTGTGACGTATTCGATAGGCCAAAAACAGTAACAACAAGTCTCACAATGGAGACAATACTGGTATCTGCTCAAGCAAATCGATGAACAATGGGAGGACAGTGCTACTTTCAATTTAAATGTATAGGTTTTATTGAATGATTTTATATTTAGTGCAAGATTTTAGCATTTATCATATATTTCATATATGAAAAGATTCATCATTTATTTTTTTTTGGTAAAGAACCAAATAAGAAAGATTTTCAGTTTTGTAAGATATGTTTTCTCTCTTGCTATCTTAGTTTTGTGATTGTAGTAAAGCAGTAAAGTGAATTACAATGTCTTAAGTATTATAGACACATATGAGGACCACATTGGCTCTCAGGTTATTTTATTTATTTATTTATTTATTTTCAAGTACTGTTGTGAAACATCTGTCTTTTGTGTGAAATGCTTTATTGGCTATTAGATTTAAAATCCTATGTTGAGTCAGAGAAATAGCTCAATGGGTTGAATGTATGTTTTGCATGCAGAAAGTCCAGGTTTGATCCCTGGCACTACATGGTCATCTGAGCTACCAGGAGTGATCCTGAACACTGAGCCAGGAGTGGTGCTAAAGCATTGCTGAATGTGGCCCAAAATTAAAAAAAAATTTGCTAATTGCTTTTCTTCACTTCATGCTTTTGGGTTTTTGGTGTGTGTGTTCTTAACAACTTAAAGCTGAAATATAATTGACTTATAACTTCATAAATAATATATTTTTGTGCAGTTTAAGTTAATTTTAATTTAACCTAAAAGTATTTTGTAGTGAATTTTGTAATATGAAAATAAAATTGAAGCCCTACTGGACGTATGTAAAAATATACATAACAACTTATATTTGCTAATTATCTATACTTTTTTCCCTGATAAAAATTTTATGCAAATCTTTATCAGAGAACAAATCTTATAATATTCTTATATAATTCTGATTTACTCTGTTGATAAAATTTGACCATTGTTCTACCATCTTAATTGCTATCACTTTAGAATCCCACATATACATTATAGGATTTGATTTGCTCCCATCATTATTATTCTTATTTCTCAGCATTGTTTTAGCTCTTTTACTTTCTGAAGTATCTTTTGTCTTGCTCTTTTTTTTTAAAGTTATAGTCACATCTGGAAGTATACCTTGACTCTTTCTGACTCTTGTTCACTGCAGACAGTGCTCAGGGGAACATCTACAGTGCCAGGAATCAAACTGGGATTGGTTGCTTACAGGGCAAATGCTTTACCTGGCCTATATTTTACATTTTCATATTAACACTAACAGTAAGTTACCAATTTAATAAACTTACTAAAATTTTTTGCTAGAGAGATAATTCAGCAAGTCCTGTGTTTGCCCTGCCTGTAGCTGACCTGATTTTGATCCTTAGCATTACAGGTGGCTTAAATCCTACCAGGAATTAGCCATGATCACAGTCATTTGTAAGCCCTGAATACCACTTGGTATGGCAGAAAACCAATCAAACAGAAAAACTTACCAAAAGTTTATTTCAAATAAATTGAATATACATAATTTATAGAAACCCTACAATATATTTAGAACACAGTTTTTTTCTAACTATGACAAATCTATTCAATGTTGGTGCCCTTTTAAACATATTTACTGAGGTATAAATGACAAAACTAAAAGTGTAAGATACCTAAAATGTACATTTTAGTGATTATATACATATGAAAGATTGCCATTATTTAAGTCATTAAAAGACCATAATCTCATATATTTATTTTTTATTTTTCTGATGAAACATTTCTACTCTTAGCAAAATTTAATTGTGTAAAATTTTCATTAATTATGTCCAACATGATTTAAATTATATCTGGAGACCTTATTCATTATAGTTGATAGTTTGTACTCTTTTACTTGTGCACCCAACATCACCTTATTTTTCCAACACTTTCTGGCAAGCAGTCTTATCCTCTATATCTGAGTCTTATTAAGAAAAATATTCCATATCTAAATGATATTAGATATTATGTGTCTTTTTCTATTATGTGTCAATTTCACTTATCATTGAGTTCCCAAGATCTTCACAAAAGTCTCATGGTTGAATAATATTTCATTGTAAAGACTTAAAATATCTTTATTATTTATTTAACCATATATACACTTAGTTATGTCTGTATCTCAAATGTTGTGCATAATGCTGCAATGAACACAGGAGTGTAGATGCATCTTTAATCTCACCCAAAAGCATCATTATTTGATCATATCGTTCCATTTAAATTGTTTGAAGAATCTAATGTAATCCTATCATGTATACACCAATTTATGTTTGCCACCAACATTGTACAAGAGTTTCTTTTTCTCCACATCTTACAAAAGCATGTTATCTCTTCTCTTTCTTATTCATTCTAACTTATGAGTCATATTATTATAGTTTTTCTGTGCATTTGTCTGATGATTACCATCGTTTCATATACTCTGTTAACCATTAATATGTACTCTCTGGAAAAATATTCAGTTTCTCTGTCCAATTATTTTATTAAAGTAATTTTTATGGTTGTTCTTTTGCTTTGGTTTTTGGACTACACCAGTGGTACTTGTGGTCACTCTTGACTTGGTGCTCAGTGGCACTTCCAGCGGTACTCAGCAAACATGCAATATTGGGGTTTGAATCTGGACTTCCTGCATGCAAAATATGCTCTCCAACATACTGAGATTTCTCTGGTTTTCTCTGCCAATTTATAACATGGATTGTTGTGTTGTATGAGTTCTTTGTATATTTTATCTATTAACCACTTATCAAACATGTGATTTTTTGATATTTTCTCCTATTCTGTGCATTTTATTTTTATTTTTTGAGATACGGGACTTTTTTGTTTTGGAGTCCTTAACCACCAGTGCTCAGTGCTTAGTCCTGACTCTGAGCTATGGCTTACTCCTGGCAGTGCTTGGAGGACCTTATAGGGTGTTAGGAGATTGAACCCAGAACTACAGCTTGCAAGGCAAATGTCCTACCTGTCCCTCAATTTAATTTTTTTATTTTTTCTTTGTCTTTAATGTCAAATTAAAACAGAAAACACTACCAAAAGCCATGCCAACAAGCTTTCCCTATGGGCATCTTGTACTTTGTAGTTTTAGGTTTTGTATTCAAATCCTTAATTTATTTTGAGTTGATTTTAGTGTATGATATAAAATAGGAATTCATTATTTTTTTTCTTTTTACTCTCTCTCCCCCTTTTTTTGGCTTGTGACTGGATTTTTGGGGACTTTCTTTAAGACCTTTCAAAAATGAAGTTAATTAATCATATAAGCATGAATTTATTTCCAGGCTCTAAATTCTGGGGTCTATTAATATATTTGTATTTTTTTGTTATTAGTTTGTTGTCAGTTTTTACTGATAGCATTCTATCTTTATTATGATGGCTCTATTACAATTTGAAATTAAGACATAGATGTCTTCAGTTTTGTCCTTTTCAAGACTGCTTTATATATTTAGGATATTTTAGTTTTTTCAATTTCTGTCAAAAATGCCATGAGAACTTGAACAATCGCATTGAATCTGTAAATTATTTTGGGTAATATTGACTATTTTATTCGATATTATCTCAATCCATAGACCCCTTATTGTCTAGTTCTCGCTCTCAGAGAACCCGACAGGCTACCGAGAGTATCTTGCCCGCATTTATGCCTGACTCGGAACACCTGTAAAGGTGATTAGAGGCTGCCCCCAAAACCTCCATCCCTCTCAGAGAGCCCAGCCAGCTACCGAAAGTATTCCACCTGCACAGCAGAGCCTGGCAAGCTACCCATGGTGTACTCGATATGCCAAAAACAGTAATAATGATGATCCTCATTCCCCTTACCCTGAAAGAGCCCCAATAATGCCATCGGGCTACAATAGCATGTGACAGGGACGAATGGAGATATTACCCGTGCCCGCTCGAGCAAATCAATGAACAACGGGGTGATAGTGATAGTGATGGATAGATTATTTTTTAATTTATTTCTTCTTTCTGTAAGTTTTCATTTAAAAGAAGGCCACTAACATTGGTGCTTGAAGGATCCTTATAGTCGTCTATTCAGTAATCAGTTCCACAGTGCTCCAGGCCTTTAACAACTATTTGACTCCCCTCTATAATTTAATTTTTATATAGTGCCATATTCTGATTTTGATATTAGGATGATGCTGACTCATATGTAGTTTTGGAAGTGTTTTTTTCTTTTATATTTTTGGAAAAGTTTGGGAAATATTTCTATTAAATAAATATGTGGAGTTTAACATTGCAGCCTTCTGGTCTGAACTTTTGTTAAGATGTTTGGTTATGAATTCGGTATCCTTAATAAATAAGTGCTCTATTAAGACCTCTTATTTCTTTAAAAAATAAATATTTGGTATAGATATATTTTAGGTTTCTAATAATTTGTTCATATCTTCTAGGTTGTCTAATTTTAGGAAGTGTAAGAATGGTTCTGAGTAGTCTCTAATATTCATTTCTATTCATGTGATATTAGTTCTAGACACTTTTTACTTAGACTTTTATTTAAGTTTCCTAGGTTTTTTTCTTGGTAAGTTTAATTCAAAATTTATCAGTTTATTTTTTATAAGTTCTTGGTTTCACTAATCTTTACTCTTACATTTTTAAGTCTCAATTTCTTTGCTCTCACCTTGATGTTCTATCCTTCTAGATAATTTATTCTTCTTTTCTGCTTCTTTGTTGTATAAAGCTAGGTTATTTATTTGAGTTCTTTCTTTTTTTTAATGTAGGTTTTTATCTCTCTCTGAACTTTCCTCTTAGAACTGCTTTTGCTGCATCCCCTAAGTTTGGGTATGTTGTATTTCTACTTTCATTTGTCAAGATATTTTTAAAAACTTTTCTTCCTTGACTCATTCATTGCTAGTACCAAATTATTTAATAAAAGATTTATGCCCTTCTATTTAAAAAAGAACAGTTTATAACAAAATACTAATTTATAATAGAATATGTCTTGGTTGAGTATCTTAATAAAAAACTATTATTTCTTCCATATACAACATTTCATTTATTAGTTTTAGTTAAGATCTTATTACTTTTGTTATTGAGATTCTTTTATTATCCTCCTCATATTGATCATTTTGATATATAAATTATATATTTTTCTATACATGCATTATATTTATAAATAAAATCAATTATACAGGAACACTGTTAAAATTCAGAATATATGCATGAATGAAAAGTATTTAAAACATAAAAAGTTTTTACCCCAAATTAGTCACATAATATTTAAAAATCAGTTTTCCCAAATCTTTTTGTGTCATTATCTTCACATACTCATTGACTATATTTCCTACACACATATCTCATACAGTGTAATCTCTCACCAAAATGAGATCACAGTACATGCCATTTAAAAACTATGTTCACTTAACAATAGATATTTGCTAAGAAATTTACAATAAAATTTTCTACTCAAATAGCAGGATATTCTACCTAAATAAATTTACTACCTAAATAGTAAAATATTTTACTTAGTTGTTTATCTTAGTTACTTATCTTTTAAGATGCTATTAATATGGCCCATTTTTTGTTTGTGTTGCTCTTATGTATGTTTTTTATAAGTTGTCTTAGAGAGTGCCCCTGCCTTAATACTACTGTCTGACTATAACCTCATAATGCTGTTTATCTGTTCTTCTAGTCTTTGAAATTCTTTTACGACATTTTTCTCTTATTATTTCCCAAATATATTTTATTGATTACCAGATTTCTTAGGGTCTGTAAGCAATCTAATTTCCAGATTATTAGACTCATTCATATGTATATTTTTTGCCCAGTCACTATGAAGTATACTCTGATTTATTCCATATATTTTAATGAGTTATTTCTAAGATAAATTCAATGCAATCCCTATAAGGATACCCATGACATTCTTCAAAGAAATGGAGCAAACACTCCTGAAATTTATATGGAACAATAAGCCCCCACGAATAGCTAAAGCAATTCTTGGGAAAAAGAAAATGGGAGGAATCAACCTCCCTAACTTCAAACTCTACTACAAAGCAGTAATAATTAAAACAGCATGGTACTGGAACAAAGGCAGAACTGCAGACCAATGGAACAGGGTTGAATACACTGACATCTCCCCTCAATCATATGATCATCTAATCTTTGATAAAGGTGCAAGTAATGTGAAGTGGAGTAAGGAAAATCTCTTTAACAAATTGTGCTGGCATCACTGGACGGCTACATGCAAAAAAATGGGCTCAGAACTCTGCCTAATACCATGTACAAAAGTAAGATCAAAATGGATTAAAGACCTCAACATCAGACCAGAAACCATATGGTAAATTGAAGACAAAGTTGGCAAAACCCTCCATGACATTGAAGCTAATGGTATCTTCAAAGATGCCACGCCACTGTCTGAGCAAGTGAAAACAGAGATAGATAAATGGGACAATCTTAAACTAAGAAGCTTCTGCACCTCCAAAGAAACAGTGACCAAAATACAAAGACAGTCTACAGAATGGGAAAGGATATTCGCCGAATACACATCTGACAAGGGTTGATATCCAGGATATACAAAATACTGGTTAAACTCCACAAGAAGAAAACATCCAACCCCATCCAAAAATGGGGCAATGAAATGAACAGAAACTTTCTCAAAGAAGAAATCCGAATGGCAAAAAAGCACATGAGAAAATGCTCTACATCATTAATCATCAGGGAGATGCAGATCAAAACCACAATGAGATACCATCTCACACCTCAGAGACTGGCCCACATTTAAAAGAACAAAAGCAACCAATGCTGGCGCGGATGTGGCGAGAAAGGGACACTCCTTCACTGTTGGTGGGAATGTCGACTGGTTCAGTCCTTCTGGAAAACAGTATGGACGATTCTCAAAAAATTAGAAATTGAGCTCCCATTTGACCCAGCAATACCACTCCTGGGAATATATCCCAGAGAGGCAAAAATGTATAGTCGAAGTGACATCTGCACTTGTTTGTTCATTGCAGCACTCTTTACAATAGCCAGAAACTGGAAGAAACCTGAATGCCCAAGAACAGATGACTAGTTAAACAAACTTTGGTACATCTACACAATGGAGTACTATGTAGCTGTTAGAAAAGATGAAGTCATGAAATCTACATACAAATGGTACAACATGGAAAGTATCATGCTAAGCGAAATGAGTCAGAAAGAGAGGGATAGACATAGAAAGATTGCATTCATCTGGGGGATATAAAGTAACAAAATATGAGATTAATACCCAAGAATAGCTGAGATCAGCACCAGGAGGATTACTCCATAGCTTAGTGGCCAGTCGAGCATTCTAGAGGAAAGGGCAGCTCGGATAGAGAAGGGAACACCAAATAAAGGGTGTTTGGAGGATCCTCCCAGGAGAGGAGATGCATGTCGAAAGTAGACTATGGACTGAACATGTTTGCCACTCAATGCCTCTTTTGCAGACCACAACACCCAAAAGGAGAGAGAGAACACAGGGGATTGCCCTGCCACAGAGACAGGGGGGAATGGGAGGATGAGGTTGGGGGGCATATTATCCATGGTGGTGGAAAATGGGCACTGGTGGAGAGATGGGTATCTGATTATTGTATAATCAAACCCAAGCACAAAAAATTGTAAATCTACAACTGTACCTCATGGTGTTTCACTAATAAAAAAAAATTTAAAAAAAATAAAGTTAAAAAAACATGAATATTATATTTAATTATTTATTTTGATAAACATATTTAAATTTTATTTTATTTTGTTAGCACATCTATATTTGACTATATTATAATTAATTTCATAATATACTTCTTAAGGTGGAATTATTCTATAATGTTTACCTTTTGGTAATAATAGCCTTAATATCTTACTTCTTAATTGTATTAATTTAAAAATTCTCTGTTTATTAGTTGGCATCAGTCATTATTAATGAAAATTTAGTTGTTCTCTTAAAGGACATTTGAATATCATTATAAGGTCATTTTGAAAAGAATTTGAGATGATTACTTTGCCTAAATTCTAGACTTTGTTTTTGAAGTTTTATAAGACTTCATATATAAAACAATTTTAATTTTTAGGAATATAGATGCTTTAAAAATCCAAACCCAGTTTTAAAAATAATTTTTTACATTTGGATATGTTCTTGGTAGGCCAAAAGCTTATAATGTATTGGAGGACTTGTGAACATCATGAATGTTACCTCGAGATATTCCATAATTAGTCATGGGCAGATGGGACTTAAATTAAATATTGTAACATATAAAAACAATACATAACTAACTATATAAAAACAACTTTTGAGGGGTCAAGGAGATAGTGCAGTGTTTTAAGGTGTTTGCATTGCATTTGATTCTCGGAACTGTCTCTGGTTCCCTGAGCACAGAACCAAGACTAATCCCTGAGTAGAGCCGTATGTGGCCACAAAACAAACAAACAACCAAACTGAACAAAAAGAAATTGTTATATATTGTCAAGTTATAAATCAATAAACAAAGTTTTTCAGATTTAGGGAGTTTTATCTGACTTTATTGTGATAAAGTTTGAGCAATACTTCACTGAAATATTTATAAGATATTATTTTTGTAGTCCTTCTTTATAACATTGATTTTGATTTTAGGAAAATAAGAACCTTGTTCTAAATAAAAAATATGATCAGCAAATAAGTGTTCTTGAGCATTATAAATATCTTCATATATATGTGTGTAATATTCTAGGTAGAATTGGGATTAGGGAAGAAATAAAATAAACTGCAATCTTGGCATTAAAAACTATTAGTGGAAGTAATTTTTTTATGTTTGGAGTGACCTAATTTAAAATCAATAAGAGTGAATATATCAAGTATATAACTTGTAATGAGAATGTGCTTTAGTTCTGGAAAATTTTCTTGATTTATTTTTTATTAATCTCTTAACTCCTTCTCTCTTTTTGAAAACATTATTTAAAGGATGGACATTTTTGATTATTTTCATATTTACTGTTCTTTCTGGGAGATTTCCTAATCTTTTTTTCTGACTTATCTATCTAGTTTCCATTTTCTATCACCAATTTGGTTTACTTCCCAAAAAACCTTTTTTCACATTTTGACATAGTTTGTATTAAAAGTTTTGAAGAAGTTTATTTTTTCAATTGAGAGTGATATCTATGAACATGTAAAAATCCCTGTGGAACAAATATATAAACATGATCTTAAAGGATGAGAGTTATTTATAGCATTACAGAAAAACAAATGATACTTGAAGACAAAAATAAACCTTAAAAAGTAAGTAATCTAAAAGCATTTCAGAATGTAGAGAGGAAAGTCACATGCATTAACTGAAATGTTTGTTTTAGCAACTAAAAGAAAAACTTTGTTGAAAAGGTAAAGTTTTGTTCGTAAAATCTGGCATTATTTTTGCACATTTTTAATTAACTTGATGGATTCACTGTCATTGTCTAGAATTTAGAATGTCTTTAGAAAATGTATGACAAAACCCCAAACTATGTCAGTGATGAGTGGGAAGAAGTCATAATTTCCAGGGGAGAGTGGATGGCTCAATTATGAATGAAAAAATTAATTATGCCACATTATGAAAATGTCTTTATGTGAATCTTCTGTATATAACATTATTTAATATCTCTTTAGTATTCCTGGGAAAATGTTTATATTTAGAGTGGACCATTTCAGAAAGAACATTTTGAAGTCTGAGATTTCTGCTTCCTAAGCACAATAGTGGCTAAAATAAAGGGAATTTGGAATATTTTGAAATTCAAATATAAGCATGTAACCCACCTTTTGGTAAAAATTATTATTATTATTATTATTATACTATAGCATTGCACTGTAGCACTGTCCTTTTCTTGTTCATTGATTTGCTCGAGTGGGCACCAGTAATGTCTCCATTGTGAGACTTGTTGTTACTGTTTTTGGCATATTGAATACGTCACGGGGAGCTTGCTAGACTCTGCTGTGCGGGCAGGATACTCTCAGTAGCTTACTGGGCTCTCAGAGAAGGACGGAGGAATCGAACCAGGGTTGGTCGCCTGCAAGGCAAACGCCCTACCCGCTGTGCTATAGCTCCACCCACAAGATTCGTATTGCAAAATAAAAAAACATGCTTCAGGAATGATTAATTATATATATGGGGATTTGGCCACAGCCCTGCTCGGGAGCCCCCCTGGCAGTGCTCACGCCTTGTACAGTGCTTTGAAGTGAGAACTAGTATTGGTTACACACAGGCAAACATCTAAGCCCATTGCACTGGTTATGATTTGTTTTTACATTTTTCAGACACAACATTCTAAACATGATACTGACACATGTGCCAAGAAATAAGACCCAGTTTTCCATGCTCTTCAATATGTCCTTAGTTAATACTTAGAATTTCTTCATCACTGAATCAGTAAACCAGAACATGCCAGTTCCTTTGTAAAGATGTTGGCAACTTACGTTCTTAACAACTATGTAGCTTATTAAAATAATTGAATATAAATACAGTCTTAACCAATCAATCTATTAAAGACTTGTATTTTATGGATTATCGCTTGAGGAAAGCAATATGCAACAAATACTAAATGCATGCCAGACATTCTAAACCCCAGCAAGTTGCCCAGGGTAACACATTCATATATAGTTCGGGTAAATCTTTTATTTTTCAAATGTTGCCAGGACAACAGAAACTACTTATGGATTCACTGGAGGATTGAGGGATAAGGCTAAGGAAGTGCCTGAACCTATTTTTTTTCTTAACACGTTGAAATAAAATGTCCATTTGTACCTAAACATTTCATATTCACATAATGGATGTAGGTATTTATAAAGAGTCTTGAGAAGGTTCAAATAGAGTATTTCTAGTATTAAAATGTATTATATACTATTTCTTGCCTTTCCAAACTTTACTGGGATACTTCATTTTGCTTTAAAGATTAACTTTAGTTAGGCTATCTAAGAGAAGCATAGTTCTTTATACATACGTTTTTTTTTCAATTCTGTATCATGGTTCAGAGTATTGATAAGCTTAGGTTCCCACCTCCCATTTCACAAACTACCTCCCCCACTCTACACACACTCTTCAGTTCTCTCTGCTGTTGCTGTGGTTTGTTGGTATTGATTGGCTGGGTGGTCACACACACACACACACACACACACACACTTGCTTGTATGCTTACATATTTGGTTGTGGTGCACCTGTACCTGGCCCCTGTGCTCAAGGTGAGTTGCTCACTACGTTTGTGGTTTCTGCATATGCTCACTGGACATTGTACTTTAGTGGTGGTTCTCATACAGTTTCTGATCATAATACTCTCTGGAGTTCCTTATTACTGCTCATACATGCTCACTGGGGTGACAGCCCAAGACATGGCGTTAGGACATCTTTAGTTGTGATACTCATTGGCATTTGCTCACTTTATTCACATGGTACTTGCATATACCTAGCTATAGTGCATCAGAGATCACACGCTGGGGTATCCCAGACTGCAGAGCCTCTCAGTCCACACTCAACTAATATGACCCATAAATGGGGATTGAACTTTGGGCCTTAATCCTTCAAGACTTTTAAAGATTTTCAAGACTGCTTTTTTTCTGCTGAGTGGCCCCCAGGCAACCAAATTTAGATTTTGTTAGATAGTCAGTTAGGATGTACTAGTGTGCATGTGTGTGTGAGAGAGATTTTATTTATCCATATATACTTACATATGTACATATACACGATATTCATTGTTTAGTACTTAAAATTTATATTAAACATTATTAAACCTACATTTCACACTTAAATAATTTAGAGTAAAAGTTTCCAAAATATAATAAAAAGGTATATCTTCAATATTGCTAAAGAGAAATATTTACAAAGGAAAAAGATTTAAGTTTACACATTATCCCCTCTTAAAAACAGTTTGCTTTCATTTTGACTAAAATTCCTTTCAGAAAACAAATATTTATAGTATATGCAACTATGACTATGGCTATAAGATATTCTTATACACTGACTATAGTAATCTTAAAAGGAGGGAGTTACTCATTGTAACAGGTAATGGAAAACTACCTAATCTTTAGAAAAGGAGTAACTCCTGAATTAATTTTGGAAAATAAAAGAGTTTTTAAGTATATGGATGTTAGATATCAGACAAATGAGGTGTTTTAATTAAGCAAACACTGGTTTATGACTGAGGTTTTGGTTTATATGCATACCTACTATTTAGGTGAGCATCTTCTGTAGGGCAAGTCATTTCTCCTCCAGGCAAACAGGTATCTCTAACACTGAGATAAAACATAGTATTTTTGTGCTATTGGACAAATTTAAATAGCTAGATGGCAGACTTTATATGTGAGAGACCCAGGTGCAACTCCTGCACTGTTTGTACCCCAGGCACTGATCTGGGAATACTCTCCCCTCCTCCAGCTCAGTCAGGTTCTGGCCACCAATTCAAACCACACCTAACCAAAACAAAACAATTATGTCACAAAAAGTGTCATTGAATCATGAATTTGGTTTTGCATTCCCTCATTCCATTCAACGTGGCATCTTCAAGAGAGACACGCTCACAGCTCTCAGCTAAGTAGTTTCACTAATCCTAGTTATGTGCTCCATCAGCTCTCTACTGAGAGCTAAGGGAAATGCACAGGTATTATTTTTACTGTCACTGCAATTTATACAATAATTTTTATAATTGCTGTACTGGGTAAGTTGAATCCAGTTTTCTGAGCACCCCAGCTTGGAGGATATTTACTGCTTTACCACCTAATTGTCATCGTATGCTTCATTTTAAAGTTATTCCAACTAAATTAAGAGAAATAACACTCTATTAAAAAATCAAGAACATGTATATTTGAGGCTGCAACAAACTTTCCAATGAGTAACTTTCCAACAAGCTTATTTTAGAACAGACAATTCTTAAAATGTTCTCTTTAGGAATCATTTTCAGAGCTGATTTATTATTCAAACAAGTAAACAAGTTAATCAGGTTGCAGTATGTCATAGATAAATGGACGGGGGGTGATGAATAGACAGATAGAAAAACAAATACATAGATACCATGACTATTCTTTCCTAATTCCAGCATCTTTTAATGACTTTACCATTTACCATATATGATCCGTGACTTTCCCCTTTCATTTTATTTATTACAAAGAGCATATATTAAATAAATAATCACTTTAGGTCATGCTTCATAGATTGTTTTTGTATCGTCAAACACTTTCCTATTCCAAGAATTCATGTACTATTAGGCAAATATACTTATATGGATCTCTGAGAAATTCAAAATGTTCATTTTTCATGGGTCTAAACTCAGCATCTTTAGGAACTTGTTGCTGAAATCAAATTTGCCTTATTATGTACATATAAACATAAATTTTTCTCATCACTTATCGAAGATTTGTTTAAAACTGATGAAAAGTTCTCTTGCATTAATAATGTATAATTCTAAAAACTTCAGTTTCTGATAAAATTATATGAGTTTAAGCTATTATTTTGATATATGAGAAAGTGTTAGGTGGTTATTTAAGAGTGAAATGTAGGTTTAATAATAATTTCCTTTCTACTTGTTAGCTACTATTATTTTCACTCTGAAAAGTGACATAGGAAAGCTCTCATTTCAAACCAAATAGATGAATATATTTAGAAAACTTGTAAAATCTGATACCTCATCGTTTGGCTCTTCTACTTCCTGTTGTATCGTTTTGCTATTAGTGAATCAATCTCTCTCTCTCTCTCTCTTTCTCCTTTGTTTTGCTTATGCTTTTGTGCACACTAGATGTGTGGATTACTCCCAGCTCTGCACTCAACATCACTCCTTGCGGGGCTTGAGGAATATATGCAGTATCGGGGATAAATCCCGGGTCAACTGCGTGAAGACAAGTGCCTTACCCACTCTGCTATTTCACTGATCCGAATATCTCTTGATATTGATACTCATTTGAATTAAGGGAATAATCATGCCCTTCAAACAAAAATTTGAAGTACTAATACATTCCAGTAGATTTAGAGCTATTGCGTTGCCAAGATGACTCAGATGTAAAATATTATCATTGATAGTAAACTAAATCAATAAAGTAGAGCCAGTCGGACTGGAGAGATAGTATGGTGGTGAAGGTACATGCCTTGTATGCAGCTCACCCTTGTCCCTGCATCCATAGTTCCCAAACATTGCTGGGTGCAGCACTGTATGCCTCTGAGCACCAATGGATATAGCCCTGGAAGATCCCAGAGCACTGCTGGGGTGACCTGGATTCTGGCCTTAGAATCCCAGCAGTATCTGTCATTGAACTGCAGATCTAGTTGGCTGAGAATTATCAGGAGGGACTCCTGGGTCTTCTCATGTAATTGTATCTTTCAGTAATTGTTCAAATTTAAATAACTTTGAAAGTTGCATTGAAAAAGTGACCATATTATCAACAGAGAAGTGAAAAGTGACCTTCCTGTTGATTCTATCAGGAACACATACAAATATTTTTTCTGGCAAGATATGTAAAATGTTTTTAAAATTTGGATGCTTCTTGTCATTTTAATATGACTTAATATAAGTAAAACTTCATTGTATGTAATGTAAACAGGGACCAAAGGAGAAGATAGAAAATAATTTTCAAGAAACAGGATTAATCGTCATGCATGCTTAAAGAAATATTGGATTTGTGGCTTTTAATTCTTATTCAACACATAGGAAATAAGTCTAATTATCAATATAAGTGGTGAAAAATAATCTAAAAAAATTCTGCTTAGAAGATTGACTTTTGATCTGAGACTAATCGTAAAATGTTTTTTAATCAATACCCATTAGAACCATTTCTGCATAACAATGTTGTAATATTAAAAGTCAATTCTTACTTCCTATAAAGCCTTTTATCTTTTTCGTCTTGTGTCTTAGTATTTTCAGTCAATATTGAAAACTCATTATGATGTCAAGTTTTTCTATATTTTACACATATAAATCCTTAGATTTTAATGTCACACTGTCTATTTTGTGCTGCACACGCAGAATTTATCTCAAGGCACAGGAATATATGAACATGGAAAAATGGATTAGATGTGTGGATTGGTCCCATGTACACATTTATGTCAATATATGCTAATACTCCCTGTAGATATTATCTAACCCAAACACCTACTTATAGAATAATGAAATATATTTCTAAAAGAATATTTAGTGTCACTTGTATGGTTAATAAAAGACTAGACACTACTGAGATTCAAGGTATAAATTAGAATGAGAGACAGACACTAGTTAATTGGAGATGAGAGAGAAAATCTAAGAGTGAGAGAAAAGATATGTGGCATACAGATCAAAACGGACAGATTTTAGCATAGATGACTAAGTTGACGGTAGTGCTACAAACTGAATTAGTATGTGTAAGAGGAAAAGTAAGTTCAAAATGGGGAATATAGAGATTAGTTTTGAGCAAGCTGAATTTCTGGAACTAGCTATATAATTTTTAATATAGATATTATACACTTTTGTCCTACAAAGCTAAAGGTGATGGGATTCATAGTCATTTATTCCCATTGGACTAAATAGGACTTCCAGCAATCCATTTACTCCTTTCTATGTATTACATAATAATAAATGCAATAATTCTTATACATAGGAATATGGAAAATATTTATGATAATTTATTAAATGTATTTGTCTTAGGTATACTATGCCAAATCCTTGCTTGTAATTCATGCAAATTTATTAAGCAACCTAATTATACTTTTATTGACATATATAAATTAAATGATAAACATGTAATGTATTACACATGCCTTTTTGAGGCATGCACATAAGAAATTGAATATAGTAATAACTTGAAAAATAGAAATAGGTACTTTAAATTAGAAGAAATGTTTGAGATCATTGTATCCAACCCCTGTTAAAGTTTAGGAGTTGACATAAAGGGCTATAATGGCCATATATATTCATGAAAACTTGTTTCATTTTAGTCTTGTATTATATTTCACAAATACATCTTTTCATTAAATATCCTGCCTCTTTCTAGCTACCAATTCAGGTAAGAGGAGATCAGCAAAATTTGGAAAACATCAGCAGTATCCTGCTTGGTACAAACCTAGAGAGAAATCAGCAATTTTTTCAAGCCTATAGGAATATGCTAAGAGACTGTATATACTTAAATTTATTTAACTTGTCACCATACTATTAAATTGACCTTACCACTTGTGGGAAATGATTGTCTTTTATTTATTTTTTTTAATTTTTAAAAATGTTTTTATTGACAATGATTATCTTAGTCATTTCTGGATTATTCTATTTGATCCCTGGCAATGGGTACTTTCGATGATAGATATTTTTTCCTTGAAAGTTATAGTTGCTGTTGGTAATGAGAACCACTTTTACTGATCATGAAAGTATGAGCTCAGAGTGACTCAATAATTCCAGTGCTTCAGATGACCAACTTAAAAAAAAAAGGCTGCTTAAGTAGAATTTGAGAACTAACTTACTGTGGAACATCATATTTTCCTGTGGGGTTTTTTCCTTTCTCTGAGGAACTTATTCTTCCATTTCTGTGCTGTGTTCTCTCCTTCCTTTTGACATTTTCAGAAAGAAAAGTTTAAAGTACGCATCTTAAGAATTTCTAAGAGTATGTTATATCTGTAGCAAGTGTGTTTTCAAATCAAGTTGTGGCTCAAAGATTTAACTTTGTGTCTTATTCTCAAATTAAGTTTTAATCTAATTGACAAGAATATTCATTGGCAGGCAATTAGCAGGAGGGCTTATTAGTAGGGTATTATTTATAATATAGAATTAAATACTTCTAATGTTATCCTTTAAATCATACCTTGTGGTTTTTACAACTGAACCAGTATCTTGAAATTTGTAGATTTTTGTATAGCATTCTCCACCACAACAAGTAAAAGATTCTTCATTCTATACCTGGAACAAACTTCTAATGAAAGAGCACATAGCTTCAGCCTTTTCTCTAGAGATGGACCAGGAAGTGTTCCAGTACTTTATGATTCTGATTTGCCATGGTTTAGCAGGGCTGCCAGATTAGTAGCTATCACCCTTGCTTATTAAGTTATGTAGACAGTCCCATGTAAATCAGACTAGTCCAATAATTCGTTTGTGTCCACTTCTATTACACATGGCCAAGCATATGATGAAAAATGTTCTGGCTGACACAATTTCTTCTTACAACTGTCCTAGAAAACGAAATAAATTGTTACAGCATTGATTTCCTAGTGGAGTCAAGAGGATGCAAAAAAAGAGAAGCTCTTCTATTTTTACTTATATTCCTATACTCTGAAAGATTTTTCACTCCTTTCTCTTTTAGATGTATACAGATTAATTTTATTCAATGTATACATTCTACGTATCACCACAGTTTTTGTTTAAGGTGTATCTTCTCTTTTTGATTTTGTTATGTTTAATAATCTCCAAGGCATGTCTATTAGAAGGTACATAGTCTTTTCATTTTCATTTTGAATTAATTAGCTATTTAGAAATCATCATTTTAAGTCCTTCAAAAGTGGTTGAGTGTTCCTTGAATTGCTTCCATTAGAAAACTAATTTTTATAGGAGCACAGGTTTGTCCTCAAGTAGGCTTTGATTAAAAATACCCTAGCCAAAATTTTTACAAAATACTACAAGTGTAAATGAATCATAAGCATGTGGGTTTTATTTCAATGCAGATATATGTGCATATGAAAATTAGAAAATGCCTTAGGGGAAGAAAATATGTTTTAAATTTTATTAATCTCAAAGTATTTAAGAATACTCCAAAGGAAAATTCTATGACTTCGAATTATAATAATTATTGTATAATTAACTAACTCTTGGAATATTTCCAGTTTAATCAAGAATATTTTTATTGCATATATCTTAGAAGAATGAGAACAATGAAAAAAGTTTTTTTAATCCAGTCTTCTCATTATAACAAAACTGGTAAAATGCAGTAAACTTATTGGAAATTAAATTAGTTTTTTAATCATTTGACAAACATACACCAGTTATCTTTTGCTATTTCCAGGTGCTATTCAAGGTACTAGGAACTCAAAACTGAACATAACCAAGTTCCTCCCTTTATGCAACTTTCATTAACGGGGGTAAATTAATGAAATAATAATAGTAATAAAAATATAAACCAAGTTAACTATTTGAGACTAGTTTTTGGTGAAATTTTCAAAGAGGCGGTGTTACTTGTGTGAGAACCTCTCTATATTTTCAGCATTCTTCCTTCCAATTCTCTTTGATGACTGTGTGTATCTCGTCAAACCTCTTGTGAAGAATTTGATCTGGTCATTAACAGTTTAGTGTCTTTAAATGAAGTTGCCAGTGAGAGAGGATATTCCTTAACCTAGAGAATTCCAAGCATTAACAATCAGGGTATTAGCACTTCAGGTTTACAAATTTTCTGCCCTGTAGAATAATGCCTTACTGATTCATGTCTTATCAGCCTTTGGTTCTGTATTTTTATGAAGTTTTGATAATATTATACATGCTAGCATAAAGAACAAGCCTGAATATGATTAAAGTCAAGTTTTTTATACTTAAGAGAAGTGAGGCTCAGTAGGTTAATTGACTTTTCTGATTCATACAAACTGGTGGCAGAGCTAAGGGAGGTGTGCTTTAATACAGTTATCACCAATCATATTTAATTATAGTTGACTTGATTCTTCATTATGTTTTTTAAATTTCAGCTTATATAATTTAACTCAGAGTAAGCCAAGTTGCCAGATTAATGAAACTAATTATGACTGGATCCTTCTGTACATAGAACACAAATATTAAGTTATTCAAGTACATTGATGCCAATTAGGTTATCATATGTAGCGAGATAGTTTTCATCTTTGAGTAATTACATCATATTTTAAGTGGATATAAGTTCATCTGATTTAGTTTAAAGTATTGATTTTGATAACATATTTAATCTAAATAGTATAATTTTATTCTACTTAATCTTAAAATTATATAATACTGAATGAAATGTATGAGGTAAACATGCCTCATTTTAATCTGCATATTTATTGTATATGATGTATGTTAGCATTATAAATATTGTAGAAATATTTCAGCTTTTATTTAACAGTGCTTTTTGCATTGTGTTGTAAAGAAGTTTAATTAAAGCACATAAAAATGACAAGGAGAAAATTTTAAGATAGTATAAAAGCATATAATGTGTTTTCTTTAAGTATTTTAATTATATTCTAAAATACTTTGCAATTCATTCACAGATTTGATAGCTTATTATAGTGGCCTGAAAGTAATTTGATAATTGAATAATAGTTTTTATTTAATTTTGTCTTAATGACTAGACTCTAACTTCTTTCAAACCCTTATGCATTAAATGGAAAAGATCAAAAACTGAAAGTAGAGTCCAAAGAGACAGATAAAAGAATTGGAGCATATGCTTTACATGTGGGAGGCCTAGGTTTGATTTCTTAACACCCCAATTAGTGACTTCCTGAGTACCACTAGGTGTGACCTAAACACTCCCACCAAGGAAAACGAAATAAGACAAAAACATAAAATTGAAGTTTCACCTCATGTAGTATTTTATTAATTGCCCTATATTTCTATTTTATAAATTAAATAAATCAGTTATTAAATCAAAATAGAAAATATACAATATACCTTTATTCTATATTTGAATAGATCTATTTATTTTTATAAGAAAATACTTATTAAAATGAAATATTTCCTAATTGTTTTCTTAGTGTCTTTTTCCCAATTAATTTTTACCGCTACCTGGGAAACCCTGTTTAAAATCCTATAATAATATAACGACATTGAGAATAATTTTCCAAACATACTAATTAGCTAATAAGTTAGTTAACTAATTAACTAATAATTTTTGTACCGCAGAAAGAAATCCCATGGATTTCATTGACTTTAGTCTGACTCACTGAAAAAATTAAAGATGTCTACCAGCCTACTCTTTTTGGAATATAAAACTGATATTGGATTTGCATGAATGACAGCAACAACTCTTCAAAAAATCATAGGTAGAAAGGTAAAATAAAGAATCAGTGAAAGTTTCTTAGAGAAGGAAAAAGGAGGATGGCAGTTGTCTGAACTATCTGGCTTCTTATTCAGTTTATGCAAACTGTCACCTAGTGAAAGGAAACCCTGTTTAAAGCAGTTTTTGAAGCCAATCATGTGGAGTAATCACTGTTACTATGTTGGGAGGCCTGTAGGTTTGTTTTCTAATGCTTTCTCTACATTCTCCATGTGTCTGGCTCTTAATAGTTCTGATCAAGATACAGGGAATTTTTTTGAGAATATTCTCTTGGATAAAATTTATTTTAATTCTTTGAATGCCTTTGGAGCAGACTTAGGGCATGCCTCCTAGAGCTACAGATACTAGATAGCTGTAGGACACGTTTCCCTGGGAAATAGAATTTCAGCTACCTAAAGTTGTTTTCTAAATCAACTGCTCTTTCTTTCTTTCTTTCTTTTTTTTCTTTCTTTCTTTCTTTCTTTCTTTCTTTCTTTCTTTCTTTCTTTCTTTCTTTCTTTCTTCTTTCTTTCTTTCTTTCTTTCTTTTTGTTGTTATTGTTGTTTTTGGGTCACACCCGGCGATGCACAGGGGTTACTCCTGGCTTTGCACTCAGGAATTACTCCTGGTGGTGCTTGGGGACCATATGGGATGCTGGGAATCAAAACCAGCTTGGTCGCATGCAAGGCAAATGCCCTATCCGCTGTACTATCACTCTAGCCCCTCTTCCTTCCTTCCTTCCTTCCTTCCTTCCTTCCTTCCTTCCTTCCTTCCTTCCTTCCTTCCTTTGTCTTTTTCTTTTTCTTTCCTTTCTCTCTCTTTCCTTCATCTTCCTTCCTTCCTTCCTTCCTTCCTTCCTTCCTTCCTTCCTTCCTTCCTTCCTTCCTTTGTCTTTTTCTTTTTCTTTCCTTTCTCTCTCTTTCCTTCATCTTCCTTCCTTCCTTCCTTCCTTCCTTCCTTCCTTCCTTCCTTCCTTCCTTCCTTCCTGTTTCTTTCCTGTTTTATTTCATTCTTTCGTCTTTCTTAATCTCTTCTTTCCTTTCCTTCTTTCTTTCCCCCTCCCTCCCTCTCTCTCTTTCTCTCTTTCTTTCATGCTCAAGGCTTACTCCTGGCTCTGTGCTCATGGATTACTCCTGGTAGAGTTCTGGGGACCATATGGTGTGCCAGAGATCGAACTAGGATCAGACACACACAAGGCAAATGCCTTACCGTCTGTAATATCTCTCCAGTACCTGCTCTGTTCTGTAAACTATATACAACTCCAGTGTTTGGCCACAACGTTCAAGTACTTTGTTCCCACACTTTTTCATCCCATTTTCTTCTTACTTCCCTCACTCAAAGTTATAAAAAAATAAATATATTCATTATCATTTTTGTGTGTTATCCCCAAAACGTATAAAGCCTAATTGTTCCATTATTAAGTTCTATGAAGTTTTTAATGTATGTAGATTAAAAATTTCCACTTTCCAGGTTATAGCAATAGTATAAAGGGGTAGGGCTCTTGCTTTGCATGTGGGAAACAAGATTTGGTCTCCACCACCACATATAATTCACAGAGCCAGCCCACCAAATGTTGCCACTGTGTAGAACCAGAAATAAGGCCTGGGCATGCTGAATGTAGCCCATATGCTCCCGTCCCCTTCCCCCCACCATCCCCACCCCTGCCGCCAATTCCCACTATCTCTAGAGGCCAGATACATGACTTGAGTTATGAAAAGCAGAATACAAGGCAAATTCCTTATACTGGAGTAAAACTGATCCAGAAATGTCAATGATAAAAATGAAATTTCATTGTCATTCATTTTTGCCTGTAAGTTTTGACATTTTTAACAGAACATATTTCTTACTCCTCTTTGACTGCCATCCTTCACAGTTTAGATGTTAAGGAAATGTAGAATTAAGCATTACATTTGGCATTTAATTTTTTTTGTATGTCAGGGAGGATTTGGGCTAACTCCAGCAGTGCCAGGACCAAAGAAAGTCAGGTGCATGCAGGGAAGCACTGTCCAAAGTGATCCCTGAACACAGCCAGAAATGGGCAAAAAACAAAACACAGAAAACAAAAACGTTACTTAGCTTTTAAAATAATTACTTCATACTTCATTCTTGTACTCAACCTTTGTCTTTAAAATATCTTAAAAAGATAATTTTACCTATCCATATCTATAATCTTATTCCAGCTACCAAAGGGTGAAGTTGTGGTTTCATGTATGGATACCTTCTTAGAATATAGCTTTGATTTTGAACTTTAATTATTGATTTCTAGATTCATGAAATCTTTCTGATGAAAGTTTGTAAAATAAATGATTAATTAAAAACCCAACACTATTATAAATCTATCATTTTATTTTTTAATTGTTTAAATTTTATACACTGTAGAGAAATAATTTTCAAAATAGGTTTTATAACAAGACCATTGGATATTAATATATGTTAGGTCTATTCTGAAGGAAATGATAGAATTTTAAATTAGAAATTTGGTTCTTAGAATTTTAGAAACACTAACACATGTCAGAATATTAAGCACTTAGAATATATGAGTTAACTCTTTTTGCTATCACAATTCTGTGTAATACAAAAATTTTAAATTGAGCAATTGTTTCTGCAGTATAGGCAAAATTTTTAGTAGGAATTACACAATAAAATAGAATTAATCAGAGAACAAGTGTGTTGATAATCAGCATTAGGAAAGAACTCAGTGGAAGAGAAATTCTCCTCATAAGTGGACCATGATTGAGAACAAAAATGAAAATATCTGTAATTACTGTTTACTCTTCTCCAGAGATAGGCATTCTTTTCCAGGAACATAAGGACCTGGGACTCCAAAGGCATTTTTGATCCTGAAAACCAAGATAACTATTGGGCTACTTTTTTAAAAGTTATTTAATCAATTAAGTAAAAAACAACAACAACAATAATCTAAGGTGTGTCCAAGATACATTTCTTCTTCATTTAAAATATATATTTCCTTTTCACATTCTATTTTAAGTGCCTCAGACTAGAGAGTACCAAAAGTCTTCTTTTAGAATAAATCATCCAGACTTATTCAACCTAGATAATCCCTTGCCATATTGGAGGAAGCACAATCATGGGCTTTGTCTGTAACTCAAGAAGTCAAATGTCAGTAACGAAGAGCCAAAGTTGAGTAGGATATATGGCACAGTATTGCCATTAAAGTTCACTTCTGTGGAAATAAATGAATGCAGTGATCACTTTATGCATAGTATGCCTTGAAACTTTTAAAAATCTTATTTAACTTCAAGACAGTTATTACATTTATTTAAATTCAAGACAGTAAATACTTTCAGGGTAGACTGCAATGCACACACAGTATGCATTAATGGATAAGTTAATTTGCCCATGTTCTTAATCATGAACTCTACACATTACTCAAAATATCTTATAGAAAATAAGAGGTAAAGAGAAATGATTTAGTGCCTTAGCATGCCTGTCTCGCAAGCATAGGGTCATGAGTTCAAATCCTCATTGTTGTTCATGTCCTGAGCATAATCCTAGCAACATTATGATAGAAACTGGTAGCTCTGCTATCCCAGTATCACAAGCTATTTCTAAGTGCACAATAGTCAGGTGAGTGCAAAATCCCTGTCCAGTACCTGCGTGAGCACCTCTCTGGCCTCCCAAAACCACTGTAACCATAAATTTCGTGACTAATAGCACACCCACTGGTTAACATGTGTGGAAACTTCACAACTAAAGCATTTTAAACTTATGGAGCACTTAAGCCAAGTGGGAGCACCTCCACTAGTACCTGATACAGTCCGCCCCAGTAAGCACTACACCTAAACCTGTTTAAGCACCATAGCCAGGTGTGTATAGTACAAGCCCTGGTCATTCACCTCAAAGCCACCAATAACAAAAGAGAAAGATAGGGAAGAAAGAATAAAATTCTGGGTAGTAATAATAATAAAATGTAAAAAGAAAGTTTTTAGAGTTCTAACATTACAACTTGGCATTTGTAATTATTCAAGCAGCCAGCCCCTCAAGCATCAGGAAGTGAAGTGATTCTTATTAAGAAAAGTTTTACCTGAATGTTAAATAAGTGAATTTTAAAGAGGTGAATTTTAAACAAGCTGAGATAGAATTCTTAAATAAGCAGCTTAATTTGTGTTCCTAAAATATATTTTCTAGTGTAAGGACCTCAAATCCAAGTCAATTGCTATCCTCTAAGAAATGTTTTATAGTCGCTTCACAGTATTTCAAAGAACTGGATAAGTTGGTGGTGTAAACATTTCCTCGTGGGAACTTCATGCAATCAAAAGAAAAGAAATGATTGACGGATACATGCCCCGGCTAATTGATGTAATTCTGAGTCAGCCAGATGTTTCCAGCTGAATTCTGCCCGCAGATGCTATTGCTTCATTATTCCTTAATCTAGGGATTACCCCAATTGGCTAGCTTGGTGACATTTGAGTGTTTCAAGTAAACTTGCCTCTCTTTTGTTACATACTTTGTAAAGAGCTCTTGTCTAAAGTGGGTCTACCTCCTGCCCTGGAAATGTTGGCAAGGAAGTTATCAGGACTGTTTGTTTTTCCTGCTCTTGGATGTGGTCTTTGGTGAGGTCAGAAGAATGGAATGAGTGTGGCCACAGATGACACTGGAGCTATTTCCACAGCTGGCTGCAAAGAGTGGGCTGTCCCTTACAGATGAGCTAACATGTGGAGGTAGATGATATAAAACATCTGTCAAAATGAGGATAAGCAAAAACAATGTCCCTTTGAAGATTGCCTTTTAATGATGAGGTAGGGGGGTTGTGTCTCCATAATGGGAATGAAGGATGTAGTTCTTGGCGGGCAGATGGTTTCAGGCTTGTTCTTGCGTGAAATAAAGCAAAAGTATATGTTGAAAATCTCGGATGCTAGCCAAATCGACTGATTTTGCTGAACATTCATTTCCCCGCCTATCACACATATAATCTATGGAAAAGAAAGGTTGTGTGAAGAGAAAAAAGCGGGAGGAAAAACTCTGAGGAAAATGGATTCTGATTATTTTTCTCTTGAATAGCTTGAATACAATAGTTTAATTTCAGTGGATGGTTGAAAGGTTAGAAAAAAACATTTTTGCCTTAAGTTTAATATTTTGCAACTCCATATTTTTTACAGAAGTTTTAAGAGGTATTATAAAAGTAGCATATCATTAAGGCCACATCATGCTAAACATCTCGCCTTTTGACTATCACTCAATAGATTAAAAAAAATACTTGTGTAGGACCAGAGAGAGCTAGAATAGCAGGTTATACTTTTGCTTTGCACAAGGCAAATCGACTAGGGTTGATTCCCAGTATGATATATGGTCCATGGAGTCTCACCAGGAAAGATCAGAGCACAGAGTCAGGAGTAAGCATTGAGCACTGCTCGTGTGTTCAAAAGCAAAAAATTAAATTAAATTAAAGAACATGTTTAAAGAATATTTGTTCAATATTCAAAATCAGTCAAAAATATTGTAATAGAATAATTTTAGTAGGATAAAATTGGCTTTGTAGACCCATTTATCTTCAAAACTGAAACAAAAATTAGCATGAATTTTATCTCATATAAAGATTTGTTACAGAAAAATAAATTTTAATAATAAATAATAAATAAATGCAGAATATTAATAGGAAACATCTAGAGTTCCTATTACATCGCCCAAATTGGGACTGCTGTTTATGCTCAAATCACACTGCTTTGCTCAGGGGCAGAAAGTTCTGTAAGCATAGAGTGGCATTGCTTTCACAAACACCATGAAGCCACATGTGTCTCAAACATCTTCCAATTAGCAACCTTGCAGAGGCTTCTGGTTAGCAAGTCACATGTCTATAATTAATAAGGTATTGAAGTATATGTTTTTTTCTTACAATTTTCACTGTCACTGTCCTCCCATTGTTCATCGATTTGCTCGAGCGGGCCCAGTAACGTCTCCATTGGAGACTTTTGATGTTACTATGTTTGACATCGAATACATCACAGGTAACTTGCCAGGCTCTGCCGTGGGGGCGAGATAGTCTTGGTAGCTTGCCGGGCTCTCCGAGAGGGGCCGTTGGAAAGAAAACAGAATTTACATCTGGGAACCAATAACTATGGCGAGATTATTTTTTAAAAAAGTGAATATACCCATGGCTAAGAGAAGTAGGCCACAGAAGTACTTGGATGGATCCATGTGAGATATGGTGGCACATTCACTCGTCAGTAGTATTAGAAAGGAAGTGAGATGATTTAGAGACATGTATGATGTAGTTCTTAAAAAGCTTGACTACAGATTTATTATAGATGAATAAGAGAGAAGGAAAAGGCAAGCATGACCTAATTTTTTATGGTATTCCTAGAATTAATCTGATGAAAAGAACATGCTCTGGGGATGAAAGAGAGAGAGAAAAATATTAGAGCAGGACATGGTTATTTTGAGGCACAGATTCTAGATTTTTTTTAAAAAAATGGGAAATTTGGGTTAAACAGTCAAGAAAAAGTTCAATATGACTAAGAACGTTTAAGAACTTAAATTTTGGAATTAACTTTTAATTAATTTTACCAGGACCAAGTACTCAAAAATATTTGGAAAGTTTACTTCTAGCATCTTACTAGTCATCTTATATTTATGGTACGTATATAGAGATATCCAGAAGATTTAGATGCTGAATCATCCTAGATGACAAAGCATAACATATCTTTTAACACTTGGTTGTAGTAACTCATTTCTTTTAACTGGTGAATTAAAATATATTAATTTAAATAAATAAAATATATTAATATTTAATATGTTAAATATAAAGTTTAAAGAATATTGGTTTTAGTCTGAAGATTGCCATAAAAATGTGTCATAGGAAGTGAAAGAAATGTTTTGTTTTGTTTTTTTGCTAATAAGGTTTATTTTTTGGATAAAGATAGTATATTTATGGAAGCAATTGAAGAACTTAACTACAATACTGGCTGTGGAGTATTGTAGGCATATTCATGATATTACTATGATTATCTGAGTTACAAGATCCTCAAACAATTTGAAACATCCTCAAATGATTGTCCCAGATCTTTAAGAATCAAACTAATAGTCTCCATGGGAGCACTGCAACAGAAAACTAAACCATGGGACACATAAGAAACAGATTAAAGCTTCTCAAACTTGACCATAACCATGGTTCAACTAGGATTGGTTTGTCTTTTAAATGCATACTGCACCAAGATTCTGTATTAAGTCTCTGATCTCCAATCAGACAAAGTTCTCAAGATTTTAGAGTCATTTTATTAACACTGAGAAAGAGTCAAAAGACTGACATAATTTGTTGTATAAGAGAAAGAGCAAAAATGTTTAAATTTAACACAAGATCTAAGTAAGTTTGACACAAATTCTGCAGCCAGCCTAAAGAACAGAAATATAAAGCTACCTTTAATATCACCTATTTGGCCATTTTAGCATATTAATTGACATCTTCAAGTCACAAAATATGTTTGATTGGATTCTTATGCATAAAATCTCAGTATTATCTCACCATCAGGTTACCAAATACTGCATCAAGAGAGAACATAGTGAATTTGAGACATAGTAGTGACAAAGGCACTAAGAGAAAGTATATTTTAAGAGAATAAGATAGTTTGTTAATAGAGTTGTGCCTTTACACCTGTATCTCAATGTTGCGAGTTTAAACAGGCAAATTTCTAAAAATGTCTTGAAGGAGAAAACAAATAGTGCAGAAATATCCTCTGAGGGGCTACAAAATAAAGTGCATTTTGTAGCAAATTTCAGGATAAGGAATAGCTATTCCCCTTAGTAATACTAAGAATAAAAGTGCCTAGTGACATATTTAAGCAATTTACTTCATAAACAATGGTGATAATTCTGATCATGGGCAGCTTTTCTTCTTGATCACCCCTGTAGTTTGAAGAATTATTTCCCCATTACCTACACCAATACAATCCTGCAGGACCTTGAACATGATTTGCAGTTGTTGTTTTTTCCCTCCTATTTGTATTAAGAAGAAAATTTTAATGAGAAACTTTATGAAAATTCACAGTTTAGAGTGCTAGTTATAGTGAGATAAACATTTTATTATACAAAAGTGCTGCCCATAAATTTGAGACATCTGCTTTATCTTTTAGAAGAAGACTAATTCAGAGCTAGCATTCAAACTTTCTCTACATTGAACTACTAAATAAAAAGTAATTCCTGTAAAAGTGAATAATGTGGGTTTTTTTAATATGGCAAGATTTGCCAAGAATCTATGGCATATGTATGCCTAATAATATAGTTTATGGCAGAGTGATCCTAATAAATAAGTTGTAGCATTGTAGCAGTTGTCTCCACTGTGATATCTAAACAAAAACATTGTCGCATTTAGTAAGGTATTCATGATCCTTTCATAGAGGAAAATCCTGTAGTGAACCCTCACACTAAAGTTTCTTGAGTAATGAGTGGCTCTTAGAAGTCTGGACTTCCCACAGATTAAAACACGAGACTGACAAGCTGGCAGTGGTCAAGGAACAGCATCTTAAGTGGAAAGCAAAGCAATTGATGCATTGATTTCAAAGATCATTCCTTTGTCCAACAATCAAGAGAGTTCTATATTTCCTGTGAACATTTTTTCCAATTTGTGCATAGAATTGTTTTTATTATTTTGCATTATTTAAAGTCACAGAAGCCTGACTGATGAGTAAATGCCACTTACTCATACCACCATTGTCACAACCTGTGTTATGACAAACCTTGTACTAGACTTTAATATCATTAGGAAATAAATAGAAATCGTGAATGTGAAAAAGAGAAGACAGGAGTAAGAACCTGAGTTAGTGATGGAAACCGTTGATTCATAATGATAGTGATGGCAACCTTTGATAAAAGTATTGGTGTGTGCTCACAAACCTGCTATTGATCCCAGCAATCCAAGGGAAACATCAAGAGTGAGAGAGTAAGATGGGTCAGAAAAAGATGAGTCATTCAATATGGTGTACAGAAAAGCTTCAAGTGGATAGCCATGGGAATTTGGATTGGAATGGAAAACTGAAAGTCAGTAGAATTTTATAGAACCCCATGCAATATGCCAAAAAAGTCTTCCCCAGACCTTTCACTGTGGGAACTTTCTAGACAGAGGTAAAGTGGGAATAGAGTAGGAATAAGGACTTCTGATTAGAGAAAATTGCATCAAAAATACGTTGACCCCAGTTTTGAATTGTCCTATTTTCCCTTAAACTCCTCCAACATAGTAAAATACAACAGTCATTGATTGTATTTACAGTTCATAAATACAATCATTGTCTTAATATGTAACATTTTCATGATAGAATGATACTTTAAAAATGCTAACTTAGTTATAAAAGTGTATTTCATGCTTTGATAGATAATCTAATTTAATGCAGCTTCACTTATGTTCCCTGTTAGAATAATAGGGGCATAAAAAGGAAAATAAGTTCTGTTTATTGTGAAAGATATGATATAAATATATTATTGTTTATAACTGTTTACATGGCAAAATTGTACGATGGTAGCTCTTTTTTTTTACCTCAATATAATTATCTACTATGCCAAGTATTTAGTGAGGCTTCCCTGTAGTTTCAAAAATAATAAAGGTAGTATAATTTATTTTTGTTAACTCATTTTTTATTTTTTGGTTTTCTTCAAATTTCTCTAAACTGTGAGCTATACATAGACAGTATAGCTGTCAAGGAGATAAATATTACAGTTACTCTGTAAAATGAACTAAGAGTCAAATACATCTTTTGTTTTCCAGATAGTGTGATCCCTTCATGTGATGCCATAGCAACATGGATTTTTATGGCACCCATATTTATGTGTGGTAGATCCCCTTATCAGAGAGCCACATTTTGATTATGTGATTTAAATGAGAGGCTGATAAATATGAATTCACTGTTCATTGCTGACATTATTACAGATGTACTGAAGAAGCCCTAAAATCCTCCTATGAACACTTAATATTTGCATTAGGTCAGCAACTGTTATCTTTTTAAACAGAAAGATGAAAGTAAATAATAGAATAACCTGCTTTTGAATCAAAATCCATTTAATAAGTTTAGTCAAGTATGCAGATTTAAAACTGATAGTTTCATTACATTCTGTCACGAAACCATTTGACCATAAGGCCCCCAAATCTTCAAATTTTCAACTCTCTCTCAATAATGCAACATATTTGAATGTTATTCTAGTCTACTGTAATTCTGAAGAAACTCATTGATAATATCAAAAGTCACTGGTAAACAAGTTTATTTAATTTTGAGCATAAGTTCTAAAACAAAGTGCCTAGATTTATTTGAGCTATTAAAGACTTTTCAGAAAGAAAAGTACTTGATGGCCCCAGTTGCACCAAAGAATATTACAACCCCCAACCTCTGCACCAGTGACTAGATTATCTTTGACAAACACTGTTCTAAAGGATTAAAGAAGTATTATTGTGAATCCTAATTGTCTATTTACCTTCTTTGTTAAGAAATACTTCAATGTGACACATTTACTTTATATTCTTGTTCAAAATGACATTCTTGAATACATAGGTACTTAACCAATAATTGAGACCATTATTCACAGTTGAATACACATAGTATGTAATTAGGATTCTTTTAAAGGGGTCTCCATGGATAAAGCTAATTGGGTTGTAGTGATTTATAATATTATGTACTTGTAAAACCATTTTCAAGTAATGGTAACTGAATCAAAAAGCAACCCAAATTAAGAATGTTTAAGGGTAAATGAGAAAAAGAAGCTTAATATTTGCAGTTAAACTCTATTCTTTTATTAGAAAACTGCATATAAATTCTAAATTTATCACATAGCAATGGAAAATGTCCTTCTAAATGTCATGCTGGAGCGATAGCACAGCGGGTAGGGCGTTCGCCTTACAAGCGGCCAACATGGCCGACCCGAGTTCGATTCCTCCGCCCCTCTCGGAGAGCCCGGCAAGCTACCGAGAGTATTCGATATGCCAGACACAGTAACAACAAAGTCTCCAATGGAGACGTTACTGGGCCCGCTCGAGCTCGAGCTCGAGCAAATGTCATGCTAGAGTGCATAACCTGACATCTCTATCTAGTAGTCCAACCAGTTTGCTTGCTGAACATAGGAAAGAGAAAGCAAACTCTGAAGAGTTATGTTTCAAACAAAATTGTAATACAAATTTGAACTAAAAACATATAGCTTTTGGAAGTAACAAAATTGATTTCCTTCATGGCTGAGTTAAGGAATTTATATCTTAGGTCTTTAAGAAACTGACTATATAATACATATGATGTCAGCATAGAATCTAAGATTTGTTCTCAACTCTTCAGAGCAGTATGTTTACTCTTCCATATCACAGCGAGTGCATGACAAAGTGTTCCATTTTCCAGTAGCTGCAGGGCTGGAGTGATAGCACAGAGGGTAGGGCGTTCGCCTTACAAGCGGCCAACATGGCCGACCCAAGTTCGATTCCTCTGCCCCTCTCGGAGAGCCTGGCAAGCTACCGAGAGTATTCGATATGCCAGACACAGTAACAACAAAGTCTCCAATGGAGACGTTACTGTGCCAGACACAGTAACAACAAAGTCTCCAATGGAGACGTTACTGGGCCCGCTCGAGCAAATCGACGATCAATGGGAGGGCCTTTACCTTTACCTTTACCACATTTTATATTAATATCACTGGTAAATATATCTATGTACAGATTTAGGTTTCTCAACCCCTGCACTAATGGATAATTCTTTGTTGTAGGGAGCAGTTCTGCATATTTTATTATATTCATCAACATCCATAGCCCTTATCCAATTGGACAACCAAAACTGTCATTGGACATGATCCAAAGTTCTTTTCAAACATTGTAAAATTAATCCTAGTTAAACACTTTGTATATGGACATCCACACATATTTTTAATTTCAATAATATCTAAAACATGCTATTTTAACATTAGAACAACTTTTTACATCAAATGAATTTTTGATCTCATTAAGGAAATGGTCAAAGTTAAAAATAAATATAGATATATGCGTGTTGAAGAACAATTTTTCTTAAAATTTTTAGAATGCTCCCTTTGAGTAATAATTTCAAAACAACATTTGTAAGAAATTTTTGTTTGAAATTTTAATTATTTTGTTTGAAAAATATTTATTAAGCAACTAACTGCCTTGTGCTATATAGGTAGCAGTAAGACTGAGAATAATGATAACTAAAAATAAATAATTTCAAATCTTTTAGTAAAAATACTCTGAATTTGAAATGTTGGCATATGTTACTCAGATATGTTCGTGTATGTATATGTATGTGTACATATGAAAGGACATATATGTTTTTGTAGCATACTCTACGGTGCTCGGGGTTACTCCTGACTGTTCTCTGGAATTATTCCTGGCAGTTCTCAGGGATCATATGGGTTGCAGGTGATCAAACCCAAGTTCTCTGCTTGCAAGGCAAGCACCTTACCAGCTGTACTCTCTCTCTGACCCCGTGTTACTCATTTTCAAGTGAATAAATTGTGGTAGTGATTTTTGAAATTAATTCACAAAACTGTTTTGAGTGTCTACTGCATGCAATTCCTTTTTATTGAAATTATAAAAGATATGTAAATATAACCTTTTCCCTCTTGAAAGGCATACTATTGAAAGAAGCAGCAGAAGAATAATAAAGGTTCAAAGGGACTAAGGGCTACAATGGAATTGTGGAAGTATGGCAGGAATGTGGCATCTGCTTACTGTGATAATTCCTCTTTCTCCTATATCTCCAGTATTTATTTGTGGTCATCCTAAAATTATTCCAAAGTTAAAGTCAGACTTTAGCAACTTTGCCACAACTTTCAAAATTCAAACATAGTATTTTGGAAAGTCAAACTGCCCTTCCAAGTTGGTTGGATATTTATCAAGAAAGTTGAAGGTTAATGGTTAAGTATAAGTATAGGGACTGTTCTCCTCTCTTTGTTGTTATTGTTGCACCATTCCCAGGTGCATGCCTGATTGTGGTGTTCCAGAAATTGTATTCTTATAGTTGCCAGGGTCACACTAGCAACATGAGGCAATGCCAAGATCATACATGGAGCCTCAAGTTTGTAAAGTAGGTGTACTCCATTGAGTCACTTTCCTAAGTCCCCATTCTGCTCTGGTTTTTCTCTCCCACTTGTTTTTGGAACACACCTTGAGGTGCTCAGGATGTATTCCTGGCTCTGAACTCACAAATGACTCTTGGTGGTGCTGCATGATCATTGGTGATGCCAGTGATCAAACAGTGCAACACAAGGGCCCCATTCACTGTACTGTCTCTCCAACCCTAAGATTTTAAGTAGGATTCTCAAATGTGCTATAGCTGAACACATAGAAACATATCACACTTAGACCTTAAATATTCAGAAAACCCTGAAACAGACAGTGCTCAGAGAGCTGGAGCACATGCTTTACATGCTTTACACACAAGAGGTTAGGCTGATGAAGATGGTTGGTTTCTTTGTAATAAGGTGATAATTATAAAAATGTACATGCCCTAATACATAACTTGTTTAAAGTGTATGGTCAAAAAAATCACTTGCTTATTTTATAGGTAAATAAAGATAATTATTTTTAAAAACTGAAATATTGGCTAATATAATAGCAGTTTACAGGCAAATCACACTTCTGAATTTTATGCTTTTTTGGTCACACACACCCAGTGATGCTCAGGGGTTACTCCTGGCTTTGCACTCAGGAATTACTCCTGGAAGTACTTAGGGGACCATATGGGATGCTAGGAATCGAACTTGGGTCGGCCGAGTACAAGGCAAATTCCCTACCCTCTGTGCTATCGCTTCAGCCCAGACACTTCTGAATCTTAAAATGCATTAGAGTCATTTGGAGAGCAGGTTAAAACATTGATTCCAAATCCCCGGACCACAGAGTTGTCTAATGCTTGGACTATCACTAGCCTAGAATACTGACAATAATAGGAATATTATTACTGATGATCACAGGAATATTATTATATGTGATTCTTCTCACTCACGGCAGAGCCTGGCAAGTTCCTGTGGCATATTTGATATGCCAAAACAGTAACAAAGATTTGTCTCATTCCCCTGACCCTCAAAGAGCCTCCAATGCAGCACCGTTGGGAAGATGACTAAGGAGAGGCTGCTAAAATCTCAGGGCTAGAAAGAATTCAGATGTTACTGGTGCCCACTCGAGCAAATCAATGAATAATGGGATGACAGTGATCCAGTGACAGTGATACAGTGATTCTTCTCACTATCTGCATTAAAATAAGTTATCTATATATGCTCAAGATAAGAGAGTGCATACATATTTTCTTTTTTTAACCGTCGTTGTATTGGAAAATTAAAGTATTAACAAAGTCTCAAAGATTTGAAATCCCTTCTAAATATTGGTAGTTGGGCTAGAGGAATGGTTCAAGCTACCAAAGCATAGGCCTTGAGTGTGGGAGGCCAGATTAAATTCCTGGACCCCTAAGCACCAAGTCTGGAGTAGCATCTGAGCACTGCCAGATGTTCATGCAAAACGAAAAGAATATCCAAACAGTGCAATATTGGCAGAAGGTTAAAGAGTCAGATGATGTCTTGTCCTTTGGTCAAATATATTTATTCCACATTGCTGATCTTCTGAAACTTTCCTAAATTCCTATTGATAACAGATATTTTAGAATCAGGGTGACCAGATTCAAACTACATATCTTAAGTGGAAGCAGCACTTTTTTTTAAAGGCAGTGGCTAAAGTAGAACAGACTTCCTATCAGCTGTTTGGTCATCGTCCCTTTTAGTAGAATTATAGCATGTTATAGTATTTTTCACTACGGCTTAAACATTGAGCAAACCCAGACATCCGGAGATGCTAAAATGAAAAATCTGTTTCCTCTTGCTTTGCCATTTGCCAAGTGAGCTCCAGCAGACAGAATGTTCTATACATTTGCAGTAAATGAAATTACCCTTAATGTGTTGGCAACATCTGTCAAAAAACACTCCTCAGGATATGGCTTAAATGCATTGGATAGGAATGAATTTGACAGCATACTTAATGAAGCATGATCTTGGTTGAGGGTAAGTTTTGCCTTAACAACTGCAAGTTTGTGCTGTGCTTTTTTGTTTTCTTTCCTTTTTTCTTATCTCTTGCACGTGTGTGTGACAGAGAGAGAGAAAGAGAGAATGTGTCTTATACCAAATAAAAGATTCTATAGTCTACATTGAGCAAAGCAACGAAAAAGTACCATCCTTCGTGTTACTTTAATCTCTAAATTCTTTCCCTAAAGATATTCTCAGAAATATTTGTTTCTTCAAGAACTTCCAATCCACTACTTCCAACTTATGATTTAAATTTTTTTCATCTCTTGATACTACAAAAGAGTTTGTGTTCTTAAGAATTTGTGACAATTCCTTATTCATTGACCATTTTTCACAGAATGTGAATCAGACTATATGCTTTTACATATTCTCTCTCCCAAATCCTTATTCTGTTGCTCACTTATTTGCAATAATTGGTCTATTTAGGAGAGAGATGTTTTTTCTTATATTGTTTTGCACTCCATGCCCCGTACTGCTATTTACAATCCCAAATTATAACAAATCCCTTCCCACTCTTCCTTTTGATTTTCAGGTTTCTGTTTTATACACAAAAGCAGTCAGTTGGTCACATCTGTAATCAAATGAGTCCCCAAACACTTTTCCTGAAAGGATTCTCTAAAGAGCTCAGATAATTCATCCCAAATTAATTCCAAATGCAGGCATTCAATCCTCCTCTTCTTATCATGCATGAATTTTGCCTCATCTGTCACATTCTCACATATCTCATTTGCATATTGCCTCCCAAACAAGGACTGAAGTCTACCTCTCCCACCCACCACGGATGAGGTCACCTCTAGGACACTGAAGAGAAAATATCTATATCAATGAAAATTTGGTCTTTATCTCTGATTTATGAAGAATGAGGTTTTATGTGTCTCCAGGAGGTTTTTAGAACCCGAGGAGTTTCTAAGATGGTGACAGTTTGACTGTGTGTTGGAATTTCTAAGGGCTAACATTCTAGAAGAGAAGCTAAATCTCAAGTTCAAGAAGAACATTGATGTCTTGCACCTGTGAAGGTTTAGAATGTCATGAAAGTGCCATTTTGGTGGAAAAATCTGGTTTTACTCTGCAGAAATTCTATAGTTTATTTCTCAGTAATTTAAGAACAGTCTTGTTACTTCAAGTATTTAATTCTGGTCTGGCAAAACACATACCAAAAATAAAGACCATTATTGTTTTTTAAGACAAAGGGAAAAGGATTGTTTTGTTTAAGAAATGCAGAACTGGAGAGATGGTGAGAAGTTAGGTTGACCATTTTAGACCTTCTAGTATTAAGGGCATCACAGAACCAAACAGGTCTGCATCCTCAGGCCTTGCAGGGAGACAGAAGCACTGCTTGGGATCCCCACCCATTCCTCCAACCTTGATTTCAAGCAGCAGGAAGAAAGTGTGAATTATAATTGAATGAAAGCTTATATTATCATATTTCACATTTAAAAAGCATACTTCAATTTATAGATGCATCAAGAAATTTCAACTATGCAAATGTACAATTCTGGGTATTTGCAAGACCTATAGAATGAAGTACATATATTTTTTAATTGTTTTTCGTGCTTAAGTTCTAATGTCTTTATGAACAAAGCTGGTTCTGTATATTAAGCATTTAATTTTCTGTTCATGCTAATGGGGATGAGTCAATGAGGAGGGCTGAGTGGTGATCTCATCTTTTAACAGCCAGGAAGTTGGATTCTGAATGCAAAAACAACTTTAGAAACATTTCCTTGTGGTTAGAATGACTATTCAAATTGCTTTACCAACCTAAATCTGTCCTTTTACTTTATCAGGATATTTACTTATTGGAAAACAATCATATAGTGAGAAAAATAATTTTTTCAGAAAAAAATACCATTCAAATATATAATCTTTTTGTGATCACTAAACACTTAAATCATTATTGCATCATCAGTTGCTCTATTATCATTTTTCAAATAAAAGATTGGTGATTTGGGAATATAACTCAGCAGTGAACAACTTGCTTTTCATATGCAAGAGCCTACCTTCAGTACTGGCACTTTCAAAATAAAATAAAGCACTGGAGTTGTATAATCTCAATGCTTTTACTCGACCCTAGATTTTTCGAACTAAGCAAACAAAACAAGACAAAAGCAAATCCTTAGATTCTCACCAACAAAATCTTAGTTTTATTAGGAGAAAAGGAATTCGGGTCGTAGTAAATAGGGATCTGGTAAATTGTCCCTGAGCAACTCTGGGATAGCCCTGCTAGTCCTCAACTCTGTGCATTTCTTCAGATGCACAACATCCTCAGCCTAGTATTACCCTGAGGATCTGATTAGCAAAGTATCACAAAGAGTGACTCCAAGGACACCCTGAGCACTATGTGAGAAGACTTCTCCCAGAATAAGAAAAAAAAGTATACTGTTCCTTTTATTAAGATAATCAATTTAGATATCACAGTAGGAGAGAGGACCTGGAAGAACAAAATAATATGTACCTCACTAGCCAATGGGAACTTTGTATATGGACAGAAAGGTTTTTTTTTTTTTTAAATATCTATTTCTTGCTTTCCTAACCATTAAAATAAAGCAAAAGGCAAGTTCTACAAGACAGTCTTTATTTCCACCTATTTAAAGAGTTGACACTTACTTAAATAGATTTTAAGTTTGCTTCTGTCATGTAAAACACATAAAACATAGATCAAAAGGTTAGAAAATAAAACATGGGAAATTGGCTGATTTTTATATCAAGTGTTTTGTATTTAAATGGTATTCAGAGTCAAAAACCCATTCAGGCCAGTATTTTTTTACTGCCCTGGTGATAGGTTATATTGATGTAATTAAGAATTATCTTTATAAAACATGAATGAATGCCATAAATTGCAAGTCTGATTACAGATCAAAATAAGCTAGAGAATATTCCTAGTATTAATATGTTTACAGTCAGAGAAACTTGTATGTAGAATAATGGGAAAATACGTACAATATCTGGAATACACTATTAAATCACAAATGACAGGCATTTTGGACATATTAATGATAAATTACATCAGTGGAAAGAATATTGCTAATTGTATAAATTTATTAAAGTGCAAAATGATATTGATCGATATACAAAACATACATGATTGACTTTGGTCTAAGTAAAAATGAATAATTTTGATCTTGACCTCATTTACTATTTTTTTTTTAATTTGCCTTTCTTTTGGAGCCTCTTCTCATGTGGTCATTATGTGATTTTAGGGTGCTGTGATCACACCGACAATGGATCATCCTATGTCAATGCAGCCAGCAAACATGATGGGCCCCCTGACACAACAGATGAATCATCTTTCATTGGGCACAACAGGAACGGTAAGTTGTAGAATTTGTTTTGCGTTGCTGTCTTGACCTTTTTCAATAAGATGCAATACTCTCTGTCTTCACTGCATTATTAGCAAAACATTATTAGCAAAACTGATTTTATGCTATTGATTAACTCTTTTCATGTTCCAGAAGAAATAAACTTCCTTAAGCATGCATGTTCGATTTCAGGACTCATTTATTCCCATTGAAAATGCTGAAGGTTCTTCTGAATTGCATTCAAATTGGAGACACTCTTTGTTTTTCATAATGCTTGCACCAGATATTGTCTCCTTTGGAAAGGTGCCATTATGTATGTATCTGTATATCTCCACCTTGCAGCTTAATACGTCGATGCCGGTTTTTTCCCCCAGCTATTTATCACCTCAGCAAATATGGTATTCCAGATAATTCACGAGTGGGAGGCCAACATTGACTATAACTGCAGGACTTTTTATTTACTTCAATCATTATATCAGTAAAAGGGTTAATGAGAATCTAATATTCTCACTAACTGAGGTCTTTTTTTAAATGTTTTTTATTTGAATATGTCAAATAAACACTTAGATGCTATTTAAGAAAAGATGGGGGGAAGGAATCCACAATAATTGATTTTTTATTATAGATTGAAATATTTTTGAGTACTCACTAATTCTCCTTAAGGGGTGAATGTTGAAAAACAACTATTGCTGCCTTACTTTGTTATCAGCAAAGTATTTGAAATCATTAACAGAATGCATGTTTGTTTAAAAAACAATCTACAAAAAGACAATCCCTTAAATGGTCAGAGGCTAATTGTTTAGAGCAACTTAGAATAGTGTAACTTTGTCCCTTATCATCATAGAGAGCAATGAGGAATCATAGAGTCTATGCCTTATGGGGCTCCATTGGCAATTTTTCAGTTTTTATAGATAGTTAGAAATATAATTTTGTCATTGTTAAAGGCATAGAAAGAAAAATGTACATTCTCCTGACAGAGGCAGCTTTAACATGACATAAAGGACATCAGATTTGATGTCAAAAATCTAATCTTGAATGAGTTGATTTTAGCTGTTACTGGGATTATTTTCTGGTCCTTATTTCCCTTCCTGTCTGTTGAAGTATTGAATGTGTTCATCTATGGGCCTCTTTGACTCTATGCCTCAGTGTCTTTAAGCCTTTATGTCTCATAGTGATCATTTTTGTGATTCTTCATAATTACGCTGCTTTGTTTCCAAATATCTATGTACACTCTGTAAATCAGTTGTATGAGACATTCCACCTTAAACCTTGCTTGCTTGCCATATACATGTGTTCACTCGTAGGCCTTTTGTAATCTAGACTTTTCTAAGAAGTCCGTTGAGGCCTTAATAATCTACTTTAACAAAAAGACGCATATTGTTTCCATAAAGATATATGGTTTTAGTAACACAAAGAATATATCACCAACGCCTTAGTTACTGAGCCTAAAAAAAACATTTGTTGGTACTTTACCAATCTAAAATCGTGAACTGGATGAAATGATCTCTCAGACCTCTGACCTAGACTTTTGAAAATCATAAATAAGTGTACAAAGAACTTTACTTCAGGGTGAAGCTAATTTTTATCAGGGAGATAGAATTTGAAGATAATATTTTGACAGCAGTTACTAACAAAGTGAAACCCAAGAACAATACTTGAAGACTTGAACTCTCATTATCCCACTATTGATTTCCCTTGATGTCCACCTTTCTCTCCTTAAATGATCATAAATTCCAAATGAGTGAAGTAATGCAATCTTGCAGTATTTTATGACAATTCTGAAGTTTGGAAAAACTGGAGTTTGAATGAAAAGAATGAAAATAAATGCTTGTTAAGTCACACTCATTTGAATCAAAAGCAAAGCCATCTGATTAAGATCAAAATTTCAAACTAGAAAAGCATTTAAGTATGAGGTTAAATAAGAATGTGATTTAATCCTTGTGGGAATTGAAAAATCAGCTATAACACATAGAACAGATTTAGAATTACAATAGTCATTGATTCAGTAATATATTTTGATTATAATTATTGTCATAGTATCTAAAATTTGAGCATTTTCAACAAAAATACATTTACACAAAAATTTTCACTCAACTGGTAATAGCCAAATTATTCAATAATGATAATTCTCTTATAGAAAGCAAAACATTTAAGCAATGTGCTTTTATTTTTAACATCAGTTTTTCCTCTACTTTTTTTTTTAACATTTTAAAAACATCCTCCTTTATATCTGTATCAAATAATCTTTCAGATAGATTGCAAGTTTGATGTAAATGGATGTTCTTCAGATGTTTAGATTTTCATTAATTTTTTATGCAAAAGGCAGAGAGAAAACTATGATTTTGTTGATTTATTAAGCAAAATATCAGTAATATAATGGTGACCAGAATATTATATTTTTCTTAAATAATCACTTTTATACTTTGATGGATTATCATTGATTTTACTTTATTTGAAATTTTTATTAGCATTTGGAGTGACTGTTATACAATTGAGTTTAATTCTTTCTATCCAATTTCTGCACTTACTGCATCTTTTCAACATACTTCTTCATTACTGATTGCAACCTCATGTTAGAAAAGTGGGCATTGGAATCCAATTTGGGTACAAAGCCTTTGCCCTTTATTAGCTATGCATATATAAGATTATTTAACTTCTTCAGGTTTTATTTCCTTTTTACAAAGTGTGATGACAGTATTTATATTCAAGGTTTTTGTGAGTGTTAATGAAAGATATATATACATATGTGTATATATATAATATCTGATAGAATATAGCTCCCATACCATTGGAACCGCTAATGGAAATTTAGTTCAGGTTGCCAGAAAGGACGTAAGTCACTATCAAGTTCATGGTTCAAATCATTGTCCTGTGTCATGTGACTTAACACTTCCCTTTAAGTTTCCACTTCCTTAGTTCCTAACATACTTTTATAAGGCTATAGATCCCAAATTCCACTGAGACTGGCAAGTTCATGCTAATGAATGATATTGACTAAGTTCAAGAAAACAAATCCTAGAAATATGTCATGAAATTTATTCTACTTTGGTTGCTTGCCAGCATTTGTTCTATATGTAAAATTTTGTAGGTCTAATAATCTAAGCATTCATAATATTGGAGATTATGTTTTTAATGCAATAGTGTTAGAAAAATCTATATCTGAATATTGGATGGACAATTGGAACAAGCCGTGCCTTTGGCTATCTGGATCAGAGTCTCCTTATTTAAGGAGGTCAGGCATGACTCAAGTCCATCTAGGTAGAGCATCTATAGATCCATGATTGCCTCAACATCCAGTTTCTCAAGATAAGAAAAGTATTCAGATTTTAATGGGAAATTTCTATACAATTTAATATCGGACCCCATTTGTCCTAAGGAATCTTTGTGATTACTCCCCAACATTTGCCAGGTTCTCCAATCTCTCTGGCAATTGCTTCTTTCCTTTCATCTTCTGCTAAACCAGGATTTCCTTTTTTTATTTTTTAAGTTTGCATTCATCCATGATTTCCTTAAGCACTCTCCTCCACTTTTGCGGTTTAAAATGCTAAGAGAGTTTTCCTAATTCAGAATTCACAATACTGACCTCATCTTAGAGTTCTACATTCATTTATCTAATTACTTAATATAAAAGTCACAAACATATCCCTCAAACATCTCAAAGTCAGCATGATCCAAACTAATCTGATGAGTTTCCACTTCTTACTGAACTCCCATTCCCATGTATGATCCAGTTCCTAATTTCCTTTCAGGCTAATTCCATGACTGTATTCTGCAGGTTCCTTATATGCAATTCTGTCTGTGTTTTTCAAATCACTGGTGATTCGTGACATCATTTGACTCAGTCTAGACTCTCCTCTCACAGTACGAAATGCTCTTCATGTTATACTAAATTTGTGTCATTAGACATTTGTCATGTATTTCCCATTCTCCCCATTTCAAGAATCTCCACCCTAGACCACATTTGGGTAACTGATGTTCTTCTAACTTCTCGTTTTTTCTTTCAGTGTCAATGTGTTTCAGTTCATTTTTTATCATGTTGCCAGGGCTGGCAAATCAAAATTACTTGAGCACATCTCTCTCCTACTTGTAACTTTTCAGAAACTTTCAAACATTTGAGTTCACTGAAATTCTGAAAATAAATAAATAGTACAAAAAGTGGGACCCAAACAACATACAGCGGGTAGGGTATTTGCCTTGCACAAGGCCAACTGGGATTCAATCCCAGACATCCCATCTGGTCCCTTTAGACCGCCAGGACTGATCCCTGAGCACTAATCCAGAAATAAGCCCTGGAACTGCTGGGGTGTGGCCCCAAAACAAAGTTCAAGAGAAGTATAAGAAGTGACCAATCAAGTTAGAAATCTCAGTTTTACAAACATATCCCAAGAGCATAGCTAAAAGAGATCCGGTTAATGACTCAAAGGCAGTGATGAACATGGACCTAGGCTAGAATTTTTTTATTTTTTTAGACAGGACTGGAGACCACAGATCCTGTCCTGTTTTCCTTTTTAAAAGTCCTGGGCAAAGGGGAAGTCTATTGAAGCAAAGCTTCTTTTTCATTTTCATCATATTAGCTACACTTGTTCTCACATAACCTCGAATTTTGAAATGGATGTCCTGTAGTTTAATTAACTTTTTGCTATTTTTTTTCTTCTCTCATATTTATTGTTCAATTCTCCACCTATTTTTCGATTGGATTGATTCTTGTAGCCTTTAATAAATGAATTCAATGCAAGCAGCATGCCTGTTTTCTTCCAGGGCTCTGCTGACCTTAAAGAATTTTCGAGTCTCTTTGCTATTGTTTATTTATTATTTATTTATTTTTGTTACAAGATTCCCTCAGTAAGATTAAAGCTGCTACCAAAAATTTCTTACCACTTTTTTGTAAGCATTAACAGAAACCACTAAGGATTTTACTGTTGTGAGAATCTCCAAATCACAAGACAATCTTGTTTTACAAGTTTCTTATCTCCTTTTCATTTGTTTAGTTGGTGGTCAACAGTGGCTTACAATGTCACCAGAATTTGCTGAAAGGAATAAAATATTTCTGTTCTGCAGGCTCCTTATCTGCAATTCTGTTTGTGTTGTCCAAACCACTGGTGATTTGTGACATCATTAGATTTCCATGGTGTAACCATAGCCACTCACAAAGATAATCTTGTAATTGTATTTCATTTGTTCACCATAGTTCTTTAGTGTTGTCAGTCATGTATTCTTCCCTAATTACTTTATGGTTCTGATTATCTCATGTGAAATTCTTGAATTCTCATCTTGCTTAGAGATTACTTTGTTCCTTATTATGAGGTATGAATATAAGGTTTTGAAAAAGCAATGCAGAACATAAAATGGAAACAACAAAAATTCACAAATAATGGTATATATCCTTAAATATTTGTGCAGAAAAATGTATTAATTTATTTAAAATGGACAAAATAAGAAATAGAATACAGATAAAAAGAAAATTAGTTTTTTAAATGTTTAAAAATTGTGTGTAGTTAGTGTAGAATAAAAGAACCTTAAAGGTAATGATATAAATAAACAAATATTCATTAAGTTAAAAACTACTATTATAAAATGGTTTATATATAAATATGTATATTTATACTTTAGTACTTTAAACTTTAGTATATTCAAGTATAAATTTTGTGTTCAAATGAAATATTATCATATAGTTAATTAAAGAGGGACTAGAATGCCAAAAACATATAAAAAGGATCAAATAAATTATAAAGTATAATTGTAGTGAGGTAGACAGACACATGCACATATTAATATATTCCATAAAGTTGTCAAAATAAAATGCATTGTTGATGAAGTTATAGGGAAATATTCCTTATCACTGGTGGTATGATAATAATAACCTATGTTTGTAAACGTGTCAGAAGTAATATGGCAGTAAACACTTTTCAAAAACTCTATATTTTCTATAACTTAAAAGCCATTAAAATTTTTGAGAAACTCATCTATGAGAATATTTTAAATGATAGGAAAAAGCTTTATACCTCCAGAAATGTTTGCTCGTGTTCATGTTATAATTCTATTGAAGAATGATTAAGTAAGCCATAATCTATAATTCTATAATATACATTGAAGTTGTAACATGAATTTAATATAATTAGGAAAAGAGTTAACATTACATCAAGGAACAGTATATAAATTTGCACATGTTGAACATAGCATCAGTGATGAAATATTTGAAATAATATTGCAAGAATTGTAAAACTAGTGTGTTTTCCTGGTTATGGGATTAAAGATAGTTTCTTTTGCAGACATTATACTTTTCTATCCTCTAAGCATTCAATAGTGGACATGATTTATTTTATTTTTAAGTGTTATTAATATATTTTTGGAAAATGACTAGTGGAACAGTTCTAAAATCAAGGGAATTTTTGGTTGTTGTTGTTTGTAGTAATGCGTAGTTGCAACTTTTAAAAAGTACTAGGAATTGTTACCATTATTGATAATGCATTTAAAGACCCTTTATACATGAATCTCCTGTTCTAGATTTGGAATTATAATCAACTCAGTAGTTTACTTACCTGTTGCAAGAAACAAATCATGCTTAAGATTTATTTACATTTGAATCTTTGATCAATGTTTGCTTTTGCCAAAATGGCATGCACTGGTCAAGTTTGTATCTGTCTTCTTACATGTCATTTATTCATGAGCAACTAGCATTGTTCTGTTGTTGCAAAGAGATGAAATGGAGAAATCTGTGGTTATCCAAATTAATTTATCAAACAGGTAGAAAATTAAAGCTTGATTTTTTAAAATGGAATCAAGTTCAAAGAAATAAAATGAGTATCACCAAAAAAAAATCTAAATGTTTGATAGATTTTTCAAATGTCAACAACATCTGGTTCCTTTTGGACTTTACCCCTCTAAGTAGAATTGGAGCTAGATAAGAATTTACTCTTTTTATAGAAGAGGGGCTTCAGGTCATAAGCCATGTTCTACTTTTTAAGAGTCCAGATTAAATTGTATTTTACTCAAGAATTCATCAGCTTTTAAAATGTTTTTTGATTTTTTGTTTCACATAAGCCCCAATTTTTAAATAAATGACATGTAATTTAAAAAACTTTTCTCTATCATTTCCCACCTCCAAAGTTGTGACACTTGGAAAACAACAACCTTCATCTGTCAAATAGTCTTAGTTCCATTGTTCTCTGCTCTCACAATTTGAGCAAACGAAGATTTTTGGCCTTCATTGACACAACCTGGATCAGAACCAGAGCTAAGTGATTAATAACGAAACTCCAGCTTCAAAATGTGTTAACTTCCATGTACTATGGGGACACACAATTTTTTCATTTATCTCTGTAATTTTTTTTTGATTTTTTTTTGTTCTCTAGGACTTTGTCTCATATTTATGTTCTAGGTCCGTTCTATGTAGGCTACTTTATAGAACTTTTGTGTCAGCCTGAAAGGGGAATAATTTCACATTAATTCCACTAGGGAAGGGACCAAAATTATGACAGAGAAAGATGATAATGTTCTGGGACAGAAAATACTGTTCTAGAAAGTTAAGTGGGGCCTAACAACATGAAGATTGTGGTGGTAATTGGGACCATTGTGTCAAGTGTTAACTAGAGGCATTTGTGCCTTACCTGTTGAAAGACCTAGGGCTTAGATAACCAAATGACATTTAATGGGCACTTCCAAGTTTTAGAGCTAAGATTCTATTTTATTTTCTTTTGTACTTCATTGCATTCTTTCTCATGCTCTTTTCATTCAAAGATTCAGTCCCAAGACAGGATTATGATACTCCACCAGCTGTTGTGTCAGGTAGGAAAATTCTAATTCCTTTAAGACTTGATTGAAGGGGAGAGATGAAGATTGCCTGTTTTTCTCCATAACTCTTTAAAGCAGTGATTCTCAACAGGACGAGGTATGGGGAATTTGAATTTCTATTTTGGGATGGGGAAGTAGCAGATCTAGTTCTCAAAAAGAGTATATTTAATATCTCCTGCTTTATGTTTGGAAAATAAATATGTTGTTTTTGAGACAAAAAGTAAAATCTCACATACTTTCAATGTGAATGATACACAGAGCATAAAACCTATGCTCCATGTATCAGTGAATCTCAGTGTTAGAAAGATTCACCAGAATTTCTGGGAAGTAGAAGTATGGTAATTCTGATGGTACAAATGAATAAAAAATAGTTTGAGAACCACTGCTTTAGAGACCAGAATTCTTCTGAATTAGAAAATCATCCCATTTTGCTTGGTCAGAAACAAAGATAGTATCTGACACATAGTAAGTGCTCAATATAATTGTTCGTTGAATGAATCAAAACTTCAAATTTATTCTAAAAATCATTGTTTCGGATATTGAAAGAGAAGTTACTAATGTCCCCCTGTAAAACAACATGGCAGAGTTTAATTTGAGAATATGTGAGAATTTTAATTAGCAATATGATTTGTTTTGTAAAATTTGGTGGTGCAGTTTACAATACTGAATATAAATGTGAAATGGTGAATTTTTATCTTGAACTGCATAGTACTTGTGCTCTCACTTTAGTTTTGAATTTTGGTACCTTACAAACAGGAAATTGGGCACTATTTTCATTTTCTGTAGATATTTGAATACCTACAAATAAATAAAATACTGGTAGCCTGAAGAGTTTTGCACTCTTTTGTCTGCATTTATGTCAGATGAGAGCATAAAAACTGAACCAAAAGGGCACTAGAGAAGCAGAGCTGGAGATAAGATCACAGTAATGTAGATAAGGCTACAGGACAGTTGGGTCAGCAACTAAAAGTTGTTTTCAAGCAGAGACCATGTTGGTTTTCACCACTCTACTTGCTTGGTCCAGTATCTGAAGAGGAATCATTTGTCTTGTCTTATGGATCTCTTTAATTATGCTCATGGCTGAAGTTTAATGAGAAATTTAATGAGAAACATTAAACCAGTTTTTTCAAGTTGTGAAACCAAGTTGTCCTCTTGAGGATCTCTACATATTACCATTATATTAACCCCAAATGGAAGATCTATATTATGTTAACATATCAATTACATTTTGAATATAGAAACCCTTAGAATATACTTTGTTTAATATATTTGAAATCCTTAACAAGAGGTATCTTCTCTAGATAATTCACCAATATTAATCATGAATGACACAATCTTAAATTTCCTTTCAGCTAGGTGTCCTAAATTTACTTTATATAAATAAATACACAATGAAAAAAATCAATCATGATATCAAAAACATTTACTATACATCAGTTTTTTATAAACCAATAAATGGAAAACAAATGACCGCAAGTTCAGTAAATTCAGTCTTGGAGTTCCCAACTGATTTTATAGACATAGGCCACCTAAAATTCTGGAATACAGAAATTATTGGTCAAAGTAGTGCTTGAAGAACCAAATCTAGCAGTTCTATAGCACTGTAGCACTGTCTTTCTGTTGTTCATCTATTTGCTCAAGCGGGCACCAGTAACATCTCCATTGTGAGACTTGTTGTTACTGTTTTTGGCATATCAAATATGTCACAAGTATCTTGCCAGGCTTTGTCCAGTGGGAGTACTCTCGGTAACATGCGGGGCTCTACGGAAGGGGTGAAGGAATCGAACCCGGGTCAGCTGAATACCCCCTACCCACTATGCTATCGCTTTGGCCCCTAATGAGATAATAGCAGTTCTAGATGTTCATAAAAATAGTAAACAGAGGGACCTGGAGAGATGATACTGAGAGCTGGATGTTTGCCTTGCATGTAGCTGACCTGGGTTGATCCCCAACACCCCACAACCTATATGGCTCCTCAAGATCCACCAGGAATGATCTCTGAACATATAGCAAGGAGTATGTGCCAATAACTAAATAAACAAATAAAAACAGGAACTCAAGAAATAAATACAAACAATAGAATGGTTTAAATACACTGATGTACAACCATTAGATTAAAAAAAAAAGGTAAGTTTCTGGTATTGGAGTACAATGGAAAAGAATAATATTTAGTGATAGGTAAAAAACAATTTGGTGATTCTTTGCAGTTTTTTTTTATAAAATTGGATAGATAGTTTGGCATTTTAAAATTTAGACTATGTTACCTTCTTTGCTCTATGTCTAAGTGAAAATATATTTTTCTTCATAAAATCTTTGTTAATTATTTGGTGGACATAACTTGATTTTGGAAAAAAGAAAATATCCTTTGCCCAACTTATTATCACCTCAAAAAAATGAAATTGGTAAAGATATTAAAATAGCTCATTTCCATATCTCTCAATATGGTTATGGTCACATTGGATAACTTAAATAGCTAATAATGATTTACCAATATAAAATCCAACCAAATGCCATCATGTGTTATATTTTAAGATTTAAAATCAGTATTTATAGAGATATAACCTGAATTTAATGCATTAACTCTATCAGTCACTCATTGTGCATTTTTTTGAATATCACATACAACTACTGAGGATAAAAAGATGAAAAATGCACCTTTTGTCAATTCATCATCATCTCATTTAATGTTGTTGCTGTGGTATTTATAAACCTGAAATATACAAAGTATCAAATACTAAAATCCAGAATGTGAAAAGATCAGAAAACTTTGGAAGTAGTAAATTATAAATTAAATTGGGAGTGATGAATAAGAGTTCACCAGGTAGTTAAGAGTGGGGAACCAACCACTCTGGGAATATCAGATTTAAGGACAAGTTATATATAAATTCTTTCAATTAAGAAATAGAGGAAAAGGAATGATAGCAAGTAATTTTTTTGTTTGTTTTTATTTACTTTGTGTCATAGCCATTGGTGCTCTGGTCTTGCTTCTGGATCTGTTTAGGGATCATTTTTGGCAGGGCTGAGGGGGCCACATAGAGTGTCAGAGATTGAATCCAGTCAGATGTAGGCAAGGCAAACACCCTGCCTACTGTACTATCTCTTCAACCTGCTTTGTTTATTTTTAAGAACGCAGAACTACTAGATTTTTAAAGTACTGTGTTGACCAAGTAATTTCCTTGTTCCAGAACTTTCAGGTGGTTCATGTTTATGAAACCAAGTAGAAACTCCAAATCTATACTTGTAGTCATATGTTTTCTTCCTAGTAATTAAAAAGAAATCCAAATATCAGAACATAGAATGTTGGAGGGGCAGTACAAGAGATTCATTGGAAGTTCTAAGCAAGGAATTTTATGACACCAATCTGTGAAATTGTAAGGTTTTCCACAGTAGTGTCAAGAAAGGCAAACTGATGGTTCCACTCAGGGCTAAGATTTTACTGAGTGGAGTGGAAATAGGGCAATATATGCTGACAATGTTGGTAAGAAAGTGATTGAGTAACTAAACTATATTCCAGTGTAGCTAGATAGAGAAGAGTGAAAAATATAGAATGAGAAAAATCAGGAAAGATTTAAACTAGAATTCTAGGGAAACACAAAAATGCTCAGAAAGTGATTGTTCTTGGACTTATAATTTTGATTAATGAATCATTTCTCATCAAAGTCCAGGTACTAGGAGCAAGTGGTGCTTATAGAGGACAAGAAAGAAAATGTTCTGAGAAGTGATGTCAGACATGAATATTTTGTAATGTCTGAGTTTGCTTTCTTTCATTTATTTGGATTTTACTATAAATAACTTTGGCCTTAGAATCAAGAAAAATGTCCCAAATATAGGCAATAACCATAGTACACTACTTCTGGGACTTGTTGCAAAGACACTGAAGACTTTCAGAATTTTAAAGAATAATTTTTCCCAAACATTTAAAATACATTCATAATTAAAATAGAACTGCATGTCTGGTCAGTGCTTCTCTGAGTACAATTTGTGTGTTCCTGTGATTCTTAATTCAGTAGTACAGAAACCAAGATGTTTGATTTTTACCTTAGTTACTATAGTTTATATCAGTGTGAATTTGAGCAGCAGTAAGTTTATCAAACATAATTTGAGAGACACTTTTCACAGGAAATGTCTAGGATAAACACTTGTTAACAGAGACTTTATTTTAAAAATAATTTAGCCTCAACAGTCAATTTCCTGGAGATTTCTGCTGATGTTTTCTTCAATGCATTTTATGGATTCTAGCCTAATCTTGAGATTGTAATCTGCTTTGAGTTTACTTTTGTCAATAATATGAGGTACAGTTCTAATTCCTTACCAAAAATATGGATGCCTTCCTCAGGACTCTCAATTCTGTTCTGTTGGTGTATCTTTAGTTCAGTACAATATAGTTTTGATTATCATAGATTTGTCATGTAATTCAAAGATGGGAAATGTAAAACCTCCCATCTTCTTTTGTTGTCCTAGGATTACTTTGTCTATTTGGGCAATTTTATGGTTCCATATAAATTTTAGGAGTTTCATGAGGTGAAGGGGGTCATTGAGAAGGAGGGGTATTAGGGTCCTTAGGAGAGGGAAGGGTGAGAGGTATGATGTTGGAATTATTTGCATGAGAAATAACTAATAGCATTGTAAATGACAAAATCAATAAATATATTAGAATAATGAGTAAAATAGAAATTATTCAGTTATCAAATAGATAGTACAGGGTTCTTGTCTTGTATGCAGCTAGCTGACTTCCATTTAATCTCTAGCATCACATAAAGTCCTCAGAGTACCACCAACGGTCACTTTTGAGTACAAAGTCATGAACAATGTCTGACCACAACTGGATGCCACAACTGGACTGAGTACCAAGTCCCTCAAATTAAATTTAATAATAATTCAGAAAGAGTAGAACTTAGACAATAGTGGTGACACCCCAAAAGAAAGTGACACCTGCCTTAAGTTTGGGAAACAAAAATCTGATTTATGTTACTGGTGTCAATTCTCCATGTCAAAGTTTCCTTTATGCCTTATCCAGCACAATTCTTTTTTTGTGATTTTTTTAAATTTTATTGAATCATCGTGAGATAGTTAGAAACTTTCATGTTTGGGTTACAATCACACAATGATGAAACACCCATCCCTCCACCAGTGCACATTCCCTACCACCAATATCCCTGGTATACCCCCCTTTCCCATCCTCCCCCTGTCTCCATGGCAGACAATATTCCGTATACTCTCTCTCTGCTTTGGGGCATTGTGGTTTGCAACACAGACACTGAGAGGTTATCATGTTTGGTTCTTTATCTACTTTCAGCACTCATCTCCCATCCCGACCAGTTCCTCAAGCCATCATTTTCTTAGTGATCCCTTCTCTATTCCAGCTTCCTTCTCCCCTTTTTCTCATGAGGCAGGCTTCTAGCTATGTAGCAATCTACCTGTCCTGTGTATCTAATATCCTTAGGTGTCAGCCTCATGTTATGTTGTTTTATACTCCAGAAATGACTGCAGTCTTTCTTTGCCTATCCCTGTCTTTCTAACTCATTTCACTTAGCATGATACTCTCCAGGTCTATCCATTTATAAGCAATTTTCATGACTTCATCGCTCCTAACAGCTGCATAATATTCCATTGTGTAGATGTTCCAAAGTTTCTTTAACCAGTCATCTGTTCTAGGGCACTTGGATTGTTTCCAGATTTTGGCTATTGTGAATAGTGCTGCAATGAACATATAGGTACAGATGTCATTTCTACTGTGCTTTTTTGCATCCTCAAAATGTATTCCCAGAAGTGGTATTGCAGGGTTATATGAAACTCAATTTCTAAGTTTTGAAGGACTGTCCATATTGTTTTCCGAAAGGCTGGACTAGAGAACATTCCCACCAACAGTGAAAAGAGTGTCCCCTTTCCCCCACATCCACGCCAGCACTGGTTGCTTTTGTTCTTTTGAATGTGTGCCAGTCCCTGTGGTGTGAGATGATCTCTCATTGTTGTTTTGATTTGCATCTCCCTGATGGCTAGTGATGTGGAGCATTTTTTCATGTGTCGTTTGGCCGTCTGCATTTCTTTTTTGAGGAAACTTCTGTTCATTTCTTCTGCCCATTTTTTGATGGGGATGGAGGTTTTTTTTTTTTGTACAATTGTACTAGTGTCTTATATATCCTGGATATTAATCCCTTATCAGATGGGTATTGGGTAAATATTCTTTCCCATTCTGTGGGCTCTTTCTGTATTTTGGTCACTGTTTCTTTTGAAGTGCAGAAACTTCTTAGGTTGATGTAGTCCCATTTGTTTATGTTTGCCTCCACTTGCATGGTCAGTGCTGCTTCATCCTTAAAGATTTTAGATTCAATGCTGTGAAGAGTTCTGCCTACATTTTCCTCTATGTACCTTATGGATTCATGTCTGATATTGAGGTCTTTAATCCACTTTGATCTGATAAGAACCATAAATTACCCTTCTAATTGAAACTTTTACTAGCTTAGCTTAACCACGAGAAACACATTAGCCAATAATTCATTAAGGCTATCTCAATTAATACTGCATCATAAGAAGAATAGTAACAGTGAGCGTGAAGGGCTAAACCACACAAGTCATAAATGGTAAAACAATGCAAAAGCCCACCAAGCTTACTTATTGAAGAGACTAGCCCAGAATACCTCAACAGTAATGAGGTGCTAAACAACTTGGAATGGAATTTAGAAGGGACATGGAATTTAGAAGGGAGCTATGGAAGATGCTTAGGGAGCTAAAAGAAACAATGGAAAGCAATGCCAATAAAAGACAAGAGGATTTGAAGGTAGAAATGCAGAAAATGCAAACAAAATTACAAACGGAAACGTCAGACTTGAAAAACCTGGTAGACGATTTGAAAAACTCAGTGGAAAGTCTCAGCAGCAGAGTATCAGCTTCTGAGAACAGAATTGGTGAGCTCGAAGATGAAGTCCAGTGACTCTCCAGGAAAGAGCAGAAAATGGAAAAGAGACTCACAATCCGGCAACAGATGGCAAGAGAAGATTGTGATGAAGCCAAGAGGAATAACATAAGAATTATTGGAGTCCCAGAGGTACAGGAAGAAAACCCTGATGAAGAAGAAACTGTCAAAGACATCATTGCTACAACGTTCCCAGAGCTGAAGAAAACATGCTACCACATTCAGGAGGTCTGAAAGGTACCAGCTAGAAGAAATTAGAATAAAAATACCCCAAGACACATCCTGATAAAAATGATCAAAACCTTTGATAGAGACAAAATTCTGAAAGCAGCAAGATCAAAGAAAGAAATTGCCTATAAAAGAGCATTCTTAAGATTCACAGCCGATTTGTCTGATGAAACCCTCACAGCCCAAAAACAGTGGTGAGATATAGTGAAAAAACTCAATGAAATAAATGCCTCACTAAAAATACTTTACCCAGTGAGACTCTCATTCGTAACAGAAGGAACAACACACAGTTTCACAGACAAACAACAGCTCAGGAACTTCATAGTCTCAAAACCATGATTACAAGAACAACTAAATGGGCTACTTTAATACAAGACAGGCCCCGCAAATAAACCAAATTTCAACAGAAGCCTGTCTTTAACAGGGACCTCTTTTACGGGGCTACTTACTTTCTATAAGTGTCCCATATCTTGGGGAATTGAGAAAGAAAGTTACTTCCAAGAACAAAACCATTTCCAAGCTCTAAACACTTATTTTCATGGACACCAGGAGCTAATTACAAATGATTTCCATCTCTTAATTAAAAATTAGGTTCATTAGTACCTCCAATTAGCAACAATTACCATTAAATTGTATTTACTGTAAAAGACCTACACAAGGTTACAAGTGTTCCCATAAGCCACTGAAGAGAATCAGTTTCTCTGTACTCAAAAAAAAAAAATGTGCATATTCTTTGCTACAAAGCTGCATTTGTTTAAATGTACTCATTGATTTTTTTCTTCTCAAGACATTCTGGTAAGTGAGTCTGTTCTATTTATTATTCATTTGTTCAACTAGTATTCATTAAACTCTTATATTTCTGTAAAGGAACCACATCTAGATTGTGTGGAATAGAGATGCATTGCTTGCCCTCAAAGATCATAGATCTAACACCAATGAACAGTATTATTAGAAACCACAGCATAATATAGCATATGTCAGATACAAAAAGAGCAGTTTTCAGAATGGGAATTTGTACATGATATTTGTACAATTGTTTGACAAATAGGCAAGTGCGTACTGAGCTATTATGTTCCTGCTGGCACATTTATATTGTTCACTAAGTTACAAAGCCAGAATTTTAAATACTTTCTATGGCACTGTAGTTTTTATTGCTCTATTCTAGTAACTGATAACTAAAGGGAATTTAAGTAAATATAACTTTCCTGATATATAAGCATCACTGATTTTAGCCCAACTGGAAAGGATAGAGGAATAGTTGGGATAAGAACATATAAAACCCTATATTGTGTGCTAACAAGCTTTTTAAATTTAAGCTGAGATAGTAAATATTTTAAGCTTTGACAGCTGTCCATAATGACCCAGTTCTGCTTCAGAAGGTGAAGGCATTTACAGGCAATTTGTAAATGTCTGAGCAGAACAGAGCTCTGTTGCAATAGAGGTTTTTTTTGGATATTTTTTTTTCAAAAAATAAGCAGCATTTTGGATTAGATTGTTGGGCAGGGCAAGCAAAGTTAGAAAAAATTAAGATAGTGTTTGAGAGCATGTTTGAAGGGATTTTAAATAGCTTAACAAATCAAATACTGCATAATTAAATATTTAAATGTGTTTATGTATATCTCCCATTTATATGACTAACTGGTTATTTGGAACTTAGACTTATACACTAATAATAGACTCTTAGCCAGGAAAGTCAACACATTTTGGGTTTAATATCCTCTTGCTAACTTTTAAAAATTTAAGGAAGACATCAAGGATACCTCATCCCAACAGCTTCCTAGTAAAATTGCATCTTTTTTGTATTCTCTGAGCTGCTTTTCTTGTTGCTTTGTGGTTGATTCTTGTCTGTTGACAGCAGAGTGAACTTCCACTCAGTGATGCAGTACACATATCAAATGGAAAGGCAGCATCCTCATTGCTCTCTCTTTATGGGAGAACTTTTCCATGAGTGGCGGCAATGGGCTTAGTGAAAACCACAGCAGTACACGGTGTCACCCAGAGCTTCAGTAGTCTGTAACAGGACAATGTCTATAGAAAAGCAGCAGAAGAATAAAGCACTTTCAAGACAACAGATTTTAAAAGAAGCTAATTGCATGTGCAAGAATCAGTACATCTGGTACTTAAAGCACATGGTTCCCTTTTTAATCAATAGCTTAAAGTGGGCACTTGAGGTTGCTGTCAGAGAAGCCAACCATGAATTGACTATGATTCAGCACTTGCCAGCGGCATGCTTGAGACATCTGATACTGGAAAGCTGCTGTCTGACAGATATGCAAACATTTCTCTAGACTCCTATTAAATTAGTTTATCAGAAAGCAAAATACCTGAACCATAGGATTGTATTTCTCCACAGAAATGTTTCCTCAGAGTTAAAATGTAATGTTTTAACCTATTCTTTCTTAGAAGAGTGATATATGACACAACCTTTAAACAACATTGCTGGCTTCTTTGAGACACCACAATGGAAGTAATTGTCCATTATTTTTCCCAGTGTCCCTTACAGAAGTAAGTGATAAATTGCTCCTTAAGTTCAGGTGTCTGCGCAAGTATCTCTCTCCAGATGAACGATATACTTCTTTCAAACTGTTCATCTAAAGTATATAAATACAACAAAAAAATGTGTCTATTTCCCTTTTTAGCCTTGGGATCATAACAGCTGTTGTCTGATGTAGTATCTTGCAAATGTTCCTAGAATCATGAGCTTTCCTATTGCCTTGTAAAACAATTTTTATTGTTTTTTTTGCTAATGTAGTTGGGTTTTGTTTGTTTGTTTGTTTGTCTTGTTGGTTGGTTTGGGGGGCCAACCCAGCAGTGCTCATGGTTTGCTTCTGACTCTGCTTTTAGGAATCACTGCTGACTGGGATTGGGGGACCAAAACGGGTGCCAAGAGATCTCGGTTGGCAGAGTGCTTGACAAGCACCCCAACCACTCTATGCACCCCATGTCTCTTTTACCAGAATTTGCTGAAGTTGTTTATTGCACCTTTTCAAATGTGGGAATTTGTAATTTAAAAAATAAAATAAAACCCCCAGATCATGACAATCCACTGGGTAAAACAACTTTAGCTTAATTTAGACGATGGACCTAAGCAGGAAACATGCTGCCAGAATAGAATAGATTACCATGACTGCATTTAAGGTACTTGCTGATTGTTTGGCCTGGAGCAAGAGCACAGCTGGTAGAGCGTTTGTCTTGCATGCGGCCTACCCAGGTTTGATTCCTCCGTTTTTCTTGGAGAGCCCAGAAAGCTACCAAGAGTATCCCACCCACATGGCAGAGCCTGGCAAGCTACCCGTGGTATATTCGATATGCCAAAAACAGTAACAACAAGTCTCAAATTGGAGACTTACTGGTGCCTGCTCAAGCAAATTGATAACCAACAGGAGGACAGTGATATACAGTGCTGATTGTTTATCACCCTAAGGCCATAGCAACATAAATATTCCAGCCTTTGTACTGTATGCTGACTCTTTAGCTGCTTAGCTGTTTCAGACTCTTTGACTTTCTTAAATTAAAAATAAAAAAATCCTGCCATTTTGCTTAGCAATTAGCTGCCTCCCCATTAGGTGAAGATAGACAGCCTGACTGACTTGATCTCTCACAAAAATTTACTTCAAATCAAATGTCTTCTTTTTCATCTTCGTCTCTTCCTACCCTCCAGTATTCATACCCACCTCTATCAAGCCATAATTTGATAGTTTGATAATTTGATCTCTGTCTCTCTCTCTGTTTCTCTTTCTGCCTCTGCCTCTCTCTCTCTCTTTCTCTCTCTCTCTCTCTCTCTCTCTCTCTCTCTCTCTCTCTCTCTCTTTACGTCTGTCTCTCTCCCTTCACCCCCCCTTTTGGGGTCAAATCTTTCCTATTCTCAGTTACAGCTAGATTCATTTTTGTTTGTTTTGGGGAGGGTCCACACCCAGTGGTGCTCAGAGATTACTTCCAGCAGAGCTTGGGAGACCATTTGGGATGCTGGGAATTGAACCTGGCTCAGCTGACCGTGTGTAAAGCAAGTGCCTTATCCACTATACTATCTTTGAAGCCTCTTGCCATTTTTCAAATAGTCTTACAGTACAGTTTTTCTATTCTACACGCACTTTCCTCACTATAATTTTATCATTGCTACATATTTTCTATCCAACCTTGTTTTGCAAGGTACTGGTCTGAAGACATTTGGCCTTGGACCTATTTGGAGCTTGTCTTCTTCCTGTGGTCCACCTGTTCTACCAATTTCACCCAGTCCTTTGCTGTTCCCTCTTCCCGTTTATGTAATTTTTAACTGTGGTCCCACGGGGAATATTCTGTATGATCCCCGGTTGAGAAACACTGATATAATTAGTTGTAAATGACAAATAGCTTTGCTTTTACTATCCTATGTTCTGAGTTGCAAAACAATATTTCTAAATACTATTTCTGAGATGTTTTCCTTTGTTTCCATCACTCATGGGTGAGGAATGTTCAGATTTTATATTAACCATTTAAGTCTCAATTTTTTCTCTCAATTCATGTTCTACAAATTTTTGAGTTTTCAAACAAAATATTAGAAATTTGTTTGTTCATTTTGGTTTTGGAGCCTTGCTTAGTAGTTACTCCCAATTCAGGAGTTACTCCCCATTCAGTGCTTAGCAGTCATTTTCAGTAGTGTTTAGGGCACCATGTTTGGGGTTGATCCTTATACATGGAAAACATGCACTTCAACCTTTTATTTCCCCAGTTCATTAGTAAAATATTTTGAAAAGTAACGTAGCTATGAGTTTAGAATTGTTTGACAGTAGCTTTGACAGCAGCTTCAATTCAACTTCTTCTTTGATGATAGCTATATTATTTTCTATTTATTTAAGCTTGAAATGACGTAAAAATAAATATATGGACCATTTTTTTTCTCTTAAGCAACTGTTATTAAAACCTCAGTGATTTGTTACTTCACTCTATCCAACATGCAAATTTTGCAAGTTTCTTTCTTTCTTTCTTTCTTTCTTTCTTTCTTTCTTTCTTTTTTCTTTTTGTTTTTCTTTTTTGGGTTACACCCAGCAATGCACAGGGGTTACTCATGGTGGTGCTCAGGGGACCATGTGGGATGCTGGGATTCGAAACGTCCTACCCATTGTGCTATCGCTGCAGCCCAAGTTTTCTTTTTAATGGAAATTCTATTTACACAATATTCTTTGCTATTTCCTGCCCAGATCATTCCCAATTCAAGTTGAATCCTTGTTATCTTTTCATTTTATCATTGCATTGTTCCTAGTGTCCATACTGATTCTTGACTTTACTTAGTATTCCCATTAAAGCCTGAGTAAAATTTGAAATTAACAGTTTATAAAAAACTTTAGCAGCAAAGATGAAATATAACAATTGGGAGTTACCTTTGTAGATAACTCTGATTATTGATAAAGAAAGAGTTCTCTGATCTAAAATCTTCTATTGTAATGTCAGTGTTTTAAGCTTGTTACAAATATATGCCAGAAAATACTATATATGCTCTAAAAATTTGTATTTATTATATATCCCCTTTTCCTTCCTTTTTGATAATGCTACCATAACTGAGTTCAGAGCTGCTTGTGGTATTTTGGGGAACTCTTTTGAATTTGGTTGCAGTATTAAGACACATATGTTCATTAAGTAGTTTTCACTCTTTACTTGTGGTGCTTGGATACATTTTGCTTGCAGTGGTCCAGAGCTCATAGACTTTGTTTTGGGATACCAGGGATCCCAAGGGTTAATGCCACTGGGATTGTACTCAGCACACCTGCAGAAGTACTGGGGATTAAACTCACAAGGTAATGCTTTCAAGGCAGGTATTTTGTTTCTGAGCTCTCCTTGTGCTTCAGAAATGCTGTGTATGACTTATAGAGGTTTTTCTACTATGAGGTGGCTGTTTCAACTCTTTCAAGCTGAAGAATGCTTGCTCACTGGTCAGTGTTTGAAAGCATGCTTAAAATTATTCTAGAAAAAAAATAGTCTATCTTTCTTAGCACTAGAGAAGGGTTTATTTTGGCTGAACTAGATGTGTTCTCTTAAATTTTCCTCAGCTTCTTAAATTTGACACTATCCAATGCCAAGTTCAACTCATGGTTAAAATACAGAAGCTAAGAAAAATTTATTCCAAGTCTTTGTAAGTAATTATAATAACTGCAAAGTCACTGCCTCTGATAACTTTTAGAACAGTGGCTAAGAAAAACCTTATATTTTGGGAGAAACAAACTGGTAATATGCAGTGCAGTTATTTGTTCTAAATTATCACCCTTTATTAAGCTGAAAAAGGTGTATTACCCAAGTGATGGTGCCCTTCTGACACTCTGAAAAACATCTTTTCTTGAAGATGCATTGGCACAATATCCTCCACTCATGTTAGAAGGACCCTATACTAATTTGCTTTTCTTAATTTAAAGTTGTCCATCTGATTGTCCTGTATCTGCTCCTTTCACAACCATGGAAGAATGTCTCTTTTGCCTTCAGACTTGTCTTATTCTGTTGTGCCTCTTTTTTAATTTTTATGTAACAAACAGTGAAATGTTTAATTTATTGCTAACTAACTCTGATAAACTTTAATTGCATTTATCCCATTACCCTGCTGATATCATTTTTCTCCTCAGTGCCTTTTTTCAAATTCTTATTTGATATTGCAGCACTTCATAAAACTTTGGAAACTGCCTCAAATCCTTTTTGGAAGCAAGATGAATTATAACTAAATAAATACTATTAAGGGAGACTTTTAATTTATTATTGTTCTAATCAAAAGTCACAGCTATATCAAGACTTGTCAGCCTTATATACTTAAGCCTACAACGATACAAGTTTCCACTTGTTTACAAAGCCTCCAGATTTTGTTGTTGTTTTTATTATCTATTTCTATGGTTGTACTTTCACTCATCACAGCTGTTCATAGAATATGTTTGGGTACAAAAAGTTTCTTGCCTGTGCTCACTATAGTTTTCCACCTGCAATTTCTTTCTTAACAAAACTGCAGTTTTTGCTCATAAAATCTTACCTATCTTAATGGTCTACCACTTCTATGAATCTTTTCTTGATATCCAAAGAGAGATTGGATATCAATTTGCTTTGAAAGTAATCAAATTCCTCTGAGAATAACTTATTCTACACCTGTTACTGTATGTACTTGTACATGTTTTTCCAGATTTTCTCTCCACCTTATTTTAAAGACCCCTGGAGGTTTGAAGACTGAGAATTGGACTGTTCCCTTTATCCTTTGTGTTGGTGAATCTTGGTGATTTTAGGAAATTCAGGGCTTTGAGTAAAGACTCATTCTCAATGGAAGAGTTTAATATGGACTTTAACTCCAAATAAATGTGGAACTAAACTTAAAACATGCCTGTATTTTTTAAAGGACCCAGAATTTAAGACTCTTGCCATTTAGATTAAGACTTTTACCACTATAGGTAACTGTCATTCCATTGACAAGATTACATAGATGCCTCTCTGACAGGTCTTGCTGACTAAAAAATTAACACATCTCTTCCATTCTCAGTATAGCCACAACAAATATAACCAGATTCAGACCTTTCTATCATCCTCACTCCTCACCTCTGCTCTAAGACCCTTCATGATTGTGGGGCCATTGTTTCCTCAGACTCATTCCTTAGTACTTCCTTGTTCAGACAAGGAATGAACCATTCTCAGTTCTCAGGACATACCAAACCTCCAAGGTCTTTGCATAAGTGTGGCTATGATAACTGCAAGCAGTCACTTCTAGAATGACTTTCCTCTATTTCCCAACTAGCTAATGCTGGTTTCTTTGCAGGAATTGTCTAGATGTGTTCTTTTCCTTGGAAACCCTCTCTTCTTCTTCTTGCTCCTCTCTCATTTCAGAGTTAACTATTTTTTTTCTTATACTGATAGCCCCTGGGAGTGTCTTCATCACTCCTTTTTTGTATACCATATCATCATTTTCTGTTATTCTTTCCCTCTAAAGTCAATTAACTCTCTTGTAGCAGATTTTCTACTCTTTACATCATTTTCCTGTTAGTCAACAGTATCCGGTAGTTAATAAGTATTTGTCAAATAGATGCTACCCACAAATAAGAATATTTACTTGCTAGATAAACCTTCCATTTGATCCCAATATTGTTTTAAAAAGATTAAAAGACAAGAAATAAATATGAAAAATTTCTTAAAGTTAAAAAATTTGCACAAAGAACAGAAAGATTTCAATATTATTATAATTGATTCCCAGAGTCACCTTCATTCCCCAGTTTTCATTGACCTAAATGAAGGTGAGGAGGTGAGGATGATAGAAAGGTCTGAAGCTGGTTATATTTGTTGTGGCTATACTGAGAATGGAATTGATTCCCAGAGTCACCTTCATTCCCCAGTTTTCTCGTAGAACTGTTATTCTTGTAGATTAACAGTTTTCATTGGTTCTTCTTCTATACACCTCTTGTCCCTATCAAGCACATTTGTCCCTATCCATCTTTGCCTCATTTTTTTGGAAATCAGTTCCTCAGTGGCTTTTGCCATTACTTTTGCAGATTTCCTCTAGAAGACAGGCATTCATGTGCCCCAACCATCTCTGTGAATAGTAATCAGGACAAGTAATGGCTTTAGCTATTTTTCCTTAATGAAATGAAAAGCACCATACCCAATCCATTAGTGATTTGCTGTTGTCTTGAGAATTAACTGAAGAAAGACTGTCAGCCAATGGACAGAGGGGCAGTTTCCCTTAAACAGGATTTTCAACCATGATCAAACAGGAAGCCCTTTCATCTAGCAGGAATGCTTATAGTTCTTCCTTTCTTCCTCTCTCATTATGTTTTGTCCTACCTTACCCCAAAAGTACATAAGGAATTTAACTAATGCTTTCTAAATGACATTGAACATTCTTGTAGATTAACAAGGATAGGGATAAAATATCAATTAGTCTTTTGTAAAACTTTCTGTTTGATTATTTTTGTCTGTGGACTTTAGTTTCTTGAATTGCTTACTCTCAGATATATTTCCCCTTGATTTTTCTCATTAGAAAACTGGATATAAATGTAAAATAAGCAGTCATTCTGTTGGGATTTTTATTATTATTCTTTTAGCATTCATGCAGATAAAACTCCCCTGTTATTTTCATTCCTTTAGGAAATTATGTTTGATTGATGGTCTTGAATTTGGCTAGTTCAGGCAAGACTAGAGGGTTTTTTAATCCCCTAAACTCAATTGAATTATTTTGCCTTTAGTTTACACTTCATAAGTTGTCTACTTGCTTTAAAATTCACACTGCTGGCATTTGTATTTATCACCAAAACTGTTTAAGTTTTAAGTTTATTTATTTGAAAAGCCAATTCTATATGATTCTAAAGTGCATAGTATAGACATGTGGGCTCAGTTCCCAAAATACCTTTCTTCAGGAATCTCATCAAGAGCAGAATGCAACCACTCAGCCGAAGAAAGCACATCAGCTTCACAGGACTTTTCCTATAAGAGCTCATTTCTGCTTTTAAAATTTTTTAAAACATGATAACAAGTAATGAAATCCACCCATTTTAATGAATGCCTGGGGATATAGGGTTTTGTTGCAAATTTAGGGTTTACTTCTGCAGTGGATTTTCTTCATCACCTCTCCACCAACGCTCACTGTCAGTGAGTAGGTCGAAGGAAGGAATGATAATTTGACAGCCGAATAGAAGTACTGCATCTCTTTCCTATGTCTGGCAGACAGTACACAAGCTTTATAGAATAGCAACAAGCTTTTAATACAAGCATTTAGAATAGCAACATTTACATTCCAACTCCTCATGTACTTTCTGATATCTCTAGAACTGTTTGCTCATTAAAAATGAAAATTATAATACCTAATTGCCCTACACTGGGAAATATGTCTGAGGTTCAAAAATAATCATAATAGGGTCATAGTAAGGGCCTGGAAGATATTATAGGAGATAAATCACTTGCCTTATTGAAGCTTCACCTACTGTAAACCTTGGTTTAAATATCCCTACATGGTCCCCTATGCACTGTCAGGGGTCACTTCAGAATACAGAGACAGATTAGTCTCCTGAGCACCAATGGGTGTGCACCCTAAATAAAATAGTCATAATACTCAGTTTTATGTACATCTAGTATTTCAAGTTTCTGACAACATTTTCAATGTTCTATGTCATTAGTCCTCCAAAAAAAAAAGTGGTCTTATACAAGAAACACCAGAACCTCCTGAAAATTTGTTAGAAGAACAGTTCTCAGGCCCTGTACCAGACTTATTAAAAACAAAACTGGAAATAAACTGAAATATATATTATTTCTAATGATTCTCAAGGCTGAGAAGCATTGCTCTTATTGCATTGCCAGTCACAGAAATGTGTGTGAATTGGGGGAGGGGAATTAAAACAATTCAAACAATGAAGAGATTTAAACAAATAGTGAAATTCAAATATGGTAATTCCTTGTGGTAAATTGTAGAGAGGCCTCAGAAACTGCAATTTCAAACAAATCGTCAGTGGAATGAATGCAGGTTCATCAATAGGGTCATCTTGTAATAGTATTTTTTTCACAATTGTTTTGTTATATTGTTGAGGAAAACGCAGTTTTGGATGACATTAGACATAATGTTGTTCTAGAATCTGCTGTATAGTGTAAATTATCTTTTATTACTTAAATTTGTTTCTTTCATGATTCTACTACAGGTTTTTGTTAGTTTGTATTATGATATTTGTTTAAAGACTGACAAAGTTTGGTGATTTAATTGAAATTTGTGTACATTGGAATTCTTGGGAAAAAGTAGATAGATTTCCATTTGAATTTTTGTGTTATACTCAAAACTCTGAATATATAAGTCCATATGTATTTAGGATTCCCTGGGTAAAGAAAATCACGTGATTTGGATCTTGACATTAAGTGATTGTGATCATGTATGGTTAAATACCAAGAGATACTTTTAGACTTATAACAACTGTGTATAAGAACGAAATCTCATCTCGGTTCTTCTCTTGAATTTTGGAGAGACAGAAGTAATTGTTTACAAGTTTTAACAGTAGAAATACATAAAAGTTCATATGTCTGAGGTTCAAAAATATTTATTTCAGGAAGTTATTACCAATATCACAGGCTACAACTTAACTTTTAAATAGACCAAACCACACATGGACATAGCACTATGTCCACAACCATCTGTCTCTCTAGAACTTTCCTTTGATTTTCTCATAATTAGGAGGGTGACTAAGTCTACTCCTTAATTTTTATACTGGTATCAAACGTAGCAAAGCACCGTGCTTGAATGTGAAGGTTTATTTTTTTAACTGGCAGCAACTAGTTCTGATTTTTCACTGTTTGCTGCATTTTCAAACATTTCTAAAACTAGAAACAAAGCATTCAGTTGAGGGGCTGGAGCAATAGCACAGCAGGTAGGGTGTTTGCCTTGCACGAGGCCAACCCGGGTTTGATTCCCAGCATCCCATGTGGTCCCCCGAGCATTTCCAGGAATAATTCCTAAGTGCAGAGCCAGGAGTAACCCCTGTGCATCGCTGGGTGTGACCCAAAAAGCAAAAGCAAACAAACAAAAAACAAGCAAACAAAAAAACAAAGCATTCAATCGAGTACACAATTTTATAACCAATTTGACCTTCCTTGTCTAGAATCATTGACCATGCCTAGAAATGCTTTGCTAGTGAGTAGTTTTCCTTTTCTCTCTTCATGAACCATTCCATCACTCCCTCCACACAATCTAATCACCAACCGCTGCATCCATTTACTAGTGCTCATAGAAAGAATTTTATGTAGAATTAGAAAGTTAACTTTTCATTTTTCCCATTCATTTTGGGTTTTTGATTTTTCTATTTTACTTCTCCGTTCTTAATACAGAATAAAACTAAGAAATAAAAATTCAGAATACTCAATATAAATCCATTTACTTAAATAAAATTAGTTTATGATCATTTACATATTTTCATAGATTGAAATGGAAATGTATCTACTTTTTCCCAAGAGTCTCAGTGTATACATATTTTAATTAAGTCACCCAACTTTGTCAATACAGCACATTCAGGAAATATATGTACAAGACATTCTTAGAGATGCTTATAGATTTGCAATAAATATTTACATATTAAAGACTAAGAAGTCCTATAAAGAGATGAAGGGGAGAGAACAGAAAATATAAGAATGAACAGTGGAACAAGAGAGAAATTAATTTTTATTCTCAAGAAGAAAAAAATAACTGCTTAGCTTGGTTCAATCCAACATTTTATAAAATGTGTTCACTCAGAGATAATTTTATATGTGGAACTCCTGTAAAACGTTCATTAAAATAATCATGAAAAAATTGTGATGCTACTGATTAAAAGATATTCACAGTAAAGTCTTATCTTGCTTTAATTAATAAGAATAGTTATACTCAGTCTTTGCTTTTCCAATTTGTCATTTGATATTTAAAATTATTGTTGACAAAATACACTGAAAAAATGTGGTGATTAAAGAAAAGTGAAGGGGTGAGAAATAAGGGTAATAAGATCATTTTCTATGCACTACATATTGATTGTATGTACTGTCACTCTCACTGTCTTCCCATTGCTCATTGACTTGCTCAAGCAGGCCCAGTAACATTGTGAGACTTGTTACTGTGTTTGGCATATCAAATATGCCATGGGTAGCTTGCCAGGCTTTGCTCTGCGGGAGAGTTACTCTTAGTAGCTTGCTGGGCTCTCCAAGAGGGGTGGAGGAATCAAACTTGGGTCGGCAGTGTCTGCCACATGCAAGGCAAACACCCTATATACTGAGAGGTGTAAAATTGTATTCCAAAAATTTTAATGTATAGTAAACCAATAGAGATATCATTAAAATTTGATTTAAAAGTATAAATAGCTCAGTGTGCTGGACCAATGCTTTAATGCAGGAGATCTAACATTAATCCTTAGCTCTGAACTAAGAGTAGTCTTTGAACACTGCTGGGTGGAGCCCCAAAGCCCCAAACACATACATATATACATGTGTGCACATACATGCATGCATACATAACATATTTAGAATAATCAAATAAATAAATTGGCATGGAGTTAAAAAATTATGCCAGAAAAAAATTATCTGATAGAAATAGGATACTTAGTACAAAAGACTATATGAAATTTAGCTTAAGATAGTCAGTCTCCCCAAAATAAGGGAGAAAAGAATTACATCAAGTGGATAAAAACAATGATAACATTGGAAAGGAATGGAAATCCAAACAAGTATAAAAATGAAGTGATGTGAAGTTTGAGAGTACTTTTAAGGATACATTAGATAGAGAATTATGGGCACATACAGGGTCAATACAAAGAAAATAATAGTTTGCGACTATTGAATACTTTCTATGCACTTATGCTCTAGTTTGTATTCTCTTCTAGGTTTTTTCTAAAAGCACTCTCAGAATTTTATGTCTCTGGGGTCTATCCAATCAATTCTAATATTTTAGCTTCCCCTATGTTATATACAAACTAACCTACAACATTACCGACTATTTGAAGACCAATTGCAAGGTATAAACTAACTTCTGAATGTGTCACATTTAACCTTGATGATGTAACTTCAGAAGTGGCTGATTGTGTCCATGTTAATTACAAAGCAGACAGAGAGTGATGCTGGTCATTCTTCATTTGAGTTTCCTAGGTGATTAAAAACAATGCTAACTCTAATAGAGTTTCCTAATTAGGAAAAGTTCTTGGGATGCTGTAAACAGTAATGAAAATATTTAAAGTAATTAGATTGAATTAGTCATTTGAAAGGGACAGCCAACTATCCATGTAAGAGAAGGGTCCCTCAGTTATCAAGTTTCTTGACAGGGTAAGAGAAGATTAAGTGCTTTGCAGGCAAGGTAACAGAGTCCTGCATTACTCCTGCTATGCAATATTTTGGGCCAGTTCTGTCAAAACTGACAGCGTTGTGTATTTTTCAAAATTCAAATTTTCTTGTCAGCCTAGTTTCGACCTTCAATTTCATATGATCTCTGCAACAACAAGGAATAATTAATGACCCTGTTAAAAATGGTTGAAAGGAGAATTTATTGATTTATGAACCTGAGAAGTCATGTTCATGATGTCACTAACGACCCATTTTCCTCATTTAGTTGAGTGTCCTCCTCACCTCTCAGCTTCACATCTGCTAAACATGAGACTCTCCCTTCTCCATGTCATAGTCATGCAGAAGCTATTTGAGCAGTGACTTTCAAGGTTTATACTAGTCAATGCAAAAGGAAGGCAACATTTCTAGAAGGCTTCACTAAAATCATAGATTGTTTTTCTATCCAAAATTTCCAAACAAGCATTTTCTTTAAGCTTATTCACTGGTTCTGTTAGAATTGTTTTCATCCATTTCCAAATGAGAAATCAGGATATGCTTACTGTAGATTCATTCACACACTTGTTAAATGTTTAATGAAGGGAGACATAGGATTCTCAAATAAAGCATAGGTCAGTTTTAAGAAAGTTCCCTTTCTTAGACTCTGAGTGAGTGAAAAGAAAATTTGCTATTCTTGCCCTCCTCAGCCTTATAATCTACACTCACTTTTATTTTGAATTTTAAGTCACAGTTTAAGCCTTTATTACTCTTTTGAAATTTTACTTCCTGTTTATTAAGCATTCTTCACATGGAAATGAAAATTTTAGAAGAACATCAACACCATTTATTTGAATTTTCTATGAATGTTTATGAAACACATTCCTTTAATCAAATAAAAGATGAAAACAGGAATGAAACCAAAGAAAAAGTATAATTGAGGTTCAATAAAAACTGCCGTAGGTAGGCTGAGTGAGGAAAGTAGTAACTTTAATATTTAATGAGAATTCTAAAATCTTATAATATATATGATTCGAGGAAAGAGGATACAGTCAGACTAAGGAAAATTAGAGAATACAAATTAAGAATATTGCAATATTTCTATTGGTTTTCCTTTGACTTCTGAAGCCTTATTTTCTCTATACCACTGTTTCTCCTTTGGGGAATAAATAACCCTTGTCATTCCCCCATTTTATGTCAAGGGATTCAAAGGCAAAAACCGAATAAATAAGAGGCCCCATTAGGAAAGTAAGGGGCCAAGTGTAGAACTGGAGGCCACAAAAAAGGAAACAAGGTTGGAGTTTTCTACAGTCTGAAAAAGATTAAGAAACACAGCTCTAAATCACTGATGAAGAAAGTACATTTCTGTCCTTTTGATTTTTTTATTCCTATGCATTTGAATTTGTTTTGTTTTATTTTTTGGCTTCGAGGACTCACCTGATGATAGTCAGGCCTTACTCCTGACTCTGTGCTCAGGGATCACACTTGGCAGGGCTCAGGGCCATACATGGGGTGCTGGAAATCAAACCCAGATCTGCCACATGCAAGACATTTGTCACCTGTACTTTGTATCTGGCCCCATGTGATGTTGTTTTGGAGTGCTTCTGAGCGCAGTTGGTGCTCAAATTCTTTGACTTATTTTTTCTAATTGTTTGGGAGTGATAGCACAGCGGTAGGGCATTTGCCTTTCGCATAGCCAGCTGTGCCGAACCGGGTTCGATTTCTCCGACCCTCTCCAAGAGCCCGGGAAGCTACTGAAAGTATCTCCCCCTCTCAACAAAGCCTGGCAAGCTATCTGTGATGTATTCAATATGCCAAACACAGTAACAACAAGTCACAAAATGGAGGCACTACTGGGCCCTCTCGAGCAAATCGATGACCAACAGGAGGACAGTGGACAGTGGACAGTGTGCATAATTTTTATAAAAATCTTTGCATTAATTTTATCTCATCTTAATTTAAGAAACTTGTCAGATGCAACTGGATACTCTAATAATCCAAAACCAGCTAAGATCTACAGGAATTCCCAATATCAAGTTCTTTTAAAAATTTAAAGTTTTGTGCAATGTGTATTTTAGTTTTTGAGGACACTATAGTCACCTGTGTCTACATTCTCTCTGCCACTTGGTGTTGATTTGGTGGTGGTATTCGCCCTTTTTTCAGTTTTCCCCACAAAATTATTACTCAGAGTGACATTAGTGGACATTTGGGGAATATTGACACATATGAACATTTAAACAATTTTTCAAATCGACTATGAACATGCTCCCTCTGCTTATAATATCTGTGGGCAGCCTCCCACTGTGATATTCCATCAGCTTTCCCTGTGCTTAGGCTCATACCTCTCTTAGGTATCTCTTTCTTCCAGTTCTTCAGGTTTTTCTCTTCCACTTTCTCAGAAACACAAGTTTCACCCATTGCCCCTTTCAAAATCATTTCTATATGTAATGTGTCTGTCACGCGTGCCTTTATTTTTTTTTCCTTTTTTTTTTTAATTTTTTTTTATTTATTGAATCACCTTGGGAAAGGTTACAAAGCTTTCAGGTTTAGGTCTCAGTCATGCAAATATCAAACACATTTCCCTTTACCAATACTTTTTTTTTACCATGAAGAACCCCAATAAAACCCCACCCCCCACCCCTCCCAGTCCCTGTGGGGCAGATGAATTCTAGTTAACACTCTATCTGCTTTGATTAGATTCATTGTTTCAATAAAAGATTCACCACTATAATTTAGAGTTTACCCCCCCCCCCAAATCAGACATGCTGAAAAAGCATTGTGACGTGATTTGCTTTCTACAGCTGGGTTCAAGAATTAAATGTTGGTTTTGGATTTCTACTATTTTACTTATTGACCCTGGAAGTATTTCTACTGAAAGTCAGATAGTTAAGAAATTGGTTTCTGTGCTCTGGAGTCGTGGCCGTGCTGGAGAGCCGCTAGTGGGGGGCAACCGGTGGCCTCGGTAGGGCGTGAAGGGCGGACCGAAACGCCCCCTTCCCATGAGGTTTTAGTCGCCCCCCACTCCCCCGGCTCATACCTGCTGTCCACAAGGCTCCCATGCGGCCGCCATCTTTCTTTCCAGAGAGGAGAAGGCGACTGGGGCAACACCCTTTCCCCTCCGGACAGACATGATGGCCTGGATTAACGCATAGTCCTTTCACTTTTCTGCTCCAAGCTGCCGGGTTCTGCATTAAGTCCCTGTGCTTCTGGGGCTGTGGCCGTGCTGGAGAGCCGCTCGCGGGGGGCAACTGGTGACCTCGGTAGGGCGTGAAGGACGGACCGGAACGCCCCCCTTCCCATGAGGTTTTAGTCGCCCCCACACCCCCGCCCGGCTCATACCTGCTGTCCACAAGGCTCCCATGTGGCCGCCATCTTTCTTTCCAGAGGGAGGAGGGCGGAAGGGACCAACACCCTTTCCCCTCCGGGCAGACATGATGGCCTGGATTAACGCATAGTCCTTTCACTTTTCTGCTCCAAGCTGCTGGGTTCTGCATTAAGTCCTTGTGCTTCTGGGGCTGTGGCCGTGCTGGAGAGCCATTCATGGGGGGCAACTGGTGATCTCGGTAGGGCGCGAAGGACGGACCGGAACGCCCCCCTTCCCATGAGGTTTTAGTCGCCCCCACACCCCCGGCTCATGCCTGCTGTCCACAAGGCTCCCATGCGGCCGCCATCCTTCTTTCCAGAGAAGAGAGGGCGAATGGGGCAACACCCTTTCCCCTCTGGCAGACTTGATGGCCTGGATTAACGCATAGTCCGTTCACTTTTCTGCTCCAAGCTGCTGGGTTCTGCATTAAGTCCTTGTGCTTCTGGGGCTGTGGCCGTGCTGGAGAGCCGCTCGTGGGGGGCAACTGGTGGCCTCGGTAGGGTGTGAAGGACGGACCGGAACGCCCCCCTTCCCATGAGGTTTTAGTCACCCCCGCTCCCCCGGCTCATGCCTGCTGTCCACAAGGCTCCCATGTGGCCGCCATCTTTCTTTCCAGAGAGGAGAGGGCGAATGGGGCAACACCCTTTCCCCTCCAGCAGATTTGATGGCCTGGATTAACGCATAGTCCGTTCACTTTTCTGCTCCAAGCTGTTGGGTTCTGCATTAAATCCTTGTGTTTCTGGGGCTGTGGCCGTGCTGGAGAGCCACTCGTGGGGGGCAACTGGTGTCCTCGGTAGGGTGTGAAGGACGGACCGGAACGCCCCCCTTCCCATGAGGTTTTAGTCGCCCCCACACCCCTGGCTCATACCTGCTGTCCACAAGGCTCCCATGTGGCCGCCACCTTTCTTTCCAGAGGGAGGAGGGCGGAAGGGACCAACACCCTTTCCCCTCCGGGCAGACATGATGGCCTGGATTAACGCATAGTCCTTTCACTTTTCTGCTCCAAGCTGCTGGGTTCTGCATTAAGTCCTTGTGCTTCTGGGGCTGTGGCCGTGCTGGAGAGCCGTTCATGGGGGGCAACTGGTGACCTCGGTAGGGCGTGAAGGACGGACCGGAACGCCCCCCTTCCCATGAGGTTTTAGTCGCCCCCACACCCCCGGCTCATACCTGCTGTCCACAAGGCTCCCATGCGGCTGCCATCCTTCTTTCCAGAGAAGAGAGGGCGAATGGGGCAACACCCTTTCCCCTCCAGCAGACTTGATGGCCTGGATTAACGCATAGTCCGTTCACTTTTCTGCTCCAAGCTGTTGGGTTCTGCATTAAATCCTTGTGTTTCTGGGGCTGTGGCCGTGCTGGAGAGCCACTCGTGGGGGGCAACTGGTGGCCTCGGTAGGGTGTGAAGGACGGACCGGAACGCCCCCCTTCCCATGAGGTTTTAGTCGCCCCCGCTCATGCCTGCTGTCCACAAGGCTCCCATGTGGCCGCCATCTTTCTTTCCAGAGAGGAGAGGGCGAATGGGGCAACACCCTTTCCCCTCCAGCAGATTTGATGGCCTGGATTAACGCATAGTCCGTTCACTTTTCTGCTCCAAGCTGTTGGGTTCTGCATTAAGTCCTTGTGCTTCTGGGGCTGTGGCCATGCTGGAGAGCCGCTCGCGGGGGGCAACTGGTGACCTCGGTAGGGCGTGAAGGACGGACCGGAACGCCCCCCTTCCCATGAGGTTTTAGTCGCCCCCACACCCCCGGCTCATACCTGCTGTCCACAAGGCTCCCATGTGGCCGCCACCTTTCTTTCCAGAGGGGGGAGGGCGGAAGGGACCAACACCCTTTCCCCTCTGGCAGACTTGATGGCCTGGGTTAACACATAACCCGTTCACTTTTCTGCTCCAAGCTGCTGGGTTATGCATTAAGTCCTTGTGTTTCTGGGGCTGTGGCCGTGCTCAAAGCTTAACTATGATTTTCAGAGAGAAACGTTAGGTGGTTTACTTCCCATGGATCACTTTGTATATAGAGAGATATACGCGGCCGCGCGGTTTTGAGGAAAAGTCCTAGTTCCCGCATACTCGAGCTGTGCTTGTAGAGGTTTCTGGTCATCGGGGTTCCATCTGGGGGAGGCGGGATGCGGTACCTACCCCATCTGGGACTTCCCGTTGATCTCGGCTCTTTTTGGAACCTGTTTTTTTTTTTTTCCCTTCGGGATCTGTGGATCCCGCCCTCCATGTTGTCCTTCTCTTCGGCTCCACGCGTGCCTTTAAGACCTCACTGTTCCCCAGTTGTCCTATCAAGAAAATATTTGATAATTTTTTGCCTGCACTGATTTCTTATCCAACAACACTTTTAAGATAATGGAATTTTTATCTTTTAAAAGATAATGCTGCTAATGGAAATAAAACCAATCATAGTGGCAGTCCCATTTTAAAAGTTATTTATATGTACCCAGGACTGTGCTAAGAACTTGTTTGCATCATTTCACAAGTATGTGTTGAATCCTCTTGAAAATATGAATTGCCATATTCTACTTTTTTATCAGAAAGTAAAAATTTATAAATCTGAACTGAGATCTTAAAAACCATGATAACCTCATCAATGTAGACATATTTTCTAATTTTATTAGCTGATAGAAAAACTTTAATTTGATTACAGATTTTCTAAAAAATCTTCAATAGGAAGTTACTTCCAAACCATTGTTGTTAAATAGATAATGGTTATTTAGGGGAAAATGTATTGAAACTTATGTAGTCATTGCAAGTGTTCCAAATGAGAAATTCTCTCATAATATGAATCAACAATCCTTATAAAGAATGAGGCTTTCAGTTTTTAAGCTATTTCTATAATATATTAACAAAGCTTTTTGAAGCAGAGTACCAGACTAATTCTTTACTGTTCTTAAAACTAATGCAATAGATCACAAATCATCCCAAATCAGCATCTAGATAGCAGAAAACAAAACAAACTAAAAGTGTTCACAAAATCAAGGTATATTTATATGGTAAATTAAAGATCACAAAAGCTACCTTGGTATACCTTGATTTTCAGATCATTCTAGTAGGTTTACATAACCCCAAGTATAGAAATATATAAATAAACTATAACAATAAAATTAATGAATAAAAACAAAACAAGAAGAGAATGATTTCTTTTGCTGCTAGATGATTTTATGGATGGAATGTTTGGGTATGTTTCAGCGAAGCTTTTGTGATTACTCAACAATAAGATAAGTCATTATTAGATAGTTCTTCTTCCCCATCATTAAAATAAATGTGGATTTATGAGTGAGACAAGTATATTAATACCAAAAGTGGTTTTTGAAAAGCATTTTTCTATATCTGTCCATTTAGTGAAGTCCCATAAATGAGCATTTGCTGAAGTATATATTAAATTTGCATTCAAATATATAGTTTGCCTTTCTGTTCTAAAGAGTGAAAGACTTCTAGTAGTAAGGGTACGGGGGAAAGAAGAAAGGGTATTTATAACCTCAATCAATAAAGTTCTGACATTACTCACAGAGATTTTTTGTACTAGGGTTGTGAGAACATCTGAGAACTCATCGCCTATTACTTAATAGATAAGCAAATGCCAACTGGCCTCTTACCCTCCTCTCCCAAGTATCTCTTGTGATTCCATTCTACTTGGAATTCTACTTTCCTACAATCTTTATTTTCAAGACATTCTGTCTGCTCACCCAGTTAGGCACTCACATAGTATCAACCTCTTATATCTTTTCCTCTAAAATACACTTTGATTCCAGAAATTAGTATTCCTCCATCCTGTTGTTTTTGGAAGGTTGGGCAGAAAGTGGAGGCAGGGTTGCTTGGAATTTGGGCTATACCCAGCTGAGCTCAGGGCTTCCTTACTCCTGTCTCTGTGCTCAGTCATCACTGCACACAGAGCCAGAGATTGAACCATGGTTGGCCATGCGCAAGGCAAACACCTTAATCTCTGTACTTTTTTCTCTGGCCCCTTATTTTAATAATGACACTGGGCTGAATGAGTTTTCCCCTCTTTTTTGTCATATATAGATCTTGTTAATCTCTATAGTCAATAAAGTCTTGGTACTCTTCATAGTCAATAAAGCCTTTTTGTCATTATTTTCCCACCTGGCTAAATAATACTACAATGACAACACTTAATGACCTCATTGTTTCCAATAGCCTTTCCTTTTCTCAGATATCAATCCCCAAAACAAGTTTGGACCCAGAATCACACTTGCTCTATCAGATTTTAATTCTTGAATTTCTCCTTTTCTACTGCATATTGTTTTTTCCATTTTCTCATCTAGAATAGAATGAGTGTCCCTTCAACTGTCCTCTTGGTGTCACCCTTACTTCCTTTGATAATAATGCTCAGAGGACTTGAAATTCTTTCATTTATCCTGAATCAGATTAACTCTTTTGCTTTCCAGTGAGATAATCCTAAATAATCACATTTCAACTAATTCTGGTGAAAATTTCTAGCACTCATCTCTCTGGTCACAAAACTACACCTCTCCTAGACAGCGAAATTTTCAAGATTTTATCAGAGAAAATTAAGAATATCACATATGATATTACATTATTTTTAATCTACCATTGATGATCATGGCAACCTTACTTTATATTCATTAATTACAAAGAAATCAGTGAACTTCCCATATTAAACCGTCTCCTCTATTCTGATCCTGCACTCATTATTTTTATAATATTGTTTCTTTTCTTCTTTTCTTTTGTTGCTTTTGTTGCTTTGGGCCCAATTTCTGTGGTTATTGGGGAATCTCCAGGAGGTACTGGAGGTAGGACTGTGGGTGGAGGCAACACTAATTGGGGGGATAAAGTGGGATGTACCTCCTGGCGTCTGCTATTTCAATATTATTTCATTATTTCAAAATCATATAAATTCATTACCATCAATCACACTCTTGGTCTCGCCTACAGGATACTTTTTAAGAGAACATGTCACAACTTCTACCTATGTTTCTGTTATCCAGTATAGGCAAGAGTCTTTTGTGAGAGAATATCTTTGACTTTTAGTGCCTGCATTCTTTTGTTCCTGTTATGGTTAGGTTTTTTAAAAAATACTTGGAGTTGTTTTATAATTAGATCACCTCAAATACTTGTGGAATATTAAAAAAATCTTTTTATGGTTCTAAGTTCGCTTCATTTTAAACTTGAATTTTTTATTGCCTCTAATTATGCAGTTTTAAAAAAAAGACCTGCTTTCTTAAGACTTTATTCCCCGCAAAACTGTTTTTCTCAAAAACTCCGATGGTTTTTCATTCATATACTATATCTCTGCTTGATGAAAGGTAGGTATTGTCTCCAACTCCAGAAGTGATTTTTACTGTTTAAATTTCTGATTGATCCTGACAGTGATTTTTCTTACTAACTTAATGATCCCAGTATTTGAATTCCCACATAAATGTAATGAAATATTTTTTAATTACTTTTGGTGCATCTTAGAAAATTTTTCTTCCACCATGCTACTTTGTTGCCTTCTTTTTATTTATTTACTTTTTCTGTTTGGATCACAGCTCACAGTGCTAGTGGCAACCTGTTACACAAGGGATCAAATCTATAATAACTTTATTGCTTTTCTTTTACTTTATTATGTGCTTCCAAAGATATGCCAAATCACTAAAAATACCCAATAGTGACATTTTCCTACTAAATACCCTATAGCATAAGCATTTTATTAATCAAGGTTTTAAAGAGAAGCAAGAACTAGTTAGATATATATGGATTTATAAATATAAATATGTATATACTTATAGAAATCAGTTCACTATGGAAGCTGAGAAAGACAACCAACAAATTGCTGTCTACAAACTGAAGAACCAGGGAAATCAGTGATATAAGTTAGTTTAATTTCAATGACTGACAACCTCTGAAGGCAGTGAGTGATGTCACTCCCACTTTGAGGTCTGAAAGAGTGAAAATCATGAACCCCAGAATCTGAAAGTTTGAAAATCAGGAGCTCAGTTGTTTAACTGCAGGAGAAGATAGATATCCTAGCTCAAGAAGGAAGAAAAGAGAGTTTATTCTCCTGCACTTAATGTTCTTTTCAAGTCCTCTGTGGTTTGTATGATTCTAACCAAAATTGGGGAAGGTAATCTTCTTTATACAGTGTACCTATTCAAATGCTAATCTCTTCTTGAGAAACCCTCACCCTCTCTCAGAAATAATATTTTGCATCCCTGAGGCCAGTCAAGTTGATATATGAAATTATCCATCATAGCATCAAGATGAAAACAAAGGATTGGGATTTCTCCTAAGAGCTATACAGCTTGAGTTTTTCATAGAGACTGCTTAATTATTATTCATGTTTTCACCCATCCATTCATTCAGTAAATGCATATTAAGTGCCAACCTTAATGAATCAGGCATGATCCTTCCAGGGGCTTTCATGATTTGGCAGCTAAGAAATGTAACAGAAATACAGAGAAAGGGCTGTTTGATATCTGAGGAGAGAATTATCATTTCAACATGGAGACTTAAGCAAGGCAAGTAATTTTGTATTTAGATACAGTTTAAAAAGCAAGATTTAGATGCATGGAGTAGTTGGATAGAGGGTTTTAATACAATGGAAATAAAAAGGCAAAATGTTACAAAGGAAGTACTCTTCACAAGGATGGGGTGAATGTGTGAGATGATGAAAATCATAGTGATTCCAAGAAATCCTTGTAATTGAATTCAAAATTACCCCAAGAAAACATCATTTGCGTCTCAATTGTTAGACAGATGTCATTGAAGAATTTTTTTTAAATTATTGTGCCAAGTAGGGTAAGCTCAGCTCTGGCATAAGACCTATTTCCAAACAGCCCTCTTGCTATTTTTTTGCCATTTACTTTGAATTTTTCATATACCTGAAGGCTAGAATAATATTACCTGTTGAATGGCAGAAATTCCCTCTTTGTGATCTATATAGTCAAAGACATAGAGCACTATAGCTTATATCTATCAATCCCCCATCCACACTCTCCATCTCTTAAGAGATCTATTTCCCGGAACCTTATTATTTTTTCTTTTTTTGGGTCACACCTGGCAATGCTCAGGGATGCACTCAGGAATTACTGGCTATGCACTCGGGGACTATATGGGATACTGAGGATCAAACCTGAGTCGGTTGCATGAAAGGCGAACACCCTACTGCTGTCCCACCATTTTTAAAACATAATAATATGCCCTGTTTGGGGAGTTTCCACTTGCTGTTATTTTTATTCATCTCTTCACTTTTTCTTAATGTTTCTTATTTTTCGTTCCCTCTGTTTTCTCTCTGATTGCATTCTTTTGCTCCCAACCCACCCTGTGGTACTTCTGACTCTGTGCTCAAGAATATTCCTGGTGGGCTCATGGGGTCATATGGGGTGCCAGGGATGAAACCTGGGTCTGCAGTGTGCAAGGCATGCACCCCATTCATTGGACTATTTCTCTGGTCACTATATTTATCTTCAATGTACATATTCTTACCAGTTGTGTAGGTCAAGTTCCATTTATTGTTAAAAAAAAGTTAAATATGTTTGTTAATTCTAATAGAAACCAAATTCAGTTTTTAAGGGTATTTTAGGGCTACCCTCAACAGTTCCTCTTGTTGTGTCAAATACCAGTCCACTGGGATTGGCATTCACAGTGTGTGGGCTGAAGATGGTTGGGAGGAAATGTTTTTATGTGGAAATGTAATTTACTCTGTGTGTGGCAGTCTGGATGAATTCCCTTTCACTTTGGCTGAAATCTCTTTACCTACTCTAATTTAATGCTTTCGTCAGACTGTAGTAGAAAATAACAAATCTTCCAGGCATATTTGGGACTTCTTTGTCCACTCATCAATCTTCACAACAAAATCTTTCAGTTCTTTCATTTTTCAACATTGAAAAGCAAACTTGGTCCACTAGAGAAAAGATCAAATGAGCCCAAAAAAGCTGAGGACATTCATTATTGAGCTATATATTCTCACAAGTTTTGGAGAACTTTCCAGATAATAGAGCAGTCAGGACATTTCTTAAAGTGATTTGGTCTTGATATATTAAGTTTAGGGACTGATTTAAACGTTCTTTTTATCTCAAAAACCTCTTTCATTTGAAGAGGTCTCCTCTGAAGGGATTGTAACTGCTCAAACCCAGATCCACTGAGTCGAAAAGGTGAGGTGGTAAAAAAATTGACAGGAGAGCAAGGCAGTTTAGATCAGAACAAAGCAATCTTATTAAAAGAGAAAACATTGGTCAGATTGGCACAGTAGAGTCCTCCAGAGAAACCCAAGGACAACACAGCTGATTTCCTAGCAGGAAGGTCTCAGATCATCATGTCTTTACGTTTAGGAGTAAAGGTAGACATGTTTATTGATTTTGTTTTTTGTCTTTTTTTGACCACACTGGTAGTTCTCAAGGCTCTGTACTCAGGAATCACTCCTGGCAGTGCTCAGCGGATCATATAGGTGCCTGAGATTGAACACAGATGGGAATTTTGCAAGGAAAAGCACCCTCTCTCCAGATCCAGCTGGACAGCATTTTTAGAGGGCTTATGCTAAGCTACCTCAATCAATTTTCAGAATTTTTAATTATTTAACATTAATATAATATACTAATATAAAAATTATAAAGGATATTAAGAAAAATGGAATAAATAAATGGGAAATTCAACTTCAAAATTTTAAGAAAACAAAAGAAAGTAGTAATAATAAAAAGATCACCTTGAAAAAATTTTATTAGCTGCCCCACACTTGAGAACTGTGGTAAATATAAGCTTAGCAATAGTGAATAACAAATGAAATTAAAGAGCTATATATAGATATGTGCACATATATTCAAATATCTGTCACTGTCACTCCCGCTGTTCATCGATTTGCTTGAGCAGGCCCAGTAACGTCTCCATTTTAAGACTTGTTGTTACTGTGTTTGGCATATTGAATACGTCACGGGTAGCTTGCCAGGCTTTGTCATGTGAGCGAGATACTCTCTGTAGCTTGCTGGGCTCTCTGAGAGGGGTGGAGGAATCGAACCAGGCTCGGCCGGACTGGCTGCGCGCAAGGCAAACGCCCTACCTGCTGTGCTATCGCTCCAGCCCATTCAAATATACAAAACTTAAAATTATAATCACACCAGAGAAACAAATTTTACAATACCAAATGGACTGGTAACAAATTTTTTTCTTCTCATTGCTTATCAGTTGCTCTTGACCAACCCATGTTTAATGATATTGTACATGCATAGTATGTGGCAAATAGTAAGGTATTAATAAATTTTATTAAATGCTGCTTTGTTAGAATTGAATGATAGAGCACTTTGGCCACCAGTTTTCTGAGTACCTTATTTATGGTGATTTTTTCTCTCCATAATCTTAGAATTTACTATCAGGAACCACTTTACCAGCTCAAAATCTCAATTTCAAACACTCACTCAACTTTAAACAAGCTCCTTTTTGAATATTGTTTTCTTACTTTTACATGCTTTATTAGAACACTTTTTTTACACCATTAGGCTTGCCACTTTTATTGACCTCCTTTTAATACAGTGCCAGTTTTGATGTTCATTGACTTATGTTCATGTTTAATTTAGATTCTATAGAAGAGCAATATAATCTCCTTCCTCACCTCTCCCAATGCATTTTATCACTAGTTTTTTACTCTTAATCCATTGTTCTTTTGGTGAAACTGATGAGTGATGGAATCCAGTATTATATCTGATCCACTTTTTTTCTGCAATAGCTGGAAGTGACCGTAAAATGTTACCATGATGACAAGTCTCACATTAATTTTGTGACCACCCAATTTAAATGGGCTTCAGTGCTGCTGCAAACTCTTACTACATAATCCTGATCTAGTAACACTTCAAAACAGTCAACCACTCTCACAGACTCCCAAATCCACCATCTCTCACATGCATCACATAATCTCTCCTCAAAAACTAGAATCAAATTTTACAAGTCTTGCCAGAGCACATCTGTCTCCAATCACTCCACCTTTTTTTTTCAGTAGATAATCTGTCCCTGTTCTCCTCAAAGGTCAATGATTCCCTGTCACTGGTGGCTTAATTTTTAAATTTTATAAGCTCTTTCATTGGAGTATAACATATGTACAAAAGAGTGCACAATTCATTAGATTATTTCAATTTAGTAAATTTTCTTCAGTGTAAGAATTCATGTACCTACCATAGACATAAAGATAAAAGAGTCCCTGTTACGACAAAAACTTCTTTTTCATTTCTGCCCTTTCATTATTTACCCACACAAAAGTACCCACAATTCTGATTTCCCTTACCATAGATTTGTTTTAATTTTTTAAAGTTTTAAATATGCAGAATAATATAGTATGAATTCTTTCATGTCTGTGTTAAAAAAATTTAACACTATGTCTATGAAATTAATTTACTCATAATTTGAAACAGTATTTCATTTTTTTACCTATTGCATAACATAAATACATTCACTGTATCACTGTCATCCTGTTGGTCATTGATTGCCTCGAGCAGGCCCCAGTAATGTCTCCTTCATCCTAGTCCTGAGATTTTAAAAAGTGCCACATTCGAGGCTCTTTCAGGGTCAGGAGAATGAGACCCATCACTGTTACTGGGTTTTGGCATATTGAATACGCCACGGGGAGTTTGCCAGACTCTGCCATGTGGGCAGGTTACTTCTGGTAGCCTGCCAGGTTCACCAGAGTAAAACCTAGATAATAAGAAGCTGCGTGGCCTTGAATGCTTCCCGGAGCAGGGTTTTATAGTCTCTGGATCTTGGCCGTTGATGGGATTACACGGCGCAGGGGGCAGTTGGTGGGTGTAACACCTGGAAGGTGGGAGATCTGGGTGGAGGAGACCCCAGTCCCAATCCGAGCAGGCTTGGAGATCTACACCCCAGGTCCCGCACACCTGGGTTCCTCTGCTGGTCATTTCCCAAAACAAAACAAACAAAAAACCCCACCCTCAGTCCTCTGAACCTCCTCTTCAACCCAGCTTTCCCTGTTTTAGGGTTGGTTTGAGTTTTGGTGATCACGCTCAGCAGAGCCCAGGCAGTATTAGGGCTGGAGCAGCTGCGTGCATGGTGCCCGTCTCTCCCACCGTGCTAAGATTTGGAGCATGTCTTCCGTATATATTGCTCACTCTTTGCCAAACACACAGTTCTTCTTTTCTTTTATTTTTGGAGCCCCACCTGGCAATACTCAGTACTTCTGGCTCTGTGCTCAGGGATCACTACTGGTGGGCTCCAGAGAGTGAGATTGGGGGGCTCGAACCTGGGTTGTTCTATGTTCCTGGAGGAGGAAATAGCAATGCTACAGCTCGGAGGGTGCCTGCCTATAAATACATTGAAATTTATTTTATTCTTGTTTTGTATTTTTTAATAAAGTTGTTCATGATATTACATTCAATAGTCCAACCCCAATCCCACCACCATTGCACCTTCCCACCACTATAATTTCCTATTTTCCCAACCACCACCCCTCAAGCCTGCCCCAATTTCAGGCCATATATAATATATTTTATTTTATATTGTTTGTAATAAATAATTCACTAAAAATGATCAAAAATATTTCCTTAGAAGAAAGTGTGTGAATATTGTTGTTTCTCACCATGGTTTCATTAAGAGATTGTATAAGAGATTAGTAACATGTTGTTACAGATTATGACTTGTGTGTTTATATTTTCTTAATCAAACTTGGTTGCCTTCTACCTTAATCCACTTCAGTGTTGTGTACTATTTTATCAGTGGTTTATCAGTGGTGTAGACTTTGAGATATTGTATGGCCACGTCCCAAAAATTCAAAAATTTTGAATGGGAATATACAGTTTAGAGTTAAATTTTTAACTGAATGTTGACTGCATGCCCCAGATGACAGAGCCTGACATGACTTTGGAAGTATCTCTCTGCAACATGTTGATCTTTTTAGAGATTTATTTATGAGTCTCTAGATCATGGCTTTTTAATGAGCTTATTTGTCACCAGAGGCAGTTCATGGGCATGATTGCCAGGCTTCCAGAAGAATAGGTAGATGGGGGAGTTAGCCTATCTCTCACTCAGTTAAAGTCTGGAGAGTTCAGTCACAAAACCCGCAAACTTGAGTTTTTCAACAAATTAATTTCTGGATGAGGATCCTCCTGAGCAGTGGAGTCCAGCCATGAGCATGGAGGCAATTGCGGAGTGTGGAGATTATTGGCTGCCAGGGCTCTGTTTGGACAGGTGGTAGGCTTACCAACCCCCTTGGGGTGCCCTGTGTGACTCAGCCTGTCATGGGATCCTGAGACATCTCTGCCAATTAATTTTATTCTTAATAAAATATTTCAATTATTTTCAGCTTGGCATAATATATATAATACTTTAAAAATATTTTACAAATACCTCTTAATATATTATATATGAAAATATATGTATGTATATTTATTTGTCGTATACTATTGTTTAAAAGAGTTTCTCAGAATCAGAGATACATAGCCATACATACAAATAAAATTTATATGACATAAACATATATGATATAATAAAATTGATCAGGTTTATATTAAATTGTCATATAAATAAAATAAAATTCATAAATAAAAAGGAATGCTCTAATTTATAAATATATTCTATCTCTTACTCTGTCACTCATTTATTTTGGTTTTACTTAATTCCTCTCATCAATGCATCCTAATCTTAAGCAGCAGTTGTCATGGATTTTTCTATTATTTTTATGATATTTGATATTTGCTTTCCATTCAATATTGATTTCTATTCTATTTTCTATTGCTGATATACAGACATATATTTTCACTAATTTATATCATTTGACTTGCAAATTTTGTTATTGTCATAATAATTTAGATTTATATTCTTTTGAATATCTTTATCACTTAGGTTCTCTGCACAATAACAACTTAATTTCTTTAATCAAACTGCCTTCTATTTCTTTATCTCATACTATTGCATTGTTTAAAAGACAGTTTCCCAGAATCAGAGATACTCCCCCATGGGGGATGCTGGAAAGATCCCTGGGGGGGGAGGCGGGGAGGCAGTAATATCTTTAGGTGCAATTGTTGGACCATTCTGTTTCTTCTCTAATAAAGATAGGTTTGTAGGGTTTGCTGCTAAATTGGTTGTTTGGTTTTTCTTCTTTGTTTTTTTCTGAAAAGGGGACTATAGACCAAATTAATTTGGGAACATCTAAAATAACATTAGAAGAGTCAACATAAGCATCTTTGTATTATTAAAAATATTCAAATAGATCAGAGGCCTGAGTGAGTACAGCACTCCAGATTTGATCTGCAGCACCACATTTGGTCCCTTAAGTTCACCAGGAATGATCCCTGAATGAAGAGCCAGGTGTGATCCCTTTGCACAGCTGGATATGCCCCCCCCAAAAAAAACCCAAAAATCAAAATAAACAGTCTTCATTATATCACCTCTAAATACTATTTGTTTTCTGTAAATAAATTTATATTCCTTTTTTCTATTTCTAAAATGCTCAGACATTTTCTCATTTACTTTAGATGTTAGCCTTTATCAAGCACTTCTGATACTTTTGAATAATTTTTCATGTGGTTAATTATGTTGACTGACTTAAATATCAAAATATGCAATTTTGAAATAGAAACTTCTTGACATCATATCATTAGATAAATAATTGAATTCACTGGATAATTTTTTTTAAATCTTTGAATGAATGTGGAATATGCTGAGTTTTTTCTTATAATGTCCATATTAAATTTTTGTATTAAGATCTTGCTAATTGCATAAAGACAGTTGAGAGTTTTGCATTATAATTCCTTAGAAAATTTTATATAAAATTGAAATTATTTATTCTTTAAATATTTGAAATTCACCAGAGGAATCTAATGAGCTGAAATTTTATTTTGCTAAAGTTTTATGCTATGAATTTAATTTCTTACTCTATAAATTATCAAGAATTTTTTTCTTTTTGAGTGAATTATTTAACTATGACATTAAAGAAATTTATTTTATCCAAGTTGTCAAATTTATTGATATAATTGTTTGTGATAGCCTTTTAATATTTTTCTCACCTCCCAATCTCCTTAAAATATGATCAGTTTTTTATTGACTCTCCCCTAATTACACATCCTCAGCTGTCTTAATTCTGCAACCTGGTGTACCATTGGTTCTGTTTTTATCTCATTTACTTATCTTCATTCTTTAATGGTCTTGTGGTCCACTGGAATTATCTTCTGCCCTTTCTGTCTCTAAATTTCATAACAGCAATCACGAAAAGAGTGAGGCTAAAGAGGAGAGAATTCAAAATAATGTCTCTACAAAGTTATCTCAAGTACAGATTTTAAGACATAATTTTTAAATTAGCCACAGTAGCATAAGATGATATTTTATTTGTCATTGTTACTGCAGAGAACTATGCATATTTTTGAACCTACTGAGTTTTTCTCTCTAATATATTTATGAAAATGACTTTCTGTGTAAACAGTGAAGACCTCCATAGTTTCTGATCACCTGGGACTATGTTTCACTGTTTTTCAGGGAAAAATTTTTTTTATAAATTTCCAAGCTGAGAGCCACCACAGAGATTCATTTTAGGATGATGGAGGGTTGGGTTTGGGGGTCACACACAGAGGTGCTCAGGAGACACTCCCACTTGGTGTCAGAGCTTACTCCTTGGTAGCTCTCAAAGAAACTACATGCCCCAAGATTGAATTTAGTCCTCCTGCATGTAAAGCATTTTCTATAGCCATTCTTTTTATTCTCTGTGCAGTATATTACCATCAAACGGCTTTTATCCTAGAATACAATGGCAATTGGTATTTTGTAATTAATAGTTTAATGCTCACCTCTTTGTGCATTATATTTAGTACTATTCCAGAAGAGCTGGTTGGAATAATATAGGGTATAAAAGCCTAAAAATCCTGAGTCTGCCATTTTTGTGAAACATTCTAACCTCCTTTTCCCTTTCAAGTGCTTTTATTCCTAGTATCTAAATTATAGGGTGCTAACTATATCAATATCATCTGCTCTTTAGGGATATTTTGTTGTTCACAATTGTCTACTTTGTTATTTCTGTATTAGTATCTTCAAAAATAGTCTACTTTATGAACAAATGCCAACATAAGATATGAAAGTATATGCAATTATCTTTCTAGATTGAATTTCATCTCTCAATATTTCATTGGCAGAAATAGAAAGGATATAAAACGAGCTGAGCAGTTGCATTCCAGCCTTCTCATGCCCTACTGAGAGTGAATTTATTTAAAAATCTCTTTAGTTATTTTCTCTATGAATGTTCTCTCAAATATTGAGTGACATGAAGATTTAGAATTACATTGCAGGAAGCTATTGCTACTTACCCGAAGCAAGCAAGTGAAATTATACTAATTTGCCACCCCAAGTATGAGGTAATAGAAATATACACATCCAAAAAATATGCCCTTTAGCCCCAGAATATCACTCTCTGAGCTAAGACTGTTGCTTTCTCTGTGAAGCTTCCTTTTCTAGGCTGTGTTCTTACAACTTCTGGTATCCTTTTCATTTACCTCACCAACTTTATGGATTTCATAGGATCCAGACAACATTCCTTGCTGAAATTTGATAAACAGCTTTACCATTTTGATAGCCAAGACTAGAAATATTGATCAAAAATATAAACAGTATAATGAAAATTCAAAATAAAGTTGATCAAATGTGTCAGAAAATTCCAAAAATTGAAATAAAATATCTTGAAGTGAGAAAACTTTCTTGCTACTCCTTTGCACCACAGATAAATAAAATGAAAACATTTATATGTCTCTTTTGTTTTACTTTAGTGATAAAAGGAAAGTAAATTCAGATCTAAAAATTGTAGATTTTCTTTCTGCTTTCTTAGAAATATTCAGTGATTCCACAGTAACAGTTTGCCCTGATATAAACAGGCAAAAATACAATTCCTCTCCAATTTCAGCATTTTTTTTCTCTCCTGGTATAACAAACTTGGTGATGCAGTGTCTAGACTTCTTGGAAGAGTTATGGAGTATGGAATTTATTCTTTGAGTTTTAAAAATGGCTTTTCAGATGTACACGGTTACATGTAAAAATACAGTGCTTTTAGAACATGTGAAAATAATCAAATTATTTTTCCATTAATTCAAACATTTTGAATTATTTTCAACAGGAAAGTACCATATAGATATTTTATATCTAGTTTCTCTATGTGAAATTACTTTCAAAAGCTGTTGTGTCCTTGCATTGGTCAGTGTGGTTGGTCAAGAATAACCAGGAAATGAGGCTGGAGCAATAGCACAGCTGGTAGGGCGTTTGCCTTGCACGCAGCCGACCTAGGTTCGATTCCCAGCATTCCATATGGTCCCCTGAGCACCGCCAAGAGTAATTCCTGAGTGCATGAATCAGGTGTAACTCCTGTGCATTGCCAGGTGTGACCTAAAAAGCAAAAAAAAAAAGGAAAGGCCCCCAGAACCATCTTAGCATTGTCTAGGAGATCACTTATTTGCAATCAAAAAGTGGAAGGGAAATTATAGGATTATTACTTAAAAGCAGATCACTTTATCTTGATATAACTTGATATAACTTTAACTCTAATTATTAGAACCTACTAATTTTTAAAAGTCCCTTTCTATATTACATAGAAATGGAAGAAGTAAAGCTCTTAGGCTGTATTTATTTAATCTGAATGGTGATGAAGTCTATTGAAAAATGTGCCAAATCATGAATCTAAAGAACTGGAGCTCATTCTCATCATATCTGGGTCTTAATTCCTCAAGTCAATGAAATCGGGGAACCACTTCTCTCCTGAAGAGAAGCTGAATTTGAATTAGACCATAAGCAGTTCAGTTTGGGGCACATTCTCAATTTCAGTGAATGTCAAAAATGTGAAGAATTAGTGATTCAGTTTTACTGAACAAAACACAGGTGAGGTTTTGAATAACTGAGAATCATTTGAAAAAGCATAGCGAAGAGAATAGTTAATTACATTAACTACACTGCCTGATTTGTCAAGGGAGATCCTAAATGAGTTAGATGCACGTATGAACTCTAATGTCTCCAGGTCATGTCCCTAAATTTTATTCACAAACATGTCTTTTTAGACTATAAACAGTGTAAAAGGGAAGAATCATAGCAGTGTCTTTCAAATAGGAAACCATAATCTATTTTTCATGCAGAGAACACATACATTCACTGTTAGGCTTACTTGCAAGGTTTGAAACTACTAACTCTGAAATAGAAAATACCCCCAACAATGAGGAATTTACAAATTACAAATCCTAGAAAACTAAAGGAAACTTAAAACAGGAGCTTTGTATTTAGATAAATAGTGGTGAAGGAGATACTCCCGTTTGCTAAAAATCTACAAGAATTCTCAATTGAATAAAACATTTCCAAAATATGTTCCTTAGAAATTAGTTTTAGAGAAAATAAAATGTAACACATGCACACAAAACATTTTAGAAATGCTAATTTACTCACCTTTATATAGAATTCAATTAAACATGATCTCTCAAAGTTTTTATTTTGTGTCATTTCCAAGCTTATAATAAGACATATTTTACAGCATTATTCAAATGAATTAAAATTGAAAATTTTTTTTCACTTAAACTAGCATTCATAAAATAACACCTACGCAGTAGCAAATAATGAAGGCTATTTAAAACCTATGTAGTCTAGATAAACCAACAACTGCCTTAGAGTCCAGGAGAATGTTATTGATGGGTCCAGAATTATTAATGACTCTGTGACATGCAAGATTTATCGTTGAAAATAAAGGTGTCCTTCTTGTGTCTTTTGTCAATTATTGAACAATTATTTAAGGGTCAAACCATGTTATACAGAGATGAGTAAGACTTTAAACCTGCTTTCAATGATATTATAATCTGGATAATATTAGTAGAAGAGAGAGAGAAAGGTCTGTTTTAGAGGGCACACAGTAGAGGTCACAGAAATACGATGATTTTTATTATTGTAAAGTAAATTCAGTATTATCACCAGAATTTGCAAGCAGTTGCTCTTGGTCCAAATTACAAGACTGTATTATAGAGTTGTGAATTGCACTCGGTGGTTATTTATAATAATACATATATTATAAACAGCAGTCGATTTGTTTAATTTAGTGCTTTTCATTAAGCCTTGTATATTTTTAGCAAATAGAAGCAGTAATATAGTACTGAGTTTAGAATAAAGATGCATTTATCCCAGTCCTTTTTTATTGCTGTAATACTCCATGAATATTTAACAACTGATGAACTGGTCTCCCTTCAGTTATTCCCCTTCTAGTCAGATATTTCCCTTAATTCAAAATTATCATGTATTTATATTTGAAAATAACAAGATACAAAAAACATAATAATTTAGATATTCCATATGTGTATGTTGCCTTAATATTTATATTTAAACACGGCAATTAGAAGAATAAGAAAAAAACAGAAGCTTAGCTAGGGAGATGACTCAAGGTCTGGAACACATGTTTTGCATGTGAAAGCTTTGGTTTCTATCTCAGGTACTGCATGATCTCTTGAGCAATTCCAAGTGTGTCCCCTCCCCTCAAAAAGAACTTGCAATTCTTTTCATAAAAACTATTCCTCTAATCTTTGTGAATTGAGAATCCTTATTTTCATTAGCAGATTCTGATTCTGCAGTTTATGTTGTTGACCAAATGTTTAAAAACTCAGACATGTAGTTCATTCCATAGAAAATTCCAATTTCAAAGAGTAGAACTTTAAATTTACAGGAGAGACTATATAGGGAATGTGTGGCATAAATAGAAATATGGGTCATGTTCTTTATACTATGTAGCTGAGCATGTAATTTTGGGTGGCTTCCTTCTAGAGTCTAAAAAGCATATTGGTTCTAATACTTATTTTACTGTACTGAATACTACAGCTTAGTGAAGAATTATTTGGCTGCCTCATTATTCCTCCAACTAAAATAAATTTAAAGAATTTTAAAAAATGGAAAAGAAATATTACAGTATAGAATAGGGTGGGAGAAGGGGACAATAAGGACTATATAAATTCTAATATATAAGACATGATGCGAAAAATAATAAAGTGATGTGGAATTTACCTATTCTGAGTATTGAGTATTGATGCAATAATTATTCCGTGAATTATTTCTCTATGTTTTATTAAGCTAGAAGGGAAATTATTGCTGAGAATATGATGATTCATTCACGAAATGTGTTATGAGCCTGCTATGTGAGAGATACTAGCATTAAATTGGAGAAGATCCAATACAAAACAACCCAACATTATCCCTGCCTTCACAGTTTATAGGTTAGTTACGAAAGTGAAATGTTTGAGATCTAATGGAGAAGACAAAAAAAAAGTGAGGAAATGGAAGTGAATTAACTTATATTTTGGAGGTGGGCTGCTCTCGGTAGTGAATCAGCAAGCAACGTTTCTTCAATACTAATTTTAAAAAATGCTTTATTTGAGGTCTAAATCAAGTGTAACTTTATGCACTGCCATGGGCCTCACATCCTAAGCAGCCTCATGTGGTATCTACGTTTCTAGACACCCCAAGTTCACCTGTGTTTTTCTTTGATTTCCTCTAGTATATGACTGCTGCCGCTCCTATGCAAGGGACCTACATTCCCCAATACACGCCTGTGCCTCCGACAGCTGTTTCTATTGAAGTAAGTCTGTCTGCCTTATAGAAAGAGATTTGAGGAAATATACTACAATCACATAAACTATGGGTCCCCGGAATCCTTATGTGTGATTTGTTTATACTGATCCAGAATTGAAAGTTGTAAACTCAACAAATGACAGTAGCTGCCTTTACTTGGACTTGCCTATGTTTTGCGTTGTGATTGAATAAAGCTAAATTGCTAGAGTTGTATGAAGATAATGTCCTTTTATATGGAGAGAAAACATCAGGGACCAAGTCACTACCCCACTGAATATTAACCACAAATATTCATAAATAGGGAGGGATTAGAGGATTGCATCGAGGGCCAGGAAGATAGCTAAACGGGCTAATGCATAGGCTTTGCATGCTGGAAGCCTGAATTTCATCCATGGTACCACATGATCTTCTGAATATAATTAGGAGCAACCCCTAGGCATTTTGCCAGGAGTCCCCCTGGAGAACTGCTAGTGTTACCCCAAAACAAAGCATCAAAAAGCCATGTTGCAATAGTGTAGATAAACTTGTTCTCTAGTGCCTTTTTACTCAATGTGTGGTTGGTCCTTACACCACTAACAGCAGCAGCAGCAGCAGCAGCATCGCCTGGGAGTTCCTTAAAAGGAAGGGATTTTTCAGACACCATACAGACTAAATCTGAATTTGCCTTTAACAAGTGTCCTCAGCAATCTAGGTGCACATTAAAGTTAGAAAACTACTGGACTAGTGCTCTCATCCTCAAACTTTTCAGCACATGGAAATAATTTCAAGAGTTTAAAAAATGAGTGATGGCTGTGTTCTATTCTGAGAGATTTTGATTTAGTCTGAACTATGGACTGGGTGTCAGAGTTTAGATTTTTTTTTTAAGATGTAGGTGATTCTATGATATACCAGATTAAGAGCTAACTGTCCTGCAGATAAATTGGTCATAGTTCTGACACATATCAGGAAAGAGAAAGTTGACAATGACAGAGTCTTTTGTCATTAAAGGAAACTTTTGTTTCTTCTCCTTAGCATAGGACATTCCTCTATGCACCATTTTATCGGACCTAGCGAACAAACAATAGTAAAGGGGAAAGAGTGTTGTGGCTAGTGGAAAAACAGTTAAACATGTATGTTTTTCATGGCTCTAGCCATTATTTTTCTTCCCATTTTCTAGCTTGCATTTACCATTAAATAACAATGAATTCTGTCCCTTCTTGCTGGGTCTCTTCTGGAGTCCATGATCTTGCTACACCATTAGTTGGTCAGCATCTAACATGTACTGTCACTCCACATAAAAGCCAACAGGACTCACAACCCCCAGAGCTATTGAGTTTGGAAGAGTTCTTTAGGAACCAAATTGCATCCTCTAAGCTATTTGTGATTTGTTTTGTTTTGGTGTTTGATAAAGGTTTGCTAGCATCAAGGTTGGGAAGTTGAAGAAGACATTATTATATTGTTTAGAAAACCCAGGGAGATGCATTAAAATGTTTTTCATGTGTCCTGACATATGGCACCAAAGAATGTATTGATATCAAACAACTTTTAATTTCTTTTTGGAACTTTTAGAATATGGGTTTAAAATGAATGTTCTTTGGTATATTTAGCAATCAAAAAGAAAATTATAAATATGTACATTTGGCACTTTCATCTCTTGGCACTTTAAGCATACAAGTGTGCTACATATTTTTACTTCTCTCTGTCTACACCAAATGTGTATGCTCATCTACAGAATGTAAACATTTTGATGACTGTAAAATGAGACACATCTGACAGTGTGGTTTATTGGAAACAGTCTAGTTATTGTTATGTATGGAATTTTTAAAAAAGCCTTTCTTTAAGGGAAATTAAAGCATAAAGTTACATATTGCCTTGAATTTGTGCTTATACAAAAAAGCACTGATTAGTATTTTGTATTTAAAGAAATTAAATTGATAAATTACAATATGAATGCAAATAACTATTGATTGGTGAGAGGTTCAGAAAATTGCATAATTTTATGAAGCAAATAGTATATTGGTGGGGGTGGAATTAATACAGAGAGAACAGTAAATTCTGAAGATAATTAAATTGATCATTAGTTGAAACAATGCCTAACCATGAACATTTGAGAGCAGACATCACTGTAGGCATTTAAGGCTATAAATAAAATTATAAGGATATTTTTATATAGATGTCTTTCTGGCAAGTTACCCATGAAGTATTTGATATGCCAAACACAGTAACAACTAGTCTCACAATGGAGATGTTACTGGGCCCGCTCAAGCAAATAGATGAATGGGAGGACAGTGCTACAATGCTACTTCAGCCTTCCTTCAGTCTATTAACTGCCAATACATCCACCCATGCCTCTCTGAGGCCTAGCATATGTCTCTAATGTTGACCTCTAGAAATCTATTCTTGTTGACATCTATAAAACACAAAAGATAGTGAAGATGAGATGATGATCATTGAAAATTAAGAATTTGGGGGGAGGGGAGGATGGAGAGTTAGCACAGAGATAAATGTGATTGTCTGGCACATAGTCAACCAAAGTTCAATCTCTGGCACTATATTTGGTTCCCAGGGCACCTCTAGGAGCAGCCCGAAAGCCCTCCTCTAATCAAGAAAATTCGAAATGAATTTTAGCGTATGCTGTGGAAAATGAAACAAAGGGATATAAATCTAATTTGTGAATTTGATACCATTTACTTGATGGTATCATTTAAGAGGATTCTAATCACTAATGTAGATTTTGGTTAAGGTACATTATTCTATCAAATCAAATTGACGTGCCAGTGTGTACCTCTGCAGAAAAATGGTTGAATATACACACTTTATAATTAATAATTATGGATTTTATAATTAATAAGTAATTATCTTCTGAAAAACATACAGCTTTGTCTTAAAAGTACTAAATATAGCAACATGCTTTTCATTAGACTGTTCCACGTTTCTTTGATAACTTTCTCATATCATCCAAATATGGTTTGTGGTTTTTCTTTAAGCACCTATTATGACTTTATATAACCAAATACAATCGGTTATGTAAAATGCAATTGGTTATATACACAATCCTAACATAAGAAGAGATAATCACTCTGTTCCATCTAGAATGGAAACTTTTCTGAGACCAATAATAATTTTATACTCTTATTTGCCTTTTTAGGGTGTTGTTGCCGATACCTCTCCTCAGACAGTGGCACCTTCATCCCAGGACACCAGTGGTCAGCCGCAACAGATAGCAGTGGACACATCCAATGAACATGCACCTGCATATTCTTACCAACAATCTAAGTAAGTTCAGCCTGTTCTAAACCATTTTCCTCGGGATCAACCATATCACATCACACTCCTATATTCTGTTAGACTTTGCTATCCTCCAGACCACCACAAGCTTAGCAACAGCATTTGCTGATTTCATGATGGGATACATTTGCTAATATGACTGACTTCAAGTGGATGACTCTTCTGGTCTTCACTGGATTTGCTTAAACATATGGTGAAACTGGCCATCTAGTTTTGTGATATCTATTCTGGATTTTGGTTACCTGTTGGATGAGTAATGAAAGCAGTTACTCCTTATTTTGGGGTCATTCAGTAGACTTACTCTCAGTGAAGTCTCAGAATTCAGAGACCAGCATAAAGGAAGCCTCAATTCTCCATTTGACTCATTTTCTCCTTCCCCAATACTGCATAAATGCAAGAATAGTCTGCCTAAAGACTGGCATAAAATGAGAGAAATTACAGACATTTTTACAGAAAATTTTTTAAACCCACCATACATTGTTTTGAGAAGACATCCATATTTCCACTTGGAAACACAATTATGAGCCTATACTTTTGGAGTTTGTTTCTTCACTCAGATAAAGATTTTAACACTTGCCTTGCAGGGTTGCTTTGGATACCTAGTAAAACAGTAAATGAAAAGTATTGTAAAATATAGAATCACAGAGCCTTATGTAGGAGTTAAATAGCAAAGCAGAAATTAAATAGAATTACTCTTGACAATCCTTACATAACATTTAAAATACAGTTTTCATTATGTTGAGTAATTATGCAGACTAACATGAGTTTTGATTGAAACAAAAAGGATTAACAAAAGCTGAATCTATACCAATGTGCCTTGATATACAAGTTATCTCACTTTATGGATAACAAAATAAATAGCGAATGCTCCTTTTTTATCCTCATCCCCCTTTAACTCCAATACACATTTAGGATTATTTTTCCATATCATGAATCATAATATGGAATCTTTCATAAACATGTAGCTTGGCTTCTAAAGTCAATCCTAAAAACCCAATGTCCTCAAATCATGATTTAGTCCTATAAATATAAGGTATTATTATTGCTGTTATTACTATCATGTAATTACTTTCTGAAAGATCAATAGTCAAGACATTTTGCTTAGTTTTTTTTGTTTTAAAATTTTCTACAGCCTGTTTGAATTGAATCACCTTTATGTAAACTAAAAAAAAAGTGTAAATTCTGTCACTTTATACCAATCCCATTGAAATTTATTTTTTATTTTGATCAGTAAATTAGATCTGAAAAAGGAGCAGAGATTTGCTATGTGGAAGAATAGTGGGAGACAGTGGTGGGAATGAGTAATACTAAGTTTGCCAGAAATACATTTCAAGGCTTAGTAGGTAGGTAATACTTGTTTTGGCTATTTGAAAGCATAATGAAGAAGCAAATGATCCTAAACACTATCTCCTAATGGCTTAATAATCCCTATATAAATAAAACATTTGCTTTCACCCTTTTGATCAATGATTGTTGAATTAGTGCCTTCTATGGAACATGTCATTCATAAGATGCTGGAGAGCAGCCAATGAAAAGAGATAGATTCCCCTTCCACTTTCTTAGAATTGAATTTCTACTGAAATTTTCCAGACCTATGTTTTGGACAAGCATCTGTTGGACCTGGAACATTTTTCCCCCTCTAAGATAAAGTTGGTTCAACTAAAGAATCAATGAACAAATATTCATTTTTAAATTAAATTTTGAAGGATTCTTATGTTAAAATAAATGGCTACATGACTAAGAATTGGTGGAGATCTCACTTAATAACCTAAATCTAGTGACTAAAACTGAATCTTACATCTATTTTGAGAGAAAACTAAAACCTTCTTAGATAGAGAAATTAAGGTCAAAGTTTCAGAAATGGTGGAAACTGAAGATGGAGTGTGGTATCCTGAGAAAAAGAGGCAGAAGATGAAGGCAAGTAGGCTTTTAAATTATGTTTTATTTATGTATTTTTAAAGAAAGTCTTCAGTGCTTAGAATCTGGTCTTTATGTAGAACAACTATTCTCTATTTTATTCTAAGGACTGAAAACTGTTAGTTGGTTTGACTTTTTTTTTTATAGCATTTCATGTCACTCCTTCCAATACAATGTGGAAGTGTAGAGATTTATTTCTAGTGATACTTTCAGGATGTGAATCTTGAAACTGTCTAGAGTTATTTACTCTCCCTACCCTATTAAGTCAGCTTTAATTGCCCCTACTTCTCAGCTCACAATAAGATACTATCTCTCTGATTTTTTTTCATGATACTAGGGATAGAACCCAAAGGCACATACATACAATACAAGTGTTCTACTGCTGAACTACATCTCCTGCCCTAAGATGCTATCTTCTTTTTAGCAGGGTCCCCTTCCTCTGCTTTCCATGGTCATTTTGAAATGTAGAAGAGACAGTACTCTGCCTGAGCATCTTTGCCCTTCAGAAATGACAGTAAGGATTTCCCATCAACTTCCACACCAGATCCAATTTCTCCTGTAGTACCCGTCAGGCAAGTTTTATGCTAGGACATAGGATCCTGCCCTCAAAGACTTACAGTCTAATAGGGGAGTTAGACATAAACAGAGACAAATGTCTATTTTGCAAAAAGAAAATTAATAGACCTTTAAAATATGCAACACTAATAAGATAATATACTTAGATTTCTGGGCTGGAGCAATAGCACAGCGGATAGGGTGTTTGCCTTGCACGCAGCTGACCCGGGTTCGATTCCTCCGCCCCTCTTGGAGAGCCCAGCAAACTATTGAGAGTATCTCGCCCACATGGCAAAGCCTTGCAAGCTACCCATGACATATTTGATATGCCAAAAACAGTAAAATCACATCACAATTTATTGTGAGATGTTACTGGTGCCCATTAGAGCAAATAGATGAACAACAGGAGGACAGCACTACAGTGCTACTTAGCTTTCTAGTAGCTACTTTAGCTTCAGTGTAGGTCATGACAGTTGCAACTGCCTCATATAAGAAAGAAAAATGTCCTTGTTCCAATAGCAGCTGGACCAAAACATAAGTCTGGAAAAGTTCATAGTTTGTTGAGCAGATTGTGGCTTCAAAGTAACAGAATAATGTAAAAGGGTTACCTGAGTCTAGATTCTAAGATCAGGAACCCTGCTTCCAACCTTTACTTTATTTTAGCTGAAGTCAAAAGTAATTTGGAAATAGTGGAAACAAATGGTCCTATTATGGTAATGGCTCAGGCAAGAAGAAACAATTGTCTGCAGTAAGATTGTGGCAAAAGCCATAGATTGGGTGTCAGTTAAAATAAGAAACAAAGGAAAACAGCACTTTGAAACTTCAAGCAAAACTATGAAGTTATTGATTTCCCTAACATAGGAAGATATAATAAAAGCCATGAAGAGCTTCATTTGTAGAGAAAGATAAGTACTGTAGCACTGTCGCACTGTCCTCCAGTTGTTCATTGATTTGCTCGAGTGGGCACTAGTAATGTCTCCATTGTGAGATTTGTTACTGTTTTTGGCATATCAAATATGTCATGGGTAGCTTGCCAGGCTCTACCATGTGGGCGGGATACTCTCAGTAGCTTGCTGGGCTGAGAGGGATGGAGGAATCGAATCTGGGTCAGCCACACGCAAGGCAAATGCCCTACCTGCTGTGCTATTGCTCCAGTAAATAATTCTTTTTAGATTCAATCAAAGATGTTACATGTATTAAAATATTGAAAAAATATTTTAGTGTTTAAAAGTGTTTTAAATGATGGTAACATCATGGTGATCTGCCAAAATCCTAGATTCTTATGGTTAATAATGATGAGCTTTCTGAAGATATTAACTACTGAGGAAAGAAATCCTTCATCTCTTGTCCTCATGATAAAATTATAGTAAAGCCTTCCTGATTTGAAAGAATTTTCTTTTGCACATTTTTGGGAATGTATGTTACAGGATGTTTCACAGGGTGTGTGCCTCGCTGCAACATGTGAAAATATTCAGGACCAAGGACATCTCAAATGTATGACATGTGGAAAGCGCTTATATTGTCTTGCAAACATTTCTTTAAACCTGGAGAACATTTTTTATAAGGTCCTGTTTACATTCTCTACTTCCTCTTTACATGCTGAAGTCATAGGAGCTTTTGCTTTGAAACGTCAAAAAGAAAATATTGAAATAAAGAAAATATTGAATTAAATCCCAAACAGTATCTCACATTAATAAATTGATAGGTGACAGTCATTTATGAAATTATAAAAGTGAAAGAAGTTCATGTGTGATGTGAACCTATCGAGTTTTCATTAAGTTCAGCTAAGAAAAGCTAACTGTATCATGGTACAACATTGGGTTTTTCAGAACTATTCAAGGAAGAGACTAGGAAAGGTATTAAATACCTGTACCAATACATGAGGAGGTTTTTATATAACCGTCACTGGGGAGAGTGGGTCATGCAAGAGTACCCAGAGATGTATTTATTAAAGAACTATTCACTAGAAAGCAGGCATACAACAATAGTTAAAGATTGCACTGTAGAGTTAACAAAGTCCCAACTTAAGTCTCAGAGTGTAACTCAATGATAGAATGTTTGCCTTGCCTAGATGAGTCCCGGTGTTTGATCCCCCATGTACAAATAAAATAAAATAAAATAATAACACCCTAAATCTTTTCTTTCATCTGAACAAAACTACATGGAAAATTAATTCAGGTAAGATCTGACCATTTTCTAACTGTAGAAAAGCCATGTAATCCTTATAGAGGCCAACAGAAATTCTGTTGACAGTCTTGAGATCAGTTCTCAAACACTAACTCTAAGTTTAGAGGTGAAAAATTTCTCTACTTTCTTTTTATATCTTTCTTGTTTATATATAGTAGATAATACCTTTAGAAGAGTAGGCACCAATCCACATTATCTTAAATGTTCTAAAATTCACAAATGGCAGCTCATTTCTAGCATCATTATGTTAATTAACATGCCACTACTTTCATTAGGCAACCAATTTCTAACAATCATTATGCTAATTGAGATATGGATAGTTTAAAATACTTGTAAGGTACCTTTGGCCTTTCTCATTAAATGAGAACTGACCTCCTGTGGGGTGTGAAATTATGATTAGGGTAGTTGAGTGCCCCTGAAGAGTAGTTTAACATACTCCACATACATTTACCAACATGGTATCTATATCAAAGATATTTTAAGTAAAATAAAATCAAAATGATAAAATTTTGCTGGGCAAAATTTAAGAAATACAAAAAAAAATTCTGTGAATAAAGGGTTGTATTTGTTACCATTTCAGCAAATATTTTAATATGCTAAATTCACATTTCTAATCTAAACAATAGTTATTTACAATTTGCATTCATGTTCCCTGCACTCCCATTTAAAATAGAAGACATTACTATAAAAAGGGCCATGGAATCTTATTTTAGAATGCAAGCTATGTTTCATTTTGGGAGTTCTAAGAAAATTTCAAATCTGTCTAAGATGATAACAGTTTTTGCTTCTGCTATTAGGAAACCACAAAAATAACTAGGATTATACATATGTACATATATACTCATATATAATTATATGTAGTCTTATACATTTGAGTTTCAAATAAAGTTACATTCTAATATTTAAAACCAGAATTTCTTGGTTCAAATTTCCCTTTTGCCCCATCCTAGTTGTCACTTGCATTCTTTGGATTCTCTTTTGGAATCTCTTTTATGAAGAAAGAGATCACGTCAAGAGATCTCCACAGAGGGGCTGGAGCAATAGCACAACGGGTAGGGCATTTATTTGCCTTGCACGTGGCCAACCAGGGTTTGATTCCCAGCATTCCATATGGTCCCCTGACAACCGCCAGGAGTAATTCCTGAGTGCAGAGCCAGGAGTAACCCCTGTGTATCTCCAGGGTGACCCAAAAAGAAAAAAAAAAAAGAGTTCTCCACAGAGCACAAGTTCTGTCTCAGATATTGAGGGAGAACAGGATTTACTATTATTCCCAGGAGCAGGGGTGTGACCAGGTGGCCAAAAGTTGTGCTGGGAAACATCGTTTAACCTAAATAAAATGCCTTATTGGGGCTGGAGCAACAGCACAGCAAGTAGGGCTTCTGCTTTGCACGTGGCCTACCCGGGTTCGATTCCCAGCATCCTATATGGTCCCCTGACCACCGCCAGGGGTAATTCATGAGTGCAGCACCAGGAGTAACCCCTGTGTACCACTGGGTGTGACCCAAAAAGCAAAAAAATAAAGAAAAAAGAAAAAAATAAATGCCTTCTTTATGTAAGTTCACTTTCTTTTTTTTTTAAGGCATTAAAATGTTCATGATCATACCTCTTAGAGGGTCATATAAATACTTAAAATATTCTATTTTCTGAAAGAATAAAATGAAAGCAGCTTTCCTTTGCAACTGTTAAGAGGTTTTTAAGATATAATTAAATTATTAAGAAACAAAATTTTGATTGTCAGCATGTTGGTGCTTTTGATATTAGTAGAAGAGTTATACATTATTTTAAAAACCATCTGATTTATCTTTGTAACCTTCTTTCTTGCTTTCTTAATCACATGCTTAGTTTACTGAGTAATCCAGTAGTGGTAGAAGCATGATAGGAGCCACAGAATCACTCTTTTCATTTAGCATCAAACGAAACTGATTCATCAGGAATAATATAGGAGAATTTTCTATCATTAGATACCGTTTTGTTGCTATAATTGTTTTCACTTTTTGGATTTTTTTTTTGGTGGGGGGATGAGGTACATATGACTCACTCTGCTCACAGTCCTGGCTGTGTTGGGGGAACATGTGTCATGCCTGGGATCCAACCTGGATAGGCTGCGTGCCAGGCAAGCACTTTACCAGCTATAACATCTCTTTGCTGCCTCAACAGATAATCTTAAAACTTCTTCAAGCTCTAAAACTCTGGGATTCTAAGATTGTATGTTGTTGCCTCCCAATATATTCATTCTGTTTTTAAAAAGAAGGGTAGGGAGTGGGGTAGAGGATAAGAGTCAAAATAACTCTCAGTTCTCAAACTCTCAGTGCTCAGTTCAAACTCCTCATCTTTGGACATTCACGCTAATCTTGACCTGAGTTTTACAAGGTTTCTTTATTCTTCATATCTTTTCTAGCTAATTGAACTAACACCAATTTGTTATGCACTGTCAGAACATTAATGATGTGCAAATTAGCTTCTTTATTACCCTCCTTATATGTCCTTTTGAGCTTGTGAGTATGAATACACTATTTAGATGCTTTATAGTTTATAAATGGTTTTCATACTAATTATCTCATTCACATAAATTCCTCTTGTTAAGTTAAAACCATTTTACCCATAAAACTGTCTCAGTGTCCTACTTACAACAATTTTGCCGTAAAGGTCACAACCTTAAAAATTTAGAAACCTGCTTCTATGACTGTCAATGCAATTAATAAGCATTCATGAAAATATGTGTTTTCACTCTCATCTAGAACAGACAAGGTTGGCAAGAGTGAATTCAGTTGCATTAAATAGATGCACCTTTTCTCTTCAAACTTAGCAGCAGATATAAAAATGTAAAGAAAGTCCAGTCATTTATTTCTCATTTGTTTTCATGTAGTAATGAGATCACTTGACAGATCAAAAAAAACCAACAGAAGAGGCCTAATGGAAACACTTACAAAAAGTTATGAAACTAGAAAATAGTTACAACCTAACTCACAATGTTTCTTTGCGTCTACTGCATGTAATATAGCTAAGCAGTGAGGGTACTCTATGTCAGTATACCCCAAAAAATAAGACACTATTGAGATTCATCAGATTCTAGACAATTTCTGCTCAATGCCTAATAATACCAAGTGGAAAATGAAATAGAATAAAAGATTAAATAAATAGCAAAATGCAATGCCAATAAAAACATTTATTACCATAGCTTGATTTTTAGAAATAAATGTAGTAACTCTACATTTTGCAAAGGTTTATAGAAAGATCAAATATTTGCTATGATTCCCATAAATACTATATATTTTACTGATATTATGATCATTTTAATTTTATTATTTTAGAGAATAAGAGTTGATGCTGGGACTCAAATCCTTAATTGCATACACACAAACATGTTTTCTACCATTGAGATACATACCAATCATAAATTGCATTTCTTCTAAAGAGAAATATCACTATCTCATATCATACAGGAGAATGTACTTTTGAAGTAAAACTACTGGTTAAAAATGGAAAATTTGATCTTTCTACTAATTGCTTATCTTATGTGATTTTAGGAACAAATTAATCAGATTTCTGAAGATAATAGCTGACTTATCTGAGATGGAGATCTTGTTGATAATTCTATTTTCAAAGAAAAGAACCACAACACCCCCCATCCTGCCTACACACACACACACACACACACACACACACACACACACACACACAAAACACATGTATCCCAGGATCCTGTGCAGTTACAAACATTACTGTGAACTTTTAAAAAAAAGTTAATAAAGACTTTTTGCTCAGGCCTGAATACACCAAAATTTATAGTTACGGAGAACAGACTGCCTGCTGTAACTTTGTTTTTCTGCACAAAATCTACCATGCGTCTTTTATAATGACCAACTTGAACAACAGCAACCCTCAGGTTTATTTACTAAATTAAGCAAATGAGCTTCAGAAAAATCTGCAAAGTACTGAATAATGTGACTTTCAACTAAATAGAGCCTTCGGGTTACTGGAAACATCTTCTCAGAGGATACCCTGAAATTTTTTAACAGAACTTAAATTTATGGATGTAAAACATGAGTAAACATCAATTTATTAGAACACATTGGTGGGGCATCATTACAAAACATGATTTGGACTAGACTAGGGAAAGTGGCATTTATTAAGAATGGCAAGTGTCTAATTAAATCCCAATTATAAGCATACCACTCTGCCAGATTTTTGGAGAGCAAAGAGTAGAAGTAAACTACAGTTAATGCTCTCAAAAATTTAAAATCTTCTTTTGATATACAAGGAGAAAAGATAAATGAACACACTTTCACTGCCCTCTTAAGTATCTTATTTAGTGGTCTAAGAAGGTCTATATGAATATCCTTGGTGAAATCAACACTGTAATGTACAAACATTTTCTCTAACTTGGTTTCATAGTATAGACTCCAATATTTGTTGGCTGAGGTAGTAATGAAACCCATGGGAGTTTGGAAGGGACAAAACTATATAAAAAAATTGTTTTGAGTGGTTACACTTGCACCTTCACTTAAATACAACTTCTATACACATAAGGAATATTGCCTATGTAGCATAACGTTTCTTTAGAATGTAAAGAAACTCTTAGTCTTTTATCTTTGATACGCAATATCAAAAATCTCACTGGATCAAATACATATTTGTGAGAAAATGGCAGAATTGAATACCTTCATATCCCTAATATAACTTCCTATGTTGGAAAACTTGGTATCTTTTAAAAAGATCTCCCTGGAAAAGAACACATAAGAGATTCCAAAATTACGTGGATTTAATGATTATTACTTTTTTTTCACAGACCATAAACAAGACTGAAGAATGTCTGTTTGAAACTTTGCCTTGAATGAAGAAACTTCACTGAACAAGAAGTTGGCTTCCAGTTTGCACAGACGTCAATGGAAAGCTTTTTTTTTTTAATTTTTACTTTACCCAGTGAAAACTAAATGTTTTTTATGTGCTGTGCAAATGGTTCCTTCATATGGTCTGACAGTTCATTTTTGCCTTTTTTTTAATTAAAGAAAAAAATATCCGAGAAGAGGAAAAAAACAGCAAAACAAAGGATGAGGGTTGATATTTTATCTGGAAGAACATTTGACTTCAGAAGTTACCTGAAGGTGTAGATAAATTTGTTTCTTTCCTTTTTTTAACAGAAAATCTGATGTCAAGAAGTAGGCAAAAAGGAAACAAATTGTCTTCCTTAGTAATTAAAGTACTCTTCCTTTTTCCTTCTTGTTTAAATCTAGTGGATTTCTTTTTCTTAGAAATATTTAGGTAAGGTTTATCTTGAATCTTAATTGCCTTAATTTTAAGGACGTCAAAGCTCTCTAGGCAAGCTGTCAACGTCTTGTTTAAAAAGAAATATCAAGAAAGAATTGAAATATTGTGCCGGCTTTAACTGGTACAGAAGTTTAAGACTATGCGTTTTTAGGGTGAAAAAAAACTGTACAGTCTAAAAGAAAATGTTTTTCTTCATTTGAAGAAAATTTGTTGATAAAAGAAACCATGGAAACTGCAAGAATTGAGAAAATGCTGGGACTTTTCATGAACTTTGTCTTAAGTGTTGAATCATTCTAGAAGGCTAAAACATTTTATGGTAAAGTTATTAATGTTGGTTTTAAAACAACTGCATTAGAAATAATGCGTGTTTGGGGGACAGAATGCAGAATTTTTTAATTTACAAAGCGTGATCGATCGCTAGCAAAAGCATTAGTGCTTTTTATCTGCAGTCTTTTTTATGAGCTTTACAAAGTTTTTAGTCAGCTTTGCTTGTCACATTGCAAAACTTAGCTTAAGAGCATTAAAAAAAAACTTAGGTAGATAGGAGCTTATGGTCAAAAAGTGCAAAAAAAAAAAACAAAAAAAAACAAACAAAAAAAGAGCAATAGATAGAGAAATTGTTGACAATTTCTGTAGTCTTTCCTAGTTGTGATCAAATTCAGCCTATGGATGGCCTATTTTATACCAAAGATAAAGTGGTACCCTATTGCAGTCCAGAAGATGAGGTTGTTTTTCTTTTCTTCTCACTTCTTTTAAAAATTTTATTTGATCTACATGGCCGGACCAGTTCTTACATTGTTGTTTGTTTAAACTTCCTTCCACTGGTGTTTTGCATACTGCAGAAAAAATAGAGTTGCTTTTAAATGAACATTTGTTCATAACGGTAGCTTGCATCTGCTGTGTTCAGCAGTTTCAGTATGAAGAATTCTGGATATCAATGGAGAGTCAAATGACGCATTCTGTGAGTTTGTCTGGTTCCTTGCTTGCTCTCTTGTATCGTGAAAACCGCATTGAAGGCCATCAATAAGCTGAGACTCTTGTTTAACAGGTTGAAATTTCTTTATGTGAATTTTTTACTCAAGACACTTCCTGAACCTGGTCTGAAAGGTCACTTGTCAACAAAACTTAGTGATACTCATTAAGTGGTGAGTGGTTTCCTAAAAAGGTCTCATTGTATTTGTAAGATAGTCTTCTTTCTAAATTTCAACCTCTTAGTTCTGTCTCTCCACCTCAGTCTTTGTCATGATTCACCATAAAGAGCAATTTTGATTTTAATTAGGTAGAGTATATCTTCCTTTTTTTGCCTTTTTTCATATCATCTTCATATTCTTGTGTTGTCAGAAGATAAATTATGCCTTTTTTTACACTTAAGTTTAACTCTCTGAGGCAAATATGATCAATAAAATTGAGAGTTTTATTAGTGGAATTTAGGTAAGCTTTTAAAATGCTTGGTGACAATCAAAAAATTACATCATTTATGTTAATAAGAACCAAAATAATTAGGTTGGTCAATCATTAAACACCAAAGGAGATATAATTGCTTTGAAGATGGATGCAGCACTTTGAAATGAATGAAATTGACTTGACAAACATCTTCATATTTGATTCATGAAACCCATGTTGCATCTATACAGTTTTACCTGAAATTAAGGGCAATGAAACTCTATTAATTGAACCATACCCAAGAATTTCTTTCTAGATGACTCATGGAGTTGAGTTGGTGAACATCTCTTCATATAATAATCACAGAACCCTGTCTGTCCAGAAGGAAGAGGAGAATACATTAAGTACACTGTAAAAGAAAAAGGGGTAGGTTTTAAAAAAGGTTAAAAGGTAAATGATATTCCCATTTGGACATCAATAAAGAGTTTGACTCAGATGCAATTGTTAATATTCCACTATTATGGCCTTAAATAAAGGCCCAGCGTTCAAATAGACTCAATTCTCTTATTTGATATTGAGAATTTCAAATCTAGAAGAAGCTACATCTGTATAGTTTATAAGAGACAAATTTGTATCCAAGAAAATGTGGGATGTGCTACAGAGAAATTCAAATTGGTCATATCCATCCTCATGGTTTTTTGTACTTTAGGAAGAATTCTAGCTTTATACTTTCTTCTGTTTCATCCTTCAGTTTCTTATGTGTTTTAAGGATGGTTAGTTAAGTTCTATCTTTGAGAAGTCAGCCCCTAAGTTAATGGGGAAAGGTATGAGCGTGTGTGGAAACTTTATTTTCTGTTTCTCTTTTTCATCTCTGAACTCTTTGTATAAATAAGGATTATCCTGGGCATAATTCATTTGAATATGAAATCAACATGCCTTTTTTTGTTTCTGTAAAAAATTTAATGTGATACAAAGAAAGTCTCATTTATACAGTCAAAAATGAGGCTAAGAGGTAGCTACCATGTGGCTGTTGAGTGTGCCTAGGTAACTTCCTTTTTTTCTAATCAAAACTACTGCTTTATTTATACATTCAGGAACATTTTTTTCAACTATAAAATTTCAATGTTCTAAATTTTTTTAAGCCAATGAAGGCAAAACAAATTTATTCAGCCTGTCATTTTATGTGTGTTTGTGTGCTTTGTGTTTGCATTTTTATATTATGTCATTCTATAAAATATTTTTTAACCAAAAAAGAAAAAAAAGGAAAGATGGCACATCAAAATTTGCTCCCTTTTATGTCATCCTACTTTAAAAACAATGTGTGTGTTTTTTTCTCAGTCAAGTCTGAGCTGGGTAGGGGAAGGGGATTCACAAATAAAGCAACATATTGTCTGAAAATGAAGCAAATCAAATTACCTGTCCATTACATGCAAACAGGCATATATTGATATACAGACATCAGAATTTCAACTTAATCAGCAATATGTGACACAGTGGGTGATTTTAATCCTATTTAGGACGATAATCATTAAAAAAAGTATTTGTGGTTTACCGGGCTGTCAAATTTTTATTCAGATGTCTTAAAGTTGTCTTTCAACTTTGATTGCCAAGACTTAGCTTCGCAATTAAACAAACAAAAACCACAATTCCAATGTGATAAACACTCTCTTACCCATACTCTAGTTATAGCATTAGGACAGGAGTCGTGTTTTCTTTTAATAGTGGCAAACTGTTATCAGGTGAGTGAGTCAAACCTGGTACATGAACTACCCAGGTTCAATCCAAGAACGCATGCATTCGTATTGTTCTCAGTGTCGGTGGCCCTGTCTTCTTCTGAAGACATCAAGTGAACGGAAGGCAATGCTAGCAGAGACATATTGGTGACTGTCCTTAATATTGGAATGTCTTGAATATTGCAGGTGACATTTTTCTGGGAAAATAAGTAAAGACCACCATCTCAAAAACTCAACAAATGTTCTCCCTGACTCAAGTTTCACCAGGGTTATTGTATTTACTGGATAGACTTCAGTCGCTCACATATTGTTTTTGTCCTTCATCCGAATCAATTCTTCCTGTGACCTTAAGAGATATGCAACATTTGACAGCATATAAAATTCACTTCCTTGCCCCATGCCCTCTTCATGGAAACTCCATGGTCATCAAAGTACTCAGACAGGAAAGGCAGGCGAAGAGCCAGAGACCTGATGGAGCAGGTTTTTCACTGCACTGCAGAGTACATTGATGCTTGTAAAACTTCAAAAAAAAATCATGTTAAATGATTTATCATCCCCCTCAAAAATATATCTGTACCCCAGTATTTATTTAAATAATAGGGATGTCTATTACATACACATGCATTTTTTCACAGTAACCTAAAAATCAAGTCCCTTCTATGAAAAGAGAGATTTTATTTAAGTAAAACCTTTGCAGTTTTCATTACTGATAGGTTTCAAGGGGCTGTCTAGACAGATTATAATGCTAGTTGAAGACTAAAAGTACATCAAATGATTCAGTCTCATTTTTAATTTCAATGCACAAACCTCTGCAGGTGAGCTGATAAGCAGAGAGAAAATTTTAAATGGGTTTTAGTGAAGTGTCTTTATATGATTTTAAATCAAGTGAAAGGACATTTATGTACATGTGAAATAACCACCAGTGTGTGAGAAATCATACTTCATAGAACCTAGTCTACATTATCTTGTCCATAGTTCAAATTTAAGAATAATATCTTGTTTTTTATGTGTTATTATAGCTAACATGCTTTGAAATTCTTACGTTGCTGGTTCTGACAGATTCTCACTCTAATCTGAAAGATTGATCAAATTTAAACAGATTCATTGATTCTGCGCATTATGACAAATTAAATAATGGCATTTCATTAATAAACCTTTATTCACAAATGACATCCACTATGACTATGGATGATAGTTGAATCTTACTTAAATCAAGAATTTCTTGAAAAATATTCTTAAATATAAAATTGGTCCCTTAGTCTGAATTTCCTTGATAATAAATGTTCTGTGTGGATTAGATAAAAGCCAGCTAAATATAAAAGCCAAATAGGAAATATCACTGAGTAGTTTCCCATATTTGTGATGTCTTTCTCCCTTCCTCTGGTTTTATAATCCAATACATTCTCATCCTCCCTTCTCTCTCTCTCTCTTTCTCTCTCTCTCAATCTCTCTCTGTGTTTCTGTCTCTCTATCTCTGTATCTCTCTGACTCTCTCTGTCTCTCTCTCTCTTCCCCTCTCACACTCTCATACACATGCACATAAAGGATGACTTATTTCTGGAAAAGAAAATTATGTTTCAAGAGAAGCTTCCTTCACTTGGGAAGCTATAAAGCTGACACAGAGCAGAGACAACACTTAGAATTTGCGGGAAGAACCACTAGGCCATTGAGTCTCATTTTTCTTGTGTTGTAATCATCCCAGTTAGTAACTGCCCAGATTACTGATATTTTACTCTCAATGTTTTAAGGGCTAATGATCTTTTTTGTGTGTATTTGTTTTGTCTTTTATTCTCAACTATCAGGTCTTAGGTCCTGATTACTTGTATTAGCACTTCAATCTAAGACTAGGCAAAGATTATGAAAAATAAAATTCATGCCGTTTTCTTATTTTTATTAAGTTTAAAACCATTTGAGTAATTGAAACAGCTGGTAAAATTAATGTCTGTATTATGTACCATGACTTCTATAATCCATAGTGTTCCTTTCCTATACATCACCAACAATTGAGAGTTAGCCATACTCTTGCAGAATTTAAAAGAAAAAAATACTGTATAAGAATTTGGCTCCCCTCAAAAAAACTGTTTTGGTTTCATACACTACTGAAATTTGAACCAGTAGAATGAGAACTCAGAACTGAGGTAGGAGAATATGCTCTCAGCTCTTGCTTTAATATCACTCATTCCTATTTTTAAAATTTGACCAAAAATAATTGTTGTTATTTTAAATTTTGTTACCATATTGATACTGAATTTTTTTTACTGTATGAAGACTGAATAGATTTATGATCCTTTCACATGCAAATCAATTGACCAACATATAATTATTTTGTCATTTAGACCCTTTGATGATAGTTTTAAGATGGATATCTTCCTTCCAAAACATGATATCTTCACATATATATAAAAAAGTTATCCCATGCTTTTCAGACCCCATAGAATCAACTGTTAAAAGACTTCAAAAAGACTAGCATTTTGGAAATTTATCATTGAATTTATTTACAAAGAAGAAGAATATAATTGGAGTAGCACTGTAGCACTGTCCTCCCATTGTTCATCGATTTGCTCGAGTGGGCCCAGTAACATCTCCATTGTGAATATGTGGGAAAATGTACCTGGTTTAAAATATATAGTTTGGGGGCGGGAGCAACAGTAAAGTAGGTAAGTAGATAGCACACTTGCCTGGTGCATGAACTACCCAGGTTCAATCCTTGGCATCATTAAGACCTGCCCGGAGTGATCCCTAAGCAGAGAGCATGGAGTAAGTAAGCCGTTAGTATTACCAGGTGTGATCCACAAACAAGAAAAATAAATAAATAAAACACATAATTTCTTAAAAGAAATTTTAAAAGGCAGGGGGATGGGGGGACACAGCTTCTTTTAAAACCATTTTTTCAGGCCATATTCAACTTTGTGGACCTTCTAAACATGTTGAATTTTCAATTTTATTTAAGATATTTTGTATTGCTGTCTAGACTGTCATAGAAAGTTCTGTAATTCTATGGTGTTTCTGGTTTTAATTTCAAATTTTTCATCTGTACCACAGTCAAATTGCTACCATTTCCCACATTCCTTGGGCTTTCTGTAGATCAGTGGATGTTAGGTTTAAACTTCTGTTTTCTTTGATGAAGCTTTCAATAAAAAACGAGAATAAAATCAAGTAGGATCATTGTACTTTCTTTATTCTTTGTAGAGTGTTTGGGGGCTGGTTGTAATGATTGGTGTCATATTTAATTGAGTATACTGCTAACTTCTTACAGAATTTCTCAAAGAAACAATTATTCCTAGTAACAAAAAAATGAGACCAAAGGTAAAATTCTATGTATAAAGAGGCCTGCTAAAGTCACTGGAACATTGTGAGGCATAAAATATTTAAAACTTGTTATGACCTCATACATTCTTTCCACTTTTTAAGCTTAGGGAATTAGAGATTGACTCTTATCTCCAAACATGCCTAACATCTTGTCTGAAAGGAAGATGTTACCAAGTTATATGTAAAATTTTCATTAAAAAATATTTTTAAACTTGTTTTTCCTATTGAAAATATTAAACTGTGGTCAATCAAAAAATAAGTGCTCATTCCTCAGCATGGATGACAGGGGTCAGCAGACAAGCACAAATTTTATTTCTTTGCTCAAAAACCATCTAGAAGAATTTAGAGCTTGTAATCAAGACTAACAAGTCTATGCTATCCCATGCTGTATTGTTCAAGAATGTTCAATTCTTCTATAGAAGGTAGAAAAACAAATCCAATGAATGACATCCAAATGTTATGTTAAATGCAACAAGTATGCAATCTTTAAAATATAAGGTAAGTACAGTCTTTAAGTGGGCATATAATTAGAAAACTAAAAGACCAAGAAAACTCTATTTACTGTATATTAAATATACTGTCACTATCACTGTCACTGTCCTCCTGTTGTTCATCAATTTGCTCAAGCAGGCACCAGTAACATCTCCATTGTGAGTCTTGTTGTTACTGTTTTTGTCATATCGAATACGTCATGGGTAGCTTGCCAGGCTTTCCCGTACAGGCAGGATATTCTCGATAGTTTGCCAGGCTCTCCGAGAGGGGTAGAAGAATTGAACCCAGGTCTACCTGGGTCGGCCACGTGCAAAGCAAAAGCCCTACCCACTATTTTTTTGCCAGCCCATTAAATATACTTGAAGCATATGCTCTTAATACATATACATGAGAAATAGGAGATGCTCAATATTTTTGAGGTCCTAACTTGATAGTTCTTTGGCACTCTTAGAAACATCAGGCTAAATGGTCAGTTTTAATAACTTGTTTTTGGTTGTCTTAGAGGGAGCAAACATGTTTTATGCTTTCTTCCTTCTATTACCTACCTTGCTCAAGCCCAATCTTGTGACATATCAGTGAAGAAGAATGATGTGGCAGAGAGAGACACCGAGAGAGACAGAGAGAGATAGAACACATGAATAGTGTAGAACATTTAATTCATGTGATTCAGCTACTCCTCTTGGAACTTACCTTTCTTGATGGCTTTCCCTGGTCTTTTGATGAAGGTTTACAATAGATTTAACAAGACCCTTACTTTCAGCATCTTTAGTCACTGAACCTTTCTATTCTAAGTCTTCTAATTTGCATGATAGTGTACTTGCAGTCTGCCATGACATCAAGGTAATTTTCCACATGGCATCTTCATGCTCTAAAATTTAAGCAACTAAGACAAGTTGTAGAGAAAATTAACCAATCAGTGTTAAGGTCTAATGGTGTATTGTACGTAATTCTTTTCCTCTATGTTCCCATTCACATTATACTGCTTGGCAGCAGAGAAAACTGGAAGAGAAAGCTAACAAATTAATAGCATTGAAAATACAATTGGGTAAAAAACATAAACTGTTTATATTCAATCATAATCTTAGAAGCAATATATTAGTTTTTCATGAATAATAACTTTTAAAAAAGATCATTATTCCATAGCACAGGAGCTGGTGCGATAGCACAGCAGGTAGGGCATTTACCTTGCACACAGCTGACCCAGGTTCAACTCCTTCATCCCTCTCGGAGAGCCCAGCAAGCTACCAAGAGTATCCCGCCCACACGACAGAGCCTGGCAAGCTCCCCGGTGTATTCAAAATGCCAAACACAGTAACAACAAGTCTCACAATGGAGACATTATTGGTGCCCACTCGAGCAAATTCATGAACAAAAGGAGGACTGTGCTACATCCATATGCACTTTTTTGTTTGCTTCCAACTGCAAGGTACTTGGGAACTCCCTGAAATATTCCCATAAGTTTCTGGTGAAGAATACCTGGTTTCAAGCTATAAAATAAGAAAAGGACCAGCAAATGAAGATTTATAATGATGTTTCTTGTATTTAAAATAATCAATTTTGTGGCCCCAAAACAAAAACCAAATACCCCTTCATAAAAAATGAAAAACCCTTTAGATACTTTGTGAACAGTGCAGCAAAAATTAATACAGCTCAAAATTAATCTCAGATAATTTGATTCTAGATTTTCTGAAAAGGAATGACATTTATAACAATGAAAAAGTTCTTAATATATGGAAAATTGTCTCCTACCCTTAGGAATTTATGGGTTACTCTTATAATAAAGTGATTGCCACATTGTGCTACAGCATTAGTCTCCATTGGATTTTAAACTCAAATCCCATTAGGGTAGGGCGTCTGCCTTGCACGCAGCCAACATGGCCGACCCGAATTCGATTCCTCCGCCCCTCTCGGAGAGCCCGGCAAGCTACCGAGAGTATTCGATATGCCAGACACAGTAACAACAAAGTCTCCAATGGAGACGTTACTGGGCCCGCTCGAGCAAATCGATGATCAACGGGAGGGCCTTTACCTTTACCCATTATTTCTAGACAGAATCAGTAATGTGAGACATCACAATAATGAAAGGTTGTTATAAATTGAGTCCTCTCAGAGTGCCAGCAACTGTTTCATGTGTCCCTAACACTCTGCTCACATAATCTTGAGTGTTTTGGGTTGGATACTATAATTGTCTCTGTTTTCCAGAGAAGTCATAGAAAGTTTCAGATCCTTATCCAAGGATCTACATTGAAGAAAAAACAAAAATGAATATGATTTTAACACTAGATCCAAAATTTCAGTCCTTGTATTTTAAGATTTCCTCCTCAGTAAAATGCCTCTGTGGGAGGCAACATTTAGAAACAAATGTTTTCCCCCAAATCTTTTCTCATTTGGCCTTAGCCTTATGGCTTCTGTAAAAGAGGGATTTGTTTTTTTGTTCTAACCTACTTGATCACAGAAACCAAACACAATTCACTTTTTTTCTTTTATTTATTCCAGAAATAACTTGCTGTTTTCAATCTTTGTGATTTGTTCTAGAAGGAAAGTTCCTATATCCTAAATAGACAGGCATAACTTTTCATTTACTTATTCATTTAACCCGGCCTAGCACATGGACTGTCATAAATATTGTAATGGTGTCAATATATGTCGACATAGTCTTGCTTACAAGGATGTCATATTCCTTTAAGCATTGTTTTCTGACAAAATTTTAGCATGAAATGAGATTGGGGAATTTTGTAAACAATATATCGGATCTTGATTTTGATGCGAAGTAGTTCTTTTAAAAATTGCCTGGTCCATGTGCAGTCATCTTTTACTCAAAACTCAGGAGAATTTCGCAGCCCTGTCCCATTGTTGGTAGCTAGATATTTTACTCACTATTCATTCGAAACTTTCCAGATTATTTATTCTCTTTACAGCAGAGAGTAAAATCTGATGTGTTAAGTCAGCCATGACTCAGTAGCAGGTATTATGTATTAGTTCTTATTACATTTTTATATTATGTCAGTTAAGTGCTGACCATATTTCGAACATGAGATATTGGGATTTCAAATAGTCATATATGACTAAGCAGTGTTTTCATGGTACAGACAGGATCCAAGTTTAGCATCAGATAAATAAAAAAACCAAAGACTTTCCTCTGATGTAGTGTTTTACCATGCAATAGGTAAAGGTAAAGGTAAAGGCCCTCCCGTTGGTCGTCAGTTTGCTCAAGCGGGCCCAGTAACGTCTCCATTGGAGACTTTTGTTGTTACTCTGTCTGGCATATCGAATACTCTCGGTAGCTTGCCGGGCTCTCCGAGAGGGGCGGAGGAATCGAACTCAGGTCGGCCATGTTGGCCGCTTGTAAGGCGAACGCCCTACCTGCTGTGCTATCGCTCCAGCCAAGGGAAATTATTTTTTCAAGACAATTATTTGTATTACCGGAAATTTCACCATTGTCATTTTTTTCTTATAGGTAGATTACAAAGTACAACAATGAAAATATCTTGGAGTTGGATTTGGTACTCTACAAAACCTTTTTTCCTGTCTTATAGGAAATGCTTTGCATAACTTTAACCTTCAGAGCTGAAGTTCTTTAATGCTAATGAAGTTCTTTTTATACTATCAAAGCAACTCTGGAGAACTAAATGCAAGCTGAGTGCCTAAGATGGAAAGAAGCAAGAATACAATGGCAGAGTAAGGTAGCCCCAACAACTTTGCAGTTTTGCCAAGATCCTGAAGGACACTAAAACTAGTTTTCAAATATTTCCCACTCAATCCCTTGTACCTCATATGCCAGGGGTCACTCCTGCAGAATTAGGACTAGTTCCTGGGCAACTGGCACATTCCCAAACACTCCTAAATAATAACAAAATAAAAATGTTCACTCCCAAGGTAGAAGAACAATAGGACAGAAACTTAGTTGCTAATTGAACTAAAATCCTGTTACAATGTCAAATACCACTGTCCATTTAACAAATGCTTCCTGCCTTCTTGAAACATCAATACAGTGGAGTACAGTCTCATTATACTTACTGATGGGGAGATAGTACAGAGCTTAAGTCCCCAAGGTTAAGTCTCCTTGCTTTGGGACCCACCAGGACAAACTCCTAAGTACAGTAAGTCAATAAAACTGCTCAGTAATACCAGTCCAATGTGTTCCAAATTCTACTTATCCTTATTTTTTTTACTTTTTTTAAAAAACTTTTTTATTTATTTATTTTTTAAATTTTATTGAATCACCATGAGATAGTTATAAGCTTTCATGTTTGTGTTACAATCACACAATGATCAAACACCAATCCCCCCTCCACCAGTGCACATTCCCTACCACCAATATCCCCGGTATACCCCTCCCCCCTTAATTTTGTAGATACTTAATAACAGTTTCTATATTTTATATTTTATTTTTTTTCCTTTTTATTAGTGAAACTCCATGAGGTACAGTTATAGGCTTACAAATTTTGTGCTTGGGTTTCAGTTATACAATGATCAAGTGCCCATCCCTCCACCAGTGCCCGTCATTCATCACCACGGTTCCCAGCATCCCCCCCACCCCCATCCCTCCCATTCCATCCTGCCTCTGTGGCAGGATATTCCCCCTTGTTCTCTCTCTCTTATTTTGGGTACTGTGTTTTGCTAGAGAGGCACTGAGTGGCAATCATGTTTGGTCTACAGACTACTTTTAACATGCTTCTCCCACCCTGGGAGGGTCCTCACAACACCCTTCATTTGGTGCTTCCTTTTCACCTAGAATGCGTGGCTGGCCTTCCATTTATGAAGCAAAATTCCTGGTACTAATCTCAGCCATTCCTGGGTGTTAGTCTCCCTTTTTGTTGCTTTATGTTCCCCAGATGAATGCAATCTTTCTGTGTCTATCCCGCTCTTTCTGACTCATTTCGCTTAACATGATACTTTCCATGTAGTACCACTTGTATGTAAATTTCATAACTTCATCTTTTCTAACAGCTACATAGTACTCCATCGTGTAAATGTACCAAAGTTTCTTTAACCAGTCATCTGTTCTTGGGCACTCAGGTTTTTTCCAGATTCTGGCTATTGTAGAGTGTTGCAATGAACAAACAATTGCAGATGTCATTTCGACTATACCTTTTTGCCTCTCTGGGATATATTCCCAGGAATGCTATAGCTGGGTCAAATGGCAGATCAAATTCTAATTTTTCGAGAGTCGTCCATACTGATTTCCAAAAGGGTTGGACCAGCCGGCATTCCCACCAGCAGTAAAGGAGGGTCCCTTTCTTGCCACATCCGCACCAGCATTGGTTGCTTTTGTTCTTGTGGATGTGGGCCAGTCTCTGTGGTGTGAAATGATATCTCATTGTGGTTTTGATCTGCATCTCTCTGATGATTAGCGATGTAGAGCATTTTCTCATGTGCCTTTTTGCCATTCGAATTTCTTCTTTGCGAAAGTTTCTGTTCATTTCCTCACCCCATTTTTTGATGGGGTTGGGTGATTTCTTCTTGTGGAGTTTAACCAGTACCTTGTATATCCTTGATATCAACCCCTTGTCAGATGTGTACTTGGTGAATATCCTTTCCCTTTCTGTAGGCTGTCTTTGTAGTTTGGTCACTGTTTCTTTTGAGGTGCAGAAGCTTCTTAGTTTAAGATAGTCCCATTTGTCTATCTCTGTTTTCACTTGCTCGGCCAGTGGTGTGACATCTTTGAAGATACCATTAGCTTCAATATCATGGAGAGTTTTGCCGACTTTGTCTTCAATAAACATTATGGATTCTGGTCTGATGTTGAGGTCATAAATCCATTTTAATCTTACTTTTGTGCATGGTGTTAGGCAGAGATATGAGCCCACTTTTTTGCATGTAGCCATCCAATTTTGCCAGCACAGTTTATTGAAGAGGATTTCCCTGCTCCATTTCACTTTCTTGCCCCCTTATCAAAGATTAGGTGATTATATGTTTGGGAGGAAATGTCAATATATTCAACTCTGTTCCATTGGTCTGCAGCTCTGCTTTTGTTCCAGTACCATGCTGTTTTAATTATTACTGCCTTGTAGTAGAGTTTGAAGTTAGGGAGGTTGATTTCTCCCATTTTCTTTTTCCCAAGAATTGCTTTAGCTATTCGTGGGGGCTTTTTGTTCCATATAAACTTCAGGAGTGTTTGCTCCATTTCTTTGAAGAATGTCATGGGTATCCTTATAGGGATTGTATTGAATTTGTACAGTGCTTTGGGAAGTATTGCCATTTTGATGATGTTGATTCTCCCCATCCATGAACAGGGGATATTTTTCCATTTCCTCGTGTCCTCTTTATTTCCTGAAGTAGCGTTTTGTAGTTTTCTTTGTACAGGTCCTTTACTTCCTTAGTTAAGCTGATTCCTAGATACTTGATTTTCTGGGGCACAATTGTGAATGGGATTGTTTTCTTGATGTCACTTTCTTCTCTTTCACTATTTGCATATAGGAATGCCATGGATTTTTGGGTATTGATTTTATAGCCTGCCACTTTACTATACAAGCCTATTGTTTCTAGGAGTTTCTTGGTAGAGGTTTTAGGGTTCTCTAAGTATAGTATCATGTCATCTGCGAATAGTGAGAGCTTAATTTCTTCTTTCCCTATCTGGATGCCCTTAATATCTTTTTCTTGCCTAATCGCTATTGCAAGTACTTCCAGTACTATATTGAACAGTAGTGGAGAGAGTGGGCATCCTTGTCTCGTCCCTGACCTTAGGGGGAAGGGTCTCAGATTTTCCCCATTGAGGATGATGTTTGCTGTAGGTTTGTGGTAGATGGCTTTAACTATATTGAGGAAAGTCCCCTCTATCCCCATTTTGGCAAGGGTTTTCATCATGAATGGGTGCTGGATCTTGTCAAAAGCTTTCTCTGCGTCTATTGATATGATCATATGATTTTTATCTTTTCTTTTGTTGATATGATGGATTATGTTGATTGATTTCTGAATGTTGAACCATCCTTGCATCCCTGGGATGAATCCCACTTGATCATGATGTATGATCTTTTTGATGAGTTGTTGTATTCTATTGGCTAGTATTTTGTTGAGAATCTTCGCATCCGTGTTCATCAGGGATATTGGCCTGTAGTTTTCTTTTCTTGAGGTGTCTTTGTTTCCTTTTGGTATTAGAGAGATATGGGCTTCATAGAAGCTGTTTGGGAGAGTTTCTGTTTTTTTCAATTTCCTGAAAAAGCTTGAGAAGAATTGGCAATAGGTCCTCTTTAAATGTCTGGAAAAATTCGCTAGTAAATCCATCTGGACCTGGGCTTTTGTTTTTGGGAAAACTTTTGATTACAGTTTCAATTTCCTTGATGTGAATAGGTCTATTCAGGTACTCTATATCTTCTTGATTCAGCTTTGGGAGATGGTAGGAATCCAGGAATTTATCCATTTCTTCCAGGTTCTCGTGTTTCGTGGCATACAGACTTTCAAAGTAGTCTCTGATAATCTCTTGAATTTCTTTAGTTTCTGTTGTGATATCCCCATTCTTATTTCTGATTAGATTTATTAGTGTTCTCTCTCTCTGTTTCTTTGTGAGTGTTGCTAGTGGTTTATCTATCTTATTTATTTTCTCGAAGAACCAGCTCTTGGTTTCACTGATCTTTCGGATTGTTTCTTTGTTTTCCATGTCGTTGATTTCTGCTCTAAGTTTTATGATCTCTTTCCTTCTGCCCGATTTAGACTCTTTCTGTTGATCCTTTTCTAAAGTTTTGAGCTGTGAGGTCAAATTGTTTATGTGCATCGTTTCTATCGACTTAAGATATGCTTGCAGAGCTATAAATTTTCCCCTTAATACAGCTTTTGCTGCATCCCATAAGTTCTGGTAGTTTGTGTCTTCATTCTCATTTGTTTCCAGGTATCTTTTGATTTCATCCTTGACTTCGTTCCTGACCCACTCATTGTTCAGCATCGAGTTGTTTAATTTCCAGGAGTTTGATTTGGTTCTCCGTGTCTTTGTGTGATTCACTTCTATCCTCAGTGCATCATGGTCTGAAAAGATGGATGATACTATTTTTATCTTCTTGATTCTGTTGAGGTATGTTTTGTGTCCTTGCACATGGCCTATTTTGGAAAATGTTTCGTGCGCGCTGGAGAAGAATGTGTATTCTTTCTTTTTGGGGGTGTAAAGCCCTGTATAAGTCCATAAGCCCTTTCTCTTATATTACTTCTTTCAAAGCCAATAATTCCTTGCTGGGTTTTGTTCTTGTTGATCTATCCAGAGGTGATAAGGCGATGTTGAAGTCTCCAAGTACTATTGTGTTGGTAGTGATATCCTCCTTAAAATCTGTTAGCAGTTGTTTTAAATATTTAGCTGTTCCCTCATTAGGTGCGTATACATTTAAGAGTGTGATTTCTTCCTGTTGTACGTATCCCTTGATGAAGAGAAAATAGCTTTCACTGTCCCTTCTAATCTTTTTCAAGGTGAAATTAATGTTGTCGGATACTAGTATGGCCATCCCAGCTTTTTTGAGGGAGTTGTGTGCTTGCAGGATTGTTTTCCATCCTTTGACTTTGAGTCTGTGTTTGCTCTGGCTGTTGAGGTGAGTTTCTTGTAGGCAGCAGAATGTTGGGTTCTGTCTCTGTATCCATTTTGCCACTCTGTGTCTCTTAACTGGTGAATTTAGACCGTTGACATTGAGAGAGAGAATGGTTATGGGGTTTTGTGTCATCTTTCTGTGCGGGTGTGTTGTGGTTGTAGGGTTTGTCTTTTCTTATAGTAGCCCCTTTAGGCCTTGCTTTAGGTTTGGTTTTGAGTCTATGAAGTTCCCGAGCTGCTGTTTATCTATAAAATGGTGTACCGTTCCTTCAATTTTGAGGGAGAGTTTAGCCGGATAGAGTATTCTTGGTGAAGCATTCATTTCCGTGAGTTTTTTGACTATATCTCGCCACTGCCTTCGGGCTTGTAGGGTTTCCTCTGATAGGTCTGCTGTGAATCTAAGGGATGCTCCTTTGTATGTGATTTCCTTCTTTGCTCTTGCTGCTTGCAGTATTGTGTCTCTATCGGCATCTACTTATCCTTATTCCCCCACTAGGAAAAAAAAAGACCCAAAGTTGTTACTGATGGAAAAGAAACAGGTTTTTTTTTTTGCTTGTTTTGTGTTTGAGCCACACCTGGGGGTGATCAGGTGTTACTTCTGGCTCTTCAGTCATGAATTACTCCTAGCAGACTAGAGGGACCATATGGGATGCCCAGGGCTAAGCTCTGGTTGGCAGTGTGCGAGGCAAGCTTACTATCAGTCATATTATCATTCTGGTCTCTAGGAAACATATCTTTATAATTAGCTATGACTAATATACATGTGAACTGCAAAAATTAGTTGTGGGGGAGGGGTTCTCGTAGACCACTAATTCATAAGGCACATTTATCCCAGGAAGTATATGAGATGGAGATAATTACACCAATTAGCAAAGGACATCAAAAATAAACATTTATAATGCAAGTGATTGGTCTTAGACATATGAAAAGAAGGTCTGGTTTTTAAAGAGCTTGAATATAGTAAACAAAATAATAGATTAAATGTCACCTGTCTTCTCATTGTTCATTGATTTGCTCAAGTGGGCCTAGTAACATCGTGAGACTTGTTACTGTGTTTGGCATATCGAATATGTCACGGGTAGCTTGCCAGGCTTTGCTGTGCTGGCAAGCTACTCTCAGTAGCTTGCTGGGCTCTCTGAGAGGGACAGAGGAATAGAACTCGGGTCGGCCATGTTGGCCACGTACAAAGCAAACGCCCCGCCTGCTGTGCTATAGCTCCAGTCCAGTAGATTAAATACCTATCATAAACAGTCTAATTATTTTCACAACCAAGTACAGAAGTACAACCAAGAAACAGAAAATTATCTGTACCCAAAACAACACTGCCCTCTAAGGTGCTCTTCAAATTACTAGCTTATCCCTACCACCTATGTGAGTTTAACTTTATTTTGAACTTCAGCAACCAAGTACAATTCTTCCTATATTTTCCTTTATATAAATATTAGTTGTCTTGGGTTTTGAGAATTTGTGACACATGAAGAGATAAATCTGTCATTTTTGATTGTGCTTAGAATCCCAAGGTATCTATTTTCCCCTAAACTCTACACATATGGCAATATATAGCATGCATACTTTAAAGGTGGTCAGTCTCAAAGATTTCATTAATTATTTTGCAACTTCTTTCTGTGTTTTACATCTAGTACAGTTAGCTATAAGGCAAAAGCCCTAAAAGTCCTAAAAGTCCTAAATGTTCTTGAGGAAGAGGCATATCCTTAATGGCTAAATCTTCAGGAAATACCAGTTCCAAGGCTGCATCGAAGGTCAGATTGTGTACTATTCATCATCTGTTCCTTCATTGTGTTTCAATTTAAGCAGTATATTACACTGAATTGTCAGTGGAGTCACAACTCCTACTATGACACACACACATCTTTTATACTTATGGTACTTATGGTGGTTCCCTGAACACTGCTTGGAAAGCCTTTGCCCCCAGAGTACTTGGAGTTTTTTTTTCCCCCACAGAAGCTTTGTTCTTACCTCCTTGCTTTCCTATTGCTTATGAATCTCTCACCAGTGGAAAACAACTCACTTTCTTTACAATAATTCCCAGGTGTGTTCTGTGGGATTTGTGTAGCATTTGAGTAGAACAATTGCCATATGCAGCATTCTTTCACCACTGCCATCCTAGAACGGAGAATCAAAGCCTTTGGGAACACACGTTTGTGAAGCCAAAGAAGTTTCTATTAAATTGTTCGTTCTGTTTCCAATGGTTTTTCAAGGGGAGTTCTCTGATGTTCTGACTTAGCCAAGTCTGAATCCCAACGATGTGACTTTCACATGCTTCTGTCTCTTTCCTGCTGTGATGCTGGTTCTGGTACAGATGACTGCCTTTCCCTGAGAGTAGTACTTCTCATTTAAATCTCAGTTTAGTTTTTTTTTTTTTCTCCCTATTCTCTCTGCCTGGCTGCAAAGGGATTCCATAAGTGCCCAATGGTTATGGCTTTGATTTGCAATTCTGAATAGATTTAGGTCAGAATTTTTTGCTCTCTTTTTTTCCACAGAGAAAACTTTAACAGAGACTTTAGCTACCTCCCCCCTTCCCCTGTCAAGACACAAAAGGTGGATTTTGCTCAGGATTTTCCTCCTTCTTTCATGAAGCGACTTCTAGGAAGAAAAATGTCCAAGAAGATATAGTTCCCTTATATTTGCTGCTCCATGTGCTCTCATTCACCGTGGGTGGTCTGTAGAAGCTCACTGTCACTGTCCTCCCATTGTTCATTGATTTGCTTGAGCAGGCCCAGTAATGTCCCCATTGTGACAATTGTTACTGTGTTTGGCATATCGAATATGTTATGGGTAGCTTGCCAGGCTTTGCCGTGCGGGCAAGATACTCTCAGTAGTTTGCTGGGCTCTCCGAGAGGGGTGGAGGAATCGAACTCGGGTCGGCCATGTTGGCCGCTTGCAAGGCAAACGCCCTACCCGCTGTGCTATTGCTCCAGCCCAGAAGCTCATTGAGAATGAATTTATTTTTGCTGGACTTATATGGGTATTGTGCTGTAACAAAGTTCCAATAATGATTAAATATATATATATATATATATATATATATATATATATATATATATGCTCAGCTCCTCTCTCCCAGAACCTGGCATCTATGATTATTTTACCTTTCACTTCAAAACCTCAAAATCTTCAAAGGGGATATGTTACCCAAAGGGAAGTTAAGGAAAACAACAGAGTGAAGACCTTGGCTCCTTCCTTTAAGTAGCAATTTTTGTCTTTCTCCATCACTGCCCTCCAGTCTCTCCATACCTGAGGTGGGATAACTGAGAGATGCACATATCACACTCCTAATTGTCAGATGTGAGCACTGATGAAGCCAAAGGTCCATAATGGTTGAGATTGATCTGGGGAGGCCTGTAACAATGATTCTAATGGTGAATGGTGTGTCTTGAAATGATTTTCTTGTTTCATTTATTACATTGGGAGTCAAAGTTCCAGTGGGAAAAAAATCAAAGAAAAAAGCCCATTATTAATTAGCTTCAGTTCTTTTCAACTGTAATAAGGATATACTCCCATTTGTCTACTCTAGACCCACCTATACTCAAAGACTTATACCTATCATTTTGAATTTTGTTTATCTTCAATATTTTTGATATTTTTAGTTTCATTGTTTTTGATTCTCAATAAAATTACTACTAAAGAAAATCTAAACTACAGATTCTGACAAATTAAAACAAACCTCAACCAAATAATCACTCATGCATCTATATTTATGAATGCTACCCTATTCAATTTCTTAAAGGAAATTCATCTGGAAACATGATGTAGGGCAGCTGGTGAGTGAGAATGTTGCAGAAACTGAGTAGGTAATCACTACTTTAAGGTCAGTATTCAAGAGACAAGAGTTGTTCCAAGTAAAATTAGTTTATTCAGGGACTATCAGACTCATATTTCCCTTCAAAACATCTTACTCTCAGGTTAGGGCTAGGAGTTTTGTTTGAGACTGGTTTGGGGGAAAGGTTTTTAAAAAATCAGGTTAAGTTCAGAGCAGAAGTTCTGTCTGAGACCATTCATTCTGGCATCAGTGGTTAATGAATCTCTGCACTTTGGATGTCTGGTCTTTTTAATAGGGTTGGGCAAACATCCTGTTTTCAGGTCTGCACAATAACTTTAAGAATACTTCCAAAGGACTGTTGTCTTCTCCAGGGGAGAAAGGTATTCCAGCGCATGATAAGCCACAGTGGTATTCTCAAAGGGTCTGTTTTCTCTTTCTCCTCCTCCATCCACAATTGGACATGGTTCAACATTAAATGAACAGAGTATTAGAGTGTCTCTTAGAAATACAAGTCAAAACCAAAGTGGGAGAGAAAGATTAAAATAATGTAAATGAGAGGTAAGAGAGGGTACAGTGGGTAAGGAAGGCACTTGCCTTGCACAAACATAACCCTGGGGTTAGATCTCTAGTATTGCATTTGGTCCTGAGCAATGTCAGGAGTGATATCTGAGCACAGAGTCAGGAGTAAGTCCTAAGTGTGGCTGAAAATTAAAATATTAAAAGATGAATAGGAAAGAGCTTATATGAAGAGCAAAATGGAATTCTTGATCCTGCTCACTTAAAAGAATCACTTGTTCTGAAGCCCAAACCCACCCTTATAACTTTCTCTACCACAGCAGCAACTCAGGAAATTTAGGGGCTTTCTGGTCAGATAGCTTGTATTTTAATCCATTTTACCTCATCTGCAAAAAAATAATTAAAATATTAATATTTCTCTCCTTTTATGTAGTCTTTACATTTTAGACAGCATAATTTACAATACTGTTAATGACAGGTTTAATATTTGGCAGGGGGGGGTACAATAGTGGTGCTCAAGGATTAATCCTGCCTTTGCTCAGGGATCACTCCTTGTAAATCACAGGAAACCATATGTGATGCCAGGGATCTAACCTGGATTGGCCGCATGCAAGGCAAGCACCTTACCCATTGTACTATTGCTTCAATTAATGATAGGTTTTAATGCATTCATACAATTTTCTAACTCCACATCCCCCGCCATGATAAGGTCAGTTCTATGTACTAGTTATCAGGCTCCATTGCCTTTGACCACATGTTCCCTTATAATGTTTCCTTACAACCCACATATGAAATATTAATAAATGATTTTAAAACATCAAAAAGTGACCAGATGAAGTGATCAGCAAAAATTGAATGCCATTTTATTAGTGATAATATGGCTGTTTATGTATGTTCCTTATATAGAAAACCTCTGAGACAGTCCTGATCATTTCCAACCCAATTCAGACCTAGTCTGGGAATCTCTGTGTTGTTGACAAACAGGTCCAATAATGATGCTTGCCTACTGCCACCCAGAGCAAAGCAGAATTCTCTGTGGATGCTTCCCAGTATTTGCTTTAGGCATTTGGAGTCAGACTCAGCTGCTAAACAAGTATTCTTTTTTTTGTGTGTGCCACATAGTGAAGCTGAGTGGTATTTAGAGGACCATATCCATTTCTAGTGATCCAACACTTGCTTCCTTAATGCAAAGCCTGGGATTAGTTCAATGAACTGTCTTTTCAGCATCTACAAATTTGCTTTATAAATGAGCTTTTTTTATTATTAGTTTCTTTGTTCTTCTACCTATATTTATGTTATAAAACCACTGTTAAATTTTTTCTCTACTACCTTTTAATTTCCATCTCTTTGGCACTGTTTCAATTTTTGTTAATTTTATTTTTTCTTGAGAGCTTGTTTGGAGGTTCTAGCAGGGGAGCACAGCTACTAGTATACCCTGGACCAAAGACCAGTCAGGCTCTGTTTGGGGAAGGCCATCCACTTCGACTGAGTATGCAGCTTCGGGAGGGATGCACACGGAGCGGAGGGGGAGGTAGGGGGCTGGAGTTAAAGCACAGTGGGTGGGGCGTTTGCCTTGCAGAGGACCGACCCAGGTTTGATTCCTCCGTCCCTCTCAGAGAGGCCGGCAGGCTACCAAGAGTATCCCGCCTGAATGGCAGAGCCTGGCAAGCTACCCATGGAGTATTCAATATGCCAAAACAGTAACAAGAAGTCTCACATTGGAGACATTACTGGTGCCCACTGGAGCAAATCAATGAACAATGGGAGGACAGTGCTACAGTGCATATTTTCTTATTCTGCTTGATCAAGGTTGTTGTGATTTGGAAAAATGTAAACCCACTTAAAAGGGGAAATAAAACCTACCATAATTTCACAGTGGAGAAATTAATTTTCTCTCTTATTTTCTACATGCAATTATAAACATAAATGTAGGTGTATATGATGCAATTCTGTATTATTCTTCCCTTTACACTATGAGCAACATCACTGTTATTTCAAGTAGACTAATTTCAACATTTAATTAACTATCCTTCTATAATCCATCTCTGGATTATAATTAATAAAAAAAGAATGATGCTGTAAGCTATAATACTGAGCGACCATGGACAATTTACATTGGAGAAGCAGAAATTTAAACTACTTTAGTCAAAGACTCAGTCCATTAGCAATACACTGATCTTGTATTATTTACTTTAGCTGCCTACATTGATTGGCCATTGTACTCAGATTCATGTTGAAGATTTAGGCCATTAAAATTAAAAAAAGGTAAGTATTGGGATAGCACATGACGAAGAAAACTAGGTTTCTGAAATTTTGTTTTGATTGCAATTTTATTTTTTGTAAATGTGGGAGGAAAGATGACATTTAATGTCAAGGCATTCTTACCCTGTGAATAGTCATTTAAATCAATGGCAGATGATTATTACTTAATAGAATTAAAGAAGGTGCAGAGCACTGCATGATATGTCTCAAGTTGACCTGATGAAAGGAATTTCAGGGGCTGGAGCGATAGCACAAAGGGTAAGGCGTTTGTCTTGCACGCAGCCAACATGGCCCACACAGGTTCAATTCCCAGCATCCCATATGGTCCCCCGAGCACCGCCAGGAGCAATTCCTGAGTGCATGAACCAGGAGTAACCCCTGAGCATCGCCTGGTGTGACCCAAAAAGCAAAAAAAAAAAAAAAAGAAAAAGAAAAAAAGAAAGTTCAGTGTCTATGTATGAGAACGTGTGTTTGCAATTGTCCCTTTACATTTACACCCTCCAATACCCATATGCATGATAAACTTGTAGAAGAAGGAATGTCTCTGGAATTACTCACAAGAATCGCTTTATTCAACAGGAGGAAATTATTTTCTAAGGAGACATTTCATTATACACTGTTCCCATCTTCTGCATTTCTTATTCTGTCAATATGTTACCTTTGCAAAAGAAAACTAAATAAAAACCATTAATGAAAAATTTTAATACAAGAATGAAGTTAGTATTTTGACAAAGCTAGATATCTTGGTTTTGAGCTCTCCAATTCTCCTTGTAATTAATTGGACAAACTGTCAAGAAAGTAGCATTAATCAGGGTCATTAATTTTAAGAGTATTGGAGAAGGGGAGGTGGAGAGATAGTATAGTAGGTAGGATTGCTTACCTTGTACACACTCAACCTCAGTTCAATCCTCAGCACTCCATATGGTCCTGAAGCCTACCAGAAGTAATTCCTGAGTGCTGTGTCAGGAGTAAGTCCAAGTGCTTGCCTGGAATGGTCCTAAAACCAAAACTCAAAGAAGGTGAGATAAATTGTGATATAATTGAGGTACTTTTAACATTTGTTAATGCCTTTTTAGAAAATATTTTTAGAAACTTATAAAATACACACAAAAATTCATTTATGTTGGAAAACAAAAAAAATTAAATATTTTAGTATAGAAAATAGGAGATTAATACCCAAGAATAGCTGAGATAAGTACCAGGAGGATTACTCCATGGCTTAGAGGGAGCCGGGCATGCTAGTGGAAAAGGCAGCTCAGATAGAGAAGGGAGCACCAAATAAAGGGTGTTTGGAGGATCCTCTCAGGATGGGAGATGCATGTTAAAAGTAGACTATAGACCGAACATGATGATTGTCACTCAATGCCATTTTTGCAGACCACAACACCCAAAGGGAGAGAGAGAACAAAAGGGAATGCCCCCCCACGGAGGGGGGGATGGCGGTGGGAGGGATACTGGAATCCATGGTGATGGAAAATGGGCACTGATGGAAGGATGGGTATTTGATCATTGTATAATCGAAACCCGGGCTGGAGCGATAGCACAGCGGGTAGGGTGTTCGCCTTATAAGCGGCCAACATGGCCAACCCGAGTTCGATTCCTCCGCCCCTCTCGGAGAGCCCGGCAAGCTACCGAGAGTATTCGATATGCCAGACACAGTAACAACAAAGTCTCCAATGGAGATGTTACTGGGCCCGCTCGAGCAAATCGACGATCAACGGGAGGGCCTTTTATAATCGAAACCCAAGCACAAAAATTTGTAAGTCTACAACTGTACCTCATGGTGTTTCACTAATAAAAATAAAAAATATATATTTTGGTATAGAAACGTACGAGTTTCTTTATTAATGCTATAAACTAGACTTAAAGACAATTGACCTGCAAAATCTCAAAATGCAACCATAGTAGTGTGAGATACGGAATTATTTATAGTTTTCTGTAGGTGATGCTGTATCTCTAGTAGTAGTGTGGCTTGTTGCATCTAATCATAATGCCTCCATTTGTCCTAGTCTTGAGATTTTATCAAGTGCCAAGTTTGAATAATCATGTTGAATAAACACTAAGGGCTATGATGAATCACTGTGTAAATACAAAAAGAGCAGGCAAGGAGACAGCAGCGGTCTATCTCTCCCGCAGCCCACATTTGGCAGTCTTAGGCCATTTCCCCACTCCAGGGAGGTTGATGGTGATGGTCAGGTGAAGAAAGGAAAAGAGGGCCTGGCAGGTTGTTCTTAGTAGCAGTTTGTTACATGGAAGAAATTTATGTCATGGAGGGCCCAAGATCTCTCAAGCACGTGCTCTTTTGTTCTCTCAGCTTCTGTCCCCATTCTCTCAGACCTGTCTCTTTCGTTCTCTCAGCACATCATCAATCCCCAGAGAGCCCTGAAATCTCCCTTATATAGATCATGGTACCTCTAAAGGGCGCAATACAGTGATGTCATCAAAAGGAGTTACAGAAAGAATATTGAGGCAGCAAAACATATATTATTTCTTTACATCAGCAGGCCAGTAATTTTGGCCTCCAGAAAGGATACAAAACCAAGACTAAAACCTTTCACAAGTACTTTGACAAGCTACAAGCACTTGGATTTGCATCCCAAAGACCAGTCTGTTAGAGCTTGGAATCTACATCCCAAAGACAAATATCTGTGCTTTGCATTCCAAAGACTAGACTGGCTAGAGCCAGGAATATACATCCCAGAGATCAGCCTGGCTAGCACCTGAGATCTGCATATCTAAGACCAGCTAGATTTTCGTGAGAAAAGGGAAACTGCCTCTTACAATATACTGAAATTATTTACTGAAGGCAGTTTGAAGGGGAGAAATGTTCAGCCTCTTCCAAACTAGTCAGGACAAACGGGAAAGCAGCTTCTAGGGCAGATTGTCATATAACAGATCGACTCACCCTAGAACAGAATCCTGGGGTGGGTTTCTCCTCTCCTTGTCCACCAAACATATAAGCATACATAATATAAATCATTTTGTATGGACACAGTAAGAAATACCTTAAGCTTATAGAATTGCTCTCCTAGGGCCATCTTGACCTCAGACTACAATGCTCAGGCCAGATAGTCTTTCCTATCCCTAGCAGGGTCCTAGTCTCGTCGTTACTTTTGATCATGACAGCATTTGCCTATGATCAAACTCTTAACTGTAGTTAAGAATCATGTCACCTAGATCTGGCCCACCTCGATGCCAGGGTAGCAGTGGTTACAGATAAACAAAGGAATGGAAGTGACTTGGGAGCACTGCAATGGGTGTAACCTGATAAACCTAAGTTCCTTGTATTCCAACAAATCACTAAGGGACTCAAAAGACTGAGGGACTCCAAAGACACAACTGAAGCAACACTTGAACTTGATCATAAAGGACAAGAATGTAGTTGCAAGATGAGTAATGAAAAAAAAAAGGAATGTTGCAGGAAACAGAATCAAGAAGTGAACAATAATAAAGAATATGAAAGCTCATGTGTTATATTGTGACATAGGAAATACCTTATAGAAATAGATCATTCAGGTGATTGAAATATGTTTCTCATTTTATCCAATCTCCATGAACAATCCCTGGTTCACAGCACACAAAAGCCTCGTGATTTCTTAAGTGCTCAGAGTGTTAAAGGTGTCTCTTGTTAGGTTAATGAAGGTCACTGTCACTGTCACCTTCCTCCCATTGTTCATCGATTTGCTCGAGTGGGCCCAGTAACGTCTCCATTGTGAGAATTGTTACTGTGTTTGGCATATCGAATATGTCAGGGGTAGCTTGCCAGGCTTTGCCGTGTGGGCGAGATACTCTTGGTAGCTTCCGGGCTCTGGAAAATACTTTCAGAGGAGTTAGCTCCTTGAGAAACAAACACAAATAATTCCTTGCCTTTTTCCCCCCTTTAATGTCCTCTTTCTCCTGACAGTACTTGAGTTCTTCTCTTTGGAAACAGTTGGTTTTTTTGTTTTTTGCTTTTTTGGGTCATACCCAACGACACACAGGAGTTACTCCTGTGGCTCATGCACTCAGGAATTACTCCTGGCAGTGCTTGGGGGACTATATGGGTTGCTGGAAATCGAACCCGGGTCAGCTGCATGCAAGGCAAACTCCCTACTGGCTGTGCTATTGCTCCAGCCCCTCTTTGGAATAAGTTTGGTACTGGTTTGTAACAGCTGTTCTGAGTTCTGTGAATTGTTCTAGTATTTAAATGAGCCTGAGAAAGGTATCCCAAGAGCCTCTGCTCTACAACACATAGGCAGTGATCTGAGCTTGCAATGTGGTATTGAAGTCTGAAGAAAACTTCACGGGAGCTTCCAATCTAAAACACATTTAACAGAAACACAGGTAAATTCTTTTTGAATATCTGGGCTTATTGAAACTGGCATTTAAAGTGGACAATATTAGAAACTGAGAATTTTTTCTTGTGGAATCTGATCCTCTTGACAAAAGGTATTGGAATTGAATTACATTGGGTTGAATTGCTTTGAATTTTCATGTATCCTATGGGAGTCTGAGAACTGATTATCGGTGTGGGAAAGCCTCTCCACACTCATATTGGAATTGGGTCCCTGTTAGGGCACAGATCAAAATCTCCCTTTAACGACAAAGAGACTCAAGAGACTGCAAACAGTAAGCAGGGTTTATTGTAAGACTGGCTAGTCAGGGTCCCACCACCTACACAGACACGCAGGACTGGCAGGTTGGGTAAAGACCCCGAGCTTCTCCAAAGGAGATCTTATATAGGCCTTCACCAACCATTACAGCAGAGCCCGCGCATTTCATAGCCAATAGATTTGTAATAACCCATACCTTTCTGACCAATCCAATTAAGGGTACATCACTTCTTAGCCTATAGTTTAAAGATCAACATTTTGCGTCAGTGCTTAGGAACTGACAGGTTTTTAGGGCAGTCCTGGGTCTTGCAACATGGGTCTTGTGAGAGACATCCGGTTATCTGGTCTGACCCCCACCCTTCGAGTATCTGTATCTGAATTCCTTGCTCAGGGGCAGAAAAACCAGTTATTTTGCAGCACAGGCTCCTGTAAAGCGAATCTGAAAAAGCTTATCTAGACCTAGGTAAAAAAGGTAAAGGCCCTCCCGTTGTTCATCGATTTGCTTGAGCGGGCCCAGTAACGTCTCCATTGGAGACTTTGTTGTTACTGTGTTTGGCAATCGAATACATCACGGGGAGCTTGCCAGGCTCTGTCGTGCGGGCAAGATACTCTCGGTAGCTTGCCGGGCTCTCCGGGAGGGGCGGAGGAATCGAACTCGGGTCGGCCATGTTGGCTGCGTGCAAGGCAAACGCCCTACCGCTGTGCTATCACTCCAGCCCTATTCCTTGAAAAACCAGTTATTTTGCAATGCAGGTTCCTATTAAGCTAAGTTAAATTTAATTCTGGTGGTGGTCCATTTTGGCTTGTCCCCCACAGTCCCATGGACACCAAAAAAGTACTGTGAAATTGTAGTACACAGAGGAATTATACATACTGTTCCTTAAGTACAAAGTCAAGAAGGCAGTTTGGGGAAGGAAGAGATGTTGGAGAACCACAGCAAGGGTATACGTGAGATAATCTTGTACATAATGCGGAGGAGGTTGATTTTATCCCTAAACTATGGGGAACACTGAAGATCTGTAGAGTGGAAATAGTTTCTTATTGCATGCTCTGGCTGCATTGTTGGTGATTGGTCTGAAGTGGCAGGAGAGAGAGGAATGAGTTTTGAAATCTTAACAGGGATAATAAGTAATCACTGTCACTGTCACTGTCCTCCTCTTGTTCATCGATTTGCTCGAGTGGGCCCAGTAATGTCTCCATTGTGACAATCGTTACTGTGTTTGGCATATCAAATACATCACGAAGAGCTTGCCAGGCTTTGCCGTGCGGGAAAGATACTTTTGGTAGCTTGCCCGGCTCTCTGAGAGGGGCGGAAGAATTAAACTCGGGTCAGCCATGTTGGCCGCTTGCAAGGCAAATGCCCTATCGCTGTGCTGTTGCTCCAGCCCAATAAGTAATAAAATAATTATTTTTTCAAAGAGTGGGAAGAAAGATTAAAATTGAAAATGATTAATTTGCCCTAGATTGAACCAGTATTGCCTAATTTGGCAAGCTCTGTCTGCTTTGAAAACATATACCCATAGAATTTGTCATGTGATCTTCTGGGACATTTTTCAACGTTTGCCGTTAGCCTTAGTGATGTGATTTTCTTTGACATTAGTGGACTTGTTATCAACAGGGATGATAGTGCAATTTACCAAGTTTCAATCACCTTGAAACATTTGAGACCTCATGGCCCCAGAAGCACAAGGACTTAATGCAGAACCCAGCAGCTTGGAGCAGAAAAGTGAACGGACTATGCGTTGATCCAGCCCATCAAGTCTGCCGGAGGGGAAAGGGTGTTGCCCCATTCGCCCTCTCCTCTCTGGAAAGAAAGATGGCGGCCACATGGGAGCCTTGTGGACAGCAGGTATGAGCCGGGAGTGTGGGGGCGACTAAAACCTCATGGGAAGGGGGGCGTTTCGCTCCGCCCTTCACGCCCTACCGAGGCCACCGGTTGCCCCCCGCGAGCAGCTCTCCAGCACGGCTACGACTCCAGAACACAGAAACCAGTTTCTTAACTATCTGACTTTCAGTAGAAATACTCCCAGGGTCAATAGGTAAAATAGCAGAAATCCAAAACCAACATTTAATTCTTTAACCCAGCTGTAGAAAGCAAATCACTTCACAATGCTTTTTCAGCATGTCTGATTTTGGGGGGGGGGGGTAAACTCTAAATAATAGTGGTGAATCTTTTATTGAAACAATGAATCTAATCAAAGCAGATAGAGTGTTAACTAGAATTCATCTGCCTCACAGGGACGGGGAGGGGTGGGGGGTGGGGTTTTATTGGGGTTCTTCATGGTAAAAAATAAGTATTGGTAAAGGGAAATGTGTTTGATATTTGCATTACTGAGACATAAACCTGAAAGCTTTGTAACCTTTCCCACAGTGATTCAATAAATAAATTAAAAAAAAAAAAAGAAACATTTGAGGCCTCTAGTTCCAGGATGATGAAAGACATGAGACGCACACCTGTATATCATCTTCAATATGAAGCCAACTCTAATTGCTTTGCAGGGTGAAGCAAAGCCTCCGTACTAAATCCAACACAGATCAGTGAATTCAGTGTCTGAACATTCTTAGAAATGATTGTGGATAGATATCACTGAAGTTTTTCATGCTGCTTGTTATTTATGATGAGTAGAGATAGCAAATTAGAAAGATTCAGCAACTGACTGAATAAAAACTATACGAGATTCTCCAGATTACAATTAATGTAACTAATAGAGACAAAAGCATACTAGATACAAAGCTAAAACTCTTTCTAGTGAAACAGTTTTATGGACAAACTTGTTGAGGTGACTAGAAGACACTTTGTTGAAATTCATTGTGGACCGTAAAGATGAGACATTTAGTAGAGATATGTAGATAGCTGAAAGTTTGAGAATATATCAAGGTTGAAGTTAGAACACTCATTACAGTGAGTAGCTAATAACTTGAGAGCAAATAAGATGGTTCAGGGAGAGGATTAATAACAAACACAAAAGTTAACAAAGAAGAACAGTGGTCATTCAAGAAGGATCCAGTAAGAGATTCTAAGATGAAATTATTTGTAATAAGAGAAATGGACTATTATGAAAAATAAGAAAGTAATGATTTTGAGATGGAACCTTGCATTCAGACAGGTAGTGAGTGAAGAGCCGAGCCAGTGTATTGATGAGTACTGACGGCAGGTTCTTCAGGTGTTCAGGTCTGACCTTGTCTGGGCTGGGTGCTGTTTGCTTCTTTACTGACGAAATGGCGTGTCGGATTTCGGAGGGAGAACGTTGGGAACGACATACCCATCCTGTGGAATTTGGTATGTCGGCAAGTGGACATGGGTATAGAAGAGATTTGAGTAGAAGTCATGGATAATCTTCTCCATTGCCGTTCTGGAGGATGTGATGGATCCATCAGGACGTCGGAGGGCAGTCATCTTGGTCTTATAGTTGGCGAAGGACAGGCGGGCGTTACGAATACTTTTCCCGGCTTCTGCCGCATCTACCAGTACTTCTGCTCTTCTCTCTTTGAGGTCTTCCTTGATCGCATCTCTGCACTGCTTTGCAAGCTCGGACGTTAGCTTGCGGTTGCCTGAGGCATGCGCCAAACCACGCTGGCGAATTAGCTCAAGAGTTTTCGAAGATAGGCGACTTTTTGTGGCTATCTCTCTCTTGGCGTTCCTCGCACATTCATGGAGGTGCTGAACCAGTCGATCGTATTCCTCGTCAATGTTGTCAACAATGGCATCTTCCCATGTTGCCGCAATAGTACCAAAGAGTTCCCAGTTGGTGGTCGTTCTGGGAGTTCTCTTTTTGAACTTTGCAGCCCTTTCTCCCCGCTCTGTGAAGTAGAATTTTGCACGAAGGAGACGGTGGTCCGATCCCGTTCGAAATTTTGGGACAACAGCAACATCAGTCAGGCAAAACCGTCGATTGAATATGATGTGGTCTATTTCGTTGTGGAATCGTCCACCGGGAGACTCCCATGTCCATCGTTTAGATTCTGCCTTCTGGAACTGTGAGTTACCATGAATGGTCTTGGTCGACATGATGAACTCAGACAGTCTCTCACCCTGTTCGTTCCATTCTAGGCCATGGGTCCCGATGTGAAGTTCTTCAGCTGATCTTCTCGGTCCTATCTTGGCATTAAAATCACCCACAATGATCTTGTAGAAGGTGTGGTCTTCTTTATAGAACTTCTCTAGCTCCATGTAGAACTTCTCGATTTCTCTTTCATCATAATGAGATGTTGGTACGTAGACAACGAAGATAGAAACTGCAGGCAGTGAGCCACATCTATTCAAATGTAAACGTCCGATTCGGGTTGTTAGGCATTCGAATGAATCAATGCTCTTGGCCAAGTTTGTGTTGACAAGGACACCGACGCCTCCAACACCTCTTTTATTGCATGTTCCGAGGAACAATTCTTCTCCAGTGTCGAAAACGGCATGGTGAGATTCGTGTCTTCTTGTCTTGGTCAGACCAATGATGTCGTACTTGATCATTCGCGCTTGTACCATCAGGTCCTCGATGGATGCATCTGATGCTAGCGTACGTGCATTGAAAGTACAGACGATCATTTTTGTCTTCCTTCGTTGTGGCAGCCTAGGTCGGCCTTGAGATTTTGTCGGCCTCTCCTTTCTCAATGGAAAACCAGCAGGACCGTACTACTGTTCAAGAAGGGAGACATCCATGACATTGGCAACTATCGCCCGATCTGCCTATTGTCTGTCATCTACAAGTTGTTCACTCGAGTCATCCTGAATAGGATTGGCAGAACCCTAGATGAAGGACAACCATGTGAGCAAGCAGGGTTCCGCAAAGGATTCAGCACCATCGACCATATCCACACGATAACCAAACTCATTGAGGTTTCTCGGGAGTTCAAGATGCCGCTCTGCTTAACGTTCATTGATTTAAAGAAGGCCTTTGATTCTGTTGAGACGGAAGCGGTCATTGAAGCCCTAGCCAATCAGGGCATTCAAGCCCAATACATCAGGATCCTCCGTGAGCTGTATTGCGGATTCACTACCAGGATCTCACCATTCTACAAAGAAGTGATCGTTGATGTCAAGAGAGGGGTGCGGCAGGGTGATACCATTTCACCAAAACTCTTCAGTGCCACCCTCGAGAACATCATGCGACGACTGGAATGGGAAGGAATGGGAGTGAAGATAGATGGTCGGCAACTACACCACCTCCGCTTTGCTGATGACATTGTTTTAATAACACCAAACATCAGCCAAGCGGCACAAATGCTGGCCGACTTTGACCGTGAGTGTGGAAAGGTAGGACTACAGCTGAATCTTACGAAGACAATGTTTATGAGAAACAGCCTTGTTCCTGACGCCCCATTCGCTCTCAATGGAACGACCATCTCCGAATGCAACAGCTATGTGTACCTAGGTCGAGAGGTCAACATGAGAAATGACCTGGCACCCGAGCTGCGCAGGAGGAAGAGAGCGGCTTGGAACGCCTTCAAGAACGTCGAAGAAATAGCTAAGAGGACGAAGAACCTCCGGCTCCGGGCACATCTCTTTGATTCCACTGTTCTTCCTGCATTAACATATGCCTCAGAGACCTGGGCCCTACGCAAACAAGATGAGAACGCCATTCAGGTCTCCCAAAGAAGAATAGAAAGAGCTATGCTTGGAATATCACGTTTCACTCAAATGAGAGAACGAATCCGGAGTTCTGACATCCGTCGACGATCAAGGATCAGGGACGCTGTCTCATATGCTAATGTGTCGAAAATCAGATGGGCTGGTCACGTAATGAGATTTAAAGACGACCGTTGGACTAGAGCTGTTACTGATTGGATTCCACGGGATGTCAAGAGACCGCGTGGCCGCCCACCTACCAGATGGTCAGACTTCTTTGTCAAGGTCATGAACGATCGGTTTGAGGCCCTCCATGTTCCCGGAGCGAAGAGATGCCATTGGGCTACACTAGCATGCAACAGGGACAAATGGAGACGTTACTGGCGCCCGCTCGAGCAAATCGACGACTAACGGGAAGTTAAGTGATTAAGTGATTAATGATTTTAAAGAAGTAATAGAAAATTTTGGATAATAGTTTAATAGATTGATGTAGAATCTAGATTATAAGTATATGAGTAGTGAATTTGAGAGGAAAACCCTATTTGTTTCAGAAATTTATCTTTAGTATTCTGCATTAGAGGCCACACTAAAAGCCTCTATCCCTCTCAGAGAGCCTGGCAAGCTACCAAGAGTATCCTGCCTTCATGGCAGAGCCTGGCAAGCTATCTGTGGCATATTCAATATGGCAAAACCAGTAAATAGAATAGGTCTCATTCCCCTAACTCTGAAAGAGCCACCAATATGACAGCGTTAAGAAGGATGAGGAAGGAGAGGCTGATCAAATCTCAAGGCTGAACTAGCTGCCAAAATGACGGACGAAAATGACTGTCTTTACTTTCAATGCATGTACGCTGGCATCAGATGCATCCATTGAGGACCTGATGGTGCAAGTGCGAATGATCAAGTATGACATCATTGGTCTGACAGAGACGAGACGGCATCAATCACAACACACCGTTTTCGACACTGGAGAAGAACTGTTCCTCAGAATATGTGACAAAAGAGGCATTGGTGGTGTCAATGTCCTTGTCAACATGAACTTGGCCATAAGCATTGATTCATTCAAAATGAAAGAATCCATATTAGGGCATCAAATTTTTGTGTGCTTCAGCTAACTTGCAACATTGCTTTCTGTAAAACTGCTTGGCTGCTTTGCACCTGGGGGAGAGGGGACTTGGAAAGTGAACAGGGCATAACTTCTTTCTAAACCAAGTGTGACAGGATTCAGGTGTATTTACTGTTCCTGAAATGTATTGTCTCAGTAAAGCACCCTGCAGATTTGGGTAAAGGATAACTCAGGATGCCAGTGGTTGGGGGAAATTGCCCTTTCCTGGAATGTATTGTCTCACTAAAGCACCCTGCAGACTTGGGTAACTCAAAACGAGGATGGTCAAGGGAGATTACCTAAGGCTTAATGATTCCAGCTATAACCTTGCTTGTGCTGACAATCGATGTACGTAAATGCTGATCTTTGAATCTATAGGCTAAGGAGTGAGGTACTTTTAAATGGATTGGTTAAGAAAGTATATGTTGTTACAAATCTATTGGCTATGAAATGCGCGGGCTTTGCTGTAACGGCAAGTGAAGGCCTATATAAGATCCCCTTTGAAGAAGTTTGGGGCTCTCAGCCACTGCCCAATTTTGGGGTATGCTGCGGAGCCCCAGCATGCTGGTCTAAATAAACCCCTTTTTTACTCCTGCAGGAATTGTGTCTATCTGGTCTCTCCGCGCCTCCCAGGGCTAGGGAACTCCCGATCCCAACATTTGGAGGTCCCACCGAGATCACCGAGGACCCTGCCCCAGGGACGCCGGATTGAGCCGCGGGGTAAGTTAAGGCGCCTCTTTCTTTCTCTTTGTTTCTCCGGTACCGTTTTAACCGATCGGTGGCACAAGCACAGTGGTGTGCAGCACAGTGACAGTGGTGTGCAGCACACTGGTGTGTGTGTGAGCCTTGTGTCTGACAGACGTGTCGGGAATAGACACGGGCGCAGCCCTGGGGGATTCTCCGGAGGTGGATGAGGGCCAGGGACGCCTGGAGGCCTCTTTTGTGGTAGCCTCGGAGAGGCTACATCTGGTGTGTCAGGAATCATTGGCCGCTCTATTACTTCTCTATTCTTCTTTCCTCTCCAAAAGGCCTTGCGCTTGTGTCATTCTTTTTTGTAGGTTGGATCACGCTCGTCCTTTTTCTCTACCGAGACACCGTCTTTGGAACCATGGGACAATCTCCGTCCACTCCTCTCACTCACTCTCTCCCACTGGTCAGAGGTTTGCTCTCGCGCTCAGAATCTTTTTCTGATTGTTAAAAAGCCTAAATGGCAGACCTTTTGCTCTGCAGGATGGCCAACGTTCCAGGTTGGTTGGCCCCCCGAGGGATCGTTCACTTGCCGCTTATCTTCCAGGTCAAGGGAGTCATCTACCAGCCTGCTCCCCGGGGGTACCTGGACCAGGAGACTTAGGCAGGAGTCCCGGGCTGGGGAGAGAAGGGGCCCCCACTTACTCTGCTCCTCCTCTGCCCCTGAACCCCGAACTCTCTATTGCCACTCCCAGGCCAGCACTGGCCTTTCCCTACTTCCGATCTCTTCACTTGGAAGAACTAAACCCTCTGGAGGTGAAAAATCATGTGCATGCCCTTTGGGCATATTTGGGAGTCCCAGGGTGACTGGTGAGTGTGGTGCACACCCGTGTGAAAGAGTGGACCGGTCCGAGTGAGTGCCTAAGTGTGATCTGTGCGTGTATCTATAGTGTGTGTATTTATTACCTTTCTCCTAATTCTGTTTATTAAGATTGTTTAATACGGGTCAGAATTGATCACTTCTCTGAGATCCACAGGAAAGCTCAGGATCTGGGCTTGATGATCAAGAAAGGTAAATTTGACACTTATTGTTCATCAGAATGGCCTTCCTTCGGTGTGGATTGGCCCCCAGGAGGTTCCTTCTCTCCAAACCTTGTGGCTCAGATAAAGGAGGTAATCTGTGGAAGATCTGCTGTGAAGGTATGCTCCCTTGGAAATCTCTAGGGGGACTGGGGGAGGAATGTGATAACCTCTGTGTGAATGCTTGTGTGTATGAGCACCCTGATAGGTCCTCCTATAGGGCGTCACAATGCTGAACCACTAAGGCTAAGTTCTCAGCCAGGCAAGCATCTGAATGGTCTCTGCAAAGAGGCACCCCTCCTTTGTCTTGCGTCACCATGTACTATGGGGGGGACAGGAGGAAAGCCCACTAGTGAGAAGATTCTGGGAAACTAAGGCAGATCAATTTACAGGCAGAAAATCCTTTTCCCCACCCAGTCTCAGCTAGAGGTCAATTCAAATGCTAATGAAGGCAGTCCAGATGTAAGGCAGAAAGAAAAAAAAAGGGGGGTAAAAGGCAGGTAAGAAGCCTAAGAAAAGCAGCAAGCCAGCAAAAGCAGGGAAGATGTAGCAAGCTGAGAGAAGGCAGAACTGTTTTTTTAAGGAGCAGAGTTTTTAAGACCACAGCACTAAGTTCGGCTCAGGCACACAGCTGTGGGTCTGCCCAAAGCCAGGCCCACCCAGGTGGAGATGAGCCTCTGAATAAAGGCCAATTTAAGGGACCTTAGAGTCCCCTTAGGAGAGGCAAAAGTGATAGACCTGGAGAAAAGTTTTGCCAAGGAACCATCCCTTTTCATAGACTATTGCTTGCAATTAGGAAATCATCTGAGGAGCTTCCAACTAGGTAGTTTTAGATAAGGAGATCTTATTGACCTCTGTAACACCATGTGGCCTGAGTATATTGGGGAAAGATAGCCAGTGAATGGCAGTTTGCATTACCAGATCATTTTGCAGTCAGATCTTTGCAGGTAACAAAAGAAATAGGAGAGTATCAAAGCAGAGGAGGCAGGAAAATGCAAGATCTTATGATTAACTGTTTGACATCAGAAACAAAGAAGCCTATCCCCATGTCTGATAGGAAGGTACTAGTTCCCTGCCTCAGAATTAGCCTTGGCGAAAATACGGTGACATCTTTGTCATAGTTTATTTTGCCGGCTTATATCAACAAAAGCGCTTTCTTGACCCATTTTTAACAAGTGGGAGACTGACTGGTTAGGCTGGGAAATGAGGAGCAGAGTTCCCAATCAGCCGCCCTGGGAACTGTCCCTTCCTTTCTCAGTCCATCAGTTTCTCCCTGCCATTTTTTTGAAGGGTCAGATTGATCGATCAACTACAGATATGTGCACATGTACGTGTGGTGTTTTCGTCAGTTCACTGTCTGTCTGTCTGTGTCCGTCTGTCTGTGTCTGACTGTCTGTCTGTCTGTGTGTCTGTTTGGAACACTCGAGTGTTGGAACCAGGCTGAAATCAGAAGTAGAAATTTTAGAGAAGATAGTGACATGCAACCCAGTGATTTAAGAAATGCAGTTGTTTTAGGAACCTGTTAGACAAGGGTTAATCCTTATCAGAAGGTTGAGCCTACAGAGAAAGCAGAATTCTCAATCTAAATTTCTTGTTAGAAGAACATTGATGATTATATTATTAACAGTTGAAATCCTTTTTGAACTTAAGAATCTCGAATCTCGTACTATCTAGAAGAGCTATGGAACTAGAGCCTGAAACTAAAGTGAAATAAGAGTTCAGAGAAAGCAAGAACTTATCTTACAAGCCTCAGCTAACTTTTATGAAAAATTTGTAAGAGGCAGTTCCCCTTTTCTCACAGAACCTAGCAGGTCTTAGATACGGAGATCTCAGGTGCTAGCCAGGCCTGATCTTTGGGTTGTAGATTCCCAGCTCTAGGCAGGCTAGTCTTTGGTATGAGAGTGGAGAGAGGATTGGAATAAACTGCAACTAAGATCAAGCAGCCTGGCCATAAGGTTTCCTTCCTTTTCCTGCCCATCTCCATCTACCTCCCTGGAGTGGGGGAAACTACAGAACGCTGGCGGTGGGAAAGATAGATTGTTGCCATCCTTTTTGTGCTCACACAACAATTCAAATATTTTCTTATGCTGATATCAAAGTTTGGTTAAAAAAAAAAATCCAAAGGGCTTTTTCTGTGTCTGAAAGCATGTTTGTATTCTTGTAGAATTGTTAAAAGTACCTGTTGTAGAAAGCTCATGATTTTAAATAAGGTACAAGAACTATTGAAATTAAGCCAAAGGTTTTATCATGTTTTATATTAATTGGTGGTTCAAGGGTTTTATGCTGTTATATCAATGTATATATTTGTATCTGCATTGTATTAGAATATTTGACCTAGAATATCTTGTGAGTTGAAATAATGTGGCACATAAAAACAGGTTCATGTTTATTTTAAAATATGAGTTTCTAGAGTTATAAAGTTGGTTGCAAAACTTATCCTACCAGTGGTTTTATTTGATCTCTGAGATTTTTGGTAACTAAAATTTCTAGAGGTACTTAGCAAAAATTATAATTGATCTCAGATGTGAGCATTGTGCCTTGGTAAAAATTTGAGATATGAATGGAGAATTTCATGGAAAATGTGGGAACTTTTACTATTAATCAGCCTGTCCAGTATATGAAAATGTATGCTATTATGATAACTGCAAAGCTTTGTCTCCAGGTATCAACCTAGTCCTGACCTTCAGAGACCTTTGTCCTCAAGTGTGAAATCCTTTGTTTCATGGTAATCTATGAGTGTTTTAATCTTTATATCTGTGTTTTCCTAGAAATCAGAATTCTAAGATGTCTCTTGGTTAATTTCTAATGTAAAGTAAACTTTTGCCCATTAAATATATGTTGTAAGAACTTTAGTTGTGAGCATCTCTAAAGCCTTTTAAGTATAGAACTGATGCTTTTGGAATGGTACTGCAGAGTACAGTTTTGTCATGTTAAGTGAGATTATTGGAAGCTGTGTCTAAACTTGGGAGATCCTGTTGCACTAATATGGATGTATGTCATAAGTCAGAAAGATAATGGATGGAAATATCAGAGGGGGAAAAAAGGAAAGGAATTCTGTTAAAGTGAAGTTGATTTTTAAATGAATGAAAGTCACAGAATGTATGTAAAGGAATGTGTAGAAGGTTTGAGGTTGTTTTAAAGAAAAGGAACTGGTCAAATTGTTTATAAAAAAAACTTCTTAAATCACATGCAGAATTCTTCTAGCACCTTTGTGGTAAGATCTATGGAGAAGATGATGAATGGATTATCTGGACTCCTGTTACAGTGCTCTTAAGATCATTGAATTTTTCAAAAGTTGCAGGAAATCAAGGGTTTTGACATGGGATTAAAAACATGTTAAACAGTATGCTTTATCTCTACAGATTTTAGCTTCTCTGACTAGGACCCACAGCAAACAGGTGTATTACATCTCTGTGAGTAAAGTGAAATACTTGCTTTTCTCTTCTTTTGTACCTTCAGTATGTTTTTTGATGTTTCATGGCACTATGTTGGTTTGCATAAATCCAGATAAGTCTTTCCTCTCTGTAATAGGGTCTACCCCTCATGCAGACAGGAAAAACCAGCCATGGGACCCCAAAGCCCTCTTCCAGGGAAACAGTCAGGGGATCTGTCTAAATGACAGGAGCAGGGATTTAACAGGTACTGTTCCAAGTACCCTACAAACCTCAGGGCGACCCTAGAGGCAGGCTGGTTCGAGAAAAGACTGGAAACCATCACTGCTATGGAGAATGAGGAATCTAGGACTCTGCAATGACTAACTCAGTCTGGGCCTACTCTCAGCGTCAAGGAAAAACCTGGAAACCAGGATTTCTCCCAGCCCTGAAGAAGGGATGGGATGGATTCCATTCTGCCAGGACATCTCTGTGGAAAACGAGGACCAAAGCCACAACCCGAAGGCTCGAGGCCATCCATACAATTCATCGCGGGACATCTTCTGGCCAGGCCTGGGTAGCTCTGACGTGCCAGATAAGATTAATGCCACTATTGTTGTGTCTCCTGTCTTTAGCTGATCCCCAGGACTTCTCAGTAAATAATTGGGTATCCCAAATGGAGAGTTCTCTAATCTTACTGTGTTTATGCAAAAGAACAAGCCAGGTTTGTTAAACTATCTTGCAACGTTTTAAAATGAAGGTGGAGAGAAAAACATGTTTCTGTAACTTGCTTTTTGTAAGAATCAGATTCTAATTCTACAGAGGTGATTGAATAAATGTATTCTAATCTTGATCTAAAACGTACCCCCTTTGGGGAAATTTAGATAAAACTTAGTTTACTGTCTGTAGGTAAAACAGCCTAATCTGTAAAGGAACTCAATATTATACATGCTGTCACTAGTCTGATACAAGCATTGAAAGCCAGAGCTTTACTAGGGTGAAGCTCATCTCAAAGTGCAGAATTGCTTTCCCCCGGTCTGAATTGGCCAAAGTGTCGAGAAAGGCATCTAAATTAGTTAAATTAGAGTAGATTAATATCTAGTTCTAAAATACTGTGAATTTTCTTTCTATACTTTATTGCATCTCATTTTCTGTGAACAGTCATTTGGAGAGAACAAGAATATTATCAGCTCTTAATTTCTGTTGCATCATGGGATTAACAACTCCTGGACCAATGCAATGGAATATTATTAAAGGGTTATGTTTTAACACTAGTGAGAACCATCTTCTGTGGGGAGGAACTGAACAGCAAGTAAGATAGAAGTAATTCAGAACTGTGCTTTCTGTGCCATTAATGAACCTAGTGGAAATCCTGAGCCTCCTTTCCTAACACCTGTTCAGCATCAAGGAACTTAGAGGTGAATTGGCAGCTTGACCTTATACAAATGATCAAATGTTCATATGTTCAAGGTATAAATATCTGTTGGTTCTCATTGATAGCTTCAGTGTATGGGCAGAAGCTTTACCAATCTGTACTGAGAAAGCCAGAGAATGGCTTGGTGTTTCTGTGACCATTAGAAAAATCTGAACACAGGAAGTTATATTATCAACCAAACCTGTTTGTAGAGTTAATCCTTTTCATTGTTTTAATGATAGAGATGGGTATGGCATTATGTTGCTTTGGTTTCTGTTGCTTTAACTCTTTTTAAGACCTCATCGAGAAATCTCTCACATCCCTGTTCGAGATAGTCTCCCAAAACCTGAGAGGACTCGACCTTCGACCTGTTGTTCCTCAAGAACAGAGGGCTTTGCTCTGATCTGGTGGAGGGATGCTGTTTCTACACAGACCACACTGAGGTTGTCAGAGACTCTATAGCCAAGCTACAGGAAGGCCTTGAACGACGTCGGAGAAGCCTGGGAGAATTGGTTTGAGTCTTGAAGATCCTCCTAATTCTGAGCAACAATACCGGACTCTACCCACTGAGGAAAGCTACTCTTAACCACGGGTCCTTGAATTGGACCCCAACCCCCCCCACGATCTCTAGGATTAGAGATGCTCATTAAAAGAAGTGGGGAATGAAAGAATCCATAATAGGGCATCAAATTTTTGTGTGCTTCAGCTAACTTGCAACATTGCTTTCTGTAAAACTGCTTGGCTGCTTTGCACCTGGGGGAGAGGGGACTTGGAAAGTGAACAGGGCATAACTTCTTTCTAAACCAAGTGTGACAGGATTCAGGTGTATTTACTGCTCCTGAAATGTATTGTCTCAGTAAAGCACCCTGCAGATTTGGGTAAAGGATAACTCAGGATGCCAGTGGTTGGGGGAAATTGCCCTTTCCTGGAATGTATTGTCTCACTAAAGCACCCTGCAGACTTGGGTAACTCAAAACGAGGATGGTCAAGGGAGATTACCTAAGGCTTAATGATTCCAGCTATAACCTTGCTTGTGCTGACAATCGATGTACGTAAATGCTGATCTTTGAATCTATAGGCTAAGGAGTGAGGTACTTTTAAATGGATTGGTTAAGAAAGTATATGTTGTTACAAATCTATTGGCTATGAAATGCGCGGGCTTTGCTGTAACGGCAAGTGAAGGCCTATATAAGATCCCCTTTGAAGAAGTTTGGGGCTCTCAGCCACTGCCCAATTTTGGGGTATGCTGCGGAGCCCCAGCATGCTGGTCTAAATAAACCCCTTTTTTACTCCTGCAGGAATTGTGTCTATCTGGTCTCTCCGCGCCTCCCAGGGCTAGGGAACTCCCGATCCCAACAAAATGACTAAAACCCAAATTGGAAAATTACACTTGAATAGATGAGGCTCACTGCTGGCAGTTTCTATCTTCATTGTCTGTGCACCAACATCCAATTATGATGAAGAAGAAATTGAGAAGTTATACATGGAGCTGAAGAAGTTCTATAAAGAAGACCACACCTTCTACAAGATCACTGTCGGTGATTTTAACGCCAAGATAGGACCGAGAAGATGAGCTGAAGAACTCCACATTGGACCCATGGCCTAGAATGGAACGAACAGGGTGAGAGACTGTCTGAGTTCATCATGTCAACCAAGACCATCCATGGTAACTCACAGTTCCAGAAAGCCGAATCTAAACACTGGACATGGGAGTCTCCCAGTGGACTGTTTCACAATGAAATTGACCACATCTCATTCAATCCATGGTTTTGGCTTACCGATGTCGCTGTTGTCCCAAAATTCCAAATGGGATCAGACCACAGTCTCCTTTGTGCAAAATTCTACTTCACAGAGTAGGGAGAAAGGGCTGCAAAGTTTAAGAAGAGAACTCCCAGAACAATTACCAGCTGGGAGCTCTTTGGCACTATTGCGGCAACATGGGAAGATGCCGTCATTGACAACATTGACAAAGAATATGATCGACTGGTTCTGTAAAAATCTATGCATGCTGAAAGGTTGTGTGTTCATGGGCTCTCTGGACGGCTCTGTCTCACTGCCCATGTTCGGTGCTCTTGAGCTGCTGTATGTGGCCTGGATCGAGATGGCTGTTGGCCAAGGCAGATGAAGGAAGAGACAAGGGGCAGGCTGGTTGATCTTAGTAGCAGTTTATTACAAGGAAGTTTATCCCATAGAAGAAATTTATGTTATGCAGGGCCCGGGTTCTCTCAAGCACGTGTTCTCTCTTGCTAGCCTCTCCCTGGTCCACCTTGCCGCCCTGCACTCCTCTCTCTCCCCAGCTCTCTTGCCTCTCCAACTCCCCCCCCCCCCCCCACTGCACCCAGTCAGGTAGCAAAATCAACATAAGAAAGCTCTTCCTGAGGGCCCACCTTAAAGGTATTCTAAAGCCCTTCCTGACTGCCCAAGGGCAAAATACCTCCTAAGGTGTTTTTCTCTTTCCCTCAGTCCAATAACTATCAACATATCAATATTAGCTATTTTTGTATGGACACAGTAAGAGATAACATTGAGACTTCTGGACTGCACTCCTGGGAACATCTTGCCACAGACTCAGAATACAGAACTCAGGCCATATTAATCTTTCCTAACCCTAGCAGGGTCCAAATCTAGTTAATACTTTTTGGATCATGACAGCATTTGTCCATGACCAAGCTCTTAGCTTATAGTTAAGCAGTATGGCGCTTTGGCCAGGCCCATCTCGATGCCAGAGTAGCACATAGCTTACCACTTGCCCTGGTCCCATCCAGTCCCTTTTCGGGACCCTGCTTTGGGGGCTGTTAGGAAGTAAAGGCAGCTGAGGCTTAGGTGAGAGAACAGATGCTCAAGAAGAAAATATCACTGAAAGTCACATTACAAAAGCATGTCTTCTTGTGTCCATACAAAAAGGAGATTGCTCTGAATAGACAATGCAAAGGACTTCGAGAGAAGAGAAAAACAATATTTACAAGTCAACAAAGCACCAAAAAAGAAGTTACAAGTAAACACAGAAGAATGGGAGCACCGTGATGGGAGCAACCCAATAAACCTAAACTATTTGAGGCTATGCAGGAATGACTAAACAGTGTTATTCTACATGATTCAGCTCCTCCATGATTGTGCGAGGAAAGCTGAGAGAGACATAGCCACAAAAATACACCTGTCCTTTAAAACTCTTGAGCTTATTCATCAACGAGGCTTGGTACAAGCCTCAGGCAACTACAAGGGAACGTCCGAGCTCACAAAGCAGTACAGAGAAGCGATAAAGGAAGACCTCAAAGAGAGAAGAGCAGCAGTGCTGGCAGATGTGACAGAAGCCAGGAAAAGCATTTGCAATGCCTGCCTGTCCTTCGCCAACTACAAGACCAAGATGGCTGCCCTCCGATGTCCTGTTGGAACTATTACATCTTTCAGAAGGGCAGTGGAGAAGATTATCCATGACTTCTACTCGGGTCTCTTCGATAGCCACGTCTACCTGCCTACTATACCAGATTAGATCTGTCATTCCCAACGGTCTCCCTTCCGAAATCTGACACACCATTTCATCAGCAAAGAAGCAAACAGCACCCGGCCCAGACAAGGTCAGTCCTGAACACCTGAAGAACCTGCCATCAGTATGTATCAATACACTGGCTCGGTTCTTCACACGCCACCTGTCTGAATGCAAGTTTCTGTCCCAGTGAAAACCAGCAGGACTGTACAAGAAGGGAGACATCCACGTCATTGGGAGACATCCACAATCTGCCTATTGTCTGTCATCTATAAGCTGTTCACTCGAGTCATTCTAAATAGGATGTGCAGGACACCTGATGAAGGACAACCATACGAGCAAGCCGGGTTCCAAAAAGGATTTAGCACGATCGACCATATCACATGATAACAAAGCTCATTGAGGTTTCTTGGGACTTCAAGATGCTGCTCTTTCTAATGTTCATTGATTTAAAGAAGGCCTTTGTTTCTGTTGAGACTGAAGCGGTCATCAAAGCCCTTACCAAACAGGGCGTTCCAACTCAATACATCAGGATTCTCCGTGAGCTGTATTAGGATTTGCAGAACACCTGCAAATGCTCGCCTAATTAGACAATGTTCTAATAACACCAAACATTAGCCAAGCGGCACAAATGCTGGCTGACTTCGACCGTGAGTGTGGAAATTTCAGATTACCAGCTGAATCTCACAAACACAATGTTTATGAGAAACGGTCTCATTCCTAATATTCCATTTGCTCTCAATGAAACAAACATCTCTGAATGCAGCGGTTATGTGTACCTAGGTTGAGAAGTCAACATGACGAATGACCTGTCACCTGAGTTGCACAGAAGAGAACAGCTTGGAACACCATCAAGAGCATCAAAAAAACTAGCTAAGAGGATGAAGAACCTCCGGCTCTGGGCATATCTCCTCAATTCCACTGTTCTTTCTGCATTAACATACTCCTCAGAGACCTGGGCTCTACGAAAACAGGATGAGAACACTATTCGGGTTTCCCAAAGAGGAATCGAAAAACGTATACTTGGAGTATCATGCTTCACTCAAGTGCGAGAAAGAATCCGAAGTTCTGACCTCCATCGACGATCAAGAATTAGGGACGCTGTCTCATTTGCCAAGGCGTCGAAAATCAGATGGGCTGGACACGTAATGCAATTTGGAGATGACTGATGGACTAGAGTCATTACTGACTGGATTCTATGGGACGTCAAAAGACTGCGTGGCCGCCCACTATAACATGGTCAAACTTCTTCAAGACCTTGAACGATCGGATTGAGGTTCTTTATGTGCCTGGAGCAAGCAGACGCCATTAGACTATACTAGCACACAACAGGGATGAATGGAGAAGTTACTGGCACCCTCTCGAGCAAATCAGTGAGTAACGGGATGTCAAACAATCTAGTGATTCTGCATTTATCTTTAACAATCATGCATCACAACTAAGAGCAGGCGTTTATGCAGGGAAGTAGAGGGGTTTTGTGGGGTGAGCACATCCAGCAGTGTTCAGGGTGTACCCTTAACTCTGTCTGCATTCAGAAATCACTCCTGGAAGTGTTTGAGGGACCATATGGGATTCCAAGGATTGAACCCCAGTTGGCTCTCTGCAAGCAAAGCACTCTATTTGCTGTATTTTGCTCTAGTCCTGGAGTAGCACATTTAATGGAGATTAGTTTCCTCTATTAAGGTCCATTTATCATTTTAAAATAAAATCTTACAGATTCTGATAAAATTCATAAATGAAATAGTTTCAGTCCTGAGATTCTTTCATACCTAAATCTAATTCTAAAAAAAATCTGAGAGTAAAATTAGCTAATGAAATGGCATTCTAATTTGCACTTCAAATTTGGCATCAAATCCCATCATTCCTTAGCTATCTAACAGCATATTGGTAATGGCTACAAAGTGGAATATCAATTACTGTGAGTGTGTTTCCTTGTCTTAGTATCTAATGAACCCATTTGATTTATGAGAACTATTTAGGATATTATTAAAGGCAGACAAAACCATCTTGGCAGTAACTATCTTTTATTACATCCGTTAAGCAGAAATTTAGGTTATATAGGCTCCAGGTATAGCAAAACATGTTTCTAACTCTGTTTGAAACCTTATTATTCTTTGCTTAAATGTTTAAAGATATTATGTCCTGGTAACATTGGATTTAATTGAAAGCTCTCTCTAATAAAATGAATTTAGTCAGAAGCAATTTGTAAAAGTTATTGAGGTCCTGTGGTGTTTGTGTTTACAAATACCACAATTTTGACAGTGAATTCAGAGTAGAGAAGGAGTACGGAGTCAAGGGTAGGGAAAAGAATGTTTTCATATTTTCCCTAATAACTTTATGACTATGATAAACATTTTTGTTTTATTGCCACCACTCAATAAACATTAGTTCTAGCATCTTGGGAAGTGTATGTAGTTTTCTTTGCAGAGGCACACCTGATGTAGCAGCACACCTGATGATACTTAGGGGTCATTCTTACAGGTACTTTGGGAACATGTAGTACCAGGGACCTAATTTGGCATTTTATCATAAAAAAACATGTGCTCCAGCCCATTGAGATATCTCCCTGGACCTCAATGTTATATATTAGCGTATATCCATCGTTCTTTCTGCTTTTTTTAATTTTTTTTGTTTGCTTTTTGGGTCACACCCGGCAATAAACAAGGATTACTCCTGGCTCTGCACTCAGGAATCACTCCTGGCAGTGCTCAGAGGACCATATGGGATGCTGGGAATCAAACCTGGGTCAGCCGCGTGCAAGGCAAATGCCCTACCTGCTCTTCTATTGCTCCAGCCCCTCTACTTTTTTAATTTTTGGAGCTATAACAATAGTACAGTGGGTAGGTCATTTGCCTTACACACAGTTGACCCAGGCTTGATCCCTGTCTCTCCAGATGGTCCGAGAAGCCTGCCAAGTATAATCTCTGAGTACACATCCACTAGTAAACCTGACCAGCACCAGTAATGGCCCAAAATTTTCTGATTTCTGAATTTTAGTATAAAGCAATTTTTATACAATGTTTAGCGTTTTTTTGTGCTAAAATCCTTTGCAAAGTAACATTTTTGGGGGTTACACTCAGAAAATGGAGGGCTACTCCCACAGTACTTGGAAGTCGATGTGAGACCAGAGATCTAGCACAGGGATGGTATTGATGAGCATATACTTCAGCTCATTCAGTTTCCTCCCATGTCCAACAGTTCTCTATTTTTCAAAGAATATTCTGTTGCAAATAACACTGCTATAAAATGCAAGCAAGGATCATTATCTTAAAAGATAAAGTACAAAGACTTTAGAAAATTCCAAGTTTTAGTTACTGCTATGCTTAATTGAGATTAAATTACTCTGTCAAATTACTGTACTTTTTTTGAATATATCTTCCTGGGGCTGGAGTGACAGCACAGCAGGTAGGGTACTTGTCTTGCATGTGACCAATCAGGATTATATCCCTGGTTGTATCCCATATGGCTCTCCAAGTTCTGCCAGGAGTAATCCTGAGCATGAAGCCAGGAGTAATCCCTAAGCATCACCAGCTATGGCCTAGAAACAAAACAAGAGTGGGTTCTCAATATTTATGCATTTTTATGATAGGACAATATTAAAATATTTAAATCATCTTTTAACTGTACTCATTTTGAATAGACTCCTTAACACCATGTATGATTTTGTGACCAATATAAACTACTCCATAGTTCTTACATCCAGACATTTTTCTCACTCAGTGGTTTTATCTTATTTACTTCTTGCTGGTTTGAGGCAACAAAAACTTTGCAAGGAACAGAACAGAGAAATCAATTATCTAAGCTGGCCTCTACTAAACTAAAGATTGGCAAAGTATGAGATTCATTTATAGAAATGTACCAAGTGATATACAGAAATTTGCACAAAGTGTAAAATAGTACTTTAGTGAAGAAAGTCATAATAAAAAGCTGTCAAAACATAAGAATAGCTTCCAGTTTTCAAAATCAGAAATGAAGAGTTAATATCATTATTCTATGACCAGATTGAGCTTCCTGTCCCATAAAATATTTGTATCAGATCATTATTTTCCAAACTGGAGACATACAATACTGATAACAAGTTTATGGTATTTAGTAAGATGCAGATAAATTACTTTTGTTTATGAATACATAAAAATCAAACTCAGAATTAAAACTCTGACATTAAATTCTCGTATTTTATCAGTTAAGAGAAAATAATTAGTTGTTATTTGTAGATGGCTCTATAGAAATCATTCAGGAAGGACTCTGGAGTAAACAGAATTTGAGTTCCTATATTGGAAAATGTTATTTCCGGTAATCATTATGGAAAATTGTATAAATCAGAGAAAGACTCTGGGCCCTGGGAAACTACAGAAAAGAGTGGGTGACTGGGATTACTGTTGTAAAACGGTCCACCTCAAAATTAAATTTGAAATGGTTTTTATTATAATAAAGATCAACTTAATATAGGTCATGAATTCAGGAGCATAGCTTGCATAAATAGGTGGTCTCTGTTTTTCCACTCTCTGGTATTTTATGCAGTAAGACTATGCACCTGAGCTAAGGCATTTGAAGAGCAGGAGTTAGCAGGAGATCTTGATAAAATACAGTCTGTGCATATTGTGGATCTGTAGGTTCATGTGGGAGGTGGGTTGAGGGTGACTTGAGACTGAAAATGTTGCTGCAGGTCCTAGGACCATATTTGAGGTACTGCTAGTAACACTGTAGCACTGTTCTTCCCATCGATTTGCTTGAGTAGATCCAGTAACGTCTCCATTGTGAGACTTTGTTGTTACTGTGTTTGGCATATAGAATACCTCACAGGTAGCTTGCCAGGCTTTACCGTGGGGGGACAAGATACTCTCAGTAGCTTGCTGGGCTCTCCGAGAGGGCGGAGAAATTGAACTCGGGTCAGCCGGGCAGGTCACACGCACGGCAAATGCCCTACCACTGTGCTATCGCTCCAGGAATTCACAATTTGTGGGAATTTTAAAAATAGCCTTTAAAAATAATGAGCTAGGAGCTGGAGCGAATCACAGCGGGTAGGGCATTTGCCTTGCACGCAGCCAACTAGGGTTCGATTCCCACCATCCTGTATGGTCCTCCGAGCACTGCCAGGGATAATTCCTGAGTGCAGAGCCAGTGAGTAACCTCTGAGCCTCGCTGGATGTGACCCAAAAAGAAAAAAAAATAATGAGCTTTATAAAATGCTTCTCTACATAAATACTGCGTCAAACGATTGCTATAACCCAATTCAAACAAATGTATGATCAAATAGAAATCATCTTTAGCTTTTTATAGAAACACAGCAATGGTTATCATTATTTGAGAGAGACCATATGGATATGAGATAAACGAAGTGAATAAGATTCAGAAATATTATTAGTATTTTAAAATATTTTAGTAGCCCATTTGAAGTTGTAGTTTTGAGTTCATTTGTTTTGGGGGCCTTACACAGCAATGCTCAGGGGTCACTTCTGGCTCTATACTCAGGGATCAAAACTGGAGGTACACAGGGAACCATATGGGTTGCAGGCAATCAAACTGGGGTGGCATTGAAGGCAAACACTCTACTTGCTGTGCTGTCTCTCTGGCCCTTGCAGTTTTAAATTTAATGCAAGACTGGTCAAGTGATTTTTCCCTTCTTCTTCTATTTCTTCGTCCTCCTCCTAACTTGGCAGTGCTCCTGATTTCATGCTCATACATCACTACTGGCTGTGCTCTGGAATCATATCCAGTGCTGGGAATGGAACCAGTATTAGCAAGTAAGGCAAGTGACTCAAGTCCTATACTATCGCTCCAGCTCCTAAACTGTCTTTTCTTTATATTCTGGCTGGAATACTCTTAATCTCACCATCAGAGACAAACGGAGCATCCAGAGCATCCAACTACCCATGCAAATGAACACACATTGAAGATAAATTTGCTTCTAGCTGCTGCATCCCTCTAAGTGTATAAGAAGTAACCATTTTAGACATTTCTCTCAGAGTTTGAGCCCTTTACTAGTTTTAAGCTTTGAGCAGAAAAGAAAAGGCAAGCTGTATGCAATTAGAGAAATCTATGTTTTACATATTAACAAGCAATGAAATGCAACCCACAGAGGGGAGAGTGAAATTGTGGCCAGCTAATAAGTGTCTGTACTTATTAAGGCTAAAGAAACAACCTATGAAACAAATCTAAGCCTTTCCCAAACAATGCAGGGCAATTATATTTGGCATAAGTTCCACAGGGAAGATGTAGCTTTCAAAACAGAGAACTGAGAAATGAGGGAAAGAGAGCCAGCTACAGATACAAGTAAAACATTTTTCAGATCTAAATCACAGGCAAGGGAAAAGATAATGGTGAGAAAAAGAAGACACAGAGGGCCATGGGGAAAGGGAGAAAAATAAAATATGCCTTTTTAACCTCTACTTCACTCTAGAAGATGATGGAAAAATTTAAATTTCAAAGTCATCATAAGAACTTGAAGAATAACCTTGATGGAAAATTTCTAGTATGACTATAGAGCCTTTTAATGCCCCAAATCAAAAGAGACAGATGAGCAATCCCTTGAAGAATGTAATCCTATCCTGATGGCACCTTTGTTAAACACTGACTCTTTTACTAGAAGTAATGAAACAAATATCTCTTCTGCTTTTGAAAAGTTTCTGTGAAATGGAAAGTCTACACAACCACAAAGACACTCACTCTAGCATTCAGGTGTGCAAGTTCAGAACATGCTGAGTTCAGATCACAGATAGTAGACATTCACTTCATCACTTCTAATGAAAATTCTCATATCCCAGTGGTCAAGGAGTTCCCTGATTGCGCTAAATCTTCTTCCCCTAATAACAGAGATATCCTGGGCATAAAGCAAAGAATGTGCTACACATACTTGGGTTAAGTTACTAAGAGCGAGATAAGTTAAATTTTATATGAAACTATGCTAAAGCATGCTCGAGCGGGCCCAGTAACGTCTCCATTGGAGACTTTGTTGTTACTGTGTCTGGCATATCAAATACTCTCGGTAGCTTGCCGGGCTCTCCGAGAGGGGCGGAAGAATCGAATTCGGGTCGGCCATGTTGGCTGCATGCAAGGCAGATGCCCTACCCGCTGTGCTATTGCTCCAGCCCGAGTTAAAGGCCCTCCCGTTGATCGTCGATTTGCTCGAGCGGGCCCAGTAACGTCTCCATTGGAGACTTTGTTGTTACTGTGTTTGGCATATCGAATACTCTCGGTAGCTTGCCGGGCTCTCCGAGAGGGGCAGAGGAATCGAATTCGGGTTGGCCATGTTGGCCGCTTGTAAGGCAAATGCCCTACCCGCTGTGCTATCGCTCCAGCTATTGTCTATAAATGCACAAGATCAACATTAAAAATAGGGGCTTTACTGGCAAGAAAACAACTTACATGGCAGCATGTCTAATAATCCTAAACTTTAAAGTATCTTATGCCTAGCATAAAATTATGGTGACTGTCTATATATATATACATATATATGATAACTTTTAAGAAGTTCTGTAGGTATATGAGGGGAAAGATGTACATGTGCAGCTGAAGAATATTCAATGAACAGATATACTCCTATAGAAAATAGAATAATGATGTTTGTAATAAGGCAATGCAAAGAATGGTGACTATTGGTCATGGAGGGCTCTATTTCAAAGTATCCACTGACCAGTAATGTTCACCTAATGGTCCAGGGGCCTTATATGTACAAAGGATTTAATAAAGTTCTATTTTAGATTCTGAAGTTCTATAGATGAATATTTTTTAGCTTTGCAGCTAAAGTAAAAAGCGAGACTAAATGGAAGGGAATGGAAGAGATATAAGAGAAATCATATATTGAGTCTCATTTTAACAAACTATTGAAACATATTGTACTTATTTATGGCATACATAGACAAATGAGACTATCTCAAATTAGAATTTCCACATGGTAAAAGTAATGCAGACCAAAACTAAAAGACAGTTCAGTGGGACAAAATATTTGCATTCAACACATCAGATAAAGTATCGATATACAGGACATATAAATATTCACAAAGGTTAACAAATATATCCAAAACCTCCATCCAAAAAATGGGGAGTAGAAATGAACAGGAACTTCTCTGAAGACCAATGCATGGTCAACAGGCTCATGAAAAATTTTCATCATCACGTAAAAGAGAAATAGACATCAAGATGAAAATGAGATACCATTTCACACTAGTGAGAATGGATCACATAAAAATACCGGGAACAATATGTATTGGCAGTGGTGTGATCAAAAAGAAACTGTCATCAATGCTTGTGGGAATGTTATGGAGATAGTAAAGTAAACTAAAAATTGAGCTGCTATATGATCCATCAATTCCACTTCTGGAGATCTACCTAAAGCACTCAGAAACATTCAGAAGGACATATGCACACTATTATACATTCTAGAACTTAGTACAATAGCTAAGAATGGGATAAACCCAGGTGTCCAGCAACTGATAAGTGGATCATAAAGGTATGGTATATGTACACAAAGTGAAATACTATGCAGCTGTCAGGAATGATAAAATCATTCAATTTACTGCAACATCAATGGAACAGGAATCATGAATCACGACCATCCTGTTATTCGTCGATTGCCTTGAGCAGGCCCCAGTAACGTCTCCTTCGTCCTAGCCTTGAGATTTTTTAAAAAGTGCCATATTCAAGGCTCTTTCAGAGTTAGGAGAATGAGACCCATCATTGTTACTGGTATTTGGCATATTGGATACGTCATGGGGAGTTTGCCAGACTCTGCCACGTGGGCATGTTACATTTGGTAGCCTGCCAGTTTGTCCAAAGTAGGAATGAGATAATAAGATGTCACGCAGCCGCGAATGTGGCCGCACGCTTCCAGGAGCTGGGTTTTATAGTCTCAATGGAACAGGAAGAGATGCTAAATGAAGTAAGCTAGAGAAGAGGGACAAACACAGAATGATATCACTTATGTGTGATACCATAGAGAAGAGGATGAAGGAATGCAATGTTTTCAAGGGGAAAAAGCCTAGATCACCTTTGGCTTCAGAGTATATCGGGGAGAATGACAGAAATGAAAAGAAATTGAGGGGTAAAGAGGAGAAAATAGTAAGCACTGGGGAGCAGGGGTCAAAGAGATCCATTGGTGGTATAGAGGAGTAGTAGAGCAAAATATCCAAGCCCAGAGTCAACACTAAAAACAAGAGATTCAAACTCAAACAACCAAACATAAATATTTGTCTGTTAAGATGGTTGGCTGAGATTCTTTTTTCTTCAAAAAAGAAGGGTGAGATTGGAGGTGTAGGAACCCTGGTAGAGCAAAGGAAACATCGGTGGTCAGACTGGTGCTGGGGCACAGTATGTCTAAAACTCAACTATGAAAAACTTTATAAATCATGGTGCTTTAATAAAATTAAAGAATAAAATCATCACTCTTCTCTCAAACCATATCACTTATTTCTTTAGTTAGTGCTAGTTCTGTTTAACCTACTCTAATCTGATACAATAGCTGATACTCTGTTATAGACTCAGAAAGTAGAATGAGACCAAGGGAAAGGGCAACTGCCCTATACTTCAGTTTTCACATGATAGAAGTACTTACAGAGATGCACTATGAAAATGGTAGTACACCATTATAAACATTTTGTCTTTGAATTATGCACTTAAAACGGTAAGGATCACCAGTTTTAGGGATGTCAGATAAATCATATAGGGGCTAAGGTGTTTGCCTTGCACATGGCTGGCCCCAATGGGATGCCTATTACTGCTAGAAGTGATCCTTGAGAAACAGAGTAGTAGTCCCTGAGCACTGCTGGTTATAGCTGCAAACCACCCTTCAGAAAAGAAGAGGATTGGCTTACTCTACAGGGCTTGCTCTACAGTATTCTCCCTTGAACAAGCATCTCACTTGCTTATCTCTATGCTTGTTTACTTACCTATTTCCACTCTGGAAAAGCATGTGTTCTCTCTTCACACATTTCTCCCTTTTTCTCCCCTGACATCTTTCTAAATTAGCACAGTTAGGACAGAGAGGGAGTCCTAATGGTAGTTGGAAATGATCACTCTGGACACACTGAATGCTGAAAGGAGGTAAGTGATATGCAAGATACCGTTTCAGTAGCCATATTGCAAGCCATAGTGCTTAAAAGGAAGAGAGAGAAGTGTCAGTCATAGAAAGCGGCTGCAAAGTGGTGTGGAGTAGGGAGAGGTGAGCAGAAGGGAAACTTAGGGACATTTGTGGTAGGAAACTTGTACTGATTAAGAGACAGGTGTTGGAACTTTGTATGACTGAGACACGATCATAAACAACTCTAACTCAATGAGATGCAATTATTTTTAAGAAAAACTCTTGCTTCATTAAAAATAGCACTGTAGCACTGTCCTCCTGTTGTTCTTCAATTTGCTCGAATGGGCCCAATAATGTCTCCATTGTGAGACTTGTTGTTACTGTGTTTGGCATATCAAATACTTCATGGGAAGCTTGCCAGGCTTTGCCTGCAGGTGAGATACTCTCCGGAGATACTCTCCGAGAGGGCAGAGGAATCGAACCTGGTCAGCCCGGTCAGCCACGTGCAAGGCAAACGTCCTACCCGCTAGGTTATTGCTCCGTCCCTCACTAAAAATAAAAATACTTTAACATGACAGGATCAATTTTATTTTTTATCCCCAAAATGAAAGAATAAAGTGAAGGATGGGACAGGAATGGAAAAATAGTAAACAAATGTTATTTTTCTTGATGAAATAGGTGAAAAAATCTTTTCAAAAACAGAGGAAAATTACTGTTAATGGGTTATATGTGGGAGTCAAAGATTTAAAATTTATCACTTAAATTTTTTGTAATTGGTATTTTAGGAAGTTAAAGGAGTTTCTTGTTATGTAATTATCCTATATTTCTACAGGATATTTTATTTCTGAATTTATAATTTATAAGCTTGTTCACCTTATACCCCTTCAATATCAAACCTCCAAGGAAGACTTTTCCTTGAGCTACAAAAATAGCACTTTCCTTTAACAATTTATTCTTATGAGACAAAGACCTAGAAATGGGAAGAGTCTACCTGTTTAACTGTTCCTAGTATATTCTTATCATTTCTGTGAAATGTCTGTTTATCTCTTTATCCTGACACAGAGAGATATTTCTCTGTAAAGTAAAGATTGCATTTAATATAAATTAATTTAATTTTTTATTGAATCACTGTGAGATGCAGTTACAGACTTACATACTTTCATGATTACGTTTCACTAATACAATGATTGAGCACCCATAACTCCACCAGTGCCCATTCTCCACCACCAATGTTCCCAATATCCCTCTCTCTACCCCCACCTCTTCTCACCTCCTGCCTCTGTGGCAGGGACATTCCCTCTTACTCTCACTCTCCTTTTTGGGTGTTATGGTTTGCAATACAGGTACTAAGAGACCATCATGTTTGGTTAATTACTATCAGCACACATCTCCCATCCTGAGCAGTTCCTCCAACCATCATTAGTTAGTGGTCCCTTTCTTTATCCCAGCTTCCTCCCCCCCGCCCCCCCAGCATGTGAGGTCAGTTTCCAAGCCATGGTGCAATCGTCCTGGCACTTATCTCTGTTGTCCTTAGGTGTTAGTCTCATATTATGTTACTTTATATTCCACAAATGAATACAGTCATCCCCTATTTGTCCCTCTCTTTTTGACTCATTTTTCTTATCATGAGACTCTCCATGTCCATCTACTTATAGGAAAATTTCATGATTTCATCTTTTCTAACAGCTGCATAGTATTCAATTGTGTAGATATACCAAAGTTTCTTTAACCAGTCATTTGTTCTTGGGCACTTAGGTATTTTCCAGATTCTGGCTATTGTAAATAGTGGCGCAATAAAAATACAGTGCAGATGTCATTTATGCTGTATTTTTTGCATCTTCAGGATATATCCCAAGAAGTGGTATTGCTGAGTCATATGGGAGCTCAATTTCTAGATCTTGGAGGAATGTCCATATTGTTTTCAAAAAAGGAGGGGCCAGTTGGCATTCCCACCAAAAATGAATGAGAGCAGGGGGTGGATGTGTCTCCATTTCATAGTGTCCTCTTTTATTTCTTGAAGTAGTGTTTTATAGTTTTCTTTGTATAAGACTTTCACCTCTTTACATAAGCTGATTTCAAGTTACTTGATTTTTCTGAGGCATTATTGTGAACATGATTGTTTATTTTAAATATCTTTCTTCTCTTTCATTATTTGTATATAGGAAAGCCATGGACTTTTGGGTATTGATTTTGTAATCTGCCACTTTACTCTGCAAGCCTATTGTTTCTAGGAGCTTCTTGGGCATTAGGGTTCTTTAAGTATAGTATCATGTCATCTGCAAATAGTGAAAGCTTGATTTCTTCCTTTTGTGTCTAGATACCCTCAGTATCTTTTTCTTGTCTAACTGCTATGGAAAGTACTTCCAGTGCTATATTGAATAGAAGTGGTGAGAGTGGGTAATCTTATGTCAAGACACACTCATCTTGGTTGGATATAAGATTGCTTGTTTCATGTGCCTGGACCACAAGATAAACAATTAGATTGACTCAAATAGCAAGTCTGCCAGCATGTCTAATGCTAACATGCAGCTCAGAGTTCAAGCATAGGGCCAGAGAGACAGTAGATTTGGCTATTGCCTTTTATGCGGCCTACTGAGGATTGTTCCCTGAGCATTGAAGGACTGATTCCTGATCACAGAACCAAGAATAAGCCCTGAGAACCACCAGAAGTGGCCTTAACACACCCTCAGGTCTCAGGAGGGAGAAAAAAAAAGAGTTTGAGCACACTCACCAAATCAAATATGGCCAATTTTTGGCCTCTTTGAGAAAAAAAATTGAAGTGAGAAGTATTTAAACTGTGATATTAAACCTGAATTCTGGTTCCACGGTGGACTTTCCATTAAGAGAAATTGCCTAAGATATTTTGCTTCTCTAAATCTCAAATATTGGTATCCGATAAAAAAAAAAAAATGGTGTGTGTGGTTTTTTTTCCCCCATGCTCTTGATTGAACCCAATCCCTCACAGATGAAAGACACTTGCTTTATCATTGAGTCTCAAAAAACATTGAATCACTTTGGCCTCAGAAGACAACTTTTGATTTTTCTTTTAAATGGGGGAATTTTATTATCAACACCTTTGCTTTGTGAGACAAAGGGTTTGTGTGTGTGTTTAAGCTATTGATTCCAAGTGCTTCCTATGTTAAACTTTCTTATTGTTGTCATATTCTCAGAGACATATTTCACACATTTTTGATGTTATTCAGGATGTGATATTCTGTTGAATTCTTTCTGATAAGATTCAAAAATTTTGCAAAGTAGATGATTTTATCTCAAGTTAAAAATCACAAAAGGGTATGTATTTTAAACATGTTTATTCCATGCAAAGGAATGGCTAATGTTCAATCAAGGAAGGATGAACAGAGGAAGGAAGAAGAGAGAAAAATAAGAAAGTGGCTCTATTTGGTGAAGAAATGAGTCTCCCCCACCTCCCACCGACCAACGCATATATTTGTTCCATTTTAAAAAAAGAAAAGAAATAAGTGTTATTTCTGTAACGGAATCTATACCTGAAATCGTTGTGAAAATGAACCAAAGGGCTATAAATCAAGGCAGAAAAATATCATAGTTGGTTATGAGTGTATTGTCATCTTATATCACTTTCTATTATTTCACTTATTTCTTTAATTGATAGTAAAATTGAGAATGTAATTAAAGCACCAAAGAAACATAAGACTCATTTACTAGAGACTTCTTATAAAACTATGGTATTTGGCATTATGTGAAGTTTTGTAAAGAATCTTTGGCACAAGGTGGGCATGTGTTTTAGCACTCGACCTATCTCCCTGCTTCTGAATTCATTTTTTGTTTGTTTTTAATTGAATGTGAGACACATGGCTACAAGGTTGGTTTCAGTCATACAATAGTTCAACACCCCTCCCTTCATCAGCGTAGTTTTATCACCACCAAAGTCCCAAGTTTCCCACCCATCACCTCCCTGAGTCTGCCTCTGTAGCAGGCACTTTTCTTCTTTCTTTCTCTCCCTCACTCTTTCTTTCCTTTTGGACATTATGGTTTGCAATACAGGTACCTAAAGGTCATCATGTTTATCCCTGTACCTACTTTCAGCACTCCTGAAGTCATGAAATTTGCTTATAAATAAATGGACATGGAGAATATCATGTTGAGTGAAAGGATTCAGAGGGAGAGGGACACAGAATGATAGTACTCATTTGTAGTATATAAAAAAAAATATTGTATGAAAACAACCAAAGACAGTAGAAACAAGGACTAGGAGGACTGGTCCATGATTGGAAACTTGCTACAAGTGGTAGAGTGGAGAGGGCAGATAGGATAGAGACTCCACTATGACAGTGATAGCTGGAAGTGATCACTCTGAATTCATTTTAATGTAATAAAAAAGGGAGGTATCTCAAAAATCTGTCTATGCAAGTTTCAAAATCTGTCTGTGCAAATCTCAAAAATATATTTATGATAGAGTAACATAGTTTCTATACACTAAACAATACAAAATGACCCCCCCCCCAAAAAAATCCCTCAAACTTTCTCCCAGAAGTATTTCTGCATTTGAAGAGAAGGCTGTGTGAACTAAATCTCGATCTCTTTGAAAGGTGACATTTGATATTAAGAATTAGGGGTACACGATATGGATTTCACTCCACCAGAGGGCACCATAGACTATAGTCTGGCAAACATGCATGTGGTCTGGGTATACACTCAACAAATCTAAAGCTGTTTCTTAGATTTTATATTTTTTGTACCAGGATAAGTTTTTTAAAATGAATAAACAGGAATTATTGAGTTTTAATATAGTAGTATGTATATTAAATACATTTTACCCAATTAAATTGACTTTATAACTTTTAGACATATTAACCCTCTAGATGAGAAAAAAAAAGCAACACAAAATACTCCAAACTCACCCCCACCCCTAAAATACACAAAAAGACCCCTCAAGATGAAAACAGAGACTTGATCATATCATATGTTTATTTCTCTATTGGGTTATTTATTTTAAAATTGACCAATGCAAAGCTGCTTAAAAAAAAAGAAACTTATGAAATCCATCTACAATTTTGTCCACAGACATTCATATGGAAATTTATGAGATCTGTGGAATTGTCATGTTTTGGGTTCAAATTTCTGAGGAAACTGCATGGAAGCAACACCCCATTCTCCAGATCTTTCTTTGGTTCTAGCAAATATATGTGTCCTTTCTTTTCCAACCTGGTGGTGCATTGGGTAGTTCTTCCCTCGCTCAGCACAGAGGATGTCCCCACTTACTATCTATTGAAAATCCAAGCTTTGCCTGGATTGTCTTTGACAATCAAATGCTGGCAAGACCTCCTTTAATTTGCTTCAAATACTGGGCCTGTAAAGACAGATTTACTTGTACTCCTTTTGTACTCTAGCGGCAAATTTTATGAGCTGAAGCGGCTTGCAGTCTCCTGTGAGTGTTCAATAAGCCACAGAGCTTGTGAAGTATAACCCCCATGGCTGCGTTCTCAGGGCTGATTAGGACTAAAATAGTGCATTTGAAAATGTAGTGCCATTTGAAATTCATGGGCTGACAAGGGATCACAGCTGATCATAATTTCTCATGTGAAAATGTGATTTCTCTCCCCCTGTTTCCTCTTGTTAGGCAGTTGAGGAGTATTAAGTGAGTTTCCTAGCCTGTGACATGGAACTTCTGTGCTATTGGGTGCCTTGGAGAGGCACAATTAAGAATAACAAAGGCATCAGCTTTCTAGACTCTGACTTCTTAGACTTCGCAACATGACTTTTAGGCTTATGAAATGACTCCTACATGGGAAAAAAGCAAATGTTCCTAAGTAGTTAAAGCCATACCCCAGTCTTAATAACATTTTTGCCATCCCTTTGGATGATAAAATGAATTTCCATCTGACAAACATTTTATAGGGATCATAAAATTTAAGGCTGAATATCTGAGACCTCAGTATCACTACAAACTTGCCTGAAGACTCTGGATAATGACTGTAGTTGTTTTTATTCTCACAGAGCAATTATTATAAAGCTACTAAGACCTTTACAAGTGTAACTACACAGATACTCTACACAATAGGGGTTTTTTGGTTTGTAAACATATTTTTTCTTGTTTCCCCTTCACATCTCCGTAAAAGTCATATTTTCCTTATTCTAATCCGTGATGATTTTATGTCCTTTACAAAGTCTTGAAGAATTTGATTATGAGAATTCATAAGTCACACATTGGGACAATTTAATGGGAAATATGGGGACTCCAGTTCAGCATTAATAATAAGGAGGGTTGGCAGGTTTTCAATCAGTACTTTAAAACTCTTGACTAGAATTAGAATTAAATCAACCCTGTGTGGTTTCATTGATCAGAATCTATTCGGCAATAAAATAGTCCTGACAAATAAAAAAAAAGGAAACTAAAAATAAGGAAATAAAATAATTGCTGAATAAGCATGTGGAATTTTCCATTATCCATGCTTCCTTCTTTACTTCTTTTTCTTTTATTTGAAATGTTTGAGGAATGCTTCATACTCTATACTATTATTTATGCTTCTTACTATATACTATTATTTATGCTTCTTATTACCCTTATCTCTTCAACCATAATTACTGTTTGCTGTTTTCAAATTCATTGAAGTCGCTAGTGTTAAATCTTTCCATGAGTTTATGTTTGCCAAGGTCAATTTCAGGCTCATGTCCTTATTAGTCTTTTTCTTTCCTCATTAGTATATGTCCAGTTCCATAAGATTTTCTTTCTGTGATTCTTTTGATTCCATTTCTCTGGTCAAATCCTCTCTGCTGGTATTGGTGTATTTTTTTAGATTTTATCTTGTGTGCATATGTATGGGGAAACTCACCAAACAGTGCTCAGTGGGACTGTTTGGATTTCATTTTTGTATTTTCTTTCCCAAAATATAAATATCTTCACCCAGATGTTCACTAACATTTCCATAATGACATTCCATAATGACACTCCACTCTGGTTCAGTCTTTGGAGATTCAGTTTCACGTTTCATTCTCTTGAATTTCCCCATCTGGCATTAGGGGAAAAAAAACGCCCATTTCTACAAAGCTATCCCTCTCTTTTCACATTTTACAAGAAATATTTTGCGAGCTTTACCTGCAGTTATGTGAGGACATGTGATATACTTATGATCAATAAAATCTGGGTAGAATTGGCACACATCATTTCCATTTTGAGTCTCTGTAATGCCTTACTTTTTTCTTACCTAATAACACTAAACAACAATTGTAGGATATGGCTGTTCTGTCCTTCCTGCATAGCCTCAGGAATAGTTGATAGTTTATTGGACAGAGGAAAAGAGAAAAACACCTTAAGGAGGTATTTTGCCTGGGGCAGTCAGGAAGGGCTTTAGATATAGATAGATAGATAGATAGATAGATAGATAGAGCCTTCTGGAGAGCCAGCGAACACACAACCTTCAGTGTGCCTAGTTTTTTTTACCGCTGTCCTCCCTTGGGCGGGCTCGAGCTACCAACTAAAGGTAAGAATTGCGTTTGGTGCCCTAGAGCCGCTGTGTGTGGCCTGGATCCGGACGGCTGTTGGCCAAGGGCAGACGAAGGAAGAGACAAGGGCCAGGCCAGTTGATCTCAGTAGCAGTTTATTACAAGGAAGTTTATCCCATACAAGAAATTTATGTTATGGAGGGCCTAGGTTCTCTCAAGCACTTGTTCCCCTGGCTAGTCTCTCCGTGGTCCATCTTGCAGCCCTGCTTTCTCTCTCCAGCTCCCTTGTCTCTCCAACACCCTTGCAGTCTGGGCTGACACTACACCCAGTCAGGTAGCCAAATCAACATAAGAAAGCCCTTCCTGAGGGCCCAAAAGGTATTCTAAAGCCCTTCCTGACTGCCCCAGGCAAAATACCTCCTTAAGGTGTTTTTCTCTTTTCCTCTGTCCAATAGACTCTCAACTATTCCTGAGGCTATGCAGGAAGGACAGAACAGTGTTATCCTACAAACAATATTGGCACAAAATTCACTATCCAAGAACATTCATGCCACAATTTTTGGGAAAGAATAAAGCTATTCAGACCATTGAGAATTGGGGCTAACTACAGTTTGACTCTCCATATCATCATGGTGCAATAAAGGACTGGTTCTCACTAAAACAAAACTCATTTTGCTTTGTAAGACAAATTTTTTTCTATCCCTGGGGTTGGAGCGATAGCACAGCAGTAGGGCATTTGCCTTGCATGCAGCCAACATGGCCGACCCGAATTCCATTCCTCTGCCCCTCTCGGAGAGCCTGGCAAGCTATGGAGAGTATCTAGCCCACACGGCAGAGTCTGGCAAGCTACCCATGGCATATTCGATATGCCAAACACAGTTACAACAAAGTCTCCAATGGAGACGTTACTGGACCCACTTGAGCAAACCGATGAACAACGGGAGGACAGTGACAGTGACAGTGGGTTGGAAACAAACTCACACAAACCAGAAATTCAAAAGATTCTCAAAATGATTCTTTAAAAGACCTCAAAATGGTCTCTATCCTTATTTCCATATTCAGTTTCTTACAATCCTAGGTTAACTTGACCTTCAATGTTTCCACAAACTCTCAAGTTCAGATCCTCCTGGCTTTTGGCATGCACAATACCAACTCCTATTTCTTTGTCTCCTTTTCAGTCCATTATTCACATCCTGGAAAGGATGATCTTGTTCCTCAGAGTTATTTTTTATCTTAAAGTTAATAACACCAATTTTTGCTAAGAAGCGTTATGTATTAGGAAATGTGGAAAATTTAGATAAGATTGCAACTGATATTTTAATTAAATAAACTTATTATGCCAATACAAAAATTCAAAAATATTTAATATTCTACACAGTATGTATTGGTATTGATATATTAAATTATTACTTCTAGATTATAAGTCTATTAAGTATTAAATATCCTGTGCTATAATTATGTTTGCATATATAATTATATGCTATATCTTATATTAAATCTTTATATTTTTATTAGATTTTATTTGAAATTGTTTAATTAAAATTTTATTTTTTTGCATACACGTATAATTTTGTTTTTGCTGGAGCTACTCAGTAGTGCTCATAGGTTAGGGCCAGTTCAGGCAATAGTAGGCTCAGCAGTTTTGAGACTAGACTAGGTACTGCCTGAGCTTGGTGGTACAAGGGGCCACCAGGAGCTCCAATGGAGGTACTAGGGAGCCTCCAGTCCCAGGTCCTGCAATACTTTGTGGTCACTGTAGTGTCCAAGATTAAATTTAGGACTTTGTCAATGCCAGGCATATTCTCTACCTCTTGGAACTATTTATATAGTCTCTGCATGTAAAATTTTAAAGTTTCTTACTAGTACTATGTACAGAGACAGACCATGTATATGCTAGTTAAATATGCATATACATAGCTTCTGTTTCATGATTTCTCTTAAGCTCCAATTCCACCTTTATTTAAAAAAATATTTTAACTAGTTTTGTTTTTTAATGTTTTTTTCTATAGGCAAATTAGATATTTCTGTTGCTATTCCTTGATTTTTAATTATATGTGCTACCTACTAACATATTATACACCTCCAGAAAAAATTTACATTTGACATAAAAATATATCACCTTTTCTGGTTGGCAGAGTCTCCTGACCCTGTGCCTGGCTGTCCTCGCCGGGGGCCCCTTGAAGGGGTGTGGGTTGAGTTTCCCTCCCCACCCCGAGCAGAGCTCTGGCAGCCGAAGACCTCCAGAACTAGCCACAACCATGCTGAGACCACTCTCCACATGCATGAAGGCACCTGCAGAGGAACAAAGGCATGCGGATCCTGGGGCTGAGATCTCCAAGCCTGCTCGGATCGGGATTGAGCATCCTCCAGCCAGATTCTCCATCTTCCAGTAGGCATCTTCCAGTTGGTGGGCACACCCACCAACTGGCCCCCAGTGCCGAGTAATCCCATCAATGGCCAAGACCCAGAGACTATAAAACCCAGCTCTTATTATCTCATTCTTGCTTTGGATAACCTGGCAGTCTACTGAATATAACCTGCCCACACAGCAGAGTCTGGCAAACTCCCCGAGGCATATCCAATATGCCAAATACCAATAACAATGATGGGTCTCATTCTCCTAACCCTGAAAGAGCCTTGAATATGGCACTTTTTAAATTCTCAGGGCTAGGACGAAGGAGACATTACTGGTGCCTGCTCGGGGCAATTGACAAACAACAGGAGGATCATGATTGTGACCTTCTCTGGTTAAGTCAATACAACACAACAACACTGTCCTCCCGTTGTTTATTGATTTCTTAAGCGGGCCCAGTAACATCTCCATTTTGAGATTTGTTACTGTGTTTGGCATATTGAGTACATCACAGGTAGCTTGCCAGGCTCTGCTGTGCTAGCATGATACTTTTGGTAGCTTGCCGGGCTCTCTGAGAAGTCTGGAGGAATCAAACCCTAGTAGGCTGCGTGCAAGGCAAATGCCCTACCCACTGTGCTATTGCTCCAGCCTCTGGTAAATCTGGTTAAATCAATAATCGATTGCCTCTGGTTAAATCAATAATGGTATTTTAATTCTTACTCTTTGAATATTAAAATTAATTTTATATAATAGCACTGTACTGTAGCACTGTACTCCTGCTGTTTATTGATTTGCCCGAGCAGGCACCAGCAACATCTCCATTGTGAGACTTCTTGTTACTGTATTTGGCATATCGAATACTTCACGGGAAGCTTGCCAGGCTCTGCCGTGCTGGCGGGATACTCTTGGTAGCTGGCCGGGCTCTCTGAGAAGGATGGAGGAATCAAACCTGAGTAGGCTGCGTGCAAGGCAAATGCCCTACCCACTGTGCTATCTCTCCAGCCTCTGGTAAAATTCAAAATTGTAGTTGTGGAGTTTATTAGGTAGGGATACTCAGGGGAGTTTATATGCTCACTTTTTTTTTTTTAAATTACAGTCACATGCTAAGTGACATCTGGTGGCCTCCAGGCCAGGACCATACTTAAAAGTAAAGGTAAAGGCCCTCCTGTTGATCGTCGATTTGCTCGAGCGGGCCCAGTAACGTCTCCATTGGAGACTTTGTTGTTACTGTGTCTGGCATATCGAATACTCTCGGTAGCTTGTCTGGCTCTCCGAGAGGGGCGGAGGAATCGAACTCGGGTCGGCCATCTTGGCCGCTTGTAAGGCGAACGCCCTACTGCTGTGCTATCGCTCCAGCCAGGACCATACTTATTGGGGAAATACATCGTACCAGGGATTCAGGGCTGGCATGTGCCAGGTCCATGCTCTACCATTTGAGATCTCTTTCATTCATCATAGTTTCTTTGAATCACCATGACAACTACATTGTGTTATATCTCATTATATCTGAAAAATTTGGATTAAGATAAGTTATAGGAGAGCACACAAAAATGGCATAATTTTTGTGTATGCAGTAATTTTCTTACTTCATTGGTTTTAGGGTCCTCTTTGAAAGGATTCTCCAGAGGAAGGATCAGAAAAATAATGGTATTTTTCAGAACAGAAATAAAAGGTCAAATCACTAGGATTTTTCTCCTCTTCCCTACTTCTCTGAGAGATGAGAGGTACCTGTGTTTGAATGAAATTTTCAGAATAATTATCCTGATTTGATCTGTGGCTATAGAGCTTTTCATTTTGACTCAAGGGAATGTCATGCCTGAAAGTACACAAAACAGCAATTAAAGTAGTTTAACTATGTCATTATGACAAGAAAACATTTTCAGAAAAATTCATCCCTCTGTAACCCTGAATCTGGCAGGTTTGTGTAAAAGTTTTCCCAGATTTGCACCAGCTTTAATGTTGCAAGATTTAGGTTGCTAATTAAACTCAGGTACTCTGCCAGTGATGCGGATTACCAGAAATTCAAATTCTGTTCTGATGCTTCCACATGTTTCATTTTGGATTAAGCACATATCTGCAGCATACTTTCGATATTTTCCATTATAATGATGAACATACCTCAGCAGACACACAAAATAAAACATTCTATGTCAGACATCAGAGCCCATTTAAAACTCTGAGTTGTTTGTCCACCGATTAAAGAAAATATGTAGAGTTCTGCAGTGAAGGCAATGAACTGAAAATTAGGGTTTTAGAATTCACTCCCAGTTTTACTAATGTACTGTCTGGTGGTGTGGCAGTAACCCCAAATCTCTCAGCTTTACATTCTAAAATGTTAAAAGCTTTAGAATACTCACAGGGGCATAGTAAGACTTACTAAATGTTTAGAAATTCCCACTAATAAGCTGCCTTTCTTCCAAAACTTTCAAGATATGAAAACTAATTAGGTGTTATCTACTTATTAAGTACTGCATGATGAATGTTTTTACTGAGTTTTGAAATTCTGGGGAAGAAATTGTGAGGCATAATTATCATTGGCAGTGAATAGTATACATGATGAATAGCATTTTAGAAAACCTTTAAAGTCATTACACTCGCAGATTTTTAGCTATTTCACTGGTGGGCCTGAAAAAAGGTAGCATCTATGACTCAAGATGTGGAGTACAAGCTTTGCATGTACTAGGCACTGAGGTTTTTCCCCAGAATCTTGTGTTCCCCATCCTCAGCACTATCTGATGTAATCCTGGTGGCATCTAAGCATTGCCAGGAATATCTAGTATTAAAGAAACAAAAAGGTATAATTGAAAAGATGCAACTAAAACTAAGTAAACATTAATATGTCTGAACATTTAGGATGAAACTTCATCAGACTATGGATTGAGAGACTACAGAGAGTGATTTTTGGGGGGAAAGGGAGGAATCACACCTGGTGATGCTCAGAGCTTACTACTGGCTCTGCACTCAGGAATTATTCCTGGCGGTGCTTGAGGGACCATATGGGATACTGGGAATCAAACCAGGTTTGGCCGCATGCGAGGCAAACGCCCTACCCGCTGTGCTATCGATTCAGCCCCAAGTGATGTTTCTTTATTACTAAAATTTACGTTTAGGAAAGTCAGTGTCTAAGAGCATAATCAGTCTGAAATGTTTTGGCATCTCAGGAAGAGATATGTGGAAGTGGTTTAGGATTGGGAAGAGAAAGAATCACTACACACATGATTTCAAAATGTCACTCTCCCGTAATTTCTAGAATTACTGCCTAGGGTCAGCCGTCAAAACATGGGAATGTCATTCCAGGTGCTTTCTGTGAAGGCTATTTTGGCACCATTATGTCTCAGTCCTGAGCCTGACCACATTACTCCCTGTGCCCCATCCCAAAAACTCTGAAACTTTTGGAGATTTTTTCCTTTCTTACATAAACATGGGTTTAAACCAAAACCTATCTAATCCATATTAGTTTGCAACTTTAGTAGCACTGTATTACTGTCCTCCCATTGTTCATTGATTTGCTCAAGCGGGCACCAGTAATGTCTCACAACAAATTGTGAGACTTCTTGTTACTGTTTTTTTTTGTCATATTGAATAGTTCTTGAAAAAAAGAAATATCCTTTAGTGATTGACTTTAACTTGTAGGTAAACCAAATGATGATTATCTTGTGTAAATTGCTTAGCATTTAGAAAGTGTTTTTATACTTGGCTGATTTCCAAATCATGGAAAATGAGTGATTTTTTAAATATCAATTTTCCCAGGTACTTGTATATCTGTTTCTTTCAAAGTGCCATTTATTTGCTGAGAACTGTCTAGATCTTGTTTCAGATTCACTTAAAACGTTTAGAAACGTAGAATCAAGACAACTTGAAGCTTTGAGACCTGTGTTTTTCTTTAAATTTGAATAGAATGAAAGTCAATTTTTAATGGCTTAAGCTCAAAGGCAGAAGTGTATTTGGTGAATACAGCTGCAGGCAGGGCAAGGAAGTGACTGAGCTCAGAAACATCTGGAACAAGGATTTTGAATGTTAAAGGCACTTTTCCTCTGCCTCTCATTTTTGCTTCTCTTTGCATTCCAGTTTTGTTCTCTTTCCTCTTATACCACTGTTAATGCTGCACCAAATTATGTCATCTCTGATGCCTACTTTAAAAAAAGATGGAAGAAAACTTTCATATGGCTACATGGTGGGAACTGAAGGAAATAAGAGTAAGAAAACTTGGCTCTTCTTTAAGAATCAACAATTACAGAATGGAGGAGTGTAGCTTGCCATGAAAGATAATGCTTCAGAGGAAAGAATATTTAAGAAATACTAAAAAGAGGGTTTCATGTTAATCCAATTGAATTATTTAACATTTACCATTTACAAAAAAAGAAAAAAAAAATTTAAATGAGGCGACAACTTGTTCAAGACTATGCAGGAACTAAGTAAGAGAGCTGTAACTTGAACTGCAGCTCACCCAGATCCTTCTCTAAAATATCAGAAAATATTGAAGTTATTTAGCCTATTGGTTGACAGCATAAAGCTTGGCATAACAGGTGATTCAGTGATAGCTCAAAGATTTCTTGAGAAGTTGTATTAAAGTTTTGTATTGTCAGATTGAATGTTAGCCTCACAAGGCCTTTTTAGCACTAAGTACTTTCCCTGAATCAACGTGAATTTCTTCAGCATCTTCTCTATCATTGTATTAAGCTTTTTTCCAATGTTTTTTTTTGTTTGTTTGCTTTTTGCTTTTGGGTCACACCTGGTGGTGCATAGGGCTTACTCTTGGCTTTGTGTCCAGGGATTACTCCTTTAAGTGCTGGGAGGACAGTGTGCATGTTTGGGGATTGAACCAGGGTGAGCCATGTACAAGGCAAGTTCCCTACTTGCTGTACTATCCCTTAGCACAATATTAAGCTTTGTAAAAATGATTTATATTAAACTAACATTGGTTTACAAGAGTACAAATATTTTTGTTTTAGGGGTACAATATTACCATATTGCACCCACCGCCTACTTCTAGTATTCCTCCACCACTTCCCACTGGGCTCTTTTTTGCTATATCCCTTCCTCCTAGCTCACCCTCCACTTTGGTATCTTCAGTTTTATCAGTCTAAGGTATGCTGTGTGTGTGTGTGTGTGTGTGTGTGTGTGTGTGTGGTATGTGTGCATACCATGCCTAGCTGTGCTCAGGCCTGACTCTTATCTCTTCACTCAGGGATCACTCCTGGCAGAGCTCTGAGTACACTGGCCTCTGAAAGGCAAACATCCTACCTGCTGTACTGTTGCTCTGGACCCTAAGGATATGCTTTTTATCAGACATTGTTTGTTCCCTACTTTTGTTCTATATACCATATAGGAGTAAGATCATCTGGTACTTAATGTTTCTTTTGACTTATTTCACTTACCATGACTCCCGACAATTCCACTTGTATAGTAAAAGGTCAGGTTTATTGCATTCTCACATTCCAGTATGTGTGTCTGGGGGAAAGGGGTATTTTCTTTCATTGTCATTGGACGTGGGTTATTTCTAGCTCTAAATTATTGGAAAAAATAGCTGCAGTGGATAAAGGTGTGTATATATCTTTTTTAAATTAATCCTTTATGTTTTTTGATAGATATTTAAGAATGGAATTCCTGGGTCATAGGATATTTTTATTTGTACTTTTTTGAGAAATCTCCATAACGCTTTTCATAAAGGCTTCCTTTATGTTTCTACAAAAAGTGGATGAAATCCTTTTTGTCCATATCCATGTTGCTCGTCTTTTTGATATAGGCTATTCTTGCCACTGAACAATAAGGCAATACCTTACTGTACCTTTGGTTTGTATTTCTCTCATAATCAGTAATATAATTTTTTTTCCATAAATCTACTGACCATCTGTATGTCTTCTTTGGAAAGTATTCAGGTCTTCCCACTCCTTTATTTTGATGAGTTGTTTTCTTGTTGAGTTGAACAATATTTTATTTTATTTTATTTCTCTTTTTTTTATTATTAGTGAGACACCATGAGGTACAGTTGTAGATTTACAATTTCTTGTGCTTGGGTTTCGATTATACAATGATCAAATACCCATCCCTCCACCAGTGCCCATTTTCCACCACCATGGATAATATTCCCCCCACCCCCATCCACCCCATCCCACCCTGCCTCTGTGGCAGGGCAATCCCTTGTGTTCTCTCTCTCCTTTTGGGTGTTGTGGTCTGCAAAAGAGGCATTGAGTGGCAAACATGTTCAGTCCATAGTCTACTTTCGACATGCATCTCCCCTCCTGGGAGGATCCTCCAAACACCCTTTATTTGGTGCTCCCTTCTCTATCTGAGCTGCCCTTTCCCCTAGAATGCCCGGCTGGCCTCTAAGTTATGGAATAATCCTCCTGGTGCTGATCTCAGCTATTCTTGGGTATTAATCTCATATTTTGTTACTTTATATCCCCCAGATGAATGCAATCTTTCTATGTCTATCCCTCTCTTTCTATCTCATTTCGCTTAGCATGATACTTTCCATGTTGTACCACTTGTATGTAAATTTCATGACTTCATCTTTTCTAACAGCTACATAGTACTCCATTGTGTAGATGTACCAAAGTTTCTTTAACCAGTCATCAAGAACAATATTTTAAATTTTGCTCTATTTAAGTTGCTTGTCTTATTAGTTGTATTTGATATTATGAACAAGAATTACTCTAAAGGAATTCTTTACAATGATATTTTCTGGATTTCCATCCAAGTTTATAGATTTCTTTTTTTTTTTTGACTTTTTGGGTCATACGTACCTGGTAATGATTAGAAATTACTCCTGACTCTGAACTCATAAATTACTCCTGGCAGTGCTGGGGGTACCATATGGGATGCCAGGGATCAAACCTGGAGCATCCACATTCAAGGCAAATGACCTAATTGCTGTTTTATCTATCCGGCCCTGGATTTGTCTTCCAATCTTTGCATGTTTATTTTACTGAAAATCTACTTACATATGCAGTGATATATAGAAAAAATATGATTTTTATTTTGAGATATCTTTATAAAGTAATACATGTTTTTCTCACTGAATTGATAGTACCATTGCCATTAACTTTCCATATTTATTTGTGCTTGTATATTTTTATTCTAATTTGTCTTTTATTGACTGTATACCATTTTAGAATCATATTTGTGGCATAGTTAAATATCCAATAGAGACAATCACTTCTCTTTATTCTCCTTTTATTTAAGATTAACCAATTGCCTGGTGAATATTTGTTTAGTCCATGTAATTTTCAGAGTAATTATAAGGTATTCCTTTATATAAATTCCTTTATGATTCATAAAATAATAAATCACTGAAATGTATTACACTGAATTTAAAAGCTGAATTAAATATAATTGACATTCTTATAATATTTAATCATCTTATCCAAAGGTAAATACTAGCACTTTCCTTTCTCCAATTATATTCTACAATGCTTTACTTGATATTTATATAATACTTTAATATTTTGCAATATTTATTTTAAAATATTTAAACTTTTCATTTAACTGTTGTGTGCATATTTTTATCTTATGAAAACTTGGAGAAACTTTTTATTGGATTGAACAATTACTGTTGTCTGTTTCAAGATAAGTAACACTTCTGTGAATAATATAATTTTTATTTCTCTAGTGTCAGAATTACTCTTATTTTCTTCACTTTAGAAATTTGTCTAGAAATTTGAACCCATTATATCTCTGATTGATTCCTTTCTAATGTTCTCATGCACTTAAATTGTCCAGGTCATTCTGCCCCCGTATGACTCCTCAAACTTGCCAGGCACACTCTTACTTCAATGTTTTGATATTTGCAGTTTCTTCTGCCTAAAAAAAAAACTTTCTTCAGATACAAAACTACCTTGCTTCCTTGCCAACTTCAAGCTTTACACCATGTTTTGCATTCTGCATTCCCACTATTCATATATATATATATATAGAATTGTAATTCATCCATTATAAGCATTTCCCATACCTTTTTATATATATATACCTATACATATGAAAATAATTTTTAATATTTTCTGTTTTTGATGCACTGAGCATCATGCACTTAGTGATTAGGAAAAATGGATTTGGGTTCTATTCAATTCTTGGAACAAAACATTCACCCAGAACACACCTTTAAAATACAAACTAATCTTGACATGAGAAGAATATTAAAACTGGTAGGACACTTGTTTTAAACAGAGCTCACCTGGGTTTGATCCGTGGACATCCATGTGGTCCCCAAATTCTCACAAGAAGTGATTCTCACAAGAACTTCATCACAGAGTTAGAAGTAAACCCCAAGCATCAAAGTGCAGTTCTCAAACAAGCAAAAAATAGAATACAAACTAATCAGTCAAGAACACATAGATACAACAATCTCCTTTATCAAACTTACACATCAAGATAGTGTTTTTGTCCCCTATATCAACCGAAGGATAAGTACTAGATAATCAGTGAGAGTTCCTGTACACAAACTCTACTCGAATTATTCAGAATAGTCAGTCTTACATTATTTGTCCACCTGGTTGGCCATGAAGATCTTGATAATGTCTATGGCCTATGACTTCTTTTTGTTCCTTCTGATTTCTGACTGACCTAGATCCTTTCTCAACATAACCACTTGTAGTGTGCTGTGTCTGCTTCCTCTAGGGTTCTAAGAATATGTGCTCATTCATCATGGCAATAATGACCATGTCTATGTGTCTTACAATATCTGATCAAAGCAAATCCCAGACATAGATTTTAGAAACTTTATTAAATCTTATCATTTACCACACAAATTTAATAAGTCATAATTTATTATGCAGTATACTTGGGCCTGCTCAAGCAAATCCATGAACAACGGGAGGACACTGACAGTGACATTGACAGTGATATTTGATAATATAAGTTTTTCACAAAAGAATGACAGTTCAGTAAAGCAAAAATTTATTTTGGCTGTGAGTGCCTTCTCCCCACCCTCATCCCCCAATCACACACACTTTTCTATCTTCATTATCTAAAGCAGTCCTTAGCAAAAACTGGATCCTCAATAAATATTCATGAAATAAGTGAGTGTGACATTAATGAGTAAATGGAATCCATAATTTTCCTTTTTAGAGTTGGTTCCAGAATTACATAGAAAAAATGTAGACACATTTTTTCTATCGCTTATTTTAGGATTTGTTATTTACAGCTGACTTCATGTACCTGTTTAACAATGAGCATCTGAAGGTTTGTTGAACAACTGCATAGTTTGTGCCAGAAACATGCTAGGCATTGGACAGATAGGGCGAACATAAAATGAACTCTGTTCACTAACTACAGTTAGTTATCAGTCTTCATTAAAAAATAAATAAATAAATCTGTTTAATATTTGAACATTTTTCCTTGTTATAAAACAAATTGTCCAAAAGTTAATTTTAATGACTACGCAGGAGAGGATTAAAAGCAATCTTCCAACTTGTATATTGAGCAAGCAGATTGACTTTGTTTATAAACCACCATTCCAATGAATTGCCTGTAATTTAACCATTGAGTGATTTAACATTAAATATTCCTGATTCCCAATTGCTCTAGAAATTCTAGTAAGGGGATTCCTCATCCCTAAAATAAGATTAACTGATAGAAACAACTGTCAACATTTGATTTAGATAGAATATTGGTTTATGAGGAGACTTTTTTCATCTCCTTTCTTTACTTATTTATATTAATTGAGTGGCCTCAACTAATCATGAATTTGTGACCTCCATTTATAATATTACAGCATATATATCATTTTCTTATCTCTTTCCTCAAAGTCAAAGTTGTGCAATTGCTACGTGTTTTTTGTGTTATAAAAAATGAACAAATTTCTGCATATATATGTATCAAACTCTTAGGGTAAAGCTCTAAAATAAGGAAACTACAAAGTTACATATTTTATTTGCTTTTAAAAGAATTTACCTTAAAAGAATATAGTTTGTTATTCTCAATTATGTGAGAGGATGCACATTTTACTTCAGAATGTTTTGATCTATAGTAAACTAAGAAAAATTGTATTTTAATTTGGATATTTTTGATTACACCTGAGATTAAAGAGCTTCTACATTTTATTGGCATTTGTGCAACATTATTTGCAATCTACTTTTATCTTAATTTGTTATACATTGGCCTTTTGCATAAGCTTTCTATAAATTAAATTATTTCCTCACTATCTGTTGTAAATATTTGATTTGCTTTTTAAACTTTGGGCTTTCTTAAATAAGTTTTACTTTTTAATATTCAAGTTAAAGATATTAATATTTATTTCTTTTTTTAAGTTTACCATAATTAAAATTTTATGTTTAATATTTAATCTTTTTATTAAGAAACATGTTCATGACAATTAATTGTGATGACTATGTGGATTGAAAGAAAGAGTTCTAGGTATATAGTTAATTGGGAATTCTCAAATATATAATATAGTATTTATGTATCTGTTTGATCTTTGTTTTCCCTCTGCGTTGAAGATATATTTTTTATACTATCATTATTATAAAGCCCAATATTTTTTCTATTTCAAAAATTACAATTTTTAATTCTCTCAGGTAAAGGTAAAGGCCCTCCCGTTGATCATCGATTTGCTCAAGCGGGCCCAGTAACGTCTCCATTGGAGACTTTGTTGTTACTGTGTTTGGCATATCGAATACTCTCGGTAGCTTGCCGGGCTCTCCGAGAGGGGTGGAGGAATCGAACTCGGGTCGGCCATGTTGCTCGCTTGCAAGGCAAACGCCCTACCGCTGTGCTATCGCTTCAGCCCCATAGCACAGCCATAGGGCGTTCGCCTCACAAGCGGCCAACATGGCCGATCCAAGTTCGAATCCTCCGCCCCTCTTGGAGAGCCCGGCAAGCTACCGAGAGTATTCGATATGCCAAACACAGTAACAACAAAGTCTCCAATGGAGACGTTACTGGGCCCGCTCGAGCAAATTCTCTCAGAATTATCAGAAAAACACTTAAAATACTAATGATATTATACATCTTTAACTTTATTGCATTTTTAATAGAAACATTTTCCACTTCTCATCTTTAGGTATGATATCGCCTATTGATTTAACTACAAATTCATCAAGTGAGTAAGTATTCTTATCTTTCTATTTATTGTTATGTATTGAATTGAAGTTTGTCTACAACTTTCCTAACTCTTAGTAGTTGTCATTTAAAAATTTTATAATTTATTACTGTTTTTAAATAATTAATATGTCCTTGAAGTTTTGTAGTACATAAGTCTGCATGCATTTTCATGTATGTGATTCATGGTTTTCTTTTCAAACTTTTTTTTTAGTTTCAGAGTTAAATTAGAAGTACATTTTCAGTATCTTTTTGGTTCTCTATCAGATGGCTTTATTAAGAAGATTCGCAGCTAAATTCATGGGAGGAAACCATGAAGGTGGAGGGAAGAACTAGTGAGTACCCCTGATTTTATAAGTTTTTTCAATTAGGCAATCATGAAGTTAGAAACAGGAATTGGAAAAGTGTTGAACTATCAACTCTGCCCTCGAGTCTGACAATGTAAGTTTATTCTTCTATTTTAGTAAGGAAACTAAAAAGAGAGATAAACATTTAGTTTTAGGAGAACATAACATTTTTTTTTTTTTGCTTTTTGGGTCATACCAGCAATGATGCTCAGGCTGGCTCTGCACTCAGGAGTCACTCCTGGTGGTACTCAGGGACCATATGGGATGCAGGGCCCGAACCCAGGTCGGCGGTATGCCCCTGCCTGCTGTACTATCACTCTGGCCCCATAACAATGTTTTCTAACCTATTCTTTAGGCAACATCTGAAAAGCACTCCTTCCAGAGAAATCATTTCATATTCAGAAGATAAGGAAGAATTATGCAGGTGAAGGAGGGAGATCTGTGTAGGCATACCATATGTACAGTTTTAACATGAGTAAATAAGAGATTGAATTGATAAGAGATTGAATGAACAAACTAGGAAGAACCAACTCAAGTTGTATCATTCAGGCAGTTTATTCTCTCAAAAATACCTGTGCAAAGACTTTTAAGGTAGGAATAAAAGTTTGCCATACTTTGTTTTAGAAAAGTGACTCGCATGAAAATGATAGTGAGTTTGAATAGAGCAAATTTAAAGAAAGGAGGATAAGATTATTGATGCTGATCAGTCCATGACAAAATCAGGAAGAGAAGAGCATGGTAAATAAACTTTAGTTGTTTCATAATGACAATGAAAGTGGTGATGGATTGAGAAGAAAGTGCTTAAAGTTGAAGAAAGATTCTAAATTTCTAGACTGTATTATTAGGTAAAAAGTTGATTTCTAAGATAATATCTTGTATAAGAAATGGTAGAAAATGAATGGATTGGGGAAGATGAAACAGAAAATAAGCATATTCACCAAGGCCTTAATGTAAATGAAAGAACTGGATTCAATAACAAACTCCTAAATGATGTGTGTTGTGTCTCTTTGTGTTTGTGTTTTGTAGAGATATGTTTTAATTCATTTTCCCATGAAAAATGTACATTTTCACAATACATTGAATGTGAGAGCCTGTTTTGTTTTGTACTTGATACCTAATATGTGTATACGTATTTCTCATAAATTCTAAATATATCCAGAGGGCTTGTTACATTAATTGAATTTCCTGAGGCATAACTCATTTCCATGTGGTGCTAATAATCAGATAACTTCGGGTCTTAAATGCTAAAAATATTAGTGAGAGCAGCTACATAGCTTCTTAAAGAGTCTATTTGTCATATTTGCCTTTTAACTTTTGATAGAATATCAATTTTTTTCATTAACCCCTATCCTAGGCCTTCCTGTGTTTGGAAGATTTTCTCAGTGAGTTTTTGATGCAGTTTCATGCACAAGAAAAAAAAAACTATCATATCTAAAAGGGGCACCTCTATTACTTTACTTCTAGTAGAAGAAAGTTTGTCCTTGATTTCTAAGAGAAGGGTAAATGAAAATAGAAGGTGTTTGTGTTCTAACTCATTGGCCTCTCTGCCAGGCTCTTCTATAAGCCTTCCCACTGAATGGAATAGGTACTTTTCACAGTTAGTCATCTATTAATGACAGGATATGGTTTGAGAGATGCATAGTTAGACAATGTCATTGTCATGCAAATGTTAGGGGGTCTAATTGCTCAAATATAGACAGTATAACATTCTACGCAGCACCTAGGCATGACAGTCTAACCTATTGGGATTACTGTCAGAGTGATGCAGTCTTTGTTGACCTACCATCCTGAAAAGATTTGTGACTGTGAGCTCTCAGATGTGACAGAACTAGCAGTCTCTCTCATGTGGGAGCAGGCTGGGGAGGATGGTGAAACTGCAATTCAGCACTATGAGGATAAACTGTCTCAGGAAGGGGCAGGGAATGATGCTAGAGGGACCTTCTGGAGCCAAGGAAGGGAGGATGTTTTGGAAAATGGCACGTAGGATCAACCTGACGGAATTTTGGAAGGAATTTCAGAAATATGGAATATGATTGATGAAAAAAACTATTCAGTCTGGGTCTAAGAACAGAGTGCTCTGACAAAACACAAACTGGGTCACTCTTGGATATGTGCAAATATCTGGGGAATATTTAATGTGGTTTGTTTTTTAAATGTTATACAAGCTGCAAGGGTTTTCTGCCAGAGAGTCTCATGTATTTGTATTTAACATGAGATTGTTCCAGATCCATTCTAGTGGATTTTTGTGTTTCTGTCATTGTTATATAGCATCATTTCTTTTTGAATAATGTTTGATGATAAAAAAATTTAAAAATTAGAAAATACCAGCACATGAAAATAGAAAAAGTTGGATGAGAATAGTAGCTTCTACTGAGAGTTCACATCATCAGGAACTGATTAATTCTCATTAGAACACTGGAAGGTAGTGTTCCCTTACCAGGCTGCCCCAAGATGGACAAAAATAGCACAATTGATGAATGAATGATACTCTAAAACGTCCTTTCTTTTAAAAGCAGGAATTTTCTCTGACCTTTCACGTCTCTTTTTCCAATGAAAGCAGGAAATAAATCTCTAGTAAAAAGTACCCTCCCTTTACAGAGAGAGACACCCTTATCATCAGCGACAGGAAGCTGTGTAAACAAGCTCTGTTTAGCTCACTAAATTAGTTGTCCAAATCAAAACGTACAAGAATTTCTTTGTCCTGTCTACTCCTCACAGATTTATTGCTTCTCTGCCTAAAAGATACATAAACTTGCTGTTTTTGTCACTCACTTGCTTCCTCATTATATAGAATTTCATGTGCATAAAATTAAATTAGTCTTTTCTCCTGTTATCTTTCTTGGACCCAATTTATTTTTAGGTCAAGGAAAGGATCAAAATAAGTTAAGGGTAGAACCCTCAAAAATTTACCCTTCATAGGTTTGGTTAAAACAGTTTTTGCAAGTTGGAACACCGAATTGATAGAAGTTCAAAGATGTCCAAATATTACGTAATTATAATATAAAAGTACTGATGCTATCATTTATCATTTGACTAAATTTATTTGATTTGTCTTTGTGCCTTATCTTCCAAAAGGACAAATTTGAGAGATTTGAAAAGTTTATGATAAAGCACACATCAAAAAAATGGGAACAAGGAAGAGCATTTTCTTTGCATTTCTGGGATCCTGGGTTTGAACTTCAGCACTGCAAAAACAAGCAATCAAACAAGAAAACAAACCTAAAATACAAGAAGTGAAACTCACCTTTGAACTTCTTCTAGGGTGTGGGTAGCCTACATGTGAAAATGTTCAGATACAGCATCATGCTGTTTAAAATGCAGCTTACTCAACATGGGAAACAATGTCATTTTGGGGTCAGACATGTGTACTGAGTTTTGTATATGAAAGTGAAGTCATTGTGTTTGTTTGTTTGTTTGTTTGTTTGAGTGTCAATATTTTTAGAGTTTGTGAACTGATACAAATATTGTGGCAGCTGGAAAAATAAAATATCAAATCCTTAGATCTCCACTAAAAGTCAAAGTGAATTTTATTAGCCATAGAATCTAAGAAAATGGTCTTAAGGTCTGGAAACGTCAGAGATGATTCTTTTAAATAAAAAATACAGATCAGGGCCAGATCAAGACACATGTCAATCCTGAACATATTGGCACTACAGTGCCCCTAAAAACCCATATTTTTATCTGATAGCAAGTATCTATAAATGGGTATATAGCTGTCCCTGTGTGGGGGAAGGAGGTACGCTAATCAGTGCTCAGGAAGGGTCTTAGCCTTTCTCAAATTCCAATTTGTGTACTCCTAGCAGTTAAAAGTACTTTGCCCTTCATGCTGCTTTTCTGGCTAGGAAGCTGTTCAATAATCAGAAAGGTTTCTTGTGGGTTCAGCCCCTACTCCAAGAAGCTCAGAGAGCTTTGAGTAGCATTCCACCCTTTTCTCTCCTGCCTTAATCATCCAATTATTTATTATTGATGTAATTGTATTTGTATTGTTTACAACAATTCTAGAGAATAGAACTCTTCACTGAAGGGGACCATCCTGTTATATTCGCCAATTGCCTCGAGCAGGCCCCAGTAATGTCTCCTTCGTCCTAGCCCTGAGATTTTTAAAAAAGTGCCATATTCAAGGCTCTTTCAGAGTTAGGAGAATGAGACCCTTCATTTTTACTGGTATTTAGCATATTGGGTAAGCCATGGGGAGTTTGCCAGACTCTGCGTGTGGGCAGGTTACATTTGGTAGCCTGCCAGTTTGTTCAAAGTAGGAATGAGATGATAAGATGTTGTGCGGCCTCGAATGTAGCCATGTGCTTCCGGGAGCTGGGTTTTATAGTCTCTGAGTCTTGGACGTTCATGGGATTACTTGGCGCCAGGGGGCCAGTTGTTGGGTGTGAACCCCGCCTACTGGAATTTGGAGTATCTGGGTGGAGGATGCTTAGCCCCGATCTGAGTAGGCTTGGAGATCTCAGCCCCGGGACCCGCAAGCCTTTGTTCCTCTGCCGGTACCTTCATGTGTGTGGAGAGTGGTCTCAGCATGGTGGTGACTGGTTCTGGAGGTCTTCGGCTGCCGGAGCCCTGGTCGGGGCGGGGAGGAAAACTCAACCCGCTCCCCTCCAAGGGGCCCTGGCGAGGACAGTCAGGCACAGGGGCAGGAGGCTCTGTGCTGTTCTCTTCCGGGAGCTGGGTTTTATGGACCGTACTAAACATTATTTCCTCTTTTCTTCTCTTTTGGTACTACGTACTGTAGTTATCAGTGGCCACTCTTGACTTGATACTCAGGGGTTCGGCTCTTTCAGCAATTTTCCTAGCCTATAAGTGCTGCTTCCTTTTTCATGTTTCCTTTGATATTTTTGTTTCATACCCACCCTGCAATCCACCACTCATCTAAATGACATGTCTTTGAAGGAAACAATCTGTGCTTCCCCTGACTGTTTGCCACCTGCCTATAATTGGAAGCATGTACTGATGAAACTATCTTTGTCTTTCCTCATTTGGAGCAAGTTTATCTGGAAGTGAGCTGGACTGTAAGGCCAATGTTAAGCCCATTGTTAAGCCCATTTTAACAATACTAAGACCTGAGATCCTGGAACAGATGTCCAAAATTATTGGCGCTTGGGATCTGAGATGACACTCACTATATTGGCATGTGGATCGAAAAAGAATTCAAAACACATCAGGAAAAAAAGGATCATGCCAAGGAAGTGGGTAGTCTTGTCTTTACCCTTTTAGCTATTCCACGCAAAGGAAAAGTCTCTGCAGAGACTTATGATTTCTAGCTTCCAAGTCAAAGCTAGTCAAAGAAGCAAATGATCAAATTATTTCTGGGGTCAGAGAAAGAGTACAGCTGGTAGGGCATTTGCCTTGCACGCAGCTCACCCGGATTTGATCCTGATACCCTATATGGTCCCCAGATCCCATCAAGAGTGATCACTGAACACAGAGTCAAAAGTAAGCAGTGTCAGGCTATAAAATCAATACCCAAAAGTCCATGGCTTTCCTATATGTAAATAATGAGACAGAAGAAATTGTTATGAAAAAAAGCAACCCCAAGAGCTGGAGTGATAGCACAGTAGGTAGGGCGTATGCCTTGCACACAGCCGACCAGGGTTCGATTCCCAGCATCCCATATGGTTTCCTGAGCACCGCCAGGAGGAATTCCTGAGTGTGTGCAGAGCCAGGAGTAACCCCTGTGCATTGCCAGGTGTGACCCAAAAAGAAAAAAAAAAGAAAAAAGGAATCCCATTTACAACAGTGCCCCAGAAAATCAAGTACCTTGGAGTCAGTTTAACTAAGGAGGTAAAGGACCTCTACAAAGAAAACTACTCCGAGAAATAAAAGAGGACACGAGGAAATGGAAACATATTCCTTGCTTATGGATTGAGAGAATTAACATTATCAAAATGGCAATACTCCCCAAAGCATTAAACAGATTCAGTCAATCCCTATAAGTATACCCAAGGGATTCTTCAAAGAAAAAGATCAAACACTCCTGAAATTCATATGGAATAACAACCCCCCACGGATAGTGAAACCAATTCTTGGGAAAAAGAAGATGGGAGGCATCATCCTCCCCAACTTCAAACTCTACTACAAAGCAGTAACAATTAAAAAAGCATCATACTGGAATAAAGGCAGAGCTGCAGACCAATGGAACAGGGTGGAATATTCTTATACACAACCACAAATTTATGAACATCTAGTCTTTGATAAGGGAACAAGGAATGTGAAGTGGTGGAGCAAGGAAAGTCTCTTTAACAAATGGTGCTGGCATAACTGGACAACCACATGCAAAAGAATGGGCTTAAACCTCAACTTAACACCATGCACAAAAGTCAGATAAAAATGGATTAAAAACCTCAACATCAGACCAGAATCCATAAGGTACATAGAAGACAAGTTTGGCAAAACCCTCCACAATATTGAAGCTAAAGTTAAAGGTATCTTCAAAGATGTAAAACCACTGACCAACCAAGTGGAAACAGAGATAAACAAATGGAACTATATTAAACTAAGAAACTTCTGCACCTCAAAAAAGACAGTGACCAAAATACAAAGATAATCGCGTCGGCCCCTCACCTCCAGGTGGGTAGGGGGCGTCCAGCCGGGAAGTGCTCCTGCCCCCCAGCCGCGCCTCAGATTCCCGCCTGAAGCCCAGTGGGGAAAGTGCCAGTCCAGACTCGCGGGACCGCCCACCAGTCCGTCGGCCCTTCCCCTCCAGGTGGGTAGGGGGCGCCCAGCCGGGAAGTGCTCCTGCCCCCCAGCCACGCCTCAGATCCCTGCCTGAAGCCCAGTGGGAAAGTGACTGTCCACTACCCTTCCTTCATTCCAGGATCCTAAGTGGGAGTCGCCTGGGACAGGATAGGGGCGTGGCCACCAGGAAAGGGGCGTGGCCTCTTAAAAGTGGGCGTGGCCTTCTCCTCAGTGGGCAGCTGCTAACCCGGCCGCAGTTATATCACTCACATCAAGCACTCAGGACTGTCATCCCACAACTTGCCGCCTAATACCAACCAAAAATTTCCCACCTCTTCTACAACAATCCAACAACAGCCCACTCGCCTACTCAATTTGCAACAAAGACCTCTTGGGAAATAGCTGTAGAAGCTCAGTACCAAATAGAAGCTCCTCCAAAAGTTTCACTCAATGTCAGTTATAAAACAAAGTATAACGCCTGACTGAGAAGAAGGTCAAACTCAGAAACGTAGAAGGGTGCCTACCATCGACAAAACCTTATCCAAAATTGTTTCCCACTATACGAGGGAATAGTATAATCTGTGCTAGACGGGAACCGAGGCCCATTGTTCGGCTATAAAACTGAACGGCTCCTGGCAGTCTCTCCTCATTCAACCAGGTACAGCCTGCCCACGGCTTGAGACTTCCCCAGGGAATGCGCAGCTAGCTCGATCGCCTATTATTGCGGATTGTCTCCCTTGACCTGCGCGGGACGGGAACTGAGGCAACATCACATCCCACAGCAACAAAGCTGAACGGATCCGGGAACTCTCTCCTCACTCAACCAGAATAGTAACAGTGAACGTGAAGGACTAAAGCCCACTGGTCACAATAGTAAAGCAACGCAAAAGCCCACCAAACTTTCTTATTGAAGAGGTTAGCCCAGAAGACACCAACAGTATTGTAGTGTTAGACAACCTCTCTGACAAGGAATTCAGAAGGGAGCTACTTAGGATGCTTAGGGAACTAAAAGAAACAATGGAAAGCAATGCCAATAAAAGACAAGAGGATTTGAAGGCAGAAATGAGGAAAATGCAATCGGAAATGTCGGACCTGAAAACCCTGGTAGGCAAATTGAAAACCTCAGTGGAAGGCCTCAGAAGCAGAGTAACAGCGGCTGAGAACAGAATCAGTGAGCTCGAAGATGAAGTTCAGAGACTCGCCAGAAAAGAGCAGAAAATGGAAAAGAAACTCACAGTTCGGGAACAGATGGCAAGAGAAGATCGTGATGAAGCTAAGAGGGGTAACATAAGAATTATTGGAGACCCAGAGGGACAGGAAGAGAACCCTGATGAAGAAGAAACTGTCAAAGACATCATTGCTACAACATTTCCAGAGCTGAAGAAAACTTGTGACCACATTCAGGAGGCCCGAAGGGTACCAGCTAGAAGAAATCCGAACAAAAATACCCCAAGACACATCCTGATCAAAATGACCAAAACTTTAGACAGAGACAAAATTCTGAAAGCAGCAAGATCGAAGAAAGAAATCTCTTACAAAGGAGCATCCTTAAAATTCACAGCTGATTTTTCTGATGAAACCCTCAGGGCCCGAAAACAGTGGTGGGACATAGTAAAAAAAACTCAATGAAATAAATGCCTCTCCAAAATTACTTTACCCAGCGAGACTCTCATTCATAATAGAAGGAACAACACACAGTTTCACAGACAAACAACAGCTCAGGAACTTCATAGACTCAAGACCATGGTTACAAGTACAACTAAATGGGCTACTTTAAGACAGGACAGGCCCCTCAAATATACCTAATTTCAACAGAACAATGGGACAAAATTCCATAACAATAATCTCTCTCAATGTCAATGGGCTAAACGCACCAATTAAAAGACACAGAGTGGCAGGTTGGATTAGAAAATTGAACCAAACATTCTGCTGCCTGCAAGAAACACACCTTAATAGTCAAAACAAACACAGACTCAGAGTCAAAGGCTGGAAAACAATCCTACAGGCAAACAGCTCCCATAAAAAAGCTGGGGTAGCCACCTTAATATCAGACCACATCGATTTCAGAGTGAAGAAGGTCATAAGAGACAGTGAAGGCCATTTCTTAGTGATCAAAGGATCTGTACAACAGGAAGAACTTACAGTAATAAATGTATATGCACCTAGTGAGAGACCAGCAAAGTACTTAAAACAACTACTCATAGATTTGGAAAAAGACATCAATAGTAACACAATACTAGTGGGAGACTTCAACACTGCTTTGTCACCTGTGGATAGATCAACCAGACTCAAGCTTAGCAAGGACATACTTCATCTGAGTGAAACAATGGAAGAAAAGGACTTAGTAGATATATACAGGACACTTCATCCTCAAAAGGCTGAATACACATTCTTCTCAAGCTTACATGGAACATTCAACAAGATAGACCACATGCTGAGCCACAAAACATACCTCCATAAAATTAAGAAGATAGAGATTGTATCAACAATCTTCTCAGATCACAATGTGCTAAAATTAGAAGTAAATCACACACAAAAACAGAAAACTAAATCAAACACCTGGAAATTAAACAGTGCGCTATTGAACATTGAGTGGCTTAGACAGGAAATCAAAGAGGAAATCAAAAGATTCCTAGAAACGAATGAAAATGAGGACATGAGTTACCAAAACTTATGGGACACAGCAAAAGCTGTCTTAAGAGGAAAGTTTATAGCTCTACAAGCATTCCTCAGAAAGGAGGACCGGGCCCACATAAATAAACTAACCTCACAGCTCAAGAGCTTGGAGAAGGACCAACAAAAGGAGCACAACCCGAACAGGAGGAAGGAAATTATAAAACTCAGAGCAGAGATTAACGAGATGGAAACACAAAAAACAATCTGAAAGATTAATGAAACCAAGAGCTGGTTCTTTGAGAAAATTAACAAGATCGATAAGCCCCTAACAAAACTCACAAAGAAGGGAAGAGAGAAAACCCTAATAAACCGAATCAGAAATGAAAAGGGGGTCATCACAACAGAAACTACAGAAATTCAGAGGATCCTCAGGGAATACTTTGAGAAGGTTTATGCCACGCAACATCAAAACCTCTCGGAAATGGATAAATTCCTAGACTCCTACAGACTCCCAAGGCTGAACCAAGAAGACCTGGAATACCAGAACAGACCTATCACCATCAAGGAAATTGAAATGGTAATAAAAAGTCTCCCCAAGCACAAAAGCCCTGGCCCGGATGGATTCACTAGTGAATTCTTCCAAATCTTTAAAGAAGACTTACTCCCAATCCTCTTTTAGCTTTTCCACGAAATTGAAATATCAAAAACACTTCCGAATAGTTTCTACGAAGCGAATATCACACTGATACCAAAAGCAGACAGAGATAATACAAAGAAAGAGAATTACAGGTCGATATCCCTGATGAACACAGATGCAAAGATCCTTAACAAACTACTAGCAAATAGAATCCAACTACTCATCAAAAAGATCATACACCATGACCAAGTAGGATTCATCCCAGGGATGCAAGGATGGTGCAACATTCAGAAATCAATCAACATAATCCATCATATCAACAAAAGAAAAGATAAAAAGCATATGATCATATAAATAGATGCAGAGAAAGCATTTGACAAGATTCAGCACCCCTTTATGATGAAAACCCTAGCCAAAATGTGTATAGAGGGGACTTTCCTCAGCATAGTTAAAGCCATCTACCACAAGCCTACAGCAAGCATCATCCTCAATGGGGAAAAACTGAGAGCCTTCCCTCTAAGATCAGGGACGAGACAAGGATGCCCACTCTCTCCACTGCTGTTCAATATAGTACTGGAAGTACTTGCAATAGCAATTAGGCAAGAAAAAGATATTAAGGGCATTCAGGTAGGAAAGGAAGAAATCAAGCTCTCACTATTCGCAGATGATATGTGACTATACTTAGAGAACCCAATAACCTCCACCAAAAAACCCCTAGAAACAAAAGACTCGTATAGTAAATTTGCAGTCTATAAAATCAATACCCAAAAGTCCATGGCTTTCCTATATGAAAACAGTGAGAGAGAAGAAAGCGACATGAAAAAAATAATCCCGTTCACAATTGTGCCCCAGAAAATCAAGTACCTAGGCATCAGCTTAACTACGAAAGTAAAGGACCTGTACAAAGAAAACTACAAAACGCTACTTCAGGAAATAAAAGAGGACATGTTGAAATGGAAAGATATCCCCTGCTCATGGGTCAGGAGACTTAACATTGTCAAAATGGCAATACTACCAAAAGCATTGTTTAAATTCAATTCAATGCCTATAAGGATACCCATGACATTCTTCAAAGAAATGGAGCAAACACTCCTGAAATTTATATGGAACAATAAGCCCCCACGAATAGCTAAAGCAATTCTTGGGAAAAAGAAAATGGGAGAAATCAACCTCCCTAACTTCAAACTCTACTAAAAAGCAGTAAGAATTAAAACAGCGTGGTACTGGAACCAAGGCAGAACTGCAGACCAATGGAATAGGGTTGAATACACTGACATCTCCCCTCAATCATATGATCATCTAATCTTTGATAAAGGTGCAAGAAATGTGAAGTGGAGTAAGGAAAGCCTCTTTAACAAATTGTGCTGACACCACTGGACGGCTACATGCAAAAAAATGGGCTCAGAACTCTGCCTAACACCATGCACAAAGGTAAGATCAAAATGGATTAAAGACCTCAACATCAGACCAGACACCATAAGGTACATTGAAGACAAAGTTGGCAAAACCCTCCATGACACTGAGGCTAATGGTATCCTCAAAGATGCCACGCCACTGCCCGAGCAAGTGAAAACAGAGATAGATAAATGGGACTATCTTAAACTAAGAAGCTTCTGCACCTCCAAAGAAACAGTGACCAAAATACAAAGACAGTCTACAGAATGGGAAAGGATATTCACCGAATACACATCTGACATGGGGTTGATAACAAGGATATACAAAATACTGGTGGAACTCCACAGGAAGAAAACATCCAACCCCATCAAAAAATGGGGCAATGAAATGAACAGAAACTTTCTCAAAGAAGAAATCTGAATGGCAAAAAAGCACATGAGAAAATGCTCTACATCATTAATCATCAGGGAGATGCAGATCAAAACTACAATGAGATACCATCTCACACCTCAGAGTCTGGCCCACATTCAAAAGAATAAAAGCAACTGATGCTGGCGCGGATGTGGCGAGAAGGGGACACTCCTTCACTGTTGGTGGGAATGCCGACTAGTTCAGCCCTTTTGGAAAACAGTGTGGACATTTCTCAAAAAATTAGAAATTGAGCTCCCATTTTACCCAGCGATATCACTCCTGGGAATATACCCCAGAGAGGCAAAAATGTGTAGTCGAAGTGACATCTGCACTTGTTTGTTCATTGCAGCACTCTTTACAATAGCCAGAAACTGGAAGAAACCTGAGTGCCCAAGAACAGATGACTGGTTAAAGAAACTTTGGTACATCTATACAATGGAGTACTATGTAGCTCTTAGAAAAGATGAAGTCATGAAATTTACATACAAGTGGTACAATATGGAAAGTATCATGCTAAGCGAAATGAGTCAGAAAGAGAGGGATAGACATAGAAAAATTGCATTCATCTGGGGGATATAAATCAACAAAATATGAGATCAATACCTAAGAATAGCTGAGATCAGCACCAGGAGGATTTCTCCATAAATTAGAGGCCAGCTGGATATTCTAGGGGAAAGGGCAGTTCAGATAGAGAAGGGAACACCAAATGAAAGGTGTTTGGAGGATCCTCCCAGGAGGGGAAATGCCTGTTGAAAGTAGACTATGGACTGAACATGATTGCCACTCAATGCCTCTTTTGCAGATCACAACACCCAAAAGGAGAGAGAGAACAAAGGTGAATGCCCTTCCACAGAGGCAGGGTGGGAGGGCAGTGGGGGGAGGATATTATCCATGGTGGTGGAAAATGGGCACTGGTGGAGGGATGGGTATTTGATCATTGTATGACCGAAACCCAAGCACAAAGATTTGTAAATCTACAACTGTACCTCATGGTGCTTCACTACTAAACTTAAAAAAAAAGTTAATTTAGTTGCTTTAAAATATGACATTATATTAAATAAAAATGTTAATACTCAAAATGAAATTGAAAACTAACAAATACTTGTAAAAGTTTAATAGGTTATCCTATGCTAAAATTTTTTGTCAAAAATATATGAATAAAACTTATATTTTATATTAAAAAAAGATAATCTACAGAGTGGGAAAGGATATTCACCCAATGTCCATCTGATAAGAGGTCGATATCAAGGCACTAGCTCAACTCTACAAGAAGAAAACATCCAACCCCATCAGAAAATGGGGCGATGAAATGAACATAAACTTTCTCAAGGAAGAAATATGAATGGCCTAAAGACACATGAAAAAATACTCTTCATCACTTATCACAAGGGAGATGCAGATCAAAATAACTATGAGATATCACCTCACACACAGAGAATGGCCCAAATCCAAAAGAACAAATGCAACCGATGTTGGCGTGGATGTGGGGAGAGATGGACTCTCCTTTACTGCTGGTGGTAATTCTGACTGCTTGCCCTTTTGGAAGACAATATGGACGCTTCGCAAAAAATTAGAAATTGAGCTCCCATTTGACCCAGCAATACCACTTCTGGGAATATATCCCAGAGATTCAAAAAAGTATAGTCAAAATGACATCTGAACTTGTATGTTCATTGCAGCACTGTTTATAACAGCCATAATCTGGAAAAAAAAAAACCCTTGTGCCCGAGAACAAATTACTGGTTAAAGAAACTTTGGTACATCTACACAATGGAATACTATGCAGCTGTTAGTCATGAACTTTGCATATAAATGGATCAACATGGAAAGTATCATGCTAAGTGAAATGAGTCAGAAAGAGAGGGACAGACATAGAAAGATTGCACTCATCTGTGGAATATAAAGTAACATAATGGGAGACTAACACCCAAGAATAGTTGAGATAAGTACCAGGAGGTTTGCTTCATGGCTTGGAAGCCGACCACACATGCTGGGGGGAAAGACAGCTCAGAGAGAGAAAGGAACAGCAAGCAAAGGGTGTTTGGAGGACCTTCTTGGGAGATGTCTTCTGAAAGCAGACTCTAGACCGAAAATGATGGTCACTCACTCAATACCTCTATTACCAACCACAACACCCAAACGGAGAGAAAGAGAACAAAAGGGAATGTCCTGCACAGAGGCAGGGTGGGGGTGGAGGGAGGGATACTGGTATCATTGGTGGTGGAGAACGGGCACTGGTGGAGGGATGGGTATTCTATCATTGTATAACTGAAACGCAAGCACGAAAGTTTGCAAGTCTACAACTGTACCTCATGGTGATTCACTAATAAAAATTGTTTAAAAAGTAAGAGCAGAACATTGCTGGGCGTGGCCCCCAAATAAAAACAAACAAAAAGCAAATTATTTCTCTAATCCTCATTCTCTATCTTATGACAGCTGAGAAAAGTCCAGAGCCAGAGAAGATAGTACCGGACTTAGGCATTTGCTTTGCATGTGACTAACCCTGGTTCTCTTAATGCACCACTTTCCCCAACCACTGCTGGAAGTATTTCCCGAGCACAGATCCAGAAGTTAGCCCCCAGAACTCACAGCTGTGACCTCAAATCTCCAATATCTCCAAATTGCAAAATCCTTTATAACTAGATATCATAGGATTAAGGTGCTTGCATTTCACATAACTGTTCCTGTTTCAATTCATTGTACTATTTTTCATGCCCTGAGCACAATTTGGTGGTTATCCTCAAAGCAAAAAAACCCAAATCTTATCTAAATCCCAGTGCAACATATATGGTCTCTTGAGTTCTGCCAAGGAATGATCACTGATCACAGAGTCAAAAGTAAGCCCTAAAATCACTTAGACGTAATTCCACCCCCCACTTCCCAAGTTTTCATGCTTATAACTGTTACAAGAATACAACAGAAATTTACAACTCTGATGGGGAAAAAGGAAAAGTTTATTAATATACTGAGAAACTTTAATGAGTAAAGAAGATAAACATTCTTAAGTCAGGAAGAAAGGAAGGCTGGTGGTGGGCAGCACTGCTTTTCACTGAATAGAACTGCCTTCCTGGATACTCACTGAAAACTAAGATTCATCCATGGAAGCAACATTCAGTTGCACAGTGGATTTTTAATATTATATTTTTCTGAATACTATACAGGGCTAATTAATATCATCATCACTTACTGCATGAAATTCAAGTTTAACTGGGCTTTCTGTATTTTTGTTTGCCAATTTCAGGCAACCCTACCAGTTGAAAAAGTTTTGAATGACTTACCTTGACAGTTAAAAGACAGTGGAAGGGATTTGAGTCACCTGTGATGGGAAATTGCAGAGAGCCAATAAATAATCTGACTGAGAAACCCCAACAAATCCCCCACAGACAATAAATAAATGGGTGAAATAAAGCTTAGTGGCTTTAACCCACTAAGATCCATGAGTTATTTGTTGTTATGGCATATTCTCACTTGTCATAGGTATGTGGACTCAACCATGTGATTATGGTTGAGTCCATAAATAAAGATTAAAGTTGGAAAAATAAACATATATATACTTTGTATTGCAAATATCCAGATCCTCCAAATTTCAGTAGGCGGGGGTCACACCCACCAACTGGCCCCCTGGCACTGTGTAATCCCATCAACGACCAAGAATCAGAGACTATAAAACTCAGCTCCAGGAAGAGAACAGCATAGAGTCTCCTGCCCCCATGCCTGGCTGTCCTTGCCGGGGCTCCTTGGAGGGGAGCGGGTTGAGTTTCCCTCCCCGCCTCGACCAGGGCTCCGGCAGCTGAAGACCTACAGAACCAGACACCACCATGCTGAGACCACTCTCCGCACACATGAAGGTACTGGCAGAGGAACAAAGGCATGCGGGTTCTGGGACTGAGATTCCCAAGCCTACTCAGATCGGGGCTGAGCATCCTCCACCCAGATCCTCCAAATTCTAGTAGGTGGGGGTCACACCTACCAACTGGCCCCCTGGCGCTGTGTCACTGTCACTGTCACTGTCCTTCAGTTGTTCATCGATTTGCTCGAGTGGGCCCAGTAACGTCTCCATTGGAGACTTTGTTGTTACTGTGCTTGGCATATCAAATACGTCATGGATACCTTGCCAGGCTCTGCTGTGCGGGTGAGATACTCTCAGTAGCTTGCCAGGCTCTCTGAGAGGGGCAGAGGAATCGAACTCGGGTCAGCCATGTTGACTGCGTGCAAGGCAAACACCCTGTGCTATTGCTCTGGCGCTGTGTAATCCCATCAATGGCCAAGACCCACAGACTATAAAACCCAGCTCCCAAAAGCGCACAATGCGGCCGTGCAACATCTTATTATCTCATTCCTACTTTGGACAAACTGGCAGGCTACCTAATGTAATCTGCCCACATGGCAGAGTCTGGCAAACTCCCCGTGGTGTACCCAATATGCCAAATATCAGTAACAATGATGGGTCTCATTCTCCTAACTCTGATAGAGCCTTGGATATGGCACTTTTCTAAAAATCTCAGGACTAAGATGAAGGAGACGTTACTGGGGTCTGCTCGAGGCAATCAACAAATAACAGGATGGTCGTGATCGTGATCATGCAAATATCCACATGCAACTTTCACCTGAACTAATAATACACATTTCACTAAAGGTTTACAAGTGGTACAATCCAACTAAAAATTTAGATGTAAGGGAAATCAGTAATTTGGATAACAATATATCTACACAAAGTACATCTATATAGCAGGAAACAAAAATTTTCCAAATGACAGTATTTAAAAACTGATAGTAATTGTAAAAATCTAAATGTTGGTACCATTGTACCATCAGGTCCATTAAGTGATTAAGTGATTAAGTGTTAAAACAATAAATAATTCTTAAAATTAGAAGACAAAGGCTCATTATCTTCAATAGGACAAAATATTTTTTTTTAAGTTGGAGCCAAAACTACTGGTGCCCAATCAGCACCCATTGTTCTCTTATTATTTGAAATAGTTTTACTTTCTCAATTACTTTGTTTTGAGGCTGTACTGGGAGGCAATGTGCACATCTAATTTTCTTTCTCACACTCCTTTTCTGACAAGAATAGTTCTGTGACATAATTAAGACCAATAACAAGTTAAAGACACTTAGGAGTACCCCAAAGAGAATGGAGAAAACTAACTAGGTACAAACTTTAATTTTTGTCTTTTTCTGAACTAGAGCACATATACAACGTTGGAGATGGCATAGTTATTTATGACATAGGACATATGTAAAGCACTAAAAGCTATATGCAAAGGAACGATGAAGAATACAGTTGGGCACTGGGTGTGGACTGCCTTTCCTATGGCAAGCTGTTTTTGCTAAAGGCACTGAATAGTCCATAATCCTTTAAAAGAAAGTATAATTCTTTACAGATATACCACCAAATAGAAATAAATCTAAGATGCCAAGTTAAAACGGAGGAAATGGGGTCGGAGCAATAGCACAGCAGGTAAGGTGTTTGCCTTGCACGCGGCTGACTTGGGTTCGATCCCTAGCATCCCATGTGGTCCCCCAAGCACCACCAGGAGTAATTTCCTGAGTGTAAAGCCAGGAGTAACCTCTGAGCATTGCTGGGTGTGACCCCCCAAAAAATAAATTAAATAAATTGGATTCTTTAAAAAATGAAAATCACTTAATCACTTAGTCACTTAACTTCCAGTTAGTCATTGATTTACTCGAGCGGGCGCCAGTAATGTCTCCATTTGTTCCTGTCGTGTGCTAGTGTAGCCCAATGGCATCTGTTCGCTCTAGGAACATGAAGAGCCTCAAACCGATCGTTCATGATCTTGACGAAGAAGTCTGACCATCTGGTAGGTGGGCAGCCACGCGGTCTTTTGACATCCCGTGGAATCCAGTTGGTAACAGCTCTCATCCAGTGGTCGTCGTTAAATTTCATTACGTGACCAGCCCATCTGATTTTTTTTTTTAGCATGCACCCACACTTTTTTTTTTAACAGTTGTAGATATACAATTTTTTGTGCTTGGGTTTCGATTATACAATGATCAGATACCCATCCCTCCACCAGTGCCCATTTTGCACCACCATGGATAATATCCCCCCACCCCCATCCCCCCATCCCCCCCTGCCTCTGTGGCAGGGCAATCCCCTGTGTTCTCTCTCTCCTTTTGGGTGTTGTGGTCTGCAAAAGAGGCATTGAGTGGCAAACATGTTCAGTCCATAGTCTACTTTCGACATGCATCTCCCCTCCTGGGAAGATCCTCCAAACACCCTTTGTTTGGTGCTCCCTTCTCTATCTGAACTGCCCTTTCCTCTAGGATACCTGGCTGGCCTCTAAGTTATGGAGTAATCCTCCTGGTGCTGATCTCAGCTATTCTTGGGTATTAATCTCATACTTTGTTACTTTATATCCCCCAGATGAATGCAATCTTTCTATGTCTATCCCTCTCTTTCTGACTCATTTCGCTTAGCATGATACTTTCCATATTGTACCACTTGTATGTAAATTTCATGACTTCATCTTTTCTAACAGCTACATAGTACTCCATTGTGTAGATGTACCAAAGTTTCTTTAACCAGTCATCTGTTCTTGGGCATTCAGGTTTCTTCCAGTTTCTGGCTATTGTAAAGAGTGCTGCAATGAACAAACAAGTGCAGATGTCACTTCGACTATACATTTTTGCCTCTCTGGGATATATTCCCAGGAGTGGTATTGCTGGGTCAAATGGGAGCTCAATTTCTAATTTTTTGAGAATCGTCCATATTGTTTTCCAGAAGGGCTGAACCAGTCGGTATTCCCACCAACAGTGAAGGAGTGTCCCTTTCTCGCCACATCCATGCAAGCATCGGTTGCTTTTGCTCTTTTGAATGTGGGCCAGTCTCTGAGGTGTGAAATGGTATCTCATTGTGGTTTTGATCTGCATCTCCCTGATGATTAATGATGTAGAGCATTTTCTCATGTGCTTTTTTGCCATTCGGATTTCTTCTTTGAGAAAGTTTCTGTTCATTTCATTGCCCCATTTTTGGATGGGGTTGGATGTTTTCATCTTGTGGAGTTTAACCAGTATTTTGTATATCCTTGTTATCAACCCCTTTTCAGATGTGTATTCGGTGAATATCCTTTCCCATTCTGTAGACTGTCTTTGTATTTTGGTCACTGTTTCTTTGGAGGTGCAGACGCTTCTTTTTGACACCTTGGCAAATGAGACAGCGTCCCTGATTCTTGATCGCCGACGGATGTCGGTACTCTGGATTCGTTCTCTCATTTGAGTGAAACGTGATATTCCAAGCATAGCTCTTTCAATTTTTCTTTGGGAGACCTGAACAGCGTTCTCATCCTGTTTGCGTAGGAAAATAAAAAATGAAAATAAAATATAAAATAAAATGAAGGAAGTATGTAACAGGAAAGCTTGCCTCCGCAAAGTCAAATTAAAATTCATAATAAAACCAAAAATACTTAAAGGGGGCATGATGTTTTGGAATTTTAGTTGTTTTATAGTAAAAATATGTTTGTTTCAATGTTGGTGGAGAATACACAGAGTTTATTCCAATGTACTTAAGTTTATAGCAAGGAATTCCACTTCTAGAAATTTATTATAGAAATGTTCAAGGTACATGTGAATGAATGTTCTGAAGATTTTTGTTAAATAATTAGAACTTCAAACACATTGGCCAAAAGTAGGTTTGTTAAATTAGAATCATTTTATTAATTATAATTTATGCTGTAATCTTACATAAAAATTTAATAAGAGACTGTGGATTTGGCTCAGTGATAAAGTGATTGTCTTGTATGCAGTCTATCTGGGTTCAATGCCCAGAATGGCAAAAGTTAAAATTAAGCAAATGAATAGATGTATAAATTAAACAACCATTAGCACAGGGGGTAAGGCGTTTGCCTTGCAAGCAGCCAACATGGCTACCCGAGTTCAATTCTTCTGCCCCTCTCAGAGAGCCCGGCAAACTACCGAGAGTCTCTTGCCCGCATGGCAAAGCCTGGTAAGCTCCCTGTGATGTATTTGATATGCCAAACACAGTAACAAGTGTCACAATGGAGATGTTGCTGGGCCCGCTTGAGCAAATCAATGAAGAACAGGAGGATAGTGACAGTGATATTACTGAATTACTATATGATGAATATATAGGTGATATGTTTTACTGATAATTCGTATACATACATATGAATTATAAACCTTATACTCTTTCACACAGGGAAATGCCCCTACTTTGCATCATTTGTCTTGCTTGTGTGTATGTGTGACTTGGGCCTTCCATTTTCTCACATGCTTAGTTGTGAGCTTGCCATGAGTAGCACACTATAGTTGCAGCATTCTCACAAACTTGGTTATGAAGAACCCTAATTATCATACTTTGTTGTGGCATCAGGGATCCCACAGAGCAGAACTTCTATGACTATGTACGGTTGATGCTGGGATCTAATTTAAGGTGGTATTGGCCTCCCGCTGGCAAAGAGGTGCTTTTGCTTCTGAACTATCTCTGGTCCTCTGAATATAGAATTCCACAGTGGTTCATATTACTAACTAATCTGTGCTTTTTTAAAAAATATACTTGGTGCTGTTACACTTAATTTTCTTTGTTCATTCCCATCTGGAGGTTCAACATATACCTATACTATGTTCTTTAAAAAAATAGTTTAATTTTTGACTCTTAATCTTTTTTTCTCTTATAAAATGTAAGCATTTTATAAGATGTAAGGCAGCTCAGATAGAGAAAGGAGCACCAAATAAAGGGTGTTGGGAGGATCCTCCCAAGATGGGAGAAGCATGCTGAAAGTACACTATAGACCGAACATGATTGCCACTCAATGCTTCTTTTGCAAACCACAGCAACCAAAAGGAGAGAGAGAACAAAAGGGAATGCCCTGCCACAGAGGTGGGGTGGGATGCAGGGGGTGGGAGGGTAGGAGGGATACTAGGATCATTGGTGGTGGAGAATGGGCACTGGTGTAGGGATGGGTACTTGATCATTGTATAACTGAAACCCAAGCACAAAAATTTATAAGTCTACAACTGTACCTCATGGTGTTTCACTAATAAAAATTAAAAAAATATATATATGGTAGTGGGAAAGTGTAAAAGTGGTGGGATTGTGCTGAAATATTAAATGTAATAAACTATTGCGAGCAACTTTATAAAAATAAGATTAACTTTAAAAAAATGTAAGCATGATGCAAGATGACAACCTACTAGCACACTTCTTTGTACTATTTATTAAATAATTTTATGGTGCAAAATTTCTTTAAATAGGCCTGCCAAAATATCCATATTTCTAGATATTTCTTAGAAATCTGAATAATCAAATTTTCCAATGTTTTTCCTGGGCAACTTTAGGCAGTTAAAAAGTTGGTGAAGATCTTCAGTTATACAATATAAAATAATAAACAACTCTTGCTTTTTTCCCTTCTCTCTTGTCACTGTTCTATGTGATAGAGCACTAAATAACTGAATTTGACTAGAACTGTCAAAAAAAACTAGTGGATATCTTATTTGAACATTTCAAATTGTGGGAAGATTTCCTGCCTCTCCATAACTACCTTCCCTAAGTCCATTCTAAAGCCCAAGGGATACATTAGAAACATTGATGGAAAATAACTAAAGAATAAAGAGCAAGGGAAGATAGGCTGGGGAGAAAATAAAGACATATTCCCAAGGATATCTTTGATCTGTAAGAAGCTTAAGTGCCTTTGGATAAGAGAACTGCAGGAAAAGACTCTGAGAAATAGAAGCCAGGCACACCAGCTACCACTATTGGGAGACCCACCAGACTATTCCAGGTATACTCAGAGAGGCTGTAGTTATTATTCAGAAATCATTCTCAACTGAAAATTGGTGGTATTCTCACCTTCATTTTTCTATTCATTGCCAACCTCCTAAGTCTTAACTTTTGACTCCTGGGTAGCCACAATTCTCTCTCCAGCCATGGAGGTCACCCACACGAGCCTGAGGTGACATGAAGAGATACCATTTAGAAGTCGTCTTTCTAATTGAGAGACCTGCCAGAGTCCCAGGAAGCTCTGGCATCACAGGGTGTGAGGGAAGAGCTGCTTTTGAAGTGGCTGAAAGGTTATTTCTTCCCAGACAAGGCTTTTGGAAATGATAGCCTGGGAGGAAAATGGCTCTGTGCCAATTCTAATACATGCTCAAGCTCAAGGTCCTGAAGATAGAAAGAAAATGCCTTTGATGACGGTTCTTTTCTTTTCCTTTTTGCCTTATTATTTTCTTCTTCTTGGGAACTGAAAAGATTTTTTTACAAAGAACCAGGAAGCAAATGGTGAATATATAGCGTTGCCATTGCTTTCACTGGGAATATTGATTTTGCTAACTTCAAGTTTAAATTATTAACCTTTAGATAAACCAAAAATAACTAAGTAATTACATTTGAAGCTTGCAGACTTTGTTTTTGGGTTCTAAATTTCAGTTCAATTGCTATTTACTTATTTTTGACACTACATATGGCCAAGTAATGTACCTGGAGGAAGAAGTTAATAAGATGCAGTTTGTTCCACTCAAATATTTCAGTATGACAAAATAAGAGAAGATCATTCAGTTGGGTATTTTCTATTTAGTTAAATGTAAATGTTCCTTTGTATTAAAATCTGCTACTGTACTTAAACTAATAATAACATGGGCTAAGCCTCCCCACGTTAGAGAGTTAAAAGACAATTTCTGAGGGGGTTATAAATGAGGAAAGTAAGAAATCAGTTATTCCAGTGCTTGGAAAATGGATTATTTCTTTAAAAGTTAAACTACAACCCATAAGATATAAAAACATATATAAAACTGAAATGGGCTTAATCATAGTAATCAATTAATCATTGGAACACTAGATGATTTGTATAAACTTATGTTAATGTAAGAAATGAAGACATAAATGGCTCCATGCTCCAAAGCAGACAAATATGGCTCCATGAATATGAAATTCTAAGGCCCTCCCGTTGATCGTCGATTTGCTCGAGCAGGCCCAGTAACGTCTCCATTGGAGACTTTGTTGTTACTGTGTCTGGCATATCGAATACTCTCGGTAGCTTGCTTGGCTCTCCGAGAGGGGCGGAGGAATCGAACTCGGGTCGGCCATGTTGGCCGCTTGTAAGGCGAACGCCCTACCCGCTGTGCTATAATTGTAAAGACAGAAGGGCATTAGTATTCACTGAGGTCAAGGCATTGGGATAAGTAGCTTGGAAATTAATTGCCAGGGGGTGTCTGGTAATAGTCTGGTAATAGTGAAATAGTCTATACCTTGATTGTGGTAGTGCTTGTAAGGTAGATTACTATAAGCTTCAAATAGGTACATTTTGTTGTATGTAAAATATATTTAAATAAAATTATCATTAACAAAAAGTGAGTTTGGACCCAAAAGAAGAAAAAAAGGTTAAGACAGGAGGAAAGAATGGGAACTGAAAGAGGGATGAATACTAGACCATTGTATGACTGAAATGTAATCACTTAACTGTGTAAGTCTGTAATTGTATCTCACCGTGTTTCATTAAATGTGGAAAAAAAAAGAATAAAAAAATTTTAAAACAAAATGATCAAAAACAGAGGCAGGAATAAAGGAAAGAAGACAGAAGGTAGGAGGTGGAGGGAGAAAAAGAAATAGAGAGTAAGAAAAAGAAGGAAAGAAGTGCTAAAAGATTCAGTTTGAGCAATATTAGTTACCCCAACTGTGTAAGAAATAAAAAGAATAAAAATTCACTAGGAATTTGGAAAAGAAAAAAATTATTTAAAGAAATTTGTTCCAGAGAAAGGAAAGAGAAGTCTTTTCTTCTTATCATATGTAATCAGGGTCTTTTAAGTGCACTCATGTAATCTGAAATTGCAGAATACAAGGACTATTATCCTTTATTCCCATAAGCTTAAAATATATTTTTATTTATTTTTGCTGTCTTTAATTTCTTTTGAAATATTTTATAGTTTTCAGTGCAAATTTTATTATGGTAAATTTCTAAATATTTTATTCTTTAAAAATATTATTATAAAAGGAATTGTCAACTCTTTCTGAAAGTTTGTTTTCAAAATATTTTTTATTTATTATTATTTTTTTATTATTAGTGAAACACCATGAGGTACAGTTGTAGATTTACAAATTTTTGTACTTGGATTTCAGTCATACCATGCTCAAATACTCATCCCTCAACCACTGCCCATTTTCCACAACCAGGATAATATCCCTCACCCCCCATCCCCCCTACCCTCCCAACCCCCCCTACCACTGTGGCAGGGTATTCCCTTTTGTTCTCTCTCTCCTTTTGGGTGTTGTGATCAGCAAAAGAGGCATTGAGTGGCAAACATGCTCAGTCCAGTCTACTTTCAACCTGCATCTCCCCTCCAAGAAGGATCCTCCAAACACCCTCCATTTGGTGACCCCTTCTCCATCTGAACTGTCCTTTCCCCTAGAATACCCGGCTGGCCTCTAAGCTATGGAGTAATCCTCCTGGTGTTGATCTCAGCTATTCTTGGGTATTAATCTCATATTTTTTTATTTTATATCCCCCAGATGAATGCAATCTTTCTATGTCTATCCCTCTCTTTCTGACTCATTTCGCTTAGCATGATACTTTCCATATTGTACCACTTCTATGTAAAGTTCATGACTTCATCTTTTCTAAGAGCTACATAGTACTCCATTGTGTAGATGTACCAAAGTTTCTTTAACCAGTCATCTGTTCTTGGGCATTCAGGTTTCTTCCAGTTTCTGGCTATTGTAAAGAGTGCTGCAATGAACAAAGAAGTGCAGATGTCACTTCGGCTACACATTTTTGCCTCTCTGGGATATATTCCCAGGAGTGGTATCGCTGGGTCAAATGGGAGCTCAATTTCTAATTTTTTGAGGAACGTCCATACTGTTTTCCAGAAGGGCTGAACAAGTCGGCATTCCCACCAACAGTGAAGGAGTGTCCCTTTCTCGCCACATCCGTGCCAGCAACGGTTGCTTTTGTTCTTTTAAATGTAGGCCAGTCTCTGAGGTGTGAGATGGTATCTCATTGTGGTTTTGATCTGCATCTCCCTGATGATTAATGATGTAGAGCATTTTCTCATGTGCTTTTTTGCCATTCAGATTTCTTCTTTGAGAAAGTTTCTGTTCATTTCATTGCCCCATTTTTGGATGGGGTTGGATGTTTTCTTCTTGTGGAGTTCAACCAGTATTTTGTATATCCTTGATATCAACCCCTTGTCAGATGTGTATTCGGCGAATATTCTTTCCCATTCTGTAGACTGTCTTTGTATTTTGGTCACTGTTCTTTGGAGGTACAGAAGCTTCTTAGTTTAAGATAGTCCCATTTATCTATCTCTGTTTTCACTTGCTCGGGCAGTGGCGTGGCATCTTTGAGGATACCATTAGCCTCAGTGTCATGGAGGGTTTTGCCAACTTTGTCTTCAATGTACCTTATGGTGTCTGGTCTGATGTTGAGGTCTTTAATCCATTTTGATCTTACCTTTGTACATGGTGTTAGGCAGAGTTCTGAGCCCATTTTTTTGCATGTAGCCGTCCAGTGATGCCAGCACAATTTGTTAAAGAGGCTTTCCTTACTCCACTTCACATTTCTTGCACCTTTATCAAAGATTAGATGATCATATGATTGAGGGGAGATGTCAGTGTATTCAACGCTGTTCCATTGGTCTGCAGTTCTGCCTTTGTTCCAGTACCATGCTGTTTTGACTATTACCGCTTTGTGGTAAAGTTTGAAGTTAGGGAGGTTGATTCCTCCCATTTTCTTTTTCCCAAGAATTGCTTTAGCTATTTGTGGGGGCTTATTGTTCCATATAAATTTCAGGAGTGTTTGCTCCATTTCTTTGAAGAATGTCATGGGTATCCTTATAGGAATTGCATTGAATTTATACAGTGCTTTCGGTAGTATTGCCATTTTGACAATGTTAAGTCTCCCGACCCATGAGCAGGGGATGTCTTTTAATTTCCTCATGTCCTCTTTTATTTCCTGAAGTAGCGTTTTGTAGTTTTCTTTGTACAAGTCCTTTACTTCCTAAGTTAAGCTGATTCCTAGGTACTTGATTTTCTGGGGCACAATTGTGAACGGGATTGATTTTTTCATATAGCTTTCCTCTCTCTCCCTGTTTGCGTATAGGAAAGCCATGGACTTTTGGGTATTGATTTTATAGCCTGCAACTTTACTATACAAGTCTATTGTTTCTAGGAGTTTTTTGGTGGAGGTTATTGGGTTCTCTAAGTATAGTATCATATCATCTGCGAATAGTGAGAGCTTGGTTTCTTCCTTTCCTACCTGAATGCCCTTAATATCTTTTTCTTGCCTAATTGCTATTGCAAGTACTTTCAGTACTATATTGAACAGCAGTGGAGAGAGTGGGCATCCTTGTCTCGTCCCTGATCTTAGAGGGAAGGCTCTCAGTTTTTCCCCATTTAGGATGATGCTTGCTGTAGGCTTGTGGTAGATGGCTTTAACTATGTTGAGGAAAGTCCCCTCTATACACATTTTGGCTAGGGTTTTCATCATAAAGGGGTGCTGGATCTTATCAAATGCTTTCTCTGCATCTATTGATATGATCATATGCTTTTTATCTTTTCTTTTGTTGATATGATGGATTATGTTGATTGATTTCCGAATGTTGCACCATCGTTGCATCCCTGGGATGAATCCTACTTGGTCATGGTGTATGATCTTTTTGATGAGTAGTTGGATTCTATTTGCTAGTAGTTTGTTGAGGATCTTTGCATCTGTGTTCATCAGGGATATCGGCCTGTAGTTCTCTTTCTTTGTGTTATCTCTGTCTGCTTTTGGTATCAGTGTGATATTTGCTTCATAGAAAATGTTTGGAAGTGCATTTGATATTTCAATTTCATGGAAAAGCTTAAAGAGGATTGGGAGTAAGTCTTCTTTAAAGATTTGGAAGAATTCACTGGTGAATCCATTCGGGTCAGGGCTTTTGTGCTTGGGGAGACTTTTTATTACCATTTCAATTTCCTTGATGGTGATAGGTCTGTTCTGGTATTCCAGGTCTTCTTGGTTCAGCCTTGGGAGTCTGTAGGAGTCTAGGAATTTATCCATTTCCTCGAGGTTTTGATGTTCTGTGGCATAAAGCTTTTCAAAGTATTCTCTGAGGATCCTTTGAATTTCTGTAGTTTCTGTTGTAATGACCCCCTTTTCATTTCTGATTCAGTTTATTAGGGTTTTCTCTCTCCCTTTCTTTGTGAGTTTTGCTAGGAGCTTATCGATTTTGTTAATTTTCTCAAAGAACCAGCTCTTGGTTTCATTGATATTTTGGATTGTTTTCTGGGTTTCCATCTCGTTAATCTCTGCTCTGAGTTTTATTATTTCCTTCCTCCTGTTAGGGTTGTGCTCCTTTTGTTGGTCCTTCTCCAAGTTCTTAAGCTGTGAGGTTAGTTTATTTATGTGGGCTTGCTCCTCCTTTCTGAGGAATGCTTGTAGAGTTATAAACTTTCCTCTTACGACCGCTTTTGCTGTGTCCCATAAGTTTTGTAACTCGTGTCCTCATTTTCATTCATTTCTAGGAATCTTTTGATTTCCTCTTTAATTTCCTGTCTAAGCCACTCGTTGTTCAATAGCGCACTGTTTAATTACCAGGTGTTTGATTTAGTTTTCTGTTTTTGTGTGTGATTTACTTCTAATTTCAGCGCATTATGGTCTGAGAAGATTGTTGATATAATCTCTATCTTCTTAATTTTATGGAGGCATGTTTTGTGGCTCAACATGTGGTCTATCTTGGAGAACGTTCCATGTACGCTTGAGAAGAATGTGTATTCAGCTTTTTGTGGATGAAGTGTCCTGTATATATTTACTAAGTCCCTTTCTTTCATTGTTTCCCTCAGATGAAGTATGTCCTTGCTAAGCTTGAGTCTGGTTGATCTATCAAGAGGTGTCAAAGCAGTGTTGAAGTCTCCCACTAGTATTGTGTTGCTATTGATGTCTTTTTCCAAATCTATGAGTAGTTGTTTTAAGTACTTTGCTGGTCTCTCATTAGGTGCATATACATTTATTATTGTAAGTTCTTCCTGTTGTACAGATCCTTTGATCACTAAGAAATGGCCTTCACTGTCTCTTATGACCTTCTTCACTCTGAAATCCATGTGGTCTGATATTAAGGTGGCTACCCCAGCTTTTTTCTGGGAGCTGTTTGCCTGTAGGATTCTTTTCCAGGCTTTGACTCTGAGTCTGCGTTTGCTTTGACTATTGAGATGTGTTTATTGCAGGCAGCAGAATGTTGGGTTCAATTTTCTAATCCATCCTGCCACTCTATGTCTTTTATTTGGTGCGTTTAGCCCATTGACATTGAGAGAGATTATTGTTATGGGATTTTGTCTCATTGTTCTGTTGAAATTTGGTGTATTTGAGAGGCCTGTCTTGCCTTAAAGTACCCCATTTAGTTGTACTTGTAACCACAATTTTGAGTCTATGAAGTTCCTGAGCTGTTGTTTGTCTGTGAAACTGTGTGTTTTTCCTTCTATTATGAATGAGAGTCTCGCTGGATAAAGTATTTTTTGAGAAGCATTTATTTCATTGAGTTTTTTCACTATGTCCCACCACTGTTTTCGGGCCCTGAGGGTTTCATCAGAAAAATCAGCTGTGAATTTTAAGGATGCTCCTTTGTAAGAGATTTCTTTCTTCGATCTTGCTGCTTTCAGAATTTTGTCTCTGTCTAAGGTTTTGGTCATTTTGATCAGGATGTGTCTTGGGGTATTTTTATTCAGATTTCTTCTAGCTGGTACCCTTCGGGCCTCCTGGATGTGGTCACAATTTTTCTTCAGCTCTGGAAACGTTTTAGCAATGATTTCTTTGACAGTTTCTTCTTCATCAAGGTTTTCTTCCTGTCCCTCTGGGACTCCAATTATCCTTATGTTACTCCTCTTGGCTTCATCACGATCTTCTCTTGCCATCTGTTCTCGAACTGTGAGTCTCTTTTCCATTTTCTGCTCTTTTCTGACAAGTCTCTCAACTTGATCTTTGAGCTCACTGATTCTGTTCTCAGCCGCTGTTACTCTGCTGCTGAGGCCTTCCACTGAGTTTTTCAATTCGGCTACCAGGTTTTTTAGGTCCAACATTTCCGATTGCATTTTCCTCATTTCTGCCTTCAAATCCTCTTGTCTTTTATTGGCATTGGTTTCCATTGTTTCTTTTAGTTCCCTAAGCATCCTAAGTAGCTCCATTCTGAATTCCTTGTCAGAGAGGTTGTCTAACGCTATAGTACTGTTTGTGTCTTCTGGGGTAGCCTCGTGAATAAGAAAGTTTGGTGGGCTTTTGCGTTGCTTTACCATTGTGACCAGTGTGGTTTGGTCCTTCACACTCGCTGTTACTCTTCTGGTTGAGTGAGGAGAGACTGCCAGGAGCCGTTCAGCTTTGTTGCTGATAGATGGGCCTCTTCTACCTTTCAGAGTCTGGCCTTCTTCTCAATCAGGCATTATTCTTTGTTTTATAACTGACATTGACTGAAACTTTTGGAGGAGATGCTATTTACTACTGAGCTTGTATAGCTATTTTCAAACAGGAATTTTGTTGGAAATGGAGTAGGCGAGTGGGATTTTGTTGAATTGTAGTAGAAGAGGTGAGAAATTTTTGGTTGGTATTAGGTAACAAATTGATGAAAAGGATGAAAGGATGAAGGTCCAAATTGCTTGGAGGGAGTGATATACCTGCGGCCGCCAGGTAGCAGGCCACGCCCACTCTTAGGAGGCCACGCCCCCTTCTTAGAGGCCACGCCCCTATCCAGTCCCAGGCCACTCCCTCCCAGGATCCTGGATGTGGGGGGGGCGGTGGACTGCTGGGCACGCCGGTCCCGGAGCTGGACGCTCGCTGGTGTCCGCGCTGTCCTACGGCGGGGCTCGGGGGGCGGGCGACGCTTCTGGGGTCAGGGGCGGGCCTCCGCTGGGCTCCTCCAACCCACCTGGATAGTGGGGCCGGTGGACTGCTGGCGCGCCGGTCCCGGGGCTGGACGCGCGCTGGGGTCCGTGCTGTCCTCTGGTGGGGGGCTCAAAATATTTTTTATTTAAATAATAATAATTTATAAAGTTATTGATACTTAATTTTTAGGCATATGCTTCAGCACCAATCCCTCCACCAGTGTCACTTTCCTCCACCAGTGTTCCCATACCAAATCCCCACCTCTGCCTCCACACCTCCCTTCTACCTGCTGCTTTGAGGTCCTGTGTTTACAGTTTAGATCACTTGTGTTTACATTGCTGAATCTGCTTTGGATATACCAAAATATATATTTTGAGAGAGCTATAGCACTCTCTCATATTGCCATAATAACTGAAGCTCCAAATCCTATTGGCCCATTAATTTTTTTCCTTGTCTTCTTTCCCCAACCCCCACCCCTGATTTCTTTCCTTCTCTGTCCTTCTCCTCCCTAAACTCCGAGGTCAAGGATGATTTAGACATCCTCCCTTTACTACATTACATTTCCTCTTCTAGTTATTCTATGCCCATAGATAAATGAGATCATCCTGTGTTTGACTTTCTTCTTATAGATTAGTTCACTCACCTTGATATCCTCCAGTTCCAATCAGGTTTCAGCAAATTGCGTGATTTCACTATACCAAGCAGCTGCATAGTATTCCACTGTGCATAGTGCATATAGATAGATAGTTAGATAGATAGATAGATAGATAGATAGATAGATAGATAGATAGATAGAGATATATATCACGTCTTAATAATCTGTTCTTCTATTGTTGGATGCCTAGGTAGATTCCATATGTCAGTTATTTTACTAAGTACAGCAATGGATAATGATGCTTTCTCAAAAGAACAGTTACCTTATCATGTATTAGTTTCAGAGGATGAGTAGAATATCTTCTAGAACTACAGAATAAAGAAGTAGGAATGTTCTGTGAAGGGTTTGAACTCAGGATTTGATGATTAAAAATAATGTGCTTATTTTCTTAATGCCATATGAAGACCATACAGAAGAGAAAAGAGTTGGGGTGTCTCAAATAACTCTGTTCATCAGAACCTGCTAGAGGATAGGGTCACTAGAAGGATAGGGTCATTGACTGAGAAGAAGGATAGTATGAAGAAGTCATCTGAGAAAAGACGAGATAAATAGAAGATGTGAGAGCTCTGAGATCTAGGAGCCTTTGCAATTGCCCTAAAAAAAAGTTAGAATTAGACTGATTTCTTTGAAAGAGCATGAGATTGCAAATGTATCTTATGTGTAAGATGTTTCAGTTCCTTACATCTTTCATCAGTCCTGGAAAATGCTAAAGAGCCAAGAATGAACCAATGAGAAGAATAAAAGAATGAGCTAGGACGCTGAGAGCCTTCCCCACTCTCAGAGGGGGAGCAAAAGCTGGTGGAATTTTAAATTAAATAATAAATTACAGCTTTGGGGTTGGGGTCATAGTACAGTGAGTAGGCTGTTAGCTCTGCATGTGGCTGACCTTTGTTCTATCCCCACACTATATATATGGTTCCCTGAGCCCACCAGGAGTAAGCCCTAAGTAGCCCCATTAAAGAAAAAAGAAAAATAAATTGAAACTTTGACATGAGAAAACACAGGGCATTTAAAAAATTTCTTTAAAAATGAATTTTATATAAAATAACATCTGAAAAAACTAATATACCAGCTCCCTACAATAGTTGAAAATATTGAGTTCAGAAAATAAGTACTGGGGGAAAAACATTTACTTTATAATTGCATCTTCAGGTCTTGATCATTGACTAAATTGTTTAAAGCATAATTTCAATACAGTAACAAATATTAAAATTAATATAGAATACAATGTCATGTAGTTATAAATGTAAGCATTTCTATATTTGAGCTTAATGCTACTTTTTATAATATTATAAGGACTCAGTCTTGGTAGATGAGAGCAACAATACAGCATATAAATCAACAGAGGAAAAAAACATGAATCTGAGCATCCTAACCAGCTGAATAGTAGCAAGTATCCAGTAGTAGTTTTGGAGTTTGCTTTGGAAAGATTTTAATGTAAACATAGCCATTTCTGGAATTATTTTTTCTCTAGGTAGTAACACCTTTTAGAAAGTAATAATTGCTAACTTATAATGTTAAAAAAATACTATGGATTTATCTCCCTGTACCCTGATTTGAAAAAGTTGAAATAGTCAAGTCTTTCTGGGAAAACACCACTCATCCATGAAACTGAAGGAAATTCATAACCAAACTCAACTACTCCTGGTCCATTCCAATTGTTGTCATCACCTGAATAAGCTAAAGGATCCACTATGAGTAGAAAGTTATTGAAGATATGTAAGAAATCTTAGAAAATGTGAGAGGTAAGGAAGTTGAGGAAAGAAAAATTGAGCCAATTGAAGAAAACCACTTGAGCCTAAGGGTAGCAGATAATGTTGGTATCCTTTCCTTGTTCCCTCTATACTTGTCATTTCTATGAACACCCACTTATCAATTTTTCCCAAAGAGTTTCTCAGGTCACTTTTGCAGATACAATGCATGTGTAGAACATACACATGTTTGATTTGCAAACACACATCATTAGATGAGACAGGGAGGTAACAATTACGTGGACCAATAATCAAAGACTCAAATCATCTCAACAAGTACCCCAGCTCTATCTTCTCCTGGTTAAGACTAGCTGAGGAATAGTCTCATTCACATTCATGCCCCAAATTCCAGTCTTCAGTATTCTCTAGAAACCCACTAAGTAAATATACCCTTATTGCCTTTTTTTTTAAGTTTTCAGTCTAATTTCCATATTCTTCAACTGGTGGTTCTTCAGATCACAGTCATGAGGGAATTGTTCATCCTACTCATTAGCTTGGCATAATTTCATTGATACTGGTAAAAGACACAGGCTCTTGGATCAGTCTAAAAAGAGCTCCATTACAACAATATCAGAAAAGAGAGCATTGCTATGAACTAATTACCCCAATCCCAAGCTCCAAGTGTGGGTTGTTGCTATAGGAGACAAACTCTGAATTTCACAGTATGGATAGTAGATCTGCCTGATTTTTGCCTAAAGTGACACATGTCTTGTGTTTGTTTTTAAATGCTGGATGATTAAAAACAAAAGAATAAAGCTCTTTATCTATGGTCACAGACTTGTTTTCTAAAATTGTTTATATAATAAAGAAAAGAAATTCCAGAACAAATATGGATAGTCTTCTCACATGATGTGAGAGGAAATAAGACCCATTGAGAGATATAGTCTAATAATCATTTTTCAAATAAGTTACTGTCTTAAATGCTCTCTCAGATTATGCTTCCGGGAAATTCTAAGAAAAAATAGAGCTGGAAGTACATTTTTGATATCTTATAAACTGCACAATGATGATGAAGAAAATGATTTTATTGTTATTATTTATAATAAATAACAAAATATTAGTGAGTAGAGTGAAGTATTGCATATTGATCTAGTAGAAAATCATTATTTTGAGCAGCATTTTGCTCCCAAGAGTAAAACTTAAATCCTAGAATCTTAGGACTTAAATCTTTCCAAAAAATCTTTCAAAGATTTTTTTCTTTGGTAGTTTTACAGAAATTACCTCACTTGAATTCCAATGACAAAACAGGATTTTTTTTTTTTTTTGGCTAAAATTGGAAAATGAGTCAAATGCAAACTCTATCTCTGCCCTTTCAGAACAGCCACTGTTGATTAAATGTCACCTCTGTCTATTGTTCTCCCACTCCTGCCCTAGCCAAAGTCAGGGCACACTGGTTGGTGCCATCTGCTGGTTTCTATATGGTTACTAAGCTGTAAGATGAAGCCTGGATTCCTGCTGACACCATAGTGGAAGTCATTCAGAGCACAGGACACTTCCTCCTGCCAGCTGTGAAAGCTTGTCAAGGCTGGGTAGAACAAACCACTTTAGGAGGTAGACAATGAAATCAATATATCAACAGTTCCCTGCCTTCCTCCATCTGCTGTTAAGAGCTCTTGTCAGCAGCACCACGCTCTGCGCAGAAGGTCACAGGGTTCACCCTAAACTCACTTCTCTTTTTGCACTCAAGGTCTTTGCTGTAGAAGTTGAAGTTCAGAGAGATAACATTACTATCTATTCTCTTTTTTTTTCCCCTTCCCTCCCTCTGTTCCTCCCTCCCTGTCAAGTGTGCTTGTGTATGATAGTAATAACTATGCAAATGGGGGAAAATGACTTTGGCAGAGATAACACAAACACTCACAAACACACATAATATAGAGCAAGCCAGAATTTATGTATTTCCATATAAATAAAAGTAGTTAGTCTACCTAAATTTACATATGATATAAACAACACATTTTGCTATTATCTATTCCATTATTTATATAGAAATGTGAGCAGCAAAGGCTGTCCTGTCCAAGATAACCAGCATTGACTTTCCAAGATACGTTGTTTTGACATATAGACTATTTTGAGCTAAGATAAACAAAGGCTGTATGAAACAAATTGTTACCACTACCCAGAAGAATGAAGATTGGGGGTATAGATTTATGATTATCTCCAAAAACACTTTTTTTTTTATCAGACATAGCTATATGTTAGGCAGGGCTCGTTATAGAGTATCTGATTTTTGTCATATGAATCATACGGCTTTTTTGAGGACCAGGTGCTGGTCCTATCCCGTAATTTAGGAATAAAATTCTCTGATTTGTTTTATTTACTTTTGAATTTAAAGGTAAGTAGATGTTCCAAAAGTGTGTAATTATGAGTTCTTTCCCTTTTCCTAACAACTCTGATATTAATTTGATTTCTTGTCATGTGCAACCAAATCCCAAAAGGCTATTGGAATATTTTGCTCTATTCTATATAATTAGTGAATGTATCACTGCAGCACTGTCCTCCATTGTTCATCAATTTGCTTGGGCGGGCCCAGTAACATCTTCATTGTGAGACTTGTTGTTACTGTTTGGATATGCCATGGGTAGCTTGCCAAGCTTTGCCATGCAGGCGGAATACTCTCGGTAGCTTGCCAGGCTCTCTCAGAGTGGGGGATGGAATTGAACTCGGGTCCGCCTCGTGCAAGGCAAATGCCCAACCTGCAGTGCTATTGCTCCAGTCCAATTAACGAATGTACAAATTGTATATGGCTTGTCACTCTTTTTTAAGACTAAATTTTAAACTTAAATTTTAAACATTTTAATGTTTTCATGTGATCATGTATTTTTTCTTGTATTTTATAAATTTGGGGTATTAAATTATTTTTTTCCATCCTACAGAAGAACTTATTGAGAGTTTATTATTTATTTTACATACTTATAAATTCTATTTGCTCACATCTCTTTTATAATTTTTGTGTCTATTTAGGCAGAACCAGGTGAAATTGCTGTTTGTACTTCACAGTCTAATACCTGCCTTTTTATATAGATCTATCTAATATAATGTAATCCCATCAATGGCCAAGACCTAGAGACTATAAAACCCAGCTCCCGGAAGAGAACAGTGCAGTCTCCTGCCCCTGCACCTGGCTGAAGGCTGAAGGTACTGCAGAGGAACAAAGGCATGGGGATCCCAGGGCTGAGATCTCCAAGCCTGCTTGGATCGGGGCTGAGCATCCTCCACCCAGATCCTCCATCTTCCAGTAGGCAGGGGTCACACCCACCAACTGGCCTCCTGGGGCCATGTAATCCTGTCAACAGCCAAGACCCAGAGACTATAAGACCCAGCTCCTGGAAGCGCGGGCATCTTATTATCTTATTCTTACTTTGGACTACCTGGCAGGCTACCGAATGTAACCTGCCCACATGGCAGAGTCTGGCAAACTCCCCGTGGTGTACCCAATATGCCAAATACCAGTAACAATGATGGGTCACATTCTCCTAACCCTGAAAGAGCCTTGAATATGACACTTTTTAAAATCTCAGGCCTAGGGTGAAGGAGGCGTTTCTGGGGCCTGCTCGACGCAATCAACGAACAACAGGATGATCGTGATCGTGGATCTAATATACTTGTATATGGGACTGCTTATAATTTCCTTGTTTGGAATTTGTGGGGATTAAAGTTACCCAGGATCCACAAGATGAATAGGAAATTGTATATTTCTATCATTAGTAATTCTTATGTAATATGGTAATTATTTTACTTTACATTTTAATTATATTTGTAAAGGTGATATATAGTATAAAGTTTTGGTAATATACCATGCTTGAATTATAAAAATTAATTTACCCTCCCCTATGACAAACAACTTCTATCAGAATCACATGTCTTTGTTTATGTATTTATTTCCAAGAGATAATTAGATAGACAAAAATGCAAGGAACTCCAACACGCTCACTGTTTGTCACTTAAGACTTCTTAACAATAGTTCATTTTTGATAAGTGCCATCTGGTCTGCCAACTAGTGCTTAGAAACCCGTAAGTCACTTGTAGTCATATTTGGCCTCAATAGAACTCAGACCCAGGAATGCTGGAACTATTCAGGTCAATCTGGTGGTTCTCCATAATGCAAGGAGTCAAACCCATGGCCCTCCTGCATGTAAAATAGGTACTCCAGACACTAGATCCATTTTCCCACCCCAAGCCAATATTTCTTGTATACCAAATGACTCTACTTATTTTAATACCTGTATCATATTTCTATATCTAGATGTAACAAAAATGATTTGACTAGTGCTTTATTGGTAAAAATGTGTTTTCTTTCCAAATTCTTTCTGTTGCTTCAATATAGTATTTAATATCTTTGTTAAAATGGCATTGATACCAATATACAGATGGTACATTGAGAGAATATTTGACAAATTCACAGGAGTAGAATGACTATATCATTGTACATGGGAATTTTAAATGTAAAATAGCTACTTAAGCTAGATCTGGGCTCAGAATTTATATCTTCAGATTATTTCTACAGTGCTACTTCTGAACTGAAAAATAGATTATTCTCAAAATTAGACTTGTCTGTCACAAGAAATTAAGGAATTTATATTCCTGAGGTTGGGAAATCTTTTCAAGCAAACTCTTTTCCCTCTCACAGAATAGTGAAATTAAGGTTGAAAGCCCGGATCACTGAACAAGATGTTCAAATTGAGGATTGTAGGGTTAGACAGAGAAGCTCTATTTAATTTTAATATCAAAACTTAAATTTATGTGAAAGGGGTTAGAATTTTTTGTGAGGATGACTGCTTGTGTCTAATGAAAGGGATCACTTTCAGAAAGTTCAGAGCAGAATAAAGGACCAGGAAAACCAACATTAATTATGGAAGGTTTCCCCGAGTTCAAACCCAATAACAGAAGAAACAAGAAAAAGAGTTCTCCTTTGTGTTATTTTTATCTTCATTCATGTCTCTCTTCCCTCTAAGTATTACCAGTGTTTCAGCTCTAAGTGCAAATATTTCTAATGAGACCAGACAGAGACATCTCTTTCTTGAAGTGTTTATGTAAAAGACCACTCTTCTTACACATTATCCCTCAGTATAAGCAAATACATTTTACATTTTCTCTGCCACAACTTCTGTTATTGGGCTAATAACAGAACAAACTGCTACTTTGAACAAACTGCTAGATAATGTTTTTCCTTTTTCTTTTTCTCTCTTCTTTGTTTTCCCCTAGCAGTGCAGCAATAATCTTAATGTGCTACTGTGTTTTGATAGTCAATTTGGTCTGACTATTAAAATAAAATAATGCTGTATAAAACTACTGCATAGATGAGCACCCTCCAAATGGTAGACACTAAGGAGATGGTGTTATTTTGAAAAGAAAACATAGGACATAGTTTGAAAGAGGAGGGCAGATACTCTACCTATACCATCACCTTAAATTCTGTTTGTTGTTTTCCTTTCATGCTGGTTTATGTTTTCTAAGTTCGAATGTTAAGAAAAAATTAACATGTGAAGATATACATTACAGAATCCTATTCAAAATGAATGTCATAGGAATACTGCAGGTGTGAAGAGAGACAGTTAATTTTCATTAAAACAAAGACAGTGGAATTTTAAGGTCAAGAACGGTGAGCAGTGGTCATTTGATGGAAAATTACCAATAGAAAATATTGAGATTTACTAAGATTTTCTGATAGACTTCCCTAGTAGGATTCCTGCTTAAAGACAGACCCCCACAGTTGACTTGAGTATGAAAAGAGATAATAGCCTCCAGAGAGCATTCTATTGCTTTTCTCTGATTATTCACTTTGGTCACCTGGAAAAAGGCCCAGAGGGTTTGGATTGACAAAGTCTTCCACAAGCACCTACACAAAGTGTTCATCAGCTCCATACATTGGTTTTCAATGGAGTCAGACCTGGTATTCATGGAGTGGGAACTGATGCTTCTCATGTGATTTCTCAGGGAGCTGAGGACACAGAGTGGGTGAGGAATTGTTCTTTGCAGGAAAAGGAAACTTGTCCTACTTCTGTCCAGTTTTTTTCTTCTCTAGTCCAATCACCTATCCTCACAAGAAAAGATTTCAACAATATAAATAATTTATAAATATATAAATAAGAAATTAATATGGGCACATTTACAAAATATGAGGGGGAAGAGAGTTATATGCTCAAGATGGTCTTCTCCAGAATGTGGAGAGTCAATTGCACAACCCAGATTGAAGTGTGTGCAAATCCCCAAGATGATGTAGATGCATCATGAAATAAAATAATCACATATTTGAAATGGAGATTCAGGTGACTTCAAATTGAGGAAATATGCAAGAATACACATCTCAGACAAAGTAAGGAAAACCTCCCCAGAATGGGGAGATTGGCTAGAGTGTACATCTCAGCAGTAAGGAAGATACTCCCTGCTCCCTGCACCCCACCACACGGAAGATGTGTGCCTTTTCCTCTGCTAAGATACCTTTTTTACAGTTTTCCCAAATTCTCCAGATGCCTCTAAAGTTTGTTACTAGGATGGTGTTACAAAGGGGAAAGCTAAGAACTATTAATTGTGAATATTCTTATTGTACTCCTTGTTCCAGTTTTGAAAGTTACTCTTCTCAGGGGTTCCAGGAGCCAATAGTCAGAGTTTGGTACCTCAAAGACTTCGTCAGCTCCTTAGATGGGCCCTGTATTTCAAAGACCTTCATGCCTTTGGGCTGGTTCCATATAGTGTCTTTTTCCCAATCTATATTATGAAGATCTCCCTATCTGTCTACCTGCAAAAAGACTAAGGATTTAAAACTCAAAATGGGGAATCATGAGGCTGACAGGATATCAAAGGTAATAGGATACAGAGTGGAGCATGACCATGCAAGATTCTATGCTAAAACTATACTGGACCGGCAAGGGACAGGATGGTTTCCAAGTTTAGGTTTACTTGGAATGATTGCAGAGAGTATGACCAAAGATTGATCAAAGGAAGTCTTTTGCATTGGGTGCAATACTAAATGACACGCTGAAATTGTGTTACCTGATAGCAAGTCTGTATTTCAAGCATGTCTTGTCCAGAAATAATTGAAAAAAATTTTATGGGGAATCTTTGGGTTTGGTATGTGACTAAGCAAAGTCCCAGAGAGTTGACACAGACCTAATAGAAACATCCTCTCTCACTGATGCTTTTAGGAACTCAAGTATAAACCCTACTTTTAGTGGGGTAGACTCTAATTTCTTTCTTCTCTGATTCATCAATTGTGTATAAGAATGCAACCGAGTTTTTGTGTATTGACTTTGTAGTTGGCCACTCTGCTGTATTGATTTATTGTTTCTGGGGGCTGGACTAGAGTGAACTCTTTAGGGTCTTCAATGTATATCATCATGTCATCTGCAAATAGAGATGAAATGGCTTCATATTTCTCAATTTATTTCCCTTTTATTTCCTTTTCTTGCCTGATTACCATTGCTAGGACCTCTAATTTAATGCCGAATAAGAATAGGGACAGTAGATATCCTTGTCTTGTGCCTGATGTTAGTGGGAATGCTTTCAGTTTTTCACCATTAGGAATAATATTCACTATGAGCATTTTATATATATTTGTTAGTTGTGGAATATTCCTTCCACCCATATTTTATTGAGGGGTTTTCCCCACATCTTTAAATTAAAGCACTGTGACTTACAAAGTTACTCATAGTTTTTTTCTCTAATAATTATGATACATATTGCACATAATTTTCTTGTGATAAGCCTTGAACCACAAGACATAGCCAATAGAATATATGGCAATTTCCTGAGGGAAACAGCTTAGATTTGGAACGAGAGAGGTATTTTTTGTTTCATATCATATAGGATTTTGCCTACTCTTTGAATTGATAAAATTTATCCTAACCTTAGAAACCTGACGTTTGTCTCAGTGACAGGAGAATTATACCCCCAGAAAGGACCATTTTATTCCTCCACCCTTTTTCTACCTCTCTAAATCTTTGTATAGGCAATACTATTCAAGTTATTGAAAATAGGAACCTGGGATGTAGAAGACAAATTCACACCTGTCAAGTCTGAAATTAGGTGCCTGGAGTCTTTTTTATTATAAAGACCTTTCCCCCTGAGTTTTAATCAGCAAGTTTTTTAATCAGTTTTTATTCCTGAACTTCATCCTGATTCAAGACTTTGCCTTGAGTAATTCAATTACCCAGCTTTAACAGAGCTTCATTAGAGCTTATGTGTGGACCTATGTTCACTTTAAAAGGCTATGTTTATGTTCCATGAATAAATGCTAACTACAAGTCTTAAAAAAAGGTACAGCTACTAAGGTACAGGTTACGATGTGTGAAGTTTATCTCCTAATATTTTTGCCTCCTTTTAGAAATTGAAAGCATTCTAACTTGATCTTCCTGCACCTCCTCGGACAAGTGCGGTTTCTCAACCCACTTTCTATAAATAGTTCTTTGTCTGCTATGGTTCCTTTGAGAATAGAGAACATAACAGTTCAACATGAGGTGAGAAAAAGCTGAAAATGCCAGTATTAGAGTTACAGTGAACAAGAGAACTGAAAAGCAGCCCAGGAGGTTTCAACTAGCTAATGGTGATACCTGCAATGACTCAAATGGGCTGTAGATAATTCCTGTTGTTTACAAAAGGCATGTTGTTGCTTCTCCACCAAACCACAAGTGAGGAAGAGTTAACTCCATGTGGATTGGTTTTAAATTTTGACATCCTGATGGGATTTGTAAACCTAAGATATAGGATCTGGTTTCTCCTACACAAAATATTATCCATGCTCTCCTGAGAGAGTTAGCACTTAGCTAAATAATTGCTTTCAGACTGTGCTTTGTTTCCTTTAATCACAATAAGATGGAAATTGTGGAAAAACAAAAGCAGAGGGCAGTCCAAGGCATTCCCATGGCTTTCATTTCCTACCAAATGCAATGAGAAGCAATATCCATATAATAGTCTGCCTCTGGCACTTGACTTCAATGGGCTCTTCAATTCTCCATGTGGTCCTAAAGCCCAGGGCAGGCACTTCCTGCTCGGTGATGAGGAACAAATACCAAGGGACTGTGCCCAAAGCAGATTCCAGAATTCTTGCAGTCATCATTCCAGCAAAGAGAGGACCTGTTTCTACTAGAAATGATACGAATTAGAGCAAAGTAGAATTACAACTTCCCTGTCAGTATGTAAATATTCTTCTGTCATTTCTCAAAAAGTTTGAACAAATAGGAGTCTTATGCAGGTGGATTTTTTAAGCAGCATATTTGAAGATATTATACAACCTCCTTCTAAAATGATCTCCAGACTGTAATTCAAAGTGCGGCACGTTGACAGTGGTATAACTCACATTAAGACCAGGAAGAACATTCTTAACTCCATCTTACCATGAGGAAAAGACATTTACCTGGAGGTTCCAGAGATTTCTCTACACTCACATATGTTAAAGAAAAAAATTATTGAGTCTAGTCTGGATTTAGATTTGTAGAGATTATGTGGAAAAGTATAGACAATAATAAATGAAAGATTAGTGGAACAAAAACTATAAACTTATAAGCAATGTTTTAAGTTATTATGGTTTTATAATTTTAAGAGATTTTATTCTTTATATCTAAATTTTGCTAGGAAGGAGTTACAGATCTATATAGTAGTGATTTTGGAACTAGAGGAGATCAGTTTAAAAAAACAGGACACTAAGTACTAGCACATTCCAGAGTTAATCTTTGTGAGATAAATATTAAGGAAATATAGTCAGTAAAAACAAAAGATTAGATGTAGTTATTATTACTGAGAGTTAACTCATGAATCTTTAGGTTTTTGCATGTTTGGGGCCATACCCAGAAATGCTTAGGGGTTATTCCTGACTCTGCACTAAGGAATCACTCCTGGAAGTGCTTGGGGGACCATATGAGGTGCTGGGGATCAAACATAGGTCAACTGCGTGCAACAAAGCAACTTATTCGTTGTTCTCTCTTCAGCCCCCTCATGATCTCTAGGTTTTTACCTTTTGAAATAAATGTAGTCATTCTCTCTATCTCTGGCATGATGAACTGAAGAGGCATTTACTTCTCCAATAGCAGGCACATAAATGATGATGAGAAAAATGTTTAATGAACTTCTCCCAGAGGGCTGTAGCGATAGCACAGCAGTAAGGCTTTTGCTTTGCAGGCAGCCGGCCTGGCCGACCCAGTTTTGATTCCTCTGCCCCACTCAGAGAGCCCAACAAGCTACAGAGAGTATCTCGCCTACACAGCAAAGCCTGGCAAGCTACCCGTGAGGTACTCAATATGCCAAACACAGTAACAACAAGTCTCACAATGGAGACGTTACTGGGTCCACTTGAGGAAATCGATGAACAACAGGAGGACAGTGCTACAGTACTACAGTGCTCCTAGAGGTCATTTGATTAGAGATAAAATTAAACAGGAAGAATATGAGTTATATCTTCTACAGGAAGGTAAGATAGTTGCTGAATTGGGACATCTCCAAGGCTCAAGGATGCAAAAGAGTAGCAATTTATAGGAAAGAATTATTTCAATATTCAGGCCAAGGATATGGTCTTTACTCTCCCATTACTATTGGTGACATTCCATGTGAATTTGCCCTCATTTCTGAGTTTCATGAACTATGAGTGGGCAGTTAGAACTTATGCTTTGCCTGTCCATCGGCCCTGGAATTCCTACTTGATCACTTGACATCCCATTATTCATTGATTCGCTTGAGCGGGTGCCAGTAATGTCTGCATTTGTCCCTGTTGCGTGCTAGTGTAGCCCAATGGCATCTGCTCTGTCTAGGAACATGAAGAGCCTCAATTGAATCTTTCAGGTCTTGACAAAGAAGTCTGACCATCTCGTGGTGGGTGACCATGCAATCTTTTGTGGAATCCAGTCAGTAATGGTTCTAGTCCAGTAGTCATCTCCAAATCACATTATGTGTTCAGCCCATCTGATCTTCGACACCTTGGCAAACGAGACAGCATCCTTGATTCTTGACCGTCGATGGAGGTCAGAACTCCAGATTCGTTCCCTCATTTGAGTGAAGCATGATACTCCAAGCATAGTTCTTTTGATTCCTTTTTGGGAGACCCAAATAGCGTTCTCATCCTGTTTTGTAGGGCCCAGTTCTCTGATGTGTATGTTAATGCAGAAAGAACAGTAGAATCAAAGAGAAGTGCTCATAGCCAGAGGATCTTCATCCTCTTAGCTATTTCTTTGATGCTCTTGAAGGCCTTCCAAGCCTCTCTCTTCCTCCTGCGCAACTCAGGTGCCAGGTCATTTGTCATGTTGACTTCTCAACCTAGGTACGCATAACTGTTGCATTTAGAGATGTTCGTTCTGTTGAGAGTGAACGGGACATTAGGAAAGAGACCGTTTCTCATAAACATTGTCTTCATGAGATTCAGCTGTAGTCTAACCTTTCCACACTCACAGTCGAAGTCAACCAGCATTTGTGCCACTCTGCTAATGTTTAGTGTTATAGAACAATGTCATCAGCAAAACAGAGGTGGTGTAGTTGCCAACCGTCTGTCTTCACTCCAATTCCTTCCCATTCCAGTTGTCGCATGATGTTCTTGAGCATGGCACTGAAGAGTTTCGGTGAAATGGTATCACCCTGCCGAACCCCTCTCTTCACATGGATGATCACTTCCTTGTAGAATGGTGAGATCCTGGTAGTGAAACCGTAATACAGCTCACGGAGGAACCACATGTATTGAGTTTGAATGCCCTGTTTGGCTAAGGCGTCGATGACTGCTTCAGTCTCAACAGAATCAAAGGCCTTCTTTAAATTAATGAACATTAGACAGAGCAGCATCTTGAAGTCCCGAGAAACCTCAATGAGCTTGTTTATCTTGTGGATATGGTCGATGGTGCTGAATCCTTTGTAGAACCCAGCTTGCTTGCATGGTTGTCCTTCATCTACTGTTCTGCCAATCCTATTCAGGATGACTCGAGTGAACAGCTTGTAGATGACAGACAATAGGCAGATCGGGGGATAGTTGCCAATGTCGTGGATGTCTCCCTTCTTGTATAGTAGTAATACCTACTGATACCAGATAAATACCTCATTGGCAGACCACCACTGCCTCCACTACCCAGCTGCTGCCACTCTCCAGGACACTTTCTGGATGCTCAGGCCGAAACTCACACATGAGTGAAGGCCCACAGGACTAGGTAAGCGGAACTCTTGGACTCCAGGCTCAACAGACCTGGGAATTCCTAAATTATTTGGAAAGTCAACACTATGTCAGCTTGAAGGACTTCATTTCTTAATTTTATTATAGACCTCAACTTTAACCCTGATCGGGGTCTTACCCTCATTATATTCAGGCTTCAGAGTCTATTCTTTTTTGTTTTTAATTTCCCAAACTTCTGGGACCAGAGAGATAGTACAGCTGGTAGAGACCTTGCATTCTCTATGGCTCTTGAACCCTCCAAGAGGGATCCCTGAGAATAGATCTATTAGAAAGCACTGAAAACTGGACATACCTCCCAAACCAACAAGTCACTAAAATTATAAATAGATAATCTCCAAAGGTCCTGATACAATTCATCTCTTTCTCAAGCAATTTCATAGGGTTGCCTACTACCAAGTGCTTTGTCTTTGACACACTATGTTTCTTACACATTTCTAAAGATGGTGCCTTGTGATCATAATAATGATACCTTACTTTTAACAGATCTTAAAGCATAAAACACTTTCCTGAGGGGGGAATAAACTTCGGTACCATGATTTACAATCCGTTCATGGTTAGTTTTCTTTTGTAAATCATTCCAGCACCACATTTTCCACCAGAATGTCTGCATCCTGGCAACCATGGTCCTACTGTCTCCTCAAAGCACCCCTTCCCCTGTGGCAAGCTTCCTACTGAAGACTCATTCTCAGTTTGTGTTGCCTTTGGGCATTTCCATCCCCATACACTACCTTTTATACTCTGGTAATGAGAGAAATCATTCTGTCTGTCCCTCTGCTTCTAACTTCACTCAGCATGTTACTGTTCAGATCCATCCTTGTAGCAGTAAATACATGATTTCTTCTTTCCCTATAGCCAGGTAGTATTCCACTGTGTATATGTACCATGAATTCAGTCACCCATTCTTGGACACTTGAATTTTTCCAAATTTTGGCTATTGTGAATAGTGATGCAAGGAACACAGGCATATAGCCATCTTTTCAGAAGTTTCTGGACCCTTGACTAATGGCCAAGAAATGAAATTGTGGTGTCATATGAGAGCACAATCCTAGAGTTTTGATAAGTATTCAAATTGCTTTCTACAAAGCTGAAGAAGTCAACATTTCTACTAACAGTGAATAAGGGCCACTTTCTCCCCCCATTCCCACCAACGCTGGTTGTTTTTGTTCTTTGTGTTGTGTGCCAATCTCAAAGGTGTGAGATGATATCTCATCGGGTATATTCTATTTGTATTTTCCTAATTATAAATGATGCTGAACATTTTATATAATAAACCTTTTGGTCAGCATATGTCTTTTTTGGAGGATGTTCTATTCATCTCTTTCTGGAAAAAAATCTTGAACCATTTTATGAAGAGACAAATTCATGGGTTTTTATAACTTCTGAGTGACTTAAGTATTCTGTAAGGAAAAAATATCCCATGCTTTACAAAATGGATGATTTAGGAGATCATCTTTTTTAGTAACAGAGAGAAAATCTTTTTCCCTGAACCAAAATACTGTGTAACATATCAACTCTGTTCAACAGAAAATAGAATTCACTTCAGATGGTTCAAGTGAAAACCACTAGTGAAATGGCAACTTACGAAAGTGGAAGTGTAGACATATTTAAAATAAAATCAAATAAATGATGGGATTAATAAACAGAAAACTGTTAGCATCACCAGATTGGAAATACAAAGAGAGAAAATAGTTTTCTAGAGTCCAGCTGGAGCATACAGAGAGTGCCTAATTAGTGAGCTGCAGTTCAACACCCAAACTTTACTTCCCCAAGCCTTTCTGCCATTCTGTCAGACTCTTTATCTTATCACTGTATCTCATTGTTGAAACCCACCAGAGACAGTTTCTTGCATTAAGCCAGGGCACAAAACAAGGATGAGTAATAATCAGCACCAGTGGCTAATTCAACAATGGAAAAATAAATTACTTGTTGCAGGTCATTATGCTACATCAATTACAATTTTGTGAGTACTTTACATGCAAGGCTTGGTATCAAGCATTGCAGGAAAATGCTTCTATTGTTAAAAAACTGGTGGCCATTGGACATAGTGAAGAACATACAATTTTATACAAGAAATGTTCATTATTTCATATTCCTTTAAGCAAATACAAATTCTACAAATGTTGAAGCAAGAAGAAAATTGGCTTTTGCTTAATGGGAATGCAGATACTTTTAATGGTGACAAATAGTTTTAACAGACTTGGGGGAAAAGTATTGCTGAAACAGGTTGAGAAAAGCATGTCTGGGAAATACCAAACGCCCTTTAATAAAGATATAAACATGAGATAAGCCAGGGAGGATAAGTTTTTGTTGGGATTAACAAAATGTTTTGAATCTTGAATTGCATTATCATTTCTGTTCCGTGCTTCTTTCTGGTGAGGTTGGAACATATAACACATTTGAGTCTCCTCCATCTACTATATAAAATGGGAGGAAAATCACATGCTTTAGGACTTCGGTAAATGTGTTTATAAATAAAGTAGCTACACTATACATGTTAATTTGCACTTATTACTCTTATTTTTTTCTATTTTAAAGGCTAAAACAAAGCTATATGAATATAACGATGTAGTACTATTTCCTTCATAAATGAACATTATAAGGGTAGTTACAGTTAGAAGAGGAAATATATGAACTAGGAATGTGAGACTATGCCAAATTAAAGTATGACTGTTTTCAACAGCTTGTGAAATACTGCTGGCTCAGTCGATCACACCTTCTTGGTGTCTCAATGATGTAAAAGCTACTGAGCTTCTTCATCTGGTATAGAGTGAAAATCTACCAATTAGCTCAGATAATTAAGACTTCTAATGCTTGCTGAAAAAAAAAGCAGTACTCCTGGTACTTGTGTTTTTGTTATTGCAGCAGCTTAACAAAATTTCTTAATTTGAAGAAAAAATATTTAATGAGTAGACTTTGAAAACTCAGAAAAATATACCTGAGAAAATACATAAGTAAAAATAAAATGGAACTGATTCTTTTAAGTGGCTCCCGCAAATATACCAGCAATGGTCAAGAGTTACACCTGGCTTTGTACTTGGGGATTCCTTCTGGCAGGCCTCAAGGAACAATATGCTGGTATTTAAACCTGTGTCAGCCGTGTTAAGACAAGTGGCCAATGTACTATCACTCCATTCCATCAAATTAACCCAGTTACCGAAACAATAAAACTCTAAAATCTATGCTTCCAATAACCCTCACCCTGTGAACTACCCTTTCACCTTGTATTTTCTATTCGGTTTGCATGGTTCAGTATTTCACTATTTTCTCTCAACCCACAGTCCCTCAGTAATTACCACACATCCCACCATTCCACTTGAGTTCTGAGATTAATGAGGGATATTTCTGGTGGGTCCTCCTCACCAAATTTCCTACATGTTCTTTACTTTTGGGCATGACACCTCAGTCTATTCAATGTAACTCCACGTTCTTTTCTTTTAACATAAAAATAATGAACCTCCCACGAATAGTTAATTATTTCATTATGAACTCAGGCCATGCATTTCTTTATTATTTTTTTAGTTCATTAACAATACATGCATTTGCTGTGGGTCAAAATATCTAATATGTACCAAACATTAAGAATAAAGCCCTGGCCCTTGTGGTGCTTAAGAATTGAATAGTGTGTGTGTGTGTGTGTGTGTGTGTGTGTGTGTGTGTGTGTGCGCACATGCATGAGGATATTTTTAGATAATTAGCATAGAATTAAGCAGATACAAACAAATGTCAGACTTTTCCTTGAATGTGCTAAAGGAAGGACAGGGCAAAAAGAAAGTTCTTAATTCAAACAAATAAAAAATATATCACTAAAGAACAAATTTCCAGTGTTCAGAACTATAGTGGTTTGTAACCTTACTTAATTTTCTTAACAAAGATCAAAACAAAGGAACATAAAAAAGAATATAAAAAATGAACTTTTAAAATCAGCAAGAATAGCATTAGTGTTTAGAATGTTATTCAAGAACAGAACTATATACATTATAAAAGAAGTATATTTTATAAATTAGATTTCAAGAATCTCCTGTAGTAGAATTTATATTTCAAAATTAGCTATCAATATCACCCATATTTACACCCTTTCTACACTGTAACCCTTGACATTCCTTAAATTAAATAGTTGGATTTGTGGATCCAAAATTACAGTTTGATCACATCTCTGCCCATAAAATTAAATAGGTACTTGTTATATAGCCTTGGAAAATAATGCATGTGACTTCTAATGTTATCTCACAGAAATATTACATACCTTCTTGTAATTGTCTCTGGTTGCTCACTATTCGAACCCAACAACAATGTTGTTAAGAAATCTGTATAGATTTCATATGTGGAAAATAATAGAACTCTCCAAATCATAGTCCAGCTAAGTATATCCAGGTAATAATTTACTGTACTAGTCACATAGTGGGACATCTTGAAAGTGAATCTACCCACATCCCTTGCTCATGGATAAAATGGATTAACATTATCAAAATGGCAGTACTCCACAAAGCACTATACAGATTTAATGTGGTCCTATAATGATACCCATGAAATTCTTCAAGGAAATTGACAAAACACTCCTGAAATTCATATGCAACAATAAACCTCCACGAATAGCTAAAGCAATCCTCAGGAAAAAGATGGGTCTCATAACCTTCCCCAACTTCAAACTGTACTACAAGCAGTAGGAATTAAAACAGCATGGAATTGAACTATAAACAGATTCACAGACCAATGGAACAGAGTTGAATATTCTGTCACAGACTCTCAAATATTTTATTACTTAATTTTAATAAAGAAGCAAGATATGTGAAGTGAAAGAAGAAAAGCCTCTTCAACAAGTGGTGTTGGGAAAACTAGACACCTATCTGAAAAAAAATGAACTCTGACCTCTGCCTAACACCAGGCACAAAAGTCAGATCAAAGTGGATTAAAAACCTCAATATCAGACATGAATCCATAAGGTACATGGAGGAAAATGTAGGCAGAACTCTCCACAACATTGAAGCCAGAGCATCTTTAACCACTGATCAAGCAAGTGGAAACAAATGGGACCACATTAAACTAAGAAGCTTTTGCACCTCAAAAGAAACAGCAACCAAAATACAGAGAGAGCCCACAGAATGGGAAAAAAATATTTATCCAATACCCATCTGATAAGGGGTTAAAATCCAGGATATACAAGACACTAGAAGAACTGTTCAAGAAAAAAATCTCCAACCCCATCAAAAAATGGGGAAAAGAAATGAACAGAAGCTTCCTCGAGAAATAAATACAAATGGTCAAAAGGAACTTGAAAAAAAGCCTCTATCACTAATCATTAGGGAGATACAAATAAAAACAATGAGATCTCATCTCATACCACAGAGACTGGCACATATCCAAAATAACAAGAAAAACTAGTACAGGTGTGGATGTGGGGAGAAAAAGACTCTCATTGTTGGTGTCAATGACAGCTGGTCCAGCATTTTGGGAAAACATTAAGGGCATTCCTTAAAAAACTAGACCCCATATGACCTCACAATACCACTTCTGAGAATATATACTGAGGGTGCAAAAAATCACAGTAAAAAAGACATCTGCACTGTATGTTGATCGCAGCAGTGTTCACAATAGCCAGAATCTGGAAATAACTTGAGTGCCTGAGAACAGAAGACTAGTTAAAGAAACTTTGGTACATCTACACTATGGAATACTATGCAGCTGTTAGGAAAGATTTAAGTCATGAAATTTGCTTATAAGTGGATGGACGTGGAGAGTATCATGCTACATGAACTGCATCAGAAAGAGAGAGACAGACATAGAATTACAGCACTCATTTGTGAAATATAAAATAACATAATATGAGACTGACACCCAAGGACATAGAGATAAAGGCCAGGGACATTGCTCCATGGTTGGAAGCCTGCCTCATGAGCTGGGGCAGAAGGAAGCTGGAGTAGAGAAGTGATCACTAAGTCATTGATGGTTGGAGAAATCGTTCAGGATGAGATGTGTGCTGAAAGTAGGTAAAAGTCCTAAAGTGATAGCCTCTTAGTATCTACATTGCAAACCATAATACTCCAAAGTAGAGAGACAGTATGGAGGAAATTGCCATAGAGGCAGGGGGAGAGTTGGGGGGAGTTTATTGGGGACATTGTTGGTGGAGAGTGTGTACCGGTGTAGGGATAGGTGTTTGTTCATTGTATAGCTGAAACTCAAACATGAAAGGTTTGTAACTGTATCTCATGTTGATTGAATTAAAAAACAATTAAAAATAAAGTGGATCTCCCAACTTCTGCACACTTCATTACAGTCCATGCCAACCCTTCACACAGTAATGGCAGAAAGAATGGAAAATAAGACTGACACTTCCATAATACTATACTGGTTAAAGCAAATATACTACTGGGTCCATATAAATAGTTCTGGGGAAAGACTTTCAGATAACCTTAGTGACTGGTAATTAATCACAGTTGGAGTGAATTTCCATAAATGGAATAGTTCAATCACAGTGATTAACTGGAAGTTTTAATTTGTTAGAAAGAAGTATTTTTACAACTTCTGAAAAAATAAAACAGCAGAGCACCAAATCGCTATAAATTGACTAGTGTTCCTTTAAAAATCCATGTCTACCTAAAATCTAGGGCTGTGACCTTATTTAGAAATAGAACTCTTGCAAATGTGATCAAGATTAAGTGAGTCTGGATTAAGGTGGAACATAAGCTAAAGATTGGTGTACCTTTTAAAGGGAAATTTAGATATAAGACATGGAGAAAGGAGAAAGTGAAAAATACAGAAAATGAGAGTAGAATGTCCTGGAAAGAAAACTATAGCACTTGCAGTGATACGTTGACAATCCAAGAAATACCAAGGACTGCTATAACACTCAACCAGAATCTAGGAGAAAGTTCTAAAATAGATTCTCCCTTAAAATTTTCCAAAATGATCAACCTTTCAAACACCTTGATTTCATTTTAGACATCTTGCTCCCAGAATTGCAGAATGTGAACTTTCCATTCATCACATTAAATACCCTGTCCCTGGTATTTTTTTCTAACAGCTCTAGAAACTAAACATAATGTACAGAATTACCAAGATATAAAAAAAGACCCTCAACCATAAAATATTGAGCCTTAAAATATGTTATTCTAGGCTCCCAAGAATAGCCGAGATAAGTACCAGGATGTTTACTCCATGGCTTTGAGGCCAGCCGCACACGCTAGGGGAAATGGCAGCTCAGATAGAGAAGGGAGCACCAAATGAAGGGTGTTGGGAGGATCCTCCCAGGATGGGAGATGAATGCTGAAAGTGATAGACCGAACATGATTGCCACTCAGTGCCTATTTTGCAAACCATAGCACCCAAAAGGAGAGAGAGAAGAGAGAGAACAAAAGGGAATGCCCTGCCACAGAGGCAGGGGGGATGGGAGGTTGGAGGGTGGGAGGGATACTGAGATCAGTGGTGGTGGAGAATAGGCACTGGTGGAGGGATGGGTACTCGATCATTGTATAACTGAAAGCCAAGCACAAAAAATTGTAAGTCTACAACTGTACCTCATGGTGTTTCACTAATAAAAATTTTTAAAAATAAATAAAATGCTAGTCATGATTAAACAGAAAGTGGTACTTTTTGCAAATAAATTAAATTGCAGCATGCTTTTGTCTGAGGAATTATATTTAAGTGAATAGGACATGGAACAAAATGTTTAAATTTGAGCCATCCTCTGGTCTTTCACTTTTTCAGTGAATCAGTCAAATCATGTACCAAGATTGGTCATTTCTTAAATGAAAATTATACTGAATTTTCCACCACTAATATTATCTAACTATAGCCTCTCATTTCTGGACAATGATAACTCCCCAAAGCTGCCATAGGAGACTTCCTAATGTTGAAAAGACCAAGTTTCTAATACTGTTTCTTTAAGAAAAAATTGACAAGAGGGTGGCAATTCCACTTCTTTACATTTAGTCCGCGGACCCAAAAACCCAATTCTGTAGAGTCATTTACACTTCTGTGTTCATCACTGCAGTTGACAAATAGCCCAAATCTGCAAACAACCCAAGTTTTCAAGAACGGATGACTGGATAAAGAAACTATGGAACTTATTATACACAATGGAATATTATTTGGCTATAGGAATAGATGAGATCATAGAATCTGCTGCTATGTAGATGGATCTGGAGACTATTATGCTGAGTTAAGTTAACCAAAAGGAGAAAAAAAAAACACAAGATGGTTTCTGTAAAAAGTGGGATATACCAGAAACAATCATGGTCATGGTCCTCCCATTGTTCATCGATTTGTTCGAGCAGGCCCAGTAACATCTCCATCGTGAGACTTGTTGTTACTGTGTTTAGCATATCGAATACATTATGGGTAGCTTGCCAGGCTTTGCCGTGCGGGCAAGATACTCTCGGTAGCTTGCCGGGCTCTCTGAGAGGGGCGGAGGAATCGAATTCGGGTTGGCCATGTTGGCTGCGTGCAAGGCAAATGCCCTATCCGCTGTGCTATCGCTCCAGCCCACCAGAAACAATAGAAGAATAAAAAGTGGCCAAAGACAAAAGAACCTGAAATCTGGTGTGGTATTTAGCAGGAGGCTTACCATGCTAGGTTTGGGGGAGGGGGGCAGTCCCCAAGAGCAAGGATAGGGTTGAGTGTGTGGGAGATATACTGAGGCAGTAATGGAGGAATGGTGACACTCTAGTGTATAGTGTTGTGCTGTAATGTTCTATGAATGAAACTTAATAGTAATATAAATCACAATACCTAATATTAAAAACCATATTTTAAAAAGTTAGTTGATGGTTTGTGATAAACTCATGATCATGAGAAATGAGAACCTTTGGGATTGAGCTTATGTGCACTGTTTCTGGGTCTAATTGCCACCTCTTACCTGTTACACATTAGGAATAGGTGACTTACGTAAATTCTTCTTACAAATTCCCCTCAATCTGCCTTTGCGAATTATTGTTGGTGTATCTTTCATCCGTCTATCCCTGACTGACTAAATTCTATCAAAATCAATATCCAATTCAGGCTCCATATTCATACCTCTTTTTTGATCTTACTTAATTTAACATTTTCACTTCATTTCATTTTAGAATTTTTCTACTGTCTTATTGTACTTTTTCTATTTACTACTTTATTCAGAATATGTACTCATTAAATATCCATGGTATCTTTTGTCTCTAACAATTATTATACAACAATTGTTGTTGAATAAATTGTTAAACTTTTACTTTTAAATTGTTAAACTTTTACATAAAATAAACTTTTATTCTGGGATAGTAAATTTAAAGATGATTATACCTCTGTACTATTTCTGGACTGGTTGTTTCAGTCATTGCTATTGTTTTTATTTATGATATTTAGTTTTTTACAAACTAGTAGAACATATATTTCTTTTTTGTTTTTTTGCTTTTTGGGTCACACCCAGCAATACTCAGGGTTTACTTCTTGCTCTGCACTAGGAATTACTCCAGGCAGTGCTTGGGAGATCATATGGATGCCGGGAATTGAACCCGGGTCAGGCACATGCAAGGAAAACACCCTACCCACTGTACTTTCTCTCTGGCTCTAATTTTTTTTCAAGCATAAGACTGAATTGTATATATGATTTCAATTTCTGTGGAAAAGCTAAGTAAAAGAATGTGATAAAATATAATTTATACTTTTCAAGTTTTAACTAAGGAATGTATTTATTGTTAGTGTAACACAAGCTTTAGCTATTTGTGTTATAATTGTGCTTTTTAAGTGATTTATACTTTACATATTTTTGTGAATTTATAAAATAATTCTTATTTCCACATTAGACCATGAAATATGTAACATTTCTGATTTTTTTTTTTACAGAGTTTGATGTTTAGTTTGTGTTCTGCCCCCTTGATGTTTTGTTATTGTGTTCATATGACATGGGTTCAAAATATGGTAAAATTAATGTTCTTTTTGAAAAATATTTTACAGTGATTTTGATCCTTTCCAAACTTTCCATAACTGCTTTATCAATGGTTAGAATTTATATTTTCTTCCCTTGAAATTGATTCTGTATGGCCATCTCAATAAATAGAATAGGGATGATTATGATTCTGTGATACTTACAAAATGTCATACAGTTCCCATCTGGTATATTCTCTTGGGATGAGATTTAGAAATTAAGTATCAGGAACCCCAGAACAGACCGGGATGGAAATTTAGGAAAGAACAGTATCCGTGCCTCAGCTCTGCTTATTGTTCAACTATCGCTAACAACTAGTTGGTCAACTGTCCTGGGAAATTTTCCCTAACTTTTATTTAAGCCATCCCAAGGTGTAAAATCTTATGCACACTGAAGATTGTGTGTTCTCGGGCTCTCTGGACAGCTCTGTCTCATCACCCGTGTTCGGTGCTCTTGAGCCGCTGTATGTGGCCTGGATCAGGACGGCTGTTGGCCAAGGGCATAAGAAGGAAGAAACGAGGACCAGGCTGGTCGATTTCAATTGTAGTTTATTCCAATTCTCTTCACTCCTGTTTCTTCTCTGCCTCCTTCTCTCCTGAGCCCCAATCTGGAACCTTTCTCTTTCTGACTCTGGATCTCTGGAGTCTGAGCTCTCTCACTTCTGACTCTGCTCTCTCTCCCAGCTTACATTCATAGTTTATATAGCAGTCACATAGGGTGGTGACACAAAGGTGGGTTGAAGATTGACAAATCAACAAAGAGAGGTAAAACCACTCCTTAAAGAGATTACTCCAGATTACTAGGAGATCCACTCAAGGGTGGGATCCTAACAAGGGTGAGTTCTTTCCTCAGCTAGTAATCTACTTAAATAGTTATAGTAAATATAGTTCTAATAATTCTAGCAATGTCATTCTGTGTGAGCACAGTAAGATATATAAACATCTCATTATACATTTCGTAGTCCTCAGGCCAGGTTAGTCTTCCTAGCCCCAGCAGGGTCTTAGTCTCATCATTACTTACTTTGGATCATGACAGCATTTGTCCATGATCATGCCCTCAACTTATACTTGAGTATAGTGGTGATTTGGCCTGGCCCATTTCGATACCAGGGTAGCTCACAGCTTGCCCTGGGTCCATTCAGTTCCTCATTGGGACCCTGCTTTTGGGGTGCTAGGAACTAAGGGCAACTGAGTCAAGAAAACAGATGCCCAGGAGTAAATATTATTTGGAGTCAATCAACTCCCAAGTTACAAAGCATAATATTAACTGTTTTCCTGTGTCCATACAAAAAGGACCTTGCTTTAAGATAAACTATTTAAAAAACATAAGGAAGGAGAAAGGCAATATTAACTTATAATACAAGTTCAGTGCCCTGGGATGGTGTGACCAAATAAACATAAGCTACCTGAGGAAGAACAAAATAGTGTTATCCTACACCAAGGAATGCTGTATAGACTAGAGATGAGCCTCTTCATTTAGGTGTTCCCAGATTAAAGATTTTTGAATAAAATAAATGATGGTTTTTGTTTTAAGACATTAAATTTTGTTTTGTTTTTATTTTGGGGCCACACCTGGTGTCTTTCAGGGCTTACTTCTGTCTCTGCACTCAGAGATAATTTCTGGCATTGTTTTGGGACAATATATAATTCCAAAATTAAACTTGTGTTGGCTGTGTGCTAGGTCAGCACCCCATTGACTATACTATTTCTCCAGCCCAGAGTCATTAATTTTTATTTGTAATCTTTTGTTAGGGCTGGAGCGATAGCACAGTGGTAGGGCGTTTGCCTTGCAGGCAGCCAACATGGCCAACCTGAGTTCGATTCCTTCGCCCCTCTCCGAGAGCCCAGCAAGCTACCGAGAGTATCTCGCCCACACGGCAGAGCCTGGCAAGCTCCCCATGACGTATTTAATATGCCAGACACAGTAACAACAAAGTCTCCAATGGAGATGTTACTGGGCCCTCTCAAGCAAATCGATGATCAACGGGAGGGCCTTTACTTTACTTTACTTAGTCTTTTGTTACAAAGCAAAAGATACGAAATTTTTGTAAATAAAAATAATAGGTAGTCTTTAAAAACCATTGGGCTGGAGCGATAGCACAGCGGTAGGGCGTTCGCCTTACAAGCAGCCAACATGGTCGACCCGAGTTCAATTCTTCCGCCCCTCTCGGAGAGCCCGGCAAGCTACCGAGAGTATTCGATATGCCAGACACAGTAACAACAAAGTCTCCAATGGAGACGTTACTGGGCCCGCTCAAGCAAATCGACGATCAACGGGAGGGCCTTTACCTTTACCTTTAAAAACCATCAATGTAGGATACACACTAAATACAGCTAGCATATGAAGCATGTGAAAGCCTCAGAAATGTCAGTGTCTAATATAGATCAAACACGATGGCCACTCAATATCTCTATTGCAAACCACAACACCCAAAGGGAGAGAGAGAACAAAAGGGAATACCCTGCCGCAGAAGTGGGCTGGGTTGGGGGTGGGTGGGAGGGATGCTGGTATCATTGGTGGTAGAGAATGGGCACTGGTGGAACGATGGGTACTTGAGCATTGTATGACTGAATCACAAGCATGAAAATATGTAAATCTGTAACTGTACCTCATGGAGATTCACTAAAAATAAAAAAAAAAGTCAGTGTCTAAGCAATATCTTTATTTATTTATTTATTTTATTAGTGAAACACCTTGAGATACAGTCGTAGACTTACAAATTTTTGTGCTTGGGTTTCAATGATCGAGTACCCATCCTTCCACCAATGTCCAACCTCCACCACCACTGATCCCAGTACCCCTCCCACTCCCTATCCCCCTCCATCCTACCCTGCCTTTGTGGCAGGGCATTTCTCTTTGTTCTCTCTCTACTTTTGGGTGCTGTGGTTTAAGCAATATCTTTAATGGCTCACACTGAAAAACATTTTTTTTAAATAATAGTATCTTAGGATGAAGAGATACTATAGCAGGTAGGGCACTTGCCTGGCCTCTGGTTGACATAGGTTTGATCTTCCCTGAGCCTCTCAAGGAATTATTCCTTAGTAAAGAGTCAAGTAAAACCTGAACACTGCCAGGTGTGGCCAAAAACAACAACAACAAGAACAAAATATTAAAGTCTTATGTCCTGTAAATGTGCATAATTTATGTGTATATGTGTATATCTGTATATAACATATTTATTATATATGCTTGAAGAAGACTCCATACATTTATCAAAAGCCTATATCTACATATGACCCAGAAGATCAACTTCAGTTTGAAAGTCTGAGTTAGGTGTATCATTATAGTGAAAAGCCTTTGACCATTTGAGAAGACTCTTTATATCTGATGCAACCCTTTGTAGTATCTTAGAGTGTTCAACTGACTGCCTTAGAGGCCGCATCACATCCACTGGCTGCTTTAGTATGTAAAGTTGTGTTGGAATACATCCTATGTGTTCACTTAATTCCTGTCTATGGCCACTTCACACGAACATGACTATCCTGATATATTACGGAGGAGAGAGTGCTATTTACAAAGCTGAACTGCTTTTTATTCAATGCTTTATAGAAAGTTTTCTTGGCTTCTGTATTAGATGAATAATTAGGAGGCTCTATAGAAAGCTGGCAGCAGGTTTCTATGAAGAGAGCTCATATCCATATCAAAAAATTTGCCACAAATTAATAGCTAGTATATGGAAACAACCCAAATACCTAATGACAGATGAATGAAGAATTTGTGGTATATAGACACAATGGAATGTTTTTCAGCTCTATAATCTGATGAAATAATTCAGTATTCTGCAACTTGGAAATGGAAAGTATCATGTTGAACAGGGGGAAAAGGAAAAATACCAGTGGACCGCACTCATTTATGTTTTACAGAGGAACAAAACAAAAGGATAAACAGTTTTGAACAATGACAAACTCTTGACCTTGGATTAGAAAACTGAGATTACCAAGCAAAGGGCAGGAAATGGATCTAAGAGACTAGAAATGGCTTAGTACAGTGGTAGAGGGTATTTGTGAATTGGTGATGGTGAGATACAATAACAATATATCATAATCATACACACTGAAACTGTAGCACTGTAGCACTGTCCTCCCATTATTCATCAATTGTTCAAGCGGTCACCAGTAGCATCTCACAACAAGTTGTGAGATTTCTTGTTAATGTTTTTGGCATATTGAATACGTCACGGGTAGGTTGCCAGGCTTTGCCGTGCAGGTGAGATACTCTTGGTAGCTTGCCAGGCTCTCCAAAAGGGGCAGAGGAATTGAACCAAGGTCGGCCAAGTGCAAGGCAAACGCCCTACCTGCTGTGATATCGCTCCAGCCCATTGTGCCTGAGTTATAGTACAGTGGGTAGAGAGCTTGTCTTGCAAGTCGCTAACCAGATATGAATCCTGGCAACCAGTATGACCCCTTGAGCCCATCAAAAAATAAGTTCTGAACACTACACAGTGTGAATTAAAAACAAAGAACTCCTCTCAAAAATTTTTTGCTTCAGATCTCAGGCTTTAGTAAGCTTTGTTTCTGAATAGTTTCCTGTGCCTTGATGGAGGTGAATGTCAGGAAAAGTAAATGAATGTTATGCTTGAATATCTAATTTACTGGGCAAGTTAGCAAGTTAATAAATGACATTTCTCAGAATGTTCATTAGAAAAACAGTTGTAAGCAATAAAAATCTTAATTTAAATACTTAGGGGTGTACTTTTCTATAAAGTCGAGATTGAAACAGAGATTCAAATAATTTCACACATCTACTGTTTCTTTCCTATGTCCTGCTTTATTCTGAGCTGATATCATTCTAAATATCCCCAAGTATCTCTAAAATACTGTCATAACATTTATCGTTACACAGAGTAATTATCAGTGGCTCAAGTTTCACCAAGACTAGAGATATATCCATTGGTAGAGCTAGTATCACATGTTTCTCACTGAGTAATCACTCCTGAATTTTCTGTATTGACTATGTCCAGTCATTGGCTGACTATGATAGTAATAAATCAGAAATATCTCACTCAAAAAATACTGGGCAATTGTTTTTGTTTTTCTATATTGCATATGTCTTTTGGTCAAGGCTTAGCCTTGTCAAATACAGCATAGTTAATTAAAATTGAATTTCAGATAGGAAAAATTACAAGTAAAGTTTTACTATTGATATGTCCCCAATACTACGTGGAGATTTATTTATGTAGGGCATTTGCCTTGAATGTGGCTGGCTGGCCAACCCGGTTCAATTCCTCCCCCCCTCTTGGACAGCCTGGCAAGCTACCGAGAGTATCTTGCCTGCACCTCAAAGCCTGGCAAGCTACCTGTGACGTATTCGATATGCCAAGCACAGTAACAAGTGTCACAATGGAGACGTTACTGGGCCTGCTCAAGCAAATCAATGAACAACGGGAGAAAAGTGCTACAGTGCAGTTTGTATCCTATATTTTCATTGTCTATCTACAATTTTGTTTTCTCAAAGATAATGCTATTAACCAACTCAAAGTTTCTTTTTAGGGATAGAGGTGTAGTTCAGTGGTTCAATACATATTTTTTTAAAATAACAGTTTGTGGTTTCAGTTTTCAGAATCAGTACAAGAGTGTCTTTAAATTCTCTTCATTAATTTTGTGCTAATTTCACTGGTCTAGAGCAAGATCACAAGGTTATGTTAAAAATAAATCAAAATAATAGTGAAAAAATCATTAGCAAATTATAAAGTGCTATAGAGCCATAAGAAATTGTTTGTCAGTATGGACGATTCTCAAAGAATCAGAAATTGAACTTCTATTTGACCCAGCAATACCACTTGTGGGAATATATCCTGGAGAGGCAAAAAAGTATAGTAGAAATGACATCTGCACTTGTATGGTCATTGCTGCACTGTTTACAATAGCCAAAATCTGGAAAAACCCAAGTACCCAAGAACAGATGACTGGTTATAGAAACTTTGGCACATCTACACAATGAAATACTATGCAGCTGTTAGAAAAGATAAAGTCATGACATTTTCATATAAGTGGATCAGCATGGAAAGTATTGTGTTAAGTGAAATGAGTCAGAAAGTGAGGGACAGACATAGAAAGATTGTACTCATCTGTGGAATATAAAGTAACAGAATAGGAGACTAACACCCAAGAATAGTAAAGATAAGGTCCAGGAGGTTTTCCCCATGACTTGGAAGCTGCCCTCACATGCTTGGGGAAAAGGCAGCTCAGATAGAGAAGGGAACACCAAGTAAAGGGTGTTGGGAGGACCCTCTCAGTTGGGAGATTTGAGCAGAAAGTAGATTATAGACCAAACATGATGGCCACCCAATACCTCTATTACAAACCACAACACCCCAAATGAGAGAGAGAACAAAAGAAAATGCCTTGCCACAGAGGTGGAATGGGGTTGGGGGGATAGAATGGGGGTGGTGGGAGAGTTCCTGGGATCACTGGTGGTGGAGAATGGTCACTGGTGGAGGGACGGGTACTCAATCATTGTATGACTGCAACACAAACACAAAAGTTTTTAAGTATGTAACTGCACCTCACAGTGATTCACTAATAAAAAAAATTAAAAATAAAAAAATTGTTTGTGTCTTTTCTTAGTTTTCTAGAATGCAATTCCAAGGCATTGTCATGTTTTTGTTTCTTTTGCAGATTAATCATATACCATGGTCAAACATTTTAAACTGAAAGGCATTTCTTTCCCTGACAACTAAGGAGATAAATGGTGTTGAACATTCATGTGTGTTTTTAAATAATAATAAGTAAAACATTAATGTGTGTTTTTAAATAATAATAACTAAAATTATCTTTTCTTAGTAAAATAAAGCACCAACATTTCTCAAAAACACTCATAATTCTTTAGTAATTTTGAAGAGAATATAGTGCAGTTTGAACGATTTACAATTTATAGTGACTCTTAAATGGCTTTAAACTTTTTCTAAAGACTGCCCATAATTCTGCTATAGAGTTTTAAAAGTCTGCTTGTTTCCCTGCTGCCAAGTTTTAATTACTTCCTACAGGAGATTCTTCTGTTAGTCCCCGAGATTATTTGCCAGAAGACATCTGTTTGCTGCTAATCTGAAATGCTGCTTCCATCTACCATTTTTTTCCTCCTTTAATTTTTTTCCTGCTCAACTGACAACAAATGAAATATGTTTTCTTCAAAGAGACCCTGATCTTTCATTTGAACAAAATCAACCCCAACCCCCTTACCTAGTTTTAATTCCTAAAAGGATTTTTTGCTATTCACAAAGAAAATCGAGCAGAGTGGGGAGTGTTCATCTCCATACAATGGCCAAGGTTAATTAGCTAAAGCCTTATGGGCTAGATTTCCCTTTCAGAAAACTGAGAAAATGGCATATTTTCCTACTTGGATCAGTTAAAGGGTAATAGACGACTGTAATAGAAAAGATAATTAAACTGGAAATATACTATTTTCACCCCACCAGTATACACAAATATGACAAAGTATTAAATAGTTCTCTTAGGCAATTAAGAACATGACACTTCATAATGTGTTATGGAAGAAAAGTGAGTATAAGTCATCCTAGAGTTAGAATTTAAAGAACATGGAGCGGAGGGACTTAATATGTTAGAAATGGCTCTGACAAGTTCCTTCCTAAAATCCTGTGGCTCAGTCTACTTATTACTAGAGGCATGGTTTGATGATTACTTTCAAGCTGGTTGCAGAAATAAGTGATACACAGTCTTTGATGCACTTTGAAAACTGCCCAGTAACACAGCAGATCTGAGCTCTGGATTGTTTATAGTTCTCCATTTCTATTTGCTTTTGATTCTTTCTCTTCTATCAAAGACTTTGTTCAAAGTTATTTTTGTCATTCTTACTTAAGAGCCAGGCCCTAAAAACTGTTTGAAAACCCTATATACAGGGATGGACTTCAAAACAAGGTGATTGCTAGAGGCCCAGGTTTTGGCTGACAGACACACAAACATCATCTGAAAGTCTTTGCTTAGGGATCTCTGTTTTTCCAAGAAATCACTCCAACCTCCTGCCTTAATGAGAGATGGGAGGTGATGTATGTCTGGCAGTTACTGATACTGGCTCAGGACACTTAATCCTCAGAGCTTTTAGTTTTATGTTCCACATCCATCCTCAGTTCTTCCATGTATCTCAACTCAAGAGAATCTCTAATTCAGCTGCTCCAGAGAATAAATTCAAGGTCTCCTTTGGAGGGAGCAGAGAAGAATAACATGATTAACTAGGGTCAAGAGGAATTCAGAGGTTACAATGATTGATATGAGTGTTAAACAATGAGTTGTTGCATTTTGTAATTGTGCATACCATTAGCTTGATTTCATACATGGAAGATGCGACAGTTATCATTTTCCCTCATAGTTACCATTTTAGCACAATAGTCACTTACATTTTTATAATTTCATGTCTCTTTTAGAGTTTGATATTTTTGTTACAGAGAAGATAGAGGAAGCATTCCAAATATCTATAACAAATAAAGAGAAAAATCAGAAACATATGTGGAACTTTGAAGAATATTTTTACTTTAGACCAGAGATGAAATATTAAGTAAACAAACTCTCAAGCACCTCATTTTTTATCATGGAGAGATAGTTCTTGATAACTTTTCTTAATTTGACTCACTTATGTACCGCTGTGGTTTTATTTGACTAAACATCTTTGATAAGATGTCCAGTAAGACGTGGGGTCCAGAATCTGGAGAGACAGTACAGTATATTAGGTACTTGCCTTGCATGCAGCCAACTGGGGTTCAATTCTCAGCACCTGATAGGGTCTTCAGTGTCTTTCCAGGAGTGAGCCTTGAGTGCAGAGACAGGAATTAACCCTGAGTACTACCATATGTGCCCCCCCACCCCCAAAATAAAGGGAATATGATTCCTATATCTTGAATGAAATATCGCATTTATAATGATAATCAGAACGTTTCCTACCACACACATAAGAGAAGAGATGGAACTCAAGTGATTACAGAGGCTAGATTTTAAATGGTAATACTAGCTGTGCCTAACTCACTTTTTCTTTGAGACATGCGGATATATAGAGTTAAAATGTCTAGTAAGAAACCCAACTACCAGGAGCTAGCCAGTGAGAGAGAACACATGATGAAACTAGAGCTAGAGATGGTAAAAGAGCCCCAGTTCATCTAATCTCCAATTGCATTTATCTGACCTGTTCAGGTACTAGAGAAAAGCTTTCAAGATGATACCATCACCCATCATTTTGTGACAAAAGGGGACCTAAGTGAGCCTCACCAAACTCTATGACTATGAAAAAGTAGTGTTGATAAGCAATTGTGGTTGTTTTAGCCTATCATTAAGTTTAGATTATTTTGTTGTTAGGTGTGGGAGAGGAAGCACTTGAGTGTTTGTCCTAGAGCTCAACTGTGAAAATGGCATATACATGCCAAACAGTTCTCCCTAAAGAAGGCTCTAAATTTTTATCTAGAAATCTTAAAATAGATATGTAAACAAACTACAAGCTCAGATATCTCATTTACAAACTGTGATACCTAGTGATGAGAATTTTGGTGAAGATTAAATGATAAAATATAGCCTAGGAAACACTCTAGATATTAAGTACAACAGACATTTTGAAATGTTACTGACTTTTTTTTCTTACTGAGGGACACTTGGCACGAGTGGGTTTGCTGAGGACTTTCCAATCACTTGGCCCAAGCTGTCTTTATTGTGCAACTGAGACTTGGGGAAAGAGATGAGACTTTTGTTTGTGTAATAAGTTATTTTATTACATATGCATTTTGATTGATAAGAAAACCACAACAGCAATATGATCATATCTTCCCCATATGCAGGAAATTATCAGAAATACTTATAATCAAGAAGCACAGGAAGCATGCAGTTATAATAATATGCTAGCAAAAAGTTGTAGTTGAAGATTAGTTATGTATACCATGAAAGTTAGCATTACATCATTGTGTTATGTATTTCTAATGATAAGGTAACTCTTATTTACTCTCATATTCAGACGTTGTTATTTAATTTTGTTGTTGGTTTGCTTCTGTGTTTTATTGTAGCAAGAAGTGATGAGTATGCAATTATTTAATGACAATTTTCAGGGTTCAGCTGATAATAATCAGTGAATACGAAGGCAATGTTGTGTGGCAGAGTCACTCAATCCAAAGAATTAACTATCCCAGAAGATACATTTATTTTTATCCAACTCAACTGAATTTTAATTTGATTATCCATCCTGCCTTGCACAGGATGGTAGAAAGTTAATCATAGTCGATCTGTGCTTTGCTCTTCTCAGGATTACATTTGATTTCTGTATTACTGCTGGAATAATAAAATAATGGGAAAGTAATATATTCCTTTATCTCATCTGTGATAGATAAACCACATCCCCCACTTTCGGAAGGTGACATTCATGCCTCAAATGGAGTGATTCTTAAGCTTGAGCAAGCATCAGCTTCTACTGGAGGTTTGATTAAACAAAGAATAATGGCTCCTATCCCAAGTTTCTGATTGGATAAATCAGGGACAGGAAATGGGAATGTGCCATTTAAACCTGGTTCCAGGAGTTGCTGATGGTAGTGGACCATATGAAGCACTGGGATTTTGTTCTGGAAGTCAAATCTGCATCTTTACTTGAGAGCCTAGTTAGCTTAGCTGAAGTAAACACTTGCCCACTGCCTACACTACATTGTTTCAGTCCATTTTCTCTGTGGCAAATGCACCCAAATGAAAAAATGTATCAGAGTGCTTTGCGAAGGAGGGTATTTCAGGATTCCAGCTTTAATTTACCTCTTGACTCAACTTATTTATTTGCTGATTTAAAAGTCTGTTTCCAAAGCTATCAAATAGATCAATATAAGGATTAGGAGGAGAGAAAAAATTTGGTTTTCCCTTTCACTATCTGCCTACTTTATCACAGCCCAGATCATATAAGATTGTCTATATCTATACACTCATAGTTCAAATCAGTCACAAAATATTTACATGTGTCAATGATTTGAAGAAATTCAATTTGTCTCATTGATACAGTGTTGTCATGTTTCTTTATATCTAAAAATGCCCTACCCGGCACATAGGGCGTTTGCCTTGTGCACAGCCAGCCCGGCCAAGCCAGGTTCGATTCCTCTGGCTCTCTCTGAGAGTCCGGCAAGCTACTGAGAGTATCTCACCCACACGGCATAGCCTGCAAGCTATATATTCAATATGCCAAACACAGTAACAACAATTCTCGAAATGGAGACCTTACTGGGCCTGCTCGAGCAAAATCAATGAACAATGGGAGGACAGTATCTAAAAATGCCAGGGATCTTTTTTAAATAACCAAGGTACAAATATTTGCTTTTATAAATTGTCCATACTCTGGGAACTTTACTTCCTTGGAGACAATGAACACTGGCCATCCAGCCCCTCTCTCTCCAGTTTACAGGCTGCTGTGTTTAAAATTCCTTTGTGCAGACTCACCTTCCCTTTTAGGCTAAGTTTCTATAAAATTACAGTTCGGGGTTATGAAATACACTCTTCTTAGAGTTATTAAGTTCAAAAATCTAACAAAAGATGGATCAGCACTAGAACTGCTCGACAATTAAAATTAAAATATATATATTTGAAACACACTCGAACGCAGAACCATAAGAGTTCCTCATTGCTCAATTCTAGATTTTCTATATGGGCTCATTTTGGAATTAATGAATGATATTTGTCATATGATTTTATTTTTAAAAAATCACAATATGTCTTAAATCCTCTTGTTCTTGAATAAAATTGGTTGATAAAGCAGAGCACAAGTTCACAATCTGTCTATGCCACATTCAAATTGTGAGAACTTGGACAAATCAGAGTCTACCTAGCCTATGTGATGTGCATCTTGGTTTTTGTAAAGTGAGGGTGCTGGGAATGATAATTTCTATTTCCCAGGTGTGGGTATTTGTGATGTAGATAAAAGACTTAGCACAATATCCACACAAAGTTGGCAAAAATCATAGTTGTTCTGTTGTCCTTTGCCCTCCATCCTGCCATCTACCATTTCCAGGGAAATGTAGCACTATAGCACTGTCCTCCCATTGTTGATTTGCTCGTGCGGGCCCAGTAACGTCTCCATCATGAGGCTTGTTGTTACGTGTGTTTGGCATATCTAATATGTCACGGGGAGCTTGCCAGTCTTTGTCCTGCAGGTGAGATACTCTAGGTAGCTTGCCAGGCTGTCTGAAAGGGAAGAAGGAATCGAACCCCGTTCGGCCAGGCTGGCCTCATGCAATGCTAACGCCCTACCGCTATGCTATTGCTCGCAGGGAAATAAAATGCTTAAAATGTTGGCCGCTAGGTGGGGAAAGCAAGCCTGCTATAGTTGAATTAAATACAAGGGCCAAATGATTCTGACCTAAATACTACAGATATTTAGGTGGGAGAATTGGCTTTTCTTCCTCTTTAGAACTTCAGAAGGCATGAACAAGAAACTGGATAGATGTTAGGGGAATTATTGAAAAGTTCACTATGAAAGTGTTTGAGTTTTGAGGTTGGGTCTGCCTTGAGGCACTAGCTTGCTCTCAGGAATGGTCCTAGATCAATGATGAAGTTCAAAGTTTCCAGTACTTCCTCATTTCCACTGCCTCCCCCAGGGCCCCCCTCCCCACTTTTCTCACCTGCATTTTAAGCAGGAGTCTCTATCCCTTTATTTCTGAAGTATCATAGAATTCAAATCCCAGAGATTTGAATTTTAACAGTGATGTTCTTGGTATTTTCTTTAAACTGTAATATAGTAGTACGAGTCTATTAAATAACATTTACAGAGTTATTAGGCTCATTTTAGTAAAATGTGGGCTATCACTTTATGAACTTTAAGCTTCATTAAAAACGTGTAGAGTATAAATGTCCTCCTTTTAGGAATCCAAATAAGAAAAAATCAAAAGATTGTCAAGAAAAGGATTTGGATCACCTGGGAGGAAAGCATGTGACGGAAGCTTGGGTGTTAAAGAACACTCTTAGTCCAAAGGGGGAAAGGTGAATATTTAGTCCCTTTGCTTTAATTTCAGAAAGTGATTGTGAAGATCTTCTATGTTTAGCACTACCCTGGTTCATGATAAAAAAAAAAAAATCATTGCATTATGCTCCTTGTTTCTCCTCATCTGGTGTAGTTTCTTTTATTTTGTGGTGCATGTGTGTGTGTGTGTGTGTGTGTGTGTGTGTGTGTGTGTTGTGTAATGTGTAAGGGGCGACTCCCATTTTGGTGTTTAGGGGTCATGCATGGTAGTATTTGAGGGAATCATGCAGTACTTTGAATGGAATCCAGGGGTCCTGTTTAAAATTCTGTGTTCCAATCAGTTGAGCATCTCTGCAGCTATGTTTACCTGCCCAATATTGACTTCAGAAATGGGACTGTAAATGTAGTACAGTGATAAGTTTCATGCTTTGTAAGTATGAGGCTCTGTGTTTGGTCTCCAACATAATCCAAATTAAAATAAGAGTTCCCAAACAAGTAAACATATTCATTCACTACTACTTGTAAAGTATCTCTATTCTATTGATTTCTATATCCCAAGAATTATCTCATTGGGCTGGAGTGATAGCACAGAGGGTAGGGCATTTGCCTTGCATGCGGCTGACCCGGGTTCAATTCCCAGCATCACATATGGTCCCCTGAGCACCTCCAGGAATAATTTCTAAGTACAGAACCAAGAGTTACCCTGTGCATTGCCAGGGTGACCCGCCCCTCCTCCAAAAAAAGAATTATCTCATTAACTGCATAACTGAAGATTATCAATTACATCCTAATTCAATGGTAATTCTTATTATTGGGGCCCCATGAATTGTGGTAGAAAGCTATTAACACATTGATGGTAGGTGCAGTGTGGTAGCAAAATTTTATATGTATACATATATATATATGTACATATATACATATATGTGTACATATATATAAATTTTATGTGTAGAACTGGACCCTGAAAACCTAGGAAGTCATGCAAATGAATGCCACTATAACTTTTAAAGTGTATATTATTCCAGCAAGTGCTTCATGATCCCATTTATTTAACAATGTTCATATAGGAGATAGCCACTTTTTTATTCACTTTTTTCATAATTCACTTAAAATGCAAAATATTCTTCTGAAAGAAAAGTTGTGAATAATTTTTCAATCTGCAATTTATGTAATTTAATTGGAACCTAGTCATTTACTATTTTAAAAATAGTCATCCTGTTCCTTTCTTTGAGTGCTTTTCACAGGTCCTTTTGCTGTTTTTATTTTTCTATTATTAATTAAAGGAGGAAAGGACTGTGGGTAAGTTCTAGTTTATGTTCAATAAACTTTCAGAATAAAACCTGAATAAAAGTTTGCACAGGCAATTAAGAGCATGGCCTGAGTCTTAGAATGTTATTCTCTTGACATGTAGTTTGAAATAGCACACTTATTTTCACTGAATATACTTTCAATATCTTGTATACAATGAATACTTTTGTATAATATGTGCATACATATAAAATTCGTGACAAATTTTGAATAAAATAGAAATGTAAATTTTGCATTTTGTAAAATGAAATTTTTATTTTTGCTTTATAACCTTTTGATTGTCAATTTATAGTATCAATTTATAATCACCACCTTACATCCATAAAACAATTTAGAATGTTAAATAATATATGAGTGTCTTTTACCCAAACAATTTTAGATTTTAATGCAAATAGTTTATGAAGATCTAAAAAAAAATCCTAAGAGGCAAGTTGCAGGGATTAAATGACAAGAAACAGTTAATAAACTTATATCATAAACTGGTTCCAGTTGGGACAACTGAAGTTTCATTCTTTGGTGAATCTGCAAATCATGCAAAAAATACTCTTCAGCATTATATAGTGAACATTGAGCAAACTGGGGTATTAATGGTACTGCATAGTTCAGTTTCGTTAAGGTCTGCTGGGGATGTGACAACGTACTAAAAAATGATAACTATTAATCTCTTTTGCAACTAAGATTAAAAACACCCTCAACAAAATGTAAAGGTAAAGGTAAAGGCCCTCCCGTTGATCGTCGATTTGCTCGAGCGGGCCCAGTAACGTCTCCATTGGAGACTTTGTTGTTACTGTGTTTGGCATATCGAATACTCTCGGTAGCTTGCCGGGCTCTCCGAGAGGGGCAGAGGAATCGAACTCGGGTCGGCCATGTTGGCCGCTTGTAAGGTGAACGCCCTACCCGCTGTGCTATCGCTCTGTAAAATAAATCAAACAATGAACAATAGAGAAAATTTATATTACTTCCAAGTGAAACTTATTCTGGATATGTAAAAATTGGCTCTCTATCTGAAAATCAATCAGTGCGACCCATGATATCAATAGTCTAATAAGAGAAATCCTATAATCGGGGCTGGAGCAATAGTACAGCAGATAGGGTGTTTGCCTTGCATGCAGTCGACCCAGGTTTGATTCCCAGCATCCCATATCATCCCCCCCCACCCCGAGCACCGCCAGGAATAATTCTTGAGTGCAAAGCCAGGAGTAACCCCCTGTGCATCGCCATCCATCAATAGAGAAAAGGAATTTGACAAAGTCTAACATGCATAAATGATTAAATGCTCAACAGCAACAACAGCAACAATAACAAACCTCTTAGCAAGTTATAGATAGGAGAAATTAACTTTATAAAGAGTATATCCAAAACCTATATGGTTATAATCATGTGAAATAATGAAAGACTGAATTGAATGCATTCCCCAAAGATCCTGATAAGACTATGATCTTTCTTCTCATCATTTAGTTTAACACAATGCAGAAAGTTATAGCCACAGAGAATAAAATTTATGAATACCATATAGATTGAAAAGGGAAAATAAATCTACATATGATAGGATTGTCTACACAATTGTAAAATATATAATCCCCAAACTCTATAATTAAAATTGAGTTTAGTAAGACTGTCAAAAGACAAAATTCAATTGTTCAATGTACTTAATATGACAGTGCAGAAATTGAATCTAAAATATGATTCTGTTATAATGTTCACAGTCCTTAGGACTTAAGTCCAGGTTCCTTATGCTGAACAATACAAAATGTTAAAGAGAACATTTCTTTGAAACCTAAGAACGGAACTGCTATATGAGCCTGAATATTACTCCTAGGTTTTGTCCAAAAAATATAAAAACACTAATTAAAAAAATTGAAAGTGATTAGCTAAATTAAATAAAAATAATGGTGAAGGACTTTTAGTGGGATGATAGCATAATATATACACAGATTCAGTTTTAATTATGTTCATTAGGATCTTGTATGTTATGTCATGAATTAAAAATGAGAAAAGGATGAATATATAATAAGATTTTCTCTCTAGGTACAGTTAAAATCATTGAAAATTTATACGAAAATAATATCCTAAAATAAAATAAAATAACAAAAGTTGTAAGATATTACTCTACCTGATTGCAAAGTCTTCTATGCAGTCTGAAATCACAATTGTGTGGTTTTACTAGAGAAATAGATCTATAAATCTATACAATAGGATATAAAACAGATCCAAGTAAAAATATTCAACTAATTTTTAATACAAATAAAAGAACAATTAGGAAGAAGAATTTCCCTTTCAACAATTTTTCAGAAGCAGTTGGACAATCATAGGGAAAAAATATAGACACTGTGAAAATGCAAAATCTTTGACTTCCCTATTTTAACAGCAAGAAATACCTGTATTACATTTTTTCGACTCCTATATGGATATAAAGAAAGTTATATATGTGTGATATAGAGAGAAGTGTAATTAAAAAATAGCAAATAGACAGAAGCAACAGTACCTGAGAGCTGGTCTATAGGACAGAGCAGTAGTGGGCAGGGTCTACGGGACAGACTGTGGGACACACTGATGGAGTGAAATGGATTGTGGGTGTGGTATTGGAACACAATATGATTTAAATAGCAATGACAGTATTGTTAATTGGAACAAAAAAATGGGGAAACTTGTTCCTATTTCATATTGTGTAACTAAAGCGTATTACTTCCCTGTATCTTGACAAAATTTAATTTGATCTCCTATCCTTTGAGAAGCAAGATAAAAGTCAAGAATAAGTGCAGGTTTTGGACTACAAATACTTGAATTTATATTGTGGCCTTTTCTCTCATGAGCTCTGTGACTCTGAATGTGTTTCATAGTCCTCTGACCATCAGATTCCTAATTTGTGAATAGAAATAATTATAGCATATCCAAACTCCAAGAGAAATAGGATTAATGTAATCAGCATGGAAGCCTATACAGAGTTCCAGGAAGCCTGTGTTCTTTCTGGTCCTATTAAATTTTGTACACAGTACATTATCAGCATTCTTTAAATGTTAGCTGTTAACTGCTTTATAATTTTGAATATTTTCTTACATTATCTGCTAAAAAGATGTCTTTCAAATGTGCCTGTTAAAGTTCTATTGATCAAAATAAATACACCCACATTTTGATTAATGTAAATAGACCCACAATTTGATCAACGCAGAATCTCCTGCCCCTGCGCCAGGCTTTCTTCCCTGGGGACCCACAAGGGGGGTGGGTTGAGTTTCCCTCCCTGCCCCAAGCAGAGCCCTGGCAGCTGAAAACCTCCAGAACTCAGTCACAGCCATGCTCAAGGCCACTTTCCACACGCTTGAATGAGCCTCACATGTGAAAGAACCGGCAGAAGAACCCAGGTATGTGGGACTCGGGACTGAGATCTCCAGGCCTTCTCAGATCAGGACTGGGCCTCCTCCACCCAGATCCCCCATTTTTCAGTAGCTTGGCACTCACACCCACAAACTGCCCCTGGCACCATGTAATCCCACTAATGGCCAAGATCCAGAGACTGCAAAAAAAAGTTCCCGGAAGCATGCGGGCCACGGACCTCTTACAGTCTAGCCCACTGATGTACCTAAACAGCACACATGTGTTTGGTTTTAACATACTTGCTTGTGTTCTCTCATATATCTTCTGTCCCTCTTAGAGAGCCTGGCAAGCTACCAAGAGTATCCCACTTGCATAGCAGAGCCTGGCAAGCTTCCCGGGGTGTATTCGATATGCTGAAAACAGTAACAATCACTTAATCACTTAATCTCACCTCCAATACAGTACTGTTGGAAAGGACAAGTAAGGAGAAAATCTCAGGGCGGGGACAAATGGAGATGTTACTGGAATCCACTTGAGCAAATCAATTAACAATGGGATGACAGTGACAGTATACAGTGATACATATAAGCTAGTTGGATGTTTGCTTTTTTAATAAAAGGAAGGGATTTTTCAATCTTATTTTACCCATGATATAATATATTTGGCTTTTTAAAGAAAACAATAAATATTCATTTGGGGTTGGTTTGGTAAAAGAGATTTGGTTCACCACAGATATCAGTGTGAACAGATACAGTGAGTAAAAATTGACTAGATAAAATATATTAAAAAATACTCAACAAAAGATAAGATAATGATGCACGATGATGAGAATAATACTAACAACAGCACTTTATAGATTTTCCCATCATAGTGAAATTCATTTCTAAAGCTATAATCATTCTTGAAAGTTAGTTCCAATATAAAATACATTCTTCCGGGTCCTATAAAATTTTATTTTTAAACTAGGTATATTTTCTTAAATAACCTATTCTTTTCAGTATCCACTAAAATCTGAGAGAAAAAAATCTAATGTATTCTCATCACATTTTTGTTCAGTCAAGACATTTAAGAAGGTTATTTTACCTTTTCTTTGGCATCTATCTAGTCAAAATACATGCCTGATTTTTGTGCATTCTGAGGCTAAATATCTATATATTTTGGATACTTCAATGTAGTATCTGGATTTGGTCTTTTGGTATCAGTATAGTATTTCTTTTTTCAAATATGCTGACAGACTTCAAAATTATCTGAATGTTTCTAGTTTATAAGCCTTTCATTCTACTCATTTAAACTTAGTAACATTGCTTGATAAGAATAAGACTTTGAAAAAGATAAAACAGAATGTAAGTACCTGCCTTGCCAATGTATGTCCTTGGTTCAAATCACTAATACCATATATGGTTTCCTGAGCACTAGTAGGGATATCTCCTGAGTACAGAGCTAGGAAAAGCCCCTGAACACTGCTGGGTATATTCAAAAATCTCTCCCACACCAACAAATTTTTAAAATAGAATAAGACTTCCATGTATTTTTAGTTTGTTCTCTTATATATGTGTTATTTTGTTTCTTATAGACATTTTAGAGTTGACTCATTTAACACTGCTTGATTAGGCTTTGATTCTGTTGCAATTTCAAAACCGAGATAAACTGTTAGCTTGACTTCCTTCTCCCCTTTTATTTGTAACTGTGAGGTACAGTTACAAAGCTTTCATTTTTTTTTTTTACTTTTTGGGTCACACCAGCAATTCTCAGGGGTTGCTCCTGGCTCTGTACTCAGGAATCACTTCTGGTGGTGCTCAGGGGCCTATATGGGATGCTGGGGATTGAACCTGGGTGGACCACGTGCAAGGCAAACACCCTACCCACTGTCCTGTCCCTCTGGCCCCAAACTTTCATGTTTGAGACTCGATCATACAATCATCAAATACCCATCTCTTCACTAGTGCACATTTTCCACCACCAAAATCCTCAGTATCCTTCCCCATTCCACCCCTTCCCCTGCCTGTGTGGCAGACAATTTGTACTACACACTCTCTCTACTTTGGTTACATTTAATAGTTTGACACCAATCAATATTTTGACACCAGTCTCATCAGGGCCGGGGGAGTCAGTTTGATTATATCATACTTTCATCATTACTACCACGGGTCAGGAAATTTATTGCCCCAAAATGTTCTTCAGGATTGCCGATTAAAGAAGTCATCATCACTGAAAACCTGCCAAAAAGGCAGTGCTAGGCAATTTGTTTTGTATTGCTTATTATGAATAAAATACAATCTTGAGGAATTTTAGAATTTTAATAATTAGGGTCTGGCTAGATCTCTGCAGGGAGCTGCTCTGTTTCGAGATTTATGTGTGTGTGTGTCTCTGGATCATGGTTGTGTGGGAGCCTCAGTAGCCCATGACAGTTCGTGGGCATCATCTCAGTGTCCCACTGGGGCCAAGGGAAGTCAATTTGATTATATCATACTTTCACCATTACTACTTAGGGACAGGAAATGTATTGCTCCAAAATTTTTTTCAGGATTGCCAAATGAAGAAGTCACAACTGGTTTGAAATAAGTTTGAAGATTGGGAAGAGAATGTAACCTATGTCTATGATGCCTTCCCTGCTGTGTTCTAGTGGAGTGAATAAAGGCATTCTACTAAAGTCCCTAGCTTCTGACCAACAGCCTGCTTTAGTCCATCAGGATTGTTTGAATAAAATACCATAAGAAATATAAGAAAAACATTTATTACTTATTACTTACAGCTATGTTGGAAATCCAATAAGGTACTGGTGTCTGCTGTGTATCAACTTCCTGGTTCATGGTACCCATTTTTCTCCCATTGTTTTCACATGACAGAAGGGACTGGAGAAATCTCAGGAGTTTCTTTTATAATAGCACCAGTTGTGTTCATGATTCTTCTATCCTTGGATCCCTAAATACCATTATGTTGATACTTCAGCATGTGATTTTCTTGGAGTGAAGCACAAGCATTTCGTTCATAGCATATCATAACTGTGATTACAAAACTTTCTCTTGCTCCCTTTGATAATAGTTTTCTATTGCTATTAGTCTTGTCATTCAAGTCTTGCTACTAGAATATGTTTACCTTGTATATACCTTTGACTTATAAAGTTAGGGATTTAAGTAGTTTCCAAATGTGCAGTCAAATGAAAGGGTAGACTCATCTGCGACCTATGTGAAATAGTCACATGCACTATGGCATTGCAGTCATGCAGAGCATGGTTGAGCAAAAGCCCTTGACACATTTACAGTTCATTAGATGGCTACATTTCTTCAGAATAAAATATATGCAAGACATTATCTAAGCCTAAGGGTACAGGGGATATAGAGGGGATTGATAAAATTTTTAAAACTACATGTGTGCTTCTAAGGTCTTTAAAAATTTAGAGGTTGATAAATATGCATGTACAGAATAAAACATGTATGGGATAATACAAAGAATAAATGTGGAACAATGGGACTGCAGTACTTGGGAAAGTACATAGGAACTACTGAATATGTATCAAGTCTGAGTGACAATTGTTTCATATTAGGGACTGTAGGATGTTAACCCTAAATGTTTTAGGCTTCATCAGTGAATTGCCCCTTTTGTTTCTCCCAGAGAAGCTTACAGTTCTCTTATGAGCTCCTCTAATCCCCTGAGATTATCTTTAACCTTTCCTTTGTGCTTTACAATTCCCCAAATCAGGCTTGGTTACTTAGGTGACTCTAGACTTTGTCTTTAAAGTGGATTACTTGCTTTCCTATTTCCCCTATAATCTTTTCATATTTTACTATATAGTAGTGTTCTTTACTTAAGCACAGAAAGACCATTAATGATTTAATTCTAATATTTGAGAACTGACTGACTCAGAAATATATCTACCCCAGCTATCCACATAATTACTTGACTCAGACTTTCGTTGCAGTACTTCCAAATAACAGCCCCAAAAAAGGGATCCTGCTGTGGGTCTTGGATGGACCCGGGAAGAGCAGAAAAGCTACCTTGGCATTAAAACGGGACAGTCTATAAAAGCATGGTCTTGATACTAGCCGTTATGACTAAAGAGAGAGGATCCCCTTGGGGAAGGACAAGCTGAATCAGCCTGAGGACTTTGTGTAGGATTTACAGTGGAAGCCTTGCTGCTCTTGGAGTCCAGAGAACTAAGTTTTGAAACCTCTATTTCTTACTGTGTTTATCCAAATAATTGCAAGAATTAAGAAGAAGTCAACTTTATTATTTAATATGTACAATTAAAGGAAAGAGAAAAAGCAATATAGATGTTCCTGGGAGACAGAGTGTCTCCTTAAGTTAATTCCGCCAAGAGAATTGCCTCAGTCAAGACACTTTACCTCTGTAAATGATCAATCACACCTACTTGCAGTCCTATACCTCAAACCCTTTCACTTATTGTATACGTATGCCAACAGCTCTGCATTAAAAGGGCCATTTTTTACCATCTATCCATGAATCCCCCATCTCCTTTTTCCTCTGCTGGGAAGGTGTGGGGAGGCGGCACTTGGTTACTAAATAAACTTATCATGTACTCACTCCTGAGGGGTCATTTCAGAATACTGTGTGAATAGTATGGGTGGTACCTAATATGACAGTAAAGCAGTGAAGTATGAAACATACTAATTATAAAAAAAGATTTTTTAAAAAAAAATTGAAGTAACATTGCAGCATATAACTATATAAGTTTTAGGTGTGCATAACTTAACATCTGGAGCGATAGCACAGCGGTAGGGCGTTTGCCTTACAAGCGGCCAACATGGCCAACCCGAGTTCGATTCCTCCGCCCCTCTCGGAGAGCCCGGCAAGCTACCGAGAGTATTCGATATGCCAGACACAGTAACAACAAAGTCTCCAATGGAGACGTTACTGGGCCCGCTCGAGCAACTTAACATCTACCTCTATGACACTATCTTCAGCTACCACTAAATGCCTAGTTTGATTCTTCACCTCACGTTGTATGATGAGTACTGCTTTACCCAGATCTTTCCCCTCATTCTAGAATGGGAAATTCCATTTATGAACTTGACTCCTATGATCCCTTTCACAAAGTTTAGGTCAAAGATAGAAATGGTATAAGTGTTCAAGTTCTAAGTACCTAGGGTACTTAGGGACGGAGAAGTGAGGAAAAGACAGGACGGCAAGATCATTCATTTATATTATTTACAAAAATCAACAGGGCTGGAGTGATAGCACAGTAGGTAAGACCTTTGTCTTGCATGCGGCTGATCTGGGTTCGATTCCTTTGTCCCTCTCGGAGAGCCCAGCAAGCTACTGAGAGTATCCCACTGACTCAGCAGAGCCTGGCAAGCTCCCTGTGACATATTCAATATGCCAAAAACAGTAACAAGTCTCACAATGGAGACGTTATGGTGCCCTCTCAATCAAATCGATGAACAACGGGAAGACACTGCTGCAAAGGCAGTGCTACAGTGCTACAAAAATCAATTGCTACAGAAATTTTCTTCTGAAATACAAAACTTGGGTCCAGAATGATAGTATAGGAAGTAAGATGCTTGTGTAGCTTATGACCAACCCTGGTTTGATTTTCAATACCACATGGTCTCTCAAGCATCATGGGGTGCAGTTCTGTAGGATCACAAGTACCAAAAATGTGGCTCTAGTGGCTCCCAAGCACCAAAGGGAGGAGCCAGATAATCCTCAGTACCACAGAAGCAAAGTAGCATGCATCCTTGACCCTTTGCCTTGATCTACCATCAAGGTTGACCAAAATTCTCGAGGACAGGTTCCTTGACCTTTCTCCGTTCCCTGAAAGCAACTTGAATACCTCTTAGAAGAACCCCTCTCTGCAAACAGGGGGAAATAAAATATCATACAGGCAATTACTATAGGAGGAAAAAAATTCAAATTCTTCTTATCCCTCTTAACACATTTCCCTGATTTACTCCTTGATACCTCATTTCCCTCCTGATGATTACTTGTTTTATTCTTCCCCTCTCTGGTCCATCTAGTTGAATAAATTTTCTTTTTCCTAAAGTTTAACTAATACTATTATTTTTATTCAGTTAGGTAGCTGCCTGTTTTATGTATTATAAATATCTTGTTTTCCATTTCTAATATATCCTATTCCCTTCCAGAATAGAATATTTCTTTAACTCTGTTCTGTTCTGTCCCAGGATCCTCAATTAAGTTGATTCTCTTATTATTTAACAAACTTAACTAGTTATATTCCAAATACTGTCACAGGTACTGGAAATAGAGTATGTAAGAGTACAGAAATAAGTAAATTAAGCAAGATCATTTTAGAAAGTGATAAATTGAAGAAAATAAGCAGGCTGATGCCATAGGGGTAACAAGCTGGCATACTGGTGCTGATTTAGATGAGCTTCGGGAGAGTTCCTTGAGTAGGTATAATTTGGACTGACTTCTAAACAGTAAGGAATCTGTCTTTTGAAAATCTGGATGAAAAGTTTTCCAAACAGAGTATGTCTTATATTCAGAAAGGGAGGACTCATAAAATATACTCAAAGTCACAGCTCATGAGAGAACCTGGATATAAAATCAAGTATTGGCTTTCTACTACCTGTACTCTTGTATCTTTTCCTGCATATTGAGATATAAATAATTACTAAAGAGATGCACTTTTTTCACTTTGACCTTCAACTCCCACTAATACCTACTAAAGGATTTTGTTTCAATTACCTTTTGCTTTGCAAATATGTTTCCCTGGTAACCTAAGACAGAGGCTAGTCTCTCTGTTACATATTGTCATCTTGGAATTTGATTTTTGCTTCTCGTGGGAGTTGATTGGAACTACGGTGATGCATGCACCTGGCCAGTGTCTAGATGGACATTTAGAAGAAGTTCTGTAGGAATCCCCAATTTTATAACTTCTTATCAACTCCGTATCTTCCTTACTTTTCAAATAACAGGAAAGCTTATGTCATTGAATAAGATAATACAGACCTTTAAGAGAGAAGTCAGACTGGCTCTCTAAATTTGCTCTTAACTCTGTTTTCTCTGGATAATACATTCCCATTCTCTCCTTTTTGAGCGTTTGCATCCTGAGACATGTGCCTACATCAGATGTTATTTTAAAATGCATTGGTTTTACCTTTCAACCAAGAGAAAGGTAAAGTCAATTACATTAAGAGGGGAAAAAAGTATTTCAGGAAAACACAGGAGTCCAGAGCATCAGTTGCCAAGAAATATGAACCAGAATAGCCTGCACTTTTGATCTCTGCCTGCTGATTAAGCTGGAAGCCCAAAATAGCCTGTCTTAATACCATCTGTGACCTCCTGAATCCCTTAGCTTATTTTTTTCACTCAGACCATGCTACTCAAAATTTCTCCTTGAAGATCATTAGTGACAAATGACCTTTTAGTTAACAATGTCCAATGGTCATTTAACAATCTCATCACCAATCCTCCAGCAGCTTTTGATGCTATTCTCTGCCCTTGGTCATTTACAATTCTGTTATTTTCATGCAGCAATTAGTATTATCCAATTTGACTTATATCCAAGAATTCTCCTTTTATGTCTCCTTCACTTATTCTTCTTTAACCCCTAACCCCATTCACTTGTGGGTACATCTTTTTCTGTATATCATTATAAGTGAGGTATATCATAAGTGATGTCAACTCGTACCTCAATGAGAATGACCCCAAGTATAACTCCATAACCTTAAATATTCTCTAATAAACCATCACTATATTGTGGTTTGTTTGCTGTCATTTTCTCGAAGAGATTTCAGCTTTTGAGCATAGGTCTGTAAGCCCCCATTGTGACAAATATCCAGAGACCCTTGTGAGAGCTGTGTCTCTGTCTTCAGTCCAGATTTTCACCGACATTTTGCTTTTCACAAGCTTGGCTTCTTGGTTTGTTTGGTTTCCAACATCTGTTTAATGTACTGATCTGTTGTTTCTTCCTCTAGCTCCTTTTGTTTATAGAATCCTGCTTATCACTCTAATTTTACTTTAGGTGGGAAATTTTACTGCAAGTTTTATTGGTAATTGTTCCAGTTTACTGAACTCTTTTCAGCACCCAAATGGAAACATTTATCTCTGTTAAAAGGATCCGGGCATTAATGAACATGTTTAAATATGACATTATTACCTTATCTCAAACTCAACTGAATGCTTACATTTCTCATTCTCTCCAAGGTATATGTATTCCCATTACCGAAGTGCATAACCTAATCAATCTTTGACTTCTCCTTTAACTTCTTATAAGCATAAACTCTCAGAAGATTTATGTTAGATAAATCCTGTCATGTTTCTAATTAATTTATCTTCTCTCCCCACATAAAACTATGAAATTCCCTAAATATTGATTTTATTGACCACTTATGCCACTTCAGCCCTTTGAATAATTAAAATCAGAATTTGGTGTATTCTGACTGCAAACACACAGGATTCCCTGCAATCCTACATTTTTGCTTCTTGAAACCCAATTAGATTATTAGCTTTCTAAGTTCAAAAGGACACAGCGAATTATATGAGCTTCCTCTTCTTTTCAATATTGTTAACCTATGAAATAGAGTCTAATGAGACATTATAAAGCAATTACTTTAAACAGTAATATATAGTCTTCATTATGTAGGACTTCCATTAAACAAAAAATAAGACTGTCTGTGTTGAACAGAAAGTGATTCAATTATTAAGAATGAGGTTGAGTCAAAACTTTGTAGACAAGCTCTGCCATGGATAAAATATTTCCTAGTGCAATAATGTGGAATTAGTTCACTAGGGCAGCTGTAATTTCTATGAAGAGCCACTAATGGAAGTGTGAGTTCAAAAACAAAGCAGGTTAACTTTCTTCCAGGGATCAAGCAACCCTGTCAGATCACTGGAGCTGTGTCTTACACACTAGATATTCCCTGAGGAGAACGTGGATGCCTCCCACAATGTTTCTGCAATCACTGTAAAGACTGAGTCTTGAGCTGGTGAGATAGTACGAGGCAGGCTTTGCCTGTGGCCTACCCCAGTTTGATACCCAGAAACACGACCAAAGAATGATGCTTGAGCTCAGAGCCCACAGAGCCAGGAATAAGCCCGGAACACAGCCAGATGTGGCCCCAAAATAAAACAACAAAAGACAGTGACTAGTCAGCACGTTTTGTAGAAAAACAAAATACAAAAATAAACAAAAAATCGAACACAAGATTCCAACAATATCTGTCTTCTATTCTGCTGTTTGTATTCCAAGTCTCACAAACATAAATATGAGCGATAGCAACAGCGGTAGGGCATTTGCCCTGCACGCAGCCAACATGACCGACCCGAGTTGGATTCCTCTGCCCCTCTCGGAGAGCCCGGCAAGCTACCAAGAGTATCTCGCTCGCATGGCAGAGCCTGGCAAGCTCCCCGTGACATATTCGATATGCCAAACATAGTAACAACAAAGTCTCCAATGGAGACGTCACTGGGCCCTCTCGAGCAAATCGATGATAAAGGAACTAGAAAAAAATTAGAGAAAAAATGTGGAACTCATGGTAAATTAACTAGAAAAAAAATCAGTTAATTTAAGGTTCTGTAGTACATTGGGTCATGAAGAAGAATATGGTGAACTGATTTTCAGTTTCAACAAGAAATTGAAATTCATCATAACCACATGTACCTGGTTAGAATCAACATTTAGGGAGGATTTTTTTTAATGACTACAAAATTAATGATCATGAGGGGGCCAAGAAGATAGTACAGTGGGTAAGTCACTTCCATTGCATGTAGCACACTTGGATTCATTCCCAGAATTTCTATGGTCCTTTGATCTACATCAAGGTGATTTCTGACAGAAGAGTAGGATTAACTCTTAGTATTTCCACTTATGTCCCACCCAAAAAAGAAAATTTTATTAAATAATGATAAACAAAATGTATTGAAATTAAATATCTTATACAGAAAATTTCTCTGTTTGCTTGGGGGCCACAAGAGTTACCCTCAGCTCTGTTCTCAGGGGTCATTTCCAGCGATACCCAGGGGGTCATGTAGTATCAGGAATAAATCCTGGGCAATCTAGCATAAGGTTCACCCCTTGAACTGTCTCTTCAATCCTACACAGAGAACAGAATGAATATTTTCAAGGTAGAATTTTTCAAAAATACTTTCACTGAAGGATCTTACATTATCTTTGTTTTAAAGACATTTGGTATTTGGAGAATTCTAATATGAAAAAAATATTTCAGTGCCCCTTTCAATTAATATATATTCTACTAAAAACTGAGAAAAATCAAATTTTAGTTTAGTATCTCTGGATATAAACCAGGGAAATAATAGTCACATGATCTTCAATTTTTAAACTGTTATCAACAGTGTTCACACTCTGGGATTGCTCCTGGTTATTTTTGGATGCTAATGGCAGTGCTCAAGAGACCACTTAGTGCTGGGAATCGAACCAAGAACACCTGCATAGAAAATATGAACTTTAGTTCTTTGGCCCATCTTCCTGGGAAAAATTGGCATTTTATTAATTTGTATTAAGTATAGGTTATATAATAGAGTTACACTAGAGTTCAAGTTTATGGTAGTCATGTAAAGTTTGTTGCACATCCCCACCAATGAAGTGTCCATGACATTATCCGCCATCTCATCTGTTTTTTCATATTGACCTTGATTTCTTTCTCTGTATACCATAGGTGAGCACTACCAACCTGTATCAAATAGTCATTTTCCAGTGGATTAGGTTCATCATCTAATACTCTCCTTTACGTTGAACTTTGCAAAATGTTTCAAAATATGTATTAAATAATCAAATGTATTATATATTTTAATGATTAGAAATAGATATTGATAATAAATAGCTCTAGTTATTGAAAACAACAGGTCTATTTCCTAAAGGATACATCATTTACTTTTTTTAAAAAAATTAAAATGATTGAAACTGGAGTTCAAGAAACTCATAATAATCAAAGCCAAGCTCTTAATTTTTGATTGACATTACCAAATTGTTATAAGTATCATTGAAAGCAAATGTTTCCTGTATCACCAGCATGGAAAATAATTTGTTTGAAGAACCTAGTTTGAATCAATCTCTGCTACAATCAATTTAAAAATTTGATCTTAATTGAAATGCTTGAACAATAGAACATTCACTAGTTTTCTAAACTATATGGGTAGAAAGGTAGAGTCGAGTGAGAAAGAAAAATCTCTGATGTTTCTTAAATGACCTATCTTCCCCAGAAATTAAATTTGTCATTAACATTTTCAAACAATACTTGATTTTCCAAAGTAGAAGGTAGTGAATTGGGTTCTATGTTTACAGATAGGGCCTTTGAAGCCTTTCCCAAAGTGGTCGATACTATCATCTGGGGGAGGGATTGTTAAGGTGGACTCTGGAACAATCCAGAAGGTGTAATACTAGTTTCAAGTGCAATTCAGTTGAGGGTGGTGGTTTCTCTTTGTTTTTAAATAACGTATATTTCCAGGGGGTACAGAAAAAAATTTTTTCTGACAAAAGGGCAGTAGGCTAAGTAAATTTGGGTTTCTTGTCTTAAGTTAAATGAGGTGGTTATGGTAGGCATGAAACCAATCTAACGTCATTATAAGAAGTGATAGGACATGCAGAAAGAAATACTTCAAAGCTTGTGCACAGCATAAGGTGAGAGAGGGCACAGTCAGGAAACAAACTTATTCTCAGAAATAACCAAACTCCTAACATTTTAATCTGGGCCATCCATGCTCTGAAAACTGTCAAACACTGTCCTCCCGTTGTTCATTGATTTGCTCAAGCGGGCCCAGTAACATCTCTATTTTGAGATTTGTCGTCTGGAAACTATGAGGGATAAATTCCAGTTGTGGCCACTTAACCCACTCATTGTTGTGGTGTTGTCTTTTTAAATTATGGAAGCTCTATCAAGCCAGTATAGTGAGTAAAGTAAAGTAAAGGCCCTCCCGTTGATCATCGATTTGCTCGAGCGGGCCCAGTAACGTCTCCACTGGAGACTTTGTTGTTACTGTGTCTGGCATATCGAATACCTCACAGGGAGCTTGCCAGGCTCTGCCGTGCGGGCGAGATACTCTCGTTAGCTTGCCGGGCTCTCCGAGAGGGGCGGAGGAATCGAACTCGGGTCAGCCATGTTGGCTGTGTGCAAGGCAAACGCCCTACCGCTGTGCTATTGCTCCAAAGAAGTAAAATTGTGAAACGGGGGCAATAATTTAGGCTTAAAGTACTTCCCTCACAAACGCAGGCTCATAATTCCCAGGCTCAGTGTTCATACACACTGCATAAGAGCTCAGTCTTGATCCTTTTTACCAAAGTGATTTCTAGCTGCACTGCAGCCAGACGTGTCTATGTACCATAAAAGGGCTGTATCCCTGCAAATACTGAACTTGAGAATATGTGTGAGGAGTGTGGTGGTGGGAAGGAAAATGGGGTTATTGGTGGAGGAAAATGTACATGGTGGAGGGATGGGTGTTGGAACATCCTAAGATTGAAATCCAACTGTGAAAAGCTTTGTCACTGTGTATCTCACAGAGACTCAATAAGAAAATAAAAAAGCATATTTTTAAAGAATATATGTGAGGAATATCTTTGACAAGACTTGAGACCCTAAATGGTGAGCACTACAGCAACCCCTCAGGAAGTATACAGGTATGACATACCTCAACTAAAGAGTATGACCCCCAGGGAGCTCATGTGTAAGTATCAAAACTTAAAGGAGTTTCGCCTGTAAACCTTGCTGATATGGTAACCCATATCAACCCATGTACAACCTTTTAGCTGAGAATATCACAGTTGGCGTGTTGAGCACCAGAGCCAAATATACAACTCTTAGTCATCACAACAGCATCCAACAACAAAGGTCAGTGGAAGGAAAGGGAATAAAACAGGTATAATTTATAAAGTTTCAAATAAGTGTGATGCTTTTCTTGCCAGAGAAGATCTCAAGTAAATGCATTTTTTTTCTTCAAGGGCATTGGGTAATGCCTAGAGACATGCTGATTAGCAATTGGATATAGGGGATATAGGGGAGGGAAGTAATTTCTGCTGAAAAACAGTGAATAGAGGCCATGAATCATACCATTCTTATTATGAGAAGAATAATACCCCTCCTCAAGAATGAAACAATTATTCATCCCCAAATTCCACAGTGTTGAGATTCAGAAGCTTGATTGTAGTAAGAATTTGTCTGACAGGTTTGGTCATATAGGAAGCTTTAATATTTTTTCCTCAATGGTTAAGCTTCCAAAGGCATTTCTACAACAGTTCATTATTTTGTTACAGACATTTTTAACAGTTAGTTAGGGATGCTTCCTCTAATGATCTCCATCAAGCCATTTGGCCCTACCTGTGAACATACTGAGCTGGGGATCTTTCCATTTTACAATTAACAAAAAGGAAACATTTCTTCTATTTTTGGTTTCATAAAACACAGAAGGCAGAAATGAATTTTGTATGTCAAATATATCTCCCTTTAAAGATGTAGAAAAAGATCGATCCATTCCTTTTTCACAACAATGTACTGAACATAAATATTTTATGCCAAATATTCATGAAATCACAATTTTAAATGCTTGATTCAGGGACAAGGAAAATTAAAACTAAGATAAGATAGTTTTTTTCTTTTTTAAGACAGTGTCACATTAGTGTATTTAGTGGAAACTAAATGTCTATCATTTGTTTCACCTGATATTTTTCTTTTGTCTTTCCCCTTTCTTTTCATCTAATATATAGTCACTAAGGAAGGACAAGAACTATAATGTTGAAACAGGGGAAGGTCAATTAATGCAAGGGGATGTTCTATCCCTCCCTAGGTGAAGTTGGACCTCTGCACCAAGATGGGCAAGGAAATAACAGATAAAAGCAAGACTATTCTCTGATTAAAGTTTGAAGACAGCTCAGGACCAAGCAGACTTAAAATAGCATTTTCTCTAAAGAGGGATATAGCTCAAAGGACTGAATCATTAGCCTAGTAAGGAAGAGACCCCAAATTTTATTCCCAGCACAATATGCCCTGTCTTCCACCACCACTGATAATACCCTAAATACTGAACTGTCCAGTCTGTATGAATGACCAGACATTGTTAGGATTGACCTATGAACAACCTGAGCCCTTTTGCAGTGACCCTCCCATTCTCCCAAAATAACCAAAAAACAAACTGCCTTCCAATTGAATAATTGATCATAATCCATTACATGGCAATTCTTTGGCTGCCTCTGCTATAGAACTCAACAGATAAAGGTGTAAAGTTTGAAACTTTTGAGCTTGGGGATGATCACTTATTTGCTCTCCCATAATGGAAATAAGAACTCACAAAGCTATTCACTCCAGGTTTTATATCCTTCCCGATGTATGAAACTGGTTTTTAAGAAGATGAGGATTAAATGTTATACTTGAGAAAGTGAGATGGTTCTAAGCCTGAAGTAGATAGACATGATTTACTCTCATTCTCTGGGAAAAATTTAGTATTCTTGATAAATGTTTAAGTAAATTTCTGAGATTAATGTAATTAAGATTTCTTCTAGTAAGTCAGTTACTCATTCAGATAGTAAACTGTTAGAAACTAATATTTAAGCATTTTTTGTTTGGTTTTGTCCACAATCTCAGATGTTCAGGCTTACTTATGGCTCTGTGCTCAGAGACTGATTAGTCTTGGGGGTATTCAGGGGATGTCATGTAATGCCAGGGATCACACCCAGGTGTGTGCTACGTGCAAGGCAAATGCTTTATCACTATACTGTCTCTGTCCCTACCTAGATATTTTTAACTACTGATTTTTATAAACCCTAAAAACATCTTTTTTTCTCACAATATTATAAGAGTTCAAAGGTTATTTGTTATTAATATTTTTAGACTATTTTATTATAGTATTACACTACAATGGAAGAGGTTTATCTTCTCATAATTTGGAAAGAAGGTACCATGATCTATAATGCTATCAAATACTTGCCAATATTCCAAAGGAAACTCAGGGAGATTTCTACTTCCAGACATGATGAAATAAATGATCTTTCCATAAATAATGCAAATATTTTGAAGGAATGGGGTGTAAATAGATGCTTTCAGATAGTGAAAAATAGACAAACTAGAGTTCCTTAGTAAAGAGAAAGAAATGATGGGAAATCCATATTTTCTCTGATTCTGTGAGGAGAGACACTTTCTGGAAAAATGATACAGAAAAGATTAAATAAAAAGAACATTTGAATACCTACTGGAATGCAGAGGTAGAGAACAGAGTGAGCAGAATTTAACTTAAATTGAGCTTGTGGAGACAGGTTACTAAAGAGGTGAGTTTTTCAAAACAGCATTTCAGAAGTTGACCTAGGGTCTTATGTGCGGCTGAATGTCTAACTTTGCATGGATGAAGAAAAATTCCACAAAGTAGGAGTAATCTCTAAGATGATAAATCTCTAGAACTCAGAAACAAACAAAAAAAAAAACAGATGCAAGAATCTAAATGACCTATGGGACACCATCAAATACCTTAACATGAAAATAGAAGTCAAATAAGATGAGAGAGAGAGAGAAAGAGAGAGAGACAGAGACAGAGACAGAGAGAGACAGAGAGACAGCAAAAAATATTTGGAGATATTTGTCTGAAAGTTTTAAAGTTTTGTAAAAGATAGTGATGCTTGCATATAAGATACACAAAGATGTGCAATAGTTAAAAGATGAACACTTAGAAATATAATAAAGTGTTGCAAATCAAGAACAAAGATACAATATTAAAACAGCAAGACAGAAGCAACTTAACACAACAATCTTCAGTATGATAAACAGTTGACTGCTCATTATAAATCTTAAGTATAGAATGCAAAGGGAACAAAGTGATGCATATTTAAAAAATCATATGAGACTGTCAATGGAGAATTCTACATTCAGCAATACTGTGCCTCATAAAGAGAAGAAAATATTACCATGTGCTCAAATAATTAAAACATACATGTGCTAAAATAATTAAAACATAGAATTCATAGCTAAATAGCCCTAGGAGATATAGTAAAGGAAATCTTTCAAGATTAAAATTTCATTAGAAATTAGCTTTAATCAACACAGAGCAACAATAAATGTCAGAACATTGCTGACTAGAAAAGATAAAATGTATATATATATATATGTATATATATATATATATATACACACACACACACACATTTGGAATTTTTTTCTCTCTTGACAGATTGAAAAGGGGATTGATTAAACCAATCCTTATAAAACAATATTGATAGGCCTCAAGTGTATAGAGACATGTGTATTGTAATAATAGCACTGTAGCATTGTTCATTGATTTGTTCGAGTGTGCACCAGTAACATCTCCATTGTGAGACTTGTTACTGTTTTTGGCATATTGAATACATCACGCATAGCTTGCCAGGCTCTGCTATGTAGGCGCGATACTCTCGGTAGCTTGCTGGACTCTCTGAGAAACACAAAGAAATTAGAAAAATTATGTATTTTGTAAAGTTTTAAATTTTATTGAAGTTATGTTCCTATTAATTTGAAGTAGATCACTATAGATGGACATTATTATTTTCAGGTTAACTACAAGTAGGTGAAATTTATATTAAAAGTAGCAAAAGGGTAATTACAATGATACATAATAAAATATCTATATAATATAAATACCAGAAATGAATGATTAGAGGAACAAAAGATATAAAACATAGATGACAAACTGATACTATAAAAAGAAGGGCATTTGCCTTACACAGGGCCAACCTGGATTTTATCCTCCCATACTCCCTGTAGTCTCCTGAGATCAGAGCCAGAAGTAAGCCCTTAGCACTGCTGGGTGTGCCCCTCACCCACACAAAAAAGGATATAAAACATGAAAAAACAGTAGACATAAATCTAAGTATTCACATCAAAAGACACAGATCAATATGACAAATTAAAACAACAAAAATAGCAACCAATTATATGGGAATTATACTAAATTCAGACACAAGCTAAAATATGAAAAAATGAGGAAAGATATGAAATATCTAACAGATTTTATCAATTGCTATAAAAATAGACATTTATGAAAAAATGTTATTACACAAGGGACACCTAAAAATGTTGAAAGGGTCTCTGTGTTAGAATAACAAGTAAATAAAACACTTATGCATCCAATAAAAGAGCTCCAAAATATATGAGGCAAAAACTGATAGAACTGAAGAGAGACATGAGCAATTCACCTATAATATTTAAAGTCAATTACCTCACAAAATGGACAAGTTGGTAGAAAATCAATAAAGAAATAAAAGGGAATGCAACACAGTAAATGTCTGCATAAGACACCACCCACAATACAACAGTTTTTCTCTTATTCAGTGAATATAGAACACTATCCTGTAAGATTATAAATATGATTATAAAGAAATAAAAACAGTTTTATGAAATTTTAAATCACATTGTGTTCTGTTCCAACAGAAGCAGAACAAAACTAAAAATTAATAATGAAAAGTAACTTGAAGAATTTACCAATAAGTAAAAATTAGACAATAATAACTGTATAACTGTAGCACTGTCTTCCTGTTGTTCATCGATTTGTTTGAGCAGACACCAGTAATGTCTCCATTGTGAGACTTGTTGTTACTGTTTTTGGCATATCAAATACATCACGAGTAACTTGCCAGCCTTTGCCGTGCGGGCAGGATACTCTCAGTAGCTTGCTGGGCTTTCCAATAGGGACAGATGAATCGAACCCGGGCCAGCTGCATGCAAGGCAAACGCCCTACCCGCTTTGCTATAACTCATCCATGAAAATCAGTTTTAGGGGAAGTAATATAATTCTCTGAGTGTAAAATGAATACAACATACTGAAATACGTGAACTATAAGTAAGTCAATGCTTTAGTCATAAATTAAAATTTCTACATTAGATGAGTGATATAAAAACAAAAACAAACTTTTACCTTAAACTGTAGAGAAGGACAAAAGAAACACAAAGATTAATGAGTATTCTCTACTCATATTACAAATGAGTAGAGAATAAAAAATGATGGGAAAATATTATAAAACAAAAATATTTCTGCAGGTCAACAAAATTGACAAACATCTGAAATGCTGAAAACTAATGAAATTAAGAATTAAACATTGATCCTATTAAGAGTTTTATACAGGTAAGTAGGGTTGTAATGGATTATAACAATTTTATGCAAAATTAGGCAGCCTAGATAAATGAATATATCAAGAGGAAAACATTAAACTACTAAAATTTTGATTCAAAAGAGCAATATTCCTTCTGGGGTGGGGTATTTTAAAACTGGAAGCCTTAAAATGCATATTTATTTATTTATACTCTATTTAAACACTGTGGTTTACAAAGATGTTTATAATACAATTGTTTTTGGCATTCAATGTTCCATCAACAATCCCACCATCAGTGACATTCACTCCACCATTGTCTCCAGTCTCCCATCTGTGACCCAAGTCTGCCTCCTTGTCAGGCACGAAGTAATTGGTTTTATATTGCTTTCTACAACAAAATAGTAAAAGAATTATCAAAAAATAGTTTAGTAAAAGAAAATTTGTGAAAATTGTTATATCTCACAATGGGATTATTAAAGTCATTGTCTGAGTATTTACTGAGCTTTTTGTTGCTAGTTAAGCCTTTTGTGCTACTATTTTTGCTTCTTGATTTTAGTTGGCTTCTTTTGCTACTTTCCCAACTGATTTACTGTGCTCCTACTAGGCTGTCAGAATTTTGGAATATGGATGTGTCACTTCAGGAGCTCTAGGCTTTGGAGAACTGGGATGATTCTTGATCCACATACCTGAGTTTTCAGCTGGAAGACCAGTGCACATGTGTGTTACACTGACTCACTTGCATGAAATCAGATATGAAGCTTGAAACTGGAGCATTGCTTACTTGGCAGCAACTGTGAGGTGTGGTTGTATGGTTACTGGGGTTTCTGGAAGTATGGGGGTTAGAGGGAGATTGTCCACCCCCACTCCATGGTGACCCAGAGTCTTCACCCTGAAAACTGGTATAGCTGGGAGTTTCTGAATTTGGCTCTCTGCAGATTCACTGTAAATCAGTGCATTTGAGCTGTTTCTATGATAGGGGCTATGGGTTGTGGGTGTGGCTGTTGGAGCTTCAGCAGGGCAGGGACCAAGTCTATTCTCCTTTTGAAGGTGCCTCAGAGTTTTCTGCCTGAAGGCCAGTGTAACTGTGAGTTCCATTGGTCTGGCTTGCATTTCTTCCAAGATTAGTCATGAAGCTGGGTTGTCATTTACATGACAGTGACTGTGTGATGTCCACAAAATTTATTTTAATAATTAATGGTATATCTAAAACAGTTTGTTAGATGCTTGCTGTAAACTAAGCCAATTTTCAGTATAAATTCTACTTTATGACATTTAGATTTAAATATCTAATGCAAAGTATATAATAAAATTATGTCCATTTGAAATCTTGATCTGCCATTTTCTATGTGAGATTGTGGCAATTTACCTAACTTCTCTATTCCTCTGTTTTCTTTTGTGGTAAAAAAAGAATTATTAAAATATCCACTTCATAAAGTACTTGAATACTAAAAGATGTAAAGTTCTTAGCAACCATGCCTGAGATAGTTTGAGGTAGAGTTTGGTAAAAAGTTTCTCATTATTGGTTGCACGATTGCTAGATAGTCAAGGTGGGATATAAAACCCCATGTGGTAGACCTGAAAAGGCATAACTCATGATTCACTTTAAGGAAGGAATTGCTTTTCACCTGCAAAGAATGGATTCAATAGAATCCTCCAACTGACACTAGCGTCCGAGTCTCCCCATGTTGCTGAGAGCTGTTCTTCACAAGCTCACATAACGCGCTGGACAATCCTAGATTCATCATCTGGGTGGCATAGGATATAAGAATTTAGCAGTGTTGCCCATATGAGAGCTTTGGTGGGTGATATTTATTTATAAGTTTCTTGCCTGGTCAGTAAACACTTTGCCTTGCAATTTTCATTAAAGTTAATCTTTATTAACAATCAACTGTTCACTCCTAGTAATAGTGTTTGCCACTGAAACCATGCTTCACATCTTCTTCAGATGTGTGGATCACATTAACATAACATTTAGAAATCACACATGGAAAGAAGTAAACTGACATGAGACTAAGACTATTTTGAAATGGAATAAGTGGGCAGACACTAGTATTATTGAACTATCATTATATGCAGTTATGTGCAATAGCACTTTTTTAATTATTAAAAAACAGCTTACTATCATAACATCATCACTGGAATATGGAGAAGTTTACTATTTGCCCAATTCTCCATAGCCAATAAGTGACCTAAGTGGATAAATGACCAGACAATTTGACTTTGAAGCTCATGCTCTTGGAATGTATTATGCTACATTTGAATACCTCTTAAACAATTACATAGCAAATAAATTTTGATGCAATAAATTAAACAATAAATTTGTGTTAGTTCAAGTATGAATGTCCTCATAATAATCCTGATGACTGACGACTTAAGTCTGCTTGCCAAGAACTTGGTAAAAATGTGCAGCAAAATGCTATAGTATTTACTGATTTTGGTTGACAGACATAGAGTCAAGTAGGAACAATTTGTGCTTCCTTTTGTTCTACAAAGATTATTCTGTTGAAATTATTTTAAAAGAGCTGGATAGATAACCAAGTGGGTAAGGCAATTACCTTGCACACAGCCAACCATGTTTGATCCCCTAAACCTCATCTGGTCCCCCAAACTCCTTTAAGTGTGATTCCTAAATGCATAACCAGGAGTAAATCTGAGCATTGCTGGGTATGGCACCACTTAAAAAAACAAACACACACACACACACACACACACACACACACACAAAATGGGTGGAACGCTGGGAACAATGGTGGTGGAAGATGTGCACTTGTGAAGGGATAGGTGCTTAAACATTGTGTGACTGAAACATAATCATGTAAGTTTGTAACTGTATCTCAGTGTGATCCAATAAAACTTCTTAAAAATAAAAAGAAAGAAATGAAAAGGAAAGAAATTAGGGCGTTTGCCATGCACGCAGCCAACATGACCGACCCAAGTTCGATTCCTCCGCCCCTCTCGGAGAGCCGGGCAAGCTACCGAGAGTATCTTGCCCGCACAGCAGAGCCTGGCAAGCTTCCTGTGACGTATTCGATATGCCAAACACAGTAACAACAAAGTCTCCAATGGAGACGTTACTGGGCCCGCTCGAGCAAATCGATGATCAACAGGAGGGCCTTTACTTTACTTTACTTTTAAGAAAACAGAAAATTTTGAGAGAAAATTTTATTGGTTAATATGGTTCAATTAAAATCTTGGCACTGCCTATTAACTTTATCATTCAACAGGTTCATGAGTGAGGATCTCACTAAATGCTAAGTAGTAGATAGGAACTACCATAGAACTTTTGATTCAGTAGTTCTGGGAATTAGTCTTAGATTCTACATTGGAGGGGGACAAAGAATGCCCAACTGGTACACAATGGCTCAGGACCTCTTTTGCAGATTCACTGCCAAACATGGCTGCATGGTGGAACTCTAGGGCCTGAAGATACAGTTCCGGTCTGGCCCTGTGGTACTCAAGACCACCAGGGCAAGACTAGATGCTTGGGGGTCTTCAAAGCTATATCTGGCAGTAATTGGAGGAGGGCAAATTGTAGGTAATAGGCATAAAATCTGGGTCCCATCAAAGCAAGTTTATCACCTCTTACGTGCGCCCTATCACCTAATGCCTGAACTGTTTTCCTGGTCCCAGAGTTTATGCTATTTTTTTTCCTCCTGCATTATTTTATACTGGAGCGATAGCACAGTGGTAGGGCATTTGCCTTGCATGCAGCCAACATGGCCGACCTGAGTTTGATTCCTCTACCCCTCTTGGAGAGTCCGGCAAGCTACCGAGAGTACCTTACCCGCACGGCAAAGCCTGGCAAGCTCCCTGTGACATATTCGATATGCCAAACACAGTAACAAGTCTCAGGATGGAGATGTTACTGGGCCCGCTCGAGCAAATCGATGAATAATGGGAGGACCGTGACCGTGGAACATTTGGGGGAAATCTGTTTTTACTTCTTAATTGCACAGCGGGTAGGGCATTTGCCTTGCATGCGGCCGACCTGGGTTTGATTCCTCCGGCCCTCTCAGAGATCCCGGCAAGATACCGAGAGTATCCCACTTGAACGGGAGCCTGACAAACTTCTCATGGTGTATTTGATATGCCAAAAACAGTAACAACAAGTCTCACAATGGAGATGTTAACTGGTGCCTGCTTGAGCAAATCGATGAACAACGGGATGACAGTGCTACAGTGCAGTGCTATTTGGTTAAAAAAATTAATTTACAAAGTCCCTGGTAGTTGAATTTTAGGCATATAATATTCCACCAATTCCTCCACCAGTGTTAACTTCACTCCAGCATTGTTCCTTTGTTCCCTTCTATACCCCAGCCTGTTAACTTGGCAGGCACATTTTAAAGTTTGGTAGTTGTAGTTTGGATCTCAAGGTATTAGTGTTGAGTTTTTGCTTTGGATATAGAGCAGGATCACTCCCCTACATTACCAGTATACTCAAGACCCCTGACACCAATTTCCCTTCCCCCTCTATAGCTTCCCGTTCTCATCTTCTTCCTGTGATTTTACATTTTAAACAAACTCTCTGGCAAAATTGATGAGCTTGGTTCAGAACCCATCCTTAGAGAAAACTCCCTGTTCCCATCTATTTTTAATAATTCACTGATGATCTAATTATATTACTCCTTATGCCTCCACATTTCCCACTTTAGTTATTATAAGTAATCTTCATGATTCTTGGCTAAAGAAACCAAGTGCAACATTAAGTCTGAAAATAATTTGGTATAAAAATAAATATTGAGTGGATAAATAAATGAATATAGGAGCAAGAATCTAGGAATTTGCTTAATATGTTTTGCTGTAGTAGTTTTTTGTTATTATTTTTGCAAGTATCAACACTGAATTATGGAACTATAGTGGTTAAGTGTATTTCGGGATATTGTGATTGCTTTTTTCTGGAATGAACCAGGTAATTTTCATATTCTAAGAGTAAGCAAAGAAGATAACAAACACCTGACTAAGAGTTCTTCAGGTTAATATTTAAATATATATACTAAATGTAAATATACTTAATATATAATAAACAAAACAAACAACATTGTCCTCCCGTTCTTCATCAATTTACTCGAGTGGGCCCAGTAACATCTCCATTTTTGAGACTTGTTGTTACTGTGTTTGGCATATTCAATACGTCACGGGTAGCTTGCCAGACTTTGGCGTGCGGGCAAGATACTCTTGGTAGCTTGCCAGGCTCTCTGAGAGGGGCGGAGGAAACGAACCCGGCTCAGCCGGGCTGGCTGCACACAAGGCAAACACCCTACCGCTGTGCTACTGCTCCTCCTTATTATAACCCAGTTAATTCCTAATTATATAATATAGTATATAATATAAATAATATTTTATATTATATATTATCTTATACATATAATTATATTTATATAATTATATATAATATATAGTATAATATATTATATATATTGTGGGCTGAGTGATAGCACAGTGGTTAGGCATTTGCCTTGCCTGCGGCCGACCCGGCCAACTTGAGTTCGATTCCTCTGCCCCTCTGGGAGAGCCCAGCAAGCTACCAAGAGTATCTCACCTGCACGGCAAAGCCTGGCAAGCTCCCCATAACATATTCGATATGCCAAACACAGTAACAACAAGTCTCACTATGGAGATGTTACTGGGCCTACTGGAGCAAATCGATGAACAATGGGAAGACAGTGCTACAGTGCTATATATATTGTAGCATCGTCCTCCCATTGTTCATCGTTTTGCTCGAGCAGGCACCTGCCGAGCCTCATGCATGAGTGAAGTCCCATGGAACCCAGGTAATACTTCCCAGGAGCAGAGATCCTCTACCTGCAGTCTATCTACTCAGTCTCCAGTGATCCATGGGTCACACCTAAGAGCCACCTCCTCCCTGTGCCAGATAATCTCCTCATCGGTCACCCTCCTAAACTCATGGCTGCTTCTCCTGGAAGGGAACATAAAATGAGGCCCCCATAACCATGCCACCAGACTCCACACCAGGCTGTTTTGACTTGGGACATCCCAGAGGGGGTCGAGTAAGAGCCCTCCCCACCCCAAGGGACCAAGCACCTGCAGCCAACCTCCACTACCCAACCACTGCCACGCTCCAGGCTGGCTGAGTCTCACATATGAGTGAACATATTTCTGGAGACATCATAAGACACTCTGTACCCCTTTTCCATAATTACCACACCATATTTGATGTTGATGGGGTTCAGACAGTAGGCAAAAAATCATAGGAGCAAGAATATAAGAACATATATATATATATAAGAACATATATATTTGTGTATATGTGTGTGTGTGTATGCCTATAGAGATATACCTTGGAGAGCCTGGCAAGCTACCTAGAATATTTCGCCCACACAGCAGAGCCTGGCTAGCTACCCGTGGCATATTCGATATGCCAAAAACAGTAACAATAACGGGTCTCATTCCCCTGACCCTGAAAGAGCCTCCAGTATGGCAGTGTTGGGAAAGACAAGTAAAGAGAGGCTGCTAAAATCTCAGGGCTGGGACAAATGGAGATGTTACTGGTGCCCGCTTGAGTAAATTGATGAACAATGGGATAACAGTGATACAGTGATTTATATATATATATATATATATATATATATATGCATACATGTATACATATATATATTTGTGGAGATCAAAGGTGCACATAGCAAAGAAAACCTCAGCAAACGCATTAAACACAGTAATTACAATTTCCCTTCAGTTTCTGACTTTGAATTCATATTACTTAGATGCCTTCAATGATGAGGGAACCTGAGGATCACTTCTTCTGTTAGCTCTGTTTAGCTAAGTGTTGGCCTAAATCTAAACTTTAAGACACACTATTCATCAAGATTTCTCTGTGAGTGAATCATAAATTGGACAGATTAGGTTTTATATATCTTTAGCTCTAAAATCATCCTTTATGAGTCTCGCTCTAGGATGCAGAGTGATAAGAGAAATATGGGGACCAGGGTGAGATAATCTCATTTGAATTAGACAAATGAGGCCCTGCTGGAAAGGAATACCCAGTGTCTCTGGACAAATTTATGAAGTCAAAACAAAAAATAATTACAGTGTAGAAATAGCTGGTGCTGGATGAACCTGTTTCATTCCTAATGTTGGTTGGCAGCCCTTCATCCTGATTATTCCATCTGGAGATAATTGTGTGATATCATCCATAAAATTAAATCATAAATCAACTCAACTGGTGAACAGGCCAGCAAGCTGCTGAGAAAGCCACACTTAGTGAAGGCAAGACAGCTCATCATAATGAGAGATCTGAGAGTGAAATTAAGAGAAGGCGACATGTAGGGGGTGACCCTCTGCATGTTCACAGATTCAGTTGCTGACAGCAGTCACCAAAGTCTGTGTCCCAAGAGATTCAGGACAGTGCACATATTGCTTGGATTACCCATATGCTGATGAAAATTGTCCTGTTCATGAATGGATTTCTGGTTTGAACTCTGGAAGTTCAAAATGAAAGCTTTATTTCTTTCCTGAAATGTTTATGGTCATAGAAATCCTGTAATTTCAAGAAAATTCTTCTCTAAGAATAATTTGATCAAACATCCTCTCTAGGCTTAGGCTTTCAAGATTGATCTTAAAAACATGCAGTGATCTTTGGCTTGTTAGTATGTGAGCTGTGGTCAATTTGCAAGTTAGGTTTGGAAAGAATTTTTAAAGAAAATCTTTGCATAGAAGAGTAGAGTAATTAAGATAAATGTGTCATTTAAGTGGCTACTATTGATTTCCATAAGGGCATGGCACCAGCCAAAAAGTTGGAGGGGAATGAAAGTCAATGGTCATCTCTGACTTCCTTATAACCCAGGCTGGAGCAAATAGCCAAAAGGAATATACTTCTTGGAATAGTATAATTTTGTTGATAAACCTCATTGGTTTTGGAAATTCCATTTGTGATCATAATAAGCACAAAGTCCAGCTGTACATTCAGTGTCTGAATTTTCAAAGTGGTAACAGTAGCAGATGTTGTGACGCTGGTAGTTTGTGAACATCTGTGGAAGGAAGGGCATTGGCACTCAGTAAACACAAGTAGAAAAACAATGAAGATAAATTTTTCCTTGCTCCCCCCACCTCTCAATAATGCTAGAAAAAGAAGCATAAAAAAGTCACAAGCTCTGGAAATTTTGTATTCTTTTACTTTGTTCTCAGTTGTGTAGAGTACATGTAATGAATATATTTGCACCCTATATATAGTCAGATATAGTTGTCTAGTTGATTTCAGAAAGTTATGAACTAGAGCAAAACAGGAAGTAAAGAACCATGGGCTGGAGTGATATCACAGCGGGTAGGGCATTTGCTCTGCACATGGCCAACATGGGTTCAATTCCCAGCATCCCATATGGTACCCTGAGTACCTCCAGGAGTAATTTCTGAGTGCATGAGCAAGGAGTAACCTCAGTGCATGCATCGCTGGGTATTACCTCCCCCCAAAAGTAAATAACCGTAATAGAAATGTGTTTTTACCTGTTTTAAATGCTCTCATTCCTTCCTCTCCTGTCCTCCACACTCATATGTTCTCTACATTTCATTTTGGACAAACACAATGAGAAACCAGAAAACTGTAAATTCATGGCAAATGCTAGAACTGTTCATTTTATCACATTTATTTTAGTCAGGAGTTTTATATTTGCAAACCTAACCCTTTATGTTATATGTATTAATATTGCAATGATTCTGATCACTTGATCACTTGACATCCCATTACTTACCGATTTGCTCGAGTGGGCACCAGTAACATCTCCATTCGTCCCTGTCTCATGCTACTATAACCCAATGGCATCTGCTCACTCCAGAAACATGAAGAGTCTCAAACCATTTGTTCAGGGTCTTGATGAAGAAGTCTGACCATCTCATAAGTAGGCAGCCAGACGATCTTTTGATGTCCAGTGTAATACAGTTGGTATGGCTCTAGTCCAACAGTCCTCTCCAAATTGCATTATGTGTCCAGCCCCTCTGATTTTCAACGCCTTGGCAAATGAGACAGCATCCTTGATTCTCGACCGTCAATGGAGGTCCGAACTTCGGATTCCTTCTCTCACTTGAGTGAAGTGTGATATTCCAAGCATAGCTCTTTCAGTTTCTCTTTGGGAGACCCAAAGAGCATTCTAATCCAGTTTTTGTAGGACTCAGGTCTCTGAGGCATATTTTAATGTAGGAAGAACAGTGTTGTCAAAGAGATGTGTCTAGAGCTGGAGGTTCTTCGTCCTCTTAGCTATTTCTTCGACGCTCTTGAAGTTGTTCCATGCAGCTCTCTTCCTCCTGCACAACTCAGGTGCCAGGATGTTCGTTACATTGAATTCTCAACCTAGGTACAAATAACTGTTGCATTTGAAGATGTTTGTTCCGTTGAGAATGAATGGAACGTCAGGAACAAGTCCATTTCTAATAAACATTGTCTTTGTGAGATTCAGCTGCATCTGACCTTTTCACACTCACAGTCAAAGTTGACCAGTGTGTGTTTTCAAAAGGCCTGCAGAGCTCTATCTCTCCCGCTGTCTGTGTTCGGTAGTCTCGTCTGCATTCGATAGTCTGGAGCCATTTCCCCCACCCCGGGGAGGTCAATGGCTATGGTCAAACGAAGGAACAAAGACCAGGCTGGTCAGTATCAACTGTAGTTTATTCCAATCTTCACTCCCCTTCTGCTTCTCTCTTTCAAGCCTGAGCCCCTCTCACCTCTGACTCTTCCCTCTGCAGCCCGAGCTGAGCCTGAGCCTGAGCCTAAGCCTGAGCCTGAGCCTGAGCCTAAACCTGAGCCTGAGCCTGAGCATCAGTCTCCACCTGCGCCTCAGCCTTACAGTCTTAGTTTATATAGCAATCATGTAGGGTGGTGACACAAAGGTAGGTTGAACATTAACAAATCAACAAAGAGAGGTAAGACTACTCTACTCCTCCAGGAGATTAACTCAAGGATAAAATCTCATCTAAAGAGATTATTCCAGATTATTAGAAGATCTGATTGAGGGCTGGAGCGATAGCACAGCGGGTAGGGCGTTCGCCTTACAAGCGGCCAACATGGCCGACCCGAGTTCGATTCCTCCGCCCCTCTCGGAGAGCCCGGCAAGCTACCGAGAGTATTCGATATGCCAGACACAGTAACAACAAAGTCTCCAATGGAGACGTTACTGGGCCCGCTCGAGCAAATCGACGATCAACGGGAGGGCCTTTACCTTTACCTTTACCTGATTGAGGGGTGGGATCCCAAAGAGGGTTTGTTCTTCCCTCAGCTAGTAATCTACTTAAATAGTTGTAGTAAATCTACTTCCAATAATTCTAGCAATGCCATTCTGTATGAGCACAGTAAGAGATATAAACTTACAGTTTTGTTCTTCCTGAGGACATCTCACTATATATTCCACAGTCCTCAGGCCAGGTTAGTCTTCCTAGCCCCAGCAGGGTCTTAGTCTCATCGTTACTTACTTTTGGATCATGACAGCATTTGTCCACGATCATGCCCTCAACTTATAGGTGAGCATCATGGTGCTTTGGTCTAGCCCATTTCAATGCCAGAGTAGCTCACAGCTTGTCCTGGCTTCATTAAGTCCCTCATTGGGACCCTGCTTTTGGGGTGCTAGGAACTAAGGGCAACTGAGTCAAGAAAGCAGATGCCCAGGAGTAAATATTAATCGAAGTTAATCAACTCCCAAGTTACAAACCATAATATTAACTGTCTTCCTGTGTCCATACAGAAAGGACATTGCTTTAAGGTAAACTATCCAGAAGACATAATTTACAATACAAGTTCAGTGTCCTTAGAAGGATCTGATCTTACAAGCTAACAAAATCTGATTAGGGAGAAAAGGTGATTAACTGGCTGGGAAGGAGATCACAGAGAAGAGTTTACAGATAAACAGAGGAATGGGAGCACTGTGATGGGTGTAACCCTATAAAAACCTAAGTTCCCTGTGGCAAGGGAGAAAGACAAACCAATGTTATCCTACAGGCCAGCATTTGTGCCTCTTGGCTAATGTTTGGTGTTATTAGAACAATGTGATCATGAAAGTTGTACTTTCAATGCACATACACTGGTGTAGAAGCATCCATTGAGGACCTGATTGTGCAAGGGTGAAGATCAAGTACAACATCATTGGTCTGAACAAGACGACAAGGCATTGATCACATCATGCCATTTTTGACACTGGAGAAGAACTGTTCTTCAGAACATTCGAAAAAAGAGGCATCAGTGGTGTAGGTGTACTTGTCAACACAAACTTGGCCATGAGTATTGATTCATTCAAATGTCAACTCAAATCAGACAATTACACTTGAATAGATGTGGCTCAATGCTGGCAGTTTCTATCTTTGTTGTCTGTACACCAACACCTAATAATGATGAAGAAGAAATTGAGAAGTTCTACATAGAGCTGGAGAAGTTCTACAAAGAAGACCATATCTTCTACAAGATCATTGTTGGTGATTTTAATGACAAGATAGGACCAAGAAGATCAACCGAAGAACTCCACATTGGCACCCATGGCCTAGAATGGAATGAACAGGGTGAGAGACTGTCTGAGTTCATCATGTCAACCAACACCATCCATGGTAACTCACAGTTCCAGAAGGCTGAATCTAAATGTTAGACATAGGAGGCTCCCAGTGGACAATTCCGCAATGAAATTGACCAAGGGTTTTGCCTGACTGATGTTGCTATTATCCCAAAATTCCAAACGAGATTGGACCACCATCTCCCTCGTGCAAAATTCTACTTCACAGAGTGCAGAGAAAGGACTGCAAAGTTTAATAAGAGAACTCCGAGAACAACTACCAACTGGGATCTCTTTGGTACTATTGCGGCAACATGGGAAGATGCTGTTATTGACAACATTGACAAAGAATATGGTCGACTGGTTCAGCACCTCCATGATTGAGTGAGTTACACCGAGAGAGAGAATGTCACCAAAAGACGCCTGTCTATCATTTGCCAACGTGGCTGGGTGCAAGCCTCAGGAAACCACAGGCTAATGTCCAAGCTCTCAAAGGAGTTCAGAGAAGCAATAAAGGAAGACCTTAAGGAGAGAAGAGCAGCAGTGCTGGCCAATGCATCAGAGGCTGGGAAAAGCATGCACAACACCCACCTGTCCTGCTTCAACTATAAGACCAAGATGACTGCCTTCAGACATTCTGATGAATCTATCACATTTTCCAGAAGGGTGATGGAGAAGATTATCCATGACACTTGTATCTCTTAGATAGCCACGTCCACGTGCCCGTATGCCAAATTCCACAGGATGGATATGTCATTCCCAACGTTCTCTCTTCCAAAATCTGACACGTCATTTTGTTGATAAAGAAGCAAACAGCACCGGGCTCAGACACAGTCAGGCCCGAATACCTGAAGAATCTGCCATCAGTACTCATCAATACACTGGCACAGCTCTTCACACGCTACCTGTCTGAATGCAAGGTTCCGTCCCAAAGGAAAACTAGCAGGACTGTACTACTGTACAAGAAAGGAGACTTCCACAACATTGGCAGTTATTGCCCAATCTGCCAGTTGTCTGTCGTCTACAAGCTGTTCACTCAAGTCATCCTGAATAGAATTGCAGAACACTAACTAGAAGAAGGACAACAATGGGAGCAAGTTGGGTTCTGAAAAGGATTCAGCACAGTCGACCATATCCACATGATAACCATGCTCATTGAGGTTTCTTGGGAGTTCAAGATACCACTCTGTCTAATGTTCATTGATTTAAAGAAGGCCTTTGATTCTGTTGAGATGGAAGCAGTCGTCAAAGCCCTAACCAAACAGGGCGTTCAAACTCAATCCAAACAGGGCGTTCAAACTCAATACATCAGGATCCTCCATGAGCTGTATTATTGATTTTCTACTAGGATCTCACCATTCTACAAGGAAGTGATCATCTATGTAATGAGAGGGGTTTATCAGGGTCATACCATTTCACCAAAACTCTTCCGTGCCACCCTCAAGAATGTCATGCAATGACTGGAATGGGAAAGAATGGGAGTGTAGATAGACGGTCAGCAACTACACCACCTTTGCTTCACTGATGATTCTGATAGAAGGGAATATTATATGTGTTGATGTTATAATGGCCTGGACTGGTGGAGAGGAGAGAGAAATATAGAAATGTGGGGGAGTTTTAGATGTTGATATCAATTTAAGTAAACCATTTATTTATGAAGACACTAATACACAGAGATGCCAAAAAGAAAGACAGATAAAGAACACTTTAAAATTCACATTTAGTTCTGATAGAACCTCTCTGAAAGCAGAGGCATATCATGGACTCCATACTCCTAATATCCTGAAACCTTCAGAGCATGGAGAGAGTCACTTGGGACTATTGCTAGTAGAAATGACCAATCCCCCTCCCCCAAACAAACATTGTAAGGAACTTTCCATGTCTAAGCATTGCCTGCTGCAAGCCAGGTTCCTGAGCTGAGTCTCACTTTGCTGCTCATGACCCTCCCCTCTCCCACTGGCAGGTGAATTGTATGCTTATATTGTAGAGTAATGTGCTTTCCCATCCATAAATCATATTGCAATTATGTGTGATAGGTTTGATTCATCAGTGCAAACATTCTACCAGATGATTAGCACTGTGTAGATATCCAAACTACCGTATATATTACAGTTTCATTACATTCAGACCAGATAAATTGCATTTTGGGCCACATTTAAGATTGGAATTAGTATAATTTTTTTAGGATGGGTGCCATATGTTCAATCTGTTGGGCTAATACTGCTAAGAATATAGCAGTGTAGTACAGTTCTCCTGTTGTTCATTGATTTTCTCGACTGGGCACCAGTAATGTCTCCATTGTGAGACTTGTTGTTACTGTTTTGGGCATATTGAATACATCATGGGTAGCTTGCCAGGCTTTGCCATGCAGGCAGAATACTTTCGGTAGCTTGCTGGGCTCTCCAAGAGGAGCGGAGGGATTGAACCCAGGTTGGCTGCATGCAAGGCAAAAGCCCTACCCACTATGCTATCACTCCGGCCCAAGAATATGAAAGGTTTAAATATTTCTTCCCAGAATTAATAACTCAGAGAACAGATTTTATAAATATGTTTTCTCCAAATGTTGTATACTTTGACATAAGGATTTTTTATAAATGTGTGTCTATTGAAGCTTGATTTTAACAATTTCCCAGAAGAGGACTCTTGTTAGTGTATAGGACATGTTTGTGTACTATTAACCTTCTCTCTTGGTTAACCCAACTTGCTTCCCACCTCTGCCTTGAGTTCCCAGTGGAGACCATCCCTCTGCTAGGGGATTCATCCTGTATAAATATGACCTAAACCCGGGACCAAAAGCTCAGTCTTTAAAGGCAACTTCACTGGGCTGAACCTTGTGCTAAATAAATTCATTTGTCTTTCCTTGTTCTTTGAGTGTCAGTGTTTGTCTTTTCCCTTGCTGGGCTATTCTACAACAGTGTAACTAAGTTTATGTTTGCTGTAGTGTGTAGTCTCAAGAAGGGCAGGCAAGGAAGACTATGAGTGTGAACAAAAAGTTTACAAAAAATGTATGCCCAGCTATAATTTGGCAATATAGTTTTAAATATTAAATTGAAATGCTATTTACATTACTGAGATATTTGGGCAGCTTCTATATTTTTCCAAAGACACAAAGATTGTGTCTTAACTAGCCCAAGTTTTAGTCAAATATTAGCTCTGGCATGTGCACAGAAGGAGGACTAAGGGTAGGGATATTTAGGCAAATGGTTTGGGGGAGCTAGACTTATGTTCAGAGTGTTTCTGGACACAGGGACAAATATGGAACATCATATTTGAAATTAACCTTAAACACACTGGTATGTTTATGACTAGCTTGACAGATTTCCAAGCTCAAAAATGTTCTATTCATTTTTTTTTATGAAAAGTGCTAATGAAAAGAAAAAAATTCATTAAATAAGAATTTGAATCTATGTTTTTGTTTTGTTTTTAGATTTGGTAAACCATTAATTTCAGTGTAGCTTCTCCTATTCTTCAATTTGGAATAAGCAAATTGCTGCAATTTTATCTTCAATTTCACTCATTCTTACATCCACAATCACTTTTATTTTCATCATGGTTTTTAGCACAGCGGTAGGGCGTTTGCCTTGCACGCAGCCAACATGGCCGACCAGAGTTCGATTCCTCCGCCCCTCTCGGAGAGCCCGGCAAGCTATCAAGAGTATCTCGCCCGCACAGCAGAGCCTGGCAAGCTCCCCATGACGTATTCGATATGACAGACACAGTAACAACAAAGTCTCCAATGGAGACGTTACTGAGCAAATCGATGATCAATGGGAGGGCCTTTACTTTTACTTTTACTTTTATTATGATTTTCTTAACCAGTGGTTATGGAATTCTCTTTTTTTTAATTTCTTTGTAACTTCAGTTTGGTGGGAATGTTCTCACTTCCTGCATTTCCTTTCTTATTGCATTGTTTCATTCTCTGTTAGTGTGTACTATGTCTTCTGTTGGCTACCTTCACAATTGTTATCTATATTTATTGTCGGTTAAATTCTCTATTTGCATGTCATTCTTATTTATTTCTGAACATTTCTTCCTCATCCATTGTCTTTAGATTTAACCTTTTTGGCATTCTACTGGAAGGTACTATAGTTCTTGGGATGATTATTTTGTTTTCATACTCCCAGGTATGTGGAAGGTGATGAGAGACCATTCAATTTATCCAGACTTTCCTTTTCTGGTCATCCTGGGTAGGAAGGACCAAGAAGGATATTAAATTTCCCTTTGTGCACTCCTTCTGTGATTAGATCTGTTGTTGGGTCTTAACAGATCATTCCTTTAGACCCAAAAGGCATCTAGTGCTATCAGTGGTGTGCTATGATGACAGAGTTGCCTGGATTTCGAATAAAGCAAAGAGGAAGATGTCATTTCAGTTTTCCAAGCTTTGACAGATATCCCTCTGAGCTACAGGCGTCTGAGCTACAGGTTGAGTTTTAATAGCCAAAGACTGATGGTTGCAGAGGGAGGAGGCATCTTCTGCTAGATAATACCTACTGAAATTACTGGTACTATTTTTAGCCATAGATTTTTGACTTAGTAGTCATGTGGCTCCTAATCTCTATGTAAGAGTCTGTGAGTATCTCTCTAAAAGTGTGAACACACATACTTTCCCTCCTTGGATGTTCCCGTACATACTGCACCAATATAGCTGCAACAACATCGCTTGACTGGATCAGGAAATGTAGCCCTAATCTCTGCATAGGTGCTGGTAGGTGGTATTCTCCAGAATGAGTGTCAACTATTTCTATAAATTTTAAAAAACAGCACTGATACATAACTAAAGATTAATACCTAAACTTAAGAAAAATATTGAGATTTAGAACCGATGGATGTGCATGTGGGAGCTTTGCTTATAACATTATGTCTGCTGAAATTCCATTGTTGAGATACCAATCATAACAATCTGCCTAGAGAATCCAAGAGGGTTTTTTCCTCCATGTAATCCTGCTGTGTTTGGCATATTGAATACATCACTGGTAGCTTGACAGGCTTTCCTGTGTGGTAGAGATACTCTCAGTAGCTTGCCAGGATCTCCGAGAGGGGCAGAAGAATTGAATCAGGCTCAGCTGGGCTCGCTGCTTGCAAGGCAAATGCCCTACTGCTGTGCTATCGCTATCTGCTACCTCTGAGAGAGCCCGGCAAGCTTCTGAGAGTATCTCGCCCACATGGCAAAGCCTGGCAAGTTACCCATGACATATTCAATATGTCAAACACAGTAACAACAAGTCTCACAATGGAGACGTTACTGGGCCTGCTCGAGCAAATCGATGAACAATGGGAGGACAGTGCTAGAGTAATCCTGCTGCTGGAGTCCTAGAACAATGAGAGTCCCCAAAGTCTTACCCTTTCTCCTTCTAGGTCTGGAGTTCATAAGGTCAATCAATCCTCTTTCTAGGCAGCAATAGGAACTACAATTTTTCTATTTCCTGGTGCCTCCAGTTATTTTATCATTTATTTATTTATTTATCTTTCCTAGTTTCTATTTATTTTATTATTATTTCTTTGTTATTAATAAGACAAGGCAAATGCAAAGGCAAAGGCACCCAAGTTCCTGATGACTAACTATTGCATCTAGAAGTAGAGAAAGGAATATGAAAGGAAAGTAGGATTCACAAATAAATTCTTAGAAAAGTATGAACTTATAAAGCATAAAATAAAATTAGAATATTTCCATAATATTTCTCAGGTCAATAAAGGAAATTTTAGTATTCATTTTTAACTCATAAACTTTATTTTCTGGGTAAAAGATAAAATGCAATAAAAAGAGTGAACCAATACACGTTCCATTCTCTTGGAGCAGGGACTGAGATATATTCATACTGAGATATATTCTATTTCTGAAATATAACTTCCTATAAATGTTTTTTGGCTTTACCACCATGGCTAAGATCAGGTTCTTCTCTTCTTACTTCAATCTGTGTGTGTGTGGGAGGGCAGGGGAGGGAGTCATTTGCAGCCACATTCAGTGGTACTCAGGACTTTCTTCTGACTCTATGGTCAGAAATGGCCTCTTGTGTTGTAGAGGGGATGCATTGTTTGGAATTGGAACAGAGTTACCTGCATGCAAAGCAAGTGTCTGACCCCTACGATCCCTCTCTCTCTGGACAAATTTTCTTGCTTCTTATATCTCTCACATTCTTTGTCCTCTTTTGCCATACTTTTCAGATTATAGGTGACTCATATTAGAAAAGATTAAGAAAAATTAAGCAATGGTTTTTGGAAGGATTTTAATAATAATATCTAATCTGAACTATACTTGAGGACTATATAGGTAGACATTTTCAAGTCATATTTAAATTTGTTACTTTTATAAATCTGAACATGGCTTTTGGGAGAAATTCGAGGTCAAGTTCTAAGCAGAACAGTTTTCTTTTTAGCCTTTCTACTCAAGCTGCTCAAGAATGTATGTTTCTAGAAATATGCAAAAAAAGCACATTTAGATGATTGCTGCTATTTACTATATTTACCACATTAAGCTTTACTCTTATAGAAGTCCATCTGGACCTACACATGAATCTTATTTATGAATACTTCCATTTGGCTTTTCAATCACTGTTAGTGAATCCCTTTGGCAGACATCCAGGATTGTCCTACCACATATTAAATTCCATTTTTTTTGTCTTTTTTTTTATTAGTGAAGCACCATGAGGTACAGTTGTAGATTTACAAATCTTTGTGCTTGGGTTTCGGTCATACAATGATCAAATACCCATCCCTCCACCAGTGCCCATTTTCCACCACCATGGATAATATCCCCCCCCCCCCCACCCTGCCTCTGTGGCAGGGCATTCCCTTTTGTTCTCTCTCTCCTTTTGGGTGTTGTGGTCTGCAAAAGAGGCATTGACTGGCAAACATGTTCAGTCCATAGTCTACTTTCAACATGCATTTCCCCTCCTGGGAGGATCCTCCAAACACCCTTTATTTGGTGTTCCCTTCTCTATCTGAACTGCCCTTTCCCCTAGAATACCTGGCTGGCCTCTAAGCTATGGAGTAATATTCCTGGTGTTGATCTCAGCTATTCTTAGGTATTAATCTCATATTTTGTTGCTTTATAGCCCCCAGATGAATGCAATCTTTCTATGTCTATCCCTCTCTTTCTGACTCATTTCGCTTAGCATGATATTTTCCATATTGTACCACATGTATGTAAATTTCATGACTTCATCTTTTCTAAGAGCTACATAGTACTCCATTGTGTAGATGTACCAAAGTTTCTTTAACCAGTCATCTGTTCTTGGGCACTCAGGTTTCTTCCAGTTTCTGGCTATTGTAAAGAGTGCTGCAATGAACAAACAAGTGCAGATGTCATGTCGACTACACATTGTAGCCTCTCTGGGGTATATTCCCAGGAGTGGTATCGCTGGGTCAAATGGGAACTCAATTTCTAATTTTTTGAGAACCGTCCATACTGTTTTCCAGAAGGGCTGAACCAGTCGGCATTCCCACCAACAGTGAAGGAGTGTCCCTTTCTCGCCACATCCACGCCAGTATCGGTTGCTTTTGTTCTTTTGGATGTGGGCCAGTCTCTGAGGTGTGAGATGGTATCTCATTGTGGTTTTGATGTGCATCTCCCTGATGATTAATGATGTAGAGCATTTTCTCATGTGCTTTTTTTGCTATTCGGATTTCTTCTTTGAGAAAGTTTCTGTTTATTTCATTGCCCCATTTTTTGATGGGGTTGGATGTTTTCTTCCTGTGGAGTTCAACCAGTACTTTGTATATCCTTGATATCAACCCCTTGTCGGACGTGTATTTGGTGAATATCCTTTCCCATTCTGTAGACTGTCTTTGTATTTTGATCACTGTTTCTTTGGAGGTGCAGAAGCTTCTTAGTTTAAGATAGTCCCATTTATCTATCTCTGTTTTTACTTGCTTGGCCAGTGGCGTGGCATCTTTGAAAGTACCATTAGCCTCAATGTCATGGAGGGTTTTGCCAACTTTGTCTTCAATGTACCTTATAGTATCTGGTCTGATGTTGAGGTTTTTAATCCATTTTTTTATTAGTGAAACACCATGAGGTACAGTTGTAGATTTACAATTTTTTTGTGCTTGGGTTTGATTATACAATGATCAGATACCCATCCCTCCACCAGTGCCCGTTTTCCACCACCATGGATAATATTCTCCCCACCCCCATCCCCTCATCCCCCCTGCCTCTGTGGCAGGGCAATCCCCTGTGTTCTCTCTCTCCTCTTGGGTGTTGTGGTCTGCAAAAGAGGCATTGAGTGGCAAACATGTTCAGTCCATAGTCCACTTTCGACATGCATCTCCCCTCCTGGGAGGATCCTCCAAACACCCTTTATTTGGTGCTCCCTTCTCTATCTGAGCTGCCCTTTCCTCTAGAATGCCCGACTGGCCACTAAGCTATGCAGTAATCCTCCTTGTGCTGATCTCAGCTATTGTTGGGTATTAATCCCATATTTTGTTACTTTATGTCCCCCAGATGAATGCAATCATCCTATGTCTATCCCTCTCTTTCTGACTCATTTTGCTTAGCATGATACTTTCCATGTTGTACCAATTGTATGTAAATTTCATGACTTCATCTTTTCTAACAGCTACATAGTACTCCATTGTGTAGATGTACCAAAGTTTCTTTAACCAGTCATCTGTTCTTGGGCATTCAGGTTTCTTCCAGTTTCTGGCTATTGTAAAGAGTGCTGCAATGAACAAACAAGTGCAGATATCACTTCGACTATACATTTTTGCCTCTCTGGGATATATTCCCAGGAGTGGTATTGCTGGGTCAAATGGGAGCTCAATTTCTAATTTTTTGAGACTCGTCCATACTGTTTTCCAGAAAGGCTGAACCAGTCGACATTCCCACCAACAGTGAAGGAGTGTCCCTTTCACGCCACATCCGCGACAGTATTGGTTGCTTTTGTTCTTTTGAATGTGGGCCAGTCTCTGAGGTGTGAGATGGTATCTCATTGTGGTTTTGATCTGCAACTCCCTGATGATTAATGATGTAGAGCATTTTCTCATGTGCTTTTTGCCATTCGGATTTCTTCTTTGAGAAAGTTTCTGTTCATTTCATTGCCCCATTTTTGGATGGGGTTGGATGTTTTCTTCTTGTGGAGTGTAACCAGTATTTTGTGTATCCTGGATATCAACCCCTTGTCAGATGTGTATTTGGCGAATATCCGTTCCCATTCTGTAGACTGTCTTTGTATTTTGGTCACTGTTTCTTTGGAGGTGCAGAAGCTTCTTAGTTTACGATAGTCCCATTTATCTATCTCTGTTTTCACTTGCTCAAACAGTGGCGTGGCATCTTTGAAGATACCATTAGCTTCAATGTCATGGAGGGTTTTGCCAACTTTGTCTTCAATGTACCTTATGGTTTCTGGTCTGATGTTGAGGTCTTTAATCCATTTTGATCTTACTTTTTTACATGGTATTAGGCAGAGTTCTGAGCCCATTTTTTTGCATGTAGCCGTCCAGTGATGCCAGCACGATTTGTTAAAGAGGCTATCCTTACTCCACTTCACATTTCTTGCACCTTTATCAAAGATTAGATGATCATATGATTGAGGGGAGATGTCAGTGTATTCAACCCTGTTCCATTGGTCTGCAGTTCTGCTTTTGTTCCAGTATCATGCTGTTTTAATTCTTACTGCTTTTTAGTAGAGTTTGAAGTTAGGGTGGTTGATTTCTCCCATTTTCTTTTTCCCAAGAATTGCTTTAGCTATTTGTGGGGGCTTACTGTTCCATATAAATTTCAGGAATATTTGCTCCATTTCTTTGAAGAATGTCATGGGTATCCTTATAGGGATTGCAGTGAATTTATACAATGCTTTCGGTAGTATTGCCATTTTGACAATGTTAAGTCTCCCGACCCATGAGCAGGGGATATCTTTCCATTTCCTCATGTCCTCTTTTATTTCCTGAAGTAGCGTTTTGTAGTTTTCTTTGTACAGATCCTTTACTTCCTTAGTTAAGCTGATTCCTATGTACTTGATTTTCTGGGGCACAATTGTGAACAGGATTGTTTTTTTCATGTTGCTTTCTTCTCTCTCACTGTTTGCATATAGGAAAGCCATGGACTTTTGGGTATTGATTTTATAGCCTGCAACTTTACTATACGAGTCTATTGTTTCTAGGGGTTTAATGGTGGAGGTTATTGGGTTCTCTAAGTATAGTAACATATCATCTGCGAATAGTGAGAGCTTGATTTCTTCCTTTCCTACCTGAATCCCCTTTATATCTTTTCTTGCCTAATCGCTATTGCAAGTACTTCCAGTACTATATTGAACAGAAGTGGAGAGAGTGGGCATCCTTGTCTCGTCCCTGATCTTAGAGGGAAGGCTCTCAGTTTTTCCTCATTGAGGATGATGCTTGCTGTAGGCTTGTGGTAGATGGCTTTAACTATGTTGAGGAAAGTCCCCTCTATACCCATTTTGGCTAGGGTTTTCTCATAAAGGGGTGCTGGATCTTATCAAATGCTTTCTCTGCATCTATTGATATGATCATATGCTTTTTATCTTTTCTTTTGTTGATATGGTGGATTATGTTGATTGCTTTCCGAATGTTAAACCATCCTTGCATCCCTGGGATGAATCCTACTTGGTCATGGTGTATGATCTTTTTGATGAGTAGTTGGATTCTATTTGCTAGTAGTTTGTTGAGGATCTTTGCATCTGTGTTCATCAGGGATATCGGCCTGTAATTCACTTTCTTTGTGGTATCTCTGTCTGCTTTTCATATCAGTGTGATATTCACTTCGTAGAAACTATTCGGAAGTGTTTTTGATATTTCAATTTTGTGGAAAAGCTTAAAGAGGATTGGGAGTAAGTCTTCTTTAAAGATTCGGAAGAATTCACTAGTGAATCCATCCGGGCCAGGGCTTTTGTGCTTGCGGAGACTTTTTATTACCATTTCAATTTCCTTGATGGTGATAGGTCTATTCAGGTATTCCAGGTCTTCTTGGTTCAGCCTTGGGAGTCTGTAGGAGTCTAGGAATTTAACCATTTCCTCGAGGTTTTGATGTTCCGAGGCATCTGATTCTGTTCTCAAAGTACTCCCTGAGGATCCTTTGAATTACTGTAGTTTCTGTTGTAATGACCTCCTTTTCATTTCTGATTCGGTTTATTAGGGTTTTCTCTCTCCCTTTCTTTGTGAGTTTTGCTAGAGGCTTATCAATCTTGTTAATTTTCTCGAAGAACCAGCTCTTGGTTTCATTGATCTTTCGGATTGTTTTTTGGGTTTCCATCTCGTTAATCTCTGCTCTGAGTTTTATTATTTCCTTCCTCCTGTTCGGGTTGTGCTCTTTTTGTTGGTCCTTCTCCAAGCTCTTAAGCTGTGAGGTTAGTTTATTTATGTGGGCTCGCTCCTCCTTTCTGAGGATTGCCTGTAGAGCTATAAACTTTCTTCTTAAGACAGCTTTTGCTGTGTCCCATAAGTTTTGGTAACTCGTGTCCTCATTTTCATTCGTTTCTAGGAATCTTTTGATTTCCTCTTTGATTTCCTGTCTAAGTCACTCGTTGTTCAATAGCGCACTGTTTAATTTCCAGGTTTTTGATTTAGTTTTCTGTTTTTGTGTGTGATTTACTTCTAATTTATGCGCATTGTGGTCTGAGAAGATTGTTGATACAATCTCTATCTTCTTAATTTTATGGAGGTATGTTTTGTTGCTCAGCATGTGGTCTATCTTGGAGAATGTTCCATGTATGCTTGAGAAGAATGTGTATTCAGCCTTTTGGGGATGAAGTGTCCTGTAAATATCTACTAAGTCCCTTTCTTCCATTGTTTCCCTCAGATTCAATATGTCCTTGCTAAGTTTGAGTCTGGCTGATCTATCCAGAGGTGACAAAGTGGTGTTGAAGTCTCCCACTAGTATTGTGTTTCTATTGATGTCTTTTACCAAATCTATGAGTAGTTGTTTTAAGTACTTTGCTGGTCTCTCACTACGTGCATATACATTTATTATTGTAAGTTCTTCCTGTTGTACAGATCCTTTGATCACTAAGAAATTGCCTTCACTGTCTCTTATGACCTTCTTCACTCTGAAATCCATGTGGTCTGATATTAAGGTGGCTACCCCAGCTTTTTTATGGGAGCTATTTGCCTGTAGGATTGTTTTCCAGCCTTTGACTCTGAGTCTGTGTTTGCTTTGACTATTAAGGTGTGTTTCTTACAGGCAGCAGAATGTTGGGTTCAATTTTCTAATCCATCCTGCGACTCTGTGTCTTTTAATTGGTGCGTTTAGCCCATTAACATTGAGAGAGATTATTCTTATGGGATTTTGTCCCATTGTTCTGTTGAAATTAGGTGTATTTGAGGGGCCTGTCCTGTCTTAAAGTAGCCCATTTAGTTGTACTTGTAACCATGGTCTTGAGTCTACGAAGTTCCTGAGCTGTTGTTTGTCTGTGACACTGTGTGTTGTTCCTTCTATTATGAATGAGAGTCTCGCTGGATAAAGTAATTTTGGAGAGGCATTTATTTCATTGAGTTTTTTCACTATGTCCCATCATTGTTTTCGGGCCCTGAGGGTTTCATCAGAAAAATCAGCTGTGAATTTTAAGGATGCTCCTTTGTAAGAGATTTCTTTCTTCGATCTTGCTGCTTTCAGAATTTTGTCTCTGTCTAAAGTTTTGGTCATTTTGATCAGGATGTGTCTTGGGGTATTTTTGTTCAGATTTCTTCTAGCTGGTACCCTTCGGGCCTCCTGAATGTGGTCACAAGTTTTCTTCAGCTCTGGAAATGTTGTAGCAATGATGTCTTTGACAGTTTCTTCTTCATCAGGTTTTTCTTCCTGTCTCTCTGGGTCTCCAATAATTCTTATGTTACCCCTCTTGGCTTCATCACGATCTTCTCTTGCCATCTGTTCCCAAAATGTGAGTCTCTTTTCCATTTTCTATTCTTTTCTGGCAAGTCTCTGAACTTCATCTTCGAGCTCACTGATTCTGTTCTCAGCAGCTGTTACTCTGCTTCTGAGGCCTTCCACTGAGGTTTTCAATTCGCCTACCAGGGTTTTCAGGTCCGACATTTCCGATTGCATTTTCCTCATTTCTGCCTTCAAATCCTCTTGTCTTTTATTGGCATTGCTTTCCATTGTTTCTTTTAGTTCCCTAAGCATCCTAAGTAGCTCCCTTCTGAATTCCTTGTCAGATAGGTTGTCTAATACTACAATACTGTTGGTGTCTTCTGGGCTAGCCTCTTCAATAAGAAAGTTTGGTGGGCTTTTGCGTTGCTTTACCATTGTGACCAGTGTGCTTTAGTCCTTCACGTTCACTGTTACTATTCTGGTTGAGTGAGGAGAGAGTTCCCGGATCTGTTCAGCTTTGTTGCCGCAGGATCTGATGTTGCCTCAGTTCCTGTCCCACACAGATCAAGGGAGAAAAGTGGCAATTCTAGGGGATCGAGCTAGCTGCGCATTCCCTGGGGGAGTCCCAAGCCATGGGGCAGGCTGTACCTGGTTGAATGAGGAGAGACTGCCAGGAGCCGTTCAGTTTTGTTGCCAAACAATGGGCCTCGGTTCCCGTCTGGCACAGATTATACTATTCCCTCTTATAGTGGGAAAGGATTATGGATAAGTTTTTGTCAATGGTAGGCACCCTTCTACGTTTCTGAGTATGACGTTCTTCTCAGTCAGCCGTTATTCTTTGTTTTATAACTGACATTGAGTGAAACTTTTGGAGGAGGTGCTATTTGGTACTGAGGTTATACAGCTGTTTTCAAAAAGGTCTTTGTTGGAACTTGAGTAGGCGAGTGGGCTGTTGTTGGATTATGGTAGAAGAGGTGGGAAATTTTTGGTTGGTATTAGGCGGCAAGTTGTGGAATGAGAGTCCTGAGTGCTTGATGTGAGTGATACAACTGCGGCCATGTTAGCAGCCGCCCACTGAGGAGAAGGCCACGCCCACTTTTAAGAGGCCACGCCCCTTTCCTGGTGGTCACACCCCTAGCCTGTCCCAGGCGACTCTCACCCAGGATCCTGGAATGGAGGAAGTGTGGTCTACAGTCTCCCCACTGGGCTTCAGGCAGGAATCTGAGGCGCGGCTGGGGGGGCAGGAGCACTTCCCGGCTGGACGCTCCCTACCCACCTGGAGGGGAGGGGCGGACGGACTGGTGGTTGGTTCCCTGGAGCTGGACGGGCACTTTCTCCACTGGGCTTCAGGCAGGAGTCTGAGGCGCGGCTGGGGGGGCAGGAGCACTTCCCGGCTGGACGCTCCCTACCCACCTGGAGGGGAGGGGCGGACGGACTGGTGGTTGGTTCCCTGGAGCTGGACGGGCACTTTCCCCACTGGGCTTCAGGCAGGAGTCTGAGGCGCGGCTGGGGGGGCAGGAGCACTTCCCGGCTGGACACCCCCTACCTGCCTCTAAATTCCATTTTTTAATGAATTATATTACAGTGATTGATATTAGCATACAATGCTACAATTACAAAAAAATTCTATTAGATAAAAATGAGGAAAAAGTAGTTGTCCTTCAAAAATTAAAATATGAGCAGCAGAATTGCACAGAAGTGAAAAAGAGTTAAAATTGATCATCCTGTAATATTGGGCATGTTCATATTTCATTCTCATCTGTAAAATGGGAAAATATTTATTTGCTTTATAGGGCTATCATTCTTTTTTTTTTTGGATCACTATGAGATAGAGCATTATAAAATTGTTCGTGATTGTTTCACTCATATAATGTTTCAGCCCGCCACCCCTGTAATTTCCCAGCACCAGTGTCCCCAGTTTTCCTTCAAGCCACCCTCTACCCCTACCGGCTTCTATGACAGACACTTTCTCTCTCTCTCTCTCTCTCTCTCTCTCTCTCTCTCTCTCTCTCTCTCTGTCCGTCTGTTTGTCTGCCTCTCTTGCTGATAGGTTATCATGTATATTTCTTTACCCACATTCAACACTCAGTTCTTGTCCAGAGTGAGGACTATCATTCTTATAGTGTTGTTTAGTGTTATTTGGGGGCTATATCTAGCAGTGGTCAGGACATAGTCCTGAGCATTCCAGCCAGTGCTCAGGGAAACATATGTGGAGTCAGGGACCACATCAGGGATGACTGCTTGCAAGGAAAGAACCTTAACCCTTGTACCACCTCTGGTCTATGATTCTTAAATACATTTAAGTGGTGTTTTTATGGTGCAAAAAAACCCCAAAGCTACTCACATGGTGGCAATTGATATTATTATTAAATACAATGCATTGGTTTTAATTTGAGACAAATTGGTGACATTTTGGTAGGATAACACTGTTTTGTCCTTCCTAAGGTAGCTTACATTTATCCGGTCACACCCATCCCAGGGCACTGAACTTGTATTATAAGTTAATACTGCCTTTCTCCTCTCCTTATGTCTTTTGAATAGTTTACCTTAAAGCAATGTTCTTTTTGTATGGACACAGGAAGACAGTTAATATTATGCTTTGTAACTTGGGAGTTGATTGACTCCAAATAATATTTACTCCTGGGCATCTGCTTTCTTGACTCAGTTGCCCTTAGTTCCTAGCGCCCCAAAAGCAGGGTCCCAACGAGGGACTGAATGGACCCAGGGCAAGCTGTGAGCTACACTGGCATAGAAATGGGCCAGGCCAAAGCACCATGATACTCAACTATAAGTTGAGGGCATGATCATGGACAAATGCTGTCATGATCCAAAGTAAGTAACGATGAGACTAGGACCCTGCTGGGGCAAGGAAGACTAACCTGGCCTGAGGACTGCAGAATGTATAATGAGATGCTTATATATCTTACTGTGCTCATACAGAATGACATTTGCTAGAAATATTAGAAGTAGATCTAGCTGAGGAAAGAACACACCCTTGTTAGGATCCTATCCTTGAGCGGATCTCCTAGTAATCTGGAGTGATCTCTTTAGATAAGATTTTATCCTTGAGTTAATCTCGTGGAGGAGTGGTCTTACCTCTCTTGTTGATTTGTCCTTGTTCAACCCACCTTTGTGTCACCACCCTACATGATTGCTATATAAACTAACAATGAAAGCTTGGAGAGAGCAGAGTCAGAATTGAGAGAGCTCGGACTCCAGAGATCCAGAGTCAGAATGAGAAAGGTTCCAGATTGGGGCCCAGGAGAGAAGGAGGCAGAGGAGAAACAGGAGTGAAGAGAATTGGAATAAACTACAATTGATATCCACCAGCTTGGCCCTCATTTCTTCCTTTGTCTGCCCTTGGCCAACAGCCATCCTGATCCAGGCCACACACAGCGGCTCAAGAGCACTGAACGCAGGCGGTGAGATAGAGCCATCCAGAGAGCCTGTGAACACACAACCTTCAGCGTGCTAAGATTTTACAGTGACATTTTACTCTGAAAAAGTCAGATTTTCAACACTGTAGCACTGTCTTTCGTTGTTCATCGATTTGCTGGAGCAGGCCCAGTAATGTTTCCATTGTGAGATTTTGTTGTTACTGTGTTTGGCATATTGAATACATCACAGGTAGCTTGCAAGGTTTTGCTGTGCGGGCGAGATACTCTTGGTAGCTTGGTAGCTTGCTCTCTTTGAGATACTCTTTGAGAAGGGCGGAGGAATTGAACTTGGGTCGGCCAGGTCAGCCACGTGCAAAGCAAATGCCCTACTGGCTATGCTATCACTCTAGATTTTCAGAGAAAAACATAATTTAATTGATCAACATTACCTAAAAAAATGGCTATTCCAGGTAGAGTTTGCTAGCTATAGTAGCATAGAATGAGAATATCAGTAAAATTCTGGCAGCAAATTTCTCTCTGCAGTAGAAAGGAAAAGCAGGTCTTAATCAAACTCAGATATTTCTGAGTTGTTTTTAAAGTATCATAAACTGGTTTCTTCTAAGGATCATAAACTGAAGCCGATTAGCATCTCTCTTAATCTTAAAAAACTTAAGATTTTGAAAAATCAGAATTTCTATTCAATGTCTATTCATTACAATAACCTGAGAAGCTTTAACAAAATTTATGTTTGCATCACTTTGCCCAAAGATTTTGAGTTGTTTTTTCCAAAGTCTATATATTCATATTTTATAAAATAAAATCCCAGGAAAATCAGAGTTATATCCTCTGTTATAATTACTCTTATTCTAATTTGGTGTTTGTCAGCCATCCCTTTGATTCTTCTTCACATCAGCAAAATCTGTTACCAAAAGAATTTTTAAATATTTCCAGACTCTTTCAGGCTATTTTCCAGAATGATCACCAAAGTGTTGTTTGATCATGATTTTATTTTCCCCTGAAATTTGAAAGCAAAAATGCATTTCTGATAATTGTACCATAACGTTTTACCAGCTTTTTACTGGGAGTCAATAAATCAAGTTTTGTGACTCTTTTATTTATTTATTTATTTATTTATTGCTTTTTTGGGTCACACCTGACAATGCACAGGGCTTACTCCTGGCTCTGCACTCAGGAGTTACTTTTGCTGGTGCTCAGGGGACCATATGGGATTCTGGGAATCGAACCTGGGTTGGCCTCTTGCAAGGCAAATGCCCTACCCGCTGTGCTCTCTCTCCAGGTCCGAGTTCCATTTTTTTACATAAGTCAGTTCCCTGAGAACTGATCACTTCAATAATAAAGCATTTTTACCCCTTTTCCTTTACATTCTAGATTTTTTCCTTTTACTTGCTTTAAAAATGTTTCCTCTTGAATAATTTTTTTATTTAATCATTTTTTTTTATTAGTGAAACACCATGAGGTACATTTATAGACTTATAAATTTTTGTGCTTGGGTTTCAGTTATACAATGATCAAGTACCCATCCCTCCACAAGTGCCCATCCTCCCCCACCACGGGTCCTAGCATCCCTCCCACCCCCCATTCTCCCCCCCCCCCCGTCCCACCCTGCCGCTGTGGCAGGGCATTCCCCCTTGTTCTCTCTCTCTTCTTTTGGGCACTGTGTTTTGCCTGAGAGGCATTGAGTGGCAATCATGTTGGTCTATAGACAACTTTTAGCATGTCTCTCCCACCCTGGGAGGGTCTTCACAACACCCTTTATTTGGTGCTCTCTTCTCTATCTGAGCTTCCTTTTCACCTAGCACATGTGGCTGGCCTTCAAGTCATGGAGCAAAATTCCTGGTACTAATCTGAGCCATTCCTGGGTGTTAGTCTCCTGTTTTGTTGCTTTATGTTCCCCAGATGAATGCAATCTTTCTGTGTCTATCCCGCTCTTTCTGACTCATTTCGCTTAACATGATACTTTCCATGTAGTACCACTTGTATGTAAATTTCATAACTTCATCTTTTCTAACAGCTACATAGTACTCCGTTGTGTAAATGTACCAAAGTTTCTTTAACCAGTCATCTGTTTTCGGGCACTCAGGTTTTTTCCAAATTCTGGCTATTGTAAAGAGTGAGTGCTGCAATGAACAAACAATTGCAGATGTCACTTCGACTATACCTTTTTGCCTCTCTGGGATATATTCCCAGGAGTGCTATAGCTGGGTCAAATGGGAGATCAAATTCTAATTTTTGGAGAATCGTCCATACTGTTTTCCAAAAGGGTTGGACCAGCCTGCATTTTTTATGAGCAAACAAGCAAATTTCTTATTCTGTGTGTGTGTGTGTGTGTGCGTGTGTGCATGTATGCCATTTTGTGCATTTGTGTGTGTTAGGTATGTATGCAGGTCCAGGTGTGAGGACAAGACATGGGGGCTCAAGCGCAGTAAGAACATTCATACTGGCTGCAAAGTGGAATAACCTGGTGGAGATTACAGTTTTCATAAGGAGTTTGGAAGATTTTTTTTTTTTTTTTGCTTCTTTGGGTCACACCTGACAATGCACAGGGGTTACGCCTGGCTTTGCACTCAGAAATTACCCCTGGCTGTGCTCAGGGAACCATAGGGAATGCTGGGAATCGAACCTGGGTCGCCCATGTGCAAGGCAAACACCCTACTCACTGTGCTATCCCTCTAGCCCCGAGGAGTTTGGAGAGTGTGCACAAACATAGGGAGAGAGGGAATTCAGTCAAAGCAAGGTGATTAGGAGAGCAGGTAGGATAAGGAGGACACCTCATGAATTATGCAAGATGTCAGAACCCAGATAGGAAACGAATTTACTAGGTACAGAACCTAGCAAGTAGTTTCTAAGTCTGAGCAGGATAAGAAAGGTACTATGCTGGAGTGGGAATGAGTGGCAAGAGATCACTGGGGTCTGATATCTTAAGTAAAGGTATTAAAGATAATGGAAGCTAGTATCACTGTTGGAGAACAAAGCTAAGAATGGAAAGGAGAAAACTATAGTGATTATTATGGGGTTAATTTGGAATTAAAATACTTAATGGTTTAATGAACAAATAGGAGATATGTGCATGCACACACACTCACTCACACACATACACTACACACATATACTACTCACAAAAATCACGGTCACGGTCACAGTCCTCCCGTTGTTCATCGATTTCCTCGAGCGGGCCCAGTAACGTCTCCATCGTGAGACTTGTTACTGTGTTTGGCATACGAATACATCACGGGTAGCTTGCCAGGCTCTGCCAAGCAGGCGAGATACTCTCGGTAGCTTGCCGGGCTCTCCGAGAGGGGCAGAGGAATCTAACTCAGGTCGGCCATATTGGCTATATGCAAGGCAAACGCCCTACCGCTGTGCTATCGCTCCAGCCCACTCACAAAAATACACACTTTTTTTTTAGCTCTGTCAACTAGGAATATAAACAATTAAAGTGCAAAGAATATCAGAGTGTCTAGGTATTGGTTTCTAAAGATTCTCTATTAGAAGAAAAATGACTGATTTCAAAAGGAGGGCATGAAAAATATTAGTTAAGAGTGTTCTATGCTAGAAAATACGGGATAGCTCAGAGTGATGGCTTTGTGAATAGGAACAGAAAAACCAAATTATAGGGTTTTCTTCTTAAGTCATTAAAACTTGTTTTCTCTTTATAACAGAAACTTTGAGTTCATAAGAATGCATATAACCAAATAAATTAAAAGCTTGGTAAGGAATAAGATATTTATACAAAATTTATTTTAAATAATAATTACAACAAAATTTTAAAACCTTTATAACTGAGTATATAAACGTTATTACATTAATGAAATGATCAAAGGGCACAAACTGAGTTTAATCAAAAGAAAACAACAGATAAATACAAATGAAAAGAACAGTCCATGAAAGAGCATTCCTTTAATCATTCAAATGATCAAAGAAAAACTGAAAGTGTATTCATAGGGACAATAAAAAGGCAAATTCAGGGCTGGAGAGATAGCACAGCGGGTAGGGCGTTTGCCTTGCACGTGGCTGACCAGTGTTCGATTCCCAGCATCCCGTATGGTGCCCTGAGCACCGCCAGGAGTAACTCCTGAGTGCAGAGCCAGGAGTAACCCCTGTGCATTGACCAGTATGACCCAAAAAGAAAAAAAAAAAGGCAAATTCAGTAACCATTTGGTTCTGACAATAGAAGTCTTTTTGGGGACAACTGGCAAAATTTGACTGGTTTACAAATTAGAAGATAAAGATAGAATTTCATTGGTGATTTTCTGATCTATCTGATAAGACAGAATCTTATTTGTATACAAATAAATATATACAAGTATATATGTATACTTATATGTGCATATAAATATATACAAGTATATACAAATCTTATTTGTATATACTCTAACTTGGTGGTGTTGGGTAAGGGGAGATAATTTCAGGTTCCCAAGTTACCTCAAATACTTTACATACTTTCTTCACAATGTCTTTGCACACTTTTGTGATTAGTGGTTGTTTAGCAGCAAGACCCTTCTGTCTTCTGATTCTGCAAGATAATTCTTAATGGGTAATCTCTATCTTCAGCCACTTTTCTCTTGAAAGAAACTACCATTTGAATATTTGAATTACCAATAGAATAGGAGCCATAGCACAGCGGGTAGGGCGTTTGCCTTACATGCAGCCAACACCTGACCGACCCAGGTCTGATTTCTCCACGCCTCTCAGAGAGCAGGAAGCTACTGAGAATATCTCACCTGCACGGCAAAGCCTGGCAAGCTACCCGGGATGTATTCGATATGCCAAACACAGTAGCAACAAATCTCACAATGGAGACATTACTTGTCCCGTTCAAGCTAATCGATGAACAACAGGCGGACAGTGCTTCAGTGCTATGGTTCTCTCTGTTAACTCCCTCCTAACTCCTAAATTGAAAAACAAGATTCTGGGTTATTTACTTCGCTGACATTGTTTCTTGAGATTCAGTAGTGTTTCTCCACATGTAAACTGGAAATAACATAATGCATTTTATCAAAAATCTTTGAGTCACTTAAATTCTAAATCAAAATTTACATTTTTGGTGTTTAATTGTTTTATGTTCAAATATTTGAGAGGAAAATCATAGTGCAATAGGCTTAAAGGTGAAATAAGATCTTATTTGAAGCACAATAGATGTTCACTGAGAGTTTATCTTTTAGTAATGAATCTATGGAAGAGTGGTTATCACCAAATATAGGTATTCAATCAATGTCTGTTGAATGAGTGAAAGAATTAACTTAGTATTTCTTGTTATCTTTGGGGGACTATGAAACTAGAATTAACTTCTCTTAAAACCGTTTCTGGCATTTATTTCAACAAATTCTATCTAACTTATTAACAATAATTCATTAGATTGTATTATTTATAAATTAAAATTTTGGTGAGGATAGAACATCTATGAAATTATAAAAATATGCTTATGAATTATAACAAAAGTTAAAAATACCTATAACTGAGTATATGTACACTTAGTATTTCTAAATATCAACTCTTTTGATAGGAGTAAATTAGAGTACATGGTCTGTCAAATCATTGTTTCTCTAAAATATCATAATTTATCACTTATTTTAGAGTTTCTATTACCTGGCCAGTTATTATGCTTGTCTATATAATAATTTGAGATTTTACTCAGAATACTAAAACTGTCCATCTCCTTTCGTTTTCAGTCTCTTGACTATAAAACTTTAATGAATTATTGTTAATAAATTTGATGCAATCTATTGAAATAAATGCCAGAATTGGTTTTAAGAGAAGCTAATTCTAGTTTCACAGTTCCCCAAATATAACAAGTTGTATTTTAAAAAGTCTAAACTGAATTTCGCTGAGGATTTTTTAGTATAGAGCATTTTAGAATTATTTTTCTCTTCTAGACTTTAAAGTCTGTGATGTTTTGGATATATAGGGCTGATGTGTGTACCCAAATTACCTCATCATTAAGACTATTTAAAACTAAATTGTTTCATTATTAAGACTATTTAAAGGAAGAACTGAAGAATATACAAAGTGATGGAAAATTGCTGCAAAATAACTATTTGGAGAAAATAGCATTTAATTTCTCAGTAAAAAAAAAGTGGCATATAGTACTTTTAGAATTGTAAAAGTAATTATATCAGAGTAGAATTCACTGATTTTTATTATATCTAAAATACTGGAACGGGTACAGAGTAATTAAGCCACGGGGGTAGCAATAGTATTAGAATAAGATGGTACGAAAATAGTTGTTACATGAACCAGTTATGAACTTTCTGCCTACAAAATTAGCAGAAGACTTTACAATGCTAGAAATGAAGAACTCTGGACTGAAGACTAAAACTATTTTAAAATAATTTCGATAAAAGGTCTGTTTTAGGACTAAAAATAGCTGACCTTCTTATGTTTTCACTGCATCACTAGTCCAAGTTATACAAATGAGAATATCATCAATAGCCTAGCTATACTAGCCACTGCTTTTTTTTTTTTAAAGTCTTTTAATTTTATTTGAGTTTTTAAAGTACCAATGCATAGGACAAGAACTGGATATCAACACTATTTAGAAAGTGTTTCTACAAAGTTCTTGTACCTATGTACCATTCAAACATGGAATCATTTGTGTTTTTTGTTTTTTGGGTTTTTTGGGTGTAAGTGACTTCAGAAACTAGTACATAAAGAATACATTTATTTTGGGAGATATTTCAATGAGGCATAGTGTATCCCTTGTATGCAAAATCCCATAGTAGGCTTCCTAATGCCATGTAGTCCTCTAAGCACAGAAAGTTTGCCCTGAAAGTCCCCAGTATTCCAGGGGTAAACATCACATACATTGCTGCATCAATCAGGAAACCATCAGGTCTTTATCACCTAGTGTACCCTCAGGCACCTATTTACAGCTGGGATACAAGGCTTTCCTGGAAAAAAGTTAAAAAGCATGGGGCTAGGGGTGGTAGGAGGGCGAGCTAACTGATCATTCTGATTTTCCTAGTTCTCTAAGGATGCTTACTTTTAGAACCCAGGATTTATAATGTGAAGGGTCCCAGAGAGAAATTATATCTGATACCAGGAAGTGTTCCAGTTATTAGACCCAGTTGAGAACCCAACCACATCCCACAAGCACTACTACCATTCAATTTTTTTTAAATATGATATTCATACTGGTGTGAGATGATATCTCATTCTTGCTTTGATTTGCATTTTCCTCTGATAAGTAATGGTTAACCTTTTGTCCTGTACTTACTGGCTGAGAAATTCTATTGAATATAAATATTCTTTGTGCTTTTTTTTCATATGCCTATTGGCTATGTATCCTCCTCAGGAAGTGTGTGATCACCTTCCCTCTGTAATATCCTGTAGATTGTATTATTCCAACTGGAGCCATTTAGATTTCCTTTCTTTTACATGGCATTAATTTAACATCTTTGGTAGAGTGGTAGTTGTTTGGAATGTTTGATTTAAATTTTATTCAATTTACATTTCACTGTAAAAGGACAAGAGGTTCATGATTATAACCCGCCACTCTGACATCAACTTCCAAATGAAAAAGGTCTTTAATAGAAGAAAAAATGAAAAGAAGAAAAAAATACTATCCTAAAATGCGACTGCCTTATCGTTTGTATTTCCCCTGGAAGCTTGGGGAGGGCACTGTAGCACTGTAGCACTGTCCTCCCATTGTTCATCGATTTTCTGGAGCAGGCCCAGTGACGTCTCCATCGTGAGACTTGGAGTTACTGTGTTTGGCCTATCAAATACGTCACAGGTAGCTTGCCAGGCTTTGCCGTGCAGGTGAGATACTCTCGATAGCTTGCCAGTTTCTCTGAGAGGGGCAGAGGAATTGAACTCAGGTTGGCTGCATGGGCTGCATGCAACGCAAACGCCCTACCCACTGTGCTATAGCTCCAGCCCTTTGGGGAGGGCATAGAATGGTAAATATATTAGTCATTCAAAGGATTTTGTCTTCAGAGATTCTAATTTTGTAGCTGAACTCTGCTCACTTTAATGTGTCAATAATTTCATGCTATAAGTGTAAAACTGAGTTTAAATTCAAAATGATATTTATTTATTCACATTATCATAGTTTGAATTCAACATCTCTTATATAGAGCTGATAATTTTCAGTAAAGAATTTCAGGGAAATTCCCTCCTAGTGGTAAGTGCCAACATCTCTTTAAGTCATTAATACAAAGATAATATTAATTTCATAATTTTATCAATTAATTAATATTAATTTGATGATTTTATCACTTTTGCTATAGAGTATACCATTCTACAGTAAAACTGTGAAACTGTCAGCTTCCTTGCTCAGAAAATAATGATGTGCTGAGTTGAATAGAGAAATAAACTTTTAAAATGTGCACACAAATGAAATTTAATTGAAATAAAAAATTCCTTTAGGAAGTTGACTATCTTAAGAGAAGAAAGTAACCATATGCAGAGAGGTATAAGCAAGATCCTAGTTTAATCACACATGGGTGGAACCCAGCACTTAGAGTACAAGTAACGTTTCATTATCACCCTGTATTTTGAAATTCTTCTCTAAAAATAAAGCCTTAGCTTCTTGTAGAGTCTATGTATACAGTATGTCTTGATATTTTATAGTGTTGTATATTTTTTATCTGGTTTACTAGTAGGAACAGAAAGCAAGGAGATTCTTGAATCACTCCCTTTCTTGTTTACTAAACTGCTTCTTGTACACAATATTTAACTGTTGACTCCCTACTGTAGGATAGTGATTAAGAAAATTGTGTAGCTTTATAAATATCCAACTACAAAATATCTTGAGAGTATTAGCTATATAACAATTATTTTTATTATGGATTTAGAGCATGCCTGACCTTCTCTGTATATAATAACATCCAATGTTGCTATTATTACTATACCTATCTTTTCACACAAACCTAAGAATTTCATTGAATATAAAGCAGAGGTTACCAAAAAGGGGGGAGAGGAGAGAGAGAGAGAGAGAGAGAGAGAGAGAGAGAGAGACTAGAAGTGACTTTAAGTACAATGGTAGAGGATCTTGGGTGCTTTGGTGGTGGTAGCTTTATACATCAAAATCATAAATGTTAACACTGTAACGACATTGTAACTATGTTCCCTAACCTATAAGAAGAATTTTTTAAAGAAAGGAACAGGTGTTGAGAGTCTAAAGGTCATGCTAAAGTTCACAGAGATGGAGGACATCTTTAAATTTAAAGTAGCCTGACTTTTCAGACAGCTCTCATGAACAGAAAAGCATCTACCTTGCAGTTGAAGGACTCTATGGTCACAATATATGGGTATAACTGGGCATTCCTGATGGGAATCTTAAGTTACTTAAATGAGATGACCTAAGCAAAGAGCTGATCAGAGGTCTTGATCTTGATAAATTGACCATAATAAATAAATCTCAGTAAATGCTGAGTGCCATTATTATTTTCAGAATAATGGTGAGAGAATGATAATCCTGGAGATATTAGTAGGGACACTGCAGAAATAATAATCCTACAGGTGATTGTAAAACAGTAGAGGGCACCATGTGGTATAAAGGACATAGCTTTAGTATCAGAGCACCGCTGTTTCGCTTTCTAATTGGTCTTTGGCAAATCACTTAAACTTCTCGAATCTGTTCCTACAACTTCATGATGGAAACAGTAATTGCTACTTTTCAAAATTTGTAGGAATGACCTGTGGAAAGTGCCCTTAAAATGTCTGTGATATTATTGAAAACTCACAGAGCTTAAATTCCTTCCCAAGAATCTCTGCAACTCTGGACTAACGGATGGAATTGTGATCAAGCAGAGAAAGTTTTTTTGTGGTCCAACAACCATTATCTGAATGGTTTCCTGAAGAGAAAGTGCTGACTCATAGAGTATGTTGACTAAAGTTTTCAGAGGAAGAAGGGGTCCAGTGTATTGTTTGATACCATTCTTTAGCATGGAAACAAGAACATATTTACAGAGTCTTAGATATTCCCTCACAGTCTTTTCAGCCTTAAGAATTTTTAATAAATCTGTGAATCCTTTCCCTATGTAAACACAATAGGACAGCAGCAGTCTATATCTCCCACTGCTGGCATTCGATAGTTTCAGGCCGTTTCCCCCACTCCAGCGAGGTTGATAGCGATGGGCAGGCTAAGGAAGGAAACGAGGGCCAGGCTGGTTGATCTTAGTTGCAGTTTATTCCAATCCTCTCTCCATTCACTCCTGTGTCTCCTCTGCCTCCCCCAACCCACTCTTACAGTCTCATTATATCCCATAAAAGAAATTTATGTCATGAAGTGTCCAGGCTCTCTCGGACCTGTGACCCCAGGTTTCTCAGACCTGTCACCCTGGAGAGAGCCCCAAATCTCCTTTTATTAATCATGGTACCTCTAAAGGGCACAATGCAAGGACATCATCAAAAGGAGTTAAAAAAAGAACATTGAGGCAGCAAAACAAACATTGTTTCTTTACATCTACAGGCCAGTAAATTTGGCCTCCAGAAAGAAGATACAAAACCAAAACTGAAACTTTTCTTGGGTTACAAGCACTTGGATTTGCATCCCAAAGGCTAGTCTGCTAGAGTTTGGAATCTACATCCCAAAGGCAAGTACCTGAGCTTTGCACCCAAAGATCAGGCCTGGCTAGCATCTGAGATCTGCATGTCTAAGACCAGCCAGGTTTCTGTGAGAAAAGGAAAACTGCCCCTTACAACATACTGAAATTATTTACTGAAGGAAGTTTGAAGGGGAAAAATGTTCAATCTCGTCCAAACTAGTCAGGACACAGAAAAAAATCTCGCCCATTTTTATGGGTTCCCATGTTCCTGCTGATTATGCGGTGTAGTCTACGTGGGCTCACCCTGACAGTTCAGTCCAGTCCTAACAGGTTGGGGTAACAATTACACATAGGTGTGGCCACAATCTATAGGGGTAGAGGGAGTAGTAGAGGGGGTAGAGGGGTAGATCCCTAGAACGGAATCCTCTGGGTGTGTTTCTCCTCTCCTTCTCCAACAAACATATAAGCATACATAACATAAATCATTTTGAATTGACACAATAAGAAATACTTTAAGCTTACAGAATTGCTCTCCTAGGGCTCTCTTGATCTCAGACTACAGTGCTCAGGCCAGATAGTCTTTCCTATCCCTAGCAGGGTCCTAGTTACTGTTGGATCATAACAGCATTTGTCTATGATCAAACTCCTAACTTATAGTTAAGAATTGTGGCACTTTGGCCTGGCCCATCTCGATGCCAGGTTTGCACATAACTTACTGCTTTCCTTGGTTCCATCCAGTCCCTTGTCAGGACCTTGCTTTTGTGGGCACTAGGAAGTGAGGGCAACTGAGGCTTAAGTTGAGAAAGCAGATGTCCAGGAATGAATAACATTCAAAGCCAATTAAATCCTAAATTACAAAGCATAATATTAATTGTCTTCCTGTATCTATACAAAAAGGACATTGCATTAAAGTAAACTATTCAAAAGTCATAAGGAGAAGAAAAAGGCAATATTAACTTACAATACAAGTTCAGTGTCCTAGAAGGATCTGACCTTACAAATTAACAGATTCTGATTAGGGGAAAAGCTGATCAACTGATTGGGAAAGAGAGCATAAAAGTGATTACAGATAAACAAAGGAATGAGAGTGACTCGGGAGCACTGTGATGTGTGTGACTCAATGAACCTAAGCTCCTTGTGGCAAGGGACAAAGGACAAATCAATTGTTATCCTACATTTCCCCTTATCTACAACAGACATTGACAAAGACTTATCAATATCTGACTCATCACATACTTAAATGTCCTCATCCTTAGATCTGCTTCTGACTGTCTTTATAAAGCCCAAGTGTTGTTCCTCTGTAATTTGGGGTAACATTGGTTTGTGCAGTTTTTTTTAGAGACAGACTCAAAGATAATTGTTTGCTTTGCCCCAGACTCCAGTTAAAAAAAAAAGGTGATGTGGAGGAGAAAGAGAAAAGGGAAATAGACTCTTCCTAGAGTCCAAAGGGGTCCAAAGCCTGCACATTAGTCAATCATATCAGCAACAAGCAACAGTCAGCATTCCATAAGGAATTTAATCAGTTTCTTTTGTTTAATTATTTTATTTTATTTTTCTTTTTGGGTCACACTACTCAGCGATGCACAGAGGTTACTCCTGGCTCAAGCACTCAGGAATTACTCCTGGCTGTGCTCAGGGGACCCTATGGGATGATGAGAATCGAACCAGGGTAGCCAAGTGCAAGGCAAAAGGCCCTACCAGCTATGCTATTGCTCCAGCCCCAGAAATAAATCAGTTCTACCAATATGCATTTCACTTTTGAGACAGTGAGCACAATGATCTGGGAGAGTAAATGCAGGTCCCTTTGTATATGATCCTGGGAATTCCTGACCATTAATGGGGGATAGCCTCAGGGACACTCCTTTGATTAGCTTTTTTTTTTTTTTTTTTTTTAGGCTAGAGTTTGATTAAGGTTACCCTTACAAAACATGAACTTGTGGTTATTTCAATCACTCCTGATTCTGGAGCTGCCAGTTTAAACCTTCCACAAATATAAATACATTTGAGAGTTTCCCTGCTAAGGTCATAGTTCCAGGTCTCTCAATGATTAGAAAGTGTTGCCATGTTAACCCAGTCAGAGGTGAAGACAGAGAGACCCAGAGAGATATTAAGAAATTGATTCAACTATACTCCTACTCTCAGTGGGGTCCAGGTGAGTGAAATCTGCAACTTCAGATTTCCTGGCTTATAATTGTGCACTCTCTAGGTGTAAGAAATGCTGTCTCAAGATAAACCCCATTATTTCAAACAGTATATTATTTGCTCTCATATTTATGAAACCTAGTAGAGGAAGATGGTTCTCTGTGGTGCTTTTTTAGAGTCTTATTTCAGCCCAGCCCATCACTGACTGCACACTGTTTCTGCCTACTTCCCAGAGCAAGGGGCTTAGAGAGAAAGTGATTAATGATTGAAAAGGACTTTAGAATCCGAGATGAAAGTGCCGGGTGAGCCTGAAGTGCTGCTCCTTGAAGGATTACCTCTGTTTGTGCTTTGGCTGCCACTCGTTGGTGTTTAAGGGAAAGGCTGATTTCAGAAAATGATCTCCTTACCCTGTAAGCAAACCAAAGTGGGCAGAACTGAAAAAGGATTTGAAACTGCTGCAGGCGGTTTTGTTATGGAGGTCTGTTATCACGCTAGCATGGGGACAGTATCCATCCGAGGTTTGACTGGCTTGGAACAGCTAATGAAGACTACTATAGAGTCACCTAAATCTGTTTACTGCTACAGCTCATCCACTTGAAAGTGGATGAGAGAGATGAGCTCTAGAGAAGCGAAGAAAAAGGGCAATTGCTCAGAACCCCCCAACATTGCCTTTGATCAGTTGTTTTCAAGCTTATGACAGTCAAGCAGTGGGTACTCCCGCCATGGGGCTCAGACCCATCTGATGGAGACTGGCGTGAGATGGATGGGGTTGGCTGGGCAATGGAGGAGGAGGTGGATAGCAGAGAGATGCATGAAAACTCTTGGTCTCTGTTCAGACACCATGTCTTCCTTTCAGATGGAGATGGCCAGAGGGTCTACTACCTCTTTCTTCCTCTTATTCTTGCCCTTGTCTTACACTGACTTTCTTGGTTTGGTTGCTTTTCTTATGATCTTTATTTCTTCATCCTTATGTCTCAAGCAAAGCTGAGATTGTGAGAACCTGAAGGGTATTCAGTGGTCTATTCAAATCTCTCCTCTTAGATAAGGGAAAATGAAGAGTTAGTGACAGATGAAAAAGAAAAAGAATAATGGGTATGGTAACATATTTTGAAGAAGTGTGAAATCGCATCTCTAAAATATATAATCTTGTAAGCCAAGTTTTTCTCTATCTCTAATATATATGTATATATATATGCTCTTTTTATTTTGTATTGCTTGTTATGAATAATCTGCTAAATTTATATTTAAAAAGAAAACAACTCCAAAGGAGTGATTCATCCTGATTCTCCAACACCCCCTGACCCCATACCCAATATTTACTAACTAATCTAGCTGCAATTTTATTGTCTTCCAAACTGAGAACTTAAACCAGTTCATCTGAAATTCTGTCTGTGAGATCATGTTAAACCAAGAGTTTTCCTCAGTACTTGAGGGAACATGACTTTGTCTAAAATAAGCTCTTTTTTCTTATATTACAAACTTTGCCCCATTCTTTTTGACTATAAAAACCATCCTATCCGCAGCAGAGAAAAAGAAAACTGGCTGGAGGCCTCCACAACTCCTGGAGAAATCTCTGGGCCCCGTACAGAGCCGATATCACTGGGAGGTCCCAGATGGGGTAGGTGCTGTCTCCCTGCCTTCTCCAGATGGAATTCCAGTGAACATGAGTTCCTACAAGCATGGCTCTGGCATACGGGTACCAGGGCTATTTTCCGAACCGCACGGCATTTCCTGATATGCAAAGTGATCAATGGAAAGTAAATGATCTAGCATTTGTCCCTGAAAAGCAGGTTTGAATGGTGATTGGAAAATCTGAGCAAAATATAATGCCCAAACGAAGTGCATCTGGACTGAGTATTTAACTATGGTGCTATGCCACCCTGGGAGGGGAAGGGTGTCTGTCCCTCTGGCTGTTCCCCTTCGCGGCAGTGGCATGGTGGCCTGTATCTTTTAGAGCCTAATGAACAGCCAGGTATGAGACTGCATTGACGTGGCATGTGGGGCTTCATAGGATAGGGGGTGGAATCAGCCCTGCTCCTTGCCATGACAATGCTCCGGGTTGCCACCCACAAATGCTTCCTCTGGCTTCTGACCAACCATGAACCCAGAGGTACACATACCAAACTCAGAACCCAGGGGCTTCTGACAGTAATCCCTCTAGGTTTATTACTAAAATACCAGAAATACAAATTCACGTGGCCTCTATTGTGGCCACACGACATCATATGTTCCTCATAATCAGCAATAGAGAAAACAAATTATCGAATGATGTCTTTGTGGCAGGTCTGAATGTTAAGGAAAATTCTAAATAACAATGTTGGGTCTTTTATCGTAATATTGAATGTGATCAACGTAGAGAGAGAAAGAGTAAAGTGGAAATCTGCCACACAGGCAGGGGGTGGGAGGGAGGGAGAGTATACTGGGGTTCTTGGTGGTGGAAAATGTGCACTGGTGAAGGGATGGATGTTTGATCATTGTATGACCAACCGAGACTTGAACTGAAAGGCTTTGTGACTGTTCTCACAGCGATTCAATTAAAAAAAAATCCTATCTTTAGAGTTCTTTGTAGTGCTTTTCTGCTTGCTAAATGGGATGCTTCCTAATTCATACTTCAATAAGGTAGATTAAATTTCTAAATTTATTCAGATGGATTCAGTGGTGGTGGTGGGACATTTATAAAGTTGGTGAAGGAATAGGGAACAAGTATTTAGTTACTTATTTTTGGTTAGGGAGTCGACAGCTAACAAAGCTCAGGGTCAGGTGTTCAGGAAACCATATGGACCTGGGGTCAAACTCCGTGCACCTCATGCAAAGCATGTGCTCAGATCATAGAACTATCTTTTTGCCCCCAAAGCAGAACACTTTTGATATTTTAACTTCTCTGTAGGGATCTTCATTTACTAAAATATCACGATCACGATCACGACCACCCTGTTGTTCGTCGATTGCCTCGAGCAGGTGCCAGTAACGTCTTCTTCGTCCTAGCCCTGAGATTTTTTTTAAAAGTGCCATATTCAAGGCTTTTTCAGGGTTAGGAGAATGAGACCCATCATTGTTACTGGTATTTGGCATATTGGGTATACCACGGGGAGTTTGCCAGACTCTGCCATGTGGGCAGGTTACATTTGGTAGCCTGCCAGTTTGACCAAATTAGGAATGAGATGATAAGATGTCGCGCGGCCGCAAATATATATATATATATGTTTTGTTTTTGGCCTTATCTGACTGTGCTAAGGTGCTACTCCCAGCTTTTAGCTTGTGGGTTGCTCCAGGCGATGTTCAGGGAACACTATGAGGGATAGAACTTTGGGCTTCTACATGCAAAATATTCACTCAACCTATTAAAATGCTATTTCTCTGGCCCTCTCTAGGGCTCTTTATAGATACCCCACTGCCTGCTTCCTTCTAACCTCTCTTCTCCAAGTCCTCTTTCTCTACTTTATTCCCTGTATAATGGTGTCAGAAAATAGACCATCTCTTACCAAACATTTGACTTGCTAAAATTTCTTAAAATGAACAAAATTGGATCTTCAGTTTGTCTATTTCTAAACTGAAATAACAAATGAAAGGATCTCAGACACAATGGTGATTACACTGTTCACCAAATTCTGTGCATTTTCCCTCGGGGTATATCGGGGATCTGTATTTTCCAACATCTATGCTGTGATTTCAGACTAGATGATTGAATCTAGAGCAGTGGAAGGATCAAATATGATCCATCTCTCTTCTAGAATTAGTAATTGTCAATCTCCTGAGTTTCTTCTTATAGTCACACGTAGAAGCTGACAGTATTATCTAGTGAAAAAATTGTGGACTATCATGCTCCCTCAGCTCCAAGCCCACTCACCTATGTGCCCCTTCTTCACATCTACTCTCTGGACCATGACATGAAAATACTAACCCTTAAAGATGCTTCAGTTGTCCCATTTCTATGTAAGGAATAAAAAAAAGTAAAGTAAAGGCCCTTCCTTTGTTCATCGATTTGCTCGAGCGGGCCCAGTAACGTCTCCATTGGAGATTTTGTTGTTACTGTGTTTGGCATATCGAATACATCACGGGTGGCTCGCCAGGCTCTGCCGTGCGGGCGAGATACTCTCGGTAGCTTGCCGGGCTCTCTGAGAGGGGCGGAAGAATCGAACTCGGGTCGGCCATGTTGGCTGCGTGCAAGGCAAACGCCCTACCGCTGTGCTATCGCTCCGGCTATCGCTCTGTAAGGAATACACTGCCAAATACCAAGGTATTCCTGAAACTGATACAAAGACTGACAGCCATGTCTATTGTGTTTTTGCATATATAAATAGACCATTCACTTCTAAATTAGATACATTAAAAGATTAGTAGCAGCTCCTAATAAAATAGGACAATTGTAACAACACACTGTAATAAAAATTATGTGGAATCTGATACTTTTATTCACAATACCTTACTGAATTTGCCATTTTCAGACACTGGTTAACTTAGTAACACTAAGTTACTAGTAGAAAGCAGGTCTGTCAATAAAACAAGAACTGTTTATGCTAAGAATTTGGAATTGTCAGTTGCAATAGATAATTTTTACCCTGTTTAAAATAGGAGCTATTTGTAACAATGTACTAAAATTTTGCTAATTAGTGCTTATTTTTTGTTCTTTATTTAACATTGATTAAGCTCCCGCACAGGATAAGAAACTGTGTGGCAATAGAGTGTGTCATTTCTATCAAGAGAACCCTATCCCATATTTAGTTCAAACCTGATTAGAGGTGAGATTCAGTGTACAGGACATAATGTGCTTCCAGTGTCTTTTTCGTTTTTTACCCACCTCAGTGATAAAGAAATTACTGGAAGGACCGGCTTTCAATGGCTTTCAAAGTACCAGCATCATTCTAAGAAAGTTTAAAAGGCAATTACTAAGGGCCAAGAGATCAAGTTACAAAGGCATGAGAGGTAGAGTGGTTTCAAATTATGGTACTGGTAGGGTCTTGTTGAAATGATTCAGCAATATCCTCTCCGGAGGGCTAGACTATGTGACCCCATTTAGAAATACCTGTACTGGAACTTTCCTGTTCCTTTGAAAATATCTTTAAATCAGGCCTGTGGACAAGCACTATCTATTCTTATTAGAACTGTCAGTTCCCTACTGACCGTGGTGCCCACTCCCACTCTCAAATTCTATAGGTGCATTTTTCTTCCCAGCATTGCCGCTGAGCACACCCATCTGGCCAGTGAAAGAATATAATAGAGCATATTTTCAGCATGACCAATTAGATGTGCAACTCCCATTAACAATAACAGGACTTACGCTCCAGATTCTCCCTCTATAAATCTGGCCTTTCCTCTTATGAGCAACAGATGGGTTTTCCACAATGGCTCATTACCTTCTGGCTCAGCTCTGCTGCCAGAAGTGAAATATAAAGTTATTTATGGATGGAGAAAGATGCATAAGTCACAGTGGATTATTTTCTGCTATCCCTTTTCGTTTATTTAGTTAGAGTTTTCTATCGCTCAAGATGAGCACGTTAGAGAAGATGGCGGTGTTCCCACTGGGAATGGAGATGGATGTCCCTTCAGTCTAGTTACTTTTCCTGATGGCCACAGATCTCTGGGGCTAAGACTGAATTTCCCTGCAAGAATTGGTAATTGGAATATTTTCATAGGGAACATACCCATTCCTCAAAAGATTATCTAGCTTCTGACAGGCCATCTTTGTGAAATTTGGTCAGCAGGGGCACAAGTCAGGGCCATTTAACTGCACTTGATACATCTGAGAGAAGAAAACAAATTGGTTCTTTAAGGAATGCCAATATTTTTCAGTGCTTGACATCTCAGGCAGATAGAGATTATTCCTCTGTCAATTGGAGGAGGACAACAGAGAAGCAGGCAAAAAAAGACTGTCGTATTATACCTTTTGTGAAAAATCTACAAAAAAAGTAGAGGAGAAATTTCAAAAAGAGTTGGTAAAATAGCACTGAATATAATGTTCTCAGACTTTGGGGATACTAAGCAAGCTGTGGTAAGTCAATACTATTTATATAGAGAAAGATAAATATATATTATCTATCTTTATATATAGATACTAGAGATATTTAATTACATATGTATAAATATCTGATTATATATAAAATTTTGTTGCAGTAATTCAAGACAACAGTGAATATTAATTGCTTTATTTTCATATATATGACAACAAATTGTTGGGAATTTCTTACTCTACACGTATTATATCATAATAAGATAACATCCATTCAAGGTCTTTATTAGGCATTTTTAGAAATGACAAAGTATGGACAGTTTATCTTTTAAGAGTAAAAGCATAAGTTATAAATCTGATGCCTCTAGAAGCCATGTGACATAAACAAAAAGTTTTTTTTCTCAAAATTATATGACATATTTTTGTTTTTCTATTCCTGAAATGAAAACAGCATACTTGCACAAATTGGATTTTTGCCATTCACAATAGCAACAAAACTTACAGAGAAAATGAAACAATTGTTACTTGAAAGAATCCACCTTCCCCCTCTCCCCCTCTTCAATATGTGCCAGAGAAGAGAGAGAGAAAAATAGGTAGAAACGTGGGGTAGAAGAGAGGGAGAGAAAACTAGAAGAATGAAAAGAGAGAAGTAGATGCATATATATGCAGTGAAGAGGGTAGAGACAGAAAAAGAGAGAGAATGATAGGGTCTGGGGTCTGGGTAAGGTGTTGGATCATTTTAAAATAACACTAAAAAGATATCATCTTAGATGTATGTCTATAGCCATAACATGCAACTCAAAGACTCACAGAATTTCAACTTCAAAAATTTTATCAGACAGACATTAAAGGAATATTTCAGTAAAATCTGGGCATTTCACTTATAAATTTTTATAAACATATCCTTCGTTATAGATCCAGAGATGTTGCTCCAACTTCAAAATAAGTAAAAATATTTTTATCAACATTTATAAATGAACTATGGTATTATTTTATTAGATATCAATAGTATAAACTTTGCAAATTCCTAAGCATGAAGAAACCTTTCCTTCTGGTGTGGTCAGTAGCTCTAATGATGATGAGAATTGTTCTTTATCCTGAAGCAAGGCTGACAACAAAGTATTTCCTCATTACTCCTATCTTTCTCCTCTACAGAACTTTTATTTTCCTTTATCATACTCATAAAAAAAACATACTACTAGAAAAGTTTGTGTTTACTCCTTTATCTTTACTTCCTTGGATAAGCACCTCTAGCAGAAATAGTACATTAAATTATGAGGTAAACTTGAGAATATTTAACAATCAAGAGGAGATGAGGGAAAAATATTTTTTAAAGACTTATTAAGCCCTTAGAGCAATAATTAATTGTGTTAACATTGGTTAGAGTATAAAAGAGGTATTAAAAAGGTAGCATAGGCCTGGGTTATCCTTTCAGCAGAAAGAGTAAGCTGCAGCAATTAGGATTCTGAATCTGATAACCCCTGACTTTTCCAGCTACTAAACCAAGATCTGGTGAGTGAGGCATATTAAACTTCATCTTTTCTAGACTATTCTTCACTGGAATTGACAAAGAATTCTATGCTAAATGACATCCTGTGGTTGGCAAATGAAGTTTTTATTAAAATAAATATTGTGAAACATCTATTGAAATAGCACCTCTGTAGTATTGGGGTTGTGGTTAGTGGAAGAACACTTGCCTTGCCTGTGAGGCCTTTGATTTTATGAGAGAGAGAGAGAGAGAGAGAGAGAGAGAGAGAGAGAGAGACAGAGAGAGACAGAGAGAGATAGAGAGACAGAGAGAGACAGAGAAAGACAGAATACATTACTTTTACATTTACAAATGAATAGAACATATTTTTATAACTTCATTGCACTCATTGCCCACAAAAGATATATTAAAGAATAGGAGGTGGAAAATTCCTCCCTATGTAAGATTTTGTCTGTTTGGTTCTATAAATCTGATTCTAGTCAAGCCTTGATTTCTCTTTAGAGAGCAGGAGTAATAAAACAACTCTAACTTATCTTTTAAAAAAATTAGGTCCAGTAATTCCAACACGCCTTAGTGGGATCTTTAAAAATAAAATGAAGGAATAAGTAAAATGACAATTACCAGAAATTATTACATTTCAAAAACAGACATACTGTCTTTTAAATAGTGCCACTATAGGAAGTTCCACTAGACATTCAAGAAGTCTATTTATAATTTTTTCAAGTCATTTTGAAATACATAATTCTTTTCACCTACATAATACATAATTCATAATTATGTATAATACATAATACATAATTTTTTCATTCTTTTCATAACCTGTCAAAGGTTAACTTTTGACATTCTGTTTAAATGATGAAAATAACTTTAAAGATGAGAGTACAGGAAAACTATGTACCAAATTATATTGGCTTCTCTATTGTGTACACTTGAACATTGCTACAAAAGTCTGTTTAGAATACAATTACATATTATTGTACATCTATATCAAGGGTTAAGTAAGGACACTAGAATGCTCTGAAAGGGGGTGGAGAAACTGAAACTCTAATGCTTGAGGAAATTTTTATGTAACATGATTTATGTAACATGTTTTAAGGTATATAACAAAGTATACAGCATACATTATGAAAAAAATTTTGACAGGATTTTGCGAACTTCTTTATAAACCCAGAGAAGCCACTCCAACTTCAAATTTCATAACAAGCCGGTTTATCAGCACTTATATATTAATTCTAGGTATTTTATTCATAGTCACCTAAATTGAAACTGATGTACAAATTCAATGTACATTAGCTGCAGAAAGGTTAAAGTATGGTTACCTTCCTGGATAAACACTGGACTCAATACTAAGGAAAATCGCTAACTTGCAACAACATGGACAACTTTTATACATATTTTTTCTTAGTTAAGACAGACAAAAAACTAAATATTCAATGGTCCTATTTATTTAACAGCCTAGAAAAGGCAACACCAGAGAAGACACCAGTGAATTGAATGACCTGGAATGATGAAGAATTAAAGATTTTGAGTGAAGTTATTTCAAGAAAATTTGTGGGTGTTGGAAATGCTTTATGTATTATGGGCAAGATTTCACTCTATGATCTTTGAAATAGTGGAATATAAAGTCTAAAATGAGTGAATAATATTATTACGGAAATTATGTTTTAATAAACCTTCATGAAAAATATACTTCCCTCCAAAATTCAACACCTTAAAAATACTGCTTGTTTTTAAGAGCTGTCTGTGGGTTGGTTGTATGAAAACGGAACACAGTTCAAATAATTTTGCTTCTTGCTGAAGGTCTACATATAGTAGTCTCACTACAAATATTTCATCATTTCATCCTCCTTGTATTTGCAGGACAACTGGGACATAATCTGCTCATGGAGTAGAAGCACAACAGCAAGTCCAATGACAGAAGAATACCTCAAATATTTGCTTCCATTCCAAGTGTTAAAATCCCCTTGGCAAAGGAAATCTTCTGACTTAGTTTAAATTCAAAGGGTTGGAAAGAATCCCTAATGGAAAGAACTGCTGGGCCAAAGGGGGAAAAATGTTTGAACAATAATCCAACTTCATAGAAGGCTCTTTTGTAGCATGCCCTTACACGTCTTTAAGGACGAGAATAATTTTTATGTGAAAATTCATCTTATTTTTTTTGGATGTAGTCATTTTAGCAGATTTGTTTATATCCCTGTGTTCCAAGTCTAAGGATAACACTAGAGATTCTTGTTTAGAATTTAGACCAGCAAAAGCAGTATATTTGCGTAGATCAGACAATGAAAACTCAATGATTCAATGAGAACTCAGTGATCTTGATTTCTTTTTATGTTTCCAGCCAGACACCCCAAAATAGTTGCATTGCTTAAATGGAACAGTCATAATATTCCCGGTTCTTTAAAATGATTGTACTTACTCTTCATGATCATTAACTCTATTAAAAATATTTACATGTATTTACCTAATTTTCTTGATGCTCTATTGTAAGATTTAGAAATATATATTTAAAATAGGCCAAAATACAAAAATAAAAAATGATAATAGAAAGATATAGTAGATAAGAAGACAGAATATACTATAATTATTTCCTTAGAATATATACGTGACCTTTGTAAATCTCTTGATCTTTCTATGCCTTGATTTCTTAATCATAAAGCTAATTATTTCTCTCTCTACTTACTTTTCGACATAATAGAGAAAACATGTGAAATTACAATGTGTTTTTTTGCACACAATTACCCTTTGGTTATAAGCTGTTTTCATTAAGTGAATACACAGATGTGACTTTGGCCCTAGAGGAAGCCCATATTGTTCTATAAATGGAACAAAAGCCTCTCCTTGATTTCTTGCAGCGGTTGTGCCTGCCTTGTAGTTTAGGGGATTTGTAATAAGCAGAAGGCAGAACTTCAGCTCACTTGTGGTTTCCAACCTATAAGAAGGATGACAGTTCTTCAGTTGCTGACAGTCGCAAAATGAGCTGGTGGTCTCAGGGTGATTTTAAGTAGAAAGCTTGCCACAGTCCTGGTAAGATTCTAAGGGATTTACAGTGTCAAAGCCAAGGCTGAATGAAGTGCAGGAATAAAGGCGCTTGACTGGCCCCAGAGGGGTAGCTTCTAGGTCAGAGTGTCATTGAAACCATATTTCTGACAATCCATTGGTGAGAATGCAGTGAGGAAACTCCAGGAGGAATGTAATTAGTGTTTTGACCTATTTGTACTCCCACTCCTGACTCACAGTGTAACACTGGACACATGTCAAAACTTTTTTAGTCATATTTTTTCATCTTAAAAAGCAAGAAGGGAACTTAAATTTACTGCAATTTAGGATTTGTAAAAAGCCACATGATTTGTAATTTATGAGAACCAGGACTACGTATTTTATTTTCTCCATGTTTATAAAACTCAGATGTTTTCAGAAGCCTTGAGTAAGTGCACAATTGCTGCTTCAAGCTAGGTAGAAAACAAGGCCAAAGGCTCTTCTCTCTGGGAGACTGATACTTAGGAAAATACTGTTCTTTCCCTGGCAGTCAATGTGTTAATAGAGACATATGCAGAGTTTGTAAAAGCAAGCTATGGCAGAATTACCTAAATTACAAATTAAAGTGCTAGCTTGCTGGGGGATCCTATAGATACCTTGAATTTGAATTAAAAGGGTCCCTCCTGGTATTTTTATTTTAACCAGTTTCACTACTATTATTTGAATGATAGCATGAGAACAAAAGAATTTAAACAAGGTCTACCTTACCTATGATTCATAGACATAGGTTCTTATTTTGCAGCTACCTACAAACACAAAATACACATGGTGCTCTACCCAACTTTTTATTCATTAAAAAAATTATTTAAATTTTATACTATTGAAAAGATTTGCTTTAAAATAGGAATTTGAAGGAGTAACACGATTTTTTTTTTCAGGTAAAAATAAGAACCTACCAAAGCTCTTTGAAGGAATCAGTTTTGGGGAGTTTTCCATAGTTTCTTTTTCACTTTTCACTGCTTTTAAAAGTGTTTGTTTGGAAAGTTTAAAAGACATAGAGGAAAATGGTGAAGAAAAACTAAGAAAGTCTTTGTTTGCCTTCTTATTCACTCTGTGCACTTTTATGGCACAAGCATTCCGTAGAAGATTTCTGGAAAATACAGCACAAAGTTCTTTGTTTTTGTTTGATTTTGATATTTTTGCCACACCTGGTGGATTTCTGAGCTCTGTATTTAGGGATCACTCTTGGCAGAATTCGGGGGAATTTATGGGGTGCCCTTGATCAAACTTCTCACGTCAGTGCAAGGTAAAACCCTACCTGCTGTATGTGTTACTATTCTGACCCCAGCACAAGACTCTTCTGAAAAGTCAGAACCACACCTTGAGTATGAAGGGAAGGGGGCAGGATGGGGAACTCTAGCGAAAGAAAAATCAATTCTGGCTGTGGGGAGAACAGAAAGGAAGCGGAAGTTTCTTTTGCTCAGGTTCCATGTAGAAAACAGTTTGAGCTGGGCTGTAAGAGATTGATGGGGTTTGAAACATCAGGGATGGGAAGAATGTTGTGGACTGGAAAACCGGATATAAGCAAACAGGTAACAGAGGCTGTAAATTTCAATCTTAGTGAAGCTTCATCTTAAAATGTCCCCTGCTTCACCTGTTTTAACAATATATGAATGAAAATATATAGATGAGATTTTGTTAGCGTAGTTAAAACAAGAATCGTGCAATTTGTGACATGGGCCATATTTTGAAAAAAAAAAGTTCCAATTTTCCTTTCTGTTCTCCAGCTTTGTTATGTTTTTTGTAGTTTATTTTCAATACTCAAATATAACTCAAGCAATGTTTATTTGTTAGCTTAATTGAGGCAGGCATATTTATCAATTGAAATGTTTACATGTGAAAAATGAACTGCAGGGATGGGTAGGTAACACTTAAATGCTCTATTCAGAAACCTATTTTTGACGGACTACTGTTAGCAACTAGTTTTGTTCAATTTCATGTAGATTGAGTTCTGTTAGTTTGCTAAATGAATGTAAGAAATTATCTTTTATCAGTGAAATGATGATATTCTAAATATATGAATGCATTAGAAGCACGCTTGCCTACTCAGCTTCCATGGATCTCTTTAATCATACTTGATAGCTCTACAGATCTGGTCATATGCGTTACTATTCAGGGAAAATTCTATTCCCCAAACAGATCAATATTAGTCAAGTCCATCTATGAAAATTCTATTGCAATTAATTCATAGAAAAATGCTTGTCAAATGGCGGAAGGAGAATAGAGAACCTGGAGCTTTAGAGAGTTTTAACAAGATCTATGTGAACACTTAATTTCACTATCCTTTAAATGTTCACATGCTTACATAATTAAGTATCAAAATTAGGTATTGCCAATTTTTTATCATACCACTTGGTGATGAAATCAGCATTTACCTCTGATTACTGGAGACTACAAGTATTTTAACAAAAACCACATAAAGTTCTGAAAAAATAAAAACCTTAATGTGGAATTAACCAAATGGGTTTGCATCATTGTATATGCAAGAACCTTCTTTCTTTGATGTAAATATTCTTTTTCTATGTTCTTATTTCTTTGCATATGTACCTTTAATAATTTATAATTATTCTTACCTATTTCCTCATCTTGAAAATGAATATCTTAATGATGCAAAATGATCCACTCAAATTCATAGGTGAACATGTTTGATGTTATTGCTTGTATATAAAGCTAAATATCTCAAATCTGATGAGACTTAGCTACACAGTCTTCCTCATCTTTATATAAATTGTTGCATTAGCTCAAACAAATCTTCTTATCTTTATTGGTGTTTTATCCCCTAGCATTAAGCGTTATCTCAATTGAGACATTTGTGAATTATGAAAAAGACATGATATTATCATTCTTTTATCAGACATCTGGCAATTCAAACTATCTATTTTCACATATTAGGGGTTGATACATAGTATTATCATTTAAGCTAAAGGTTACTCAACACAGGGTGTCTCTATATTCTATATACATAAAGCTGGGAAATGTTTCTAAACTGCCAATGCTTTGATAGTAACAATGCACATTTTAAAAGTTTTGGTTTATGTAAACATAGAAGTTATTCTAGTTAATAATTATATTTCATTCATAATAGATCATTAGATTGACCTACTCTCAGAGCAACCACAAAATAAACACTCCTTCTCCTCTCCCTCCCTTCCTTACCCTGCTCCTCCCTGTCACTCCCATTTCCTTTTCCCTACCTCTTTCCTTTACTCCTCCCTTCCCCTTATATCTACTAGATTTCCTTGTCCCATTCTCTATGCCCTCTTCTCCTTCCTCCTTCTTTCTTTTTTACCTTCCCCTTCCCTTTTCTCCCCTTCATTCCTCAAGTCTTCTCTTTCCTTGCCTTCATTTTTTTGTTGATGTTCTTGCAGCTCTGATTGGGGGCAGGGGGTTGTTGTACACTCAATTCTGGAGCTCAAAAATTTGGTTGTCATGTTCTCTGTAAATCAGAGATTTTAGATGTAGGGTTACCATACTCTAGGTTTGGGGTCTTGTTTGTTTTTTGTGGCACATCTGCCGATGCTCAGGTCTTACTTCTGGCTCAACACTCTGCAGTACTTGGAGGACTATATAGATGTCAGGGATCAAACCTGGGTCAACTACATGCAAGGTAAGTGTTTTATACACTGTACTATCTCTCTAGCCCCTGCATACACTTAAATGTATTGGTTGTGATGTACAGGCCATGCCATTAAAATTACAGTCAACATGTATGATGGTGCTGTGTAGACAGACTTGTGGGTTCGTTCCTGAAAAGCAGATAATCAATAATTGAATTATCACTGTATGCAATCTGTACTTAGGTCATAGGATTATGGTATTTCTCTTCAGAGATGATTGTTTTCTATGTCAAGCTTTTTTTCAAGGCAATTATACATATCTTGAATCTGCTTATAGAGATGATAAGTAATTGGATTTAAAGTGCCCTGCAATATCACACAACAGGTACCCATTCTCTAATTGTTAAATTAATAGATGACTTTGTGAGTAAATAAATGAATCAGTGAAATAATTTAATCCTCTCTGCTACCTTGTGAGATACTGGTCTTGGCTTATAGATGATAAAGCTGACATCTGAAGAAGGTAAATAAATTACTCAAGATTTTCCTCTTACAGAAAAACTAGTATTATAACCAGATTATAACATCTGCCAAGTTTTATTCTTCCTTTAGTGCTAGTTTACTTCCCAAATTACAGGAATATAAAACCTCATGACATGTTTGAGAAATGTAAAATATTATATGCAGTACAATATTCAACAATGAGAATGATGAAAATAATATGGAAATATTAATATAATTTATCTGAGAGTCCTTTAATTTATAGGTAGTGGATGTTTGAACACAGACTTTTATTTATTTAGTAAATTGATATCTTAGTTGACATCTTAATGTCAATTATGTTTTGATAAAATAGATCTAGAACTAGATTTTAAAATAATTTAAATTTGGGAGGAAACAAAGAGAATTCAAGAAAAAATAAAATAATAAAAGAGTGGGGAAAAGTAGATGAGAGAAAAACAACTATACTTCAATGAACCAAGTTTTATGATAGGTGCCCTGTGGGATTATAAGACAGGAGAAAAAAAAAGAAGTTAGATGTCTGGATCTCTGCAAACATAAATATACGTAGTGATTCATAAGAATGAAAACTGTCTTTGAGGGAAAACAGTTCCTCAAATTGATACCAGAATGATGCCATCAGTAATTGTTTAACTTCCTGCTCAAAACCACGTGTTTCAGTGTTCTTTGCTTAGGGTCCCAGCTTTCATATCACTGAATTGAATAGCTGCCAATAAGAGAGCACACCTGTTGTGGACTCTCAAATGTATAATTTTGCAATTACTCCCCCCCCACAATTACACAAATCAATATTGAGTGTATGACAACATTTTAATGAGGGAATCAGCATGTGACAAAATCAGTTTAAAGACAGAAGAGGAAATGAAAGCTTTTTCATGTGTTACTTGAGAAGGAAAAGGAGAGTTACTGAATAAAGGAAAACTGCTTTAGTTAGTATAGCTATGTGACACACAAAGTTGATTAATATTCCACAGTCCAATAAAACAAGTTCTGTGGTTAAAACTCTTCTAACAAATTAAAATGATTTGCATTGCTAACAGGGGAAGAAAACTCTTTTGCATATCTAGGAGAAAATAATTTGCTCTCACTTTCTAATACTAAACTCTTGCAGAATTGTAACATTACAGAGTTATAATATATCTCTTTCATAAGTAGGAATTAGTAGTAATAGACCCTTTTTATTGTGGAATTAGATCACCATCTGACAAGAATGACATCAGCATCAGAGTGGCCTTTTTGTTTTATTCCCAAACTATGCATAATTTTTTTATGAGACACATAACTGATTAGCTTGCAGTCATATTTTCTTTTTTTCTGAACTCCCTCTTGTTTTTAACTCTGTCACCTGATTCTGCACAGATAAGTATGTTACAAAGCACAGATGCATCCTCCAACCCTCATAGCCTTGACCACAGAGTGCAGGAATGACAAAAGAGAGGGCAGAAGAGAGAACCAGAAGCAAGGGATGATGGCTTTCCAATTTCTCTCGCAGCATCCAAATTTGCCAAATTGAGTGAAATCCTATTAATGGGGTTCTTTTCGGTGTTACAAATTAACAGTTTGCAAGGCTTGTATTCTTGTAGTGATTGTATAAAAATAAGAATTATGAATATAGTAGCTAATCAATCTCTAGTCTATTGAATATAAACATATGATTCAGGAACGTTGTGTCAAAAGATCCTATGAAAAATAGATATATTATGAAATACATTTTAACATTGAAACTGTTTTACCTTCAACTATAATTGACACAATTTTTGTTTTTCTATACAAAGATGTAAGGTACTTAATATTTCTTGGGATTTTCCTTTATCCCCTGATGATGCCCTAATCCAAAAAATATGTAAATGTGTTTTTGAGTGTGTGTTATTATAGGGATGGAGGATACAGATGTTTTTGTTTGCTTCAATTTTTCTACTTTTTTTTACCAAGAAAAACATAAGTAGGCAACTTTTATTTTTCTTACCAAGAAAAACATATATATGAGGGACTGAAGTGGTAGCACACTGGGTAGGACATTTGCTTTGCACGCGGCCTACCCGGGTTGATTCCCAACATCCCATCCCAACATCCCCCAAGCACCACCAGGAGTAATTCCTGAGTGCATGAGCCAGGAGTAACACCTGTGCATCACTGGATCACTGGGTATGACACCCCCCCCCCCCAGAAAAAAGGAAAGGAAAAATATATGAGGCAAACATTTGCTTGTTTGTTTTGTTTGTTTATTTAGAGATCAGCTTTCTTACTCAAGAAAGTTCTGGACATTTTACTGGAAAACCTCAGGGACAAAAGCCACACTAGCATTCCTATTGTTCTGTGTCTAGTTCCAAACTTTGTACATTTGCACTTTTTTTTCTGTACAGCATGTAGGTTATTTTACTTGGATTGAACTAACACACACACACACACACACACACACACACACACAAAAGAAACAAAAATCCTATATAAGACAAAATCAAGAAAAAACTATAGAAAACCAAACTTAATATATAGAATAAAATATCAGTTAAATCTGAATTCCAACTGTTGCAAACAGGGCATAGTTAGTGTTCTTGATTATGAAAGTTCCTTCTAGAATGTAAGGATCTTGGTGGTAAAGAGTTTCATGATTGCAACTGAGAATATAGTTGTTTATCAGAAAGTTCTTTCTTTTGGCCAATGTTTCATTAAACATCACAAATGTTTGTATCTCTGTACCTTCTATGAAGCACATTGTTAAAAGAATCCCTATTTTTTAAAAATCACACAGCTATGTTTTTAAAGGACACTTCCCCTTCTGGCAGAGTTTTCTATAACTGGAGATGGTTTCACCTCTTCAAGAAACCTTTATTATAATTCTACTCTTACCTATAAGACTCAATGCTAACTTGAATATAAGTTAATATTTTATTTAATGTCTTAGATTATTTTCTAAAGAAACATCACTTCCATTTATCCTCCAGTATCTATAAGGCAGCATTCTCCTTTTCAAGTTTCAGAGTTTGGGGACAGAGATAGTATAGTTAGTAAAGGCCCTCCCGTTGATCGTCGATTTGCTCGAGCGGGCCCAGTAACGTCTCCATTGGAGACTTTGTTGTTACTGTGTCTGGCATATCGAATACTCTCGGTAGCTTGCCGGGCTCTCCGAGAGGGGCGGAGGAATCGAACTCGGGTCGGCCATGTTGGCCGCTTGTAAGGCGAACGCCCTACCCGCTGTGCTATCGCTCCAGCCCCATAGTTAGTAAGGTATTTATTTTACACATGGCTCACTTTCATTTAATCTCCAGCACCCTTCTGGTTCCTCAAGTACCATCAAGAGTGATCTTGGAGCCAGGAGTGAGCCCTGAACATTTTCAAGTGTTTCCAAAAAAACAAAACAAATTTAAATTATAAGAATATAAAACAAACCCCAAACAAAACAGCAACATCAAAGTTATAGAGAAAAATTGTACTTTATTTCATAAATGACTATATTATTCATTATGTATATTTATTTCCTCTATGACTGCATGTTTGTAAGCCTCCCTCCCGACCCCACTGCCAATCCCCCACCAAATTGGGTGGAAGCACTAATCTCTGTTGTGATGTTATTGAGATGTTGGACCTTTGGGTAGCAATTAGATTTGGATAGTATCAAGAGGGTCCAGCTCCTATGGCAGGTTTAACATCCTAGTAAGAGGAGTGGAGCTTAGAATATATTCTGTTTAACATTCTTCTCTAAGGAGATTATAAATAAAAACCAGAAAGCAGGTTCTCAATTTAATCCAACCATTCTGTGCTCAGGGTTGGGACTTCTTATGCACAAAATGTTGAGAAATACATTTCTGTTCCTTGAGCCATCCCATGTGTAATTTGCTATAGTAGTTCACAGTGTCTCTTGTTCTTGGCTCTCAGTCTATGTAAAGGCGTTTTTTAATAATATTTGATAGCACAATCATTTGTCTCATATTTTATTTTGAGCATTGATTTTGTTCTATTAGTGGGTGGGGGGGAGCCCACATCCAGCAGTGCTCAGTGATATTCTGGTTCAGTACTCAGAGATCACTCCTGGCAGGGGACAGTATGTAGTGTTGGTAATCAAATCCAGGTGCAAGGCAATTGCCTTACCCACTATACTATTGCTTCAGCCTGCTTTTAAGAATCATATTTATCCCTAAATATTAATGTTTCTTGTGTCAGTTTTGAATTTGCAAAAACTTACTTGTGTTCTTTCAGGTTTACTTTTCCAAAAGTAAATTTTGAGACAGAATAAAAGTGAAATTTGGGGTTCGTAAAAGTGTAACTTTATGCTTTTTACCCTTTTGGAACTAGCTCAGGTTCCAAATTAAAAGTAACACTGTTACTATTTTAAATATTCCAAGAGGTAAATTCATGTAAATTTTGAAACATAATAACCCTACTCATGGTAAATTAGATCATGTAAAATTGCCAAATTTCCATTATAAATGCTCTGACCTATATTAAAGTAGAATTTCACATAAGGTATAGTCTAATTTTTTCACATAGAGGAATCAATTCTTTGATTTGATTTGGGGGGCCACACCCAGCTGTGCTCACATCTTACTCCTGGTTCTTTTCCTTAAAGGGTCACTTCTGCCAGTCCTAGGCAAGAGTGTCCCCTTGCTGGACTATCCAGTCCTGGCTGAAATTGTTTTTTGTTTGTTTGTTTTTTTTAAATTTTTGTCTTAAAATGGCGAACAACTAAAAGGAAACCATTTGTAACTCTTATTATCCTCTTAACTGTTTAAAGATTGAATAAAAAATATTCAATAAAAAATCTGAGTTCCTGACAAAAAATTATGAGGAGAAGATTCTGTTCCACTTAGATGAGAAAATTGTAACATTTTTAACTAATTGTCAGAAATTGAAGAGTTCTAAAACAACCTCTAATCTAGTCCACTGTTTAATTTTGCAAATAAATTTCATTGGAATAAAAGAACATTTATTAGCATACATATTGCATACACTTTCTTGATAAAAAACAGAACCTATTATCTACAATATAAAATACTCTTTCACTGAACAGAAAATGTTTGCTAGTTTACTCTAAAGAAAGAGATTTTAGATAGACAAGCACTATTAGTGAAAAAGTATAGATATAAAGTTAATGAAACTTCAGACAAAAATTGGAAGTACTTATTGTTTTACTTAGATATATCAGCAATTCAACCTTCTCTGTATAGATTTTGGGAAGAAATTGGGCTGGAGCGATAGCACAGCGGGTAAGGCTTTGCAATTGGCCAACATGGCCGACCTGAGTTCAATTCCTCTGCCCCTCTTGGAGAGCCCTGCAAGCTACCAAGAGTATCTCGCCGTGTGGCAAACCCTGGCAAGCTACCCGTGACGTATTCGATATGCCAAATACAGTAACAACAAGTCTCACAAAGGAGACGTTACTGGGCTTACTCGAGCAAATGGATGAACAGTGGGAGGACAGTGACAGTGCAGGTGTTGGTTAGCTCTAAATAGCCCATGTTCCAGGGAATTACTTGATCCTATGCAATTTGTAGGTATTTAGTCCCCATGGTATATACAATAGTCAATGTTAAGTCATAAAAAGCAGAGATCAGAAACTAGAGAAAAATTCAAGTCCAGTTTCTAAATGAGATCACACAGGAAAATTTGAAATCACTATCATAAAAATCTTAATGGTGACTTTGACTAAAGAAATAAGTAGAGTTTCTTTAATCAATATTCAGTTCAACTCTGGGAGACAAAACAAAAAGCACTGTAGCACTGTCCTCCCATTGTTCATCGATTTTCTCTAGTGGGCATCAGTAACGTCTCCATTGTGAGATTTGTTGTCACTGTTTTTGTCATATTAAATACGCCATGGGCAGCTTGCCAGGCTCTGCCGTGAGGGCAGGATACTCTCAGTAGCTTGCTGGGCTCTCCAAGAGGGACAGAGGAATCAAACCCAGGTCGGCCGCGTGCAAGGCAAATGCCCTACACACTGTGCTATTGCTCCAGCCCATTTTTTTCTATAGTATGTAAAACTAAAAGAGTGACTAAAATTTTATTTCTCTCAAATATTGACATAGGTGCGATGCGATGCAAATTGTTCCCATTTTGCATGGCAGCTCAATGATAATGAGAGACCGACCTGCAAACAAATTGCTTTACTTTCCTCAAAATTAAGCCACTGCCTTCAGTATCAGAAAGCTAATTAAACTCAGCATGGTGGGGTTTGGGGTGGGGGTTGGGGTTGGAGTTGGGGTTAGGCTTGGGGATAGGGTTAGGGTTAGGGTTGGGGAAAGGGTAAGGGCTGGGGTAGGGGTTAGGGTAGAGTTAGGGTTGGGGTTAGGGTCAGAGTCAGGGATAGGCATTGGGGATGAGGATGGGTTTGGGGATGGTTTTGGGGCAAGGGCAGGGGCAGGGCATGGCAGGGCAAGGACAAGAGGCAAGGCAAAATATAAAATAAATAATATTTAAAAGAATTGAAGAACAATAATGCATAGGCCCGCTTGAGCAAATCTTCGAACAATGGGAGGACAGGAGAGTGCTACAGTGAAAAACAATAAAAACTTAAAAATTCAGATTTTTTTAAATTTTTAAAATTATTTTCTTAAATTTGTAAATTTTTAAAAAATTTTTAACTGTTTAATTTATTTTATTTTATTTTTTGCATTCATTTGTTTTTTTAAATTTTTAAAAATATTTTAATTACTTTTTAAATTTTCTTTTAATATTTATTAGTGAAACACCATGAGGTACAGTTGTAGACTTACAAGTTTTTGTGCTTGGGTTCCAGGTATACAATGATTGAGTACCCATCCCTTCACCAGTGCCCATTCTTCGCCACCAATGATCCCAGTATCCCTCCCACCCCCCATTCCCCCTATCCCACAACGCCTCTGTGGCAGTGCATTTCCTTTTGTTCTCTCTCTCCTTTTGTGTGCTATAGTTTGCAAAAGAGGTATTGAGTGGCAATCATGTTTGGGCTATAGTCTACTTTTAGTATAAAACTCCCATCCTGTGAGGATCCTCCCAACCCCCTTTACTTGGTGCTCCCTTCTGTATCTGAGCTGCATTTTCCCCTAGCATGTGCGGCTGGCCTCCAAGCCATAAAGTGAACCTCCTAGTACTTATCTTGGCTATTCTTGCCAAATCGCCATTGCAAGTACTTCCAGTACTATATTGAACAAAAGTGGTGATAGTGGGCATCCTTGTCTTTTCCCTGATCTTAGAGGGAACGCCTTTAGTTTTTCCCCATTGAAGATAATGCTTTCCATAGGTTTGTAGTAGATGGCTTTGACTATCTTGAGGAAAGTTCCTTCACAACCCATTTTGGTGAGAGTTTTCATAATAAACAGGTGCTGGGTCTTGTTAAAAGCTTTCTCTGAGTCTATTGATATGATCATATGGTTTTTATCTTTTCTTTTGTTGATATGATAGATTATGTTGATTGATGTCCTAATGATAAACCATCCTTGCATCCCCAGGATGAATCCTACTTGGTCGTAGTATATAATCTTTTTGATGATTTGTTGGATTCTATTTGCTAATATTTTGTTGAGGATCTTCACATCCGTGTTCATCAGAAATATTGTCCTATTGTTTTCTTTGTTGGTGGTGTCTTTTCTTTTGGTATTAGGGAGATATGTACCTCATAGAAGCTGTTTGGGAGAGTCCCTGTTTTTTAAATCTCCTGAAAAAGCTTAAGTAGAACTGGCTACCGGTCTTCTTTAAATGTTTGTAAGAATTCACTGGTGAATCCATCTGGGTCTGGGCTTTTGTTTTTGGGAAGACTTTAGATTACAGTTTCAATTACCTTGACATGAATGGGTCTATTCAGGTATCCCGAGTCTTCTTGATTCAAACTTAGGAGATTTTAGGAATCCAGGAATTTATCCATTTTTTTTTCTTGTTTTTAATATTTTTTTATTTTATCTTATTTTTTAAGGGCTGGAGCGATAGCACAGCGGTAGGGTGTTCGCCTTACAAGCGGCCAACATGGCCGACCCGAGTTCGATTCCTCCGCCCCTCTCAGAGAGCCCGGCACGCTACCGAGAGTATTCGATATGCCAGACACAGTAACAACAAAGTCTCCAATGGAGATGTTACTGGGCCCGCTCGAGCAAATCGACGATCAACGGGAGGGCCTTTACCTTTACCTTTATCTTATTTTTTTTTATTAGTGTAACACCATGAGGTACAATTGTAGATTTACAATTTTTGTGCTTGGGTTTAGATTATACAATGATCAGATACCCATCCCTCCACCAGTGCCCATTTTCCACCACCATGGATAAAACCCCCCCCACCCACATCCCCCCATCCCCCCCTGCGTCTGTGGCAGGGCAATCCCCTGTGTTCTCTCTCTCCTTTTGGGTGTTGTGGTCTGCAAAAGAGGCATTGAGTGGCAAACATGTTCAGTCCATAGTCTACTTTCGACATGCATCTCCCCTCCTGGGAAGATCCTCCAAACATCCTTTATTTGGTGCTCCCTTCTCTATCTGAGCTGCACTTTCCTCTAGAATGCCTGGCTGGCCACTAAGCTATGGAGTAATCCTCCTGGTGCTGATCTCAGCTATTCTTGGGTATTAATCTCATATTTTGTAACTTTATATCCCCCAGATGAATGCAATCTTTCTATGTCTATCCCTCTCTTTCTGACTCATTTCGCTTAGCATGATACTTTCCATGTTGTACCACTTGTATGTAAATTTCATGACTTCATCTTTTCTAACAGCTACATAGTACTCCATTGCATAGATGTACCAAAGTTTCTTTAACCAGTCATCTGTTCTTGGGCATTCAGGTTTCTTCCAGTTTCTGGCTATTGTAAAGAGTGCTGCAATGAACAAACAAGTGCAGATGTCACTTCGACTATACATTTTTGCCTCTCTGGGATATATTCCCAGGAGTGGTATTGCTGGGTCAAATGGGAGCTCAATTTCTAATTTTTTGAGAATCGTCCATACTGTTTTCCAGAAGGGCTGAACCAGTGGACATTCCCACCAACAGTGAAGGAGTGTCCCCTTCTCTCCACATCCGCGCCAGCATCAGTTGCTTTTGTTCTTTTGAATGTGGGCCAGTCTCTGAGGTGTGAGATGGTATCTCATTGTGGTTTTGATCTGCATCTCCCTGATGATTAATGATGTAGAGCATTTTCTCATGTGCTTTTTTGCCATTCGGATTTCTTCTTTGAGAAAGTTTCTGTTCATTTCATTGCCCCATTTTTGGATGGGGTTGGATGTTTTCTTCTTGTGGAGTTTAACCAGTATTTTGTATATCCTGGATATCAACCCCTTGTCAGATGTGTATTCGGCGAATAACCTTTCCCATTCTGTAGGCAGTCTTTGTATTTTGGTCACTGTTTCTTTGGAGGTGCAGAAGCTTCTTAGTTTAAGATAGTCCCATTTATCTATCTCTGTTTTTAGTTGCTCGGCCAGTGGCGTGGCATCTTTGAGGATACCATTAGCTTCAATGTCATGAAAGGTTTTGCCAACTTTGTCTTCAATGTACCTTATGGTTTCTGGTCTGATGTTGAGGTCTTTAATCCATTTTGATCTTTCTTTTGTACATGGTGTTAGGCAGAGTTCTGAGCCCATTTTTTTGCATGTAGCCGTCTAGTGATGCCAGCACAATTTGTTAAAGAGACTTTCCTTACTCCACTTCACATTACTTGTACCTTTATCAAAGATTAGATGATCATATGATTGAGGGGAGATGTCAGTGTATTCAACCCTGTTCCATTGGTCTGCAGTTCTGCCTTTGTTCCAGTACCATGCTGTTTTAATTATTACTGCTTTGTAGTACGGTTTGAAGTTCGGGAGGTTGATTCCTCCCATTTTCTTTTTCCCAAGAATTGGTTTAGGTGTTTGTGGGGGCTTATTATTCCATATAAATTTCAGGAGTGTTTGCTCCATTTCTTTGAAGAATGTCATGGGTATCCTTATAGGCAGTGCATTGAATTTATACAATGCTTTCGGTAGTATTGCGATTTTGACAATGTTAAGTCTCCCGACCCATGAGCAGGGGATATCCTTCCATTTCTTCATGTCCTCTTTTATTTCCTGAAGTAGCGTTTTGTAGTTTTCTTTGTACAAGTCCTTTACTTCCTTAGTTAAGCTGATTCCTAGGTACTTGATTTTCTGGGGCACAATTGTGAACGGAATTGATTTTTTCATGTTGCTTTCTTCTCTCTCACTGCTTGCGTATAGAAAAGCCATGTACTTTTGGGTATTGATTTTATAGCCTGCAACTTTACTATACAAGTCTATTGTTTCTAGGTGTTTTTGGTGGAGGTTATTGGGTTCTCTAAGTATAGTAGCATATCATCTGTGAATAGTGAGAGCTTGATTTCTTCCTTTTCTACCTGAATGCCCTTAATATATTTTTCTTGCCTAATCGCTATTGCAAGTAATTCCAGTACTATATTGAACAGCAGTGGAGATAGTGGGCATCCTTGTCTCATCCCTGATCTTAGAGGAAAACTCTCAGTTTTTCCCCATTGAGGATGATGCTTGCTGTAGGCTTGTGGTAGATGGCTTTAATTATGTTGAGGAAGTTCCCCTCTATACCCATTTTGGCTAGGGTTTGCTGGATCTTGTCAAATGCTTTCTCTGCATCTATTTATATGATCATATGCTTTTTATCTTTTCTTTTGTTGATATGATGGATTATGTTGACTGATTTCCAAATGTTAAACCATCCTTGCATCCCTGTGATGAATCCTACTTGGTCATGGTGTATGATCTTTTTGATGAGTAGTTGGATTCTATTTGCTAGTAGTTTGTTGAGGATCTTTGCATCTGTGTTCATCAGGGATATTGGTCTGTAATTCTCTTTCTTTGTGGTATCTCTGTCTGCTTTTGGTATCAGTGTGATATTTGCTTCGTAGAAACTGTTCGGAAGTGTTTTTGATATTTCATTTTCATGGAAAAGCTTAAAGAGGATTGGGAGTAAGTCCTCTTTAAAGATTTGGAAGAATTCACTAGTGAATCCATCCGGGCCAGAACTTTTGAGCTTGGGGAGACTTTTTATTACCATTTCAATTTCCTTGATGGTGATAGGTCTGTTCATGTCTTCTTGGTTCAGCCTTGGGAGTCTGTAGGAGTCTAGGAATTTATCCATTTCCTCGAGGTTTTGATGTTCCGTGGCATAAAGCTTCTCAAGGTACTCCCTGAGGATCCTTTGAATTTCTGTAGTTTCTGTTGTAATGACCCCCTTTTCATTTCTGATTCGGTTTATTAGGGTTTTTTCTCTCCCTTTCTTTGCAAGTTTTGCTAGAGGCTTATCAATCTTGTTAATTTTCTCGAAGAACCAGCTCTTGGTTTCATTGATCTTTCGGTTTGTTTTTTGGGTTTCCATCTCGTTAATCTCTGCTCTGAGTTTTATTATTTCCTTCCTCCAGTTCGGGTTGTGCTCCTTTTTTTGGTCCTTCTCTAAGCTCTTAAGCTGTGTGGTTAGGTTACTTATGTGTGCTCGCTCCTCCTTCCTGAGGAATGCTTGTAGAGCTATAAACTTTCCTCTTAACACAGCCTTTGCTGTGTCCCATAAATTTTGGTAACTTATGTTCTCATTTTCATTCGTTTCTAGGAATCTTTTGATTTCCTCTTTGATTTCCTGTCTAATCCACTCGTTGTTCAATAGCGCACTGTTTGATTTCCAGGTGTTTGATTTAGTTTTCTGTTTTTGTGTGTGATTTACTTCTAATTTCAGCACATTATGGTCTGAGAAGATTGTTGATACAATCTCTATCTTCTTAATTTTATGGAGGCATTTTTGTGGCTCAGCATCTGGTCTATCTTGGAGAATGTTCCATTTATGCTTGAGAAGAATGTGTATTCAGCTTTTTGTGGATGAAGTGTCCTGTATATATCTACTAAGTCCCTTTCTTCCATTGTTTCACTCAGATGAAGTATGTCCTTGCTAAGCTTGAGTCTGGTTGATCTATCAAGAGGTGACAAAGCAGTGTTGAAGTCTCCCACTAGTATTGTGTTGCTATTGATGTCTTTTTCCAAATCTATGAGTAGTTGTTTTAAGTACTTTGCTGGTCTCTCATTAGGTGCATATACATTTATTATTGTAAGTTCTTCCTGTTTTACAGATCCTTTGATCAATAAGAAATGGCCTTCACTGTCTCTTATGACCTTCTTCACTCTGAAATCCATGTGGTCTGATATTAGGATGGATACCACAGCTTTTTTATGGGAGCTGTTTGCCTGTAGGATTGTTTTCCAGCCTTTGACTCTGAGTCTGTGTTTGCTTTGACTATCGAGATGTGTTTCTTGCAGGCAGCAGAATGTTGGGTTCAATTTTCTAATCTATCCTGCCACTCTATGTCTTTTAATTGTTGTGTTTAGCCCATTGACATTGAGAGAGATTATTCTTATGGGATTTTGTCTCATTGTTCTGTTGAAATTTGGTGTATTTGAGAGGCCTGTCTTGCCTTAAAGTAGCCCATTTAGCTGTTCTTGTAACCATGATTTTGAGTCTATGAAGTTCCTGAGCTGTCGTTTGTCTGTGAAACTGTGTGTTGTTCCTTCTATTATGAATGAGAGTCTTGCTGGGTAAAGTATTTTTGGGGAGGCATTTATTTCATTGAGTTTTTTCACCATGTCCCACCACTGTTTTCGGGCCATGAGGTTTTCATCAGAAAAATCAGCTGTGAATTTTAAGGATGCTCCTTTGTAAGAGATTTCTTTCTTCGATCTTGCTGCTTTCAGAATTTTGTCTCTGTCTAAAGTTTTGGTCATTTTGATCAGGATGTGTCTTGGGGTACTTTTGTTCGGATTTCTTCTAGCTGGTACCCTTCAGGCCTCCTGAATGTGGTCACAAGTTTTCTTCAGCTCTGGAAATGTTGTAGCAATGATGTCTTTGACAGTTTCTTCTTCATCAGGGTTTTCTTCCTGTCCCTCTGGGTCTCCAATAATTCTTATGTTACCCCTCTTGGCTTCATCACGATCTTCTCTTGCCATCTGTTCCCGAACTGTGAGTCTCTTTTCCATTTTCTTCTTTTTTCTGGCGAGTCTCTGAACTTCATCTTCGAGCTCACTGATTTTGTTCTCAGCAGCTCTTACTCTGCTGCTGAGGCCTTCCACTGAGTTTTTCAATTCGCCTACGAGATTTTTCAGGACTGACATTTCCGATTGCATTTTCCTCATTTCTGCCTTCAAATCCTCTTGTCTTCTATTGGCATTGCTTTCCATTGTTTCTTTTAGTTCCCTAAGCATCCTAAGTAGCTTCCTTCTGAATTCCTTGTCAGAGAGGTTGTCTAACACTAAACTACTGTTGGTGTCATCTGGGCTAGACTCTTCAATAAGAAAGTTTGGTGGGCTTTTGCGCTGCTTTACCATTGTGACAAGTGTGGTTTAGTCCTTCACGTTCACTGTTACTGTTCTGCTTGATATGCAGTGTGAGTTAAGATAGGATTATGAGTTATTGGCTACTGTGTTTCTAGTGTCTGAGCTAAACTAGAGAAGTTTCCATCTAAGAAGTTAGCTTATGGTTCCTATGGCATATGTAATGGGAAAATATTTCGCGGCCGCTAATGTGGCCTCGGCTCCAGAAAGAGTCCCTGGCACTGGGCGAGGAGTTGGGAATGTCTCCTGGTTGGAATGAGGAGACGTTCAGCTTGGTTGCCCAGAGCTGGGTCTTCGTGCCCATCCCGCGCAGATCAGGGGAGAAAAACGGCTTTCTAGGAGATGGAGCTAGCTGCGCATGCCCAGAGAGGGTCCTAGGCCCTTGGGGGTGGGCTGTACTAGGAGATGGAGCTAACTGCGCATGCCCAGAGAGGGTTCCAGGCCCTTGGGGGTGGGCTGTACCTGGTTGGAATAGGAGCCGTTCAGCTTTGTTCCCCAGAGTTGGGCCTCCGTGCCCGTCCCACGCAGATCAGGGGAGAAAACCGGCTTTCTAGGAGCCCATTTCTTGTAAGTTCTCTTTAATTGCATACAGACTCTCAAAGTAGTCTCTGATGATCTTTTGAATTTCATTGGTTTCTGTTGTGATGTCCCCTTTTTTTATTTCTGATTAGGTTTATTAGGATTCTCTCTCTCCTTCTTTGTGAGTCTTGCTAGTGGTTTATTAATCTTGTTTATTTTCTCAAAGAACAAGCTCTTGGTTTCATTGATCTTTCGGATTATTTTTTTTGGGGGTTTCGTTGGTGTTAATTTCTGCCTTAAATTTTATTTTTTCTTTCCTTTGGCCAAGTTTTGGTTCCTTTTGTTTGTCTTTTTTACCCTGCAACCCCCTCTTGACATGAATGATCACTTCCTTGTAGAATGGTGAGATCCTGGTAGTGAATCAGTAATACAGCTCATGGAGGATCCTGATGTATTGAGTTTGAACACCCTGTTTGGTTAGGGTCGATGACCCCTTCATTCTCAACAGAATAATAGGCCTTCTTTAAATCAATGAACATTAATCAGAGTGGCATCTTGAACAGTGTATTGATGAGTACTGACGGCAGGTTCTTCAGGTGTTCAGGTCTGACCTTGTCTGGGCTGGGTGCTGTTCCCTTCTTTACCAGTGCAATGGCGTGTCAGATTTCGGAAGGGAGAATGTTGGGAACAACATAACCATCCAACTGGGAGCTCTTTGGCACTATTGGAATTTGGTATGTGGGCATGTGGACGTGCCTATCAAAGAGATCCGAGTAGAAGTCATGGATAATCTTCTCCATTGCCCTTCTGGAAGATGTGATAGATCCATCAGAACATTGGAAAGCAGTCATCTTGGTCTTGTAGTTGGCAAAGGACAGGTGGGCATTGTAAATGCTTTTCCTGGCTTCTGCTGCATCTGCCAACACTGTGGCTCTTTTCTCTTTGAGGTCTTCCTTGATTGCTTCTCTGCACTGCTTTGAGAGCTCGGACATTCGCTTGTGGTTGACTGAGGCTTGTGCAAGTCATGTTGGCGAATGAGCTTGAGAGTTTATGAAGACAGGTGTCTTTGTGGCTATCTCTCTCTCAGCATTCCTCGCACAAATAATGGAGGTGCTGAACCAGTTGATTGTATTCCTCGTCAATGTTGTCAGTGATGGCAGATTCCCATGTTGTTCCAATAGTGCCAAAGAACTCCCAGTTGGTGGTCGTTCTGGGAGTTCTCCTCTTAAACTTTGCAGCCTATTCTTCCCGCTCCTTGAAGTAGAATTTTGCACGAAGGGGACGGTGGTCCAATCATGTTTGGAATTTTGGGATAACAGTGACATGGGTCAGTTAAAACCATTGATTGAATACGATGTGGTCAATTTCATTGTGTAACCGTCCACCGGGAGACTCCCATGCCCAACGTTTAGATTTGGTCTTCTGGAACTGTGAGTTACCATGGATGGTCATGGTCTATATGATGAACTCAGACAGTCTCTCACCCTATCTTGTTCCATTCTAGGCCATGGGTCCCCATGCGGAATTCTTTGGCTGACCTTCTCGGGCCTATCTTGGCATTAAAATCACCGACAATGATCATGTAGAAGGTGTGGTCTTCTTTACAGAACTTCTCCAGCTCCATGTAGAACCTCTCTATTTCACCTTCATCATAATTGGATGTTGGTCATAGACAATGAAGATAGAAACTGCCTGCAGTGAGCCACATCTATTTAAGTGTAATTGTCCGATTCGGGTTGTTAGGCATTCAAATGAATCAATGCTCGTGGCCAAGTTTGTGTTGACAAGGACACTGACACCACCGATGCCTCTTTTGTCACATGTCCTGAGGAACAGTTCTTCTCCAGTTTTGAAAACGGCGTGATGTGATTGATGCCTTCTTGTCTTGGTCACACCAATGATGTCGTACTTTATCTTTCGCACTGGTACCATCAGGTTCTCGATGGATGCATCAGATGCCAGTGTACATGCATTGAAAGACAGTCACTTTTGTTCTTCTTCGTTTTGGTAGCCTAGTTCGGCCTTGAGATTTACCAGCTTCTCCTTCCTTGTCTGTCTTAACGCTGCCATATTGGTGGCACTTTCAATGTCAGGGGAATGAGACCCATTGTATTTACTGGTTTTGGCATATCAAATACACCACAAATAAAAATAAAAATATTTTTAAAATATTTTTAAAAAGACTTAAACATATTTTTAAAAAAAAAACTAAAAACCTACCCCTGATCCGCGTGGGACGGGCACAGAGGCCCAGCTCTGGGCAACAAAGCTGAACGGCTCCAATTCCAACAGGTACAGCCCGCCCCCAAGGGCCTGGGTTCGTCTCTGGGCACACGCAGCTAGAAACAGCCCCTAGACAGCCGGTTTTCAACCCCTGATCTGCGTGGGATGGGCACAGAGGCCCAGCTCTGGGCAACAAAGCTGAACGGCTCCAATTCCAACAGGTACAGCCCGCCCCCAAGGGCCTGGGTTCCTCTCTGGGCACGCGCAGCTAGAAACAGCCCCTAGACAGCCGGTTTTCAACCCCTGATCTGCGTGGGATGGGCACAGAGGCCCAGCTCTGGGCAACAAAGCTGAACGGCTCCAATTCCAACAGGTACAGCCCGCCCCCAAGGGCCTGGGTTCCTCTCTGGGCACGCGCAGCTAGAAACAGCCCCTAGACAGCCGGTTTTCAACCCCTGATCTGCGTGGGACGGGCACAGAGGCCCAGCTCTGGGCAACAAAGCTGAACGGCTCCAATTCCAACAGGTACAGCCCGCCCCCAAGGGCCTGGGTTCCTCTCTGGGCACGCGCAGCTAGAAACAGCCCCTAGACAGCCGGTTTTCAACCCCTGATCCGCGTGGGACGGGCACAGAGGCCCAGCTCTGGGCAACGAAGCTGAACGGCTCCAATTCCAACAGGTACAGCCCGCCCCCAAGGGCCTGGGTTCCTCTCTGGGCACGCGCAGCTAGAAACACCCCTAGACAGCCAGTTTTCAACCCCTGATCTGCGTGGGACGGGCACAGAGGCGCAGATCTGGGCAACAAAGCTGAACGGCTCCAATTCCAAACAGGAGACATTCCCAACTCCTCGCCCAGTGCCAGGGACTCTTTCTGGAGCCGAGGCCACATTAGCGGCCGCGAAATATTTTCCCACTACATATGCCATAGGAACCATAAGCTAACTTCTTAGATGGAAACTTCTCTATTTTAGCTCAGCCACTAGAAACACAGTTGCCAATAACTCATAAGCCTATCTTAACTCACACTGCATATCAAGCAGAATAGTAACACTGAACGTGAAGGACTAAACCACACCTCTCAAAATGGTAAAGCAACGCAAAAGCCCACCAAACATTCACATTGAAGAGTCTAGCCCAGATGACACCAACAGTACTGTAGTGTTAGACAACCTCTCTGACAAGGAATTCAGAAGGGAGCTACTTAGGATGCTTAGGGAATTAAAAGAAACAATGGAAAGCAATGCCAATAGAAGACAAGAGGATCTGAAGGCAGAAATGAGGAAAATGCAATCAGAAATGTCAGACCTGAAAAATCTCGTAGGCGAATTGAAAAGCTCAGTGGAAGGCCTCAGCAGCAGAGTAAGAGCAGCTGAGAACAGAATCAGTGAGCTCGAAGATGAAGTTCAGAGACTCTCCAGAAAAGAGCAGAAAATGGAAAAGAGACTCACAATTCGGGAACAGATGGCAAGAGAAGATCGTGATGAAGCCAAGAGGGGTAACATAAGAATTATTGGAGTCCCAGAGGGACAGGAAGAAAACCTCGATGAAGAAGAAACTGTCAAAGACATCATTGCTACAACATTTCCAGAGCTGAAGAAAACTTGTGACCACATTCAGGAGGCCCGAAGGGTACCAGCTAGAAGAAATCCGAATAAAAATACCCCAAGACACATTCTGATCAAAATGACCAAAACCTTAGACAGAGACAAAATTCTGAAAGCAGCAAGATCGAAGAAAGAAATCTCTTACAAAGGAGCATCCTTAAAATTCACAGCTGATTTTTCTGATGAAACCCTCATGGCCCGAAAACAGTGGTGGGACATAGTAAAAAAACTCAATGAAATAAATGCCTCCCCCAAAATACTTTTCCCAGCAAGACTCTCATTCATAATAGAAGGAACAACACACAGTTTCACAGACAAACAACAGCTCAGGAACTTCATAGACTCAAAACCATGGTTACAAGAACAACTAAATGGGCTACTTTAAGGCAAGAAAGGCCCCTCAAATACACCAAATTTTAACATAACAATGGGGCAAAATCCCATAACAATAATCTCTCTCAATGTCAATGGGCTAAACGCACCAATTAAAAGACATAGAGTGGCAGGATGGATTACAAAATTGAACCCAACATTCTGCTGCCTGCAAGAAACGCATCTCAATAGTCAAAGCAAACACAGACTCAGAGTCAAAGGCTGGAAAACAATCCTACAGGCAAACAGCTCCCATAAAAAAGCTGGGATAGCCATCCTTATATCAGACCACATCAATTTCAGAGTGAGGAAGGTCATAAGAGACAGTGAAGGCCATTTCTTATTGATCAGAGGATCTGTACAACAGGAAGAACTTACAATAATAAATGTATATGCACCTAATGAGAGACCAGCAAAGTACTTAAAACAACTACTCATAGATTTGGAAAAAGACATCAATAGCAACACAATACTAGTGGGAGACTTCAACACTGCTTTGTCACCTCTTGATAGATCAACCAGACTCAAGCTTAGCAAGGACATACTTAATTTGAGGGAAACAATGGAAGAAAGGGACTTAGTAGATATATACAGGACACTTCATCCACAAAAAGCTGAATACACATTCTTCTCAAGCGTACATGGAACATTCTCCAAGATAGACCACATGCTGAGCCACAAAACATGCCTCCATAAAATTAAGAAGGTAGAGATTGTATCAACAATCTTCTCAGACCATAATGCGCTGAAATTAGAAGTAAATCACACACAAAAACAGAAAACTAAATCAAACACCTGGAAATTAAACAGTGCACTATTGAACAACGAGTGGATTAGACAGGAAATCAAAGAGGAAATCAAAAGATTCCTAGAAACGAATGAAAATGAGAACATAAGTTACCAAAATTTATGGGACACAGCAAAGGCTGTGTTAAGAGGAAAGTTTATAGCTCTACAAGCATTCCTCAGGAAGGAGGAGCGAGCACACATAAGTAACCTAACCTCACAGCTTAAGAGCTTGGAGAAGGACCAAAAAAAGGAGCACAACCCGAACAGGAGAAAGGAAATAATAAAACTCAGAGCAGAGATTAACGAGATGGAAACCCAAAAAACAATCCGAAAGATCAATGAAACCAAGAGCTGGTTCTTCGAGAAAATTAACAAGATCGATAAGCCTCTAGCAAAACTCACAAAGAAAGGGAGAGAGAAAACCCTAATAAACCGAATCAGAAATGAAAAGGGGGTCATTACAACAGAAACCACAGAAATTCAGAGGATCCTCAGGGAGTACTTTGAGAAGCTTTATGCCACGGAACGTCAAAACCTCGAGGAAATGGATAAATTCCTAGACTCCTACAGATTCCCAAGGCTGAACCAAGAAGACCTGGAATACCTGAACAGACCTATCACCATCGAGGAAATTGAAATGGTAATAAAAAGTCTCCCCAAGCACAAAAGTCCTGGCCCGGATGGATTCACTAGTGAATTCTTCCAAATCTTTAAAGAGGACTTACTCCCAATGCTCTTTAAGCTTTTCCACGAAATTGAAATATCAAAAACACTTCCAAACAGTTTCTACGAAGCAAATATCACACTGATACCAAAAGCAGACAGAGATACCACAAAAAAAGAGAATTACAGGCCGATATCCCTGATGAACACAGATGCAAAGATCCTCAACAAACTACTAGCAAATCGAATCCAACTACTCATTAAAAAGATCATACACCATGACCAAGTAGGATTCATCCCAGGGATGCAAGGATGGTTTAACATTCGGAAATCAATCAACATAATCCACCATATCAACAAAAGAAAAGATAAAAAGCATATGATCATATCAATAGATGCAGAGAAAGCATTTGATAAGATCCAGCACCCCTTTATGATGAAAACCCTAGCCAAAATGGGTATAGAGGGGACCTTCCTCAACATAATTAAAGCCATCTACCACAAGCCTACAGCAAGCATCATCCTCAATGGGGAAAAACTGAGAGCCTTCCCTCTAAGATCAGGGACGAGACAGGGATGCCCACTCTCTCCACTGCTGTTCAATATAGTACTGGAAGTACTTGCAATAGCGATTAGGCAGGAAAAAGATATTAAGGGCATTCAGGTAGGAAAGGAAGAAATCAAGCTCTCACTATTCGCAGATGATATGATACTCTACTTAGAGAACCCAATAACTTCCACCAAAAAACTCCTAGAAACAATAGACTCGTATAGTAAAGTTGCAGGTTATAAAATCAATACCCAAAAGTCCATGGCTTTCCTATACGCAAACAGTGAGAGAGAAGAAAGCAACATGAAAAAAACAATCCCATTCACAATTGTGCCCCAGAAAATCAACTACCTAGGAATCAGCTTAACTAAGGAAGTAAAGGACCTGTACAAAGAAAACTACAAAACGCTACTTCAGGAAATAAAAGAGGACATGAGGAAATGGAAAGATATCCCCTGCTCATGGGTCGGGAGACTTAACATTGTCAAAATGGCAATACTACCGAAAGCATTGTATAAATTCAATGCAATGCCTATTAGGATACCCATGACATTCTTCAAAGAAATGGAACAAACACTCTTGAAATTTATATGGAACAATAAGCCGCCACGAATAGCTAAAGCAATTCTTGGGAAAAAGAAAATGGGAGGAATCAACCTCCCGAACTTCAAACTGTACTACAAAGCAGTAATAATTAAAACAGCATGGTACTGGAACAAAGGCAGAACTGCAGACCAATGGAACAGGGTTGAATACACTGACATCTCTCCTCAATCATATGCTCATCTAATCTTTGATAAAGGTGCAAGTAATGTGAAGTGGAGTAAGGAAAGCCTCTTTAATAAATTGTGTTGGCATCACTGGATGGCTACATGCAAAAATATAGGCTCAGAACTCTGCCTAACACCATGTACAAAAGTAAGATCAAAATGGATTAAAGACCTCAACATCAGACCAGAAGGTACATTGAAGATAAAGTTGGCAAAACCCTCCATGACATTGAAGCTAATGGTATCTTCAAAGATGCCACGCCACTGGCCGAGCAAGTGAAAACAGAGATAGATAAATGGGACTATCTTAAACTAAGAAGCTTCTGCACCTCCAAAGAAACAGTGACCAAAATACAAAGACAGTCTACAGAATGGGAAAGGATATTCACCGAATACACATCTGACAAGGGGTTGATATCCAGGATATACAAAATACTGGTTAAACTCCACAAGAAGAAAACATCCAACCCCATTCAAAAATGGGGCAATGAAATGAACAGAAAATTTCTCAAAGAAGAAATCCGAATGGCAAAAAAGCACATGAGAAAATGCTCTACATCATTAATCATCAGGGAGATGCAGATCAAAACCACAATGAGATACCATCTCACACCTCAGAGACTGGCCCACATTCAAAAGAACAAAAGCAACCGATGCTGGCGTGGATGTGGCGAGAAAGGGACACTCCTTCACTGTTGGTGGGAATGTCCACTGGTTCAGCCCTTCTGGAAAACAGTATGGACGATTCTCAAAAAATTAGAAATTGAGCTCCCATTTGACCCAGCAATACTACTCCTGGGAATATATCCCAGAGAGGCAAAAATGTATAGTCGAAGTGACATCTGCACTTGTTTGTTCATTGCAGCACTCTTTACAATAGCCAGAAACTGGAAGAAACCTGAATGCCCAAGAACAGATGACTGGTTAAAGAAACTTTGGTACATCTACACAATGGAGTACTATGTAGCTCTTAGAAAAGATGAAGTCATGAAATTTACATACAAGTGGTACAATATGGAAAGTATCATGCTAAGCGAAATGAGTCAGAAAGAGAGGGATAGACATAGAAAGATTGCATTCATCTGGGGGATATAAAGTAACAAAGTATGAGATTAATACCCAAGAATAGCTGAGATCAGCACCAGGAGGATTACTCCATAACTTAGAGGCCAGCCGGGTATCCTAGAGGAAAGGGCTGTTCAGATAGAGAAGGGAGCACCAAATAAAGGATGTTTGGAGGATCCTCCCAGGAGGGGAGATGCATGTAGAAAGTAGACTATGGACTGAACATGTTTGCCACTCAATGCCTCTTTTGCAGACCACAACACCCAAAAGGCGAGAGAGAACACAGGGGATTGCCCTGCCACAGAGACAGGGGTATGGGGGGATGGGGGTGGGAGGGATATTATCCATGGTGGTGGAAAATGGGCACTGGTGGAGGGATGGGTATCTGATCATTGTATAATTGAAACCAAAGCACAAAAAATTGTAAATCTACAACTTTAAAAAAAATAAAATAAAATAAAGGGAAAAAAAAAACAAACTAAAAACCTTAAAAATATAAACATTTAAATTTCAATAAAATAATAAATAAATAAAATTTAAATTATAATAGTTAAAATTTTAAAACAAAATAAAAATTTAAATAGAAAAAATACATTTAAAATAATTTTAAAAATAAAAATATTTTTAAAAATTTTAAAAATAAAACAATTTAAAAATAGTAGTCATAAAATTTAAAAGCAACAAAAAAAATTAGAAGTACAATCAAACGTAGAAAAGGATGAAACACCTTTGACCAAACAAGTGGAAACAAACATAAACAAATGGGACTACAACAAACTAAGAAGCTTCTTCACTTCAAAAGAAACAGTGACCAAAATACAGAGAGAGCCCACAGAATGGGAATAAATATTTACCCAATACCCATCTGATTAGAGATTAATTTCCAGCATACACAATACACTAGCACAATTATATAGGAAAAAGTCCTCCAACCCCATCAAAAATGGGGAGAAGAAATGAACAGAAGCTTCCTCTAAAAAGAAATACAAATGGCCAAAAGGCACATAAAAAATAATTAAAAAAATTAAAATAAGGTTCACTCCATGGCTTGGAGGCCAGCTGTACATGCTAAGGGAAAAAGCAGTGCAGATAGAGAAGGGAGCACCAAATAAAGGGTGTTGGGAGGATCCTCCTAGAATGGAAGTTGCATGCTGAAAGTAGACTATAGACCAAACATGATTGCCACTCAATGCTTCTTTTGCAAACCTCAGCACCCAAAAGGAGAGAGAAAACAAAGGGGAATGCCCTGCCACAGAGACCGGGTAGGATGGGAGTATAAGGGGGTGGGAGGGATACTGGGATCATTGGTGGTGGAGTATGGGCACTGGTGGAGGGATGGGTACTCGATCATTGTATAACTGAAACCCAAGCACAAAAACTTGTAAGTCTACAGCTGTACCTCATGGTGTCTCACTAATAAAAATTAAGAAAAAAATTAATTGTAAATAGTTAAGGATGCTTGTTGATTTTCATAATAAATCTAGGGGGATTGTATTATTCTTAAAAACAAATTCTAATATTTTCTCAAAGTGGTTTTAGTTTGATTTTGAGTCATTATGGTGATACAATTCTGATCTGGTTATTTCACAGTTCTATTATCTATTTATCTATCATCTAGTATCCAGCTATCATCTATTTGTGTATAAAGTAATAATAGTGAAACTTTCAAGTGATATTAAATATTAAAATATAAAAAACTAAATTAATTTAAAATTTTTAATTAAAAATTTCAATAAATTAAAAATATAAAATTAAATGCTTTAATTTTTAAATTTTTTAAATTAAAAATAAATATTAAAGTAAAAGTAAAGTAAAGGCCCTCCCGTTGATCATCAATTTGCTCGAGCGGGCCCAGTAACATCTCCATTGGAGACTTTGTTGTTACTGTGTTTGGCATATTGAATACATCACAGGGAGCTTGCCAGGCTCTACCGTGTGGGCGAGATACTCTTGGTAGCTTGCCGGGTTCTCCGAGAGGGAAGGAGGAATTGAACTTGGGTCAGCCATGTTGGCTGCGTGCAGGGCAAACGCCCTACCGCTGTGCTATCACTCCACTGGTGGTGCGGCTTAGCCCGAGCTGCCTCAGAACGGGCTCCGGGGCTTATTAGGCCTCTTGGCCAGAGCATCCTGTGGGGGAGACCCCAGAAACTCGAAGGCGGCATTGCCCGTGTGTGTGTGTGTGTGCACGCGCGCGTGCACTTTGCAAAACTCTGGTTTGTGGGGCAGCCGGGCGGGTGGGGTGAGGTGGGTGGGGGATCCAACTTTATTGGCAACTTAAGAGGAGGGCGGTGACCGTGTGGCGGAGACGGGGCTCAGTTGCAGCAAGTATTGTTTGGAAACTTCGAAACTGTTAAGAGAGGAGATGAATGTTCTTCTAAGGAAGGCTCGTGATGGCTTCATAGCGTTTGAAAAATAAATATTAATAAAAATAAAAGATTAATTAAAATAATAGAATATTCAAATTTATAAATATCTTTACAAAAGATATTTAAAGATATTCAAATTTATAAATATCTTTACAAAATTTAAAAATATTTTAAGTGTTTTTAAAAATTTAAAAATGCAATAAAATTCAAAAATTTAATAAAATTAACATATATTGAAAATAAAATTTAAAACATTAAACAAAATTTAAATAATAATAAGTTTTCTCTCTCTATGGCAATTTCTCTCTTACTCTCTACTTTGGTCGTTATGATTTGCCATACAGATTCTGAGAAGCCATCATGTTTGTTTCTTCTTCTACTTTCAGCACACATCTCCCATATTGAGTGATCCCTCCAAACATCATTGACTTAGTGATTCCTTCTCTATCCCAGCTCCTTCTACCTCGCTCATAAGGCAGGCTTCCAACCATGAAGCAATATTCCTTGTCTCTACTGTCTTTGGGTGTCAGTCTCATTTTATATTCCACAGATGAGTGCAGTCATTCTATGTCTGATCCTCTCTTTCTGACTCATCTTGGCATGATACTCTCCATGTCCATCCACTTATAAGCAAATTTCATGACTTCATTTTTCCTAACAGCTGCATAGTATTCCATTGTGTAGATATACCAAGTTTCTTTAACCAGTCTTCTGTTCTCTGGCACTTGGGTTGTTTCCAGATTCTGGCTATTGTGAACAGTTCTGCAATGTGCAGATGTCATTTCTACTCTGCTTTTTTGCAATCCTTGGATATATTCCCAGAAGTGGCATTCCTGGGTCATAAGGAAACTCAATTTCTAGTTTTTTGAGAAATGCCCATATTGTTTTCCAGAGAGTCTGGACCAGTTGGCTTTTCCACCAACAATGAGAGTCCCTTTCTGTCCACGTGCACACCAGCACTGTTTGCTCTTGTTCTTTTAGATGTGTGCCAGACTCTGTGGTCTGAGATGATAACTCATTGTTGTTTTGATTTGCATCTCTTTGATGATTAGTGATGCAGAGCATTTTTTCATGTATTTTTTAGCCATTTGTATTACTTTTCTGAGGGCATTTTTTCTCCCCATTTTTTGATGGGGTTGGAGGTTTTTCTTTTGTACAGTTCTACTAATATCTTGTATATACTGGACAGTAACCCCTTATTTGATGGGTATTAGGTAAATAATTTTTCCTATTCAGTGGACTCTATCTTTATTTTGGTCACTGTTTCTTCTGAAGTCCAGAAACTTTTTAGTTTAATGTGGTTCCATTTATTTATGTTTGTTTCCACTTGCTTGGTCAGTGGTGTTTCATCCTTAAAGATGACTTTAGCTTCAATGTCCTGGAAGATTCTGGCTACATTTTACTCCATGTATCTATGGATTCACGTCTGATATTGAGGTCTTTAATCAACTTTGATCTGATTTTTGTCCCTGGTGTTAGAGGTCTGAGTTCTTTTTTTTTTTTTTTGTGCAAGTAGCTGTCCAGTTTTCCCAGCACCAATCGTTTAAGAGATTTTTCTTGTTCCACTTCACATTTCCTCCTCCTTTATCAAAGATTAAGTGATCATATATTTGAGAGTCTGTGATGGAACATTCAACTCTCTTCCATTGGTCTGTGGGTCTGTGTCTATTCCAATACCATGCTGTTTTAATTACACTACTTTTTAGTATACAGTTTGAAGTTGGGGAAAGTTATGTCACCCATCTTCTTTTTTTGCCAAAGATTGCTCTAGCTATTTGTAGGGGTTTATTGTTTCAGATGAATTTCAGAAGTTTTTTATATATTTATTTGAAGAATGTCATGGGTATCCTTATAGGAACCACATTGAATTTGTATAATGCTTTGGGGAATATTACCATTTTGACAATGATAATCATCCTGATCCAGTAGCAGGGATATGTGTCCATTTCCTAGTGTCCCTTTGATTTCTTGAGGTAGTTTTTTGTAATTTTCTTTGTATACGTCCCTCACCTCTGTAGTAGCTGATTCTGAGGTACTTGATTTTCTGAGGAACTATTGTCTTAACTGTGTCTTTTACCCAGGATAGTACAGGAGAAAGAGACTCAACCAGAGTTCAGTTTTCAAGGAAAAATAGTTCAATATGAAGTGGATTCGTCAGATTCACATAGACCAAAACATATTTAAGGCTAAAAAGAAACACACACACACACACACACACACACACACACACAAACAAATCCCCTTTCTCTGCCTAGGTCCTGAGAGAACAAAAAGCTGGCATGTAAAAGATGTGCAGAAAGAATAGCTTTTTGGGTGATTTCTGCTGTGAATAAAAATTGACAGCTGAGAATGCTCTCAGGAGAGGCCTGTTCTTAAGGAACTTTGAGACCAATTTATAGTCTTGGTAAATGTGGATTAAGTCAAGTCCCTTTCAGACTCTTTAGGGCTTCATCATGATTATATTTTTACATTTACAGAGCATTTTCCCCCTCAAAAGGCCTTCAGGCATTTTCTCAGCTATGAGAGAAAGAGAAAGAAAAAGAGAAAAATGAGTTTCTGTAAAAATAATATAAGTATAAGTCCATTTGGGTTGCCATTACAAAATACCACAGACTGAATAGCTTAAGCAGCAGAAATGTATCCTCTCACAATTCTGGATTTTAGAAGTCTATGATTATGGTGCTTTATGGGGCTACTTGGTTTCTCCTAAGGCATCTCTCTTTGACAAGCAGACAATTGGGTCATGTCATGATCTTTCCTCTGTGTATTTATACATCTAGTGTCTCTTCCTCTGCTGAAACATTCCTAAAACCTCACTAAAACTTAATTATCTCTATAAAGACACTATCTCACCTCTTTAAAGTTATCTACACCATAACTCTGCCTATTTTGTAGCTCTTAAGGAGAAGAAAATTCAGTCCACAATAATTAAATCTTTACAGAATTTTCTAGAAAAATAGCAAGGTATCAAATAAAGAGAGTAAAATTTAAAAAGTCTCTTTTCTATCACTCACAAACAGCATTTTGTAAAAGTAGAATCTAAATCTTAATTTAGCAGGACCACACCTATTCTGATTTTTTAAAAAATGCCGGAAAGAAGAGCCTTTTTTATATTGGCTTTTTATATTGGAATTCTGTAATAATTCTCTAAGTTCATTAGGTATTGGTTTAATAGAATTATATATTGTCTTTTGTACATTTCATGATGAATTTATTCTAAGGATAGGAGAAAAATCTCAAGTGTTACAAGACACATTGAAAATTTATGATCGATAAATCTTAAAAACAGAGCATTTTTTTTAAAAAGCATCTTAAACTTTTCCTGCATTTTTACTAAAGAAATCAAACAGGTTAGCACTGTCAGAAATACCTCAGATTCATTCCATATTTAACTTTGAATTCATTTTGAATCTGTTTTGGGGAGGTACATAGAAACCTTTTACTGTTGCCCAAATCTCTCTTGGGGTCAGAACAATAGTACAGCATATTTAGAGCTTGTCTTTAATGCTTGCCAACTGGTGCTCAATCCTCAGGGCCCTATGGTGCTCAATCCTCAGGGCCCTATTTGGTCTCTTGAGTCCCTCTAGGAGTGGTCTCTCAACACAAAGTCAGAAGCAAGCCCTGAGCACAACTGATGGTATCCCAGAAAACAAACAAGTAAAAACCACAAAACTTTTGCATCCCTTACATTCAGTTATGCAATCCCATTTGGGTTAATGAGAGGCTAAATCCTAAAATATTTAGTCTCTGTTTTATAATTTTTAAAGTTTTTGACAGCAAATGAACCCTTAGATTTTTAAAAATATTATTATTTTATATTCCTTGTTAAAAATATTAAGCAGTGCTCATATAGGCCTCCTAAGTCTTCTCAGCATTTTAATTTTTAATGTATATATGTATGTGCACACACAAGTTTATGCAGTAAGAATTACATTTGTGTTTCTGTTCTATGATCACAATTCCTTTTGTATTCTGGTTCTATTTCTCTGCAAATATAACCTTCATTATCAATCTTTTTTATTCATTGGCCTTTCCAAGTATTACTTTTTAAAACCTTAGTTATTGGGAACTCACAAATTACTTTCATACTATACAGAATTTGGGATTATCATATACCTCTATTTCTTGCATGTTAAAAAAATGTATGTGACTTTTGTTCTGCAATGAAAACTTAATTGTACATAGTATTCCAGGGGCACATTTTATTTTCTTCTCAGAATTGTACAGACTTTTCTTTGTATGCTAGTTCTGATTGTAGAAATGGGGAAGCTTAATATCAGACTAACATCCTCTATAACCCCTTTGCTGTCTGAATGCCTGAAGAATTCCTTTTGTTCAATAAACTTTAAAAGCTTAGTCAGTATATATGTGAGTGTCAATCACTCTGAATCTTTTTTCATCTAAAACAAATTGCTTTTCAACTTGCAAATCAAGTTCTCCTCACTTCTCAAGGCACTTTGTTGAAGACATTTCTGTTTCATTTTTATGTTCCTCAGTATTTTAGGAACACCCAGGATAGAAATATTCCTTATGTTGAATCAGTCTCTCTTTTGACAAGATTTCTTCCTAAGGTTTGATACATCTTCATGGTCAGACAATTGTGTTTGTAATGAAAACATTTTCCTCTACATTTATTGCTTGAACTCTTTATTTTATTTTGTTCCATTGCCTCATGAAAATCTTTGTTGACTTAATGTTATTATTTTGTAAGTCACATAATATTCGTAGAAAATACATTTGTTCTTTGGATATTTTTTTCTCACAGAATAGCTGCTTCATTCCTTTGCAGTAAGATGCCATTTATTCTTCCATTTATATCTCTTTTCTTTCTTTCAATGTCTGTTAAATAAGAGGGTTGCTATAAGATTCATTTTTTTCTTGTTGCTGATTAATGCAGGCTCTACTTTCTAGTTATTTAATGTGTTTTTACAGAGTCTGGCAGGAATTTCTCGGCCTTCCACTCTTACCTTATCCAAGCAAGATATGTTTGCTTTTCTTTTTACTCAATAGTTCAAAGGTTGACCTTTAGGTTTGATATTTCACATTATATGAACTCCAGATCATCTAAAACTGGTCTCTAACAATACCTTACTAATTTTCTAGCTAGTAGTATTGGTGGTAGAAGTAAATGATCTCTTACTTCCATGGTTGATAGTTCTCTTAAGTTTTTTAAATGATCACACCAACTGAGCACAGAATTGTGTAGTTTGTACTTACTGGCTTCAGTTTAATTTTTAAAATTGTTTTATAAAGTTATTCTCTACACTTATGGTTGATATTGCCACATTTTAACCATTTCCCATACCACAATAGGGAAAAATACATAGTTATTGCCTTACACAGCCATCATTTCTGATTTTTGGGAATTATTATTAGTTTAAAGAATTGTCTGGCTCATTAGTATTATATTGAGTGAATGTTATGGGTATTGAATTACTTTAGAACCTTTTCTTTGGAAAAACTTTATAATATAATATAATGTGATAGTGGTTATAAATTTTCTCCTCTTAAAATTTATTTTTATTAACTTTATTGGGATAATTTGGGGTGATAGATATCTCTGATCTTACCTTAATCTGCCATAAGTGCCAATAAGATGTCAGAATTATACTTTCATTCCTCCGGGGTTGGTGACTGATTATTTTGTTATTTAACTCACATTTTCTGTGTTTTGGTACCAAATACTGACAAAACTTGTTTTGTGTTTGGGTGATAGTACATCACAAGGTGAAGTGAGCTCCATAAGGAGTGATGTCTGAACATAGAGCCACAAGTAAACCCTAAGCATCACTAAGTATGACTGCAAAACAAAAACCAACCCCAACAATTTATTTTTAAAAGACTATCCATGTATGTAATCAAGTGGTAAATAAATATAAAAATATAATGAATTGTTGAATTGTTTGGTAAAACACTCAACACACTCCCCAAGGCCCCCTTGATCCTTGGGCACAGAGTCAAGAGTAAAGTAAGCCCTGTGCAACCTCAGGTATGGCCAAAAACAAAAACTCTCAACACAGAACTTCAGAACTCCAACATGATTCAACCAGTTTCTATAGTAATTAAAAATACTGACAATTAAGAGGGACTATCAAAATATTCCAGAGGCACTGTCAGTGGGTATTACCCATTTCTTCATATAGGAAGGCAGATATTTATTCACTATCTTGCTCAGTCAAATACGGATATTGTCAACATTTGAGTTCTAGTAAGAACTATGTACTATGTCATTTAAATGTTCCTTAGATTGAAAATAATATATTAAATAGCAGCCAAGGGTCATGATATAGTACACTGTTAGAGGGCATGCTTAGAACTCACCTAGTTAAGTTGAATTCTTGGCACCACGTGTTCCCTGAGCATCAAAGGGTGCATCCCAAGTATACAGAAAGCCACAAGCACCAGGGCATGACCTGGGCAATTCTCAAGCACCAGGGTGTGATCTGGGTAATTTTCATCACAAAAGTACCTAGACAGAATGAAATCCACAAGCACATGTTTTGAACCCCCAGATCAGTTGGCAGAGAATTATCAGTGGAGGTCTAAGGCATCATGAGCACCCCCCGCCACACACACACAAAGGAACAAGAAAATAAGTCACACTTTGCTTCTGTTAAACATTGGGCAGGGAAACCCCTGTAGAGACCCATGACCCAGCACCTACCTATCTAACACTGAGTTATCAGTCTTACATGGGTGGTCAAACACTAGTGTGCACAGAGGTGTGGACACTTCTTTTCCTGGTTCTGTTAACTAACACATTCTCATCTTTCACTGGGGAATTATACTGGCTTCAAAGAGCCAGATTTGTGTCTCTTAAAAAATTCACTTTGTACTCGCTGCTATTAAAGCAGAAACCCAATTGATGCTTAACTCACAAATACTAATAGTTGATTGAAAACATCCCAAACATTTGCTCTAAATGTTCAACTGTATCACATGGAGGTGAAGAAGAAGGGTAAGGAAGGAGTGTCCTAGCCATCCTTCACAGTGGTTAGAAAAAACCCTCTTTTATTCATCCTAAGGAAAACCCACCAGAATAGAATGAATGAAGGCCTGCCACGACTTCCTTCTCTTTTTTGCATTCTTCTCAAAATTGTGACCTGGAAAAACCAACTGCTAAAGGAATGTTAAAACCTTTAAATATCACAATACATTTTCTTTAGTCCAACGGGATGTTTTAATGATAAGAATTTAGATACCCTTTAATAAGCAAATGAGGCAATTAAAGAAATGAATGGTGGGGCGAGAGAGATAACTCAACAGTCTGGAATATATGCTTTGTCAGCAGGTTTGGTCCCAGTACCTTACCATAGGACCTTAGCAGTGCCAAGGGAGAGGAGACCAAAAGTACTGAACTGGGAGTGGACTCTAAGTTCTATTAGGTGTGGTCCCAACCCCAAAATAAATAAATATCGTGGCAAAAAGAACAATCCTTTTCCCAAGATATTCATACCTTAATTCTCAAATTTGTGACTATTTGTTTCATTTTTAATGCCAAAGACATCTTTCTGATGTTATTAGCTAACAAACTTGAGGAGGGAACAGTAGTCTGAATTGTCTAGGTGAATTGAATATAATCAATTCTTATTACAGAGTTCTTATACAGGAAAGAGAAGTGGGAAGATCTGAATAAAAGAAAGATGCCAGAACAGAAGCATAGGTTAGAGGGAATTTAGGATGCTAAATTGCTGGTTTGAAAATAAAAGAAGGGAACATGGGCCAGGGAATACAGACAACCTCTCAAAACAGAAAATATTAAACAGGACCTTATCTATTCCCAGAGGATAGGAGTCTTGATAATGACATATGCCAAGATTCTGAGTTCCTGAACTGAATATTACTAAATTGGTATTTTTTTGGTATAATGTATTAAAGTAAAGCCCGGCAAGCTACCGAGAGTATTCGATATGCCAGACACAGTAACAACAAAGTCTCCAATGGAGACGTTACTGGGCCCGCTCGAGCAAATCGACGATCAACGGGAGGGCCTTTACCTTTACCTTTACCTTAATGTATTAAAAAGTCATGCTAACATATACCTTTGTGATTGAATAGTTGACATGGTGGTTTCAGAGTAATAAAGCATGTCTCCCAAAGACACTCTGATGTGACTAGATCTGGTACTTGCTATAAAAATCCATGGTCCTATAGAAATTATTACAGAAAAGAGGACTTTGAGTTTAGGGAGATAGATCAAAGGGTTTTAGTTCATGCTTGGTGTGCAAAGGACTTCAGGTTTTATCTCCATGACTATGTATCTTTATGCCACACATAGCCCTGGTCCTCTCTAGCACTGCTGGGGAGCCTCTGCCCCCAAAATACACAAATAATACTTTTCCTAGTTATGAATCATTAAGTTAACAGTTCTGAAAAGAGCAGGACTTCTCATTTTTTATGTGCCTATATCACTTTTCAAGGGCCTATAGAGCACAAAGATGAGGGATGCAGGAAGGAATGACCATTTCCTTCAAGGCACTATTGAAACAGACTTACTTCATACTAAAGGACCACTGTTCAGTATTGCATGAGCAAGTGTCCACTGAACTTTTGAGACTTTGGACAGAAAACAATCCCCAGTTAATGTTTCTGCCGGTACTTGTGTTTTTCCTCACTCTGTGGAAAAGACTGTTTTAAAGTACTGCATTACCATTTATAAACTAGGGAGAACATAATTTTATTATAGCACAGATAAATAAACATCTTTGTTCTTCAAAGAGGCTTCTATCAGTCTTGATGAGGAATTTGGGGATTCTCTGTGCATTTATCTTGCTTCCCTAAAAAAGCAGCGAGATTAACAGGCACTGATTGGATATTACTGGTTTTAATACCAGCCTCCACTGTCTGAACAGCCTGTATATTGTTGTCTTTGCTGTTTATACCATTGGGTACTTCCACTGGCTCCTTTACTGTTGCATCAGACTCTTATGCTTGGCCTAGAACTTCTTTAAAAACAGTATCACAGAGCAGCATTTACCTACTGCAGAGAATCTTCTATTTATGGAATTTTGGTTCAGTCAATACCAACTTATAATTTCATTTTGTCACAGAAATGATATTTTACAAGGTATGAAGATGCCTAAAGCAGCCCCCCAAAATACAATAATTTAGACTATTTTAATGGTACTCATTCTTTTCACAAGAGCAGCCCTTTCACTATCATTAATAAATATTAGCATGAGTTCAAACTTGACTTGCTAAATAAGATTGCTTCTTGAGGATTAGGGGTAATACTAAAAACAAATTTATGAATCCGATCTTAATTTTTCTAAATAAAAGGGAATTTCGAAGAATACCTCCCTCCTATCAATAATTGGCTAACCATAACCTCATAGTTGTAAGATGAAAACCTGAGTTTAATTTTAATTTAGATGGGTAAAACAGATCTTTTTTTAAATAGAGTATAACTTAAGATTATACCAAAAACACAAATAAGAGGCTGTTATATAAATTATTAAATGTGTTATTAAGAAATAGAGAACTCTTAATTTGGAGCCAGCACCACCACCACACATACATGCACGCACATGTGCACACACACATAGTCAGGGTATATGTATAATGGCTCTTACATAGCCAAGTTAGCAACTAATTACAGGTGACACTTTTATATGACTTTTGCTCACAAGGCTCTCTTCACTGATTCCATCTTTCCTTTGCATTTGGTTAGGATTTGTTTTTCTCCTAGGTTGTAGAGTACGTGACTGTAGAGCTGCCACTTAAACCATTGTCTCTACATCTCTATATTCTGCCCATGATTCCCTCTCGTGTAACTCTGGCACACAATTATTACTCCACAAACCCACCACTATTTTCTCCTCAAGAAAACAACATCCTTCTCTTTGGAGACCTCCAGTTTTTTCTCTTTCTCTTGCCTTTTACCACTATATTATCAAAGGGGACCGGCTAATATGCATTTCTATGTTCACAATACATGACACTTGATTCTAATGGAAAGGTCTGGTACTCCCCCATACTCTCCACCACAATGATAAACCTATAAATCAATCTCTCCAAAAGATGCCAAACCTGTTTTCCTTCTTGGTCACAATCTGGAAAAATTTGTAAGTTGTCAGAGAATTGACAGAGTCTACCTTTTTAGCAGAAAAAGAAAATCTGTATTAGGAAAAACCTGAGAAGCAGAGAAAAAAATAGAAGTGATAAATTAGGGATGATAGTGATTTTTGTGGTCTACTTTAACCTTCTGAAGGTATAGCTAAAAAAATCCAGTCTCTTGATTGTGTAGTCTCCAGGAGGCTAGGGAGATTCCCGCCGGCTCTTCCTCTCGCTGCCTGGGTTTGGTGGACTCGGACCGCTTTCCCACTTAGGACAGCTGATGCCATGGGCGGACAGAGGAGGAAATGAGGCTGCCGAGTTGGTTGGTGATCAGATGCCATTTATTCCATTCTCCCCACGTGCCTGTTCCAGTCTCACTGAGCTCCCCATTCTAGTCTCACACTGCCCCTCATTCCTATCTCCTCCTGTCTCTCCCACTCATCTCTCTGTGCTCCATCTCACAGCCGCATCTCCTGCCTCTCCATGAACCTGCTCCTGCATTCTTCCCTTACATTCTTCTTCCTCTGTCCCCCTTGCCAATCTCTCAGTGCTCCGTCTTGCTGCCCTGGTCTCTCTTTTCCTCCTCTCCAAATTTGCATTAGGAGTAGACACCACACTTTATCTGGTAGCGCAATCAACATATCAAAAGCCCTTCTGCTCAAGAGCAAAATACCACTTAGGGGTGTTTCTGCTCTCCTTAGTCCAATAATGTAATTAACATCTTAATTCTACTTCTTAATATTAGTTATTTTTTATGGACACAGTAAGAGATACATTGAGTTTTTAGGATGGCTCTCCTGGGGACATCTCACCACAGACTCAGACTACAGTGCTCAGGCCATATTCATCATTTCTAACCCTAGTAGGGTTTGAAACTAGTTATTACCTTTTGGATTATGACAGAATTTGTCAATGACCATGTTCTTAACTTATAGTTAAGTATTATGGCACTTTGGCCAGGTGCATTTTGATGTCAGGGTAGCTCACCACTTGTCCTGGGTCCATCCATCCAGTCCTTCATCGGGACCACTTTGGGTGCTAGGAAGTAAGAAAAACTGAGACTTAGGTCAAGAGAACAGATGCCCTGAGGTAATATTATCTGGAGTCAATTAACTCCCAAGTTACAAAAGCATAGCATTAAATGTCTTCCTGTGTCTTTACAAAAAGGTCATTGCTCTGAATTAACTGTGCTTTACTTAAGGAGAAGAGAAAAACAATATTTACAAGTTAACAGAGCACAAAAAAAGAGGTTACAAATAAACACAGAGGAATGGGAGCACTGTGATGAGAGTAACCCAATAAACCTAAACTTCCTGTGGCAAGGCTGAAAGGATAAATCAATGTTATCCTACACTTGATAATTTAGATTTGAGTGATTGTCACCTCCAATCAAGATCCCTGACATCTTCTAGTTCCTCTTCACAGACCAGAAAATTTTAAGATGAATGCCGTCAGTTGATATCATTCCTATATTACCCTCATCATCTAATGTCTTTATTTGCATGGGATCTTGTTCCAAATTAAATTTCATGACTAGGCAACAAATAGCCTAACTCAAATTTATTGAAAGTGCTTATCAATTGCATTGGAGAAAACGTAGAGAATATTTGGTAGTTGATTAAAGGAAGACTTTCCTTTGAGACCTTCCTAAACAAAAATGTTACATGTTTATCAGACATTAGTAAATAATTCTGCTTAGTATCTATAAAAATAATGTAAAAGTGGGGCAAAATGATTGCACAGCACATTGGGAATTTGTTTTTCATGTGGTTGGCCAGACTTTGATCCCCATCATTCTATATGGTCCCCAAAGTCCATCAGGACTAATTCATGAGCATAGAGCCAGAAGTAACACCTGAGCAGCACTGGGTGTGGCCCAAGAAAAATATGTCAAAATTAATAGATTCCAGTATTTTCCCCTTTGTTTCAAATACTTTACCTTTTGACATATAATTTCTCCTTTATTTTACAAAGGGAAAATAACATAATGAGGCTTGGGGTTGAAAGGTAAATAAATCAAACTTTAAATTAAACCGAAAACTTATTAATCACATTTTTTATAAAAAGTGCTGAGTAAGTACACCTTCAGGTATAGCTGAAAATGGATAGACAAGAAATACCAATCTCTTTTTTCTCTAGTTTTTCCTCCTATGATGACTTATTTATTATAAGTACCCAAATGACAAAAAGTCACATATATGACTTACTATGAAATTTGTTCCTGTTTTATCTCATGTGACTGATAAAGTCAGATTTCTCTAAAAGTACTTTGTGTGTAGAAAATAGCCAACAGACTATTAGCAGTTGTTATTAAGTAACCAATCAGAAATCTGGTTGCTGTACAAAATACCTTTTAGTATTTGAGAACTAGCTTGTGACTAAATACTAGCATCAAACATGTAGTAAATAATTTCTTGGACAGATTTACTAAAATTAAGATTTTAAGTCTTATAAAGACTTGGACACATAGTTCTTTGAAATGAAAAAAAAATCATTTTAACCAGAGGAATTCAGTGCCCTAGGAATAACATATTAGTAAGGGTCTTGCCAATACTGGTTTAGTAAGATTTGCGTCAAGATTAACTTTAGATAATGGCACATAAACAGTGCCAAAGCACAAGGATTATGTGTTTTTGTCTTTCATCATTCCAGACCAGAGAGGGGAAGAATCATCTCCTTTTCTCTCTCTCTCAGATCAAGATCAAGGGCATTAGAAAGAATCATGCTATATTAGTGCATGCAAAGTAGAAAATTTTGTAGAGTCAAGACCATCAAGTTTCTGGGATTTATTTCATTGTTAGAAAGAGAACTCCTTAAGTTTGATTGAAACTATCAAAAACTGTAGCGATTGCTTTCTTCTCCACTTAATCGCTCACATAGGAACTTGTTGTTCTTATCAGGGTTATAGATAGTGTATGAGACTTGTTTTATCTTGAGGAAGGAGTGGGAAGTGGGTTAGACATGTTTGTTTACCTCACACAAATTCTATTTCTGTGAGGTTTATGTTTCGGATTCTCTTATGAAGAAATATATCTGACTAGTCTAAGACAGTGGAGGAAATTAAGGAGAATGGAGAATTACTGTAGAATAGATTTACCCCCAAGGCTTTTTGGACAGTATCAGCATAAATATAAAACATGAATGCATTATACTCAAGAAATGTCTTTTGCTATTTTCTTTCCCTAAAAGTGTTTGTTCTTGCCCTATGATAGGTTTGACTCTAGAATCTCCATTAAAAATGCCACTTCTCAAACTGAAAGACTTTTCAAATTTCACCTGTGAAGAGTTTCCTCCTCTAAGTGGTCTCTGGGAACCAGAATTAGTTCCATTTTTGGAGAATCACTCTGCTTCGGGAAACTGTCAGGATTTAGCTTCTATTGTGGTGAACAGAAAATTCTTTTGTTCATGTGTACTTCCAATTTTTTATAAGTGCATTTGACAAATATAATATGAGTTTTAAAAGTTTAAACACTACGAAAAGGATGAGGTTTTCTCCAGCCACTTTTTATCAAGTATGTTGTAGTCTTATTAACTTGATTAAAATGGTCATACAGATGAACAATGTCCTATTGAAAGTAATCCCTATTACTAAGTACACATTCCATCTGTCTTCCTAACCTTGTCTGTTTCAATAGATATCGATATCACTGTCAGTAATAGCATCTTCTCACATAAAGAACACATAAAGCTAAATACTTATCTTTGTCCTTTTTTGGTTATGCATTTCAATTTTTCCATTTTTTGTCATATTAATTACAAAGATCTCTTTTTATTTTACTCCAGATCTAAATTCTATCTTAAAAATCACATCTTCCTGTTGGGGACAAAGGTAAGATGACTTCTTTACTAGCTGGGACTGACTTTTCAAAGTCCACTCTTGTTCAGTTCTAGGTAGTAGTCTCGTACCCACATGCCTAAAGCGGACTTAAAGTGAGATATTTTCTTTATTCTAAGGTAGTGTTTTTTCTCACTGAAAGAACATTGGAATTACCTCAGAGACTAAAATTAAGCCAACAGTTAACAATAACAATTTGAACAATAAACCCTGCCTAGGTAACATCTCACATTCTTATCTTGAAGACTGAGCACACAATAGCTAAAACCCACAGTTTTATACGGTCACAAATCACAGGGATGTTTTAAATTCTGGTTTATCTCATGAGAAAAATAAGCATAGACAATAGACAATCTTTAAAATCTCAGCATGATATACAAAAGCAGTGGTTTCTACCAGAGAAACTCTACTGCTGACAATTATGGAGAGTTGATGAAAATATTGGCTGTTATGAGAGGACAGATTACTATTCTCACATAGTGTAGAGATCCTGAACAGTCTGCAATGCACAGGACAACCAATTATAAGAAAGAATTTTCTGGTCCAAATTACCAGTAATCTTGATTGAAAGGAACTAAGATGATTATCCTCATTGGAAAACTGATCCTCTGTATTTTTTAGGACTCTGTCACGAAAATAAAATTCAGTCCATTGCCCCTCCCCCACAATCCTCATGAAAGTTGCATAGTTCGTTTTTCCTTAGAATGATTAGTAAGGATCACTGTTTATTTTCATCATCATCGTTTTCTTTTTGGTGGGGGGGAGGCACATTCAGTGGTGCTCAGGCTTACTCCTGACTCTGTGCTCAGGGATTACTCCTCAGTGGACCAGATGGACTCAAGAAACCATATCAAGTGCTAGAGATTGAACCCAGGTCAACTGCATGCAAACTAGTACCTTATATTCTATATGACTGCTCTAGTTCAGGTCACTGCTTATTTTTGTAAAATATTCTCAAATTCTCCTTCACTCTAAGAAGAGATGCTTTTAGCAAAGCTGAGGATGGTATAGATTTTCTTAAATATATTTTTTGGTTGACTAATTGAAAATAAGTTTCTCCAAACACCAGTATAAAGATACTGCATGACCAGTTTGGGGTTTTCAGACATATAAAGAATTGTAGAATTTAAAATTTACACCTATCAGCAGTATTGACAATGATAATATACACCCAAATATATTCTTAAAAGAAATTAGAAAACTATTTAACTCATTAATATCAAATTTAACCACTTAAAATGAAATTACTTGGTGACCCGAGTTCGATTCCTCCGCCCCTCTCGGAGAGCCCGGCAAGCTACCGAGAGTATTTGATATGCCAGACACAGTAACGACAAAGTCTCCAATGGAGACGTTACTGGGCCCGCTCAAGCAAATCGATGATCAACGGGAGGGCCTTTACTTTATTTTTCCAAATGAAACTAAAAATGATCAGTTTAATGAATTAGTAGTTTTACCTATATGAAGAGATGGGCAAGTTTTATTCTTGGCCTGATAATGTACATCATATTTCACAAAGATTGATCTCATCTGCATGGGTTTTTTTTTCCCCAACAAGATGAAAGTGACACTTTTCACAGAGAGACTGTCTATCTTCTCCCTTTGAACCTGTAGAGTTCATATCAGTTGCCTTTTCCAGATTATAATGTAAGTGATTTGTATGACCTCAAAGGTACTTCATGAAAAGTCCATGTATTTCTCTCCTTTATATTCTTGGAAGTTCTCTCTTAGAAGAGACCCCTTACGCTACAAAAGAAAGCTAAGCAGTCATGCACCACCTGCAATCATTCTAGTCAGAAACTGTAACTGCTATTATGGTAGACAGTCAACCACCAGCTGTCAGACACGTTAGTGAATTTGTTCCCATAAATCAAATCCCCTCCAGCATTGATGCAGTTCTAGCAACTACCACATAGAACACAGATAGTCCTTGCTGACTTCTAAGTTGCAAAATTTTGGCTAAAATAAATGATTATTGATGTTAAAAAAACATTAAATCTGTAGTATTTTTTCTTCTTGGTAGTAGATAATTGATAAACCTGATACAAATAAGTTTTTGAATTATAAAATCCTGGTCATACTATTTTGTTTTACAGGTTTTGAATAATTATTTAATAGTCGACTCTACTACATATTCACAAAAAAAGTTTTAGCTCTGGTTGACAAGTGTTTTAAAACCTATAATAATTTTCATTAATGAATGAACACTCTGTATTACATCAGATTTTATAAACAAGCTGAGCGAACTTCTCAAACATAACTCTGTTGTCAATTACTGAGTATATTAGACTTTAGAAACTAAAAGTTTTAGAAACTAAAGCATCATTAATGTAAATGATGTTAATATTTTAGTGCATGCTAGGGAGTATCTTCTCCCTAATCCATACATAATAGTAGCATTGATCACGATCACGATCACGACCACCCTGTTGTTCGTCGATTGCCTCGAGCAGGTGCCAGTAACGTCTTCTTCGTCCTAGCCCTGAGATTTTTTTTTTTTTAAAGTGCCATATTCAAGGCTTTTTCAGGGTTAGGAGAATGAGACCCATCATTGTTACTGGTATTTGGCATATTGGGTATACCACGGGGAGTTTGCCAGACTCTGCCGTGTGGGCATGTTACATTTGGTAGCCTGCCAGTTTGACCGAATTAGGAATGAGATGATAAGATGTCGCGCGGCCGCTGAGTGTGATAATCTCTGGATCCTGGCCGTTGTTGGAGTTACACGGCAGTTGGTGGGTGTAACTGTCTAGTTACTGGCAGGTCCAGTCCCAAACTGTACAGGCTTGGAGATCTCAGCCCCAGGTCCCACACACCTGGGTTCCTCTGTCAGTTCTTTTATGCGTGAGGCTCATCCAAGTGTGTGGAGAGTGCTCTCAGCATGGCCTTGGCTGGGCCTCGGTGGTCTTCAGCTGTTGGGCCCTGGTGGAGACAGTCAGGCATAGGGTAGGAGACTCTGTCTTGTTCTCTCCCAGGAGCTGAGTGTGATGATCTCTGGATCCTGGCCGTTGTTGGAGTTACACGGCAGTTGGTGGGTGTAACTGTCTAGTTACTGGCAGGTCCAGTCCCAAACTGTGCAGGCTTGGAGATCTCAGCCCCGGGTCCCACACACCTGGGTTCCTCTGTCAGTTCTTTTATGCGTGAGGCTCATCCAAGTGTGTGGAGAGTGCTCCCAGCAAGGCCTTGGCTGGGCCTCGGTGGTCTTCAGCTGTTGGGCCCTGGTGGAGACAGTCAGGCATAGGGTAGGAGACTCATTGATAAAGCATTGATACTTTAAGAAAAAAACCTTATAAGATGTGAGGATGTGAGAAAGTACTTGTCATATAAAATATAATTGATGAGTCAGAGAGATAGCTCAAGTGACTGACCGCCATGCTTTGCATATGGAAGGGTTAGATGTAGACCCTGAACACTTCCAGCAGTAACTGCCAATCACAGAGTCAGCAGTATCCTGAGCATAGCATATGCTTTGTGGTTAACAATTTAAAAACCCTAAAAGTAATAAGAAAAAGATAAAAATGATCAAAACAATATAGAACAATTATTTCAAAGAAGCAAAAGCAAAACTACGCAGGAGCCACAAAAACAAGACCCTAAATGTTTTCAGTAATCAAAAATGCTAAGCTAAATCCAGAAAAATACACCAAATTAAATCATTTAATTGATAAACACAAAGTCTAATTATATCATGTATTGACAAAAAATTGAGCCAATGAGAAATAAGTGTAGACTGATAGTTGGAGAGTAAATAAGGAATATTATGTAATATAATATCACAAATTTGAACATATGCATATCATATAACTCTAGCAATTTGTCCTCTAGAGATAGTAACTTGACACACTTTACGATGAGAGATATAAAAATATGCATAATGGCATTACTTATGACAAAAACTGAAAGCAATGTAAATCTCTATAGATTTTAGTATGAATAAATGCATTGTAATTTATAGACTATTGTGGAGCAATGGAAATAAAGGAGCTATAGCTATACATATCAATGCAAATAAATCTCTAATATGTAACACTGGAAAAACAAGGAAGAATACATTACTGTGATTTAATGCTTAAAAACTTTAAAACATAAAATGAAATGATATACTGTTTATAGGTACCTCTGTAGATAAAAAACAATGAAAAACACAAGTGCATTTAATGATTAATTCTGATTATTAATTAGCTATTATTTTAGGAATTCAGAGAAAGATGGTAGAAGGAACCAATCAATTGTAAATACACAGAAATCTTTAATATTCTTTCATTAAGTCAGTAATTGTGCCACGGTATTTATTGTATCATTAATCTTTAAATTATACATATAGACTTATCTCAGTGATATGTTTCAAAGTATAAAAAACGCACTCATGTACTATTTCATAGAAAATTTCACTTTATATCAGAACTTTCTGATGTCTTTGTGAACTAGAAAACCAACAGGATTGATTAAGTTTCATTTGTATGTGACATTCAGAGTTAATATCTCCGTATTAATAATAAATAAGGTGCTTGATTCCAGTTATCCAGGCTTGAAATAGATCTTTTCAGATAATTCTGAGTGAATAATGCCCAATGGTAGGTCTATTTATTCCCTTGGTGTTTGCCCTTTAAGCATAACCTAATCCTGAACACTAGAGGGTAAATTCTTAATCAAACTGTTCCCACACATTCAAGTGACTGTCTAACACCCATTTACATAGCTAGACATCATGACTATTGATTTCTCATGACTAGCCTTCAACTTATGTTGTTGTTATCCTAATTTGGGTCCTTGACTAGACAGAATGAAAATGAAAATGAAAATTGAGCTTCAATTTTTTACTTGGTCAATATGAATCCTCTGAAGCAACAGCTCCGAATCTTCTGTGAACACATTAAAATGTTATTCCTATGTGAGATCATTTACTCAGAGACCATTTTTTATTTATTTTTATTGAATCACTGGGAGATACAGTTAAAAAGCTTTCATGATTGAGTTTCAGTCATACAATGGTCGAACATCCATCCCTCCACCAAAGCTTTCATGATTGAGTTTCAGTCATACAATGGTCGAACATCCATCCCTCCACCAGTGCACACCAATGTTCCCAGTATCCCTCCCGCCACTACCACCTCATCCCATCATTCTGTGACAGGAACCTTCCTTCTTACTTTCTAATTTTGGACATTATGGTTTGCAATACAGATACTGAGAGGCCATCGTGTTTGGTCCTTAGTCTAGTTTCAGCATGCATCTCCCAGAGTGATCCCTCTAACTATCATTGTCTTAGTGGTCCCATCTTGTTCCCAACTACCTTCTCCCCCAGCACATGAGGCAGGCTTCCAAACCACGAAGCTATTCCCCTGGTTCTTTTCAGATACCACTTTTGATATAACTACATCAATTAGTCAAAAATGGCCCATCCCCTTGACTGTGGGGACTTTTGAAGTACAAAATACATCATGTATATATATGTATGTATATATACAAATACACTTATATATGAAAATATATATTTACATATATGTATGTATATATAAATACAAATACATTTCACATCACTGTCTTCCATAGTATAACAAAGAGTAATAATTTTGCACAGAGTAGCTGCTTTGCCCATGACAGTTGAAGGACAAGAGATCTAAACAGGACTGATGGATGAAATTTCATTGTAAATGGGAGAGCACTGATACACTACTGAGATATGATAACCTAAGCGGAATACAGAGGCTTATCTGTTGTTCTTTTCTCCTTAGATTGTAGCACTGTAGCACTGTCCTCCTGTTGTTCATCGATTTGCTCAAGAGGGCCCAGTAACGTCTCCATTGTGAGACTTGTTACTGTGTTTGGCATATCGAATAAGTCATGGGTAGCTTGCCAGATTTTGCCTTATGGGTGAAATACTCTTGGTAGCTTGCCGGGCTCTCTGAGAGGGGCAGAGGAATTGAACCTGGCTCGACTGGGCTGGCTGCTTGCAAGGCAAAAACACCCTACTGCTGTGCTATCACTCCAGCCCTCCTTAGATTATAGGTATTCAATCAGAGGCCGTGTGTTTGCATTTAAAAGAAATATAAATTTATTATTTTTGTCGTTGTAATTTTTTTTCTTGATTTTTTAATCAGGGGGAGGCATACCCAGTGGAGCGCAGGGCTAACTTCTGGCTCTGCACTTAGAGATCATTCCTGCCAGATTCAGAAGATCATATGGAGTGGCAAGGATCTAATCTGGGTCAGTTGCATGCAAGGCAAGACCCACCTGCCTATCTCTCTGTCTCAGACAGCTTTAATATTTTTACCAGTGGAATCAATGTCCAGTTGAACTCACATTTACCAGTGGCCGAAATTTTAAATTTAGTCAGTTTGATGAATTTCATAGTTCAATGATATGTTTCATTTATTCACCCACACCCACATCTATTTATTCAAACTTAGTTTTATGTATAATTACCATAAAACATTTTTGAATATATTGTCTATATTTGAATAGAATAACAGTTTCAAATAGGGTGAGTCTTGTCTTCAGTTGTCATCTATGCTGACTCCTCCTAAGATTTGTGCTTTTCCCTTCAGTTTCCAACTGTCAGCTCACACAGCTAACTGCACCCTCAGTACATCATCCACCAGATGTTGCAGAACTATGACTCTCAATGCCACATCTTATCCATGGACAATGTTACATTTCTCTCAATTCTCTTCTGAGACTAGCTGTCTCAGAAGGTCGGCTTCAGAACCCTGCAAGGCATGTCAAGAATATATTGCTCATCTTCACTTCCAAACTGTGTAGGAAGATGTGACACTTTCTAGGGTTCTGCTGTTTCCTTAGTCTCTCCACTGCCATCAATTCCCATACTTACTAGAAGTATTCTTACTTTGGACAAGATCTAAGAGATTGGTCTTCAGACTGAAATAATTCTTCCTCTCTGCAAATAAAAGTTGGATTATTATACTTGTCATTCAAAATTTCTTCTTCCCTTTACAGGCTAAGAGAAATCTTTACTCTTTTTTTCAATTTACTTCAGCTTCTGGTCTACAGTAGTTTCCATTTGTATTATGTTATAAAATACATTGGATATCAGTGTTGAATTTTTCAAAATATTATCTAACAGTTCTTAATATAGTAAAAGTAGGCACATTTTAGCACTCTGTGATTGAAATAAACCACTATGAAGGATGTAGATGAATTCAGAAAGACAAATTCAAGAAGAAAATTTGTAGGTCTTTGAGATCACTTACGTAGTTTAAAGTGGGCTTCCAAGGTAGGTAACTGACTAGAACAGAGTCAAGTTCACTCAGTTTAGAAATGGCTTTCAGGGAGAGGTTTGGAGTATGTGTAGATTTTTGTTCATTTTGACACATTTTTGTTTGTTAAACAACTTGTTTGCTGAGATGAGACTCTTATTTCTGAAAAATTAATCAGTGAGAATTTCCTCCAGCAAACAGTGAGGTTATTATTTTACAGTTTTATCTTTTCTAAGCAAATTATTCCTAGAAAATAAACAACTCTGCAAAGTCATATCAACTGCGGTGATCAAAAATTTAATGCAAGTTTCACATTGGCATACTAGTATTTTAATCTCACACTAAATTTTTCACTTACACTAAATTAAAAACTATTCTTTGAAAGTTAGATACCTTAAATATAAGAACTTTCCAGGAAATAATTCTGTGAATGGGGTATCAAAGAACTATTTTTATGGGAGATGATATATTAATGTGATCTTGAAAAATGAACATAATATACAAAAACATTTGCAAGTGAAATGCAATTTTAAAAAAAGGTGCTTATGAGTACAAGCATGGGCTGGAGCGGTAGCACAGCGGTAGGGCGTTTGCCTTGCATTCAGCAAGCCCGGCTGAGCCAGGTTTGATTCCTCCACCCCCTCAGAGAACCTGGCAAGCTGCCGAGAGTACCTTGCCTGCATGGTAAAGCCTGGCAAGCTACCCGTGACACAGTAACAACAACAACAACAAGTCTCACAATGGAGACGTTACTGGGCCCGCTCAAGCAAATTGATGAACAACGGGAGGACAGAGAACAGAGAACAGAGAGTATAAGCATGAATTGTGATATTTTTGAGTAACACTAAGAAAAAGATTATATTCACTAGTATAATTCTTGTTTTGGGTGAGTAGGTTAGTCAGTGTGCTGGGTAGAGTATATGTAATTCAAAGTGTCATTATATTTTTATTTACCTGTTGATCATTAGTATTTCCCCAGAACATCTAAGTTCATTGAATCTTATGACTTCTAAGTTTTCAAACGCATCTCATATTAAAATGAGGAGTGTTATTTAAAAAGAAAAGCAGTAAACACATCACACTTAACATAGCTTGTTTAAATAGCAGATACTCAGTGAACAGTGGTTGACATTGTTACTAAATAGCATTAAGAGTTAAGAGTTTTTACTGTGTTATATCAGACATTCAAAAATGGTTTTGAATCCTTTTGAAGTTCATGTGGACCCATGAACTTTAGTGAAATAAGTCATAACTTTACTAATACCCATCTATATATACTTTATGCACCAATAGCAAGGTTGTATGTTTATTTATACAACCATTTTTATTGAGGTACCAGATTTACAATACTTTCAATTATACATTTCATAAATAAATCACCCAACACCACACCCATCTCAGAGAGCTCACTTCACACCAAGAGTATTAAATACTGTACTCAGATACCCACTCATATATAAATTCAGTTCTACAGACAAGTTATCACTGGACTATTTGATATCCCTGTACTAAGTTTCCTAAGCCTACATGCTCCTATTCCGTTCTCTGTACAAATTAACTTGAAATGGTGGTAAGGGGCTGGGATTATATTGCTGGTATTTTTCAAGAAATGTGGAATCTCTACTTTTTCATTCTATCTCTATCTTCTTTTTTTGGGGATTCCTAACAAAGTTATATCCACATTGAATAATACAAGAAAAGAAACCAAGCTTAAAGTAAATTAAGTTCTTACATATCTATTTTCACTAATAGATATGATCGTGGAAAACTCTATATTAAAGTCTGAATTGACACGTACACTTTAGGATAAAAGTCTGACCTTTTCTAAAAATATAGGGCTAAGGTGCTTATTTTGCATGTGGCCAACCCTGATTTGATCTCTGACACCCCATGCAGTCCCATGAGCACCACCAGGAGTGATCTCTGAGCACCACTGCTACTCAGTCCCTCCACCCCCACCCAAATAAAGAATTAGATATGGTTTGTATCATCATACAGTTGATAGAAATTAAATATATGAGAATGGGATGGGCAGATCTACATTAAATATCTGACTTAAAATTCAGCACATATCCATACACCCTAAGTGGGCAGAAAACATCCTACATTTTCAGAATCTATTAAAAATATTTTTTTCTATTTTCTTTGAGTTTTTATTTTTGCTTATTTGGGGGCCACATCTAGTGGTGCTCAGGGGTTATTCCTGTTTCTGAACTCAGACATCACACCAGAAGGGCTGAGGGAATCAGGATGAGTGCCAGGGATTGAAGCCAGGTCAGCTGCATGGAAGGTGAGTGCTTTATCCAATGTGCTATCCAGCCTGGTCCCTCTGTTTCCTTTAGATGTCATGCCCTCTATCATTGTAAGCACTAAATGAGTATACTAGTAATTCTTCTCCCTTTGAAAGAAACTAGGAGATAAGTGAGCAATGAAGTCAGAGAAGAATTGAAATGTCTTTTACTCTCTACCAGAGTTCAGGCATTTGCTTAGAAAGGCAGAAGAAGATCTATGAGGTAGATAGCTATTGAGCCTGTTTTTGGCATCACTATACATACAGAATTATTTTTTGTCATTTCTTTACCTGGCCAGCTCTAGGCTATTAGACACCTAATGGAGTCATTACATCAGCTGGCCAACCTTAAGACTTAGGAGGAAGGACATTGCAAGTTTAACCTCTGCATCCACAGAACTCTACCTGTAGTTTTTCAAATTCTAACATAGTACTTCATAAATATTTGGTTAATTTAATGGATAAATGTTAATCTATAGGTACTTTTCATTCTTTAAGACTACACAGAAAGGATCGCATGTGCCTCTTTTCATCCCAGGCACTGAACGTAAGAGTCATTCTCACAAGGTAGTAAATGTTGCAGGTTTCCTAAAAATACTCTTTCTCCTTGTCACGTTTTATTTAATGCTCAATCTACCCATCCTTAAGGGAGGCCTTCTCACTCAATTCTCATCAGTGAAAGGTAGAGAAGAAATCTCTCTCATGTCTCTCAGAAGTTTTTACTCTGTAATAGAAAAGACATAGCACAGCGGGTAGGGCGTCTGCCTTGCACGCAGCCAACATGGCCGACCGGAGTTCGATTCCTCCGCCCCTCTCGGAGAGCCCGGCAAGCTACCGAGAGTATTCGATATGCCAGACACAGTAACAACAAAGTCTCCAATGGAGACGTTACTGGGCCCGCTCGAGCAAATCGATGATCAACGGGAGGGCCTTTACTTTTACTTTACTTTACTTTTAATAGAAAAGACAGACAAAAGTCATACTAGCCTTCCCCTTTCTTCCCAAGATGAATGTAAACATAGCTCCAAATTTGGGGCAGCCCTCTTAGTCCCAGATTTGAAGACAACGCTGAGAATGTTGCCAATTTCATCATGGACACCTTCAACCCATTAAGAAGATGGCAGAATTTTCCTACATCTCTCCTTATTGATACATGAAAAAAAGAACAAAAACAAAACAAAACAAAATAAGACAAAAAAAACCCCACCAAAGTACCTTCAGCTGATAGGTGTTTTCAGTTACATTCTCATAGTCATTAACATTCTTGACTCAGAATTTATCTGGTAGGGAAACAGAAGAAATCTTGGAACTAAATTGCCCAGATAAAAATTCACATCTGAGTTGAAAGATCATCACCATTTTTCTTTCTTGCAATATCAACATTCATAATCTGTGTGACACTTTCCCAGGTGCACAGGACGTGGAAGATGAAAAGGCTGTTTCGATGTTTTCCTTGTGAGCTCAGGAACAAATTTAGAAAAATGATTCTCCACTGAGTAGAAAAATCCAGGATTCAAATTTCACGTGTCTAACTTTACTCTGTTTCTGGTGCCCCAGACTTGAAGCTGGACCCCTCACTCAGGTTTCATAGGCCCAGATGTCTTGAGTTTAAAAAGCTCTTTGTATTGCAACAATGGGGACTGTGCGCTGCTGCATTTCTTTTATGCATTTAAATTCCTATATGTGCTTTTCTTGAGAATACAGCAGTGTCTAAAAGAAATATATTAACAAAATAATTTATCTTTGGAGTTATGGTTTAGCCTAAGATAGGTAGGTGTAGGATTAATTTTTTTTTGTAGTTCTTTAGATCATTGTTTCAGGATACAGTTACATATTTGAGTCAACTCAGAAAACTCTAGAAGCTATGTCAAAGTTGAAGCTGAATCCTCGTTCTACCATTTATAGAGGTATGAGTCACTTGCAGCTAGTGCACTGGTTACCTATTAAGATAATAACTTTAGACAAATAATGAAGACTATCAGAATCTCCATTTTCTCTACTGGAAAATAAATTACTAGTATCTGTCATCGAGATTGTGGGAAGAGGTGGAGAAATAAGCTTGCTGTATTGTATCAGTTGCTATCATTATTAACTGACATCCGCAAAATAAATTTCCTCTTTCTGCACTGTATTTTACAGGAACTTCCCACAGAGACCCCCCCCCCCTTTTTTTTTTCTGAGAGGAAGCAGGAGAAGATAGTGATAGACCGAATCACTACTCCAGATCCTCAGTACATGCTCCTTAGCATTCCTGGACGAGAGCAATGTAGAAAGCAATCAGGTTCATCTGAATAAAGATGGGTTTTGTTCCTATCTCTCTGGGCTCAAAGGGATTGTGGAGGTTAAAAGTCAGAGGCAAAAGGGAGGTCAAAAGTAGTCCCTTTGGGATCATAGTGTTAAGGCTTCATTGGAACAAGTACGTGTTCAGGAGTTCCCAAAAGACGCCCAGTTCTGAGAGACAGCGAAGAAAAGCAGATGTTTACTCATTCTCCCCCTGCGAGTCTAGCTGCTCTGCTCCTCAGCAGATTAATGGCTCAAGCATCTGTGCTCTTTGTTGGTTTATTGATCTTGAGTAAAGGAATTCTAGACAAGTCACTTATGCAGTATAGCTTGACCAAGATATGTAGAGTATGTCATAAAAGAGTTTCTATCAGATCGTGTAGTTTAATTAAAAATCAAGTTTATTTAGTATACTGTATTATATTATAATATTATAAGGTAAAAGGTAAAGGCCCTCCCGTTGATCGTCGATTTGCTCGAGCGGGCCCAGTAACGTCTCCATTGGAGACTTTGTTGTTACTGTGTCTGGCATATCGAATACTCTCTGTAGCTTGCCGGGCTCTCCGAGAGGGGCGGAGGAATCGAACTCGGGTCGGCCATATTGGCTGCTTGTAAGGCGAACGCACTACCCGCTGTGCTACCGCTCCAGCCCTATAATATTATATATTTATTATATAGGTAGTTTTGAGTATGTGTTACCTATGGTGATGAATGGTAAATGTGAGAGTTTGTGAACTACAAAGATGAAGATAGATAGATAGATAGATAGATAGATAGATAGATAGATAGGTAGACAGACATATATTGATTTCATTAAATGGGAAAATTGGGACTTAGTGGTTTTCCTGAATCTAAGGCTTACTCATAATGAGTTAGTGTGAACTTGGGTCAGATGTCAATTATATATATTATGGGATCTGCTATTCATGGTCCCCTAGGAGATCACGAACATTTTGAGATCTCTATTTTATCTGTAAAATAAATTCATCTGGATTGTTATCATCAAGGACATCACAACCAAAAGGAAATATTATAATTCTTATTTTAATTTACTTTATTTTACTATTTTGGTCACACCCAGTGATACTAAGGGATTGCTCCTGGCTGCAGAGTCAGGGAGCGATAGCACAGCGGGTAACATGGCATGCAGCCAACATGGCCAACCCGAGTTCGATTCCTCCACCCCTCAGGGAGAGCCTGGCAAGCTACTGAGAGTATCTTGCCTGCACGGCAAAGCCTGGCAAGCTACCTGTGATGTATTCGATATGCCAAACACAGTAACAACAAGTCTCATGATGGAGATGTTACTGGGCCGGCTCGAGCAAAATAACGGGAGGACTGTGACTGACTGACTGACTGACTGACTGACACATATGGATCATATAGGATGATGGGGATCAAACCCGAGTCAGCCGCATGCAAGGCAAATGCCTTACCCACTGTGTTATCACTATGACCCTGCTATTATTCTTTTTACTAAAGATGGTAGCACTGTAGCACTGTCCTTCAGTTGTTCAATGATTTGCTCAAACGGGCACTTGTAATGTCTCCATTGTGAGACTTGTTGTTACTGTTTTCTGCATAGCGGCTACACCACGGGGAGCTTGCCAGGCTCTGCCATGCGGGCCGAGAGGGATCCAGGAATCGAACCCAGGTCGGCCGTGTGCAAGGCAAACGCCCTACCCACTGTGCTATTAAAAATGGTAGCATTACAAATTTGGAATTTGAATGAGTTATCAGATTTATTAGTTTCAGGGCTTTTCCTGGTCTCCAGCATAGCATGTGTGGAATCAGATTATACATTTCTAAAATGGGATGATGACTTTTCATGTACACAGATTTTTCCCTTTAATATCCCCAAGCAAATATAAGAGTTAAACTTTTCCTTTTGTACATTCTTGTGAGAGAGTAGTAACTGTCTTCTCCATATTCAGATTCATTTGCAAGCATCTAACATGTTATACCATTTGATGGGCTATAAGGCTATTCACTCGGACTCTGTATTTCAAACTGAAGAACCACAGAAGCATAAATAGTCTATTACCATTAAAAAGCAGAAAAGTCAGTTGACTAAAGACTTATATTGACACAGACCTACAGCGCCACCTCTTGGCTTGTGGAATAATAACATCTACAGAGTTCTTTATCTTTGAAGTGTTTTTCTTCAAAATGAATAGGCCAGGTATGAGACGATCAAATTAAAATTAAACTCACACATGTTGAAAAGTAAAAATATGCCCAAAGACAGTTTGTGATTCAACTTAATTCTGGATGTCTCTTCTATAATATCTGACATTCACCTTATTTTAATAAAACACTAAATAAACTGAAATTATAGAAAGATGGGATTCCAGAACTGTGTAGTCTTCATATAAAAGCATAACCATTTTTTATATGCATATAAAATTCAAAATCACAGTACATTTTATATTCTAGAACTCTCTTTTTCCAATGTTCAGTTAGTCCAACTTTTTGGTTTTTTTGGATAGCTTTCTTTAATACAAGAATATTAAGAGCTCTTTGTTTTCACTATTTTTATTAGAAAGCTATTGAAAATCAGTGATAGTTCTCACACTATCACTGAAAGTTGTATTATTGAAGAAAAAATCAATTTTATTAATAATCCATACTTTATGCAGTCTGTGAAAAATTAAATAACTTACGATGCTTACAGAATCTAAACTTGACAAAGAGCCTTTTTTTATTTCCTTTGTCATTTATCTAAGAAATGTATTTACTTTTTTCATGTGATAAAATTTCTCATCTGTGAAAAGATGTGATTTCCTTGAGACATATAACACCTGCATTGTCCTCCCCTAAAAGTGGTAGGACATGCGGGCCAAGAGGGATGCAGGAATCGAACCCGGGTCGGCCGTGTGCAAGACAAACACCCTACCCACTGTGCTATTGCTCCAGAAGAGACATACAGATTGTTTTGGGGCTGAAGTGATAGCACAGTGGGTAGGCACTTGCCTTGCATGCGGCCGAGCCGGGTTCAATTCCCAGCACCCCATATTGTCCCCCAAACACTGTCAGAAGTAAATTCCTGAGTGCAGAGCCAGGAGTTATCCCTGAGCATCGCTGGGTATGATCCAAAAAGAAAAAAAAAAGGCAATTGTTCATTGAAACAGCTTAGAGCAAGTGTAGAGACATCTTTAAGCCCAACCAAAGAGGATAGGAACTCAACTGGGCTTCCCTCAGATGGTCTAAGTATCACCCCCGGAGCAGAAGTAAAGTGTTTTAAGTGAACAAACTTGAAACAGCCTTTTTTGATGATAGAGAAAGTCACAAGACTTCAATAAGGTTCACAAGCATGGTCTTGAACAACAGTCAGAAAATTATCTACTTAGGACAATATTCTTGATAACTTTTGGCATTTTCCAAAATTAAAGAATCTTACCTCTATCTTTGTTTTTAAAAAATGCTGTGGAAGAATATATTAAAGAAAAATTACTTTTATAGTCTCCTCTTGAAAGTTAACAGGAAAAAAATTTAGAAGACTGGATCTTACTTTCTAGTGAATTTTGAGAGTGCATGGGGGATAAGTATTGGAAGTTTTGAGGAGGAAAACAGTTCAAAACAGTTTTTAAAAATACCTTTTTACCTGCAAAAATGTTTTAGTGTATTGAACACCTGTAAAAATCCCTAACCCATTTTTCATATCAGTCCATTGCCCAGACTGGAATATAGGGTTATGTATAATTCTCCCTGTTCTTCAACTCTATCCAGTGTACCACTTCCCAAATCGCAGAATCTCTTTCTTCCCACAATCACTCCTTTGCACAAGTGACTTATATCACCAAAAGAGTTCCTAACCAATTTCTTACTATCTTGATCCATTTTTCTTTCGATTACCAGCTTTCTCTCTCTGAAAATGCAAATTAAATCATGTGATTTCCCTGCTAGAAATTATGAAGCCAGAGCAAAATCCAAGTCTTTTAACAAAGTATTTAAGGCTTTCCAATTTGACTGAAATTCCTGTCCAGCCTATTTCCTGCTTTACCACCTCCATTCCTCCTAAATATAGGCTCTCTTTTGCCACATATTATTTTGGGTTTGGTATCTGTTTACGTTTTACAGTCGATTCTTTCTATTTATCATGTTCTTTGCTTCCATTGCTGGGAAAGGTTTCTTTTTTAATTTAAGGTCCATTTTCAATATTACTGCCTCAAAGGAGCCTTCTTTAAAGTTCCAGGGAGTTGAAAAAGTTCTTCTTTGCCTTGTGTACTGTACTCTACATTTTTTTTTGGTTTAGGTTACTTATTTATTTTATAGCTAGAAGATTATTGCTTCATGACTTTTCTAGCATATTAGTCTTCCTTCCATAAACCATGAGCTTCATAATACAAAGATCTTGACAGATATTTTTCTGGATCACAATCTTATCATGCACTGTTCCACAAATGTTTGCTGAAGATTAAGCATGAATCTATCACTGTGTTAGATACTAGTGATTCAAAGATTAGCTTTAAATAATGCCTATAGTAATCTCACTCAAGGTCTGTCTCTTCTGCATTCGGAATATTCAAACAGATCAGAGAAATAAGATAAGAACTTTATGTGCTCTACACTGACTGAATTCCATTGGCATATGGTAAAACTCCAAATTTGGTACCCCAGAGTGAATGGTAAAAGTATATTTTCTTTAATAGGTGAAACTGCACTTTTACCCTATGGTCTCGTTGCTAGCTACAACAGATGCCATCACCTACATCATCATCTTGATTATCATCTGTAGTGATTTAGATTTTTTTTTTAATTTTGAATGTACTATCTTATGTGTTTTATACATACTCTCCATCAAGACCTAACAAGCACTGGTCTTGATTCTTAGTGTCTGTGGAATAAGTAATCATGGGATGGACTTAGCATTTAAAATAGAATTTTTGTTCTTTATGTTTTGGGCCACTCCCAGAAGTACTCCAGGGCTGCTCCCAGCTGTGTACTCAGGAGACCATACAGTCCTAGGAATCAACTCAAGTCTCCTGCATGCAAAGCGTGTGCTAATCCCATTGAGCTATGTCTCCAGTGGCTGAAATGAAAATTTTAAGATAAATACTTTTATGAAATCAACATCATCTTTTTATTCTGTGCAGTTTGCTGTCATACAATTAGGCATAAAGACCCAAAATTACATTTCTCAGTTATCATTGATATTGTGAGACAGAGTCCCCCAGTGAAAGCACTTGCATGATATTTAAAACCAGAAGAGAATGAAAAGTCATTATTATCCACGGGTATCCTGTGAATATAATATTCGGTGTGCATGTGCAATGGCCAGTGTGCTGGGAATGAAATCACTAACAGAGAGCACTATCACTCGTCAAGGCACACTTCCCTCTGATAGCCTTTCCTGCCTCCATGTTGTATGACTCTCTCCCATGTACATTACATGTGCTTGTGTATGGCTGCATTTGGGGGGAAACACTCTTTTTAATTCTAGACTCCAAACACTAGATCTGTACCTTTTGACCTCTGAGTATACTTTGTTTCATTTTAATCTCTTGTGCACTCTGCTTGGGGAGGAACTTTGGACCCTTCCTTCCTCTCTGTCTCTGTTCCCTCTGAACTTTGGTTTTTGGATTTCTCTTGGGTTCTTTTAGCTCTTCCTTTATTGTCTCCTGCATTAGCAGAACTCAGACCTCATCAATGTGAGCCTCTCCACTTCCTCCAATGAAACTACTTTCTTTCTTTTTTGTTTGTTTCTTGTTATTGTCTTTTCTCCCTTCAAGATTATTTCACCAATAGAACTAAAAGAACTTTGATTGTTTGGTATGTGATTGCATGCTCCCATGCTTTCCTCCAATATAAAAGTAAATAAATAAATAAATAAATAAATAAAAATAAAACGGAAGCAAAATTGCCTCAATTTTCTACTTACATGTTATAATGTAATATTCTGTAATATGTATTTTCACACCCTGCTGGTAGGAATAAAAATATTTGTTGAAACACTTGGAAGAAGAAATTTCAGGATTTAGTAAATATACACTAGATTCTAATACACACTACTGTTCAATTCACATTAGACTCTGTATGAGAATGACCAAGACAGCAATTCTTGCAAAAATTCCAAGTAGGAAACTACCTAAATGCCTATCACTAATAGAATAGATATGATAATTGTGTTTTTTCCGCGCAATAGACTAAAGTGAATTTCAGCTATGAATATGAACAAATATGATTGTCTTGGGAAAAATGTTGAAAAAAGAATCAAGGCACAAAAGAATGCTTACAATATAATTAGATTCATATAAATTTCAAAATGAACTAAATTAAACATATTGTTAGGATACACTTGGTTGGTAAACTGTGGCAAACAAAAAAGTAATTAATGTGAATTTAGAACAGAGTTTTTTCTTCAAGGCGAAGGTGAGGGAGTTGAGTTGTAGATTTTCTGATTCTGATAATGTTCTTCCAGCCGTTGACATGGGAACTTGCTTTAGAAATTTATTGAATTTTTTATTTGTGGTGTGCTTTTTATTTAAATTTTATTGAATCACCAAGAGATAGTTGCAAGCTTTCATGTTTGGGTTACAATCACACAATGATCAAACACCATCCCGCCACAAGTGCACATTCCCCACCACCAATATCCCCAGTATACCTTCCCTTTCCCACCTTCCCCTTGCCTCCATGACAGACAATATTCCCCATACTCTCTCTCTTCTTTTGGGCATTATCATTTGCAATACAGATACTGAGAGGTTATCATGTTTGGTCCATTCTACTTTCAGCACACATCTCCCATCCCAACTGATTCCTCCAGTCATCATTTTCTTAGTGATCCCTTCTCTATTTTAGCTACCTGCTCCCCTTTGCTCTTGAGGCAGGCTTCCAGCTGTGGAGCAATATTCCTGGGCCTTATATCTACTGTCTTTCGGTGTCAGCCTCATGTTATGTTGTTTTATACTCAATAAATGAGTGCAGTCCTTCTATGTCTATCCCTCTGTGACTCATTTCACTTAGCATGATACTCTCCATGTCTATCCATTTATAAGGAAATTTTATGACTTCATCTTTCCTAATAGCTGCATAGTATTCGATTGTGTATATATGCCAAAGTTTTTTTAATCAGTCATCTGTTCTAGGGCACTTGGGTTATTTCCAGATTTTGGCTATTGTGAACAGTGCTGCAATGAACTTATAGGTACAGATGTCATTTCTATTGAACTTTCTTGTGTTCTTGGGATATATTCCCAGAAGTGGTATGGTGGGGTCATATGGAAGCTCAATTTCTAGTTTTTGAAGGATTGTCCATATTGTTTTCTAGAAAGGCTGGAATTGTGGGCATTCCCACCAAGAGTGAAAGAGCATCCCTTTCCCCCCACATCCACGCCAGCTATGGTTGCTTTTGTTCTTTTGAATGTGTGCCAGTCTCTGTGGTGTGAGATGATATTTTGTCATTGTCTTGATTTGAATCTCCCTGATGTCAAGCAATGTGCAGCATTTTTTCATGTGCCTTTTGGTCATTTGTATTTCTTTTTTGAGGAAACTTCTGTTCATTTCTTCTCACAATTTTTTGATGAGGTTGAAGGTTTTTTTTTCTGTACAATTCTACTCGTGTCTTATATATCCTGAATATTAATCCCTTATCAGATGGGTATTAGGTAAATATTCTTTCCCATTCTGTGGGCTCTTTCTGTATTTTGCTCATTGTTTCTTTTGAAGTGCAGAAGCTTCAGACCAATGGAACAGAGTTGAAAATTCTGTCACAGACTCCCATATATATGACCACTTAATCTTTGACAAAGGTACAAGAAATGTGAAGTGGAACAAGGAAAGCCTCTTCAACAGGTGGTGCTGGGAAAACAGGAAAGCTACCTGCAAAAAAATGAACTCTGACCTATGTCTAATGCCAGGCACAAAAGTCAGATCAAAGTGGATTAAAGACCTCAATATCAGACATAAATCCATAAGATACATAGAGGAAAATATGGGCAGAACTCTCCATGACATTGAAGCTAAAATCATCTTTAAGGATAAAACAGCATCGACCATGAAAGTGGAAGCAAACATAAATAAATCTTACTATATCAAACTAAGAAGCTTTGGTGTGCTTTTTGGCCCCAATTTTATTTTCTTAAAGCACCAGTGTTTAAAATGTTGTTCATCAGTATGTTTTAGACATACACTGTTCCATCACAAATCCCTCGACTAGTGTTTGATTCACCTCACCAGTGTTCCAGGTACCCTGTTCAGATCCATCACAGCCATCTCAATAAGCACCTTTTAAAATTTTGTTATCCAAGTTTGGTTCTCATGATTTCAGTGTTGTTGACTCTGTGGTTTGTATATTTAGCACTATTATTCCTTAACATCAGTGATTCACATTAGCCCGGGTTCCTATTGCTTTTCATCTGATTTTTCTCCCCACACCTTCTGCTACCTCTTTTTCCTACTCCTCTCTATACTTTGGAACCAAGGGTGATCTAGACATCACCCCTTTATATCATTGCCTTTCCTTACCCAGTTACTCTAAATACCATGTATATGTGATATCATCCTGTGTTTGTTCTTCTGGAATTCTTCATTAAAACTTCCCAGTTCCATCCACATTGCAGCAAATTGTGTGATTTCATCTTTCTTTCCAGCTGTGTAGTATTCCATTCTGTATGTATTACCACATCTTTATCCACTGATCTGTTATACATCTAAGTTGATTCCAAATCATAGTACTGAGTGCTGCAATGAATAATAGTGTGTAGCACTCTAGCACTGTCCTCCCGTTGTTCATAGATTTGCTTGAGCGGGCACCAATAATGTCTCCATTGCGAGACTAGTTGTTACTATTTTTGACATATCAAATACGTCATGGGTAGTTTGTCAGGCTTTGCCGTGTGGGCGGGATACTCTCAGTAGCTTGCTGGGCTCTCCGAGAGGTGCAGAGGAATTGAACCTGGGTTGGCCTAGTGCAAGGCAAATGCCCTACCTGCTGTGCTCCAATAATAGTGTGTAGACATCCTTTTGAATAAGTTTTTCTGTCCTAGGATATGAATTTTTTCCCCACAGATTTGTTTTGTAACAATATAAAACACATTATGCTTCTCATAAGAATGTGATCCTTTTGAAGGAGTTTGATTTGGGGACCCTACTTGGCAATGCTCAGGGAATACTCCTCAATATGTGCTCAGGGAATCACTTGTGGTAGTGCTCTAGAGACTATTTGATGATAATGTTCAAATTAACATAAGAAAGCCCTTCCTGAGGGCCAACCTAAAAGGTATTCTAACGCCCTTCCTGACTGCCCAAGGGCAAAATACCTCCTAAAGTGTTTTATTCTTTTCCTCAGTCCAAGAGCTATCAACATATTAATACTAGCTATTTTTGTATGGACACAGTAAGAGATAACATTGAGACTTGTAGGGCAGCTCTCCTGGGAACATCTTGCCACAGACACAGACTACAGTGCTCAGGCCAGATTAATCTTTCCTAACCGTAGCAGGGTCTGAATCTTTTTGGATCATGACAGCATTTGTCGATGACCAAGCTCTTGCCTGATATTTAAGCATTATGGCGCTTTAGCCAGGCCCATCTTGAAGCCAGGGTAGCACATAGCTTACCACTTGCCCTGGTTCCATCCAGTCCTTCGTTGGGACCCTGCTTTTGGGGGTGCTAGGAAGTAAAGGCAGCTGAGGCTTAGGTGAGAGAACAGATGCCCAGAGTCACATTGCAAAAGCATGTCTCCTTGTATCTTTACAAAAAGGACATTGGTCTGAATAAACTATTCAAAGGACTTAGAGAGAAGTGAAAAACAATATTTACAAGTCAACAGAGCACAAAGAAAGAAGTTACAAATAAACACAGTGGAATGGGAGCACTGTGATGGGAGCAACCCAACATACCTAAATTACCCGAGGCTCTGTGGGAAGGACAAAACAGTGTTATCCTACAGAAGAAGAGGAAGAGGTGGATGAGGGAGAGGAGGAGGAAAAGGAGGAAGAGGAGGAAGAGGATGAAGAAGAAAGAAGGAAGAAGAAAGAAGAAGGAAGAAGAGGAAGGAGAAGGAGAAGGAGGAGGAGAAGGAGGAAGAGAAGGAGAAGGAAGAAGGAAGAAGGAAGAAGAAGGAGGAGGAGGAGGAGGAGGGGAGGAGGAGGAGGAGGAGGAGGAGGAGAAGGAGGAGGGAGGAGGAGGAGGAGGAGGAGAAGGAGGAGGAGGAGGAGAATAAGAAGAAGAAGGAGGAGGAGGAGAAGGAGGAGGAGGAGGAGGAGGAGGAGGAGGAGGAGGAGGAGGAGGAGGAGGAGGAGGAGGAGGAAGAAAGAAGAAAGAAAAAGACAGAAGAAATTGCTTGCCATAGAGGCAGGCTGTGGCTGGAGGGGGATGTGGGAGATACTGGGAGGGAAAATGGGGACACTGGTAATGGAAAATATACACTGGTGGAGGGATGGGTGTTAAAATACTGTATGACTAAAACCTACTAAAATAAATGAAAAACAAAACAAAAATATGTTATAAAAGATGTGCTTTAATGTATCGTGCTACAATTTATTTGTATAATTACTAAAATCAACATTTTAAAAGGCTTTCCTTTTCTGTTTCTCTTATAATCACAATGAACATCTCTCTATATAAATTTTTACTTCATCTATTTACTTAAGATAGCATATCATATATGCAACACTTAAGTCAAATTCTGGGGCTGGAGCGATAGCACAGCGGTAGGGCATTTGCCTTGCATGCAGCCAACATGGCCGACCCGAGTTCGATTCCTCTGCCCCTCTCGGAGAGCCCAGCAAGCTACCGAGAGTATCTCGCCTGTGCGGCAGAGTCTGGCAAGCTACCCGTGATGTACTCATGTACTCGGTATGCCAAACACAGTAACAACAAGTCTCATGATGGAGATGTTACTGGGCCCGCTCAAGCAAATCGATGAACAACAGGAGGACCGTGACCGTGAAGTCAAATTCTATGCAATTTGTAATGAGGAAAACAAGTGCCAAAATTAAATTTTCCTCCTGAAATCTTCTGCTAAGTACCCTTAGCCAGATATTTAACATATAGAATTTTCATTCTCTCACTAGCATTGACTAGTAAATGCTTTTTTGATAATTTAGCAAGTAATTAATATTAAGATATATGAAGCTGGAGACTTTTAAATATCTCACTGATTTCTATCTTGCCCACACTAAATGCTCAAAAATGTTTATTAAAGAATTGTATAAACCATATTTGAATTGACATGCAGTGCTGAAATTTCACTTTAATAGCATTACTGTAAATTGGTTTCTTGATGGGAGTTTCTGTTCTCTTTCCCATATATTTTTACAAATGACAAATATTATTATTTATTATTCAGAGAAAACTCATATTTCATTTGTTTTCTGGGTATTTTGTCCTAGATAATACTTTCTGTAGTGTTCACTGAAAAGAGAGAGCATACTTATTTATTTGGTAAGAATAATCATTTTCAAACTGGAACCTCACTGATCACTTAGATTATGTGTCACAGATTAAGCATTCTACTAGTAGCTAATAGTCACTATAAAATATAATCAGATAATGCCACAAAGAAATGTTCACAACATCTATATGTGTGTGCATATACATGTATATGATTCTATGTAGAATAGATATCCCTAGTGTATAGTTTTTTGTATAATACATCTTCCAGTTCTTAGGTGAATCTTGCTCTATATGTACAGGAATTGAGAAATGATAGAACAATAGACATGATATATAAAATAGTATCTTTTTAATATATTTTCCAAAAGTTATATAAACTTATGAATAATAGGAAAGGTATTAAAATTTATATTCCTTTATGTTTTTTAAAAATTAAGTAAGTTTCCACATTTAAAACTGAGTTTCAAGAAGTTAACTTTTTTCCTATGAAGGTAAAATGGTTCTGGCAGCATACTTCAATGAATGAGATAGAGTTCCTAAGCTGAATAGTTGGAAAGAATGCAACAATGTGATAGGTTTAAAGAGTTGATGCAATTTTACCAACATCTAAATACATATTCACTATTACTATCACTATCACCCTGTCGTTCATTGATTTGCTCAAACAGGCGCCAGTAACGTCTCCATTCGTCCCTGTCACATGCTAGTGTAGCCCAATGACATACTAGGGCTCTTTCAGGGTCAGGGGAATGAGGACCATCATTGTTACTGTTTTTGGCATATCGAGTACGCCACAGGTAGCTTGCCAGACTCTGCCATGCTGGCGGGATACTCTCAGTAGTTGCCGGGCTCTCTAAGAGGTATGGAGGCTTTTGGAGCAGCCTCTAATCACCTTTACAGGTGTTCCCAGTCAGGCATATATGTGGGCATGATACTCTCCGTAGCCTGTCAGGTTCTCTGACAGCGAGAACTAGAGAACAGGAGGTCAGGCTGCATGCTTTCGGGAACTTGGTTTTATAGTCTCTGGATCCTGGCCATTGATGCGGTTATAGGGCAGTTGGTGGGTGTAACTGTCTAGCTACTGGAAGATGAAGGAATCTGAGTGGAGGAGGCCCAGTCCCAAACCGAGAAGGCTTAGAGATCTCAACCCCGGGTCCTGCACACCTGGGCTCCTCTGCCGGTTCCTTCATGAGTGAGGCTCGTCCAAGAGTGTGGAGAGTGGTCTCAGCATGGCTGTGGCTGGGTCTCGGAGGTCTTCAGCTGTTGGAGCTCTGCTCAGGGCGGAGAGGGAAGCTCAAACCGCCCTCTTCCAAAATACATATTAAATTTAAAAATCTTTTACAGGAGACAGAAAAATAGTACAAAGGATAGGGTTCTTGCCTTGAACACATCCAACCAGAGTTCAGTCACAGGCACCCCATATGGACCCCTGAGCCCTTCAGAAATGGTACCTTAGCGTAGAACCAGGAGTAAGCCCTGAGAAGAACCAAGTGTGACTCAAAAATAAACAAACAAAAACAAAAAAATATTTAATCCTTATATATGCATGTATTTTCACTAGAAGGAGATTCACATTAAAAGCCAACTGCTTTGTTAACCAGGTTACACAAAGTTCAGTTGTTCAGATAGTTCACTACAATTTTTATTACTTGCCAAATCTGTTCTGTATTGAATATTTAACCAATAAATATTTGATTTAAAAAAAGTTCTCATGTTTAATCTTATTTGAACTCTCTGTAACCTACAAATTGTTGACTGCTTCTTTGAGCTATTTAAAGATTCTGCCCTTAGTTTTCTTGGGTGTACATTCTGTTTTTATTATATTTTTTAGCCACTCACCCTATTTTTAAATTATTCTCCAAGCATCTTCTGTATTTGTTCCTGAAGCATTATTTTTAGCTTTCTTTTTTTTCAGTTCTTATCTATTTCAACCAAATATCCTTTCCCTTTTAGTGCTGTATTTTTAACCATCACCTATAATTTCTATTCTTAATTTTTTCCCTCTAATTAATAAATTTCCTGTGAAGACATCATCAATCTGAAAACTTTCTTTTTTCTTGTTTTTGTTATCTTAAATAAGTCAATATCATTATTTCAGTCACACATGTTGAAATATAGACACAAATCATTTTCAACTATTCTCTAACTTTTAACCATTTTGATACTTTCTTGGGGTAGCTTTTCACTATTTTTGACAGAACTGAAGGTATTTCCTTAGCAAGTCCTTTGCTTCACCCTACTTCTGAATTATACCCAGAGTACTGTGCAGCATAAATTTGATACAATATCTTATTTAATTGAAAATCTTTGGTGGAGTCTTATGTCAGATTCAATCTTTTATGATCTTGCCTCTTTCTTTTTCCACCACACACACACACTCACACACCACTACACTCTCTCTCTCTCTTCTCTCTCTCTCTCTCTCTCTCTCTCTCTCTCTCTCTCTATGTAGCATACCTTAATGGGTGATTTCCAAACTTCATCATTGTCCCACATTATTTCATATTTCTGTATTTTACATGACTTGTTCATATATTTCTTCCTAGACTGTTCTTTCTCCCTCATCTCTAGCTGATAAACTTCTTTAAGAATTATTTTCCAACTGCATATTAATCACTCATCTTATAACAGTGCCTGACACATGTTGCATGAAACATTATATTGTGATTTATTTGTTATGTACCTAATGTCCATAAAACAAACATCCTTGAGAAAGGGGACTATTTCTCAATCTTCTAGGGCTCAATCCACAGATCCACTTAAGTACCAAAACAAATAGATGAGTGAATGAATGGATTTCCAAAATATAGGTATAAAAGACCTATATTTCTAGGTTACCTAGGTGGCTTATTCATGTTTTATCCTAACTCTTATAACTAATGTTCAAGATAGTGTTAAAATGGTATTTCAGTTAGTTTAGGAAAATTAGAGACAAGACTCTTTTTGATAAATTGCTGTGTCTGAAATCACTTGACAGCTGTATAGCATTATGCAAGTCACCTAATTAGTCCAGCTTTCTCATCTGTAAAATGAAAATCATAATAGCTAAGTTGGTATAAAGTGCTCACTCAAATATGACTTAAATATGATATATATTAATTTACCTCTCATAACATTCTTGACGTGAGCAGCCTTCACTAATCATGCTCCACATAGTCATTCTTTCACGCAATTTCCTTTATCTTATTAGTATGCCATCCCATTGACTAGTGTCCTTGTTCACTTGGTGCATTATGGATATCACTGCTATGTTGGTAAAAATCTAAAGCAAGAGACTAGAAAAATAGTACAGGTACTAAGGTACGTGGTTTACATGTGACTGACCTGGTTCAGTTCCAGGCATTGTATGGACCCATGAACATTGCTAGGTGTTAACTAACCACCTCCACCCCCACCCAAACTCACACAATGCCAAATATTAAGAATGAAACTAAAAAAAGATATCATACTTCAAAACTCTATTGCAGATTATTATTTCACACATTATTTAATCTCTTATTTCTTTAAAGGGAACTTACTTACATGACCATCTAGTTCTGGAAAGAAGACTAGGAGATGGAACCCTGAAAGTACATATACCCATTTAAAACTTAACTATGGAGAAAATAAAAGGAGACAATATTGGGTGGGGAACTGGAAGTTTTCCCCAGTGCTTCATAATGCTGTTAGGAAGATTTAGAGTGAACATCTGTGAAATAATTTAAAAGTGCCTGTCACACAGTGTGCACTCCATAAATATTATCTATTAATATTATTTTTATAGTAAAGGAAATTGAGATTTAGGGAGGTTAAATAACTTGCCTTGAGGACCCACACTGAGTAATTGGCAGAATAAGTATCTAAGTATAAAGATTTCCAGCCTTCCTTTCTTACATCCTAAAATATGCTTTCCACTTAATGGAGTTTGGAGAAGAGAAAACTGTTCTGTTTTGTATTCTGTAATTGCATTTGTTTTGCTGAATTAATCCTCTGTGTTCTTTAAATAGCTTATAATGCCAATAGGCTTCATGGAGACTCAAGGCTTTTCCTTTTAATTGTCTCAGAAATTACATTGAATATAGTTTTGATTTTGACAATGTCTCCTAAATAAGATCACCAGAGTACCTGGGAAAGGATTTTATATACTCATTTAGAGAAAGCCGGAGGTTTTCTGGCGTGTTTGTGTTTTGAATACTCTGTCTATAGTATCTAAAAGAAGTTTAAGAAACTCCAATCTACTTTTAAGGCATTGTTGTTGTTGATGGTGTTGTTGTTTTGCCAAGTGTTGTGGGTTGAACAAAACCTACGAATGTGACCTTGCTTGGAAACAATCTTTGAAGAAACAATTAAGGATTTTAACATGGAAACATTCTGGACTAAAGAGTAGACCTTAAATCAAAGGGCTAGTGTTCTAATAAGAGCCAGAAGTAATGAAAACATAGAGAAAGAGAGAAATGAAAACAGTTGATTTACACAACCAGAAGGCATGGAAGCTACCAGAAGTGTGAGGAGGCTAGGAATAGATTTCCGCAAAGGTTCCAGATGAATAACATCAGTCCATCCTGATGACACTTTGTTTTGAATCTTGATTTCCAGAACTGTCAAAGAATCAATATCTTTTTTAAGTTTTCAGTTTGTGGTAATTCTATGGAAATCCTTGAAATTGAATATACCTAGGGAAGATAGATACCTAGGTAGATACCTAACCTATAAAGTTCTAAATGTAAGAGGCAAGGTGTTGTACTCCAACAGCATCTGAAGACTAGGAAAGAGTGAAAAACAATGAGAGAAAATTGACAGACTGAGTTGAAAATTGAGTTCATAGAGTATCGAAGTGAGAAACTCTTGTTTTGTAAGAGACTCTCAGAGACAACCAGATAAAAAGAGCCAGGGGAGATGTGTATATGGTTCCAGGGACCTCATTACAAAGCTGCAGGATAATCCTCAGAAATAATTCTGGCTTGAAAACTCTCACCACTAACTGTCCTATGATATTTGTCAATGACCTGTCAGTAATCTAAATCACAAATGATATTTGTGTTTAATTAAGCAGAAATAATGTCAACTTTCATCATTTAGAAGAGACTAGACTTACATCTACAGAGCCCCATCTATATGATTTGTCTCTAGAGGGAGCAAAAATGATCATGAATGTCACTGCATAAATATCTGGCTAATGTGACTTCCCCAGTGAAAGAGATGTTCTCTACTCATTTTATGCCAAAGCCTTATATGTATTCGTTCTGTCAATAATTGTAATTATTGGTACCCTTGACCTCCCAAGGTGTTATTACTATTGTTAAACTTCCACATCAGTTGTCTGGTTTGATCTTGACAGTAGTCTTGTGTGGTAGACAGGGTAGACTGTTATGATCTTTAGTATTTTTTTTTGTTTTTTTAACCTAAATTTTATTTATTTTTGTTTAGATTCTATTGAGCTATTAATGATTTAGCAGACTATAAATGTTTGTAAATTTTAGAGGTACAATATTACCACAGCACACCTACTTCCAAAATGCCAATATTCCTACACCATTGTTCATAATGGATCCCAATTTTTAAAATGAAGAAACTGGAAATTCTGTGACTTCCTCCAAGTTATAAAGGCAGTTATAATGCAGTTATTGTTAAAGTAGCAGGACCACTGATTCCCTCTTTCGGGATTATTTCTATGTTCATCAACTTATTTACCATTTACTTTAGTTACAAGCCAACATTTGCTGAGTATCAATATGCCTGATGCTATACTTATTGCACTACAGAAAAGGGATAAAAGATTTAAGGGGAAATCCCTGATCTCAAAAATATCCTAGTTTTCTCAGAAACACAAAAATACAATAATATAAGCAACTGTTGTGAGAAAATGAAATTTATATATCAAAAGCCTATGACAATATTAATAACAAGAATATGTTTTCTCTGTATTAGGGATCAAACCCAGGGTCAGGGATCTACACATTTAGGTCCTTTATCACTAAGTTATTTTCTCAGTCTATAGCAAGAGTTTTTATGTGATGTAATATAGGTAATTAAATCTTTTCTTCAGGATCTACCTATTCTTATATGTGGTGTGTGAAAGAGTAAAAATAAGGAAACTGGAAAAGCTAAGTAGGGAATTGATTTGGAAAAATAATGCAAGGAACTAAAGAATATTTTGAGGGGTTGTAGTATTCCTCTCACTGTCCTAGTTGTTTCATACAGCTACAAGACCTAAAATAGTGCCAGTTGATATTTAAACCAAAACATAGGGCCACATGGACTGGCACACAGGATTAGGAAAGATTAATTTTTGGTTTATAGGGCACGTGCAGCTGTGATCAGGGTAAACTCCTGGCTCTGTATTCAAGCATGACGCCTGGCAGGCTTGGAGAACAGTATGGGGTGTCAGGGATCAAAACAGGAATGACTGCTTACAATGTATACTACTGTTAATGCCAGAAATTCCCATTACAACAGCAATTACAAGTATTTCCATTTAAATATTTTAATAAAAGTAACTCAAATAAATGGCACTTGATATATTCTAGAAATATAACTGCAAGGTATTTTCATATATATGGAGGTATATGTTTCTCTAGAAACAGTCAAACTAGAGGTAAAAGTGATGAAATGTGATTGTTTTCTTTTTTTTTTTTTTTTGACAGGCACCCCAGCCTTCTGCCTTGACAGACACATTTTTTTTTAAAATTAATTAATTTATTTTTTAATAGTGAGGCACCATGAGGTACAGTTGTAGACTTACACATTTTTGTGCTTGGGTTTCGATTATACAATGATCAAACACCCATCCCTCCACCAGTGCGCATTTCCCACCACCACAGATCCCAGCATCCCCTCCCCCGCCAGCCCCTATCCCACCCTGCCTCTGTGATAGGGCATTTCCCTCTCTCTCCTTTTGAGTGCCATGGTCGGCAAAAGAGGCATTGAGTGGCAATCATGCTTGGTCGACAGTCTACCCTCAGCATGCTCTCCCAACATGGGCGGATCCTCCCAATACCCTTTATTTGGTGTACCCTTCTCTTTCTGAGCTCCCCCTTCCCCTAACATGTGTGGTTGTCCTCCGGGTCATTGAGTAAAATTCCTGGTACTAATCTCTGCCATACTTGGGTGTTAGCTTCCTATTTTGTTACTTTATGTTCCCCAGATGAATGCAATCTTTCTATGTCTATCCCTTTCTGAGTCATTTCGCTTAACATGATACTTTCCATGTAGTACCACTTGTATGTAAACTTCATGACTTTCTCTTTTCTAACAGCTACATAGTACTCCATTGTGTAAATGTGCCAGAGTTTCTTCAACCAGCCATCTGTTCTCGGGCACTCAGGTTTTTTCCAGATTCTGGCTATTGTAAAGAGTGCTGCAATAAACAGACAATTGCAGATGTCACTTTGGCTATACTTTTTTTGCTGGGTCAAATGGGAGCTCAATTTCTAGTTTTTTGAGAATCATCCATACTGTTTTCCAGAAGGGCTGAACCAGTCGGCATTCCCACCAATAGTGAAGGAGTGTCCCTTTCTCACCACGTCCGCGCCAGCACCGGTTGCTTTTGTTCTTGTGGATATGGGCCAGTCTCTGTGGTGTGAGGTGGTACCTCATTGTGGCTTTGATCTGCATCTCCCTGATGATTAATGATGTGGAACATTTTCTCATGTGTGTTTTAGCCATTCGGATTTCTTCTTTGTCAAAGTTTCTATTCATTTCATCTCCCCATTTTTTGATGGGGTTGAATGTTTTCTTTTTGTGGATTTGAACCAGTATTTTATATATCCTTGAAATTAACCCCTTATCAGATGTGTAAAGTAAGTAAAGTAAAGGCCCTCCCGTTGATCATCGATTTGCTCGAGCGGGCCCAATAACGTCTCCATTGGAGACTATCAGATGTGTAGTTGGCGAATATCCTTTCCCATTCAGTTGACTGTCTTTGTATTTTGGTCACTGTTTCTTTTGAGGTGCAGAAGCTTCTTAGTTTAAGATAGTCCCATTTATCTATCTCTGTTTTCACTTGCTTGGCCAGCAGTGTGACATCTTTGAAGACACTATTAGCTTCTATGTCATGAAGGGTTTTGCCAACATTTTCCTCAATGTATCTTATAGATTCCGGTCTGATGTTGAGGTCTTTAATCCACTTAGATCTTGTTATTGTTTTCTTATGAAGTTTGTTCCTCGATGTCAGGAAGCCAAAATAGATCTTATCTGTATTTGAAATCAGTTACACTATTTCATTTATTTGAAAATTAGGAATACTCTCATGTTTCTTTAAATGCAAACCCATGTCAATCAATATTTTTTCCAGTCTATTCATAATCAGGTCGTATGTGCAAGCCTGTTTTGGTCCATGAAAGTAGCACTGCAGCACTGCCCTCCCACGGTTCATCAATTTGCTCGATTGGTCACCAGTAACATCTCCATTGTGAGACTTCTTGTTACTGTTTTTGGCATATTGAGTATGCCACAGGGAGCTTGCCAGGCTCTGCCATGCGGGCAGGATACTCAGGTACTTGCCGGGCTCTCCAAGATGAACAGAGGAATTGGACCTGGGTCGGCCATGTGCAAGGCAAACGCCCTATCAGCTGTGCTATCGCTCCAGAGAAAGAAAGAAAGAAAGAAAGAAAGAAAGAAAGAAAGAAAGAAAGAAAGAAAGAAAGAAAGAGAGATAAATCAAGATATGAAACACTGATAACAGTTATAGATGGCAGTTGTTTGGGCAGAAGACCAAAGCTTCCTTCCATAGGTACTCAAACTTCAGTTGGTCATAAACGTAGTGTTAATTTGCTCTGTAACCACTATATGCTATTTTTCAGTGGCTAATTTGAGATTTGCCTTGAACTTGGAAAAATAGATGTTTAATAAATAGCTAATAAATGTCCCTGTCACTGTCCTCCTGTTGTTCATCGATTTTCTTGAGCAGGCCCAGTAACATCTCCATAGTGAAACTTTGTTGTTACTGTGTTTGGCATATAGAATCCATCACGGGTAGCTTGCCAGGCTTTGCCGTGCGGGCGAGATACTCTCGGTAGCTTGCCGGGCTCTCCGAGAGGGGCGGAGGAATCGAACTCGGGTCGGCCATGTTGGCTGCATGCAAGGTAAACGCCTTACCTGCTGTGCTTCCGCTCCAGCCCGCTAATAAATGAGTGAATAAAAATAATATAAATATGTGAATGGTAAATTTTTGAATAGTAAAGTAGTTCTGGGAAAAGTAAATTTTACAAAGTTCTTATTATGTAAAATCTCATTTATTTATCTTCTCAGAAAAAAATCTTTGTGAATAGAACAAAAATGTTTTCATTTAGCCACCAATGAAGCTAATCCTCATTAATGGGAGAAATGACAATAGGTCCAAGGTCACCTAATATCAGCAAATGAAACATATACTTTTTTTAAAAATATAATGTCTCTGTATGCTCATTTGACTGTATCATATCATTTCCTGTCTGAGCTAAGATCACAAATACAACTTGACAGTTTAAAATAGAAACATCTGATTCTTTTGACTGAATATCAATAGTTTATAGCCAGTGCATATGAGACCACAGACTGTGTTGGAAGCCTTATCCAGCTGGCTGTTGAACTGCGTCATTTGCTGAGCCTGAGATGATCATGTTGGAAATTTTAGGTGCAAGCACAAAACTATTAATTAAATGCATCTTAGATTTTTGAATGTATTTCAGTGCTACATGATGACACCATATTTTTGATACACAATGGTACCATAGATACACACTGGCACCATATTTTCTGGCTATTTTCTTAGCCTTCCAATATGTCTTGGCAAATTATCAGTGCTCAAAAGAAACATTTGAAAATGGAAGGGATGCTTCAAGTGCAATAATGAGGGTTTAAGGAATCTGAAATAGCAGCCACAAAGAAAATTCTTCTGATAGTTTTTGAAGTTCTTTAATTCTTTAGCAAAAGATCCCTCTTGTAGTCTTTGAGAGACTTAAAGGAGTATTAAAATCAAAGAGGCGTCCTTGATGTTTGATAGGAATTTATATAAAATGTGGTTTTAGAATGATGATGGTGGACTTTTATGGTAAATCAAAGAAAATGAAATACTCCAGTGTCAAGTGAGAAGCTGGGAAGAGACGAGTTGGCAGAAAACTCATTCTTAGACATTTTTTTTAATAAGTCAGTCTTACACTAAGTTAGAGGGGCAAAACTAGTGGCAAAATTTCCAGAGGGTCTTAATATCCTCAGGTTATCCTTTCCTCATCTTCTATCTTCCTAAATATTTCAAGAGATGCTTATATCCCATATCTCATGTACCTCTGAACATGGCTGTAAAGAGAATAGAATTAAAACTCTCTAAATTTTAAATTAAGAGAGGATGGATTTAAGATACATAGCCACATGGAGCTCAATGATCTAGAACAAGTTTTTAGTTTTTGTTTATTTGTTTTAGTTTGCTGGGTTTTGTTACTTATTTTGCATTTGAATTCTCTACCTTTCTTGGTAAACAGTGCTCCCATAACATATATTAATATATTATTTATCATTCTTTCCCTTCTCTTTGCACTTAGAACTTAAATATGTGATTCAATCAAATGAAATACCATAGAATGAAGAGGGAAGTCCACTTAGAGACTTCTGTGGTTAAGAGAAAACTTTTCCTTGCTAGCAATTGTATTAGCAGGTCTGCAACCACCTTGAAACTCTGACAGACAAATCTGAAAAAGAAAATCAAATATATAAAGTCCAACATAATGCTTAGAGGGAAAGACTGCCCTTTCTTTCAGCTTGTAAATCAATGTGTAGTTTTGGCATAACACCACTTCCTCTAGTCATTTTCTTCTCCTCCTCCATAGGGTCATTTGAGGGTGTATAGACAAAAGATAATTAAAACACAAGGCATAAAATGGAATATTTGACACACAGAGATACATATGGTAGATAAAATTTGTAACAAAAAGTCATTTCTTAAGCCTTGTCATCATTTCTATACCCTGAAGGAAAATTGACTCTGTTATTATTTTTTTAACCCTATCTGAAGTGATTTCAGATCATCTTTGTCTCAAGATTTCCTGGGAATGACATTTCTATAATGTGCTCTTGACGGGAACCAAATGTTGTTTTGTTTTTGCCATAGGAGTCACATTCATAAGTGAATTGATTAAAATCCTTTATGTTATCATCGATTTGCTCGAGCGGGCCCAGTAACGTCTCCATTGGAGACTTTGTTGTTACTGTGTCTGGCATATCAAATACTCTCGGTAGCTTGCCGGACTCTCCGAGAGGGGCGGAGGAATCGAACTCGGGTCGACCATGTTGGCTGCGTGCAAGGCAGACGCCCTACCCGCTGTGCTATCGCTCCAGCCCAATAGCACAGTGGGTAGGGTGTTTGTCTTGCACACGGCCAACCCGGGTTCGATTCCTGCATCCCTCTTGGCCCGCATGTCCTACCTTTATGTTATACTGTAACAAAATCCTTGTTGTTATACCACGTTTGGTATAACAAAAGTATTTGCTAATATTGACATCTACAAATGTCAAATATTAATAAAAGTGCAGACAATTTTCTAATTATTTGGGATATTTTCTAGAGTATCTCACATACTGACCTTCCTCAGTGTCAGCTGTGACACACCAGTTACCTGAACAGACTGGACATGATTGTCATCATGGTCTACCAGGGAAAGGATCACCTTTTCCTCAGCACTATCACCTCTACTGATAGCCCAGCTGCCACCAAGCACCTCTTGCAAAGTATAGGGATATTCAACAACCTGCAAAAGTGGTCTGTGTGTTGTTATTCAGGATGCTGAATCACGGACTCTCATGTAAAGAACTGGAAATCACATGTCTCCCTATTTCACATCATATTAAACAAGAGGATCTTTTGGTAGTTTTACCAGTACACTATTTTATTTTTAATTGCTGTTTTCTTTGAGATACCAGAGTTTAAAACAATAGTACTGATGTTATTGTTTTATACTTATAGTTATGCTACAGGAGTCTTCTGCCCCCGCGTCTGGCTGTCCTCACTGGGGCCCCTTGGAGGGAGGTGGGTTGAGTTTCCCTCCCTGCCCCAAGCAGAGTCCTGGCAGAGCCCCGAAGACCTCCAGAACCAGCCACAACCATGCTGAGACCACTCTCCACATGCATGAAAGTACCGGCAGAGGAACAAAAGCATGCGGGTCCCAGGGCTGAGATCTCCAAGCCTACTCAGATTGGGGCTGAGCATCCTCCACCCAGATCCTTCACCTTCCAGTAGGCGGGGGTCACACCCACCAACTGTCCCCCAGTGCCATGTAATCCCATCAACGGCCAAGACCCAGAGACTATAAAATCCAGATCCTGGAAGTATGCGGCCGCATTTGCGGCTGTGCAATGTTTTATTATCTAATTTTTGCTTTGACAACCTGGCAGGCTACCAAGTGTAGCCTACCCACATGGCAGAGTCTGGCAAACTCCCTGTGGCGTACCCAATATGCCAAATACCAGTAACAATGATGGGTCTCATTCTCCTAAGCCTGAAAGAGCCTTGAATGTGGTACTTTTTATAATCTCAGTGCTAGGATGAAAGAGACGTTACTGGTGCCTGCTTGAGGCAATCGACGAACAACAGGATGATCATGATCGTGATGCCACATTATGCCCTCCACAAGTGTGAAGACCCTGTCACCATTATACTTGACTAGAAGATGCCATGGGAAAATACACTCCTTTCCAATTTCACCATCTTCTTTCTTTGAAATCCTATTTTAACAAAAGTGGTGACATTATGAATGAATAAATTAAAGATAAAATAAACAATTGCCTTTAAGAGTTAAGAATTTCAAATATGGAAATTCTTGAACAGTTTGTATGGGAAAGCTTATTTGCAAAGGATAATTGACAAATTTGTGACAGTTGCAGGGCACTAAATTCAAAATGAGACTTTAACAAAATGAAATATTTATTGAGATAACTACAGCTTGCAACGTTGTGCATGTTTTAGAAACACAGGCTCACACTTCTTCAAGTGGATGTCCCCATTCCACATGGCCTAAGTATACCAATATCCCTCTACCACCACCCACTGGACTCCCTTTTCACATGGATTCCCTTCCTTCTCCTTTGGTAAGCTCTTTGCTGTTGCCACAATTCAAAGAGTTGTATTCATGAGACTCTCACTCTTTCCTTGGTTTGTTTCTCTGTGTACCACATATTCATAAAAGTATCCATGGTTTATTTTTTACCCTCTGGCATTTTTCTCTTAGCATGACTCCCACTCACCAGTTTCATCCATATTGTCACAAAAGGGAACACTTCATGTTTTCTTTGCTTTGTTGGTTGGGTTTATTGGCCATACCCAGAAGTGCTCATGGGTTACTCCTTATTCAAATCTCTGTGCTCAGTAGTCACTTGACTACTGAGGTAGAGTCAGGTGTGTGGAAGGCGAATACCTTGTTAGTATCTCTTCAGTCTAATATTTGATCGTTTCTTATAAGTAAATAGATTCTTTTTTATGTATATGACATTTTTTTACCTGCACATATCACTGAGCACTTGGATTGCTTCCATATCTTAGCTACTGTAAATAGTGCTGCTATGAACATAGGAGTGCATAAATCTTTCTGAATTAGTGTTATTTTCTTTAGCTAGCTGCATAAGAGTAAAGTGGCTGAATCGTATCATAGTTTCTGTTTAATATTTTGAAAAACTTCATTACTGTTCTCTATATAGGATATACCATTTTGCATTCCCACAAAGTTTAATAGGATTTCTTTTACTCCGCAACCTTACCAGCACTTGTGGCATCTGATTCTTTGATGTTTTATTATTGGTGGACTTTTGACTCATGGCCATGAAGGATGACAAGGTATTTTAGTTGGATAGGTATTTTAGTTGGATTTTGGCACAATTAGGGAAACAGCAGACAGAATTGGGCCCACATGGAGGTGGTAGTATGTGATAATTAGACTTGATAAAGCACGAGGTCGGGGGTGGGGGGAGGGTATGGCACTGGTAAGACAGCCCCTGTGTTCCTTGATTCTTATCTGCCTGAAAAAGGATTTCATGGAGGGGACAGAATATTTAAAGAAAACATTATAAAAGTTAGAGTTGGCAACAGAAGAAAGCTAACACCTAGCTGGTGGGGAAGGGGTGGGGTGTAAAATGATTATTTTAAGAAATGAGAAATTATCAAAGACCCTTCCCACAAGTACAAGGATTGAGTTCCAAAAGGGCAGCACTGACTCTGTCATTGTTTACTCTCTCTTTAAGCCTTCAGACTTCCTGTCTTTCCTATTTCTTATTACTCTCTTCCCCTACTGCTAGGAATACCTGGGTTCTGAGGTCCTGACCATACACAGTCACTTCCATTGGTTGTCATGGTAACTATAAAACTGCCATGGCACTGGAGGACATAGTTTTGATTAAAATATTTTAATGATCACATAATGAGGTAGAGTTTGCTCAGCAGTCAGTCATCTGGCATTGATCTGGTCTTGCTCCTCCTGGTTATAGCAAAAGAAGAGACCTTGCAAGGATCTGGGTGGAATCTCCCAATTTGCCTCTTGCTTTTACAAGCAATATGTAGTCAATTTGTTTGTGTCTGCTTAGAGGGCAGGCTGGGGGGCTGGATAGGAAACTGGAGATATTGGTGGAGGGAAAGTCACACTGGTGATGGGATTGGTATTGAATATTGGCTGCTTGAAACAACTATATTCTGAACAATTTTGTAAACCATGGTATTATACTTGTCACTGTCACTGTCTTCCCGTTGTTCATTGATTTGCTTGAGTGGGCACCAGTAATGTCTCCATTGTGAGACTTGTTACTGTTTTCACATATCAAATACGCCATGGGGAGCTTGCCAGACTCTGCTGTGTGGGCAGGATACAATCGGTTGCTTGCTGGGCTCTCAGAGAGGGAAGGAGGGATTGAACCTGGTTTGGCTGCAAAACAAAAGCCCTACCCACTGTGCTACTAATAAAAATAATTTTTAAAAACATTGGGTGGAATCTTCTTAGTGTAAACTTGACTTCAGTGTTGCTCTGCAGGACATTTTGGCTTAAACATTAGGGAAAATTTGTAAAACAGCTATGAGTCTCCCTGTCTTTCTCAGACTCTCATGACCTCACACATACAGTTTGCTACATACCTCCCTGACAGACTCAAACTGGTAACAAAAATTTGGATTATTGCATATTTGATAACTGGATAAGAGGAAGATGTGTAAAAGACTCATTTTATTTTTTGAAAAATAGAGATCCTGGCATAGACCATTCTTACAATTTTAGTTTATAATTATTTCTTCTTTCAGTTCTGAATCTCTTTTCCTATTTTGTGGTTAAGTCAAGTAGATATCACCCTTGAGACTAGACTATGGGATGAGTTAGGAAAGAATTGACAAATAACAAGATAAATGAACTGTTTAGAGATCAGTCAAGGATAGAAGTATTTAGGTTTTCTCTCTATCTTTGTTTTTGTCAGTTTTTTGGGGGAGGTAGTTTACACCCAGTCGTTCTCAGGGCTGACTCCTAGCTCTGTACTTAGGAATCACTCCTAGCAGCTGCAGGGGAATTTGTGGAGTGCTGGGGATCAAACCTAGGTAGGCCATGGGCAAGGCAAGATCTTACCCACTGTAATATTGCTTAGACCTTGGGCTCTCTCTTTAAGAAATGTAGCATCAACAAGTTAGTGATTAACTGAGACCAAAACTGAGCTGTGACAACAGCTTGTGAGTATAGTATGAGGAGGTTGGGTTGGAGAAACCAGATGTTTCCCAGTTTGCTTTGTGAAACCAAAGCCCTAGAGAAAGTTTGAGGGAAAGCCACCAGGGACTACTAGCCTGTGACAATGGTTGATTGCCTTGATAATAATCTTTCCTCTCCACAGAAGTTTCCAATGATAGGAAATGTGGAAACATAAAGACCATTTGCTTAATCAAGCCCTCACTTAGCTAAGCTGGGAACAATGTACAGACTATTTGTAAGCCTCTATTGTGAGCCTCTGAACTTCCTAAAGATTGGGGAGAGGGATGTGGTTATCCGGTCTGATTTCAAAACACTTTCTGCTTAATAACATCAGGTCTAGATTCTTGTTGAAAATTCTCAGTAGAGACACACATTAGGAAACAATCCCCATCTCCACATTAAGGAAAGGGTGCTAATAATCCTCCCATTATTTATTTGGGACAGTGACAGTTTTATCTTACTTTATCATAGCTTTGGGGCTTTAAGCAATATTTGCTCTTACTAAGTTGAAAATATATGTAACCTGGCCAGTCAGTCAGGAAATGAACCACTTCTAAAATTTGGTGACATAAAATTGTATTAGTTTTTACAAAGACCATCTGTGACTGAGGATAGGTAAGAGAAAAAAAATAAGTAAAAAATTATCAAAGAAAAGAAGCTAATAAATAATAATAACTTACCACTTGGAATTGGCCAAGGAGTAGAAGATGAGCTTCACACAGTAGCTTAAAAATACAACATTCCTGGCCACCCCCACAGGTTGACATCTGAGAATCTGCATTTATCATTATCCTCTTGGTAAGAACAGTCACTTGCTGGCCATTGGAAGGGTATCATAGGGCAGATAACTGGTGGGGAAAATTGCCATCTTGTCCCTTTCAATTTAGATGTTTTTGAGTTTTGTGTCCACTACAGTTTTTCCAATGCCTAGAAACTTATCCTGAACATAGTGGGTATTCAGTAAAATACCTGCTAAGTGGTTTCATTTAAGATTTTAATAGTCACTCTAGCCTCATCCCCTCTTATATTTATGCTGTACTCCAAGCTCAGTTGGCTTCTTTCCATGAGCTGAGTGTCCATTGTGCCTTTCAGAATATTTTTCTTCTGAAATATCTTCTGTCTGAATTGTCCTCACATGACCCTTTTTATAATACTTTGTGACCCATTCTGTATATTTTTGTTACAGCTATCACTGACACTACACCATTTATATAAACATTGCTGCACACATGGTATGGAACCAGGATTTCTTACTGGACATGTGAAGTACTTTGAGCCAACTACCCTTGCCCCTGTCACTTCTGAGTAGAACAGCTTCATGTAAGTTCAAATACACTTCAGTAGGTGTGAAACTTTGTCACCCTTACAAAGACCACAAGGGATGTAATATACCACTAAGAAAGATAGTTTAGATATTAGAATGCAAAGGTTTTGCAAAAATGAACCCAAGAAAGAATAATATAACAGGAAAAAATAGAATAGACATCAAATATCTGACAGCTGCAAAAAAACAAAAACAAAAACAAAAAACAAACCACATGCCAGAGTCTTTGAGACATAGGGACTACATGGGCAAAACAAAACTAGAATAGAGAAGTGTCAGAACTTTATATTTCAAGGATACCTTCTGATAGTTATGTAAAATACCCCAGCCCCTGATCTTCATGTACCTATTGAATGTTGATGTGCTTTCTAACAGTCCTTTAAGTCTCTGTCAACATTAACAATGGCTTACCTGTTGGGACCCTGCTGGGGGCTGAGGAGCAATGTTGTCTTGAATATATGTCTTGACTGTGAGACCACTGATGATTGCCCTGGTGACCTAAAGCTTGGAAAGTTCCTCTGTTTTTGTCCTTTGCCTTTAAATGTTTGTCTGTCTCATTTTGAGTGGGCGGTGAAGTGTCAATCTGATTGGCTTTAGACAGGCAGGCATAACTTGCCAGTACCCCGCTTCATAAACCTCTATTTCTCTCGTGTTCCCTCTGGAAGTTGAAACATTAAATATCACAAAAGTTCACTTGATTTCTATGTATGCACAAACAAAAATTGTGAGCCACAGCAAGTCCAACAGGATAAAAAAAAAAAACTCATAACAAAGTTTCCCATCTTTCTTATACAGGCAGGTAGATTAGAAAAGGACACCCTCCCACCCAGACCCCCACTCCTACCCCCACCCTGCCATCAGGGCAATACATTTCTGGGAAGTAATAAAGGCACCAGTTCTAAATCTGATGCACCTTGTGAATACAGAAAGCCAGACATGATAAGACCTTCTCCAGCAGCATACCCTGAGGAGTCTGAACTGGTCCCCTCCCTACAGAAAGGGCCTGAAGGAACCTTTAATTCCTTCCTTTAATCTGATTTGGGCTGGAGTGATAGCAAAGCGAGTAGGGCTTTGCTTTGCACACAGCCGACCTGGTCCGCCCAGGTTTGATTCCTCCGGCTCTCTCAGAGAGCCAAGCAAGCTACCGAGAGTATCTCGCCCACACCGCAAAGCCTGGCAAGCAACCTGTGACGTATTTGATATGCCAAACACAGTAACAAGAAGTCTCACAATGGAGACGTCACTGGGCCTACTCGAGCAAATCGATGAACAACAGGAAAATAGTGCTCAGTGCTCAATCTGATTTGCCCTCTCTGCTAGCCCAGACCAGAACCCACCCTCCAAGAGAAGATCCAGCAGGCACAGTTCAAGAAAAGAAGTTTTCAAAGACCACTCCCAAATCTACCCACTTAGCAACAACCCTAGCAATGGACTCTTATCTAGCTAGAAAGCCCCACATGGTGGCAGCTTGAGAAACCCTATAAAAGCCACATTGAACAAAGGGAGGGTGTACATATACTGTCAGAACCCATGTGCTGCTTGTACCCATGTGGCTGAGCTTATGTGGCACCTGAATCTCTCCTCTTGAGATGTGTACTTTCATGCTTTCATATCTAATTCTGGGAGGGGTGGTGTGCTGGTGGTGTAGGAACTCTCTCAGCCCTTTGTGGGCTTTCTCTTGATTACATTTCTCTTTGTCTCATTTCCCCTTCCCCTGTCCCTTTCACAAACCTCCAAATAGAATCTGTTTTACTTCACTGATCATCAACTTCTGAAATTCTTTGCTGTGAGGTGAGACAAGAACCCCGAAATCCTGGTTCCCAAGTAGCAAAGTGGCAGAGATGGATAGGAGAAAGCGACCTTCTCTCTCCTCCTTGCTTCATATAGGACACCCATGCGGTCCACTGACATCATTTTCTTTAAAGATAGACTGCTAAAAAGTAACAATCAGTAACAAACTTCCGAAAGACTTTTATATGAGATAAAGAAATCACATTAGGTTACAGGCAGCCTAAACAGATTGATAACAAATGGTACATTTCCTTTCAAAGGAGTCACCTCCTTAAAATTTCACTTCCTGGTAAAAATGCACCAGTCTTTGCCTTCAGCATTGATTTCTGGGAAATGATGACATAAAATACATGCTGACTTTCAATGCTAGTAATAAGGAAAAAAAAGTATTTCCAACTTAGAAGTAACTTGGTAAAGGAAACTCAAATTGTTAATGATACCATGTACAATACAAAACTATGGGAAAATACTAAAGAAATAAAGATGCAATGACATCAAATTCTACTCAATATAGATTAGAAATATTAATTAGAGAGAGTTGGAGATATGGTTCAGTCATAGATTTTTAGACCTGCCGGCATAGGGACACTATGGTCCCTGGCAACACCCCACATTACTGTTTATACTCAAAGAGAGATACTACCATGTGTACAAACATCACAACCAAATGTGCAACCTGGAACAAATACTTCAGCCCAAACTGTAGGAGCACTTCAACTTCAGACTTTGAGGAGCAGTCTGAAGATATACTTCAAAGATAATCAATTTTATCTACCTTGTATCTAGTATTTTCTTATAAAATTATGTTTGAATAGCAGGGTTATAGGATAAGAAGTATGAAAAGTATGTGAGAAATACTGGTATAATCTAGATATTCCCAAAGTTATTTCCCATGATATTGATTCTTACCATGGACAGCTTCTAGAATTTTTGGTTCTGTGAGTGTGTGTGTGTGATATGGATATCACTGGAGTGATAGCACAGTGGGTACAGTGTTTGCCTTGCACGCAGCCGACCTGTGTTTCATTCCCAGCATCCCATATGGTCCCCCAAGCACCACCAAGAGTAATTCCTGAGTGCATGAGCCAGAAGTAACCCCTGTGCGTCACCGGGTACAATCCAAAAAGAAAAAAATATGGAGGTCATTTGGGAGAGGTGTTTGTTTGTGCAGTCTCCTATCTTTTTTTGGGGGGGGGTCTGGAGTGATAGCACAGTGGGCAGGCTGTTTGCCTTGCACTCAGCTGACCCGGCTTCTATTCCTCTGTCCCTCCTGGAGAGCCAGACAAGCTACCGAGAGTATCCCACCCGCACAGCTGAGCATGGCCAGCTACCCGTGATGTATTTGATATGCCCAAAACAGTAACTCTCACAATGGAGACATTACTGGTGCCCGCTAGAGCAAATCAGTGAACAATGGGATGACAGTGCTAGGACAGTGCAGTGCTATAGTGTGTGTGTGTGTGTGTGTGTGTGTGTGTGTGTAACTTTTTGCAGTGAATTTAAATTCTCTAGACACAAGAATTAGGTGAGTCAGGGCATTGGCTTAATTTTATGTCCTATATACTTAGAGAATAGTTTGAATGATTCAGTGAAGAATCACATGAATATAGCATTGTAGTCTACCAATGTTAATGAGTAATAGATTCTAATAATAGATGGGGGAAATAAAGTTCTATTTCAAACTGAAGGCAACCTCATGTTAATATCCAGCAATATCCTGACCTGATACTCACCTGAATAACACAATTTTTGCCAGTGGGCCACTCAACAATAGAGATATTTAGACTGAGTTGCAGACACCTGGCCTACAAAATAATGGAATGTCGTGGTTATGCAGGAACAGAGTAAGGATTTTAAACTTGAAGTACAAGGGTAATTTTAAATGAAAACAATACATTCCTTTGCAACAGAGGGATCATCTAGTCTGGCTACTTAATGTTCAGGCTTGCTTTGCCAGGTTCTTTCAAAGGACTTCTTACCTTTTGTTCTTTTGGAAGTTGGTGGGCTGGGGTTTGAATCTTGGCTGGGCAGACAGAATATGTACAATTTTGACCACAGAGCTTTCAGCTCCAGAAAGGGCAAAAACTTGGACAAATTCAACAGGCAGATGATTGCTTTTGGTTTTATTCCAAGTGAGAATGAATGCTTAAATTCTAACAGAACTTAAGCTGTCAGATAAGAACTACACAAGGTAGAGATACATTGATAAGATAACTACATGGTTCAATTATAAGGTCTCAAATAAGAATATAAAACATTCTTTTGGAAATTAAAATAAACGAAAGTTACAACTAATCAGTTTTTCTTTTTTGATGTCACCATAAAAATTACCAGTGTTTCTGCATCAATCAACAGAATATAAAGCCACTAGTTCAAAAGCTTCTTGATTCCAAAATTTACTTTCTTTATATCTTCTATACTTGCATAGATATCATTCTATGTTATCTTGTCTATAATCTGTTGATATGTCTGTTTGATGGGGGAAAATAACATGGCTGAGTACTTTGAACCAAATATATGCAAATAAAATGTTAGGGACCATCATTTATCTATGTTTCTATTTTGTGTTTTCTTGTACCCATTTAATCTAGTTATCTTTATTTTTTGTATCAACTTATGACATTCTACCTATCGCTATACAACAACCATTAAGACTGTTTTTAAATTTTAACTTAAAAGATTTTTTAAAACAAAATGTATAGTATTTAGAAAGTATGTCATTTACTTTAAATTCTCTCTTACTAGTAAATATTTAGCTAGATGACTGTGCCGCATGTATAGTAGAATAAAGCATTGATTATCTTTTAGTTATGTAGTTACCTACCCTAACCTTATTTTGTAACTTGAACTGCTCTCGTCCGGGATCTGGATTTTATAGTCTCTGAGTCTTGGCCGCTGATGGGATTACACGGCGCCAGGGGGCCAGGTGGTGGGTGTGACCCCCACTTACTGGAATTTGGAGGATCTGGGTGGAGGATGCTCGACTGCAATCCAAGTAGGCTTGGAGATCTCGGCCCCGGAACCCGCGTGGATTTGTCCCTCTGCCAGTACCTTCACGTGTGCGGAGAGTGGTCTCAGCATGGTGGTGGCTGGTCCTGGAGATCTTCGGCTGCTGGAGCCCGGGTCGGGGCGGGGAGGAAAGCTCAACCCGCTCCTCTCCAAGGGGCCCCAGTGAGGAACAGCCAGGCGCGGGGGCAGGAGACTGCACTGTTTCTCATCCGGGAGCTGGATTTTATAGTCTCTGAGTCTTGGCCGTTGATGGGATTACATTGTATGATGGGAATATAATAAAGCAAGTTTGTAAGTTTGTACCTATCTCATGGTGATTCATTAAAATAAAAAAATAAGGGGGGCATTCCCGGCTTGTCCTTCATGTCCTACCGAGGTCACAAGTTGCCTCCCATGAGCGGCTCTCTGGCACAGCCATGGCTTCAGAAACACAAGGACTTAATGCAGAGTCTGGCAGCCTATGGCAGAAAAGTGAATGGACTATGTGTCAATCCATGGCACCATGCCTGCCCGGGAGGGAAAGGGTGTTGTTCCCTTCTGCCTTTTTCCCCCTGGACAGCAAGATGGAGGCCGCCACAGAGGTTTTTGGAAAGCCAGGTATAAGCTGGAGGTGACAGGGCAACTGAAACCTCATGGGAAGGGGGTCATTCCTGGCTCATCCTTCATGCCCTATAGAGGTCACTAGTTGCCCCCCATGAGCAGCTCTTTGGCACGGCCATGGTTTCAGGGCCACAGAAACCAATCTCATAATTATCTGGCTCTCGGCAGAAATAGTTCCAGGCTTATTAAGTAAAATATCAGAAATCCAAGATTGTGCGGCCACTATTGTGGCTGTGCAACATCATTTGGATCTTGCAACCAGCTGTAGAAAACAAATTATTTCACAATGCCTTTTCAGCAGGTCTGGTTTTGGGGTGTAAACTCTAAACAATAATGGTTCATCTTTTTGTCAAAACAATGAATCTAATCAAAGTAGATAAAGTGTTAATTAGAATTCATCTGCCTCACAGGCATTGGGAGGGGTGGGAGGGAGTTTATATTGGGGTTCTTGGTGGTGAAAAATAAGTACTGGTGAAGGGAAATGTGTTTGATAATTGCATGACTGAGACTTAAACCTGAAAGTTTTGTAACTTTTCCCACAGTGATTCAATAAATAAAAAATAAATAAATAAAAATATATAAAACAATAAAAATAAATAAAAACTTAATTTTTTAGAAAATTTTTGGACCAGGGAGATAGCTGAAGGAGTTGGAGCGCATGCCTAGGATGCACAGGGCTCTGGATTGAGCTCTGGTTATATGGCCTCCTGAGCACTGCTAGTGACCCCCAGTTCTACTAGGGAGTCTCTCTTGCCTACCAAATAAAACAGACAGGTAGCACACAAGATTTGGTCTTTGGAGTGTTATTCACCAATCTGTGAGGTAAAGAATAATCTGGTAGTTTTACAATCCACTTAAATCTAAAACATTTATATTCTAAATCTATATATGAAAAGTTATGTGATATGATGCATTTTTCTAGCTTCTATTTGAATTTTAAGTTGTCCTCATTTAGTTATATGCATCATATTTCTACATATTTTCATTTTCAATAAATTAAAGTTATTGCTTTATATTTAAACTATTGTTATTCCAGAAAAGAAAACTTTGAGTGTCATAGTGCAATCCATTCGTTCTTATCATGGTGGCCCTATAAAAACTGCACATATTTTGAATCCTTTAGTTCTGGTTAATACAGTCAACCCTCACTCAGCTGAGACAGGTTCCTAAAACTGCAACTCTGAGCATAGTGGTGTATAAGGGAAGCCAGTCTTGGAATAATAGTAATTTGTTCAGCATCAGTCAAGATTTCATTTTCTCATTGAAATTATAATGAAACAATATTGAATGGAAAAGTGTTTTTGGAGGACCTGTTAGACTTTCATATTTTTTTCATTTTGTGATTATTTGCTTCCATTCTTATTGGTTTGAAAACAAGGTCTATTTAAATACTGGATCTTTTCTTGGGATTTCACAGTTTCATTCCAAGATGAAGGTGGTAACTAGTTGCCATGGAGATGATTACCAAAACTCCATTGAGGTCTGTGATTTCTAGTGGGAAATGAACATCAAGAACAAATGAATTTTTTATAGCACTTTTAAATTTCAAAGTTAACCTTTAAACTGACCCTATTGTATTATCAGAGGAATTATCTAGTTGTAATTACTTCTGCTGGTAATGAAAAGTTGTTGGTTATTAATACTAAAGCTGAGCTGTTTGGAACACAGTATTAGACATAGCTATAGGCCATATCCTCTATTCAAACCACAAAATGTCCCAGGAGACTGAGTGAAAAGAACAGCTTCTCAAGGTTTCTGAATTTTGTTAGGTACTTTTGTAAATGGAAGATAGAACATGTAAATTTAATACTTTGCCTCATGACAGTCCATTCTAGTGATTTTAAGGATAGATTAATGTAAAACTGCTGCACAGGTAATTAAAATTAGATTCAACTCTTGATTCTGTTATAAAATCCCCTTTCTCCAAAGTTGTCAAATTTAGCAAATATAAGTACAGGATACCATATACATTTTAATTTTACATAAACAATAAATGATATTTTATAAAATGTATGTCCACTGAAATATAATGATAAAAATTATTCATTGTAAGTCTGAAATTACAACTTAATTAGTATCCTATATTTTATCTGTCAACATCATACACATGCACTTTCTGAGACTCAATCTTTTCATGTTTGATTGGTTTGTATCTAAATAATTTCTAGCTCAATAAGTTTTTTAAGTGTAGAAAAAGCTAACAGCTATAAAAATTAATCTCAGGCTCCTAGTGGCTTACTACAACACATGGTATTTTTCTTGCTCATATCACATTCAGTGGTACTCAGCTGCTTGCCTCTCATATAGAAGATGTAGGCTATTTTGTTGTCTGACTTTGTCATTTTAAAAATCTGCTTTGAATACTTGTTGTTACTGTGTTTGGCATATTGAATATGTCACGGGTATCTTGCCAGGCTTTGCTGCGTGGGGCTGGAGCGATAACACAGTGGGTAGGGCATTTGCCTTGCACGCAGCTGACATGGCTGATCCGAGTTCGATTCCTCCACCCCTCTCAGAGAGCCCAGCAAGCTACCGAGAGAATCTCGCCCTCATGGCAAAAGCCTGGCAAGCTACCCGTGATGTATTTGATATGCCAAACACAGTAACAAGTCTCACAATGTTACTGGGCCCGCTCAAGCAAATGGATGAACAACGGGAGGACAGTGACAGGACAGTGACAGTGTTTTGAATACAATTGTGTAAACTCAAAAGACAGCAGCGATCTATCTCTCCCACTGCCAGAGTTCAGTAGTCTCCAGCTGCTTCCCCCCCCCTGACCCCCCCCCCCCACACACACACAGGAAGGTCAATGGTGATGGGCAAGCGAAGAAAGGAAACAAGGGCCAGGCTGGTTGGTGTCAATTGCAGTTTATTCCAATCTCATCTCCATTCACTCCCATTTCTCTCCCTCTGCTTCTCCCCCAGCCCACTGTTACATTCCAGATAAATCCCCCGCCCGCGCTCCCATGAGGGGTTGGGGCTTAAATAGATGTGGTCACAATCAAAAGGGTTAAAGTTCTTTCCCTTAGCCAATTCTAGGACAAATTCTAATTTAGAAGGTCAACCCACTCTAGAGTGGAATCCCATGGGTTTGTTTCTCTTCTCCTTGTCCAACAAATATATCACTTGATCACTTGACATCCCTTTACTCATCGAATTGCCGGAGTGGGTGCCAGTAACTGCTCCATTTGTCCCTGTCTCATGCTAGTATAGCCCAATGGTGTCTGCTCGCTCCAGGAAGACGAAGAGTCTCAAACCGATCTTTCAGGGTCTTGACGAAGAAGTATGACCATCTTGTAGGTGGGCAGTCACACGATCTTTTGACCTCCGTGGAATCCAGTTGGTAACAGCTCTAATCCAGTGGTCGTCTCCAGTCGTATTATGTGTCCAGCCCATCTGATTTTTGACACCTTGGCAAACAAGACAGAGTCCCTGATTCTTGATCATCAACGGAGGTCGGAACTCCGGATTCTTTCTCTCACTTGAGTGAATCGTGATACTCCAAGCATAACTCTTTTGATTCCTCTTCGGGAGACCCAAATAGCGTTCTCATCCTATTTACGTAGGGCCCAGGTCTCTGAGGTGTATGATAATGCAGGAAAAACAGTGGAATCAAAGAAGTGCCCGGAGCCAGAGGTTCTTCGTCCTCTTAGCTATTTCTTCAATGCTATTGAAAGCATTCCAAGTCACTCTCTTCCTCCTGCGCAATTCAGGTGTCAGGTCACTCGTCATGTTGATGTTCTGACCTAGGTACACATAACTGTTGAATTCAGAGAGAATGTTCATTCCATTGAGAGTGAATGGAATGTCAGGATTGACATCATTTATCATAAACATTGTCTTCATTAGATTCAGCTGTAGTCCAACATTTCCACACTCACAGTTGAAGTTGGCCAGCATTTGTGCCGCTTGGCTAATGTTTGGTGTTATCAGAATAATGTCATCAGTGAAGTAGAGGCGGTATAGTTGCCGAACATCTATCTTTACTCCCATTCCTTCCCATTCCAGTTGTCACCTGACGTTCCCGATGGTGGCACTAAAGTTTTGGTGAAATGGTATCACCTTGCTGAACCGCACTCTTGACATAGATGATCACTTCCTTGTAGAATGGTGAGATCCTGGTAGTGAATCCGCAATACAGCTCACAGAGGATCCCGATAGATTGAATTTGAATGCCCTGTTTGGCTAGGGCTTTGATGACCACTTCAGTCTCAACAAAATCAAAGGGCTTATTTAAATCAATGAATATTAGACAGAGGGGCATCTTGAACTCCTGAGAAACCTCAATGAGCTTGGTTATTGTGTGAATATTGTCGATGGTGCTGAATCCTTTTCGGAACTCAGCTTGTTCGCATGGTTGTCCTTCATCTAGTGTTCTGCCAATCCTATTCAGGATGACTTGAGTGAACAGCTTGTAGATGACAGACAGCAGTCAGATCTGCGACAGTTGCCAATGTCGTGGATGTCTCCCTTCTTGTACAGTAGAACAGTCCTGCTGGTTTTTCACTGGGATGGAACCTTGTAATCAGACAGGTATCATGTGAAGAGCTGAGCCAGTGTATTGATGAGTACTGACGGCAGATTTTTCAGGTGTTCAGGTCTGACCTTGTCTGGGCTGGGTAATTGTTCACTTCTTTACCGAGGAAATGGCGTGTCAGATTTCGGAAGGGAGAACTTTGGGAATGACATATCCATCCTGTGGAATTTGGTATGTGGGCAGGTGGATGTGGCTATTGAAGAGATCCGAGTAGACATCATGGATAATCTTCTCCATTGCCCTTCTGGAAATGAGATAGATCCATCAGGACATCAGAGGGCAGTCATCTTGCTCTTGATTGTTGATTGAATAGGATGTGGTCAATTTCATTCTGGAACCATCCACGGGGAAACTCCCACATCCAACATTTAGATTCGGCTTTCTGGAATTGTGAGTTACCATGGATGGTCTTATTAGACATGATGAACTCAGATAGTCTCTTACCCTGTTCATCCATTCTAGGACATGCATCCCAATGTGGAGTTCTTTGGCTGATCTTCTTGGTCCTATCTTGGCATTAAAATCACTGACAGTGATTTTGTAGAAGCTATGGTCTTCTTTATAGAACTTCTCCATTTCTTCTTCATCATAATTGGATGTTGGTGCATATACAACAAAGATAGAAACTGCCGGCTGTAAGTCACATCCATTCAAGTGTAATTGTCTGATTCGGGTTGTTAGGTATTTGAATGAATCAATGCTCATTGTCAAGTTCGTGTTGCAAGGACGCCTACACCACCAACACCTCTTTTGTCACATGTTCTGAGGAACAGATCTTCTCCAGTGTCAACAACTAAGTTATGTGGTTGATCCCTTCTCATCTCTGTAAGACCAATGATGTCATACTTGATCCTTCACACTTGTGCCATCAGGTCCTCGATGGATGCATCTGATGCCAGCATATGTGCATTGAAAGTACACACAGTCATTTTTGTCCTTCGTTTTGGCAGCCTAGTTGGGCCTTGAGATTTTATCAGCCTCTCCTTCCTCATCCTTCTTAATGCTGCCATATTGGTGGCTCTTTCAGGCTCATGGGAATGAGACCAATTGTATTTACTGTTTTTGGCATTGAATGAGACCAGTTGTAGTTACTGGTTTTGGCATATCGAATACACAACGGATAGCTTGCCAGGCTCTTCCGTGCGGGCGGAATACTCTCGGTAGGTTGCCAGTCTTTCTGAGAGGGATAGAGGCTTTTGGGGTGACTTCTAATCATAATGTTACCTCTAATCGGTTTGAGGCCCTTCATGTTCCCGGAGCGAATGGATGCCATTGGGCTACACTAGCACGTGACAGGGACAAATGGAGACGTTACTGGCACACGCTCGAGCAAATCGACGACTAACGGGAAGTTAAGTGATTAAGTGATAAGTTTTTGGCATATCAAATACTCCATGGATAGCTTGCCAAGCTCTGCCATGGGGGTGGGATACTCTCGGTAGCTTGCCAGGTTCTCCGAGAGGGATAGAGGCTTTTAAGGTGGCCTCTAATCACCCTTGAAGGTATTCCCATGGTTCAAACCATATTTGAACCCCTTCAAATCTGGTGCGGTAATTTTGGAAGAGGGGTATTAAGTGTCTTATGATGTGTCGTGAAGCCTTCGATTAGAGGTGTGGTCACAAGCAACAAGTCACATATGTGTGGTCACATAAGTGTGGTCACAATCAACAGGGGTAAAGTTCTTTCCCTCAGGGGGTACTTCTTCTAGGTCAGATACCCTCTCAGCAGGTGACCCACCCAAGAGCGGAAACCCTTGGGGGTGTTTCTCCTCTCCTTGTCCAACAAATATGTAAACATTCATAATATTATTCATTTTGTATGGACACAATAAGAGATACATTAACCTTATAGAATTGCTCTCCTGGGGCCACCTCGATCTCGGACTACAGTGGTCAGGCCAGATAGTCTTTCCTATCCCTAGCAGGGTCCTAGTCTCATCATTACTTTTGGATCATGACAGCATTTGGCCATGATAAGGCTCTCAACTTATAGTTAAGAATTGTGGCCCTTTGGCTTGGCCCATTTTGATGCCAGGGTAGCTCACAGCTTGCCCTGCATCCATTCAGTCCCTTGTCGGGACCCTGCTTTCGTGGTGCTAGGAATTAAGGGTAACGGAGACTTAAGTCAAGAAAGCAGATGCCCGGGAGTGAATAATATTAGAAGCAAATAAAATCCTAAGTTACAAATCATAATGTTAGCTGTCTTCTTGTATCTATTCAAAAAGGACATAGCTTTTTAAAGCAAACTATTCAAAAGACATAAGGAGAGGAGAAAGGTAATATTAACTTACAATACAAGGTCGGTGTCCTAGAAGGATCTGACCTTACAAATTATCAGAGTCTGATTAGGGGGAAAAGCTGAGTAACTGGTTAGAGAAGAGAAGTGGTTACGGATAAACAATGGAATGGGAGTGACTCAGGAGCACTGTTATGAGTGTAACCCAATAAACCGAAGCTCCTTGTGGCAAGGGAGAAAGGACAAACCAATGTCATCCTACATACAATGAAACAGTAAAATACTAACATTTCATTGATGATAATTGGTCACGTTTAACAACTATACTTAAGGTATTAGGAACTGTTAAAATCACCATAGTCATAGAAAGAAGAAACAGATTCCATGGGTCTCTATCCAGTTTCTGTCACATACACTCCTTTTATTTATCCGTTCCCTCATTTATATGCTTGGAAGTTTTTAACACATTGGACACAAATATTTGTTTTTAGAATGCTTTTTTTTTTGGCAGTGGCAAGACAGTGGGAACAAAATTTATTAAATATACCATGTCAGACACTATGCAGAATGCAGCAGTGTACAGAGAAAGTAAAAGGGTCATAATAGGGTTGTGACATGCTTTCTGATAAGGTTTAATATGATCAAGAAGCTAAATAAAATGGTAGTATTATGCAAAATAAGTCATAGGGAGAGGAAGAGAAATACAATGATTTGAGGCAACAAGGAGAAGTCCTTTAGTAAATAATGATAAGAAAACTGGAGTGGTAGAGCAAAGTAAGTAAGGAAAATGGGTTATAGGAGTTATAGGAAAATGGGTTGAGAAGAACTGCACATTATATTCTTAAATGTGAAACCATTGGAGTATTATACACAAATAAGTGATAAAATCACACTAAAATTCTAAAAGTCAGGTGTTTAAATTATACTTTGTTGAATATATACTATAGATGGGTATGTATATAGAAAGAGCTCAATCACAAGAGTTTTGTAGTATGCCATTTGAGAACTAATAGATCACAGTAAGCACAATGGAGTTAGAATGTTAGCTATATTTTGGATATATTTCACCAGTAGGAAACAGATTTTTCTGGAGTTGCGATGAACCTATTGACATGTACTGAGAAAAAAAATCTGTGGGAGAAATATGTCAGGAGTGTTAGAAATCAGGAAGGTAGATTTTTCAATATTTTTTTGATTAGTGAATCACTGTGAGTTACAATTACAGACTTGCTTGCGTTTCAGTCATACAATGATTGAGTACCCATCCATCAACCAGTGCCCATTTTCCACCGCCAATGTCTCCAATATTCCCCCAAAACAATCCCCCTCCTGCCTCTATGTGTGACAGACAATTTCTCCCATACTCTCTCTCTACTTTGGGGCATTATGATTTGCAATATAGATACAGAGAGGCTATCATGTTTGGTCCTTTATCTACTTTCAGCACATATCTCCCATCCTGAACAATCCCTCCAACCATCATTGTCTTAGTGATCCCCTCTCCATTCCAAGTGCCTTCTTCCCCAGCTCATGAGGCAGGCTGTCAATTATGGAGCAATATTCTTGGCCCCAACAAGTATTTTTATATAACTACTTGAATCTTAACCAAAATTTGAAAGTATTTTCCTACTGAAGAAAGAATAGATGAGAGGTAAGTTATTATGTATTTATTTGGGAAAATAATCTCACTAGAAACCTGAGAACAAATCAAAATTTAGTACTCTACCTCATTAACCATTGAGTAAAACTTTGAACCACCCCCCAACAGTTTATTTCTCACTTTTGTAAGTATCTTCTAGCACCATAGACTGTAGGGAACAAGAATATACTTATTTGCTCTTTCTTTCTTTATCTGAAATTCTGGATCATTCTTATCATCTTTTCTGAAGTCCACTAATTCTATTTTCTTTTAAAATCATCTAAATTAAGTACATTATCTTGTTTCTTGTACTTAAAATAACATATCTACACAGAAGCTTTTTAAGTAGGTTGATATTTTGAGAATCTTGTTAAAAGAATTTTGCACTAACTCAAAGATCTTATATAGCAGGCCTTCCCATGAGTAGTCCTAGGAGAATGGTAAACTCTGCAGAAATCTGTCTTCAGTGTTTTTATTCTTCTGTGCATTTCCTATGTCCCAATACCCAGAGCATCTCTTACCGAGGGTCCTTGTTTTACTCCAAATTACTCTCTGGAAAGCAACTAGTGAAAATAATAATTACTGTTATTGTATTTACTATATTCCAAGTGCTGAGTTAAGTGCTTTAGCAATGTTATTTTGCTGGGTCTCTGCAATGATACCATGAGAGTGTCTTTATTATTAGATTAATGTAAATGATACATAGGAAGTTGAAAAAAAGAGTTATGCTTACGTAGACTGCACACTTCAGTTTGTTGAACTTAAAAGTTATGATTGTCTAGTCACAAAGCTCAAGTACAAAAAAAGCCAACCGCATAAAAAACAATGAAAAAACCTTTCTCAAAGAAGACATATAGATAGCCAGTAGGCATATGAAATAGTGTTCATCATCACTTATTACCAGAGAACTGCAAGTCAAAACAGCAATGAGATATTGCCTCAAACAGTGTAAATGGCATATATCAAAAAGAATAAAATCACCATTTTCTGCAGGGATATGATGAAAAAAGAACATGAAGTCCCTATTGATGGGAATACCATATGATTCAATTTCTATGGAAACAGTATGACGACTTCTCAATAAAATAAAAATTGAATTTCCATATGACTCATCTATTCCACTCATATCTCCCAAGGACACCAAGTCATTCATGTGAGAAGAAATAGATATAGTTCATTACAGTGCTAAGTATAATAACCAAGAAATGGATATTATCCATATGTCCAACAACAGATGAGTGAATAAATAGTTCTGGTGTAAAAATGCAATGAACTACTTGCAGATAAAAGAAAGATGAAATATTGCTTTTTGCTATAATGTGGATGGGGATAGAGGGTATCATGTTAAGTAGAATAAGTGAGAAGGAGCACAAACACTGGGCAGTCTGGCTATATCTAATGATAGGAAGACCTTAAACTTTGACTATAGATCTGCGATTACCGAGCAATAGGGAGAGTGGGAGAGTAACCATAGAAGAACCATGGTGGAAAATCTTTAGCACTAGATGGTGATGCAGTAACTTTTTTCACTGAAGCATAAATGATAACACTATTGCAACTACATTTTTTTAAAAAAGGAAGTGATTAAAGAGTAAGGGGGCAGGACATAGCTTACAAAGTACCCTTTTTGCCATGAGAAGAGTTTTTCACTTTTCTTAGGCCTACATAAACACTGGAAAATTTTAAGTAGGACAGCAAACTCATTTAACTTTTGCTGGAAAAGCCAAGTCAAGAATCAGAAAGAGTAATGGAAATGCAAACGTGAAATAAGGACTGTATTTCTGAAGAAGGGAAGTGGGGAAGAAAGAATGGATAAGAGATGTCAAATGGATGAGATCAGTGGAAGGGTCAATATGCTATTATAAAATACAAGAGGCAGATGATACCTAGGTGTCTAGAGGAGTCAGTTTGGAGAGGAGCAGAATTGGATTGTATTTAGCTGGTGACACGTTCTGTCCACAGTGGAATATCTATGTTAACTAACATAAGTGAGACTGAAGCACATAACAAAAATGTCTAGGTGAGAATAATTAATTGGGTTTCATAGCAAATAAGTGTTTGGAAGACATGTAAATGGACCTCTTTCAGATCAAGAATATGAAGTAAAAATAGATCCTTCCTAATTGATATACCTGAGGACAATTTATGTTGGGGACTTTGAGCAAGAAACCAATAAAGGTCAATATGTGCGTAGGATAACATTGGTTTGCCTATCCTCCCTGGCTTCATTGATTGCTCCCCCAATTATCAATTACCTTTACCTCCTGATCAGACTTGTAAATATTGTTTTTTTCTTCTCCTCAATGTTCTTTGCCTGATTAGTGACTTCAGAGCAATTACTTTTTGCATGGACACAGGAAGACAGTTAAAAAGACAAGCCTATAACTTGCGAGTTAATTGACTCCAGATAATATTACCTCTTGGACATTTGCTCTCTTGACTTAAACATCAGTCGCCCTTACTTCCTAGATCCCCCAAAGCAGGGTTCTGATGAGGGATTGCATGGACCCAGGGCAAGCTGTGAGCTGTGGCATCGAAATGGGCCTGGCGAAAGTGCCATAATGCTTAACTATAAGTTAAGAGCATGGTCATGGATAAATTCTGTCATGATACAAAAAGTAATACTAGATTTGGACCCTGCTGGGGTTAGGAATAATTAACCTGGCCTGAGCACCGTAGTCTGAGTTTGTGGAGAGATGTCCCTGGAAAGTCACTTCGCAGGCCTAAAAGTATCTATTACTGTGTCCATAAAGAATGGTAAATATTAAGAAGTAGAATTAACGATGTTAATTAAGTCATGGGTCTAGGAGAGGAGAAACACACCTTAAGTGCTGTTTTGCCTTCGTGGGCTGCAGGTGATCAGAAGGCTTGAAAAAACATGTTGATTGTGCGTCCCAGGAGGGAGGCATGGTTAGAGAAGAGGTAGTAAAAGTGGTGGCTGAGGAGAGTAGGTAGACAGATTTGAGAGTAAAATGAGGTAGATAGTTAGAGATAGGCAGAGAGGGAGCTGTGGGTAGAGCGAGAGACAGATTTAGCAAGCGAGAGTTGGAGAGAGTTGAGGGTGAGTTGGGGAGAGAGCTGTGGCCAGAGGTGGAGAGAGTTGTGGAGAAACTTTTGGAGAGAGGAGAATGGAATAAATGGCAACTAACCACCAACCAGCTTGTCCTTTGTTCCTCCTTCATTCACCCATTGCAACAGCCATCCACTGGGGAAGAGGTTTGAGAGCACTGTACATGGGCAGTGACAGAGAGCCACCCGAAGAGCCCACAAACATCCTTTAATGAGTAATCCCTCATAGCTCAGCCGGGCAAAAGGAGTTTACACAACTCCATGTTAAGTTGTTTACACAGCCCCGAGCGAAAGGGGGCTTACACAGCTCCGAGGGAGAGGATTACACACATATGTTTAAATATTAGAAAATTATGTATTAAAAAATGGACTGTTAAATGTTTAATTCATCTATCTTCTGAAAGTATGATTATATTCATTTCACCTATACTGCCTTAATTTGACTCCATTTATTTGTTTGGGGGTCACACCCAATGGGGCTCAGGACTTACCTTTGACTCTACATTCTGGAATCACTACAGGAGGACTCAGAGTTCTACATAGGTTGCAAGGGTCTGCTGCATGCAAACCAAATGCCTACCTGCTACACTATCTCTCCAGTACCAAATTTGCTGCCTTTTTTAAAAAAAAATTATTTATTTATTTATTTATTTATTAATAGTGAGGCACCATGAGGTACAGTTGTAGACTTACACATTTTTGTGCTTGGGTTTCGATTATACAATGATCAAACACCCATCCCTCCACCAATGCGCATTTCCCACCACCTCAGATCCCAGCATCCCCTACACCCCCCAGCTCCTATCCTACACTGCCTCTGTGGCAGGGCATTTCCCTCTCTCTCCTTTTGAGTGCCATGGTCAGCAAAAGAGGCATTGAGTGACAATCATGCTTGGTCGACAGTCTACCCTCAGCATGATCTCCCATCATGGGCAGATCCTCCCACCACCCTTTATTTGGTGTTCCCTTCTCTTTCTGAGCTCCCCCTTCCCCTAACATGTGTGGTTGTCCTCCAGGTCATTGAGTAAAATTCCTGGTATTAATCTCTGCCATACTTGGCTGTTAGCTTCCTATTTTGTTACTTTATGTTCCCCAGATGAATGCAATCTTTCTATGTCTATCCCTTTCTTTCTGAGTCATTTCACTTAACATGATACTTTCCATGTAGTACCACTTGTATGTAAACTTCATGACTTCGTCTTTCCTAACAGCTACATAGTACTCCATTGTGTAAATGTGCCAGAGTTTCTTCAACCAGTCATCTGTTCTCGGGCACTCAGGATTTTTCCAGATTCTGGCTATTGTAAAGAGTGCTGCAATAAACAGACAATTGCAGATGTCACTTCGGCTATACATTATTGCCTCTCTGGGATATATTCCCAGGAGTGGTATTGCTGGGTCAAATGGGAGCTCAATTTCTAGTTTTTTGAGAATCATCCATACTGTTTTCCAGAAGGGCTGAACCAGTCGGCATTCCCACCAACAGTGAAGGAGTGTCCCTTTCTCACCACGTCCGCGCCAGCACCGGTTGCTTTTGTTCTTGTGGATATGGGCCAGTCTCTGTGGTGTGAGGTGATACCTCATTGTGGCTTTGATCTACATCTCCCTGATGATTAATGATGTGGAACATTTTCTCATGTGTCTTTTAGCCATTCAGATTTCTTTGTCAAAGTTTCTATTCATTTCATCTCCCCATTTTTTGATGGGGTTGAATGTTTTCTTTTTGTGGAGTTGAACCAGTATTTTGTATATCCTTGAAATTAACCACTTAAAAGATGTGTAGTTGGCGAATATCCTTTCCCATTCAGTTGACTGTCTTTGTATTTTGGTCACTGTTTCTTTTGAGGTGCAGAAGCTTCTTAGTTTAAGATAGTCCCATTTATCTATCTCTGTTTTCACTTGCTTGGCCAGCGGTGTGACATCTTTGAAGACACTATTAGCTTCTATGTCATGAAGGGTTTTGCCAACATTTTCCTCAATGTATCTTATAGATTCCGGTCTGATGTTGAGGTCTTTAATCCACTTAGATCTTACTTTTGTACATGGAGTTAGGCAGAGATCTGAGCCCATTTTATTGCATATAGCCGTCCAGTTTTGCCAGCATAATTTGTTAAAGAGGCTTTCCCTGCTCCACTTCACTTTTCTTGCCCCCTTATCGAAGATTAGATGCTCGTAAACTTGGGGGGGACGTCAGTATATTCAACCCTGTTCCATTGATCTACAGCTCTGCCTTTGTTCCAGTACCATGCTGTTTTAATTATTACTGCCTTGTAGTAGAGTTTGAAGTTAGGGAGGTTGATTCCTCCCATTTTCTTTTTCCCAAGAATTGCTTTAGCTATTCGTGGGGGCTTATTGTTCCATATGAATTTCAGGAGTGTTTGTTCCAATTCTTTAAAGAATGTCATGGGTATCCTAATAGGGATTGCGTTGAATTTATACAGTGCTTTGGTAAGTATTGCCATTTTGACAATGTTAATTCTCCCAATCCATGAACAGGGGATACTTTTCCATTTCCTCGTATCCTCTTTTATTTCCTGAAGTAGAGTTTTGTAGTTTTCTTTGTACAGGTCCTTTACTTCCTTAGTTAAGGTGATTCCTAGGTACTTGATTTTTTGGGGCACAATTGTGAATGGGATTGTTTTCTTCATGTCTTTTTCTTCTCTTTCACTATTTGCATATAGGAAAGCCATGGACTTTTGGGCATTGATTTTATAACCTGCCACTTTACTATACAAGCCTATTGTTTCTAGAAGTTTCTTGATAGAGTTTTTAGGGTTTTCTAAGTATAGTATCATATCATCTGCCAATAGTGAGAGCTTGATTTCTTCCTTTCCTACCTGGATGCCTCTAATATCCTTTTCTTGCCTAATCGCTATTGCAAGTATATCCAATACTATATTGAACAGCAGTGGAGAGAGTGGGCATCCTTGTCTCGTCCCTGATCTTAGAGGGAAGGCTCTCAGTTTTTTGCCATTGAGGACGATGCTTGCTGTAGGCTTGTGGTAGATGGCTTTAACTATATTGAGAAAAATCCCCTCTATCCCCATTGGCTAGGGTTTTCATCATAAATGGGCGCTGGATCTTGTCAAATGCTTTCTCTGCATCTATTGATATGATCATATGATTTTTATCTTTTCTTTTGTTGATTGATTTCCTAGTGTTAAACCAGCCTTGCATCCCCGGGATGAATCCTATTTGGTCATGGTATATGATCTTTTTGATGAGTAGTTGAATTCTATTTGCTAGTATTTTGTTGAGAATCTTCGCATCCGTGTTCATCAGGGATATCGGCCTGTAGTTTCCTTTTCTCGTGATATCTTTGTTTCCTTTTGGTATTAGAGAGATATGGGCTTCATAGAAACTGTTTGGGAGAGTTTCCGTTTTTTCAATTTCCTGAAAGAGCTTGAGAAGGACTGGCAGCAGGTCCTCTTTAAATGTTTGGAAAAATTCGCTAGTGAATCCATCGGGGCCCGGGCTTTTGTTTTTGGGAAGGCTTTTGATTGCAGTTTCTATTTCATTGATGTTAATAGGTCTATTCAGACACTCCAGGTCTTCTTGATTCAGCTTTGGGAGATTATAGGAGTCCAGGAATTTGTCCATTTCTTCTAGGTTCTCTTGTTTCGTGGCATACAGACTTTCAAAGTAGTCTCTGATGATCTTTTGGATTTCTTTCATTTCTGTCGTGATATCCCCCTTCTCATTTCTGATTCGGTTTATTAGGGTTCTCTCTCTCTGTTTCTTTGTGAGTGTTGTGAGTGGTTGATCTATCTTGTTTATTCTCTCGAAGAGCCAGCTCTTGGTTTCATTGATCTTTCGGATTGTTTCTTTGGTTTCCATGTCATTGATTTCTGCTCTAAGGTTTTTTTTTTTCCTGCTCTAAGTTTTATGATCTCTTTCCTTCTGCCTGATTTAGGTTCTTTCTGTTGATCCTTCTCTAAGGACTTGAGCTGTGAGGTCAAGTTGTTTATGTGCACCATTTCCACAGACCTATGATATGCTTGCAGAGCTATAAATTTTCCCCTTAATACAGCTTTCACTGCATCCCATAGGTTCTGGTAGCTCGTGTCTTCATTCTCATTTGTTTCCTGGTATCTTTTGATTTCGTCCTTGACTTCGTTCCTGACCCATTCATGTTCAGCATCGAGTTGTTTAATTTCCAGGTGTTTGATTTGGTTCTCCGTGTCTGTGTGTGATTCACTTCTATCCTCAGTGCATCATGGTCTGAAAAGATGGCTGATACTATTTCTATCTTCCTTATTTTGTTGAGGTATGTTTTGTGTCCTAGCACATGGTCTATTTTGGAAAATGTTCCATGTGCACTGGAGAAGAATGTGTATTCTTTCTTTTTGGGGTGTAAAGCCCTGTATAAATCAATAAGCCCTCTCTCTCCTAGTTCTTCTTTCAAAGCCAATGATTCCTTGCTGGGTTTTGTTCTTGTTGATCTGTCCAGAGGTGATAGGGCAATGTTGAAGTCTCCAAGAACTATTGTGCTGCTTACAATGTCCTCCTTAAAGTCTGTTAACAGTTGTTTTAAATATTTGGCTGTTCCCTCATTAGGTGCGTATACATTTAAGAGTGTGATTTCTTCCTGTTGTACGTATCCCTTGATGAATAGAAAATGGCCTTCACTGTCCCTTCTAGCCTTTTTCAGGGTGAAATTAATGTTGTCAGATACTAGTATGGCCACCCCAGCTTTTTTACAGGAGCTGTTTGCTTGCAGGATTGTTTTCCATCCTTTGACTTTGAGTCTGTGTTTGCTCTGAGTGTTGAAATGAGTTTCTTGTAGGCAGCAGAATGTTGGGTTCTGTCTCTGTATCCATTTTGCCACTCTGTGTCTCTTCAATGGTGAATTGAGACCGTTGACATTGAGAGAGAGTATGGTTATGGGGTTTTGTGTCATGTTTCTGTGCAGGTGTGTTGTGGTTGTAGGGTTTGTCTAGTAGCCCCTTTAGTCCTTGTTTTAGGTTTGGTTTTGACTCTATGAAGTTCCTGAGCTGCTGTTTATCTAGAAAATAGTGTACTTTCCATCTATTTGGAGTGAGAGTTTGGCCGGATAGAGTATTCTTGGTGAAGCATTCATTTCAGTGAGTTTTTTGACTATATCTCGCTACTGTCTTCGGACTTGTAGGGTTTCCTCTGAGAGGTCTGCTGTGAATCTCAGGGGTGCTCCTTTGTATGTGATTTCCTTTTTTGCCCTTGCTGCTTGCAGTATTGTGTCTCTATCGGCAGCATCGATCTTTCTGACTATAATATGTCTTGGGGTGTTTCTGTTGGGGTCTCTTTTAGCTGGCACCCTTCGGGCTTCTTGAATCTGGATGGCTGTATCACGGAGCGCTGGGAATTTTTCGGCAATAATTTGTTTCAGCAGGTTTTTTTCATTGGGATTGTTTCCTTGAGCTTCTGGTAGTCCAATGATTCTAATGTTGTTTCTTCTGGAATCATCTCGTAGGACTCTGATTCGCTCTTGAGCTATTTTGAGGTCCCTTGTCATCGTTTGCTGTTGTCTGTTGGCTTGGTGCAGCTGATCTTCCAAGTCACTGATTCTTTCCTCAGCTGTGGTCGTTCTGTTGTTGAGGGCAGTGAGTGAGGTTTTGACTTCGTCTATGGAATCTGTGATGCGTGCCATTTCTGTGCGGAGCTTTCCAATTTCGGCTCTCATTTCTTGCTGTATTTTGTCAATTGTGCGATCGATTGTTTCTTTCATGTCCTCTTTCAGTTTAGCGGATATGTGTGTGACTGTTTCATCGAGTTGATTGAACATCTTGATGACTTCATATCTGAATTCCTTGTCAGAGAGGTCCCTAAGGTGGCTAGCACCTACTGAGGCTTCTAGATGTGTTTCCTCATGGTCTTCCTGTGGTGGGGATTTGCGTTGTTTCCTCATGTTGTTGTGTATGTGGAGGGGTAATATTTGTTGGTTTGAGTTAACAACCTGCAGCAGCGTGAGCGTTGGCCCCCGAAAATTAAGCCACGCCCACTTTTAAAGCCATGCCCACCTCTGAAGTGGCCACACCTCACGGATACCTGTTTTTGGCCAGGAAGTAAAGACTGGGTGGGGGACAAAGGAGCAGCTCTGATGGGTGGCCGGACCAAAGGGACAGGCAGAGAGATGAAGACCCCCTTTTCCACCCAGCGTTGGGGGCGGGGGGGTGGCGCCTGCAGACACTTGCGTGGTGGGGTTCCAGTCCCAGGTCAGAGGGGAGGCGCAAAGACCGACCTGGGGGATGGGGGACAAGGAAGCAGCTCTGATGGACGGCCAGACCAAAGGGACAGGCAGAGAGATGAAGATCCCCTTTTCCTCCAGCGTCCGGAGTGGCGCCTGCAGACACTTGCGTGGTGGGGTTCCAGTCCCATGTAAGAGAGGAGGCGCAAAGACCAACCTGGGGGATGGGGGACAAGGAAGCAGCTCTGATGGACGGCCAGACCAAAGGGACAGGCAGAGAGACGAAGATCCCCTTTTCCTCCCAGCGACGGGGGGGGGGGGGGGGGGGGCGGGGGCGCCTGCAGACACTTGCGTGGTGGGGTTCCAGTCCCAGGTCAGAGGGGAGGTGCAAAGACCAACCTGGGGGATGGACGACAAGGAAGCAGCTCTGATGGACGGCCGGACCAAAGGGCTCAAACACTTTTTTTAATAAATAAAAACTAATACGATTCTTTTTCTTTTTTCTTTTTTTTTTGGGGGGGGGTCACACTTGGCGATGTACAGGGGTTACTCCTGGCTTTGCACTCAGGAATTACTCCTGGCAGTGTTTAGGGGACCATATGGAATGCTGGGAATCGAATCTGAGTTGGATGCATGCAAGACAAACACCCTTACCCTCTGTACTATTGATCCAGGGTTGGAGTGATAGCACAGTGGTAGGGCGTTTTCCTTGCACGTGGCCGGCCTGGCCAACCCAGGTTCGATTCCTCCACTCCTCTTAGAGAGCCCGGCAAGCTACCTAGAGTATCTCGCTCGCACGGCAAAGCCTGGCAAACCTGGCAAGCTATCCGTGAAGTATTCAATATGCCAAACACAGTAACAACAAGTCTCTTTAATGGCATATGTACATATTATTGTTAAAATTTTTAAACAATGACACAGACATTATACAGAATTTGTCTTCTCTAAGATCACGATCACAATCACGATCATCCTGTTGATCGTCGATTGCCTCGAGCAGGCCCCAGTAATGTCTCCTTTGTCCTAGCCCTGATATTTTTTAAAAGTGCCGCATTCAAGGCTCTTTCAGGGTTAGGAGAATGAGACCCATCATTGTTATTGGTATTTGGCATATTGGATATGCCACGGGGAGTTTGCCAGACTCTGCCGTGTGGGCAGGTTACATTCGGTAACCTGCCAGTTTGTCCAAAGTAAGCCGGGATCTGGGCTTTATGGTCTCTGGGTCTTGGCCGTTGATGGGATTACACGGTCTGGGGGCCAGTTGGTGGGTGTGACTCCTGCCTACTGGAAGATGGAGGATCTGGGTGGAGGATGCTCAGCCCCAATCCGAGCAGGCTTGGAGATCTCAGCCCCGGGACCCGCATGCCTTTGTTCCTCTGCTGGTACCTTCATGTGTGTGGAGAGTGGTCTCAGCATGGTTGTAGCTGGTTCTGGAGGTCTTTGGCTGCTGGAGCTCTGGTCGGAAAAGGGAGGGAAACTCAACCTGCCCCCCTGCAAGAGGCCCCGGCGAGGACAGCCAGGCACAGGGGCAGGAGACTCTGCCCCCATGTAATCCCATAAATGGCCAAGACCCAGAGACTATAAAACCCAGCTCCCAGAAGAGAACAGCACAGAGTCTCCTGCCCCCACGCCTGGCTGTCCTCGTCGGGGTCCCTTGAAGGGGGACAGGTTGAGTTTCCCTCCCCGCCCCAAGCATAGCCCCGACAGAGCCCCGAAGACCTCCAGAACCAGCCACAACCATGCTGAGACCACTCTCCACACACATGAAGGTACTTGCAGAGGAACAAAGGCATATAAGTCCCAGGGCTGAGATCTCCAAGCCTGTTTGGAACGGAGCTGAGCATCCTCCACCCAGATCCTCCATCTTCCAGTAGGCAGGGGTCACACCCACCAACTGGCCCCCTGGCGCCGTGTAATCCCATCAACAGCCAAGACCCAGAGACTTCTCTAAGAAAAAAACTTAAATTTTGGTTGAGATGCAAAAATATGTCATTATAAAATAAGAGTTGTTTAAAAAACCAAGAAATGTTCTTTTACATGGTAGTCTTATATCAACTGTTTCTTAATATCAGGGCAAAGCATGTTTACCTTATGCTAGCTATATGTGCTCATTGTAAAATATCCTAAAATAAAAACCAAAATTGATGAAGAAATATGTCAAGTAGAATCCCAACACTCAAATATTAGTACTATTACCATGTTTAAATATATTTCCAAATATCTTTCTCTGTATTTATATCATATATCCTGGCATAAAATATAGTGGATATGTATTTTAAAGTATTGTTTTTAAGAGATAATTAATATTTTTATCACATTGCCTCCTCGTTGCAAACTGCCAACACTTTCCTTGGCCACAGCAGATCTTATACAGCAGTTGAGTAGATAACACTTCCTGTTTTGAAGTAGCTACTTCTGCTAATCACGGTCATGTTCCTCCCGTTGTTCATTGATTTACTTGAGTGGGCCCAGTAACATCTCCATAATGAGACTTGTTGTTACTGTGTTTGGCATATCGAATACGTCACAGGTAGCTTGCCAGGCTCTGCCATGTGGGCGAGATACTCTCCGTAGTTTGCTGGGCTCTCCGAGAGGGGCGGAGAAATCGAACACGGGCCGGCCATGTTGGCCGCTTGTAAGGGAAACGCCCTACCGCTGTGCTAAAATTTCATTATTATCAGTATTTCATCATTAATCATTAGCATTATTATGTTTCCTGGTTACCATTTTAGAGAAGAAGAATACCCAATTATGTACACACAATATTCCAAAACATATCTAAATTAACGCTCCAATGCATCTACTATGATGAAAGGAACAGAGTTCTTTAGTTATAAATGGTAGGCTATAATGGCAGCTACAGAAAGAAAAAGCTGAACATCCTAGAGACAGAGATCAGGGTGTGGTTTCTCACTTCAGCCGTGACACCCCTACATCAAGTTTATAACAAAAACAGAGACTAACACCTGTGGACTTTGATAATAAAAATGCCAGTGCCTGGGGGAACCAACTACAGTATATATTATATATGTCTCACTGTCCTTTTACTGCATAAAACTACTGGTTGCAGGTGTGAGCCTATAAGAAGAAAAGGGTTCTAAGATGTGTGCTTTTACTTTTCCTACCAAACAATTTAGTTAAGGTTTGAAATCAGATTTCAAATAAAACTTAAAAACTACAAAACTATTGAAATATATATCTTACCTGAATTACTTAATGGCACCATATCAATGCAGAGTATACTCCTTTTTCTATTCTCCACATTTCTTTGTGGACTTTGCACTGACAGACACATTGTTCTGTATCAAGTAGGTGTCCATGCAGGTTGTAGAATTTCTAAAAGGAAATTAAGAGATGATTGGTAGGAGAAAACTGCTAAATGGTGAAACAAAACCAGGCTTTCTGCTCAAAGGAGAAAGAGAGTTTATATATTACTTGTTAGAGTTATTTTATTATTCATTTTAATTAATAAAATACACACCTGAATATGCTCAAGGGACACTTGCAGCCTCATCAAATAGTACTGGGGGACAATAGAACTACAACTGGATATGATATGAGCCCATGTGATGCTGGGCTTTGCATGTACAAAGAATCTGTTCTATTACCCAAGCCGTGCCTCTCACCCTTGACTAGTTTCAGACAAGGATGATGGAATGAGACACAGCTTGAAAACAGCGACAATACTGAAAGTTAGCAACATTCTGGGAATGAAAAATGAGTGTGAGAAGAACTTAGAAGAAATGGAAAGAAATGAGACAATTTAAATATTTAAGTCTTGAAAGTCAAGTAAGAGTATTAATTTTTGGCAATAGGTAACCAGAGTCCATGGATGATTCATAAGGAGGGAATCATATTAGTGGTCTTTGGCTTGAAATAAACCAGATCAAGAGACAAATATTAGTTTAGATGATGTCACATACAGGTGGTATATAAAGAAACAAACCAACACTCAATGCAAACAAACCCAAGGGCTGATGACAGAACTGATGTTCCAGGCTAAGGTTGGTGTGTGGAGTGAAAGAGTTCTTTAGACAGTGATGGAAGGCTATTTGTACTTGATGGGAAGTGTGACAGGTGACATTGTGTCTCTAAAAAACATTTTCACTCTTATAAGAAAGAGAAATAAAAAAATATGATCATATGATTATCATTTTTAAAGAGTGATTCAAGACTAGTAGTATCAATATTACCCAGGAACTTGTCTGAAATGTTATTTCTAGACAGCATCCCAGACCTACTAAATAAGAAATATCACAATGTTTGTGTGTGCCTAATAAACTTCTAAGTGATCATTATGAACACTCAAGAATTAGTCAAACTAAAAAGAAGGGTAAAAGGGTAAAATGCCTTGCCTTTGAGCTACCTAATGAAATTCTATTGCCTTCACATGTTTTTTTGTTGTTGTTGCTTTTTTTTAGATTTTTGGATCACATCCAGCGATGCTCAGGGGTTACTCCTGGAGATTCTTGGGGTACCATATGGGATGCCAAGGATTGAATCCTCAAGGCAAATATCCTACCTACTGTTCTATCTTACCAGCCCATATGTTTGAAGCCAATGGTAATTCATTCATTCAGCGGCGTGTTAACTGATTGCCTTCCTGAAAGAAGAGTGTGTAGAATTGATTCCTGTGTGTAAGAAACATACTAGTGCTCCTTTCTTTTTTTTTTTTACCAAATATATTGCTAATTTTTTTTCCTCTTTTTTTAAAAATTTATTTATTTATTGAATCACTGTGGGAAAGGTTACAAAACTTTCAGGTTTAGGTCTCAGTCATGCAAATATCAAACACATTTCCCTTTACCAATACTTATTTTTTACCATGAAGAACCCCAATAAGACCCCACCCCCCACCCCTCCCAGTCCCTGTGAGGCAGATGAATTCTAGTTAACACTCTATCTGTTTTGATTAGATTCATTGTTTCATTAAAAGATTCACCACTATTATTTAGAGTTTAATCCCCCCCCCAAATCAGACATGCTGAAAAAGCATTGTGAAGTGATTTGCTTTCTACAGCTGGGTTCAAGAATTAAATGTTGGTTTTGGATTTCTGCTATTTTACTTATTGACCCTGGAAGTATTTCTACTGAAAGTCAGATAGTTAAGAAATTGGTTTCTGTGCTCTGGAGTCATGGCCGTGCTGGAGAGCCGCTCGTGGGGGGCAACTGGTGGCCTCGGTAGGGCGTGAAGGGCGGACCAAAACGCCCCCCTTCTCATGAGGTTTTAGTCGCCCCCACACCCCCAGCTCATACCTGCTTTCCACAAGGCTCCCATGCGGCCACCATCCTTCTTTCCAAAGAAGAGAGGGCGAATGGGGCAACACCCTTTCCCCTCCGGGAAGACATGATGACCTGGATTAACACATAGTCCTTTCACTTTTCTGCTCCAAGCTGCTGGGCTCTGCATTAAGTCCTTGTGTTTCTGGGGCTGTGGCCGTGCTCCAAACTTAACTCTGATTTTCCGGGAGAAATGTTGGGTGGTTTACTTCCCATTGATCACTTTGTATATAGAGTTCCATCTGGGGGAGGCGGGATATGGTACCTACCCCATCTGGGACTTCCCGATGATCTCGGCTCTTTTTGGAACCTATTTTTTTCTTTTTCTCCTGGAGCTGTGGGTCCCGCCCTCCATGTGGCCCTTCTCTTCCGGCTGTATGCTGTAAAGATGGCGCTGGGGGGCGGGCTGTGGGCGTGACTTCTGGAATCAGAGGTTACCTGGGAGCTGTAGTCCCGGCAGATTTGAGAAAAAGTTCTAGTTCCCGCATACTCGAGCTGTGCTTGTAGAGGCTTCTGGTCACTGGGGTTCCATCTGGGGGAGGCGGGATGCAGTACCTACCCCATCTGGGACTTCCCGATGATCTTGGCTCTTTTTGGAACCTGTTTTTCTCTTTTTCTCCGGGAGCTGTGGGTCCCACCCTCCATGTGGCCCTTCTCTTCCGGCTTTGCCCCTTTGTTGTTGAATTCCACTTGAGCTATTAAAAAAAATCCCCCAACCTCAAATATTTTTCAGAATAATGCAAGAGGGAAAGTGATGTAGAGCCAAAATTAAGCCACTAATTCCTCCCATCTTCCAGGATTTTATGATTTCCTACTAGAAAAAAGGTTTTCTGCTACACCCTTATTTTCAACGCATACATATGTGTATCCAAATGTTTCCTCATGTGCTGTTATACTCAAGGAGCTATCACACTTTACTTTGGAATTCTCTGGGGGTGGTTTCAGAGCTGTTTCTCAAAATGCTATTGATTCATTGTTCATGAGCCATTGACGAGGAGTAAGAGAGGTATATCCAGACAATTGGGACATGTCCAACCAGTGTATCTATAAAGCTCTTCTTGAGTCCTGTGAAGCCTCAACTATGGTGCTTAGCACATATAGTTGCAAATTAGATGAATTATGCTGGAATCTTCCTTTATTAGGGGAAAATGATATACTGTGATGAGAGCTGAGGAAAAGAATGCCGGTGCCTCTACAATATTCTATCAGTAAAAATAAGTTTCTGTGGTTTTCTGATTCCTTGGATCCTGCCCATATTGTTTCATACACTTCCCGTGAATGCAAAAGAATTTTCTTAGAGTTTGGAAAGAATTCTTCAGGCTAAAAAGACTTCCCTCACTTCATCCCTGATAGTTGATCTTATGATCTCTCAAACACTTCTTGATTATTTTGAAGACTGTAAAGCTTCAGAGTGTGAACGTGTCAGGCACTTGCACATTCAAAGCATAGTGTTAGATTACCAAAAAGAACTGCAAAGAAGTTACCTAAGAACTGGTCTGGAGACTCCTAGCATATTAATTACTTTATTTGATTACTATGATCAGAGTGGCAAGGATGAGGTTGGGATGAAGGGAATCATTTATTTGGAGAAGATTTCTCTCTATATGCTACCTACTTCTGTAAAATAATCTTACAGTATCAGAATCATAGGTGGTGATTCTTTGCAGATTCGATTATATTATGTATGATGGCCTGTTTGGTAGAGCTGTGGGAATTAAAGAACTTAGCAAGAAAGGGGTATGATATAATGAAACCGTTATCTCTCAACTTTGTTCCCTATTTTTTTTTGTGGGACTGTGGCTGGGACAACCACTTTATGATTTTATGTCTAATTCCTTAGTTAGAATATCAAAGTGGAGGGTCCTAGAAGGACTATAATTATGGAAGTATGGAAGAGTAGGAAGAGTTTAGAAGAATTTGTTTCTTTCTGAGTGCATTCTTTCCTCTGTCTCACAATTCCCGCTCATCTTCTTCCTTAAATGGACATCATGGTGAAAGTGCAGCCATTCTCAGATGGCTTGTGTTGCCCCCTTGGAGATCTGATGCTTGGTTCTATAGGTAACCACTTTCCAGTTTTTAAAAGCATTAGTGTCAGTAAGCAGCTCTGTTTCTTCAATCCTAAATCCCAGCTTTGCCAGTTCCATGCTACTAATAATCTCACTTCCTTTATTGATGCCTCTCAAAGGTAGTGATGATAGCTATTTGCTATGGTTAGTGAATGCATTATCTCTATTTTTCTTTTTGGCTTTTTTATCTTCATGCCCAGTATTTCTTAGTTTTATTATAACCACAGGCCCCTTCTCATTTTGTTTCCTTCATGTGTTTTCCCCACATTATTCAAGTCTTTTTGCCAGGACCCCTCCTTCTTTATATTATTTTCACACAATGGAATACATGGGCTGGAGCGATAGCACTGTGGGTAGGGCATTTGCCTTGCACACGGCTGACTGGACTGACCCGGGTTTGATTCCTCTGCCCCTCTTGGAGAGCCCAGCAGGCTATCGAGAGCATCCCATCTGCATGGCAAAGCCTGGCAAGCTACCAGTGACGATTTTGATATGCCCAGAAAAAGTAACAAATCTCACAATGGAGATATTACTGGTGCCAGCTCGAGCAAATCTATGAACAACGGGAGGACAATGTTACAGTGCTACAATGGAATACATGGAATTCCACCATTAGAATACTTTGATCCCACTGGGAACCATGTGACCCTCAGTTGAGAATGCTCTAGAACATATTTAATCGAGTCCTACTATCCCATTCTCTTTGTGAAAATTTCTGGTATGACTTCTGCTTTGCTGCCTAAAGTTCAATAGGAACAAGGAAAGAGGGCCTTTGTCTTGATCATCTCTCTAAGAACAGCTGACTTACAGCTTTTATGCTTTGAAGCATTGGCAACAGAATATTTCCAGCCAGACCAGTAGACAGCAAAGGACTTCAGAGATATTGACAGTGCAGGAAGGATCATTTGATGACAAAAACCAGCTGTCAGATGTACAAACTGGGATTATCCATGAGAAAAATCACCCATCCTTGCTTTCCCCAGAGTCTGGCTAAATTGTAATTATTCCATGAGTTAGCATCTAATTCCTTCACTACAAAATAGAGTGTTGTTCATTAGAAAAAGAAACTTCATATTACTTCAGATCAAATAAGAAATGGTACTGTCACATGGACATTTTCTTCAGTTCTACATCTGTGTATGCCTATATACTGGTATATAATATAAAATATCTTTTTTTTCTGCTGGTCCATAAAAAAGTAAATGATCAGATGTTGGAAGAATGACATTTAGGAATCTTGTAAATCATGAGACTTCTGTGTGTGTGTATGTGTGTGTGTTTATGTGTGTGTTTCCTAGTGGAAAATGACTGTTTAATCATTCTGTTCTATTTAGCCTGCATTTCCTAAAAGGGCTTTCAACTGAAACCTAGAGCTCTCATGAGCCCTTAGAAATGGAGAACCCATGAGATACAGTTGTAGACTTACAAATTTTTGTGCTTGGATTTCAATTATACAATGATCAAATACCCATCCCTCCACCAGTGCCCATTTCCCACCACCACAGGTCCCAGTATCCCTCCCACCCTCCATGCCCCCCATCCCACACTGTCTCTGTGGCAGGGCACTCCCTTTTGTTCTCTCTCTCCTTTTGGGTGTTGTGGTTTGAAAAAGAGGCATTGAGTGGCAATCATGTTTGGTCTATAGTCTACTTTCAGCATGCTTCTCCCATCCTGGCAGGATCCTCCCAACACCCTTTATTTGGTGCTTCCTTCTCTATCTAAGCTTCCTTTTCCCCTAGCATGTGTAGCTGGCCTCCAAGCCATGGAGCAAACTTCCTGGTAGTAATCTCAGCCACTCTTGGGTGTTAGTCTCCTATTTTGTTACTTTATGATAGCACAGCGAGTAGGGCGTCTGCCTTGCACGCAGCCAACATGGCCGACCCGAGTTCGATTCCTCCGCCCCTCTCGGAGAGCCCGGCAAGCTACCGAGAATATTCGATATGCCAGACACAGTAACAACAAAGTCTCTAATGGAGACGTTACTGGGCCCCCTCAAGCAAATTGATGATCAACGGGAGGGCCTTTACTTTACTTTTTACTTTATGTTCCCCAGATGAATGCGGTCTTTCTATGTCTATCCCTCTCTTTCTGACTCATTTCGCTTAACATGATACTTTCCATGTAGTACCACTTGTATGTAAAAAAAAAACCTCACCCCCCCCAAAAAAAAAGAAATTGAGCTTTATTGATATGTTGAAATATTAAGGTGATCCTGTTTGTCAAGAAAGTCAGGAGAAAGGAGATGATTTTCATAGTTATGCTAAATAGTTGAGGAAGTTCCTATTCAAAATATGACAAAAGAAACTTTAATAAAATAGTAGGTATTTTTCAAAAAAAATAAAAAGAAATGGAGAACCCAGAAAGGGCTGAAGATCTTCTATAAGCCTTGACCTCTAGGATGCTACCCAATTCCAAGTGGTCCTTCTGGATTTACTATTCTCTTCCATCGATAATAAACATTCCTAACCTCTCACTCAACTCAATTCACTAAAATGAAGACAGGACAAGAAACTGCAACCATAATTGAAGCATAATTGAAGGAAAATTAAATCAGCTTTGCAACTGAGAAGTTAAATATTATTGAACATTCTTTAATGTTCTCAAACTCTGAAGATTCGTGTTTTTTTTACAAAATCTCTTTCCCATTGTCTCCCCCAATGCTGTCCCCCAGCACACACACACACACACACATACAAACACACACACACACACACACACACACACACACTTTAACCAAAATCCCAGACACACCTTTAAGATTCTGGTGACCTCACAGATAATCATAACAAGTCAGGCAACAACTCACTCTCAAAAGTTTGGTCCTCATCTCAAATATTTGTTCACAGATTGCCCGTGTTTGAACAGGAAACTCAGATATTTGGAAAGGAATTTCTCAAACCTAATTCTGAGTGGTTCATTTCTCTGAAATTGATATGAGTCATTCTCCTGGGACTTATTTTAAAAGAATATTAATACCAAAAGTTTAGTAATAAAATGATTTTGTCACTAGATCCAGGTCTCTGTTATTATATAAATTTTAGCAACAGATTATCCTTCTAAGCCATTTATCTTAACAGCATCTGATCTTGTGATAATACTTTGAATTCCTTAGAGTGCTTCAGCAACTCTTAGCATTCATGCATACTTCATATGGTTGCTAGTTGAACTACATTGCTGAGATTTTAGCTCTTTCATGCTATGGATTATAAAGGAAAGAGTTGTGTAAGTGCAATTAATGAAGGATAGAGAAGATTCTATTCACAAAAGAATTCATAAGGGAAAGGTACAATTTGTATGTGAATTCACTTTGTTCTTCCAGACTATAAATCTTCAGTAACTTTTAAAATTCTAATTTTGTGCTGAACCTTGGATGAGTTGCATAGAGATTACCTGATTTAACATTGCAGGATAGAAAAAAATAATCAAGGAATTTAAATGCCTTATCTGAGCTCATTTAACTGGTTATCAGCAAAGCTATTGGACACATCATTGATTTCCAATAGATAATTTATCTTAGGACCATCAAATATAATCCATTGTTTAAAGGCTCACCATATGGCAGGTGCACTACAATTTCACGAACATTTACTTGGCATTGACATTTAATTTAAAAGTTTGCATCAACTAGAAAACCCCTAATGGGATATCTGGTTCAAGTTTCAAATGGATTCTCCCTACAATCAACCATATTTAATGAAAAGGGACATTGCTAACCAAACAGGTGAAATCTATGAGATGATTTCCTTGTCCAGATCTATGTTTCTGAAACTGTAGCTATAGCTGTATTTATACCAAAAATGGAATTTGAAATAAAATGACATTTTAGAGCATTAAGTGCTTATAATGTCTTAAGAAATTGTATAATCTCTCTCAGCTGTCCTTTTGGTATTTTCAATGTATTTCATGCTAATACATTAATCAATTATAGAAGGACAAAAAATACTATGATATCTGAGTCCTGGTATAGTACTTTTTAAACTTTAATGTTAACTAAACAACTTATTTACAGTACAATTTGGACTCAGTAGGTTGGGTGAGGTCTGAGATTCTTTCATTATAACAAGGACCCCGGTGACCAAGATGCTGCTACTCCATGGGTCATGCTTTGAGAAGCAAAGAACTGGTAAGAGAATAAAGTAATAGAAAGGCTATAGGCCTTCAGCAGAATTACATTTTTTCTACCATTAACTAGATGAAAAATAGAAAGAAAATCATTGAACCATTTTGAATAGTAGTTTTCTAATGAGTAAATGGGATAGTTATAATGAAACTTGTTACAAGCAAATAAATGTGTGAGCAAGTGGTTTTGAAAAGTCAAACCATAGAAATAATTGCCTGTTACAGATATCATCCTTAATCTGAATTCTTTATGGAACATGTTTTATGGTTTCTAGTTGGGAAAAGTTCCCCAATAAAACTCAGAGAGTTATTTCTCTCTACCTGTACTCTATAATCAATTTTCATAGTTTGGTGAAAAGTGTCCTGCAGAAAGTGCTTAATGTTCCAAAAAACCTGAGAACAGATTTCACTGTCATGCATAGTGTTTGGTCTTCTTGAAATTTAATTCAGCTAGTGACATTCATAGGCTGCCGTATAAAAACAGCTTGACAGTAATGACTCTGCACGCTATTTACTTTATTATAGACTAGGGACTTTTGAGGGCTTTCCAGACAATGGTGGGGGCTGAAAGATGCCACTATAGCCTGTGCAAACACACAGTGTGCCCAGGCGAACTTCTGCTTGCTTAATGGAAATCTCACAGCTGAGCAAACCTAGGAGCTGTTTGTCAGGTCTTCCTTCCCTTCCATGGGAAACCAAGCAGGAAAGTGAATTCCTTTGGGATCACCCACAGGATGCCTTTCTTAGGGAAAAAGCAAGTTTGTATAAAGCTGTCTGTCCCCTTGCTTCCTTTCTGCACCACAGTGGCTTTCCTGAAGCATTTTTAGCTGCTAATGAAAGTTCCTTTTGTAAGGCATACATTTACCTGATGGTCCTCTTCCTTCTCTTCCTCTTGTTCCCCACCAAAACCCTCAAGCCTGGCTAAATACTGGGATATTCTCTAAATATAAACAATAAATCATAAAAATTTCAATTTTTCCAATTTAAATGGAGTATTGGAAACAACTTCTTTTGTTCTTCGTTTTTAGGTCACACTGGCTGTGTTCAATGCTTATTCCTGACTCTGTGGCTCAAGGGGCACTCCTGGCCATGCTGCAGGAATCATAGATGCTGCCAGGGATCAAACCAGCTTCAGGGGCCTGTGCATAGGTCAAAACCCATGTACTCTATTTCTGACTCCAGAAGTGGGAAAAATTTCTTGATGAGAGCTTTCAACAATCCATATAAATAATAGAAATGAAATTCTATTCTGAGTTTCCAGGTATAAATTTTTCACTCCTAAGATATTGTCTTGGTGATATGAGAGAATACTTGTATTTATTTTATAGAATACATTAAGAGTAAAAGTGAGAATAAGAACCTATCTTGAATTATTAAGACAGTTACTTCTAGTGAGTGCTTTACAAGTATTTGTTCTTATACCTTCTTGGCACAGAGGCAACCACTGAGTCAAGCTCTGTTCAAATTCCAAGTCACTTCTTCCTACTTGTGTGTTCTTAGCTAATATATTTAACTTCCTCTGCTTCTTCATCTTTAGCATTAGCACTCCTAGAGTCATTGTGAGGCTTAAATAATATACTACATGTGTTTATCTTCATCACTAGATTTTATAATAAAAATTCTAATAATTCTTACTCTTTTTTCTCTTTGTTTAAAATCATAGAATTATTGATAGCCTAGTGAAACACATTTTATGGGTCCAATAGTTAATTAAAGTGAGTTCTTTTTTTATAGTGTTTGAAACTACCTTGTTTGGGCAAGACACCGAGCCAAAGATATTATATGTGTGAATTTTATGGGCACACCTAGCATGTAATATCATGATATACAAATGAGAATACCATGATTAAAAAAATATGTTAGGTGGCAGAATTGAGATTTAAACCCCAGATACATAATTTTTATTCTACATATTCTGACATATTATTCAATAGCTTTACACTAAGAGGTACATAGTGACTTTCTCATGGAGGTATATATTTTCTTGTAGAGAACATTAGAAGTTAAGGAACCTTATGACACTCTCACCTTGTGCACAAGTACTTAGAATTTTTTGTAGAAATATAATCGTTAATAAAATATAAGTGGTAATTTTATGTCATAGAAAACTATTTCTTTACAAATAAAAATAAAACATCTAAAAGTTTCTAGAGCATGCTTTGACCTACTAGGGTAAAGAACCATACACCAGCTTTGCTTTGATGGAAAGGTATTTTTGTCAATCTACACATGTATCTCACATGTATCTGTGAGCCTTACCTTCATGCAGGCAGGCATGTAGCCAGCCTGATTTCAAAGGCTCTTAGGGTCACCCAGATTACATCAAAGCAGCAAAATCTTTTCTGTTATCAAAGATTGTCAAACACAAATTCATCTCAAAAAGGCAGCAGCCCTTTGGTCCTGTCGCCCATCAGAGCTGCTTCCTTGTCCCCCATCCCCCAGGTTGGTCTTTGCGCCTCCCCACTGACCTGGGACTGGAACCCCACCATGCAAGTGTCTGCAGGCGCCCCCCCCCCCCTTAACGCTCAGAGGAAAAGGGGATCTGTGTCCCTCTCTGCCTGTCCCTTTGGTCCGGCCACCCATCAGAGCTGCTCCTTTGTCCCCCACCCAGTCTTTACTTCCTGGCCAAAAACAGGTATCCGTGAGGTGTGGCCACTTCAGAGGTGGGCATGGCTTTAAAAGTGGGCGTGGCTTAATTTTCGGGGGCCAACGCTCACGCTGCTGCAGGTTGTTAACTCAAACCAACAAATATTACCCCTCCACATACACAACAACATGAGGAAACAACGCAAATCCCCACCACAGGAAGACCATGAGGAAACACATCTAGAAGCCTCAGTAGGTGCTAGCCACCTTAGGGACCTCTCTGACAAGGAATTCAGATATGAAGTCATCAAGATGTTCAATCAACTCGATGAAACAGTCACACACATATCCGCTAAACTGAAAGAGGACATGAAAGAAACAATCGATCGCACAATTGACAAAATACAGCAAGAAATGAGAGCCGAAATTGGAAAGCTCCGCACAGAAATGGCACGCATCACAGATTCCATAGACGAAGTCAAAACCTCACTCACTGCCCTCAACAACAGAACGACCACAGCTGAGGAAAGAATCAGTGACTTGGAAGATCAGCTGCACCAAGCCAACAGACAACAGCAAACGATGACAAGGGACCTCAAAATAGCTCAAGAGCGAATCAGAGTCCTACGAGATGATTCCAGAAGAAACAACATTAGAATCATTGGACTACCAGAAGCTCAAGGAAACAATCCCAATGAAAAAAACCTGCTGAAACAAATTATTGCCGAAAAATTCCCAGCGCTCCGTGATACAGCCATCCAGATTCAAGAAGCCCGAAGGGTGCCAGCTAAAAGAGACCCCAACAGAAACACCCCAAGACATATTATAGTCAGAAAGATCGATGCTGCCGATAGAGACACAATACTGCAAGCAGCAAGGGCAAAAAAGGAAATCACATACAAAGGAGCACCCCTGAGATTCACAGCAGACCTCTCAGAGGAAACCCTACAAGTCTGAAGACAGTAGCGAGATATAGACAAAAAACTCACTGAAATGAATGCTTCACCAAGAATACTCTATCTGGCTAAACTCTCACTCCAAATAGATGGAAAGCTACACTATTTTCTAGATAAACAGCAGCTCAGGAACTTCATAGAGTCAAAACCAAACCTAAAACAAGGACTAAAGGGGCTTCCCAAAGCACTGTATAAATTCAACGCAATCCCTATTAGGATACCCATGACATTCTTCAAAGAATTGGAGCAAACAATCCTGAAATTCATATGGAACAATAAGTCCCCACGAATAGCTAAAGCAATTCTTGGGAAAAAGAAAATGGGAGGAATCAACCTCCCTAACTTCAAACTCTACTACAAAGCAGTAATAATTAAAACAGCATGGTACTGGAACAAAGGCAGAGCTGTAGACCAATGGAATAGGGTTGAATATACTGACGTTCCCTCCCCACCCCCCAAGCATATGAGCATCTAATCTTCGATAAAGGGGCAAGAAAAGTGAAGTGGAGCAGGGAAGGCGTCTTTAACAAATTATGCTGGCAAAACTGGACGGCTATATGCAAAAAAATGGGCTCAGAACTCTGCATAACTCCATGTACAAAAGTAAGATCTAAGTGGATTAAAGACCTCAACATCAGACCGGAATCTATAAGATACACTGAGGAAAATGTTGGCAAAACCCTTCATGACATAGAAGTTAATAGTGTCTTCAAAGATGTCACACCGCTGGCCAAGCAAGTGAAAACAGAGATAGATAAATGGGACTATCTTAAACTAAGAAGCTTCTGCACCTCAAAAGAAACAGTGACCAAAATACAAAGACAGTCAACTGAATGGGAAAGGATATTCGCCAACTACACATCTGATAAGGGGTCAATTTCAAGGATATACAAAATACTGGTTCAACTCCACAAAAAGAAAACATTCAACCCCATCAAAAAATGGGGAGATGAAATGAATAGAAATTTGACAAAGAAGAAATCCGAATGGCTAAAAGACACATGAGAAAATGTTCCACATCATTAATCATCAGGGAGATGTAGATCAAAGCCACAATGAGGTATCACCTCACACCACAGAGACTGGCCCATATCCACAAGAACAAAAGCAACCGGTGCTGGCGCGGACGTGGTGAGAAAGGGACACTCCTTCACTGTTGGTGGGAATGCCGACTGGTTCAGCCCTTCTGGAAAACAGTATGGATGATTTTCCAAAAACTAGAAATTGAGCTCCCATTTGACCCAGCAATACCACTCCTGGGAATATATCCCAGAGAGGCAAAAAAGTATAGCCAAAGTGACATCTGCAATTGTCTGTTTATTGCAGCACTCTTTACAATAGCCAGAATCTGGAAAAAACCTGAGTGCCCGAAAACAGATGTCTGGTTGAAGAAACTCTGGCACATTTACACAATGGAGTACTATGTAGCTGTTAGGAAAGACGAAGTCATGAAGTTTACATACAAGTGGTACTACATGGAAAGTATCATGTTAAGCGAAATGACTCAGAAAGAAAGGGATAGACATAGAAAGATTGCATTCATCTGGGGAACATAAAGAAACAAAATAGGAAACTAACACCCAAGTATGGCAGAGATTAGTACCAGGAATTTTACTCAATGACCCGGAGGACAACCACACATGTTAGGGGAAGGGGGAGCTCAGAAAGAGAAGGGAACACCAAATAAAGGGTGTTGGGAGGATCCGCCCACGATGGGAGAGCATGCTGAGGGTAAACTGTCGACCAGCATGATTGCCACTCAATGCCTCTTTTGCAGACCATGGCACTCAAAAGGAGAGAGGGAAATGCCATGCCACAGAGGCAGGGTGGGATGGGGGCTGGGGGGAAGGGGATGCTGGGATCTGAGGTGGTGGGAAATGCGCATTGGTGGAGGGATGGGTGTTTGATCACTGTATAATTGAAACCCAAGTACAAAAATGTGTAAGTCTACAACTGTACCTCATGGTACCTCACTATTAAAAAATAAATAAATATAATTAAAATTTAAAAAAAGTGTTTGAACATAGAAGAAAAATGCTTTTAAGGGTGATGGTGGACAACTTTTCTTTATCCCCCCAAAGTAGACCTTAGGCAAGGATTGTAATCAAATAGTTTTCTGGGAGTTTAAAGAAACAGCAGGCAAGTCAAGGGAAAGAGATGGAAAGTTTTGTTTGGCCACCTTCATGGAGGCAACTGGATCTTCATTCTGTAAAAAAATATTGGGGAATAGAACACACTAAAACTGGAATTGTCTATTTCACGTGCTATAGGAACCTGGGTATTTTTGCTACTCCAGAAAGTTTCGGTTGTTACTGTTTCCAGGAATTACAAATTTCTTAGTATTTTCTGGATTAATAGCAATATTTACATAAAGATTGTTATTCTGTGAAGAGTTTATTTCTTTGTCTGTTTCCCACATATAAAGATACATACCCTGGCTGGTCAAATTTGCATGAGCTGAAAGGTTTAAGGGATACTTTTTGAGCATCAGTAATCTTATCATAACACATTCATAAACTCATCACTTTGCCTTATAGAAAATAGAAAATGTCCTTTATACCACTTACAAACATGTATTAGGCCACTAATTTTCTCAATTTCTGCCTTTTGATTTCCTGTTCCCTTGCTTAATCATTATCATTCCTAGTTTTCTCTTTCATAGTCTGCTTCAGTTGCCTTGGCTTGTGATAATAAAGAGACAAAATCTCTTTGCAGCAAAATCTCTTACAACATACTTATATTGGACATTCTATTTTGATATTTTCAAGAGTAGTTTCTGCACTATTAATGTCTAATTGTTTAACAGAAGCTCAGACCACCATGAAGTTCATTAACATGCTGACTTTTCTTCTCTGAAACTGCCATATTCTGGTGAATGCCAAAACCCATGTTATTAGCAAACTGGAACTACAAATCTTCAGTGCAAGTGGTATTCTATATTCATTAAACTGTAGGATCTTCTCATTATGTGCAGTTGCAGTGGTCACATAATCTCTGTTGAACTGAAGATCTAGCAGTTGTCAACATTATCATTAACAATTATCTTAAAAAAGAAGTAACTACCTTACTGGGTAGGAGGAAATCAACCTGGTTTACATATAAAGCATGCCATTTGCAATTTGAGGCAGCTAGTCTCAGGAAAACTAATTTCTTCCTCTTAAAACATACTATGGAAGTCATCACTATTGCCTTCTAGCCTGAGATCCATATACGTTTGGTTGTTAAATAAGTTTATATATATACATATATATACACTATATATAGAATAAACCGTCTATATATACAGACACTGATGAGGATTTCAAAAATGGTAAAATATGGGGGAATTGTGCATCTTAGAAAAAAGTGGGGGGAGTTATGAAAATACAAATCAATTTGATAGTGCATACTAGAAGTATCTTTGGAAATATATTTATCTGTGAATTGTTTTAATAACCCAGAGTGAAATACTCAGTGTGAGTGTGGGCAGATATCAACACCTCAGAGGTGGGATGCAGAAAGAATTATTCTGTGTAACAGCATGTGACCATACAACTGAACTCTGTGCCAGGCTGTTTTCACTCAAAGAACCCCGGAGTGGGGTGCGTGAGAGCCCTCTCCACCCCAAGGGACCCAGCTCCGGCAGCTGACATCCACTATCCAACCACTGCCACATTCCAAGCTGCTTTCCGGACCATGCAGCTGCTTCCACTTCCTACCCATTTTTAATAATTACCACACCTCATCTGATGGGGTTCAGACATTAGGCAACAAATCATAGAGAAAAATATATAAATATATGCCTCCCGGAGAGACCGGCAAGCTACAGAGAGTATCCCGCCCACATGGGCAGAGCCTGGCAAGCTTCCCGTGGCGTATTCGATATGCCAAAAACAGTAACAACAACAGGTCTCATTCCCTTGACCCTGAAAGAGCCTCTAATTGTTGAGGAAAGACTAGTAAGAAGAGGCTGCTAAAATCTCAGGGCTTGAAGGGATTTTTCTGACATGATGTTTCTGACACCCACTCGAGTAAATCCATGAACAACAGGATGACAGTGATACAATGATATAGTGAACAGTATATGAAATTGAACTTCTGAGCAATGCAGACCAGAGGAATTGAGGAGTAATGCTGAAAGCTTCAGAAGGAAAGAAAGGAGTGAAATAGATGAAGAGATGCAGGGAATAATTTAATGATAGAATTCCACCTTGGAAGAGTAATATCCATTTCTTTCTTGATAAGTTGCTGCTATTAATAGAAAGAAAATCCCTGTTTCTGTTTCTAATTTAGGCAATCCTACCTTAGTTCAGGAAAACCCACAATTCTCATAAAGAGTTTAATGTGCATAATATATTTTTTAATTTTTAATATTTTTGAGATGAAAAACAAACAATAAAAATACATAAATTGGAATCCCAGTCAAGTTGGATATGGAGGAGGACAGAGAGCATATGAGATCCAAGAACTGGGAGACTGGACTGGCCCTGAGAATATAGATTCCATCCTAGGAACTCAAAGAAGCCATGTAGTGAGGACTCTGAATCCCATCCTCTGAGTTACTAGAGGTGTTTGAACCAGCTATAGGTGAAATTAAAGGCTTAATTCCACTTTAAATCAATGTCTATGTATGTAGGCATGCTGCTTACCAGCCATTTTGATCAAACCAGAACATCTTTAAGAAATTTCTCAAGAACAAGTATGCTATATATTAATGACTTTTAAAAAACTATGAAATTTATTTAACAACTATGAACTTTACCTGTATTTTTGGCTATGATTTTAAAAATTTTATTAAATTATCATAATTTTTAGCCTTTATTATTGTTTGTTGATAAACATTTTCCAGTTGATAATATAGAGAGAATACCAGATGAAAGAAGGAAGAGAAGAATTACCACTTTAATCTTTGAAATATATATACACACATGTATATGTATTCAAAGTATATTATATTTAGTCACCAAGATTGTTAATACTGCTAGTGATAGATTTTTATGCCTTCAATGCTTCCCTCACTCTCCACTTATGTCCACTGTTGGATCAGGGTCTTCTCACAAACCTCCCTCCTCCACCATTTTCCCGTTCCCCCTCATATCCCCACAGTAGTAAACTCAGTTATGCTAACGACTTTGCAGATTCTTTTGCCTTTGTTTTTTCCTTTACTGTGATTCTTAATATTACACATACAATAGAGGTGATTCTGTATCTACCTCTTTCCTGACTGATGCCTTCTAGTTCCATCCAGTCAGCAGTAAATTGCATGATTCTATCTATTCTGGTAGCCAAGAAGTAACAGTACCCTAATGTGTATATATGGTATATATGTTTTATCCAGTCGTTTGCTCTAGGACACTTGAATTATTTCCTGATTTTTCAGTTATTTTAAATAGTGCTTTGGTGAACATAGAAGTGCTTTCCCTGTACCTCCGGAAAAAGAGTTTTGGCCCTCGAAGCTGGTACCCAGAAGTGGATTCTCTGGGTCAGATTAAAACACAATTCTGAGTTTCTTGAGGAGTACCCATGTTGTTTTCCCAACTGATTGAACCAGTCAACAATCCTGCCAGCAGACAATAATTGTCTTCCCCACATCTCTGCCAACACTGGTTGTTGTTTATTTTCTTTTCAATGTGTGTCAGTCTCACTGATATAAGGTGATAGTATAAAAAGAATTGAATCCCACAAACAATGAAGAATGTAGAGAAAAATCTAAATGCCAACTCTGATGATGGTCACGAAAAAGATAATGTACTGCTAACAGGTAGGACTCAGGTGCTTTGTTTATTACATAAATATGTGATTTACATTTAATAACATGTAAAATCCTGTTCTGTATGTAAATGCCTTAGAGAGGGGAGCATCTTCGTGTAAGATGTGTACTGGTCTCTCCATTCTGGGAAAACCCATGTTCTTTCTTGAGCATGTATCTTTGCCCTCCCTTTGCTTCCCTAATAAAGTTGCCCCACTTCACTATTCCTCCCTCTTGAAATTCTTTACTGTGAAGAAAAGCAAAAGACCTGAAAATTATGGGAAATATTTAGGTCTTAGTCTCCTTTTCTGCAAACAGTAATTCCTCACTCAAGCCTGAGTCCACAGTTATGCAAGAAATAGGGTGTCAGTGATCATCTCTCACACCATGAAGAATAAGTGGACTTCAGGTACCATTTAATGTCTGTCTCCTGAGCCTAGTGAAGATGTGAGCATCCTATCCTGATGTGCTCATAAGTCCTCATGTCCCCAAAAACTTCCCTGGGAGATAAAGTTGGGTAGAGGAAAGCAGTAGATTTCCTTCTCAAGGTTGTAACTTCTCTCCTCTTCACTCAGGGAACCTTCACTTGCAGCGTTTGCACATGGTTAACCAAAATTCAATCACCAGCACCACATATGGTCCCCTGAATCTTCAGGAGCTAGAAGTAAGCACTGATCATTGTTGAGTATGGCTCCAAGCCTCACTCCCCGCAAAAAAATGTGTTGTCATATTATTCACTGTGTTTGCTGAACACATCTTGCTTTGTGAGAATAAAAGGTAAAGGAGCATCATCCTTTTCTTGTAGACATCAAAAAAGTTATCCCCGTATTTTGAATTGAAGATGTTTAAATTATAGCTAAGAAAGTTGAGATGGCTTACTGCTAAATTACTGAGCTCTAGAACATAGCTAATTCTAAATATTATTCCAGACATTTACCAATATGCTACATTTGTATAAAAATGTACACTAATAAGACAAAACAAAAATAGTTAATTTTATTTTACTGTTAATTGGAATAAAATCAGTAAAATAAGAAGAAAAACATATTTTATGTTGACCATCTTAAGCTATTGATAATTAGATAACAGAAATTTTTCTGTATTTCTCTGCAAAAAATATGCTTTTGTACAAAAATTATTATGAATCATATAATAAATAGTATTCCAATTCATCTTGTTTCTACTTATATTATTAACCCTTTATTATAGTTAATCCACTTAATTTAAGACCACAATTAATTATTGGCATTGTTTATTAAACAAAATTAATGAAACAAGTTATAAATGCTTGTGAATCAGTTATTTTCTATTAAAAGTACAAATCCTTGATTTGAAAAGTTCTAAAAATACCAGTTTCAAGACTTATAGTCAGAAGTATGGACCATTTTTAGTATTTGTTTATTATTTACATGCACAGATAATAATTATCACAAAATGTAAAATAAATATAGGCATAAGGAAAAAAATAAAAATCATAATCAAAACACTGCTATAAAGATTTTAGTGTATCCTTACCTATGTGCCTCTGTGTTTGTGGATATATGTGCAGACATGTGTAAGTGAGTGTGTACTTAGAGAAAATAAGGGTAGAGAATAAGAAAGGAAGTAAATTCACATATCATGCTTTTTACTCTCTGAGGTGGGAACATGTCAGCTGTATCTATTAAACTTTTTGTCTATATGTCATAAACATCTTTCAACTGAAGACATTTATTTCTACCACATTGGTCTTAACATTCTATACAGATAATTTCCTTTATTTGTAATAAACCAATTAATTTTAGCAGGAATTTTGTGTTTGTTGCTGTTAAGCTATCTGATAGGGAAGTCTATGCACATTACTGGGATCTTTGCTTGATACCAGAATCTCAGATTTCTTCTCAACACACATTTCAGTTCGTAGGTGAGGCTGTTGCCAAGTAATACTAGCAATGGTAGCAATCAGGGATCTGGCAGATCTCACAGCAGATGGTCTTCTACATATCCACATATGAGGTCAAATGATGTTAGACTGAACTGAATGGCCAATTAAGTGTAGAATTAGATTGGCTTTTTCCTCTCATCTATTTGACTTATAATAAATCTATATGGATTAGATTCACAATTCTTATTTTTTGAGCAGGTTTTGTTTGCTATATATCTTCCGTCTTTCCTTGACATAAAAACCCTACAAAACTATATTGAATACACAAGTTAGATATTGTACATATTTTTAAAAATAATTGAATATACAATTTAGATATTTTAAATTATATAAGTATTGAATATGTGAGATCTTTAATATAAAGCATAAGAATATTACACAATCAGTATATGTGTTAATTTTAAGTATTCTTTAGCTTCTCTACCATTTATAGAGCCAGTCATTTTGCATTGAGCAATAGCACAGTGGTAGGGCGTTTGCCTTGCACGCAGCCAACATGGCCGAACTGAGTTCGATTCTTCTGCCCCTCTCAGAGAGCCTGGCAAGCTACGGAGAGTATCTTGCCCGCACGGCAGAGCCTGGCAAGCTCCCTGTGACGTATTCGATATGCCAAACAGAAACAGCAAAGTCTCATGATGGAGACGTTAGTGGGCCCGCTCAAGCAAATCAATGAACAATGGGAGGATGGTGATGGTGACAGTGACGGTTTTCTAGAAACTAACAAGATCACACCATAATTGTGGCAAAGGAGAATACAAAACTTTAGTTTCTAGCCCCTTTTTATTGTACACAAGTGTCACACTATTTTTATTAACAAAAAAGATAACAATGACAATGCTATGTTAAACTTCAGAACTGAGCTCAGTTTTTATTCACTTCCATCAATGTTTCTCAAACAGGAGCCACTACCTCAAGGAGGAGGAAAGCATGTGCAAATGGGACTGCTTTCTTGGCTTAAAGAAAGTAGATTTCCAGAGGATCACTGAGTGAATTTCTTTTTCTGAAAAAGAGGTTGTTGCCAAGAAAATTTAGAAATCTCAGTCCTCAACCATGTCAAGGCTCGCAAGGAGCACAACTGATTCCAAGCATATTCCATGGCTGTTGGAGGACAATTTCAGTTATCTATTGGCCAACATGCCAGATTTGGAGTCTGTGTTCCTCTCTACAAAGTCAATCACAGAACGGCAACTGCTTTCCACAAAGCCAGACCTGGGGTAGAGAGGCTACAATCTTTTCTTCCTTTCATTCTACAGCAGTGCCCCATAACGTTGTCCTATCCTGTTTCTTAAAGGTGAGTCACCAAGTCTAGCTGACATTCACAAGATGGAAACTACATGGAAGCATAAATAAATGACCCCAAGCGTTCCCAATGAAAGGACAGCTATACTAATGACAGAATCTAGAATAACATTTTTATGATTTAACTAGCTACCACCACTGTGTAAAATTGTTTTTTCATATTTGATTTTTCTTTTAATTATAGCAGCATAATCTTTGCTCTTCTTTTTTATGCTTCTTTTTTTTTTATTAGTGAAACACCATGAGGTACAGTTATAGACTTATAAACTTTTGTGCTTGGGTTTCAGTTATACAATGATCAAGTACCCATCCCTCCACCAGTGCCCATCCTCCACCACCACGGGTCCCAGCATCCCTCCCACCCCCCATCCTCCCCGTCCCACCCTGCCGCTGTGGCAGGGCATTCCCCATTGTTCTCTTGTTCTCTCTCTCTTCTTTTGGGTACTGTGTTTTGCAAGAGAGGCCTTGAGTGGCAATCATGTTTGGTCTATAGACTACTTTTAGCATGCTTCTCCCACCCTGGGAGGGTCTCACAACACCCTTTATTTGGTGCTCTCTTCTCTATCTGAGCTTCCTTTTCACCTTCCTTTTCACATGTGGCTGATCTTCAAGTCATGGAGCAAAATTCCTGGTACCGATCTCAGCCATTCCTGGGTGTTAGTCTCCCATCTTGTTGCTTTATGTTCCCCAGATGAATGCAATCTTTCTGTCTATCCCGCTCTTTCTGACTCATTTCGCTTAACATGATACTTTCCATGTAGTACCACTTGTATGTAAATTTCATAACTTCATCTTTTCTAACAGCTGTTTATGCTTCTTTTTTTAAATAATATTTGCTCTTCTATTTTATCACAGTTTTACCAATGTACCATAAAAATAAATTTTTATTTCATTTAGTTGATCAAGATGTATATGTACACATAAAATGTATATATATGTTGGATAATTTTGTAAAAAAATTCTCAGATTTTATGCCTTTTCATTGGTGATACTATAACATTTCGAACATTAAATTGGAAAAAAAATTATAACTTTTTTTCATATATGGGTTACAAGACTTGAAAGAATATTCTATAGACTAGTTTCTGACTCTGAAAACATTTTATACTTTGACTTTCCTCCATTAATTACATATTTCCTGTGCCAGGTGTTTTGAGACATTTTATTTCATAATATAATCTCCAGAACTCCTACACCTGTGTGAACACCTGTGTGCCACATCTCCCTACTCAGAGGGAGCTGGTAGAATTAAAGTAGAAGTTCTGGAAGTTATTCCTACAGTGAGACAACTGTCAATGGATTCACAACTGTGCCAGTGAATTACATAAATATTATATTTGAAACTTCTACTTAACTGGAGCCTGAAAATACCTCTAATAAGGAAAAAATAAGTGAGGGTCTATTGGTATGAAGAAAAAAAGACAATAATACAGTTAAAGCACTTTGAAATTTTGTAAAAGTGTGATTATAAAAGATACAGTTTCTCCAAAAACTTTCTTGGAGCTGTGAAAAAGTCTTAAGGGTTGAGCTTCATTTGCTTCTTCATAAATTTACCTCTTTTTTGACAAACACAAGCTGAGGTAAGAGAAAAAGTCCCCCTTTTACTCTATGATACTATACAGAACATATCTTGTAATTTTTCAGAACTTAATAGCTCTCTGGCTTTAAAGTTGGGTTACTGAGTGACTTGCATCTTTTCGGAGTGAAAAATTGAGCAATATGGATCAGCATATCCTTCAAGTCTTCTTTAACACCCATTATTCTGTGATTCTCCTTTTTTAAAATATTTTGGGTTCCCCAAAAGTCCCAGAAAGTCTGACGGATGCTCAAAATTATCTATTTGAACCTGACCTGGATAAGTATTTCCTACCATCAAAGGAAGTGAAGGGGAAATTGGATAATATATAGGAAAATTGGATAATGTATAGATATTGACTCTGCACCAGCTGTTTTCACTCGGGGCGCCCCAGAGTGGGGCAGATGAGAGCCCTCCACACCCCAAGGGACCCAGCCCCAGCAGCCGAACTCCACCACCCAATTGCCGCCAAACTCCAGGCTGCTTTCTGAACTACACGGCCCCTACATATCATAAGACACTTCCTACTCATTTTCCATAATTACCACACCATATTTGTTGGGGTTCAGACAGTAGGCAACAAATCATAGAGAAATATATATACATATATGTATATATATATACATGTATATATATTTCTAGGTTTTATTAGGGGAACCCTAATTAATTAAAGGACAGATGTCAGCACTGAGTTCTTTTTTGTGTATAGTTAAAAAAATTATTTGCATATATGTATATATAACATATATATTACAGTATATATATTACAGTATATATATATATGTATATATAGGCTCCATGAAGGGGGTTGCAGTGAGAAATGTAGCACAACCATCTAGCCAAGGGCCTCCAATGAATAGGAATGTCTGTGTCACAAACTAGACTGTGCTTCTTCTCACCTCCAACTCAAAGTAAAGCTCAATTCTTCCATTTTAAGTGTATTTGTATTATTTGTCTCCATTTAACGTGCTATTAATGAATCATCTTCATTCAAATGGCACATGCTCTGCAAATAATTTTTTTAACTATACACAAAAAAGAACTCAGAGCTGACATCTGTCCTTTAATTAATTAGGGTTCCCCTAATAAAACCTAAAAGAACAAATATCACATCTGCACACAATTACATCATATCTAGTGATGGCCTGCTTGCAGCAGTTTGTGGCTTCCTCATTTTCCATATGTTGCAGAAATATATGCATGTCCAAGTCTAACCCATGTTAGGTTATAGGAACTAAATCTAAAGACAGCAATTGGAATTTAATTTTACAAAATTTTCAATTGAAGTTTCTTTTGCTGTTTACAGAGTTAAAGAATTTTAATGGAAACTGAAGTAATTAGATGTGGACCAGGGAATTATTTCAATATGTGTAAGTCCCAGATTAGTATGGTCACTTTATGTCCTTGTGGAACAGTCCTGGCTTCATATTTATTGTCTCATTCCCACTTTCTACCCACGGAACCTTGTGTTTGTTCCATCATAATAACCAAATCTTTGGTTTAGAAAATAAGTAAACAAAAATTTGGTAAATGGGAATGTGACTTTATTTTATCTGACATCAATTTCTTAATTGTTTAATCTGCACAGGTAAAAAATAGAAAAGTTTACCTAGGAGCAGGAGTGATAGCACAATGGATAGGGCGTTTGCCTTGCACGTGACCAACCTGGGTTCGATACCCAGCATCCCATATGGTTCCCTGAGCACCACCAGGAGTCATTCCTGAGTGCAAAGTCAGGAGTAATCTCTGAGCATCGCTGGGTGTGACCCAAAAAGCAAAAGAAAAAAAAAGAGAAAGAAAAGTTTACCTAAATATTGTAAATACTGTAAATCAAAGAACAACCTTCTCTCTCTCTCTCTCTCTCTCTCTCTCTCTCTCTCTCTCTCTCTCTCTCTCTCTCTCTCTCTCTCTCTCTCTCTCCCTCTCTCTCTCTCTCTCTCCTCTCTCTCTCTCCCCTAAGCACATAAATATATGGTCTTTCTGTTAAGTGAAACCAAGGAAGTATCTTTAAATCAGATTTTCAGAAACTCAACATAGTTTGAGCCAAATCTGTGAGTAACATTGAGTACAGGTTGATTTTTTGCTGCTGCTTTACTGGCAAACAATGGCCAACTGCCAAAGCATGTTCAGCCCGCACAGCTGTTTTCAGTGATTCATTTCCCTTGATTTCCCAGCTGACCCATTCACAAGGCGTACAGCAGGTTTCAGGCCCCAGATGCCAGCCTCATTGCTGCACAAAACCCTCCCCTTCAGTTGTGGGAACAGTTTAAAGACTAATGTAGAGAGCATTTGCTTTGAGAAACCAAGTTGTTTCCATGACTAGTATGTAAGTGGGCAGGAAAGGTAAAAAAAAAAAATGCTGGTTTTGTGATGAGGTGCACACATTGGCTCAGAGTCATAACGCTGACCACACTAGCATGCTCTCTAGCAAGCCCAGACTTTTGTTAGGTATTCTTACTGCTCTGGCAGTTTCCAAAATCTAGAAGGTTCTTTCTCATCACTGACACTGGTATTTCCTTTGGGCAGCATGCACTCCCATCCTTTTTGCTTGAAAACCTCCTGCTATCCCCAAGGTGTAGCCCAAGAATTATAGTCTCTTGAAGCATCTCAGGAATCTACAGAGTAGATTAGATCCCACATTCTTATACATCTAATAGAATTGGTTTGTGGTATGAGTTTCCTTTTGGAAGGAGTACATCATTAGAGGAAAAAATGTAAAAGGACTCCTGATGTGGAATAAATTAAAAAAAAGCACTGAAACCTAATTTATGAACTTCTTTGTCTCCTTTATGCACAGTAGTTAGATTGTTTTAGGTCACTGTTTTTCCGATAGCTTGTTGATCAGCACTATTGCAGCATAGGCTGACATCTCATTCCTCTTTTTTCAAGGTTTTCCTTCTCCCTCAGTCGTGGCTATATGCTTTTGAAAAGCTGGGACTCTGTTTTACATTCCATTGCCCCCAAGGACAAGGCATAGGCTGGAATGTAGTAGTAATTAGGGAGGTGTTTGTTTAAGAGAGTAGATGAGATCATAGTACAACTTGACTTTTATGTCCATTGTGCTCTACTCAGGAGACTCCAATCTCTTCTCACTCTTTCAGCGCTGGGTGATTTGCTGAGATAAAATTTCGTGAATGTTTACTCAATCTGCAACCACAGAAGTGGTGCTTAAAGTTAGACTTAATATGCAGATGTATCCTGTTCTGATATCCAACAGGTGTGCTGGGTGCTCAGCCAGGGTGAAGAATTTGACATGATATTTTCTCAAAAATCACAGTACTCTCTGGGTAATTGTCTCTGTTAAGGGCAGTATTTATATCGTAATTGTATTGTCACATGAATCAGTAGTACCTGGTGTCAATTTGCACCATACCTGCAGTTTTCAGTAGTTGAATAGATCCTCGTAACTTGTTTTAAATTATCTGAAGAGTTAGCATAGGAACATCTTAAAAAAAACTCTAAATTTTATGTAATATTTATATATTATATTAATATTCCATATTATAAAAATAATATAATCAATCATGAAGCTTATTATCATATAGATCTTTACCATTATCCCATATTATAATAAAGATAGAAATATTAACTCAATGAAGCACACCCTGTTCTATTCATTTTGTTAAATGTATTTTCATCTTTGACCTCATTTTACTCTCCTATCAATCTTAGGAAATGAAAGATAGTGATATTGATCAACAGATGAAGAAACTAAGATAATTAACCAATTAGCTCAAACTCATAGCTAGAAGAAGAAAAGATAGATTTTAAGGCCAGGACCATTTGACTCCAGCATCTTTTTTTTTTAAAATGGATTTTCCAGAAATATATAAGTAGAAATAGAGAGATAATTCAGGAAGTAAGTCTCTTGCCTTACATGGGCTGACCCCAGTTTGGTTTCAGACACTAAAAATCCCAAGCACTGCTAGGGATCATTTCTGAACACAGAGTTAGGGAATTCCCTGGACACTTGAAGATGTGACCCCCCCCCAATAAAATAAAAATAAAATTCTGCATTTTGGAAAGCATCTGAATAATGAACATCATTATTTCTGCTAATAATATTTAACAAAAGTCTAGGGACACTTCAATCCTTAAAGCAAAATGACAATGTGCTTTGAGTTATGTGTATAATATTCCAAATATAGGTTTATATGTGAAAATGAACCCAATCTGTAGAAAGTCGCAAGATACCTTCAAGGAAAAAATGTTGATATGCACTAGAAAAATTACATAATAAAAATTGTTAGAAATTATTGCTGATAGAAAAATGTGAATGGGGAATGAATTGATGAGAACAAAAGACAGAAAGAGATTAAAAGATAAAATTTGAGCTCTCTGTAAGAATCTTTGTTCTTTTCCCCAATTCTAGATATTAGCAGGCATGTGCTCTGTGTTCAGAATTTTATTTGGCAATAGGACATCAGTGACTTAAAAACAAAGAACTAAGACAAGTAAACAAAAAAGCCCCTAAGTGCGGAAAGTGAGTACATGGCTTAGAAAGAGTGAATTTAAAAGGAATTTTTCTTATTCCGAGAAGTGGGAATTTACATGTGGCAGTATTAAATTTAGTTCTTTGAAAAATACAGCTGCATTTTGTGGTTATTAAGAACAACATGAAGCTGTTAAAGTCACTTAACTTTAAATAGAATGATTTCTTAAATTATGGCCTTAAAACAAAAGGAAAAAAATCATAAAAACAAAGTAGAATTCATTTCTTAAGCTAAGAAATGTATTCCTCAGATTCTGTTCCGATCCTGAAACCATCTTACTTCCTAGAAAGGCTACTGTAAAAAAAAAAAAGTTTTCCAACTACGTGTCATCACTAATGCTAATTTACCCCAACTCTCCAATTGTTTTGTTGTGATTTAAAAACCATGTGTAGCATGAGTATGGTCTCCGGAGCAAGACGGCTATCACTATATTCTTCAGTGAGTTGATTTATCTTCCCTGATGCCCAATTCCCACATCTCCATAGTTGTCTAATATATTTTCTCCTGAAGACAGCTTGAGTTGAGTGCGGTATCATATATAAAGCTCAGCTTGGTATTTATTTTTCCCTTTCATCATGTCCTTTTCTTAGTTACAACTTGCTTAGTAACATTTTTTTTCTGGGTTCTCCCAGCTTTATAATTGTATACCAGTCAGTTCACCACATCAGAAATGTTTTAATATCTGATTTCTTCTCCTGGTTTTCTGATTTGTGTATAGGTAAAACATAGCACAGCTGGTAAGGCATTTGCTTTGCAAGCAGCTGACGTGGCCAACTTGGGTTCGATTCCTCTGCCCCTCTCGGAGAGCCCTGCAAGCTACCGAGAGTGCCTTCCCCGCATGGCAAAGCCTGGCAAGCTACCGTGACATATTCAATATGCCAAAAACAATAACAACAAGTCTCACAATTTGTTGTGAGAAATTACTGGTGCCCGCTCAAGCAAATCGATGAACAATGGGAGGACAGTGCTACAGTGCTACAGGTGAAATATCATTGTGGAATTACTTATGATCTGAATTAAGGAAATCTGTACACTGGACCAGAAACTATTAAGCATATTCCACTTCTGCAATTGGTTCTAATTCAACCAATGTGTCTCATCAATTAATGCTATAAAGAAACAATTAGTATTGTAAAGAAAATATAGGCCACTTCTTTAATTTTCTTTCTATTGATGCTTTACTAGTCATATTATGAACAATTAGTTGTGTGATTATTTCAACATTTTATGAGTGGAACATTTTACTCCCATTTTGCAAATGAGAAAAACTGAAGTTCCAAGTTTAAACTGATAGTAAACACCAAGATTAGGATTTCAACCTTATCTGGGAGCCTAATGACTGTTCATTCTGCAAATTCATTTTTAATGCATATGAGCCATATGTTCGAATTAGTTTAAATATAGTAATGCAGTAATTCCCATAAGAAAATTATGAGAAAGAGTCAAAGGAACTTATCTCAGTTATAACTGGTTTTAATGGATAAAAACTCTGCCAGGTAAACAGTACTCTCTCTTCCATAACATACTTCTTCCCATCTTTTCTCTCCCTCATTGTTTTTCAGCACACCTTAGTTTCTCTCCACAACCTTCTTTCACAGTGTGAACCATTGGTCAGAGACCCATTATGTGGCACTTCTCAAAACTGCATGACAAGGGAAATATAATACTTCCCTATCTTCTTGTAAGATAAACTACTTAGAAAACATTTATTATTGTTCAGGTATAGTTGCATACATTTCTGAAATAATAAAAATATGAACGAAGATCATTGCAATGATAGGTTCAGGCAGGTTATGACCTTATGATCAGGGGATTGACACACTGGAATGGAAAACCTCTTGTACATCTATGACAGTAAATTGTTAGCCCAAAAGGAATGGAATTGTTGCTTGGGCCAAATGAAACAGCAGATGACTAAACTCCAAATAGGGAGAGAAAATGGACTTAAGTAGGGAGAGAACATGGACTTAGAGATGTTTTAACTTTATTCTGATGATTCTTAGGTTTATGATATTAAGCCTATTGACTCTGATAAGTGAAGTATGAATATATCCTAGTTGTCACTTACAAGTTGCCTAATAAAAGGATGATAGAGTTAGAAAAATCAAAATTCTAATAGTAACATAATTTATTTATTTATTTTTGCTTTTTGGGTCACACCCAGTGATACACAGGGGATACTCTTGGCTCTGCACTCAGGAATTACTCCTGGCAGTGCTGAGGGACCATATGGGATGCTGGGAATCGAACCCTGGTCAGCTGCATGCAAGACAAACATCCTACCCACTGTGCTATCGCTCCAGCCCCCATAATTGATTTTAACTTGATTTTTTCTTACCAGAGCTTATGATTTTAGAAAATTTTTATTCATTTTCTGCTTCAAATTCCCATACTATGTGTGGCTGCATTTTCTAGATACTGTGTTCAAATATATTTTAAGAGCCTGGAAATCGAGGCTGATATTTGCTGCATCTTTTGTGCTCCCAGATTACCTAGAAAGGTACTGAACTTAACCCTGAGTTGACAATACTGCTTTAAAATATACTTTACAACCATGTCATTAAAAATATTCACCATGCTTTCAATATGGTCACATGGGGGTCCATAATCAAATTTAGCAAAGCTTATACTAGTGTGTTAGTTTCTGGGAAAATGACTATTTCTGGGAATAGGCCTTCAAAGTGCTGGTATTTATTTATATCTAAAATGTGCAAATAAGTGATATTTTCTCAATTTCTTGTATAATTTCAAGGTTATAATAAATCCTTCCATATTTAATGCTTGTTATTTTGAAACAAGGATTATTTGAATGTTAAGTCCTTGCTGCCTGCCTACATTATGAAGTCTCATTATTTAATTCTGTTCTTCTCATGATGGTTTTTAATGCATTTCTGTGTATAAATTATGTTACATTGATGTTCTGAAATAACCTCAGCCAAGCTTGCTATATATTTTGATGAAAAGCACTTAAATATAAATGACAATTTACATTTATCTGTCTAAAATATATTTGTAATAGCCATTTAAGATTTTTTTCTAATGAGACTCTGTATTTGACTCTCTAATTGAATTTTTTTATTTAGTACCGCAGAAAATTAGCACATCATTTTTTAGGTGAAATTACTAGGTATGTTTCTCAATTATTCATGGACTTGAAACCTGATTTTCTTGTTCTTTTGTCTTGTTCCTTTGATTTGAAATACTTTTCCACGGATGCAATGAATTATGGGAAAGTATTCAACAAATATGATAAAAAAAGATACCTAGAGTTTATTATATTTTATCTGTAAAGAGTATAGGAAGTCCAAGTGCTAAAGACAACTATAACTTTATTTTGGTGTCAACTAACTTTTCTACTCTGCTTTGTTAGGGGGTCACACCCACCATTATTCAGGGCTTTGTGCTCAGGAATCACTCATGACAGAGCTCAGGGGACCATATGTGGTATCTGGGATCTAAATGAAGTCTACCTACAAGGCAAATGCTTAATACATACATTCTCTTCCCAACCTCCTCCCCCATTGACACCCTCCCCCCACACACACACACATTTTTACAACAATGGAGAGCTGATCATGCTCCAGGTTTCAGTTTCTTTTCTCTCAAGTACTTTTCAGTACTAAAGAGAGATTCCCATTGCTGTATTATTTAGATCAAATTGCTTAATGCTGCCTTAAAAAATCTGCAGTTGTGACCTTTGCCTAATATTGTGGCTTCTCTTTTTTTTCATGATCCCTTCTCTCTACCATGTCCACTTAATTCATCTTCACTTCCTTTGATGAAAGCACCAGGCTTTCCTACTCCTTAACAGAAGTGATGTTCATTTAATCTCTTCTTCCTGCCCAGAATGCTCTTCCATTTTCCTCTGTCACCTGTCAAACACTCATTAGCTTATAAATTTCTGCTAAAGTAGCAGTTCATTCTGACCTCCCAGGTCATCTGCTTAGGTTTTGGTGGGATATATGTTCTGAGTAAAAATTTCTGAAAGTCCACTTGAAGTTTATAATTGTTCCTTTAGTAATGGACAGTGTTGCCCTCCAGGTTAGAGACAATAAAAAATAAGGAAACGAATAGAAGAACATGTATTCCTTAAATGCTTGTTTGTATGCTTTTCCTAGCTCTAGCTCTACTTCCCTGGAGAACAAGTTCAAGAAAATAGGAACTAGAGAAGGCAAAGGATAAAGGGATGAAGCAGGACACAGAAGAGCAACAAATCCAAGACCTTTCCTGGACTAGTCTAGAGATAACATGAATGAGGTAAAGTTTCAGAACATTACGAAGCGGTCTCTAAAACTACTCAATGTAGGCAATACCAGTCCCTGTTGTTTATGAAATCTCCACACTCATCTCTGGGTGCTTGACGGTTGGATATGTTTCTAATCAACTCTTCATCCAACATACACTTAACAATTTTAGTTAGTGCTTTCCTCTGTCTTCAAATACTTTAGAGAACTGAAAAGTGTGTGTGCACATGTGTATGTGTGTATTCTTGTGACTACATAGCTGAACTATATAATATTTCGCCCGCACGGCAGAACCTGGCAAGCTCCCCGTGACGTATTCGATATGCCAAACACAGTAACAACAAAGTCTCCAAAGGAGACCGTTACTGGGCCTGCTCGAGTAAATATAATATTAATGTTCTTTATTCTTTAATAACAGATATGATATTTTTATATCATATTTGGAATGTAATTGGTGATATTTAAAACTTCTGTGAGTTTTTTTGTGATAACAGAAGCTGAGTAAATATTTGTCAATGAATGAATAAAATAATTAAGTGGGAAAAAATGAAGAATAGAAGAAAATTTGAGCTTCGTATTTTCTTATGAATTTTATGTTCATGAAACTTAATTCTCCTGTTCCTCTTTTGTTTCTCATCCCAAATGTTATGTACTTTTTAAAATAACCTTTGTACTTATTTAAATGTTCCATACTAGAAAGAAAATAAGTCACTTTTGTCACTATGAAATGGGCTGGAGCGATAGCACAACGGTAGGGCGTTTGCCTCGCACACAGCCAACATGGCCGACCCGAGTTCGATTCCTCCGTCCCTCTCGGAGAGCCCGGCAAGCTACCGAGAGTATCTCGCCCGCACGGCAGAGCCTGGCAAGCTCCCCGTGATGTATTCGATATGCCAAACACAGTAACAACAAAGTCTCCAATGGAGACGTTACTGGGCCCGCTTGAGCACTATGAAATAACTACTTAAAATATCGTTTTATATATTTTATTGACACTTATTAAAGTATGTAGACATCAAAATCTCCTAAATTTTTTTCTTCTACTTTTTTAACATCTGAGTTGTAAAAATTGATTGCACGTAGTAGCCATTATTTGAAGATACTTACAAGATCATATTATATACATTTAAGATAATACAATGAGAGCGGATGGAATATGGGTCACTGTCCTCCCGTTGTTCATCAATTAGCTCAAGCGGGCCCAGTAACGTCTCCATGGTGACACTTGTTGTTACTGTGTTTGGCATATTGAATTCGTCACGAGGAATCGAACTCGGGTCAGCCATATTGGCTGCTTGCAGGCAAACTCCCTACCCACTGTGCTATCGCTCCAGACCTGGAATATGGGTAGATTTTTGAAATGTAGAGAAAAAAATATCTCACTAAATGGTTTATTTAAAGTGGTATATAAGACCACGGAGGTTCAAGCAAGAGATTATATATTACATGATAAGGCTTCCCCTTAAGGTGGGAATGGAAAGTATATAAAAAGAATGATAACCAATGGAGACAATTTTTATAAGGACCACACACCATTAGTGCTCATAGGACCTAGGACCTCTCCTAATGATGCTCATCTCTGCAGTGCAGGCATGGAAGTTTGCAATTGGTTCAGCAGTGCTGAACACTGAACACTAAACAATAATGGCCACACTCAGTGCCAGAAATCAAACTAGGGACTTTGTACTTTTTAGACTCATCTGTTTCCTATCACTTAAGCTATACTCTTTGCCCCACTAAAGTTACACCATCAACCCCTCTGGTTCAGAACATGCAGACCCGAAATTTAGAAAATAATATTTTTTTAGTGTAAAACATAAAATTAAGCTGTTAAGAGTTTATATGCTAGAAGTCTTAAAAATGAAACAAGAACTGGGTGCACTGAATAGCTACTGAAATTCATTCTAGTTGACTACTGTGTTTTAGAAAAACACTTGCTGTGGGTGGATAAGCAGGAACTTGGACAGACTAGCAAGAACTGAGGCATAGCCCCTTCCCTACCCTGAGTAGGTTCTCTGTGCTTTGCACAAAACACACAAACTTATGAGGGGACACTGCTTCCTGTCTTGGCAAGATATAACATAAATTGATCACATAATGGGGAAATATCCCTATTGCAGTTTGGTACTTTCTTTAAACATTTATTCTCTTTAATTGCTTTGTGAGGCATTTAACAAATGATTAAAGACATGGTCTTGACATGAGAGAGAACTCCATTTAAATCCCGAATTTATTACCTGCAGTTCAGCACTCTTTCACTCTCTCTGAACCTGCATCACTTCAATTACAAAATTTAATGATAGTGTTTTTATCATAATTTGTTATAAGGATTAAATAAAATAAGATGTAATCATTCCTAGAATCACTTAATCACTTAATCCCCGTTATTCATCGATTTATTCAAGCGGGTGCCAGTAACGTCTCCATTCATCCCGGTTGCGTGCTAGCGTAGCCCAGTGGTATCTGTTTGTTCTAGGAACATGCAGAGCCTCAAACCGATCATTTAGGGTCTTGACGAAGAAGTCTGACCATCTTATAGGTGGGCGTCCACGTGATCTTTTGATGTCCCATGGAATCCAATCAGTAATGGCTCTAGTCCAGCGGTTGTCTGTAAACCTCATTACATGTCCAGCCCATCTGATTTTTGATGTCTTGGCAAATGAGACAGCGTCCCTGATTCTTGAGCGTTGACGAAGATCAGAACTCCGGATTCTATCTCTCATTTGAGTGAATCGTGACATTCCAAGCATAGTTCTTTCGATTCCTCTTTGAGAGACCCGAATAGCGTTCTCATCCTGTTTTCGTAGGGTCCAGGTCTCTGAGGCATATGTTAATGCAGGAAGAATAGTGGAATCAAAGAGATGTGCTCGTAGCTGGAGGTTCTTTGTCCTTTTAGTTATTTCTTCAATGCTCTTGAAGGCATTCCAAGCCGCTCTCTTCCTCCTGTGCAACTCAGGTGCCAGGTCATTCATCATGTTGATTTCTCGACCTAGGTATATATAACTGTTGCATTCGGAGATGGTGGTTCCGTTGAGAGTGAATGGAGCATCAGGAACAAGGCTGTTTCTCATAAACATTGTCTTCGTAAGATATAGCTGTAATCCTACCTTTCCACACTCACGGTCAAAGTCGGCCAGCATTTGTGCTGCTTGGCTGATGTTTGGTATTATTAGAACGATGTCATCAGCAAAGCGGGGGTGGTGTAGTTGCCGACCATCTATCTTCACTCCCATGTTTTCCCATTTCAGTCGTTGCATGATGTTCTCGAGGGTGGCACTGAAGAGTTTTGGTGAAATGGTATCACCCTGCTGAACCCCTCTCTTGATATGGATGATTACTTCTTTGTAGAATGGTGAGATCTTGGTAGTGAATCCGCAATAGAGCTCACGAAGGATCCTGATGTACTGAGTTTGTACGCCCTGATTGGCTAGGGCTTCCATGACCGCTTCCATCTCAACAGAATCAAAGGCCTTCTTTAAATCAATGAACGTTAGACAGAGCGGCATCTTGAACTCCCGAGATACCTCAATGAGCTTGGTTATTGTGTGGATATGGTCGATGGTACTGAATCCTTTTCGGAATCCAGCTTGTTCACATGGTTGTCCTTCATCTAGTGTTCTGCTAATCCTATTCAGGATGACTCAAGTGAATAGTTTGTAGATGACAGACAATAGGCAGATTGGGCGATAGTAGCCAATGTCGTGGATGTCTCCTTTCTTGTATAGTAGTACAGTCCTGCTGGTTTTCCATTGGGATGGAACCTTGCATTCAGACAGGTAGTGTGTGAAGAGTCGAGCCAATGTATTGATGAGTACTGATGGTAAGCTCTTCAGGTGTTCAGGTCTGATCTTGTCTGGGCAAGGTGTTCTTTGTTTCTTTACCGACGAGATGGCATGTTGGATTTTGGAAGGGAGAACATTGGGAACGACATATCCATCATGTGGTATGTGGTATGTGGGCAAGTGGATGTGGCTATTAAAGAGATCTGAGTAGAAGTCATGAATAATCTTCTCCATTGCCCTTCTGGAAGATGTGATAGATCCATCATGATGTCGGAGGGCAGTCATCTTGGTTTTGTAGTTGGTGAAGGACAGGCGGGCATTACGAATATTTTTCCCAGCTTCTGCTGCATCTACCAGTTCTGCTGCTCTCCTGTTTTTGAGGTCATCCTTGATGGCTTCTCTGCACTGTTTTGCCAGTTCGGATGTTCGCTTGTGGTTGCCTGAGGCATGTGCTAAGCCACGTTGGCGAATAAGTTCAAGAGTGTTCGAAGAAAGACGGTTTTTTGTGGTTATCTCTCTCTTGGCATTCCTTGCACAATCATGGAGGTGCTGAATCATTCGATCGTATTCCTCATCAATGTTGTCAATGACGGCATCTTCCCATGTTGCTGCAATAGAGCCAAAGAGCTCCCAGTTGGTGGTTGTTCTGGGAGTCCTCTTCTTAAACCTTGCATTCTTTTCTCCTCATTCTGTGAGGTAGAATTTTGCACGAAGAAGACGGTGGTCTGATCCCGTTTGGAATTTTGGGACAACAGCAACATCGGTTAGGCAAAACCGCCAATTGAATATGATGTGGTCTATTTCATTGTGGAATCGTCCATCGGGAGACTCCCATGTCCAACGTTTAGATTCAGCCTTTTGGAATTGTGAGTTACCATGGAAGGTTTTGGTTGACATGATGAACTCAGACAGTCTGTCACCCTGTTCGTTCCATTCCAGGCCATGGGTTCCAATGTGGAGTTCATCGACTGATCTTCTTGGTCCTATCTTGGCATTAAAATCACCGACAATGATCTTGTAGAAGCTGTGATCTTCTTTATAGAACTTCTCCAGCTCCATGTAGAATTTCTCAGTTTCTCTTTCACCATAACTGGATGTTGGTGCATAGACAACAAAGAAACTGCCAGTAGTGAGCCACATTTATTCAAGTGTAATCGTCCAATTCTGGTTGTTAGGCATTCGAATGAATCAATGCTCGTGACTAAGTTTGTGTTGACAAGGATACTGACACCACCGACGCCTCTTTTATCACATGTTCCAAGGAACAGTTCTTCTCCAGTGTCAAAAACAGCATGATGGGATTGATGTCTTCTCGTTTCGGTCAGACCAATGATGTCGTACTTGATCTTTCACGCTTGTAACATAAGGTCTTCAATGGATGCAGCAGATGCCAGTGTATGAGCATTAAAAGTACAGACAATCATTTTTGTTTTTCTGCGTTTTTGCAGCCTATGTCTGCCTTGGTGTTTTATCAGTTTCTCCTTCCATATCCTTCTCGACTCTGCATATTCAGGGTTAGGGAAATGAGATCCATTTATTACTGGATTTGGCATATCAATTTGGTCTATTTGGCATAGACCACGGATAGCTTGCCAGGCTCTGCCGTGCGGGTTGGATATTTAAGGTACCCTGAAAACTTAGAGAAAAGTAAATAAATAGTCGCGAGGCCGCAAATGCGGCCGTGCGCTCTCGGGAGCTTGTTGTGATAATCTCTGGATCCTGGCCGTTGTTGGGGTTACACGGCAGTTGGAGGGTGTAACTGTCTAGCTACTGACAGGTCCAGTCCCAAACCGTGCAGGCTTGGAGATCTCAGTCCCGGGTCCCACACACCTGGGTTCCTCTGCCAGTTCTGTTATGCCTGAGGCTTATCCAAGTGTGTGGAGAGTGGCCCCAGTAAGGCCTTGGTTGGGGCCTGGAGGTCTTCAGCTGTTGGGCCCTGGCGAGGATAGTCAGACACAGGGTAGGAGACTCTGCCTTGTGTTCTCCCGGGAGCTTGTTGTGATAATCTCTGGATCCTGGCCGTTGTTGGGGTTACACGGCAGTTGGAGGGTGTAACTGTCTAGCTACTGACAGGTCCAGTCCCAAACCATGCAGGCTTGGAGATCTCAGCCCCAGGTCCCACACACCTGGGTTCCTCTGCCAGTTCTGTTATGCCTGAGGCTTATCCAAGTGTGTGGAGAGTGGCCCCAGTAAGGCCTTGGTTGGGGCCTGGAGGTCTTCAGCTGTTGGGCCCTGGCGAGGATAGTTAGACACAGGGTAGGAGACTCTGCCTTGTGCTCTCCCGGGAGCTTGTTGTGATAATCTAGAATACTCTTTGAAATAGTAGGTGTTCAACTAATGATAGTCACTATCATATTGTTGTTTTTATGATAGTTTTTTTTAAGTAGACCATTTATCTTGATCTGAGTAAAAACTACACTGATCCAGACATTTCCCACACAATTCAAATGATTGCTAGCAATTTATCATCTTATCAAATGAAATAAGTTAAAATTGTTCCTGAATACTTAATTATAAGTAAATAATTTAAAAATTTTAATTAATAGAAGCTATTTCCTTATCACAATACAAAACATTGTATAGTAAGGTGTGTTAATTCAAAAAGTGATATAGGCATCAACCGATAATTAAAATTGCAAAATAAACTCAATATAGGAAAGGATAGAGATTAAGCATATATATATATATATATATATATATATATACACACACACACACACATATACATCTATATCTTAACATACAGCGGTAGGGCGTTTGCCTTGCACGCAGCCAACATGGCTGACCCGAGTTCGATTCCTCCACCCCTCTCGGAGAGCCCGGCAAGCTACTGAGAGTATCTTGCCCACATGGCAGAGCCTGGCAAGCTCCCCGTGACGTATTCGATATGCCAAACATAGTAACAACAAAGTCTCCCATGGACCTTACCTCAATATTACAACTGATCTTATTTAGAACTATATTTTATCATATACTTATATTTTCATGAAATACCAAGTTTATTTCACATGCATACACATATATTACCTGTGTAAAGTTATCAGAAAATTCAAAAGCAGTGGGATGTAGAGCTGGTATCTTATATTTCAGCCTTAGCTTCACAGGCAGTTATTTTGTGAATGGATTTCAAAAAATAATTACATTAATCAAAACTCTATTTATTCTCCTACACCAATATTGATTTTACCTGCTCTTATCAAATTTATATTCTGCCTCTTTAATTGCCTACCTCCTATTGCCTCCCACTTTCCTTGGCTAAAAGTACAGTTACATCTGCATACTGAAAATATGCTCAGGGTCCTCCTTTGAAATAAGATGTCTATTAATCTCAAATACAAGAAACCAGAATGAGGTTAATTTTTTCTTCCTGTTTCTAATTAGAACTGCTCCTAAAATTATTTGTTCTACTCTATTTTTTAAATTTAATTTGTCGTATTAGTAAATGATAACTGCATTATATTTAGTACTCTTAAAATTAATAAATTAAATTACTTTGGTATGTCGTTTTAGGAAAACTGAACAGCTCTAGGATTTTTAGAAGCTGCTAAATAATAAATATTATTATATTTAATAATTTTATATCGAATGCTTTCAAATTAAAGTGGTATGTAGAATGTTTATAATTAAAAAGAGAGAGAAATGAATAACAATGTAATAAAGGTTAAGAGAGAAGCTAACTAGGAAATAATTGTAGTAATATTGATATTTTGTTAGTCTGAAATTGTTCAGAAACTGATAAAGTTTGAAAAAAAATGCAATGCCTCAGGACCAAAGTGAGCATAGCAAGTAGGGTGTTTGCCTTGCATGCTGCAGACCCATGTACAATTCCTGGCACCCAATATGGTCTCCCAAACCTCACTAAGAGTGATTCCTGAGCACAGAGCCAGGAGTAAACCCTGAGCACCCTGAGTGTGGGCCACCAAATTCAATGCCTCATAAAATTATATTTGATGTTTTCTGATGATTTCAGATGACGAATATGTAGCGTGATTTGGAGGAACAGGAAACAAATAAGTAGTTGTCCGAGGTAATATGCCCAGCATGAACCCAGGAACTAAAATGCCATACACCAAAATCCCTTAAAATACATTCATCTCAGCTTAGGCAAACCTGGTTAAGATATGAATACTTTCTGGGGTCTGATAGACAGTAGACCTGGTGGGACACTTGCCTTGCATGTGCTCAACCCCAGTTTGAACCCTGGTACCACATTATAGACCTCCAAACCTCTCCAGGAGTGATTCCCAAGCAAAGAGCCAGGAGTATTCCCTGTGCAGCACTGGATGAGGCCAGAAAAACAAAAGATGATCTAAATACTTCCAAAATCTAGTGCTTGCCTTTCAAGTCATCATTGGGAAAATAAAATTAAACAAGCTAAAATACAAAGCAAAGTAAAATATTTAAGTCTTTAAAGAAATTTTCATTTCCATAATATTCAACATAATTCCAGTTGAATATTCTTACTTTTATCAAAAGTGATATCAAAGAAAAGTAACATATTTCAGCTTTAGCCAAGTCATACTTGGAGTGAAATTTTTATTGCAATTTTTTTCTTGGCCACTGATAGTGATTCTCTACCAACCAGGTGGACGATCAGTGTGGCAACCCAGAGAGATGGTGCTGTCTGAGATCACTTAAACTGCATGCAGGGATGCTAGGAATACCCAAGGATTAAATCCAGCAAAGGTTAGATATTTTACTTTAGGGGCTTGGGGTTTCCTCCAGAGGTACCTAACAAATCAAGCAAATAGCTTAGTATGAGACCCTAAGGATGTGTTTTAGCTCAGCCCTTGAGTTTCAGTGTACCCAGGTCACTCCTTAGTGTCCGGGGCTTCCTGAGCTACAATCAATGATACTTGATGATCACATTTGCTGGGGATGAAACCAAGCTGGCTGCATACAAGGCATATGTTTTGACCCATGTTCTAGTTCATTAATTGGGTATTTTAATCATCTCAGTTGTCTCTAGGGAACCTGTCATTTATCCATCACACACAGAACAGTCAATGCTCAAACCTTATCCTTGGGAAAAAAACCATATTATTCATAATTATAAAGCATGGCCCCATTCATGTGGGACTGTGGGACAGGGGGGCGGGAGGGAGGTAATAATGCCCTTTGCAAAAGCTCTAAATTCTTGATTTATTTCAACATCATGGCATGCTATGGATTCCCTTAAGAGACACTCCAATTATTCTTGCTGTTTATCTAGGTTTCTGGAAAAATCTGTTGGAAAGTTGCCTTCTTACCTCATTTCCCCTGGTGATAGGTTTACTGAGGAATACATTTTACCATTACATTTTTATTTCTAAGGAAAAACTGCACACTAGACACTTGTTTTCCACGTGTTTCCCTGAGAGAGATATACACAAACAGGAAGACCATAAAATAGAATAGGATAAATTGGGACACCAAGATAAACATGCACTTCACTTCTGATATTATCCTGACCTATTTTTAAAAGGGAAGGAAAGAACAAGTTCTGTTCCTCCCCTAAGTAATTCCATGGGAATTCTCTCAGTGCAGAGGTAATATATAACATAAAGCAGCTCTCTCCATTCCTGGAAAGGAAATTCAGGTTTGTAAATTTCCTAAAGAAATAATGGTAGCTGATCGTTACCTCTTAAAGAATATTTTTTTCTAGTAGATAAGAGAGGGCAGCAGCTGTCATAACTTGTACTCAAGTACAATTGGTAAAGCCATGATTTTTATGGTTTCCCTCAGAAGAAAGGAAAGATATTTGTTTGTTTTATAAACTACTCATTGCCTTAGTGTATGGAACAGTCTTCTTTTGAGAAAACTAGGAAAGAGGACAAAGTTTTGTATGTAGAAAATATAATCTATTCCAAACAATGCATTTTTTGGTGAAAATCATGCAGTTACTATCCTTTTCAAATTATCCATAAGATCTAGAAACAGAAAAACAGAACCAGTGAAGTTCCAAGATAATCAGAATCTATGCTTCATTCCTGTTTTCTTATTTCTGATTCCTTTCTGTTACAACTTTGTATAAGCTGTTCGGTATTACACCTCTTTAGAAGTTTTTTCCTTGTTTCCTCTAACTATACTTAAGTCTTAATAATTTTATTAATAAAATCAATAGGGGGCAGAGAGCTATTTAAATGGTTGATAATTGTCAAGTATGTAGCGGACCCAGTTTCCCAAGCAAACTATATGGTCACCTGAGCCCCACCAGGAGTGATCAGACCCAGGAGTAAGCTCTGAGAAATGCTGGATGTGACTCCTTAAAGGAATTGAATCAATAGAATGCACATTTTTTAAAAAAATTATTAGTGAATCACTGTAAGGTACAGTTACAGACTTATAAACTTTCATGCTTGTGTTTCAGTCATACAGTGCTCGAATACCCATCCCTCCACCAGTGTCCATTTTCCACCACCAATGATCCCAGTAACCCTCCTACCCTCCACCCCCTAATCCCACCCTGCCTCTGTGGCAGGGCATTCCCTTTTGTTCTCTCTCTCCTTCTGGGTGTTGTCGTTTGTAATAGAGGTATTAAGTGGCCATCATGTTTGTTCTCTAGTCTACTTTCAGCATGCATCTCCCATCCCAAGCAGGTCCTCCAATCACACTTTACTTGGTGTTCCCTTCTCTATCTGAGCTGCCTTTTCCTCCAGCATGTGAGGCCAGCTTACAAGCCTTGGAGCAAACCTCCTGGTACTTATCTCTAAGAATGCACATTTATTCATACAACAACCATTTCAGAAAAAGTGGACAGTGCTTTAGTAGCATTTGGAATATGAGAAAGAACAAAATAAAGGATATGCAATCTGTAAAAGAGATACCCACTGTATCTTAGTAGAGTATTTATACTGGCAGAGACATATACAGGATACAAAGCAGGATATGTGTGGTGGTCAGGAAAAGGTATTGTGGAGACCAGAGAGATAGTAAAGCAAGTGAGGTGTTTGCCTTGCATGTGGAGACTATTTAATTCCCAATATATCTCCCCCCCCCTGCCCCCGTCCCCCGAGCATCCCAGGAGTCATTCCTGAGTGCATGGACAGGAGTAAGATCTGAGCATGCCCCACCCCCTCTGAAAACAAACAAGCAAACAGAAAACAAAGAAAAAGGTGTTGTGGACTCATGCTTTTTGGGTTTATCATTTTTGTTTGTTTGTTTATTTTGAGGTGCTGTGAACATATGGCTGTCCATGTGTTCACAATCACTCCTGATAGATTTTGAAGAACCATATGAGGTGCTGGGGATTAAATCCAAGTTGACCATTTGCAAATCAAGAGCCTTGCACTCTTGCACACTATATCCTGAGTTTCCTTTTGATCTGTCAGTTACTGTGAACTTGGATGAATTGCTTACTGGGCCTCAGTTTGCTCATGAAAAATGAGGTTGAAGATTATGCTATACAGACTCAAAGTGTTACTCTGACAGATAAGTTAATATGCATGACAGATATTTATATGTAACAATAATGTATAGTATATAATGCATAGATTAGAAATTTATATGTAATATATATTCAAAGACCTTTTAGTTATGTTTTCTCATTACCAATGCTATAGGAATTCAAGGCAGTACACAGCTCAGTTCTTCCTGGATGTGTTTCTGATGATCTGGCATTAAAGTTGCATTTTTTTAAAAAGGGTGCACCATTTCAGAAAGCATAGGTTTCACTTTCAAAAATCTTGACAAAACCAGAAAGCATTTTCAGATTTTAAATTATGACAGCTATGCAGATTCTGTTACCTCCAAATACATTGTGCCTCTAGTTCTTTTCTTTTCTCTTTAAATAAATTATTTCTTATTTTTTAAAGAAATGCCAGAGTCATGTCATAATCCCCCCATCCTACCTGAGTTTTCCTAATTGTGGAGAATACATTCTTCGTGTGTATGTGTGTGTGTGTGTGTGTGTGTGTGTGTGTGTGTGTGTGTGTGTGATTTCTGAGTTTAGACATACAGTTCATGTGTTCTGAGTTTGTTCAGACTCCACCTGGGCTTCAAAGGAAGAAAGACAGTTAGTTATCTAACTGCTGAGATATCTTGAAATAGGCCACCTTGTCAAGGTAACATACTTGCTGTGAGTGAAAAAGTGTCTGCTAAGATCCATTCACCAGTAATTACAAATCTCTCTGTGTAATCCAGGATTTCAGACCACAACAAATTACTCTAAGTCATTTCTAGTCACATACAACTAACAAAATTTCTTACATTTTGTTTTGAAAAAAAAAAAACAAATATCAAATCACTATGTTTTCTTTTCCTGGACAGATTCTATGTTGTATGGTACCTGGAAGATTAAATGAAAATTGTTGTTGATATTACCTTTTATTTATACAACATATAGATGAAAAATTCAAATATGTAAAATATTCACGCTAAGTTAAAATTAAAGAAAATTAAAAATATCTTTTTGTTTAACAAAAAAACTATGTAGCCTTGGAAATAAAGGGACAGGGTTGGGATGATAAAATTAATATAAATGCAATATATTTCCCTGTAGAAATGTGAAAAAGCCAAGTGCTTAACTAAGCACTTTTCATTTTCCCATGAATCAATAGTTTTTTTTGAAATTATATTTCCACATCAAGGAATTCTCTAAAAATATACTTAAGCGTTTTAAAGCCTGAATGTGTGGCTTTTAGTAAGGGTAAAATAGAAGTATATTCATTTATTATTTTGGAGAAAAAGAATTTTGAGATAGTATTAAGTAAATACTGAGATTTGACAAGTTAGAAAGTAGTTCTTGCAGGGAGGAATCCATTCATTACACTTTCATTCAATAAGAACACTTATTCAAAACCTACTCTGTAATAGAGTTTGATATACACAATTAGATTTATTTTATCCTTAAGGAATACCTCAGGAAATAGACCAAATATAGATGAGGCAACTTAGGAAAGGCCAAGATAAAAACAGGAATCTGAAAACACTATGCAACTGAGCTACACTGAAGGACAAGAGACATAAGCTAAATGGGTTCTACATTTTCTTTAGTGATTCTGGGTTTGTAAACCAGGTCCTCCACATGAAGGTGTCTCCAAGAATGAGAAAAAGCAGAAGCAAAGACCTTGGCATTAAGTCCATGGTGCATTCAGGGGATAAAAGGTACTTATGGAGTCCAGAGAGATATTACAGCAGTTAAGGTGCGTGCATTGCATGTTGCATACCCCAGTCTGATACTCAGAAGTGCATATGGTCCCTGGAGTAGGAATAAGCTCTGAGCACATAGCCAATAGTAAGCCCTTGATCACTGATAAGTGTGGCCTCAAACCTAAAAGCTAAAAATGATTTCTGATGGATGTGCAGTATGTGAATACAGCCTATAAACACAGACTGTGAACTAGAGAGCTAGTCTGGAGGCATCCTAAAAAATGAATTTCTCAATGAATTTGAAAATATTATAAATTAACAACAGAAACTTCTTGACACGTTAATTCAAACAATATGAGAATGAAGAATACACTTCAAGTTTCAAATTGTAGCATGCATTATTTCAAAATTCTAGTAAGACAGTACAAGAAGTATTTGAGAGCTTGTTATTTACAAAGTTCATGAATGTAATAGAAAATATATTGTGGTTCTAGAGGAAATAGACTGCACAATTGCATAGAGGCAATTAGAAAAATTCACAAAAAGGTTTATAAAATCATCAATGGGTCATAATTAAAAGAGTGAAAAAAATAACTTTGATCCCTAGGTCTGAAAGGTTTAGGGGAGAAAGAGCTTAATAAAAAATGTGAAAAGAGTTAAGACTATAGCTAACTTTAGGAGAAGCATATTGGACATGAACTATGACCTTCTATAGAAGAATGAAGCCACTGACAACTCTTATCCTTTAGGGAGACAGTTGATGCCTTACAGTTGTCAGTCCAATGGGAAGTCCAGATGTCAGAGGAACAAACTGATGCAGTATGAGTGACATAATTTTAGAAACAGCACGTTTTCCTAGACTAGATGTAATTAGCATTCTCTTGAGTTACCTAAATGATGTGTCTGAAACTTCCCATATGTAGACCATTGTTTCATCTAAAAAAAATCATTAAGGGCTAGAGAAGAAGCTTAAAGATCTGGAGCACTTGTCTCACTTGTGAAAGCACAAGTATAATCCTCAGAACCCTATGGTACCCTGAGCGTTGCCTAGGGACCCCCAGCATTACATTACCTGATCTGAACATTAATCCATCTTAGCTATACAACTATGTTGAATATTGCAGGGAGTGTTCCCCCAATCCCCATGAGATCTCTTTGAGAGATCCCAAATAATTTTTTAAAACTTAATTTAATTTTTATAAAGCAGTTCACAATATTTGATTACATTTAATATTCGAAAACCAATCCCAATACCATTATACCTTTCTGCCACCATATTGCAGATGTTTGCATCCCAAACCCTAATCCTTGCCCCAAAGTGGAACCGAAATAATTTATTTTGTATTGTTATTAATAAAGCACTGAAATTATTCAAGAAAGGTTCCTTAGTGGAAATTATGTGAAGATTGTTGTATTTCATGCAGGGGCCATTAAGCCCTTCTATATGAGACTACTTACATGTTGGTAGAGGTTGAACCTTATGTGCATGTACAGATACACACACATATATATGCATATAAATACATATATATGTACAAATATAGTCCCCTCTATATTGGTTGCCTTCTACTTTAAACTCCATCAAATGTGGTGAGCTACTCATGGAATATTAGTGTTCTGAGCAATGGGATGTCACGTGGCCACATTTGCGGCCATGTGATCCAGAAATAGGTTCACTTGTGGGTAAGGCTAAGCCCGAGCAAGTGTAAGAGCAGCTGAGATCATGGTGACAGTTGATTTCTGGAGGTTTTCAGCTGCTGGGTCTGGGTCCCTTGCTGCAGGGAGGGAACTCGCCTGCCATCCTCTGTATTACCCTGAATGAAACAGTTGGTATAGGGTCTGGTGGCATGGCTACGGCATGACCGTTTATGCTCTCTTCTGAGAATTTGTATTTTAAATGAAAAATCATAACATATGTTAGACTTCTAGAGTAAAATTAGGATTGAGAAAGATGGAAAATGTACCTGGCAAGAAACAGAGAAAATGTCCCACATATTCTGCTAGAGTGAGATAAAAAAAAAAATCACAATATTTCAGAAGAAAAAGAAAAAGAGCTTTTCATGGTGAATGAGAGGCAAGAGACATATTGTGGAGGGTAAGGCATCTGCTTTGCACTTAGCTGACCGAAATTTGATCACCAGCACCCCATACATTCCCCCAAGCCCTGCCAGAAGTGATCTTTGAGTGCTGATTCAGTAAGCCCTAAGAGCTGCTGGGTATGTCCCCCAAAAAACAATAACAAAAAGAATGTGAGTGAGTTCTTATTTAAAATGCTTTGAGATGTCAGATAAAACAAGGACTGAGAGTGTTTTTACTAATTCTTTTTGAAAAAAAAAAAGAGTTTCTGGGTATATGAATCCAGTGCGGTAAAATGAAAGGTGGTGGATTAAGCTAGGCAGAAACTCTTGAAGGACAGAAGTAAACAATTAAAAGAATAGCACAGTACAGAGGGTAAAAAGTGGAAATTCATGAATAAAAAGTCTTTCAGTCAAATTAGTTATGATAGGACAAGAAGGAAAAAAGAAGTAATAGTTAGAAGTAGAGACTCATAGAGAAGTGTCATCCATGGTCCTAAGCTATAAAAGATTCATCTGCTGATGTAACTCTCTTCATCATGAATAAGAGTTTAGGTAGAGAGGCATAAGTGATTCCAATCCCATCTCTCTATTCTCTAGGTGATATTATAGTCCAAAAGTAGGAAGTCTCTCAAATTTCATTCAGATTACAAAGTAGCACTGTACCACTGTCATCCTGTTGTTCATAGATTTGCTCAAGCAGGCACCAGTAACATCTCCATTGTGAGACTTGTTGTTACTATCTTTGGTGTATCGAATAAGCCACGGGTAGCTTGCTAGGCTCTGCCACGCGGGCGGGATACTCTTGGTAGCTTGCCGGGTTCTCTGTGAGGGACGGAGGTATCAAACCCGGGTTGGACACCTGCAAGGCAAACGCCCTACCTGCTGTGCTATTTCTCCAGCCCCAGCTTACAAAGAAGAACTTTTTTTTTAACTTTTAGGGAAACTGAATTGATCACTCTTTCCAAAGTGAACATATTGAACATATATGAAATTATCTCAGATTTTTTATGATTACAACTTTATTTCAATAATTATGCTTGAATTTTTATAGTTAGCATATGCTAATGGCCAATGTATTGGTTTCTTTTTATGTTAGCAATATATATTTTTTTCTTAGTTAAATTGCCTTATGTAAGAAAATTTTATTTAAAGAAAAAGCAAGCAAAACACAATTTACCTAAACTAATGCCATTTGAGACCACTAATATTTGCTTCTTTTTGGCAGAGCTATTATTTTTTTCCTTGGTAAAGTAAGTTTCAAAAGTTCTAATATTCTGCATATAATATTGATTTTAAGCTACCATTTTAAGTAATTAAGTATGCAAAACAGACCTGACAAATTAAGTACAAAGGATGAAGCTATCTTTAGCACTTTGATGAGTGGACATGAGGATCATCTTAGAAACAGATATTATCATATAATTGAAAAGAGACCCTCTGGTTAATTAAATGAAGAGATAAACTCATTTAAATAGGTGACGCCTGGAAAAGATTGCAGTATTTTGCTCCAGCCAAAATGAGGTAAGTAGATGCAGCTCTACATTTTGAATACGTTTTCTCTACACTGTAGCCTTTTTGCTGACAAATTTTCAGTACTTCAAAATTTATTCAGACCTATTAAGGGCCTCAAAATAACCAAGAATTGTTATAAATATTTGAACAGAGAGCTGCTTGTTTCAAATGTTGAATAAACCATTAGAATCAGGGCTAACACAGGGATTGTATTAACTCAGAGTAGCTGTCCTTTGTCTTACATGCTCTCTTATTGACACTAGCGCCTGACCTTCCAGTCTTGGGACATTCTTCACTATTGGAGAGAAGTTTTGTTCTCATTTCAGAGGCTTGTTTCTATTCCACAAAATGAAGAACTAGTGAAAATATTTGGAGTAAAAATAAATCAAGTTTTTTGTAATAATCAGCTTTTTCTTTATAAACAGCCAGTTTGGCATTGCCAATGGAAAGTTTTAGTCGAATGTAGGGTAATAGATGTTTGTTTCTAAATACTTGTCATTTAAAGTCTGGGCATCTTTCTACAGTCTGCTCCCTTGTTTATTTCTTATATGCAAAAATGTTCAGATTGGTACACCCTTGCTCTAATAAATCACCACCTTTCAGAATCAGGTTCACCCCAGCATATTGTTTCCAGGTATTTTAGAATTTTTCGAAGATAATTTCTCTGATTACAATTATACATTCATATTTCTTAACAGTTTATGCTACCTAAGCTTTGGGCTTTTATTCCCCAATTCTTAGTCTTGTTCCTTGTACAAATTGTAAAACTGATGTGACTTAATACAATAGAATGTACATTACTTCTGCAGTCTAGAAGTCCAAAATCCAGAGGATTACAGTGTCATGTTCCCCCTTGAATACTTCAGGAAATTCTTGCTTTCTGTTGGTTCCTAGCAATCCTTGAGGTATATCATGTTGTAGTCATTTCATACTCTGCCTCTTTTATTACAAGTCATTCTTTCTCTGTAGTCTGTCTTCTCTTCTTCAAAGAACACCAGTCAACAAAAAGGACATTCTAATGATGAATAGGATCCATCATTACCTTACTTTAAATTATTTCCCAAGAAAATTTATATCACAAAATATATATGTGCATTTGGGACCACACTCATTAGTACAGAGTAGAGCTCACTTCTGTCTCTGTACTCTGGAATCACTCTTTTTTTGTTCTTTTTGGGTCACACCTGGAGATGAATAGGGGTTACTCCTGGGTCTGTACTCAGGAATTACCCCTGGAGATGCTTAGGGGACCATGTGGGATCGAACTGGGGTTTGGCTGCATGCACGGCAAGTGCCCTACCGGCTATGCTATTGCTCCAGTCCCTGGAATCACTCTTGATATGTCTTAGGGGGACCATATAGAGAACTAGGTATTGGGGTCAGGTTGACCACATGCAGAGCAAGTGCCTATTGCTATACTATCTTCCACTTCATCTCTGAGACCTTTCCTCAAACCAGAGTTTTAGTTTTGAGTTTCGGGGTGGACACAAATTTGTTCACCCAGTGCACATTGACACTTTGACTTCCATTCACTGTACTTGAGCTGAGATTTTGTTTTCCAGTTTTGCAAACAGAAGTGACCAAACACTACTCACATTTAACCCTCAATCCCTTACCATATTGGCCAAAATGAATGGTTTTGCCACCACCAAGATGGTATAACATTTGGTCTATGACCAAAGTACTAAATATCCAAATAATCTAGAATGGTTCAACGAACAAATCACAAACTGTCCTAGTCTTTCTCTACAATCAAAAGATGAAAGGAACATTTCCCTTTCCTGAGCACCATAGTACATTAAAAATTTAAAAAACAGCATTAACAAAACTGATATAATGCATAAATGGCCCATGGTCTTCTAAGATGATTTACTAACAGCACTTTACTTTAAAACTTTGCCATCCAGAGTCATCTCACCCATAACTGGGAAGTGAGCATTTTTTCCTGCCCATTTATATTCATACACACTCAAAACTGTCAAACAATAAGCAACAAGGTCTTCTCAAGTTGTCATATTTTCCAGAATCTGAGATAAAACATACCTTACATATTAATGTTAAAGGAATTCTATATTCAGAGTTGAATGAGGATAACTTGAGGATAACTCGTAAGGTATTGGGAGCAAAGATTATACTTATGCACAGATGAATGGACAATCTGCTTGTAAAAAGGTAGATTTTTTTTCTGAGTTTGTGGTTCTTGAGAATTGTATGAAAGATTTGCATACAAAATTCAGAAGCTTAAGATGTTAAGAGTCTATAGTACAGCTCAAATAGATGGGTCCATTCTCTCTGATTGATGTTCAGGCTTCTCCTTTTACCTTCATATGACATCATCCACCCTGTCCCTCCATGTCTGGTTCAGTGTACGATGTCCTAAGTCCAGCACCTCACCATATGCTTACCTGCATAATAAGATGGCCTGGTATTTTCTCTAAACTATTCTCTATTCAGTATAAGTTTTGCTAATATGAAATTTTATCTCTGAACATCTTTTGGTCTATATTCCAGTGGTGTTTCCCTGTCATCCTGGCTTTCCTCAGTCTCCTACTATGACCACATGCTGTAGGTAAGATCCCTGGGCTAAGAGTTTTGCCTGGTCCTACTAACTGTTTAGGAATTAGAATTCTGCCTCTTGCTCTAATCTGTCTGAGCATAGGTGAGTGGGCAAAGAGGGACTAGAGAGAGCCTTACTGCCTGGCCAGAAGCTTCTTTTCTTGTTTCTTGGGCTACACTTAGCAATGCTCAGGGATTAATCTTGGATCTGTACTCAGATTCACTCCTGGAAGTGCTCTGAGAACTACCTGGAGTACTAGCCTTCTAACCCTGCTCTGCACATGCAAGGCATAGGCTGCACTATATCTCCAGGTCCCAGGGCTTCCTTTTACGTGCTGTTATCTCCCACCCCAAGATATCTTGTTATATATTTTGACTGGAGACTTCTTCAGTAGATGATATTTAAAGTGACCAATTAAATTAATTAGTTTACATGGTGTTCTGCCTTTCTACTTCTATTGTATCAAGATTATGGGGTCTGCACTGAGACAAACTAGTTTCAAAGCATCAGAGCTTGAGGGACTAGAGAGATACTACAGGGGTTAAAGTGCTTACCTTATGGGTGCTGACCCCAGTTAGATCCCTGGCACTCCACATGAATGATCCCTGAGCACAGAGCCAGAGTAAGTTCTGAACTCCACTGGGTGTGGAAAATGCAACCCCACCTCCATCCCCCTTACACACTCTCTCTCTCTCTCTCTCTCTCTCTCTCTCTGTCTGTCTCTCTGTGTCTCTCTCTCTCTCTCTCTCTCTCTCTCTCTCTCACACACACACACACACAATTATCAGAACTGAATATCTTAGAGTAGAGGTTTCAGGGGCTGGAGCGATAGCACAGTAGATAGGGTGTTTGCCTTCCATGGGCCAACCCAGGTTTGATTCCTCTGTCCCTCTCGGAGAGCCCGCCAAGTTACTGAGAGTATTCTGCCCTCACGGCATAGCCTGGCAAGCTCCCCATGATGTATTCAATATGCCAAAAACAGTAACAAAAAGTCTCACAATGGAGAGACTATTGGTGCCCACTCGAGCAAATCGGTGAATGACCGGAGGACAGTGCTACAGTGCTACAGAGGTTTCAGACCAAGAAATGAGAAAAAGAGACAAATCCAGGAGGAAATTCCAGAAGTGAACATTATTGAGCACGATCACGATCACGACCACGACCATCCTGTTGTTCGTCGATTGCCTCGAGCAGGCCCCAGTAACGTCTCCTTCATCCTAGTCCTGAGATTTTTTAAAAAGTGCCATATTAAAAGCTCTTCAAGGGTTAGGAGAATGAGACCCATCATTGTTACTGGTATTTGGCATATTGGGTACACCACGGGGAGTTTGCCAGACTCTGCCATGTAGGCAGGTTACTTTCGGTAGCCTGCCATTTTTTCCAGAGTAAGAATGAGATAATAAGGTGTTATGCAGCCGAAAAAGCGGCTGTGCGCTTCTGGGAGCTGGGTTTTATAGTCTCTGGGTCTTGGCCATTGATGGGATTACACAGCGCCAGGGGGCCAGTTGGTGGGTGTGACCCCCACCTACTGGAATTTGGAGGATGTGGGTGGAGGATGCTCAGCCCCGATCCGAGTAGGCTTGGAAGTCTCAGCCCCGGGACCTGCATGCCTTTGTTCCTCTGCTGGTACCTTCATGTGTGCGGAGAGTGGTCTCAGCATGGTGGTGGCTGGTTCTGGAGGTCTTCAGCTGTTTTAATGCTGTTTTCAATTATTGAGCATTAATCATTTTTTATCTGTCACTATATTCATTTTGTCACTTAACACTGAACAACCTTGTGAGACCAGCATACAATCTTCATATTGCAGATGCTAAAACTGAGGTTTAGTGTGGAAAGGAAATTTTCCAGTATCATTTTGGGACAGAGCATAAGTCAGGAGTGTGAATATTAGGGGGTGCCAAATTGTTTAGATAATTACAATACTATTAGCTCCTTTCCTTGAACCTCCTAACTTTGTGTTTAAATTAGTACCCAAACATGCAAATGGGTGATAATTAGCCATCATAAGGCTGTGAGAAAAGCAAATAAATGACAAATCATCTAATTCTTTATCTGATAATAGAAACAGGCTCTAATTCTGAGTTGACTGAGTTTACCCTGGTGTTTGTCTCTGATGATGTAAACTACACTTTATAACTTTTAATCCAAGAGTTCTGTGTACTATATCCTTATGTTCTTTTCCTTCTAAGAAATGTGGGAACACTACTAGGGAGTGTGCCCTCCTCTGAAAGTTTTTGATTGGAATTTTGATTGCCTTGCTGTCTTTAATTTCTCCTATATCTCTGACTTGAAATGCTCTTATTATGCCAATATTTCACCTCTCAGATATGTCTAACTCTCTTCAGCTGGCTCTTTAATTACCCATCTCAATCTTCTCCCATTGCAGCCATCCAGATCCAGCATATTCAGTCCTTCAAACATTATGGTCTGTACATTCAACCAAGCAGAAAGAACTAGTAGTCCTCTCCAGAGTTGAGGAATAAGCATATCTGCTTTCTACAGCTCTTATATCTGGAACAGCACATGTAAGAAGGAAGATATAAAAAGGTCAAGTCAAAACACAAGAATGCCAAACAAAATTCAATTCAAATATCCAAAAGCAAAGGCTAAGTAAGAAATGGCAGGTAGGGTCTGGATATGGGATGTGAAGAGAAGGGTTTAAGTGATATTTGAGGACAGGTTTGAGGCCTAGAGTGGGGGTAGTTAAGGTCCTTATGCTGATTTGGAAACTGAGAAATCCAAGACCAAGACTAATTTAAATTTCTTTAGTGACTTCATCCTGCTGTTCTATGATCTGAGTCACCAAGTAGCCATTCTGCAAGCCTCAGTGCTGATCATTGCTTCTTGGAGGTGAATGTCATAAGGTTACTGAAATTTTTTACTCCAAGAATCACTGCTATGGGCATGTGTATGATGAAGCACCACTTGCAGGAGGTGTATATTGCCGGCTTTCTGCCAACCCCTGCAATTGTTCAGCTATAGAACATTTATTAGGGCTGAAAGAATTTGTCTGGCTAAGGTCCATTAAAATAATAAAAAAAACTTAGAACACCTGACCCTCTGAAGAATTTATTTAACAGACAGAGCAAAGTATTGGAAGGAGTGTGGTTCTGCTCTCCAAAACCATCTTTGGAAAATCCTTTCAGCAGTGTACTTAATTTTAATCCAGCCAATGGGTACCACTGCATTTTTAAAAAATGCTTGTTAACATATGAAAGCTTGACTTTTTGCCTTTTAAACCAAGTCTTTTGTTTTGTTTTTTGTTTTGGAGCCACACCCAGTAGTGCTCCAGGCTTTCTTTGGCTCTACAATTAAGGATCACTCCTAGTGTTGTTAGGATACCAGGTGGTAAGCCAGGGATCAAATTTGGGTCAGCTGCATTCGAGGCAAGCACCCTATCCACTGTGCTATCTTTTCAATGCTGCTAGTCGTTTTTAAAAAAGATTTTGTTAAATCTTTACAGAGAGTCCAAGAGAAAGTGTACCTCAGGGAGACTGGATATCTTCTACCCAAGGAGGCAAGGCTGACTCTTGACATTCACAGGCATCAGCTGAGAATGTCTCAGTAGTCAGGAAAGGAGGGCAGAGGTCTGTGAACATGATTTAATTACTGTCTCTGAGAAGGAAAGGGAAATGGATTTCTATGGTGGAGGGAGAAGTGGGAGGCTAGCTGAGATTTTTCAATACAAGTCAGGTCCATGAATTGCACTTTATCTTCTAAATACCTTTCCCCTGCTCCCTTTTTATTAATTTATCATCAGTTTTCAGGACTATCGAATTTTAGGAGTATAACTTAATGCCTCTAATATGTGTTTGAGATTCACTTCCTCCCCTACTACCAATATTTCAGTGTCACAGCATTGTCAATAACATCCCTCTCTTGCCATGCAATCCTTGATTTCCCTCTTATAAACAATATAATGCTTATATCATCTAGGCATTATGTTTGATGCATTTTTGCAGCTTGTTTGCTTTAGTTATTCATATTATACATAAAAGTGAAACCACCAATATTTATTTTCAGTTATTTATTTTACCTACTATAAACACCTTGTGGGCCAGAATGGTAGTAAAGAGTTCAAGGTGCTTACCTTGAAACTGGCTGACCGTGGTTTGATCCCTGACCCCATATATGGTCTGCTGAGCACCTATAAGAGTGATCCCTAAATATGACTAAACCTTAAGCACCAAACTCTGTGGTGCCAAACTATTCCATGCCCCAGAATAACAAAGGGAAGAAAGAAAAAGGACATAACTGCCCCGAGGCCTATCAAATTTGTCTTAAATGGTACAATTTAAACTTATAATGTGGAAGAACAGCATTATATTTTATATCATAGCTCCTTTATCCATCCATCTGTTGATGAGTGGAGGCTTTCTGGGTAGCTTATGTGACAAGAGAAGGAGGGAAGCAGAAGCCTTGAGAAGGAATCTAACACTTTTTCTCTACTCACCTCTGTCACCAGGGGGAAAAGCCTGGTGTACTTAGGATCGATGAAAGTCTGTGATGACCCTCAGCATGGCATGGATGCTCATGTGTCACCAGCCCCACAAGGAAGCTGTAAAACTGTGTGTGACATCTACTTGTTCTGCACATCATAAGAGATGATCTGGACCACCTTATTTGTTTGGGAGCCAGAGACTCAGGCTGGAGCAAGGAATTACTCTTTGGAGCAAAGAAAAGTCAGTCTCCCTTTTGCCCAGGCTTTTGGGTTTGTCACCCTTCCCTCACAGAAAAGAATTTTTGGAGGATAGAAACGGTGAATGTTTGTTAATAAAGGAAATAAATGAAGATAAAAGGAGATAAGATACTTATCTCTCAAGAGAGAACACAGGCTTCTCTATAGTGGGCAGAGCCAGTACACATCTCAAGAAGGGAGATAAGGTGGAACATGCTCAGACACCATGTGTGCTTGACAAAGGGAACATGGATGCCAGCAACATATGGGCTTGGACAACACGTTGGTATGCTAATTTAAATATACGTTCCCAAATTCCCCTGTCCCCAGTCCGTTGTAAGGGTACTTGTTAAGGGAAAGAGTTGATGACCTCCTTTTGTATTCTCGAATGGTCTTAGTTCCAGCAGTGGAGAACTCTTCTCTCAAGAAGTCCAATCATATCTCCTTTAAGGAACCTTCCTTGAACTTGGTCTGGAATTCTGCATCTCATTTGTTTTCCAGACTTCTGAGATGGGTCCTTAGTGTCAAAAGCCTCTGTGCCCTTGGACTGGTTCACTTTTTAGACAGTTTTTCCCAACACTCATTACCAGCACACTGCCCCACTGCCCCTAATACATCTCTATCTGCCTTCAACAAATCTGTCATGTGCTCATTGTCCATAATGCTGATATAAACCTAGAGGTGCACATGTCCTTTGAAATTGATATTTTCCTGTTATTTGGATAAATGCCTAGAGTGCTATCATTGGTTCATATGGTATTTCCTAAATTTGGTAAACTCCTAAAGGTAAAGTCCCTCCCGTTGATCGTCGATTTGCTTGAGCGGGCCCAGTAACGTCTCCATTGGAGACTTTGTTGTTACTGTGTCTGGCATATCGAATACTTTAGGTAGCTTGCTGGGCTCTCCGAGAGGGGCGGAGGAATCGAACTCGGGTCAGCCATGTTGGCCACTTGTAAGGCAAACGCCCTACCCACTGTGCTATCGCTCCAGCCTAAATCGCTTCTCTATTCTCTTCTCTTTAAAAAAAGACAATGAACTGCCTTGGGTTTCTGCTAATAATATCAAATGTAAAAGAATGCTTGTTCCTTCTTCAGAGGTTGACTCAGACATCTGGTCTGGTCATTAAGAAACTGGACTGGGTAGATGAAATTTAGTTCTTGATCTCAGCTGATTCATTTTCCTAGGTTTATAGAGTATCAGGGTGTTCCTGTGAGTAAAGAGCAGTATAAAATTTTATGGTTTTTCTTCTCTTATTAAGCTCTTACTATTATTCATACAAATGGGGAATAGAGAATAGGTTACTCTAAGACTTAGTTCATAGTTTTGAATTGCTCAAGTTAAAATTTCTAATAAGGTTATATTATGACAGCTACATAGATCTCTCAGGCTTGAAGTAATCTGTTTATATCTCATAGGATAGATTTTTCCATATTTAGTATTTTGTCACCTGAAGATAATCTCTAAGCATTGAAAGAAATTCTATTTGGAAATATTTTTGATTCCTTTTACTTCCTTTTATTCTATGTTAAAAAATAACAACTACTTAAAAGATTTAAAAGATTCTTAGTTTCTACCTAAGATGGAAATGACAGCTTCGTGGAATCTGTGCCAGAGAAAATATGCTTGTGAAATCAGTATCCTGTTGTATGTCAGCTTTTCCAAAAGGTTTGAAGAGAGGAATAAACTTGTCAGGTTAAAATCCATGTTCTTATGTTTAGAGAAAGATATTATCAGAGATTCTCAATGTTTTATTGTTATCTTCCCCCCCCCGCCCCCCCATCTCTGTTCTCCTAATGAACCGAGAGAACAGAGAGGGTAACACTCTTGGTCACTTGTCTCAGAAAGTCAGAACTCTCCACTCTTCGGCATAGCAAATGGCCAATGAAGTCAGTGAATCAAAAAAGTGAAGAAATGTCTCTGGGAATGTCTTTTTTGTTGTTGTTTCTGTTTTACTTTATTTGTTTGGGTCTCCTCAGTGGTGCTGGAGGCCACCAGGCTATATCCAGTGATAGACAAGAGGCCATGCAGTGCCAGGGATCAAACTCTGATCCCTGAGCATACTCAGGTATGTACTCATGCCCTTTGAGCTATCTTTCCTGTTCCTGCTCGCAGGTCCGTTAACCCTTTAAGGAAATTTATCTCAGCAACTGGATCAATGAAGGAAAGAAAAAAATCTACATATTTTAGTGAAACGTATCTCACTGAGATAGAGTTACTTAAAATTTAAATAAGAGGTAAGCAGAGGGAACAAAAGAAAGTGTGATATTTTGAAAACATAAAGACAAATAATCAGAAAAAGTGTAATTATTACCTAGTCTCTCCCATTTTGGTTTTCCTGCAAAAACATTGAGGAAGGCATTGCATTCTGTATCCACTTTAGTATAAATAAAAAATCTTTGGATAGTGAATGAAGGTGCAACTTCAGAAAACTAAAATATTGTGGTAAATATGGTGGCATATATTGGAATTCTTCCATCTATAATTATTTTTTAAATTTTTGTTGCAGATACATTAGGAATCAATGGGTCAGATTAAATGGTTTATTAGAATTTATTTAATTTGGCTGCATTTGTTATAAGAAGTCTTATAATTTCCTTAGTAAATCATTGTTATCTGTATAGTATCTACATAGTAAAAATACTATGCATTGTTATTATCATAGTATTGCCTAAGCAAGATTGTATATGAGTTCTAAGTGTTTTGGATATGCATTAGTAACAAACAATCACTACACTTACATGGCTCAAACCAATATAAGGTCAATTTTTGTTTATGCTACATATGCATATGTGTCAGTAAGAGTTGATGACTTACCGGCTTGTCCTTGACGCCGTACGGAGATCACAAGTTGCCCCCACGAGCGGCTCTCCGGCATGACCATGGCTCCAGATCCACAGAAACCAATCTCATAATTATCTGGCTCTTGGCAGAAATACCTCCAGGCTTAATGAGTAAAATATCAGAAATCCAAAATCACGTGGCTGCTATCATGACCCCGCGACATCATATGGTTCTCATAACCAGCCGTAGGAAACAAATTTCACAATGCCTTTTCAGCAGTTTTGATTGTTGGATGTAAACTCTAAACAATAATGGTGCATCTTTTATCGAAATAATGAATGTAATCAAAGTAGAGAGAGAGAGTTAAGTAGAATTCATCTGCCTCACAGGCATTGGGAGGGGTAGGAGGAGGGTATATTGGGGTTCTTGGTGGTGAAAAATGAGTACTGGTGAAGGGAAAGGTGTTTGATCATTGCATGACCGAGACTTAAACCTGAAAGCTTTTTAACTTTTCCAACAGTGATTCAATAAATAAATATATATATAAAAAAAGAAGGAGTTGATCACTTATGTAGTGACTCAGGAACTAAACTAGTAGTTCCCTTTAGGCCCTCATTTTAACCAGAATGTATTGAGAAGAGTGTTACAGCATTTATTTTTGTCTATAATCTGCTTTATTCAGTATTGATGCAAACATTTTTTACTCAAAAATTCTTAACCTGATTAAAGTCTACAACTGTCTAACTCTTTCACCCATTATCTTTCTACCTATACTCATAGATATAAACATATTATATTAATAAAATATTTGCATTATAGTTATTTTCACCCAAGCTCTAGATATGTAAAGAAATGTGCTAACATTTGGTGGTTTAATATACTTATTGACCTACCTTCTGTTAAGCATACACAGTCAGAGTCACTAGGATTATAGTTAAAGCTAAAACCAAATAGATTCATTTACTATTATTGAGATTGCATTCTAGCAAGAATAGAAAATAAACAAAATTAAATGCATAGCCCAGTAAATAAAACCTAATAAAATATGTAACACAGCCAGCAATAGGTAGATTAGTACATGGATAGAAAGATTAATACATGGAAAGTGACAGCAAATGCTGAGAACTAGGGGAGAAATGTTTCCTTTGCCATTACAGTCCACTAGAGCCTTTGGGCATGAACATGACAAATGGCCAGGAATCTCAGAAATCTCATATATTAGAGGAAGCAGGTTCAATAGCAGATTCATGTTATTTCTGATGATTTCATGTCCAGTAAAGATCCCAAGGCTGTGAGAAGTAGAGAACTGGGAGGAGGAGAGGGGGCTTGTTGAGATGTCTGAGGATGAAGGCAAGGATATTAGTGGAGGGAGAGTTGAATAACATTCAAAACATGAACTCTCTGTGTTTCCTTAAATATAATTATAGGAAAGAAATAAATAGTTGTGGTTCACAAAGTAAGTCTTCAATGATGAAGAGAAGAGGTGGGGAAGGTGAGGGGGTGGGTAGTACATTTTTCATCTAACAAAAGTCTGAACATAAAACGGTGCCTACAGAGGTTAGAGATAAGCTTGCTTTGGACTTGGAAGTCAGAGGATTGCAATATTTCTCTCCATTTATAAAGACTGACATGTTTCAAATGAATTTTGCTAGCCCAAATGCTGGTTTCTCTTTTCCTTAAATAACCTCTTCCACTGCTCACTTCTACATCAAAACCCTCTGGCCCTTTCAGTAACAACCATTGGCAGCTCATGGGGCATTTTCAAACCAAATTATACTCCTTGCATTCAGTAATCCTTTTCTTTTTTTTCCCCCCTGCAATTTTTCAAACTTGCTATCAATCTTCTTTTTAAGGTTTCCAGCAAAGTGTGTGGATAAAAAATATCCCCTTTGTAAGTGCCTTTTTCTATTAACCTGGCTCATCCCACCTTGTCAAAACACTTAGCCATAAGATAGTAACTCCCTCAAAGTCCTGACTTAGATTTCAATTTACCAGTGACCTTGGGTGCATGGATCACTTTGCCATTTTGACAAAGATGACTCCTCAGGGAATATAGAAGTATTGAATTTATGCTCAACTACAGAATAAGAATTTGTGGATTTCTTAATATTTGAGCAGTGCATTGTAGTTGAAAAGAATGACACAAGCATTCTATTTCATGACATCAGGTGGTTATAAATATTTGAGAAGCTGGTGTCTAGTTCATTATTATAGCTCAGTCTTTCTTCTTTCCCCCATTACTATTTCTTGATGATACCCTAATACCTAACCCAGCATCTCGCCTCATGCCAAGAACCTCCTTCTCTCTCCACCCCCTTAAACTTATATAAAAATATAAAGAGTCATCTCTTTTTTAATGCTCTCCGCATCCAACCATTTTGCTATACATTAGGGAAGGTCACATAAACTACTAGATGCTTCATACCTCTAAGTTTTCGTGTTTCACAGGAGTTTTAGGAAAGTGAACTTTATGCGGAACAACTACTTTAAGCAGCAAAAAATTAAGCTTAACATCAAAGCCATTTTACTTTGCAGTTCCCCATAATGAGGTAAAATGTAGCACCTGGCACTATTGATTTGGGCTTTGATCATATGATTTACTTTGGCCAATAGAATGCAGTAAAAGTAATATTGTGCTGCTTCCAATTCTAACTCTCAAATGGCTGTGGATATTTTCTTTTACCTCTTCTCCTATTCTCTTATCCCTTTACCTATGCTGTGAGAATAAGTCTAAGTTAAACACCTGATAGATGAGAGATGTGTGACCCAATTACACAAATTGTCTAAGTAGTAGTCATGCAACATTTGATAAATTTTAGGTTTGTGAGGCATCCTAAACTAGTCTGCCCCAGATGACTGCACGTCACTAAGTGAAACACATGGAAATAACCACTCTTGGCCAGTAACAGCAATGTCAAATTAACCTATACAGTAAGAAGAAATTAAAAGGGGGTTTTGTTTTAAGCCCTGATACTGGGGAATTTTCATGAAAAAAACTGCTGATAGACAACCAGATTCTTTTTTGGGGGGGTTTGGGGACCACACCAGGCAGTGCTCAGGGATTACTCTTGGCCCTGTGCTCAGGGATACGCCTGTCAGGGCTAGAGAATCTATATGGGATGCTGGGAATAGAACTTAACTAGCCATAAGGCAAATATCCTACCCAATGTACCAATCAGGCTCCAGTCTCTGGACAAAAATATTTCACTTAATCACTTTCAATGCATGTATGCTAGCATCAGATGCATCCATCGAGGACCTGATGGTACAAGCGCGAATGATCAAGTACGACATCATTGGTCTGACCAAGACAAGAAGGCACGAATCTCACCATGCCGTTTTCGACACTGGAGAAGAATTGTTCCTCGGAACATGCGATAAAAGAGGCATTGGAGGCATTGGTGTCCTTGTCAACACAAACTTGGCCAAGAGCATTGATTCATTCGAATGCCTAACAACCAGAATCGGACGTTTACATTTGAATAGATGTGGCTCACTGCCTGCAGTTTCTATCTTCGTTGTCTACCCACCATCTCATTATGATGAAAGAGAAATCGAGAAGTTCTACATGGAGCTAGAGAAGTTCTATAAAGAAGACCACACCTTCTACAAGATCATTGTGGGTGATTTTAATGCCAAGATAGGACCGAGAAGATCAGCTGAAGAACTTCACATCGGGACCCATGGCCTAGAATGGAACGAACAGGGTGAGAGACTGTCTCAGTTCATCATGTCGACCAAGACCATCCATGGTAACTCACAGTTCCAGAAGGCAGAATCTAAACGATGGACATGGGAGTCTCCCGGTGTACGATTCCACAACGAAATAGACCACATCATATTCAATCGATGGTTTTGCCTGACTGATGTCGCTGTTGTCCCAAAATTTCGAATGGGATCGGACCACCGTCTCCTTCGTGCAAAATTCTACTTCACAGAGCGGGGAGAAAGGGCTGCAAAGTTCAAAAAGAGAACTCCCAGAATGATCACCAACTGGGAACTCTTTGGTACTATTGTGGCAACATGGGAAGATGCCATTGTTGACAACATTGACGAGGAATACGATCGACTGGTTCAGCACCTCCATGAATGTGTGAGGAACACCAAGAGAGAGATAGCCACAAAAAATCGCCTATCTTCGAAAACTCTTGAGCTAATTCGCCAGCGTGGTTTGGCGCATGCCTCAGGCAACCGCAAGCTAACGTCCGAGCTTGCAAAGCAGTGCAAAGATGCGATCAAGGAAGACCTCAAAGAGAGAAGAGCAGAAGTACTGGTAGATGCAGCAGAAGCCGGGAAAAGTATTCGTAACACCTGCCTGTCCTTCGCCAACTATAAGACCAAGATGACTGCCCTCCGACGTCCTGATGGATCCATCACATCCTCCAGAACGGCAATGGAGAAGATTATCCATGACTTCTACTCAAATCTCTTGGATAGCCATGTCCACTTGCCGACATAACAAATTCCACAGGATGGATATGTCGTTCCCAACGTTCTCCCTTCCGAAATCCGACATGCCATTTCGTCGGTAAAGAAACAAACAGCACCCGGCCCAGACAAGGTCAGACCTGAACACCTGAACAACCTGCCATCAGTACTCATCAATACACTGGCTCGGCTCTTCACACGCTACCTGTCTGAATGCAAGGTTCTGTCCCAATGGAAAACCAGCAGGACCGTACTACTGTTCAAGAAGGGAGACATCCATGACATTGGCAATAATCTTACACATAGATTTCAATACTGCTCTCATTTTTAGAAAGAGAAAGCCAAAGTTTATATAATTTTAAGCTCAAAAAGTCAAAAGATAGCAGCGCTTGGATTCCAAAATCCAAGTGTCTAATAATTCAGTATTTGACAAATGTTTCTCCATCTATCATTGTGGAAACCCAGCCTTTTGCTTTTACTTTTTCAATAATTTTGAAAGGAAAAAGTTCAATTGTAAGTAATTGAAAGTTGCTAATATCAAGCTTTTCTTTTTAATGTGAATAACTCTTTAATTTCTTTTAGGGACTTTTGTAAGAGTCTCTGTTGTATTATAAAGCCTCTCGAAAGCAAATATCAGTGAAAAATACGCATGTGGCATTTATGAACAGTTTTGAAAGATTGTTTATGATAATAGCTGGTTTATTCAAATAATACTGTTTGTGCTGTAAAATGTCCCAACATTTCTCCTAATGAGTTAACATGAAGCATCACTCCATTCCATCAGAAAAAGATTTGTCTCTAAGATGAATAACTCATTTATATATATGGATCTATATACAACATACATGATCATTGAATGGATGGCAATGAAGGATTGAAATCTGGCTAGGTGGCAACTATGGAGATGACATAAAGCTTGATACTTTGCTGATTATTGTACTTATCTTCCATGAATTTGTTCTGAATCCACACATTTTTCCAGGAATTAACAGTGCAATGTTTATCTTTTATTCTAGAGATGCGTAAGAAATATCACTCTCAAGAAACATGAATTTGTTTTCTTCTTTAGTAGATTCCAATTAATAAAACAATGTTCTCTCTTTAAGCAGTCACTTTTTGTTAATTTGGTTTCATTTGCAGAGTTCGGTATTCAGGCTTTCTTCATTTCAAGAACTTTTTTTTTTTTTTGCTCTGAGCAAGCAATAGCTGCTACACAATTTTCTCCAAACATTTTATAAAAGTGCAGACAGGAAGTTTCAACATTTCTTGTATGTCATGAAGCATTTCTATGGCTTAAAGAGAAGGAGGGGAAAGGTTTCTATCGTTCTGCTCACAGCCAGTAAATCTGTTGTATTACACATTGCTATAATTACTTTACAAACGCACAGTTGAGATGTGAAAAAAATTGAATCCCTGGAATGCCTGAATCATTCAGAGCCTTTATATTTGTTCTATTGTCAGTATGGCATTTTTCTTATTTTACATTGTACAAAAAGTTGGGGAAGTTGACATTTTTCTTTTAACTCAGTTTCATAACATGGAGAGATTTCGTTCAGTAGGACTTTTTCTTGATAGATTTATAGCTTAACAATAATTAAATAAGTGAAAATTATATATTAATTTTTTAATCTTATCGTATGCAAATATTTGATACAAAATAATCCAATAAGGATTAGAAGTATAATATAAGTTTAACTTTCCTTTCTAACCTTGCATTATCAACTTTCATAAACGCATTTTTAACTCAAGAAAATCTTAATATGTTCTTAGTATTAGTACTTTCAAATAACCATGTTCCCATTTATTGGATCATTTTTAAAGTTCTTAACAATATTTGGTATACAACTTTCAAAATCACAACTAATGTAGTATTTTGTTTTTTGAGTAAATCATTCATAATTAAATGACTATTGATTTTATCCTGTGTTCATTCTTGAAGACGCTTCTCTTTCATTCTCTTCCCTCATATCTATCTAAACTTCTTTCAATTAAAAATCTATTTACTTAATTAAAAATATTAGTATTTCTCACTTTAAGATACATCACACATGTGTACTTATATTTTTAAGGGTGAATATTCTTTTCGAAACAATCAGAATTAAGGGCCTTGATCAATTTACTAACGTGGCTATACTGTATAGTTGTGATAATACATTTTGTCATCACAGGACTCATCTGACAGCCACACAATTAAGAATGAGGGAAAAGACATAAAACTGTACTAGAATCTTTAACCTGAGTCTTTTAAGGCCAATGCTAATGTTTAAGTTAAAGAGTAAATTTTGCCTAATATATAGGATAGAGATCAATATTAAAACATCCTTTGATAAATTCAGTGAGAAGATAGTTAACTTTTAAGACATTAAAAGATATATATATATATATATATATATATATTTCCCAGAACACTGAATATTTCTATAATTGGATGCAGTTCAAAAAGCATTGGTCTCCCCCTCACTCTTGACAAATTAAAAAGGAAGCAGTCAGCACATACCATTTTATAGCTAAGGTCTTTGCCATTGGATAAAATAACCAATATTCAGTGATGTCTACTCAAATGAGTTGAAATTGTATGTCTACACAAAAGCCTGCAACATGAACACTTATGAGAAATTTAGTCATAATTGCCAAAATGCAGATGTAACCAAGATATTATTCAGTAAGTGATTGTATAAATAAATTTTTGTATATCTAGTCAAAAGAATATCACTCAAAACTGAAAAATAAAGGAACTACTGAGCTACAAGGAAATATAAGGAAAACCATATAGGCATACTTATACTTGAAAGAAACCAACTTAAAAAGATTGCTAATTATGTAATTATAGCAATATAATAGACTATAAAAGAAAAATACTTAAAAAGTAAGAAGATCAGGGCTTAGCAAAGAACTTGGAAGAGGGTAAACAGGCAAAAACCAGGAGATGTATAGGGTTGGGATGTTTCACTGATACCATATTCTAATATTACCATTTGCTCGAGCGAGGCTAATATTACCATAGTGGATACATGTCACTGTACATTGCCCAAAATTCATTGAATATATATCACCAAGAAGGAAGAATGACATAAACTATGGAGTTGAGTGATGATATATTCTGCAGGTTACTGTAACAAATGGACCACTGTGAAACAAAATGTTGATAATGGGAGAGACTGTGCTTGAGTGAGTACAAGGATTAATGGAAACTCTTTATTTCCATCTCAATATAGTCATCCTAAGCCTACTGTAAAAAAGTGAATTTAAATTTATTATTGTCTTTTTATTATTATTGTTAATTTTTATTACAGTCTTTTTTATTATAGTCTTTTAAGTGTCAGTAAAATCTATTTTAAAACAAAACAAAAGTGAATGAATTTATAAAGCTAGAGATACTGAAATATTCCCCTCTTTCAGTTTGTCAGTTTCGGTGATTGAGAGGCCAATTTTATAAATTCTAAAAAATAATGCACTATGTGATTTACCAAAAGACAAGTAGGATTAGTAAAGACATTTCAAGGGAGAAAGGACACAAGATGTTCTGTTTTTATTAATGAATATTGTTACCTCTGGTTTTATCACTACGCCTTTTCATCTTCTGTCCTGCTTTATAAATATGAATCTCCTCTAGTCAAAATGGCACCAAATATAGAAATGATTTAAAAATAATTCTAGGCAGTGGTAGGGATGTGCTCAGCAGTAAAAGTGTATATCTTAGATGCATGAGTCCGAGGTTCCAATTAGCATCTTACATAAGTAAAATATTTTAGAAATTATTCTAGGAAATTTATTTCCATAGAGGAATGCTTACCTTTAATATTAAGAATTCCATATCCTTATTCAAATAATAGATTCAGAAGAATACTGCTGAAAATGAAGAAAGAAGTAATACTATCACTCAATTTCTAGTTCTATTCCTATCAAAAGATCTCAGATTTACAGAAATAATCACATCTCTGTGAATTTTTTCTAAAATAACATGAAAATATTAATATAAACTCTATATTTATGGACAATGTGACAGTAGCTAATACCTAAACTAAATATAATCAAACTCCTTTTATTGTTTATTTACTAAACATGAAAATTGTAGATGAATTATTTCATGAATTTATTCAGCTGTATAATCATTATGGATGAATTTTCCATTTAATTCTCAGAACACCCTTTGAGTTGATATTTAGTTTGATATTTATGATATTTAGTTTGTTTTTCAAAAAAATATTTTTGATAAAATATTAATTTTACTTTGTTTAATCTTTAAATTAAAATTTTATATTCTAAGTATTATTAAAAATATTTCAGGTCACACCCAGAGACGTTCAGGGGTTACTCCTGTCTCTACACTCAAGAATTACTCCTGGTGGTGCTTTGGGGAACTATAAAGGATGTTGGGATTGAATCTGGGTTGGTCATGTGCAAGACAAACAGCACACCTGCTGTTTTATTGCTCTGACCCTCAATCCCATTTTTAAATGAGAATACAACATATGAGAATCTATATAAGCTGTTCAAGGATGAATAGCAAGTACCAGGAAACTTCATAATTGAAACTATTTTGCCCAATTTTAAAATGTATGTCTATAATTTCATCATTCTTCTACTTCACTTGATAGCACTTAGGATATCTTACTATTGGTAGATATTTAACTGATGTTAAAAAAAACTACATTCCCAAGTTGCACATTTTATTATTTTTCTGTTTTAAAGCTTAATCCTCACAATAATCTGATTAAATAATGGTATTGATCTTAACTTTTAGGTGAAAATTGTAACCAAAAATGTTTTGTGCTCGCTAAAAGTGCTTTGTTCCAAATATTTTTTTGTTTGTGATCTGGATTCTTTGAATATAAAGTTCTTGGTTATTTTCATTCAGTTAATCACTTAACTTCCCGTTAGTCGTCCATTTGCTCGAACGGGCGCCAGTAACGTCTCCATTTGTCCCTGTCTCGTGCTAGTGTAGCCCAATGGCATCTGTTCACTCTGGGAACATGAAGAGCCTCAAACCGATCGTTCATGATCTTGATGAAGAAGTCTGACCATCTGGTAGGTGGGTGGCCACGCGGTCTTTTGACATCCTGTGGAATCCAGTCAGTAACAGCTCTAGTCCAGCGGTCGTCTTTAAATCTCATTACGTGACCAGCCCATCTGATTTTTGACACCTTGGCAAACGAGACAGCATCCCTGATTCTTGATCGTCGACGGATGTTGGAACTCCAGATTCTTTCTGTCATTTGAGTGAAACGTGATATTCCAAGCATAGCTCTTTCAATTCCTCTTTGGGAGAACCGAATAGCATTCTCATCCTGTTTACGTAGGGCCCAGGTCTCTGAGGCATATGTTAATGCAGGAAGAACAGTGGAATCAAAGAGATGTGCCCGGAGCCGGAGGTTCTTTGTCCTCTTGGCTATTTCTTCGATGTTCTTGAAGGTGTTCCAAGCCGCTCTCTTCCTCCTGCATAGCTCGGGTGCCAGGTCATTTGTCATGTTGAATTCTCGACCTAGGCACACATAGCTGTTGCATTCGGAGATGGTCGTTCCGTTGAGAGCAAATGGGGCGTCAGGAACGAGGCTGTTTCTCATAAACATTGTCTTCGTAAGATTCAGCTGTAGTCCTACCTTTCCACACTCACGTCAAAGTCGGCCAGCATTTGTGCCGCTTGGCTGATGTTTGGTGTTATTAAAACAATGTCATCAGCAAAGCGGAGGTGGTGTAGTTGCCAACAATCTATCTTCACTCCCATTCCTTCCCATTCCAGTCTTTGCATGATGTTCTCGAGGGTGGCACTGAAGAGTTTCGGTGAAATGGTATCACCCTGCCGAACCCGTCTCTTGACATCAATGATTACTTCTTTGTAGAATGGTGAGATCCTGGTAGTGAATCCGCAATACAGCTCATGGAGGATCTTGATGTATTGGGCTTGAATGCCCAGATTGGCTAGGGTTTCTATGACCGCTTCAGTCTCAACAGAATCAAAGGCCTTCTTTAAATCAATGAACGTTAAACAGAGCGGCATCTTGAACTCCCAAAAAACCTCAATGAGCTTGGTTATCGTGTGGGTATGGTCGATGGTGCTGAATCCTTTGCGGAACCCTGCTTGCTCACATGGTTGTCCTTCATCTAGTGTTCTGCCAATCGTATTTAGGATGACTCGAGTGAACAACTTGTAGATGACAGACAATAGGCAGATCAGGTGATAGTTGCCAATGTCATGGATGTCTCCCTTCTTGAACAGTAGTACGGTCCTGCTGGTTTTCCACTGGGACGGAACCTTGCATTCAGACAGGTAGCAAGTGAAGAGCCGAGCCAGTGCATTGATGAGTACTGACGGCAGGTTGTTCAGGTGTTCAGGTCTGACCTTGTCTGGGCCGGGTGCTGTTCGTTTCTTTACCGATGAAATGGCGTGTCAGATTTCGGAAGGTAGAAGGTTGGGAACGACATTTCCATCCTGTGGAATTTGGTATGTCGGCAAGTGGACATGGCTATCGAAGAGATTTGAGTAGAAGTCATGGATATCCTCTCCATTGCCATTCTGGAGGATGTGATGGGTCCATCAGGACGTCGGAGGGCAATCATCTTGGTCTTGTAGTTGGCGAAGGACAGACGGGCATTACGAATACTTTTCTGGGCTTCTGCCACATCTACCAGCACTTCTGCTCTTGTCTCTTTGAGGTCTTCCTTGATCACATCTCTGCACTGCTTAGCGAGCTCGGACGTTAGCTTGTGGTTGCCTGAGGCATGCGTCAAACCATGCTGGCGAATAAGCTCAAGAGTTTCCGAAGACAGGTGTTTTTTTTTTTTGTGGCTATCTCTCTCGTGGCATTCCTCGCACATTGATGGAGGTGCTGTACCAGTCAGTCGTATTCCTTATCAATGTTGTCAACAATGGCATCTTCCCATGTTGCCGCAATAGTGCCAAAGAGCTCCCAGTTGGTGGTCGTTCTGGGAGTTCTCTTTTTAAACTTTGCAGCCCTTTCTCCCCGCTGTGTGAAGTAGAATTTTTCACGAAGGAGACAGTGGTCTGATCCGGTTCGGAATTTTGGGACAACAGCGACATGGGTCAGGCAAAACCGTCGATTGAATATGATGTGGTCTATTCGTTGTGGAATCGTCCACCGGGAGACTCCCATGCCCAACGTTTAGATTCTGCCTTGAAGCAAGCCGGGTTCCGCAAAGGAACTGTGAGTTACCATGGATGGTCTTGGTCGACATGCTGAACTCAGACAGTCTCTCACCCTGTTCGTTCCATTCAAGGCCATGGGTTCCGTTGTGAAGTTCTTCAGCTGATCTTCTCGGTCCTATCTTGGCATTAAAATAACCCACAATGAGCTTGTAGAAGGTGTGGTCTTCTTTATAGAACTTCTCCAGCTCCATGTAGAACTTCTCGATTTCTCTTTCATCATAATGAGATGTTGTTGCGTAGACAACGAAGAAAGAAACTGCCGGCAGTGAGTCACATCTATTCAAATGTAAATGTCCGATTTGGGTTGTTAGGCATTCGAATGAATCAATGCTCATGGCCAAGTTTGTGTTGACAAGGACACCGACACCTCCGACACCTCTTTTATCGCATGTTCTGAGGAACAATTCTTCTCCAGTGTTGAAAACGGCATGGTGAGATTCGTGCCTTCTTGTCTCGGTCAGACCAATGGTGTCGTACTTAATCATTCGCACTTGTACCATCAGGTCCTTGATGGATGCATCTGATGCTAGCGTACGTGCATTGAATGTACAGACGATCATTTTTGTCTTCCTTCATTGTGGCAGCCTAGTTCGGCCTTGAGATTTTGTCAGCCTCTCCTTTCTCATCCTTCTCAGTTCTGCCATGTCGGTGAAGCCTCAGGGTCAGGTGAATGAGACCAGTTGTAGTTACTGGTTTTGGCATACCGAATACACAACGGATAGCTTGCCAGGCTCTTTCGTGTGGGCGGAATACTCTCGGTATCTTGCCAGTCTTTCCGAGAGGGATAGAGGCTTTTGCGGCGACCTCTAATCGCCCTCGTAGGTGTTACCATATTTGAACACTATCAAATATGGTACGACAATTCTGGAAAATGGGTATTTAGTGTTTTATGATGTGTCCGCGTGGGTCCGGAAAGCGTCCTGGAGTGTGGTGGTGGCTGGGTAGTGGAGGTAGTCTTATTTTCATTATTAAATCTTAATAAAAAAGAAGCTACTAAATTTAAAAGTTCAGGGGTTAACAGAGAGCTCACTAAATAGATTACTTCTATACTATCCCACAAAAGACACTTCTCTTTCTGCTTCTAAGTCATAGAAAAAAATGAACAGCATGAGGGGTCAATGCCTCCAATAATCATAAAACATTTTCAATAAACTGTTGAAAAAGTAATTGCTCAAATAATGTTATTTTAGTCCATATATCAATATTTCATAATCTACATAATTTTGAATCCATCAGGAGAATATTTGAGGAAGAATAGCAATTTCTTTTTACCCTGGCAAGATTGCTATTTCCCTGCCAATAGATCCTTTTCCAAAATTAAGAGTTTGTGTCTTGTAATGAAGATGTAGTCTTGCTGTTTTAACTTTTATACAGTCTTGAATATAATTAGAAAACTACCATATCTGTGATATATTTTCTTTCTGCCAGCAAAGCTCATTGGAGCAATAATTTGGATCTCCTCTGGAACATCAGTTGAATAATGATGGGCTTGAAACATATGGGTTTGGAGGAGATCGGCAAGAATCACTTCTTGAACCTGTAATTAATTTTACTGCTTAGAAAGTAAAAGGATGCTAAAAGCAATATAACCATGAACCCTAAGATCCTCCTTATAATTAAGAGCATTGGAACTCAATTCTTGTTTCTGTTCAACAGCAGGGCCCTTCTCTGAACCTCATTTCTGATCTCCTTCTCCCAGTGGCAAAAAAGATATGCTTCTATCCTGTACCAAGATCACTGTCCTAAGTAGAGTTCTTTCTGTTGGCATATCTAAAAATCATTGACAGTATTAAGATAAAGCACACACTGTTGGATAAAGCTATTCTTTTGTTTGCTTTGTTTAGTAATTATGCAAACAATCCATGTTTACTCTAGAAAAAAATTAAAATACAAGCAAAAGTATATAAAGGCAAACTTACCTCTCATATGACAACAGTTACAGGAGTGGTATCTATCTGCACATGGCTAGAAAGAAGTGTAGGGTACTGGCAAGAAGAGACCCAACAGAACGTGTTTGATATTTTGATCTGGGTTGTGGCAATGCTAATGAGGAAGTGGATTTATTCCAAAGTTTGTAGGTCAATTCTTGAGTGTAGTTTGAAAGATGTGCAAGAAAAAACTGAGATGTTTAAGAAATTAGAGTTTATTGTGCAGATTAAGTAGACGTGACCGAGAGGCTTGAGACAGAGTATAGCAGACAGGGCACTTGCCTTGCTCAAGGTCAACCTGGGTACAATTCCTGGCACTCTATATGCTTCCCCAAGTCCACCCAGGTGTGATCCCTGAGAACGAAGCCAGCAGTAAGTTCTGACCATTGCTAGGTGTGGCCAAAAAACATGCAAACAAAAAGAGATTAGTCTCGGTCCTTCCTCAATGTTCATTCTCCTCATGCATGATGTCTCATGCCCTGTCCCTCGGTGCCTGATCTGGATTATAATGTTCTAATCTGCCTTTCTCCAGTGTACAGTGGCCGATCTTTTCCCTACATCATTTTCTATTCAGTGTAAATGCTTCTGGTCTAAATTTCCATTTGAAACACTGAAGTGTTTGCAACAGGTGGGCACAAGTTTGTCCTGGGGCCTGTTGCTATGTAATGTCACTGGTCATCTCTAAGACTATACTTCAGAGTATACCTTTTAGCTTCTACTCTCTCCTTTATCCCTGCCATCCTGTTATCTCTAACAGTTTGACTGTATAGCTTTTTGGTGAGTGAGATTGAAAATGATCCATTAAATTAATTAGTTTACTCAGTGTCCTTTTTTTCACTCCCATTAAAACATTAGCATAGGGAACACATATTTTAAAAAATAGATTAAAGGTAAAGGTAAAGGCCCTCCCGTTGATCGTTGATTTGCTCGAGCGGGCCCAGTAACGTCTCCATTGGAGACTTTGTTGTTACTGTGTCTGGCATATCGAATACTCTCGGTAGCTTGCCGGGCTAATATAATTTACATTTCACTGTGTAATCAATACTTCAATAGGAAGAAAAATATTTTAAATCATCACAAAAATTCAGTCACTTTTAAATTTCACAAAATTGTCTTTAGAAAGATTTCTCTTTGTGTGTATGTATGTGTATCAGTATACATACATATGATATATGTATACATGATACAAAACATGCACGGTTTTGGTTTCAATCCTTATATATTTATATAAAATAAACTCTTATACTTTATAATTTCCACTGTGCATACTTTTATAGATTTTTATAGATAAAATAATGCTTTTCACTGAACACCAAATATGATGTTGGCACTCTTGTTATGTAACCCTATTCTAGCTGGTAGCTTTTCTTCTTTTTCCTTTTTTAATTTTATTAAATTTTTTGACTGCTGGATCTTGCTAGAGCTGTGTTAATTTATGGAGTATTACACAAGGTTTATGACTCAATTTCTCCAGTAATTCAGAAACCTCTGAAAGTGCTAAAATTGTCATTAGGAAGAGGGAATGAAGTGGTGGCAGAGAAAGTAGCAGAAAAAGAAGCATGTGGAAGCTGAGCCTAACACAGGCAGGGATGGTGGCAGGAATGTACTTTCTCAGAACTTGGAATTAAGCTTCAAGTCAAGCTTAACCTAATTTCCCTGTGCAGTGGAGCTCTAGGTAACATCTGGATTGCACAAGAATTTAGCTTTTCTTCCTAGCCTCTAACACTGTAAAAAGTTAGTAATCAAAGTAATAAATCAAATTTTATAGAAACATCTAGGTTTTGAGGGAGAAGGGACCTTATTTTCTGCCTTTGATTTGTCCAACGATATCCAACACTGAGTTTGCACTGGATGAGATCATGCCAGTCACCCTTTCACTCTAACTGCGCCTTTTCCTAGCTGAAGAGTTCCTATTTGGTCCAGTACTGGAGAAGAAACTTTTTATATATAGGTTATGGAGCAATGATTTATTCAGGAAGTCTGCTGAAGGAAAAACAGGGGCCAAAAGTAGGATAGGCAAGAGGGTGTGATGTTAGGTAAGGTCTCAGCCTAATCCTACTGGGAACTATGGCACCCAAAGGCAGACCTCATCATTGACTGATCATGAGGCAAGCAAAACGTATTTTCAACTTCTGAGGAGGCCAGTCCTGAAAAAAGGATCTATTCTAGAACTTATTTTTCCCAGGTACCACCATAGCTCCAAAGTGAACAAGTTGCATTACTACCTGAGCCAGTGCTTTCAAAGGGACAGCTGTTGGAAGCAGACACACAGATACTGAAGGCAGGGGACAGAATCTAAAGGAGATTCTGGGATATGGTGGAACATGGGATGTCTGCTTCAGTGACTGTAACTCCCCTTCTCTTGGCTCTGGGCCATGACTATCTCTAGAGAACCATACCTACACTCTCTTCACAAGAGCCTCTTGTTTTTACATTTTCATTAACCTAGTAAGCATCATCATTTCCATTAATTGTTTGACCTCATGCTTAAAGGTATTTTCCTATTCTTTAAAAACTTAAGTTTTTGTAGAGCGTCCTGGAAGAGCTTACTTTTTTTTTCATGAAACATGAATAGCACTGTCCTCCCATTGTTTATCTATTTACTTGAGCAGGCACCAGTAACATCTTCATTGTGAGACTTGTTACTGTTTTTGGAATATTGAATACAGCATGGGGAGCATGCCAGGTTCTGCTGTGTGGGTGGGATACTCTCAGTATCTTGCTGGGCTCTCCGAGAGGGAGGAAGGAATCAAACTCAAGTCAGCCGCGTGCAAGGCAAATGCCCTACCCGCTGTGTTATTGCTCCAGCCCGAAAACATGGGTATCTATAAAAATCCATCCTTTTTTTCTTTCCCGCCTTCTCATCCTGAATTGAACAGTTCTTTAATGCTTGGAGATTCTACCTCCAATGCTAGTTGTATCACTTCTCTTCTTGGAAGCACAATTCCCCCAGATTATGATGTGCACATACACTTCTGAAATAATCTATTCCCAAACTACCAGAGTCGATGCAGGTTTCCTTAGAATTTCTAAAATTTTCATTTCAGAAGCCCCCAAACTCTTTCCAATGTTCACAGACAATCCAATGGTAAGGCTATTTCCCAATTTCAAAACAAAAGCAAAAAATATCCCACCTTCCCCTTCAAATATTCTTCTGCAGCCTCCTAAAGGAACCATGTTCTTGTTTAAAACTCATTGTTTCTTTTGAATTTATGAAGTGGAATGATCTCCGACCATAGTTCTGAGTTCTTATAAAAACTCTCTTATCTTAGTCATAATAGTAGAAAATTAGATAGTCTTATGATGCATTTATTTATTAACAGAGGAACTTTGAGAATTGTGATGTTATTTTCAGAAGGCATGGTTCCACATTGCAGAGCACTTCCAGTTCCTTTCCTTTAGCTTAGGAAGCTCTTTGCAAATACAGTTCTGCCACACTGTGGAACAAGCTTTGGCAGTGATATCAATTCCTATTTTTCAGTTTCCTTAGTGATAAGACAAGGAATGTCTGCTTCTCCAGTTTCTTGAAAGTGACTCATTTTGAAAACAATTTATTAAATTGTAACTCATTATCAATATTGCAAAGAATCATTACAAACAAAATTCTTTATTACTAAACAAAATGTTGAGGTAACATGATTTATGAAATAACAGTTCATTGTTGACATATATGAATCATTCTTGCCAAAATCTAATCGTTAAATCAATAAAGAGGACTTACTTAGACAGATAAACTTTTACCATCAGCTACATCATTATTCTATGATGAGTTTTAGGTCAGCCATGTGTAGGTATACATATGACCAAAGCACAATTCAGTTATTTTGTACCAGTTAAATGTTTACTTTGCTCTTTACTATATTTTCTGTCCTCATTTTGAGTCTTTGAAAGCCAGATATACATAAAACATGTGCCTACAAAGCTTTATACATACCATCTTTTAAAAATCTGCACAGCACATGAATACAAAGATCCAGGAATCTAGGACCATTCTGCATTCAACTCTATCAATTGAATGTGTGATCTGCATTTTCAAAATCACCTCATGGATCAGTATGGCCATAGAACTTCCAACTAGCATGCTCATTTTCCACAATGAAAGAGAAAAAAGGAAAGAGGATGTGTAAATTCTTTCTAAAGCTTTCCAGAACTTAGAAGAGCACTTCATTAATCATAATTTAACCACAAGAGGACTGAGAAATATATTTTTATTTCTGGAAATAATGTCTTCACCTAGAAAAGCACAATACTGTTACAAAGAAAGAGAATAAAAATATTTTACTAGGCAACTTACATAGACACTATCAAGAGAATACAATTCATTGTTAAGTAGGCATAATCTTAATATATCAAAGATAGTAATCTATTTCATCTCAAAGTCAATGTAATTTTGAGAATATAGCACTTACATCAGCGCCATTTATCAGTGAGAAAGAGTTGCCATGTAATAGATATTGCATACATTTGGATTATGAATAGCAAATGGGTACCCTGAAGCACTAACAGTATAATGGTGGAGAGCCTGGATACAGTACAATTAATGTACATCTGTGCATATTTATAAAAAATATGATTTAGTAGACATATAGTGGGTCTAAGAAACTGCATTTCTAGGGACAGAGCAATAGCACAGTGTGGAGGGTGTTTGCCTTGCATATGGCCGACCCAGGTTCAATCCCCAGTATCCCATATGGTCCTCCAAGCACCGCCAGGAGTAATTTCTAAGTGCAGAGCTAGTAGTAACCCCTGAGCATAGCTAGGTGTGAACCAAAAAGCAAAAAAATAAATTAAACAATAGGAGACTGCATTTCTAACAAACCTGTAGATAATGGCTATAGGCTTGTTGTGGGAGTATTGTATGGAAGATGGAGTATGTTAGTCATACATAGAAAAGTAGATTTATGGTTCATGTACCTCATTTTGAGAAGTAGGTTCATGGTTCATGCACCTCACTTGCATTAATCAAGACAATAGTCACTCTAAACACTTAAAATATTATACTATTTGATATACAATATAAAGTCACTTCAAAATATATATTCCATTTCAAAAATTTAGTATGAAAAATAATTTAAAATCTAGCAAGACTTGTATACATTTCATGTTGAAGTGTCTTACATATTAGCATGAATAACATATATCAAAGTTTCAATTAATTTCAGTGATTTATATTTTATTTTTAATTTAATGGGGGATGGGAATGTGGTGTTCACAACCCTTGGTTTACTTCAGTGTTTCATTGCCAACTTGGTCCAGTCCATTGTCTTCAAAGACCACTAAGATCACACCCAGTAGAGTTCAGTGTGATAAAGACCTAAGATGTTTCAGAGCTACAGTTGGTGATGTTGGGGAAGAGGAGAAGTGGAAGGGCATGTAGAGCCCAGGATTAAACTAGGGCTTGGCAAATGAAGTCATGTCCTTGAACTCCAGGCCTCAGCTTTGTTTTTATGAGTAGCGGAAAAATGTACAATTAGAGAGATGGATCATATTATAATTTCAGTGGATAGTATTGGTTTATATTAAGCTAAATCTTAATCTTAATCTTAATTTTAGAATTTAAACCAAATTCTAAATATCCATTAATAAGTAGTAACTCTATGAGCAAGTCACAAAAATTGCTTTTCCTTGTTAACTCAGAATAGTGACAACATTTGCTTGCCTAAGCTGGTGAAGAAAACAAAATTACGCACTTAGAACTTGATAATTCTTTGAAGCTGATCTATATATAACATTGAAACTCCAATAAAGACCTTTTAAACAAATAAAAACATCCAAATTTTTAAGATATATCAGGCATAGTAATTAGGCATTTTAATATTCTTTGTTGTTGATTAACTCTCAAATAGTTTTTTGCCATGTAAATCCCCTAAGTTTTTCTGTACTCATTCTTCTTATTTTCTGAATTTAGTAAAATTGATGAGGTTCTAAGTGAACACAGAGACATTAAGTCATTTGAGCAGTCAGTTCTGGACAGAACTTATGACACCATTTCCAGTTTAATGATAACGATTCATGTTTCTGTTAATCACACAGAACTACATTTTTCTGTAAGACCCCAAGGAGATTTCTACCTTAAAAAATTATCCCCATGTTCCTGGTTTTCACCAGCATGTCATCTCAGAAAACATAGGGTGTAGATAAATTCACAGGAGTTCAATTCTTTGAGAGGGCAATTTGCCTAAAGCTAATCTGTGGAAAGGGCAATTCAGAAAATGACTTGATTCATCAACTTTCCTTACACCTTTCAACTATTAGTTGTGGTTCATGGGTTTTGACTTTGTCCTTATTACAGAATTTTAAGGATTCTTTAATTTATTTCTGTTACTTTTCCAATAGAAGACCAAAAAAAGACAATAAAAGCAGTTGTATAAAGAAAGAGAAGGAAAATGAAAATGTAAAAAGGATAAAGGAGAAGAACATTGCAGGGGATGATACAATTATAATACTATAAACACTATATTCTCAGTAAGAAGCATTTTTATGAACTATTTTGAGGCTATATTATTAAATATGCATGCAGACAACTATAAAAGTTTCTGATATTCCGTAAAAATATTCTGAAATGTCTATTAAATGTGTGAATATTTTTTGTCGGTATACCCTGTTTCATAATAATCAATGCTTAAACACTTTCATTTCATAATGAGCAATGTGGAATATATTTTTCTGTGCCATTTTCCTGGATATATACCTCTCCTTCTCCATCAAATGGTATCAACAGTAGTGGCAGGAGCATGCTGAATATTCCTTAGTCTAGTGTTACAACAAACAAGCAAAAAAGAAATTGATAAATTCTGATTTGAAAAAGAAAATGTAATGAACTGGTCCTTGAACACATGTATTTGACTTTGGCAAAATCGTCAATCAGTGAGTCAGCTTATAGGAGTTGACTTCTTTTGGATGTGCAAAGTTGAAATTAAATAAGAACGATGTTGTATAGTCCAACTTCTACAAAGATTTAGGCAAATAATTATCAAGTATTTACTATATTTTAATCCTAAATGTTACTGTAAAGTCTAAAATGCTTAAGGTATCAACAAATATTTGCTTCTCAGCTGTCACCCTGAACTCTGTTCACTTTCTTCCCCCCACCCATCTCTTATCAATCATGCTTTTTTATTTCCTGTCTAAATGGATGTACACAAGAGTCATTTTGCTTTTTGTTATGTGAGGAACTGGAAATATAATTCTTATACTGGGTCTCCAAGCTATATTAGCATGCAAATTTGAAAAGAGGTATTTTCCCCAAAAATAGATTTTGAAAGAAACGTATCGCCAGCTTAATGAGGGAGCAGAAGTAAAAAAAATCAGCAAGATGTAACTAAGCCCATGTAAAAAAAATTGTCAATGAGAAGTGAGTGCTGAAAGATCTAAAAGTGAATGCTCAGATCAAGAAAATGCTTTCTCATGTCTCCATCTACATAGTCCTGGAAGCAGCTATAATCATCTTGAGAAATGGGAACATTAGGTTGCCTTAACTTGGCTCATTTAAAATTTGCATAAGCAGATTTGATTGCTTCTCCTCTTCTATGTTTGCAAAACAAAGTTTCTTAGTATAATTTGGCTTATTTGAGTTACAAGTTATAAATACCTGAGCCACTTGGAAAAATGTCTCTTTCTACAAATTATCATTATAATTATCTCAGTATAATCATAGCTACTATTTTATTCCCTCTTATCTGGTGTGTGGGTGTATTTTTTCATTAAACTAGTCTTTATAACATTAAGAAACTGCTATTTAGATTTTCATTTATAAAGGAAATTATTGACTTGAATTGTAGGGAATATATATTTCATTTAGCTAAACAAAACCCTTGAACCACTTTATTGGGCTTTCAGTCCTGTAGGTTTCAACCTTACATACCACAATCTTCTGACTCTGCAAGTAACTAAAGAGCCATACTAGGAATGTGACTAGCCCAGGTATCTGAGGCGGATTTCAAATTGTGGAAAACGTACAGTTTTTGAAGCAGCTTACCTAGAAATATTGGAACAATACTTCATGATTACATCAACTTCATACAATGGTCTACCTAATTATTGCTCAAGAACCATATATACATACACTTGCTATTTTTACACATATATGTGCATATGCTTATTATCAAGCTATTAACAAATAAAAACAGGCTTACTTATTTCCAAATACATATTTCATGGAAAGTGAGGGCTCTCTTAAATTAAACATAAGATATGCTAAAAATTTTACCAGATTATGGAGATAAATTAGTTGAGTCAGAATCGGCTTTTGGCTGAGGTGAAGGGTGGTGACCTGCCACCCAGTACAAATAATAATAGAAATAAAAAACTGAAAAACACAGTAGTCTACCCAGAAATGAAAATCTGTAATATTAGAGCTCTTCAAAAGTGAATGTCAAAATCACACAATAACAAACATCCTGTTGATCGTCGATTTCCTCGAGCAGGCACCAGTAACGTCTCCTTCTTCCTAGCCCTGAGATTTTAAAAGAGCCATTTTAATGCTTATTCAGGATTAGGAGAAAGAAACCCATCATTGTTACTGGTATTTTGCATATTGAATACGACAGACTTTTGCCAGACTTTGCCATGCGGGCAGGATACTTTTGGTAGCCTGCCAGGTTCTCCAAAGGAAAAAAATAAGATAAGATGTCGCTTCCGGGAGTTGGATTTTATAGTCACTGCGTCTTGGCCATTGATGAGACCAACCTGGCGCTAGCAGCAGCTGGTGGGTATGATGCCTACTTACTGGAAGATGGGGGGTCTGGTTGGAGAAGGCCCAGTCCCAATCTGAGTAGGCTTGGAGACCTCAGCCCCGGGACCCGCATGCCTGGTTTCCTCTGCCAGTTCTTTCATGCATGAGGTCCGTCTGGACGTGTGGAGAGTGGTCCCAGCATGGCCGTGGCTGGTTCCGGAGGTCCTCAGCTGCTGGGGCTCTGCTCAGGGTGGAAGGGGGAGAGAAACTCAACCCTCCCCCCTCCAAGGGGCCCTGGTGAGCACAGCCAGGTGTGGGGAAAGGAATGTCAAAATAAAAGCCAAAAAAAAATTGAACATTGCAAAAATGAGAAATTACCTTAGAATTAATACATTGGAACATTCTTACAGATTCTCAATCATGAAAGTTTTCTTCTTTGCTCTAATATAAATTTCCATGTGTCACCATTTTTGGATTTTGAAACATCTTTGGATCCAAAGTGTGTGGAAAAATTTGGAGGCAGTTGAGTACAAATTAAGGATTTAGCCTCTTTTCTTGAAGAGAGAGCATAGAGGTATCACAATAGAAACCTTGATAGGTACTTATAAAAATTCACAAAATATTTAGTTCATCAGAATGTCCTGTTCTTTAGTAAAATAAGGCTTTCCTGGCACAAATATATTTGGCCTTGGGAAAGTATTTATTATTTTTAGGTACAAAAGGATGTGTTTTTGTGTTTGTATCTGTGAAATAAAAGCAATTGAATGAAGCTAGGAAATTGTGGGAACACTACTCATTGGTGGGAATGCTTGCACTATTATAAAAAGGTTGACATTAGATGGTAGCATTAGCAATTACTTTAACATTACTAAAATCTTAACAAAGGAGAAAGGCAATTAATATAGGGAAAGGGAGTTTCTTTCAGAACACAGGAAACTGATTCAGAGAAAAATCCGGACCTTAGATTCCACATTCCAATTTGGTACATATGAGATCATTAGGAAGTCAGGGTACATGAATGTCAAACTTTGACTTGAAGGAAAAGTGGTAAGGGGGTAGGTGAATGCAACCCTGTATCATTCAGCCAACAATGTCTCCAAAGCTGAAAGTAGAAACAAAAATAAGCAAGTAAAATACCCAATATAAAGTACAAAGAGATAAAATGTTGTAAGAGCATGGTTCTAATAATATAATGGGATTAAAACAATGCTGTGACAGTTTGGGGACAGGAAGTCAAGAAACAAGTGTATGACAATACACTTGTTCCCCTGCATTCTTTTGAATTGGAAAAGTAAAGTTTAAATTTTCATAGACATCTGTTAGAAAAACAAAAAAACCCTCTCATCTGAGGCTCCTAGATGTCAATTTATGCCAATATTATTCTGTTTTATAATTAAAGTTCCTCAAATACATTGTTTTTGAAAAAAACCTCCCACCACCTCAAAAAATGAGGAGAAGAAATGAACAGAAGTTTTCTCAAAAAAGAAATACAAATGGACCAAAAGCACATGAAAAAATGCTCTACATTGCTAGCCATTAGTGGGATGCAAATCAGAACAAAAATGAGATATCATCTCACACCACAGAGACTGGCACACATTCAAAAGAACAAAAGTAACCAGTGCTGGTATGAATGTGGAGAAAAAGGAACACTCTTTCACTGTTGCTGGGAATGCCCACTAGTCCATCCTTTCTGGAAAACAATATGGACAGTCCTTCAAAAACTAGAAATTGAGCTTCCATGTGACCCCGCAATACCATTTCTGGTAATATATCCCAAGGATGCAAAAAAGCACAGTAGAAATAACATCTGTACCTATATGTTCATTGCAGCACTGTTCACAATAGCCAAAATCTGGAAACAACCCAAGTGCCCTAGAACAGATGACTGGTTAAAGAAACGTTGGTACATCTATACAATGAAATACCATGCAGCTGTAAGGAGAAATGAAGTCATGAACTTTGCATATAAATGGATAGACATGGAGAGTATCATGCTAATTGAAATGAGTCAGAAAGAGAGGAATAGACGTAGAAGGACTACACTCACTTGTGGAGTATGAAACAACATAACATGAGGCTGACACGTAAGTATGATACATGGGACAGGTAGATTACTCCATAGCTGGAAGTCTGGCTCATGAGCAAAGGGGAGAAGGCAGATGGAATAGAGAAGGGATCACTAAGAAAATGATGGCTTGAGGAATCGGTCGGGATGGGAGATGTGTGCAGAAAGTAGATAAAGGACCAAACATGATAACCTCTCAGGGTCTGTATTGCAAAAGTAGAGAAAGATTACGGGGAATATTGTCTGCCATGGAGGCAGGGGAAGGGTGGGAAGGGGGAGTTACCGGTGATATTGGTGGCAGGGAATGTGCACTGGTGGAGGGATGGGTGTTTGATCATTGTGTGATTGTAACCCAAACATGAAAGCTTGTAACTATCTCACGGTGATTCAATAAAATTAAAAAATAAAATAGTTTTTAAATATAAAATATAGTACTTACTGAATGACTCCATCTATCCGGTAATTAATTATGAAAGAAAGTAGTCAATAGAGATAAATTTCAAAATGGTGATTGACACTGGAGAAGCTGAGCACAGACTAAAAGAAACACAAAGAACTAGGGAAGGTGGGGACAGCTGGCTTTGTACAAGTACCATTCTTGGCAGTTCTTGGAGGGCCATAGGTGATATCAGAAATCAAACTAAAGTTGGTCCTGTGCAAAGCAAATGGCTTAATCCTGTACTATATCTTCAGCCCAGAACTTTCTAAAGTGATGACTTTCTCTGTATCTTGATGTGGTATCTGTCTGTCAATCTATCTTTAGTATACTTAAGAGTATTATAACAAATATCAAAAACTAGCTAGCTTATAACTTAAATTTATTATTCACTATTCTGCAATTTATATATCTCAGATCTAAGAGCCAGTTTGGTTAGGTTAGGGTTAGACCTGTAAACTTATTGCTGAATTTTCAGTGGTACAAGGCAATTTATTCTTACTCTAACACTTCTAAAAATGCCCCCTACTGAAATTGTCTGCCATAGCAGCAGGGGGAGAGCTGGGGGGGGGGGGGGGCGGGTAGGGATACTCAGGACATTGGTGGTGGAACATGTATACTGATGGAGGGATGGGTGTTCGATCATTGTATGACTGGAACTCAAACATGAAAGCTTTGTAACTGTATCTCACAGTGGTTCAATAAAAAAATAATTAAAAATATGCCCCATACTACTAACATCATTGTTTGATGTAAGATTTCAATGTATGATAAACAGGAGACAAATTCATAAGCAGCAGTATGTATATCTAGTACACATTATGCACATATGTATTTACAGTCACATAAATGGTAAAATGTTATATGTAAGCTGAGAAAACTAAATATCTAAGCATATTAAATATATAACATTATACTCCAAAAAATCAGCACTGTCCTTCTGTTGTTCATCGATTTGCTGGAGCAGCCCAGTAATGTCTCTGTTGTGAGACTTGTTCTTACTGTGTTTGGCATACCTAATAAGTCATGGGTAGCTGGCTAGGCTTTGCCATGTGGACGAGATACTCTCGGTAGCTTGCCTGGCTCTCCGAGAGGGGCAGAGGAATCAAACACGAGTCAGCCTGGTCGGCCGCTTGCAAGGCAAATGCCCTACCTGCTGTGCTAAGAAAGTATTTCCCAAAATTTAGCACAGCGGTAGGGTGTTTGCCTTGCACGCAGCCAACATGGCCGACCCGAGTTCTATTCCTCCGCCCCTCTCGGAGAGCCCGGCAAGCTACCGGGAGTATCTCGCCCGCACGGCAGAGCCTGGCAAGCTCCCCGTGATGTATTCGATATGCCAAACACAGTAACAACAAGGTTTCCAATGGAGACGTTACTGGACCCACTCGAGCAAATCGATGATCAACGGGAGGGCCTTTTACTTTTAAATATTGTATCCAATTTCTAGCTTTCTGGTGAGTTTAGAGATAGAAATTATACTAATGAAGAATTTTGTTATCTTAAAAAGTATTAACGGGGCTGGAGCAATAGCACAGCAAGTAGGGCATTTGCCTTGCACACGGCTGACACGGGTTCGATTCGCAGCATCCCATATGGTCCCCAGAGCGCCACCAGGAGTGATTCCTGAGTGAAAAGCCAGGAATAACCCCTGAGCATCGCTGGGTATGAATAAAAAAGCAAAAAAAAAAAGTAGCAACGATGATTTCTGACCCTTAATAAGCAGTTCCAAATGGACTAGGCATTGTCCTAGACTAGTTAATGTTATAATAATAATAAGAAGAAAATTAATAAGAAGAAAATTAATGAAATGAAACTATATGATTTTTCAAAATGGATAAAATTTTTAAAAGAGCATAGTATAGGAAAGTATCTAAATAAATAAATGATCTTGTGATTTCCTTTATTTATTGTCACTTCATGTTTTCTAAACTTAATGTACCAGGAAACTCAACGGGGCAGGTGGGGGTTGCAGGGAGCTGGAGTGATAGTACAGTGGTTAAGATGCTGACCTGAGTTTAATAGTTTAATCCCCAGCACCACGTATTATCCCCTGAGCTAGGAGTGATCCCCAAATGCAGACCCAGGAGTAAACCTTGAGCACAGCAGCCCAAAAAAGAAAAATACAAAAGGCATAATATTATATCCACCTTTGTCTAGTTAGCACTTGAATGATAACAATCTTAAGGTATATAATTTGATTTCCAAATTTTCTAAGCAAGGGATTATTACTAGGACACTCTTACCTGGGAACATGTATAATGGTTTAAAGATAGAGCTTTAACAGTATGGAGATTCTTCTTGGAAATAAAACTGAGAGGCTAGGAAGATGTATTAGTGGTCATAGCAAAACTTTTCACTCAAGGATCTGTGTTTGATAACCCAGCTTAGTTATGTTCTGTTCCCTGTCACTGCTTGAGTTACCCTACGCCAAGGCTCCATTAGGCCCAAGTAATGTTTAATTGCTGTGAGCATTGAGTCAACTGAACTTTACTGGCTGAATATTGTCTGGAACAGACTCCAGGTCCCCTGAGCACTCCTTAGATGGTTCTTCTCCAAAAAGTAAAAATATAATTACGGTAGCACTGTAGCACTGTCCTCCCACTGTTCATTGATTTGCTTGAGTGGGCCCAGTAACATCTCCACTGTGAGACTTTGCTGTTACTGTGTTTGGCATAACATCTCCATTGTGAGACTTCTTGTTACTGTGTTTGGCATATCAAATATGTCACGGGTATCTTGCCAGGCTTTGCTGTGCGGGTGAGATACTCTTTGGTAGCTTGCCGGGCTCTCCGAGAGGGGTGGAGAAATCGAACCCAGTTCGTTTGAGTCAGCCGCATGCAAGGCAAATGCCCTACCTGCTGTGCTATTACTCCAGCCCATAATTACTGTATAATCTAGCAATACACCCTAAACAATTTAGATAAAAGGATAGAAAACATAATTTAAAAGAATACTTAAACCCTTATGTTCATAGGAGCATCATTAATAATACCTAAAACCCAACCCCATTATCAGACTAAATGTTAGAACAAATGTCAGAATAAATATAGGAATATGCTATTATATATATATGTGTGTGTGCATGTATTTGTGTGTATATCTATATCTATATCTATATCTATATCTATATCTATATCTATATCTATCTATATGCGGTAGGGCATTTGCCTTGCATGCAGCCAACTTGGCCGACCTGAGTTTGATTTCTCCACCCCTCTTGGAGAGCCCAGCAAGCTACCGAGAGTATCTCACCCGCAAGGCAAAGCCTGGCAAGCTACCAGTGATGTATTCGATATGCCAAACACAGTAACAACAAGTCTCACAATGGAGATGTTACTGGGCCCACTCGAGCAAATCGATGAACAATGGGAGGACAGTGCTATAGTACTATGTATATATATGGATATTCAGTAGAAAACAATTCTTCCATGAAAAAGTGATGAAGTTGTACAGTTGTGGACAACTTGGATGAAAGAGAGATTAATAATGATAAGTCAAAAAAGTAAGGAAATGAAGGAATGTCATTGAATAAGCAAATATATTGGCAAGAAACAACAAAACTTACTCCAAAACTCAGTAAAAACTATGGCGTTAACAGTACAACCTTTCACATGGGAGACCCAAATTTAATCCCCCACATCCCATGTAGTTTCCTCAGCACCCCAAACTATAATTCATGAATACAGAGCCAGGAGAAATTCCTGAGTACCGCAGATTGTGCCCCCCCAAAGCACTAAAAAAGAAAAAACAACAACCACAAAAGACAAAATGTATGGCTCTTACTGCAGGGAAGAGGAGGAGGTAGGAGAAGTGAGAAAAGTTGTCTTTTTAATTGTGAGAGTGATGACAATTACACATTTAGAGTGTGAAGTTCAATCCATGAGTTTCCATAAAATTACAAATCTATGATAAGCAAACAAAAAATGTAAAATTAATCTATAGCTTCAAAGGGTTTAAACTTTATGGTTACCTTGAGATAAGGACAGATCCCATTCTCTTCCATAATCTCCATCTCGTTTATATGTACATCCGGACACACAGTTAATATTCTGAAAATATTGCCTAAATATAAGGACAATAAAACAGCAATTAAATAGTATTAGAATCTATGCTGAACCCCTCCATGAGTATTGTTGAACTGACAATTTATATTGCTTACAAATGCAATTAGACCCTCCTCCCTCTGGGATCAGTTAAGAGCATTTTATTAACTAGTCCAAGATGAAATTCATGCTAGTAATTTTCCATCTGCAAGAAATATGGAAAATTTATAACAAAGACAGTGAAATGACCAAAGGCCAAATCCAGGTAACCAATGTTCTTTGGTAAAATAGAAATATGCAATTCTCAGTCCATTGTGTTTATTTAGGTAAAATTGGATCACAGACAAAGATGTTTTTCAACGGAAAGAAAACACAATTTTTTAGTGCTACACTTTAGTGAAAGGAAAAAATGCTTTGGAGTAAGACTGACTGACTTAAGCTCTCATTGTATCTCAAATATGAGTTCACTGATGAAAAACAAAATGAAGATTTATTTTCCAGTGGAAAACTAACATCAAAAGCCTCATATTTTTTCTTAGATGTTTAAAAGACCTTGGACACAAAGTGAATGAATGGCTTCCATGTTCAATTATTAATAATTGAGGCAAATTTAAAACATCCTTTAAGTAAACATGGTTTGTAAAGGCAGACTGTGATATTTTGCAATAGTATCTTAGAAAATCTTTCTAAAATGATGTAGCTTTAAATATCACTCTTGAATACAATATTATATGTGTTCATTAGTATTGCTGGGTCGTTGAAACTCTGTCATTGAAAGCAAAAACTTGGAAAAAAGTCATTGGAATATTAATATTAGATAATTCCTAATATTAAAAGGAAAATTATTTTGAAAGAAAAGGCTGTGATAAGAATGAAATGCCAGGGGCTGAAGAGATAATGAAGCAGGAAAGATGTTTCCTTTCCTGTGGGCTAACCAGTGCTTTATCTCTGGCACTCCCTTGGTCTCCCAGTTTCCACCAGGAATGATCTCTGAAAGCAAAACTGAAGCAAACTCTGAGTACTAACTAGCCTGAGAACAACAATAATAACAACAACAATAACAAAAAAGAAATTAAATTCTCAGGCTGGAGAGATAGAACAGGAATAAGGTATTTGCTTTGCATGTAGCCCACCTGGGCATATAGTAGTCTCTAGAGCTTCCAGAAGTCATCCTGGAACACAAAATCAGAACTAAGCCTTGAAAAAGAGATTATATCCTATCTATTTTTTAGGATTACCATAATTATTCTGGATCTTTTGTAGTGTCATAAAAATATTGCTTTAGAAATTAAAAAAATATGATTTGTGCTTAACTTAAAAATGCTACTTCGGTTGGTCTATACTAACTCCTGAAGGTGTTAGGGAAGTAGTGTATATCTACCACATAGTGCATATCTATAGTGCAGGAAAGAAATATCCTAATAGTAATATCCTAACAGTATTGCCAACAATATTTACTAGGTAATTACTAATTTGCAAGCTTACTAAGAGTAATATTCTAACAAGAATACTAACAGGAAAATCATAGTAGTAGGTAACATCCTAATAGTACAAGGAAGGAAATCCAAGTAACAAAATTTCCTGCTTAGCTAAATTGACTTGATTCTGCTGCATAGATTGTCCACTCAAACTCACTTTCCCCCAGAATAGCCTAATAAAAAACTTCAGTATTTCTTTCTTTTCTAAATCTGACAAGTTTCTCCCAGTCCACCCCCCACTTATGTGGGAAGGCAGACACAGTGGTTTATTCCATGCCATTGCCATTTTCAGGAACACAGTGGAGGATGGGAGAGCAAGGTCAGACTGGAATCACAGCCTTTTCCAGATCGGATAGTTTTTCTTCTTTCCCTCTCCAGCCTGAGCCCAGAGAGAGGTTCTTATGGTAGCTCCCAAGTAAACAGCTCTGCTTCCTGGCTTTCTCTAATCAGGTTGGTGGAGGGATGTGTCCACCTCTGTGGCAGCCTTCCTGTGTTGACAACACTGCTTGTTCTTCCATATCCCTAGAGAGAATTCTCCTTATCTTTTCTATGCAACATATTTAGGGAAAGCACATTTTTCTCTCCTAAAGGAATTGATTATTGTGCTTCCGGAGTTTACAAAGAAAAAGAAAAATTATTTTGGATCCAAATACTGACTGAAAAATAATCTAAATTCCTCTTGCATAGCAGCAAAAAGGGCTATTTTGGTAAGGATTTGTAGAACATTTTGGATCATTTTGTGCACTCAAAATATGGTGTTTGTGTGTGTGTGTGTGTGTGTGTGTGTGTGTGTGTGTGTGTGACAGAGAGAGAAAGAACATATTACCTAAATTGTTGTTTTAAATGGACTGGATGGGAATGTGAGGAATTTGGGTTTCTTTAGGGTTTTGATGTAAATTTTAATGAACACTAAAATAATATTCAATTGAAAATTATCTATGGACAGAATTATTTGATGTGAGAGAGTCCTAGGCTCAGGCCCATGACTTGTGACAATGATTTTATAAGAAAGAAGTATGTAAACATACACACATGTACATATGTACATTCTATGTATATATGATTATACATAAATATTCGCAATAATTTTATCATAATAATTTTTTATTGTCTCTTTTCAGTTGACCCTTCATTTCCATTTTCATTCAAAACAAAGGATAAAGAGCTACAGTATCTTCCTTTAAATAATAGAATGCTATGTGCATAGCTATTGGTTTATCTTCTTTTATCTTTTCTGGTAGGTTAATTATGACTACAAAATCTAGACAGTAGAGCTTACTCTGGATTTTTCACTGATTAGAATCACCCAATGTATTATTTTCGTCGCAAAAATTGCCTTGCAAATTAAGTCTATGAGTACAATTTAACTATGAGATAAGGTTGGTGAGTTTTATGATTGAGTGTATGTGTATCTTCAGTTTATTATGCCTCAGTGTTAATTAAATAGACATTAATAGAATTGTTTTCTATGTTGAAAACATTAGACTCTATTTAGAACCAAAGATGAGTCTTCCAGAATTCTCTAAATTAGCCTGTGTTAAAGTTATGCAATTTACTATAGAACCATAGAGAATTAATTACTACACGGAGAAGTAAAAACAAAGTACAAGGGAGATTTAGAGAAAGAAGGAACTAATTCTCTAATTGTTTAGATTGGAGGAAGCTTTATCAAGGTCAAATTAATTTGAGCCTTGAAGAATAAATAATAAATGCCCAAAGTTCAATTCCTGACACTGCATGGCTCCACAAATACCACCAGGTATGGTTCTAGTGATCCCCACAACCTCTGGGTATCACATTCCTCACATTGCTAGACCCTGGCATGGAACCGTCTGGCCTAGTTAGGAGAGTACCAGGCCAGATGGTATTCTTGGAGTACTCTTCTCAAAAAAATAAAAACAAAAATCCAAGTTCAATGAAAAGGAGATAAGGGATGAGTAAACTAATTTAATGAAAGATATATTAGCATTTGCTAAGACAGGAGCAATTATTTCGTTCTTATTGACAACTTTATTATCATTTTAGGGATATGTCACCATTATCTTTTTCATTGTTTCAAACTGGGATCAGTGGTGGTGGAGAATGGGCACTGGTGGAGGGATGGGTACTCAATCATTGTATAACTGAAATCCAAGCACAAAAATTTGTAAGTGTACAACTGTACCTCATGGTGTTTCACTAATAAAAATTTTAAAAAATCTGTTGGAATATTACTTAGTAATATTTTTCTATGGTAAGCTATATATCCAAGCATAGAATAAAAATGAAGCTCAAGGTATAATAACGAGAGCAAACAAGTATTGAATATCTATCTTTGCTAAGCCACCTTGCATGATTTTTTAAAAAATTTTATTAGTGAAGCATCATGAGGTACAGTTGTAGATTTACAAATCTTTGTGCTTGGGTTTCGGTCATACAATGATCAAATACCCATCCCTCCACCAGTGCCCATTTTCCACCACCATGGATAATATAACCCCCACCCCACCTCCCACCCTGCCTCTGTGGCAGGGCATTCCCCTTTGTTCTCTCTCTCCTTTTGGGTGTTGTGGTCTGCAAAAGAGGCATTGAGTGGCAAACATGTTCAGTCCATAGTCTACTTTCAACATGCACTTCCCCTCCTGGGAGGATCCTCCAAACATCCTTTATTTGGTGCTCCCTTCTCTATCTGAACTGCCCTTTCCCCTAGAATACCCGGCTGGCCTCTATGCTATGGAGTAATCCTCCTGGTGTTGATCTCAGCTATTCTTGGGTATTAATCTCATATTTTGTTGTTTTATATCCCCCAGATGAATGCAATCTTTATATGTCTATCCCTCTCTTTCTGACTCATTTCACTTAGCATGATACTTTCCATATTGTACCACTTGTATGTAAATTTCATGACTTCATCTTTTCTAAGAGCTAGATAGTACTCCATTGTGTAGATGTACCAAAGTTTCTTTAACCAGCCATCTGTTCTTGGGCACTCAGGTTTCTTCCAGTTTCTGGCTATTGTAAAGAGTGCTGCAATGAACAAACAAGTGCAGATGTCACTTCGACTACACATTTTTGCCTCTCTGGGGTATATTCCCAGGAGTGGTATCGCTGGGTCAAATGGGAGCTCAATTTCTAATTTTTTGAGAAACGTCCATACTGTTTTCCAAAAGGGCTGAACTAGTAGGCATTCCCACCAACAGTGAAGGAGTGTCCCTTTCTCGCCACATCCATGCCAGCATCAGTTGCTTTTGTTCTTTTGAATGTGGGCCAGTCTCTGAGGTGTGAGATGGTATCTCATTGTGGTTTTGATTTGCATCTCCCTGATGATTAATGATGTAGAGCATTTCTCATGTGCTTTTTTGCCATTCGGATTTCTTCTTTGAGAAAGTTTCTTTTCATTTCATTGCCCCATTTTTTGGTGGGGTTGGATGTTTTCTTCCTGTGGAGTTCAACCAGTACTTTGTATATCCTTGATATCAACCCCTTGTCAGATGTGTATTTGGTGAATATCCTTTCCCATTCTGTAGACTGTCTTTGTATTTTGGTCACTGTTTCTTTGGAGGTGCAGAAGCTTCTTAGTTTAAGATAGTCCCATTTATCTATCTCTGTTTTTACTTGCTCGGCCAGTGGCGTGGCATCTTTGAAAGTACCATTAGCCTCAATGTCATGGAGGGTTTTGCCAACTTTGTCTTCAATGTACCTTATGGTGTCTGGTCTGATGTTGAGGTCTTTAATCCATTTTGATCTTACTTTTGTACATGGTTTTAGGCAGAGTTCTGAGCCTATTTTTCTGCATGTAGCCGTCCAGTGATGCCAGCACAATTTGTTAAAGAGGCTTTCCTTACTCCACTTCACATTTCTTGCACCTTTATCAAAGATTAGATGATCATATGATTGAGAGGAGATGTCAGTGTATTCAACCCTGTTCCATTGGTCTGCAGTTCTGCCTTTGTTCCAGTACCACGTTGTTTTAATTATTACTGCTTTGTAGTAGAGTTTGAAGTTAGGGAGGTTGATTCCTCCCATTTTCTTTTTCCCAAGAATTGCTTTAGCTATTCGTGGGGGCTTATTGTTCCATATAAATTTCAGGAGGGTTTGCTCCATTTCTTTGAAGAATGTCATGGGTATCCTTATATGGATTGCATTGAATTTATACACCTTGCATGATTTAATTCTTGTAGCTAACATGCGAAAGAGAGATTGTTTTTATGTTCATTGGCAACTTTGAGGAACCAGGCTACTTGCAAAAGTCATAGTCAGTAGGAGATGGAATTAAGGATTTGAATCTTGGCAGTTGAACTCCAGAGACTAAAGTCTTAATTAAGTTACTTACCTGACTTAGCAAAGTACTTGAAGGTCCAGAGAAATAATACAAGGGTTAAGACCCTGTATTTCATGCATCTGACTCCATTTCCATTTTCTAGCACTACATAGCCCCCAGACATCAATGGTAATGAAAGACATGAGCACTAGCACCTCTGTGTATGGCCTTGAAGAACCCTGAGTTCCAGTAGATTTGTTGGTGAAATCTCCAACACTACTGTGTCTTTTAAGCACCAAATCCTCAAACCATCACATTCATTTGGTGGCTGGATTTACTGAAGAATCAGCGGGCAAGAGTTCCCAGACCTGTCAGCATGTTCGCGTGATCCCACACCTCCAAAGGAGCACTTGATGATCTATTGTTCTAATGTAGGCAGATCTAAAATTGACTCTAACCTTATATATAACTAAACATTTCTCATGTTTCCAGAGTTTGTGGACTAAACTGGATTGTTTTGTCCCCACTTTTTGGATATTAACTGTAAGTGCTTAAGGTTTTAGCAGTGAATTGCCCCCCTTCCTTCTCCCAGAGAAGCTTATTATGCTCTTGCTAGCATCCCTAATTTAGTTAAAGTTTATCTTTCACCTTTCCTTCATATCTTACCTTTCCTTGTCTCAGTTCCCCTAGTAAGTCTTGACTACTTATAAGCTAAAAATTTCTGATAACTGTGGATTTTGTATTTGTACAGATTAATATTTGAAGTGCTGTATATTTGCACCTACTCTTCTATTTCGCTTTAACCTTTTTATATTTTTCTATAGAGCATTGTTCTTTGGTGAAACACAGAAATACCATTAATGCTATGCTCCTAATATTTGGGAGTTGATTGACTCTGAATCTATTACTGGGCATAATTACTTGGTCATGATTAGTTGACTCAGGCATCAATTTCTGTAGTTCCTTATACCCTAAAAGGGAGACCTTGCCATGAGACTGGGATGGACCAGGGAGTGTGGCAAAGCTACACCAGCATCGAAATAGATCAGTCTAGAAAACATACATGCATGGTCTTGATGCAAGCTGTTATGAGGCAGGAACCTAATGGGTAAATTAAAGCTGAACTGGCCTGAGGTCTTAGTCTGGGATTTACAGTAAAATGTAAATAACAATGTTTGTCCACAGACAAACTCTGCTTGCTGGAGGGGTATTGGGTGATTATCCTTTCCCATTCTGTAGATTCTTTGTATTTGGGTCACCATTTCTCTTGAGGTGAAGAAGCTTCTTAGTTTAAGACAGTCCCATTTGTTTATCTCTATTTCCACTTGCTTGGTCGATGGCATTTTGTCCTTGTTAAGATACCTTTAGCTTCAATGTCATAGAGGATTTTGCTGAACTTTTCTTCAATGGACCTTATGGATTGTGGTCTGATGTTGATGTCCTTAATCCACTTTGATCTGACTTTTGTGCATGGTGTTAGGTAGAGACCTGGGTCCAGTTTTTTGCATGTAACTGTTCAGTTTTTCCAGCACCATTTTTGAAAGAGGCTTTTCTTGCTCCACTTCACATTTCTTGCTCCTTTATCAAAGATTAACTGATCATATACTTGGGGTTGTGTGTAAAGATATTCAACCTGATTCTACTGGTCTGTGAATCTGCTTTTGTTCCACTACCATGCTGTTTTAATTACCACCAATTTGTACTACAATTTGAAGTTGGAGAAGGTGATGCCCCATCTTTTTTCCCTCAAGAATTGCTTTAGCTATTCATGAGAGCTTGTTGTTCCACATAAATTTCAGGAGTGTTTGATCAATTTCTTTGAAGAATATCATGGGTAACCTTATAGGGATCACATTGAATCTGTATAATGACTTGGGGAGTATTGTCATGTTGACAATGTTAATTCTCCCAACCCATGAGTAGGGGATGTGTTTTCACTTCCTCATGTCCGTTTTTATTTCTTGAAGTAGCATTTTGCAGTTTTCTTTGTACAGGTCCTCTACCTCCTTAGTTAAGTTGATTCCGAGGTACTTGTTTTTCTGATGCGTGATTGTGAACGGGATTATCTTTTTTTATATCTATTTATTCTCTCTCATTATTTGCATATAGGAAAGCCATGGATTTGGGGGTATTGATTTTATAGCCTGCGGCTTTATTATACAAGTGTATTGTTTCTAGGAGCTTCTTGGTAGAGGCCTTAGGATTCTCTAAATATAGTATCATGTGATCTGCAAATAGTTAGAGTTTGATTTCTTCCTTTTCTATTTGGATGCTCTTGATGTGTTTTTCTTGCCTAAAGGATATACAAGATACTGGTTGAACTCTACAAGAAGAAAACATCAAACCCTATCAGAAAATGGGGTGATGAAATGAACAGAAACTTTCTCAAAGAAGAAAACCGAATGCCAAAAGTCACATGAAAAATGCTCTTTATTGCTAATCATCAGAAAGATGCAGATCAAAACAACAATGAGATATCATCTCACACCAAAAATACTGGCACACATAAAAAAAAAACAACCAGTGTTGGCATGGATGTGTGGAGAAGGAAATGCTCCTTCACTACTGGTGGGAATGCCAAATGGTCCAGCCTTTTTGGAAAACAATATGGACATTTCTCTAAAAACTAGAAATTGAGCCCCCATTTGACCCAGCAATACCATTTCTGGGAATATATCCCAGATATGCAAAAATGTACAGTAGAAATGACATCTGCACTTGTATGTTTGTTGCAGCACTCTTTAGAATAAGAATCTGAAAAAAATTCAAGTGCTCAAGAACAGATGACTGGCTAAAGAAACTTTGATACATCTACAAAATGGAATACTATGCAGATGTTAGAAAAGGTGAAACCGTGAAATTGAAATTAGCATGTAAGTGGGTCAACATGGAGAGTATCATGCTATAGGAAATGAGTCAGAAAGAGCAGTACAGACACAGAAAGACTGCACCCATCTGTGGAATATAAAGTAACATAATAGTAGAATAAACCTAAGGATGGTAGAGATAAAGGTTGAGAGGATCACCCCATGGCTTGGAAGCCAATCTCATGCTGGAGAAGAGACCATTAAGTAAATGATGGTTGGAGGGATCCCTTGGGATGGTAGAGGTGTGTTAAAAGTAAACTATGGACCAAACATGATGCCTGCTTAGTGCTTATATTGCAAACCTTAACACCCCAAAGGGGGGGAGGAGAGAGAGAGAGAGAGAGAGAGAGAGAGAGAGAGAGAGAGAGAGAGAGAGAGAGAGAGAGAGAGAGGAAATGTGTCTGCCACATTCAGACATTCAGAGGCAGGGGTTGGGCTGGGGTGGGGGTGGCAGGAGGGACACTTGGAACATTGGTGGTGGAGAAAGGATACTGGTGGAGGCATGGATACTTAAACATTGTTTGATTGAAACGTAATCACAAAAATTTTGTAAGTCTGTACCTGTATCTCACAGTGATTCATTAAAATAAAAAAGTATGGAGATCCTCCCTCCCCCCCCCAAAAAGCTTGCTTGCTCTCAGAGCCCAGAGAACTAAGTGTTAGGATCTCTGTCTCTTACTGTTTTTATCCAAACAACTGTAAGTACTGATAACATATACAACTACAGGGAAAGATAAAAGCAATGTAGATGTTCCTGGGAGGCAGAGTGTCTCCTTGAGTTAATCTCCCCCAGAGAATCTCCTCCAGCAAATGTTTATCTATGTAAATGATCAATCACACCTATGTCACTTCATACAACTGAGACTGACTAAATAAAATATTTTGGAGTAAACGTTGCAAAATAATTTTTAAAAATTATTTCCTTTTTTAGTTGGGGTCACATTCTCCAACTTGCAACTGAACAACCTGAAGTGCTCAAGGCTTACTCCTATTTCTGCACTCACGAATCACTTCTGGTGGGAGAGCTATATAGATATTGAATCTGGGTTGACTGTGTGCAAAGCAAGAGCCCTGCCCACTGTGCTATCTTTCTAGCCCCAAAATCAATATTTCATTTATTTTTACATTTTTAAGTGAAGAGATTCTGTGGTTTACAGTAATTTACAATAATGTTAACAATGAGTTCTCATGTTCATAATTCCTATACCACAGCCATCATCAGTGTGTCCACCCCTCTCCCCCAGAGATACCAATGCTAAAATCAACCTTTTAAAAGCAAGTGTCATGCAGCGCCATTTTGGAGTTGCCTGATATCTTGACTTTGTATATATTACTCCTTTCTCTTATTTTATATATTAAATAAAATTATTTATTCATAATTAAAAATTATAAATTCTTTCTGCTGGAGAAATCTGTGTTCTCTTTTGACTGTTTCTGTCTCTCTATCCACCTCTCTGATTGTTTTTATCTCTCATTTTCTCTCTATTCTTCTCGTATTTCCTAAAATTAATTTTTTTTCTTTTTGAGTCACACCCGGCGATACCCAGGGGTTACTTCTGGCTCATGCACTCAGGAATTATTCATGGTGGTGTTCAGGAGACCATATGGGATGCTGGAAATCGAACCCAGGTCGGCTGCATGCAAGGCAAACACCGTACCTGCTTGTGCTATATTGCTCCAGCCCCCTAAAATTATTTCTTATAACAGTTTTAATTCAAATTCTACCTCCAAAACAGCCAAACAAAAATCTAAGATTTCAGAAACAACCAGTGCTGATTAGGATGTAGAGGGAAAGTTACTTTCATTCATTACTAGTGGAAAAGTAAAACAGTATGAAGCAGCCTAAAAATATTAAAAATAGAGATGCCACATTATCCAGAAATTCCACTCCTAGATATATACCTAGAAACAGAATAGCATTAAGATTTTAGAGATATATTTACAGCTATGTTCATTACAGTGCTATTTGCAAATAAGCAAGTCTGAAGCAACCCAAGTGTCAAACAAGAAGTAAGTAGACAAAGAATATTTGACATATATGTACCATAGAACACTACTCAGTATAATTAAAGTTGATGGACTCTTGCCTTTTAGTAAAACATGAATTAAACTGGGCAGAGGTTATGCAAAAATAAATAAAATAAGTCAGAAGGAGAAAGAAAAATATTGAATAATCTCAGATGTGGCATATATAAAGAAACAAAGCAAGGGAAGAGAAAATGTCCAATGAAAATAAGTCCTTAAGCTCTGACCACAGAATTATGGTTGCCAAGGGTGAGGGGATAGTGGAATAAAAGGACCTAATGGAATGTGATGGAGGAATATTGGAGGTGGGTATGATGTGGTAACAATGCAATCCTAAAACATAACAGCACTTACACCCTTAAAGCAATGATATCTCAATTTTAGGTCCATAAGTGCGCAAGTGTAGAGTCCCAGGCTCCACCTCAGTTCATGCATGTGATTGGTATTTCCTGTCTCACCCTATGGACATGGTTAAATGACAATGATACAGCTCCGTTATTCCGCATCTCCTTAAGATCCCCAATCCAAAACCAGATGCTTAGCAGTATTTTGTAGTAAGCCCATTTCTCTTGGATGTCACTGGCATCATTAATATCAGAGACTTGAAAATAAGTATCCTAATTTGTTCTTGGAGTTCTAGTATGTCTTTCCTTCCCCATGCCATATTTATCTGTCTTTCTTGACTGTCAACTCAAGCAGCAGATATAGAAACAGTGGCCATGCATAACTACTTAACCAGTTCTCATAATTGTGAAAGGCCAAATCTCCATGATATATAATCTCATTCCATACCATTCTTGGTGGCTCTGTTTCTCCTTTTAAACCCTGGGTGATGTAATCTGAATTTTAGAAGAGAAAAGGCTAATCTTAATGGAGCTGGAATGACATAGTTATCAACTAGATGATATTATATAGTCAAGATGGAGCTGTTGAGATTTATGATTAAAGTAAGCCATGAAAATTACAACTAAAAGGTTGATGAATGGAATTGGAGAAAATGGCTATGAACATCCTATATATTTTATTGTGTTTTTGGTGGTGCCAGGGATCAGACCTTCAGTCTTATACAAAAAAATCAAGTGTTCTACTGCTGAATCACATTCCCAGCCTCCTTAAACACCCATTTTTGAAGCAGTGACAATACTAGACTATAACAGAAGCCTTGAGAATTATGAATTTTAAGGTATTTCAAAGAATTCATGCTGATTATATATATTTGCATTCGATGTTTTATTCCATAATTTATGTTTTCTTTAATATTTTATATAATTTATATATATTTATATATGATAAACAACCTAATACTTAGCAGATGTCTCCATGGAACTCATTTTTATAAATAAATATGAATTGCTGGGCTGCCAAATAAATATTGAAATATGAATCTTTATTTCAATCTGGTTTGAAGAAAATAACAATCTCACTTCAAAATGTTATATGAGGTAGTTTGCAAATATATATTCTGAAATAAAATAAGTAAATGACAAAAGTGGAGCCAAAGGAAATATGACTAGAAAATAAGACAGCAGGTCTTATACTTAAATGCTGATACCTTATTTGGGAGGTGTCAGCCTGCCACAAGACCAAAGAAGGAGAAAAGTAAGGTATAAATTCATGGCAAATGATCGCTCAAAGATGTACATGGTTGCTGGGCATAGCATTCACTCAGTAGATGTGTTTGATAAAAGTGAATTCATAAATAAGAAAGTAAAAATTTAAAGAATGCATACAATTAATTCTTTTATAGTCTAATATAAGTAACATAATGACCTGAAGAATTAATGCAATATAGAATACATTGAACAAGATTTAGTATCTTGGATATTTTGGAAATGGAAATTGATCATTAAATTTTGCTTTATACTAATCAGGTCATACCTATTAAATATTAATTCAGTTTGTGGGTCTATGTCCTACAAGATTCAGATAATCAGAAACATATTCAGCGATGATTGACAGAACAGTGAATAGTGAATAGCAATTAATTAATGTTTTGGGAAGAAGAGTTGGAGGTACTTAGAGTTTTAATCCCAACGAAAGATTTTATGATACAGGATAACTGCTTTACTAAAGAAAACAAGAGGATTTTAAAATTTATTACCTGAGGATAAATACAAAGTTGAAGAACTAAAGGTACAGGGAATGGAAATAAATGTAAGCTGAATGTAAAATTCATAATCATATGAGTATAAAAAGGGTAAAATGCGTTAGATACCTATAGGTGTAAGTTGTAGGCAATTAAGACTCTTCTTGGTTGGCGATGTCACAGAGGAAAGGCAATACTGGGTGTGCAATTAGAAAAACACGTTTCCTGGGGCTGGAGTGATAGCACAGTGGGTAGGGTGTTTGCCTTGCACTCGGCTGACCAGGGTTCGATTCCCAGCATCCCATATGGTTCCCTGAGCATCACCAGGGATAATTCCTGAGTGCAGAGCCAAGAGTGACCCCCTATGCGTCGCCGGGTGTGACTCCCCCAAAAAAAAGAAAAGAAAGAAAAGAAAAACACGTTTCCAGTTGTTATTACATGTCTTGATCCATATGATAAACACTATCCCCCAGAACTTGGAAGTACCATTTTCCAAAATTCATGAACCCAATCCTTGCAGTTTGGTAAACAAAGCACATCTTAAACTATTCATACTTTAATAACAAATAATAACTAAAATGTCACACCTCAAACTTGGATTATTAAATGACAACTTCTCTTATTCTCCTTAATTCCTTCCAAGTCTTATAATCGTTCTGACATACTCCAACCTCTTACATCAACCAGTTTAAGTTTACAAATAGGTATATGTAAATATGCACTGTAGCACTGTAGCACTGTTCTCCTGTTGTTCATCGATTTGCTCGAGTGGACCCAGAAACGCCTCCGTTATGAGACTTGTTGTTACTGTGTTTGGCATATCGAATACATCACGGGGAGCTTGCCAGGCTTTGCCATGGGGGCGAGATACTCTCGGTAGCTTGCCGGACTCTCCGAGAGGGATGGAGGAATTCAACCTGGGCCGACCGCATTGGCCGCATGCAAGGCAAATGTCTTACCCACTGTGCTATTGCTCCAGCCCCATTTAAATATGCATGCAGTTAAAATTTTTCATTAGCTTCCAATGTTTAATTATAAGGAAAACACATGTTCCAAATGGACAACTAATCTTGAAAAATTAATACTGAATTTATATTCCTGCATGAAATCTTCTTGAATGATGCTGAATTTTTTTTTCTCCTCCTAAGATGAAACCGGGATCTTTGGTTTCACTCCCTAGAATCTCAGGCACATACTTTAACTTTCAGAGTCTGGTTGGATCTAAAACCTCTACTACTTACTTTGAGCACACAAACTGATAGACTTTTCTTGGGAGTGGGAATTTTTTAGTGAATGCATGAGTATGATCTTGAGAATTTCTTAGGAAGTTTCCTAGAGAATTGAGCCTGCAACAAAAAATTCTGATATTTTATTTGAAAGGTGCAAACCTACCACAAGACTACAACAGGAGGTTATTAAGATAGAAATTCATAAAAAATGATTATGAAAAGTTGTAGAAGATTGCTGGGCATAACATCCAATCAGCAGGCCAAAGCTCAACCAGGTTGAATGTCTCATCATAGCCTGTACAATAAACTATTAGCATGGACGAGAGGAAGAAAGTGATTACTTCCCTTCTGTCTCTTGCTCCCCATTGGGTAAAATCTATGAAGTCACTGCGCTACTGAATCGAATGATCTTCTCCATCGGATGTCTAAGATGCTAGATTTATGCTTTAAAATTTCTATTCTATTCTCACTGTGTAAGAAAGACACAGAAATGTCATTTGTGGCTGACAGGGGTAGCTATAAGAGCAGCTAAGAGCAGAGCAGATAGGTGCCAGGTCCATGGGGAACAGGACACCAGCAAGAAGTAAGTGAATGCATGTCATGAGTAGTGCTGCTGAGAGAGTCTAAGGTAGGGGGTCAGCTAATAATGGCCTGCTTACTTATATGATCTCTCCTCTCTAGAGCCAATAAGCATCCATGGTTTTACTTTTCTCAATGGACAAAGAAAATCAAGGGAAGGCTAATATTTCCAGAAGCAAGCAAACTGTATAAAATTTCAATATCAGTGTCTATAGATATATTTTACTGGAACATTACCATGCTCATTTTTTATATTTGTTTGTAGATATTTTTGTGCATGAGTTGAAAAGCTGCCACAGAGAGTATGTGGTCTGCAGAGATCAAATATTTATAACTAGGCCATTTCCAGATAAAGCTTGTCCAACTCTGGTTTAAGAAAGTCTATTTAATGTCTCTGAATTAAGAAGCAAAACAAAACATTCTCAGCAGTGAAAAGTATGACTATAATCACTTAAAAACAATACTAAAAGTCACTACAATTTACATATGCCACTTATGCCCTCATAATTGTGAAGGTAATAGTAGTCTCATATAGAACCTGAAGAACCTTCACTGGTTAATGTCCTATGATCCATTTATGGAATCACCTCCAAAAAACAAAATAACTTTTATGGCTTTAACTCCAATAGCATTCTATTTAAATTATTATATATGGGAATAATCAGAGCATTATCCTTATGTGCAAGGAAAGAGAGCTAATATTACTGCTTATTGCATTTATAATTCAAACAACATATTTTTAATTTAAGTATTCTATTTGGAAAACATTATATGCACTTGGAAAGAAGTCCCAGCCCCCAAGCCTGTCTTTCTGCGTGAACTAGTATCCTGCCTCTTTCAGTGACTAGCATCTGAGATTAATTAGGGGTTCAATGTGTGCTAACACTATGCCAGGTGTAACAATAGAGAGCCCCACTAATAATACATGCAATTTTGCCAACAGTCAGAATGGAAAAGTAATCTCTCTGAAGAACTCCACTAAGAATTTTGTACTAAAAGTCATTTTGAGCATTTAAAAGTTATCTTTTTTTTTTTTTTGAGGAGTGACTGAATTATTTACTCACTCCAAAAGCATTGCCAATTGTGTGCTCACTATTAGGTGACATGCTAAACATACTTACAAAAATGGGACACAGTTCCAGCTTTGGCACTTTAGATATCATCCATCAGCATCCCAGCCCCCATTGCCTGAATGTTGTAAACTATGCATTCCCTCCCAGAATAGCCCCTCTGGGAACTGCAGCTCCCAGAGCAACAGCAATGAACTATTCTTGGCTCCACTTCCCAAGGCAAGCTTGACCTTTCATGGCTGTTGGAGAGCATGAGTTACTAAACTCCTGAAGACCTCTCCCTGTACAGGTGACCCCCCAGACAGGCACACTGCAGGATTTGATATTTTGGGATTTTTTTGTTTTTTGGGGGAGGTCTGATATTTTGAAGAGAAGGCTCAACCCAGGGACCCAGCGCTCTAGAGTGTCTCTACTACATAGCTATGGGGGGAATCAGGCTGCATCTCAGACACTGACCTACTTTGTGAGAACCAAGCATTCTTCTAATCTCACAGAGTATTTTCCCTGGGAGTTCTAGAAGGCTCTGGGATATAAAACTGAATACGTGTTTGATGACCCATGAACTTCTTTCTTTCTCTGGGAATGACTAGGCACAAAGAGAGATTTCCAAAAACAGCGACTGGATGACACTGTGTGAATATGATTAAATGTTCCTGACAATGACCCCTATAGAGCAATGTAGAACAAAAATAATTGTACAGGAGCCAGCACAGTGTATATACGTGAATGCCCTTGGGATACTTTTCATACCACCCAGCTAAAGAAATATAAATATTTATTTACATCACTCTGCCATTAAGATATATGAAAGTTGTTCTTCTGAGTAAATTGAGGTAAGAAGCTCATCATTTGAACAATGAATGCATTTGGTTTCATTATTTAAGGAATTAAATAAGATAAAGTCATGCATTTCTGGAAAAACCAGAGCTTTTAAGGCATTGGAATGATCTGTAAGTTACCAAAGGTTAGTGGGCGATGGAGGGATAGACAAAGCACAGGATAACTTTAAGTTAGTGAAAAATTCTGCATGATACTGAAACGGTAGACAAACTTCATTAATTTCTCTAAAGTCATATATTGTACAATACTAAATAGAAATGTAAACTACAGATTTTGGGTAATGATGGTATATCTATGCAGATATATTTATTATAGCAAAATTACCATTCTGGTTCCTTAGGTCTTTGTATATTTTCTCTATTTTTTCTTTGCACTTCTATTCTATAACAAATGATAATTAAAACATTTGTGGGACTAGAAAGATAGTTCAATGGGTAAGGTGCTTGCCTTTGTGCATTTAGAATATGATCTCCTGAGACTGTCAGGAGTAATCCTTGAGCACAGAGCCAGGAGTAAGCCCTCAGCACAGATAGTTTTGGCACACAAACCATACACACAAACATACACACAAACATAAAGACCATATATATGATAGTAAGGAAAAACACCCAATAATGCTGAATTGAAGTCATATAAAAATATGTTTTCTCATAAAAGTATAAGATATCTTTCTAGGAAACAGTCTTTACCTTCAATTACTCATGACTGGGTTTTCTGTGTGTTGTGCAATTGGATATGCTTTAACTTCAGTATCCTTATTTCTAAAATGATAAGCTTGGAGCAAGCTACCTGTCTGAATTTTTATTTATTTATTTATTTACTTTTTATTTTTTTATTTATGTAGGAGTGTTGGTATTTATTCATCCATTGATTAGGCTGATTGAATTGGGCATGAACTCTTTACTTTTTTTCCCCTTTTTTATAATTTTATTTATTGAATCACTGTAACAGCAGTTACAAAGCTTTTGGGTTTATATCTCGGTCATACAATGAAAACCCATCCCTTCACCAGTGCCCATTTTCCACCACCAAAAACCTCAGTATACTCCCCATCCCAAACCCTCCCCCTGCCTGTGGGCAGATGATTTTTGCATTACTCTTTCTCTACTTTGATTACATTCAATATTTTGACCCCAAACCCACCATTATTATTTGGGATTTTACCCCAACACTCAGATCTGCCGAAAAGGCAAAAGTAGACAATTTGTTTTCTATTGCTGGTTTTGAATACATATAATGTCACATGGCTGCAGTACGGGCCACGCAATTTTGGAATTCCAAAATTTTAACAATTAAATCTGGAGGGATTTCTGCCAAAATCTGCTGGGTTCTGAGATTTGTTCCTGAGTCTCCTGTATCATGGTTGTTAGGCAGCTTGATCAGGAGCCAGAGAGGCTGTTCATGGGTGGCAACTTGGAATCTCATTCAGGCGGGGAGGAAAGGGTCGGCTCCACCCCCATCCCATGAGGCCCCACGTGTCTCGTCACTGCGGGCCCAAACCTGACTGTCCAATGGCCTCTGGAGGATGGCGGCTACCAAGCGGCCAAGGGGAAGCAGGTGGAGGAATAGCACCCTTTCCTCCCTGGGGCAGCCTGGCAACAAAAACCTACCGCGGGGTCCTGATGCATTTCTGCCAAAAGCCGCTGGGTTTTGAGATTTGTTTCTGAGTCTCTGGGATCACGGCTGTTAAGCAACTTGATCAGGAGCCAGAGAGGCCATTAATGGGTGACGAATCAGGGTTTCTTTAGGGTGGGGAGGAAAGGACCTGCTCCACACCCATCCCATGAGGCCCAACATGTCTCATCACTGCGGGTCCAAACCTGACTGTTCAGTGGCCTCTGGAGGATGGTGGCCACCGGGCCACAAGGGGGAATAGGCCGAGGCACAAAACCTATTCCCACCTGGAGTGACCCAGAACTGGTAACCTCCTGCAGCAACCGGACACATTTCTGCCAAAAGCCGCTGGGTTTTGAGATTTGTTTCTGAGTCTCTGGAATCATGGCCGTTAAGCAGTTTGATCAGGAACCAGAGAGGCCATGCCTCCAATTACATAACTGAGCATGAGGTAGTTTATGGCTGTATCTCCCACATACCTAACTTTTGGTCGTTTACTTTCTTGGTAAACTTTGCCCCAAGTTTTTGGGGTCTGGTCAAAGGCACAGCAGCAATTTTGGGGTATCTGGATTTCTGAAGGTGCCATCTGGCTGCTGATGCACTTGCCTCACAGATACAAATTGACCTGCTGGCCGCACCATACCCCCTCTCTGAATTTTTGAAAACAAGACACATGCCTGGTATACAGCAGGCACTCATCTAAATTTAGTTCATTGTTTTCACTTGACCTTAATCCAGCTCGTGCTTTCTATAATCAGTTGTTTATTTGGGTTCAGAAGAATTTAGGTCAAGCTAGATTGTTCTTGGAGTTGACCTCTGTACATTATCAGCTGCACCCAGCTTGGTTTTCTCAGCGTCTCTGAATTTCTAGCTGGTCTGTGGTTTTACTGCCAGCTCACCAGATTTCTGACCCATCCCAGATGTGAAGCTTCACACAAGACTGCATGTTTGGGTCCAAAAAGTGTTTCAAAGAAAACATCCCCTGGTGTCTTATAAGGAACCCACCCACATTTAATACCTTGCAGAGTGGAATTCTGTAAAGTCCTTTTCTAAGAAGAAAAAGGGGAAATGTCTGTCTTTCTTTCCTATCTCTGTGCCTAAGAGGCACAGGTTTCACAGAAAATGGGGAGGCAAAAATCTGAAAAGGAGTCATGGAAGAGTCTTATAGCAAGAAAATGGTTTGAAATTGTAAGATACAAATCATGTGTCATCAAACAATGTTAAAAAATATCCCAGGGGTCAGACACAGTATGGTTCAATCTCCATCACTGCATGGTTCCCTGAGCACTGTTGGGCTTGACCAAAACACTCCTAAAAATTTCCTGAATCAAAACTGGGGACATTGGTGGTACGAAATGTACACTGGTGAAGAGACAGTGTTGGAATATTGTATGGCTGAAATCCAATCTTGAACAACTCTGTAACTGTTTATCTCAGGGTGACATGATAAATTATCTTTTAAAAATATCCTAATCTCCATATAGTCTTCGCTGTGTATAATCCAACGAATACTACCTCTCTTTCCCCCATATCCTCCACCCCCCCCATTCCCCAGCATAGGGGAACTCATTATCCCTTTAGGTGTGTGCCATGGATCACTGACTTGTATTTAGGGGGTATGTGATCTCTAAATATATTATTTTTAAAATCAGAATTCTGGTTGTATGACGGGATTTTCAGACTTGAGATGTCAAAGTATGATCACTATGGATCTGGAACTTATTCAGCAGAATGGCAAGTGAGAATTTAGATGCTTTCTGCATTTTCACATATACTTTTTCTATCTCCCCCTCCCCGCCCCCAGTGCCCCTGACATCTTAGAGTTTGACTTTTGTATTAAAAAAAAGGGTTTTTTTTTGCATGGAATGTTTCCACTATCTTAGCAAGAAATTCCACATCCCATTCATCCGGGTCAGAACACAGAATTTTATCTGGAAGGGAATGTGTGCAGTGGACCCTGGACCCTAGGTCAAACCTTCATGCTTCAATTGTTCTAAGCACAGACAAAAAGGAGTGCTAAGGTTGGAGATTAGTGCTGAGCTCATCAGATTTGGGCACCATATTAGAGAGTTTGGATACCTGCCGTGGCAGGAGAGGAGAAGCTCAGAGAAGAACAGTGAGTATGAAAGAGGCCAGCAGCTGTAGTATCAGCAAATACCTAAGAATGCACTAGAAGAAGTTATTCCTTTTACAGCAACAAACATGTACCAAAGGGTCCTGTTTCCAGCTTGTGCACTGGATTCCTGGCCTCAACTAACCTCTCAGTTTTGTGTTCAAATTGTGCAATGCCACAGGACAGTCCTGATGGATGAGAGTCACCCTGAACAGAGGTTAACATCAAGGCCTGTTTTAGTCCCCCACTCTGTGAAACAAAGTTGGTCTCAGAACTTGGACTGTCACACAACGGCAGGGGCTGGAGAATTCTCAGGCAGACAGCCAGGTTTCTCATTATGTATGCTGGGCTCAAGAACAATCCTTTAATCCCATCAACAATCCCTGCAACAAGAAACACTGATTCTCCTTTTGTTTAATTAGAGGACTATTTTCTCATGAGCATTCTGTCTGATTTATGAATACCTATTGTTCAAAATGTAATTGCATATTCAGCACTGCTCAATGGAAACAGGACCACTTGGGCTTGCACTACTTGCTTTACATTTTTAAAACCCTTTGCTTAAGCAGAGAAGGTTCATTTAATTATGAGGCATAAAATCAAAGCATTCTAGGAAGTACTCTATGGTTATGTATTATTGATGGTAACTGCTTAGACTAGTCAAGAAGACTGTGCCAAACCAGCTAAAATATTGCCACCCCACGTCAAAAACCTAATAGTTTGGAGTGATGGCCAGGTTAAAGTTGAATTTTCAGGTTGCCCACCTTCGGTCATTTACCCAATGAGAAGAAAATGTATTTTGAATGAACAAAAGACTGAATCATGTTTTTGAGCATTTAGTAGGATAGCAAAGGGAGTATTTTTTTTTATTCAGTTATTTCTATGTTCTTTGGATGCTTAGATGAGGTTAGGGAAAGTTTTGTAGAATTGGGGAAAATTGCATGGACACTACCATGAAACTCAGGCCATTTCTTAGATCTTCACTGTAGTCTTCGAGACTGAAACTAATGCAGACAAAAATGAGTTCAAATAAAAGATTCAGAATTGAAGTTTGAAGTTCATTACCATCCATTCATCCTAGTTGCATGATTTTTACTATCATCCTTAACTGACAACTGCCCCCCCATCCGCCCCCCACACTTAGACCAAAAGGAACTCCTTAATGCTTATCCACACATTCCCAGGCTGCACCACACCCTTTACTTCAGACTTTGCAGAATTTCTTGGAATTGTTTCTTCTGCTTCATCTTACCAGCTCCAAGGCAACAAGGGAGATAAACATACCATAAGAGGCCAATCGCACACTGCTTTTAAGAGATATGAAGTGAAGAGTGTTGGCCACACCTTAGTAAGATCTCCATCTTCCTGTCCTAGAAAACAATTCAAATGCTCATTCTTTTTCTCAGCTGGTTATCAACCAATACTTACATAGTACCTATTTCCTGCTAAGTTTTGTACTGAGTAATAGAGATGTAGCAGTAGAACAAAAACTCAAACCCCTTTGTTCACAGAGTTTTAAACAAAGCATTAATCTTAGTGAGATTACATCTGGTTTCCCATTATCACACTAAGAGAAAAGCGTGTTTCACAATAAACTTTAGAGTAACACTCAGAAACCACTTGTAGTCAGCATTTTGTTATGTTATTATTATTTTTTAATGGTAAAAGTTACTTGTTGAACACTCCAAAGTCTCAGTTATCATTAATATCCCTTTCCATTGTAGGGCAAAGGGCAATAGTGTTTAGAAAGAAACAACAGGCGCCAAATGGAGTTATGCTAACCCCCAAGACTTACTACCTAATCTAGTTGTAATTTTAGCCTCTCCCTAAAGTGGGAATTTGAACCAAATTAATCTAGATTTTTCTGGTCAGCTCTAGTGAGGTCATCTGCATAAGCACATCTTGCTCTCCCCAAAGGGAAAGTGACCTTACATAAAACAAACTTTCTTTTCTTTTGCTTATAAATAACCATATCCCTCTCTCTCTCTCTCTCTCTGATTAACAGAATCTTATAATTTGTACGATTTTTTGCAGACACTTTTGTTATATCCTTCTTTTGCTCCTTTATATAGCACTTGTGAGGAAGACCACTCTGTAGCTGCCCCTTTAGAGCTTTAGAAAGCTGAAAAATACTCACCAAAATGTATTTTATGTTTTAATCCATAAATAAATATTCACAGTTAATACTGATATAAATAAGTTATGGAATAAAGAAATAAGTATAGGAAGAGTGCTTCCTCTTACTAGTATTCAAGTTACTAAATGTCAAGGAAAGACTCATTTTAGGGAAACAAGCAGCATAAAATAAGAGTAATAAAAACTTGGAAATTTTAATTATTGTGAGCCATAGTATGATTTTCAGAAAAATAAAATGCCCTATTTTATGTAAACAATGCAATAACTTTTAATCAATGTGTACATCTATGTAATAATCCCAAAAGTTATAACTTAGAATTTTCCCACCATGTGATAAAGTTCCTTTGGGGTTAGTCTCTCCCATCCTTGACCCCTGGTAATCACTGACTTGCTTTTTGTGTCACTATACCTTAAATTCTTCCTCTTTTGAAAGTTTCCTATTACACTAAAGGATTTCTAATATCAACATTAACATTGATTAATAGATTAAGGGAAAAAATACAAAGGCTCCCGTTCCCTTCAGTAGATGATGTGCAATAATGGAATTACCAGCTGCTGTTAACCCTAGACTGGAAGAACAGAGAGAGGCAGCAAGACCAGAAATTTCATCAGACTCTAGTTGGGGCCTCACTGGGAGCACTGCCAGTCTGGAGAGGGAAGGAATTATGCAGCATCTCTCTCATCTCACACTGTCAGTCTTCCCTGCATCTGCTATTGGTGGGATCCAACATGAACACAGGTGGCAGAAGAGGCTGGAAAAGGCCTTTTGGCAGAATAAGCCCACAGTACTGGGAAAAGGCAGGAAAAAAAAAATCTAAGATCAAACAGGCAAAAGACCATCCCACTCTCAGAAGACCACACCTCTTGACTTTCAACCAAGTGAAGGAAATATGGACTGGCAAAAAAAGGCTGGAGGTTCTGAATATTTCATCTTGACCTCTGGAGCAAGGTGAATGGTGACTAACCATGTGGTTTCAAAACACCTCCCCAGGATGTCTGTAAAACAATGAAAACGCCTACAAACTTATCTATCACTGAGCTAGAGCTATCTCTGTCTCAAATCTTACCTTGGCTGGCCATTCCATTTTGAGTAGAAATGAAGAAAATTATAAGTGAAAAAAAGAGAACAAATATTTTTAACATGTGAGCATTCCTCTTTGTAAAATTAAATAAAGCAGGGAGACTGATAGAAGCAGAGCCAAGACATTTATCTTTTAGAAATGCTGAAGTATCACTAAGCAAATAATAAGTTAGAAAAAGCAAACATTCATTTCCCTGCCATTTCAGGGTGTGATCCTAATTCCTTCAATTCAGCATATTTATGAGGTGCCTTGCCCTCTTTTCTGCATTCTCCCCATTCTTGCATCCTTGCAGGATGCTGTCCTTCCACACATGTTGTTATTTCTTAAAAAAGTAATAGCCAGCACAATCTACCCTCTCTGCAGAGCAATTATGTGAGACTGTTGTTGTTGAATTGGTTGCTAAATTCTGAGAATCTGCCAGAGCCCCACAGTGGGAGTGGTAGGGGGTGGGGGAATGAAATGCATGTTCTTATAATTTTCCCATAAACCAGATGTTTTCTTTAACTCTTACATCTTTAAAATATTTTCTCTTGAGAGAAAAAAATGGACTAGCAGAAGTTTAGGATGCCAATTCTTCTTCTCTCAGCATTCCATGAGAACACACCCAAATAACTGAGTGTGGAGAATTCATGCTTGAAAGCATCTGTGTGTCTGCTATGCATTTGACAAGTTACATGTGTAATTCAAGAAAAAACAGTTCTTTTTAAAATAAACCATATTCTACCCATTTCCCCCCACTGATTCTGTTCCAATTATTATTGGGGTGTAAGTACTCTATCCCAAACTTAGTAAAGCAAAAATTTTATCTACTACCAGACATTTGGGGTCAAGAATTGGGAATGATTCAAGTGATGCCATCAGCTGGTTCACTTGGAATTTTTTCCCATGGAAGTTGTGGTATATTTGGTTTTCATTGGAATTGCTTTAATTCAGATGAGCATCTCATGAAAACCTGGAGAATGCTGAGGAGTGTTTTATGACCACACTAGAAGGTTGAGAAGCTCATTCTTTTCCATACATTATAGTTTATTCCAATTTTTCTTCCCCTCAATATTTGTCATTAACTGAATATACTTTGAGTTTGCACGACCAGGAATGAAGGCTACTAGTCATTTTTATGTAGACTACTTGTGTCAAGGGTATTAGTCACTTGTATCTAGGGATTTGACTGAATTTTCTGTAAGTGTAGGAGAGCAAAGATTCTGTAGCCCAGTGTGTCAGGTGTTGAGGCTAAGCAACCTTGCACCTTTGATAGAGGGATCCATAACTAGAAGATTTAAGAAAAAAAAAAAACATGGGGACCCGTTTCTTGAACAAAATATTGGGGACATGGTTCTTGAAGAAAATAGTGTGGGGGCAGTTTATAAAATAACTACAACACAGTTTTTTATTTATTCTTTAGATTTAAAGATGTAGTTATTGTGCTTTATTTATTTATTTATTTATTTATTTGTGTTTGATATGGCCGGTGGGGGGGAATCTTTTGACTAAGAAAAAAATGAAAATTGTCATAATTTTAAAATGATGTTAAAGTAAATTTCTTCATCAAGTCACCGAGTTGAACTAGAAAGCTGCACCCAGATATCAGTTCACTAATTGAGCATTCCCACACAAATATTACTCTTGGTTCTCATATTTATATTTCTTTTTGCTTATTTCATAGTTTTCCAGCTTTAGATTAATGTCCTATTTAGACATTAAAATGATTATATTCAAACATAATTTCCAAACTGACCTGCCTGACATCTGGAACACATTTTCAAGTTTCATTGCTTCAGCTGAGAAAAATAGCGGGGTAGCTGACAGGGAGAGTGTTCTGTGTCCAGAGAAGAGATGGCACTTCTGAGATGCTATGGTGCAGGATAAAAATAAAGCTGCCCAACTGGCTCTAGGGACTTAGGGCTATACCCAATAATACTGGGGACTATGTGTTGCTGAGACTCAAATCCAAGACTTCCTTATCCATGTGTTTTCTCTTCTGCCCAGAAACCAGAATCGAAATGAACTAACAGTACATCTTTAAGTTGCCTCTAGTTTTTCCCAAAAAATGTTTACTTCTAGATCTTTATTTGTTCTCATAATCTTGCCATCTCCACTAAAACACCCACTTCATATATCTTTTCCAACTCATTTTCTTCCTTCAGTGCAAAAGGGAAACAATTTTATGCCAATATTCTATGATCAGATATTTCTGGAGCCATTAGATATTCTGAGATCAGTATTGAATATTAAGAGTGTAATAGAAAACTGAAAAAATTTCTATATTGGAAGACTGAAACTCTAGGCTACCTGTACCAAATAAATCTAGTGAAAATTAAGCTTAATTTATGTCATAAGATCCTATCTATATGCATGTACATAGATAGAGATAGATGATAAATAGATGATAGATAGATAGATAGATAGATAGATAGATAGATAGATAGATAGATAGATAGAAGTTATAAATGAGGAAAGAACTTACCCATACTTAGAAAGTTGAATCTTTCTAGAGTTAGAGAAATCTAAATCTAGAGTGGGAGTTAAAATGATGAGGATAAATTGGACAAAATTTCCCAGCCAAAAAGTCAGCATAGACAGCATTTTTTTTCTTTTTGGGTCACACCCGGCAATACACAGGGATTACTCTTGGCTCTGCACTCAGGAATTACCATTGGAAGTGCTCAGGAAACCATATGGGATGCTGGGACCATATGGGATGCTGGGAACCCAGGTTGGCTGTGTGCAAGGCAAATGCCCTAACCACTGTGCTATTGCTCCAGCCCCAGCATAGACAACTTTCAAGGTTAAACATTTGGGGATAGTTTGGGGTTTTGGCAGGAGGGGCAGGGGCCTGGAGGGGTAGGGAGGGCGGGCCACACACAGTGGTGCTTATGGTAATGAGTATTCTTGACTGCACAGGAGTGATCCTTGGTGGTGCTGAAGAGACCAGATGTAGTGCTAGCAATCCAAACCAGAGTTGTTGCCACCATAAATACGTGCAAGACTGAGCCTTACCTCCTATATATTTTCTACATTATGTTCTCTCATGCTTTTGCTTAATTATCATATTTTATAAAGGATTATCTCTGTATCTGAAATGGTCTGGACACATTTTCCAATCTTTGTACAAAACTAGTTAGAAATTTAGAATGAGGTGTTGAGTATTAACTTTATAATCTCTTTTTCTACATGAAACTATATATTCCAATAGCATGTCCTTTTTATTTGATCTATTCAACTCAGGAAAAATGCAATTTATTCTTTATTTTCACTTATTTTCTAGTTGAACTTCCACCAGAAATTTAATGATCTAAACGTATTTTACCCAAGCTCATGAAGTAGTTCTATATCCTTCATGGTGTTAGTTTTTACCACATCTAACACCTTAATATTCATTTCATGGGGAAAAAAACTCTTCTAATTTTTATCTTGGAACAATGTATTGCACAACACATTTGTTGGGAATGTGAACATTGATGAGTTTTCTAATGATTTTTACTTTATAAATGCCTTAATCTTGAATTGGACTATTATGTACTGCTTGGTCACTTACATGCAGAAAAATGAGTTCCTCAACTCTTCACTATATTTAATAAAATTCTTCAACCAGCTTTGTTCTAATTCTAGTGAAACTGAGATAGTTGTCTGAACTGTAGATATGGATGCCCTGTGAATCATGATAGAAGTTTAAAATGAGAAATAAATAATTTGATCTAAATTAATATCCAGAGAATAAAAGGAAAACTAGCCTTTTCCCTCATCTCTCATCAAAGAGTGACAATCAGTTACTGCACAGATGAAAAAAAGTTTTGTCTGGTAATTCTATAAACTCAAGACTATTTCCCACTTATATGGGTACACATGTTCTAATAGAGTCTATCCCATTTTACTGCCTTCCACAGTTTCTTGTGGCCTTTGATCAGAGCCCTAAAGCTCTAACCATGTTTTCTCATTTTAATCCCACCATAATTTTCTTTATTTTTATCCTCCTGTATACTGGAGCGATAGCACAGCGGGTAGGGCGTTCGCCTTACACGCGGCCAACATGGCCGACCCGAGTTTGATTCCTCCGCCCCTCTCGGAGAGCCCGGCAAGCTACCGAGAGTATTCGATATGCCAGACACAGTAACAACAAAGTCTCCAATGGAGACGTTACTGGGCCCGCTCGAGCAAATCGACGATCAACGGGAGGGCCTGTATACTGATGTCATTTTTAATTCAACTTTTATCTTATCTTTAGCTTTCTATGTGGTATATTATAATGTCACCATAACTATAAATTCAATTTAATCACTGTCAAGTTTGTGGTTGTTGGCTTCAAACTACTTGGCCTCAAGCTACTTAAGATACTCATATTTGATCCCCATGAATCCTCTTCCTAAGACTGTCCTTGTCAAGGGTAAAGACTTAATATATGTCATGCAGACTCCCAAAGTAGAAATTGATCTGGAAACACCATATTGTGCAAGTTAAATTTATAGACCCTAGAGTGACATATTTCAGGATTTAAATGTATACCATTAAATGATATTTACAAACTCAGTTGTAATATTTTAATTTAATGTCCTAATAAAATATTGATATTAATAATTTATGCCTCTAACCGGGCTGGAGGGATAGCACAGAAGGTAGGGTGTTTGCCTTGCATGCGGCCAACCTGAACCATCTGAGCTGGATTCCTCCGCCGCTCTCGGAGAGCCCAGCAGGCTACCGGGAGTATCTCGTCCACACAGCAGAGTCTGGCAAGCTCCCCGTGGCATATTTGATATGCCAAACACAGTAACAACAAGTCTCACAATGTTACTGGGCCCGCTCGAGCAAATTGATGAACAATGGGAGGACAGTAACAATGATTACTTTGTAAGAAGCAAACAATATAACAATTACTATAACAAATATAGTAATTAGTCTATAGTCAATGCTGTTGAAAAGATTATGTTCTATATTTATCACCAGAAGAAAGGTTGCAGGGTGGGACCCCACTCTACCTCAGTTCTACCCAAAGGAAAGACTTTAATCAAGGTATTCATTTACAGAAGCAGAGTTATGTGTGGTCTATATCTTGTTCGTTCTGCAAACAAGAACACACACACACTTCGGTGTTGCAGGGTACAGAGTGGGTGATCCAAAGAGAACTGTATGCACTGGTAGATTTTAAGACCTGTCCTACATTCCTCATCATTTCTTTGTGATGCAGTATCATACTTACCATACTCTACCCTTGTGGAGGTCACTTCTACCTTAGAGTAAACAATTTGATGCCCTTAACTGGGCAGTCAGCATGAGCTTTGTTGATGTTAAGGCCACACTCTTGTACAAATGCAACTTTTCTTACCATTCAAGCATTTTTCCATGGAACTTCTATAGCACTCAACAGCCAACTTTCTCATTCTCTTGCTTTTATGTGTATAATCGCAGTATGCCTGCTTTTCATGAGATTTTTACTGTAGGATCAAGTTAATTTGACTGAACTAATAACCAAGCAATTAGGAGGCCACTGTTAGTTTTCTATTTGTGTTATTGTGTTGGAATCTCTCTCTCTCTCTTTCTGTCTGTCTCTCTCTCACTCCTGCATGAGTGTGTGTGTGTGTGTGTGTGTGTGTGTGTGCATGTGTGTGTGCATGTGTGTGTGTGTGTAATTTACCCCTCTCCACTTTTCTCCTATCTCCTATTTCTCCATAACTGTCTACCTACCTGCCTATAACAATGAAGTACTTTGACAAATATCTCTTTTGTTTTTTTCTTTTGTTGGGGGTGGGCATATTTTGTGGTATTCAGAGTTTACAAGGATCACTCTGGCCAGGCTCATGGAATCATATGAGCTGACAGGGATTTAACCAGGTTGTACACAAGTATCTTAGTGAAAGACAAGCATTTTACCCAGCTATGCTGTCTCTCTGGCGCTGAAAATTATCTTTCAAAAAATTTACTTCCTATGGAGGTTATCACATACCTTCCACAGGAGTCACATTCAGTAGAAATAAGTTCTTTGGCTTGGTGTACTTATAGAAAGTTAGTGATGAAAACAATCTGCAGTGCTAAGGCAATTTAAATATTTTATCTAAAGTGAAAATTATACCATTATTTCCACTCATTGTTATTGTGGTATTTTACAAATATATCACTTAAACTAAAAATGAGAGAATTTAATGAAAAATTCAAACTCAGTTTTCACCTTCACAATTGTATACCTTCCCTTTTAAGATAAAATGATGATTTATATCAGAATAACACTTATCAAGCAAGTCCAAACCAGGTATAAAAGTAAAAATGAGTCATAAATCTGCATGACAACAAGTGCCTCATACTCATATAATTGTGATTTCTAAACCTAAATCTTAAGAAAATGATGTGATTAGAAAAATTTTTAAAGTATTTAAAAATGAGGGTTTTGAAACCATCAGTACAGACCATTGTATTAATTTTAAGCATCGATATTTATAAATAATGTGAAGGTTCACCACCTCAAGTCTAGTTAATATCCAACCCCACACATAATTACATGTTTTCTCTTGTAATGAGATATTTGAAGTTTCATTCTCAAAAATATTCCAATAGCATACTCTTATGAACTACAGACACTATGCATTGCCTTATATCTATGACTCACTATAGCAAATTTTATAACTGGGACTCAGTATAGTTTACCCTTATTCACACATTTTGACCAATATCCTTTGAGCAACCCACAAATCTGTTCTTTATAAGATTCCAACTTTTTTCATCATGTCTTGATCATACAGTTTTGCAATCAAAGTCTTTTGTTTATTGCTGAAAACTTCTATTTTGCTCTTGTACATTCAGACAAACTAACAGGATAGCTCCTGCAAAGAGGTAGTTCATTGCTTCTCTGACTTCCTCCGCTCAACAAACCTTTAGTTTTTGTTTTTTTTTTTACTTTTAGTGAATTACTGTGAGATGCAGTTACAGACTTACAAATTTTCTTAATTATGTTTCAATCAAACAATGTTCGAGTACCCATTCCTCCACCAAAGTCCTTTCTCCACCACCAATATTCCCAGTGTCCCTCCCACCACCCTACAACTTTTCCCTTCCCCTGCCTCTGTGACAGACACATTCCCTCTTACTCTCTCTCTCTCCTTTTGCGTGTTATGGTTTGCAATATAGACAATAAGCAGCCATCATGTTTGGTCCATAGTCTACTTTCAGCATGTATCTACCTTCCCAAGCGATCCCTTCAACTATCATTTACTTAGTGGTCTCTTCTCTATCCCACCAGCCTTTTTCCCCAGCACATGAGATCGGCTTCCAAGACATGGGGTGATCTTTCTGGCCCTTGTCTCTACTATACTTAGGTGTTATTCTCCTATCATATTACTTTATATTCCACAAGAGTGTGCAGTCATTCTATGTCTGACGAGCTCATTTTGACTCATTTTGCTTAGCATGATACTCTCCATGTTGATCACTTATATGGAGATTTCATGGTTTCATCTTTTCTAACAGCTGCATAGCAATCCATTGTGGAGATACACCAAAGTTTCTTTAACCATTCATCTGTTATTGGACACTCAGGTTTTTTTCTAGATTCTGGCTATTGTAAAAAGTGCTGCAATAAACATAGAAGTGCAGATGTCATTTCTACTGTACTTTTTTGCACTTTTGGGATATATCACAGAAGTGATATTGCTTTGTCAAATGGGAGCTCAATTTCTAGTTTTTTGAGAAACATCATTATTGTTTTCCCAAAAGGCTATAGCAGTCGACATTCCCAGCAACAGTCTAGGAGAGTCCCTTTCTCCCCACATCCACGACAACACTGGTTTCTTTTCTTCTTTTTTTTTTTTTGGATATGGGCTAGTCTCTGTGGTGTGAGATGATATCTCATTGTTGTTTTTATCTGCATCTCTCTGATGATTAGGGATGAAGAGCATTTTTACACGTGCCTTTTGGCCATTCAGATTTCTTCTTTGGGGAAGTTTCTGTTCATTTCATCACCCCATTTTCTGATGGGGTTGGATGTATTTTTTTCTTGTAGTATTCAACCATTGCCTTGTATATCCTTGATATTTACCCCTTATAGAGGGGTATTGGGTGAGTATCCTTTTCCATTCTGTAGACTGTCTTTGTGTTCTGGACACTGTTTCTCTTGAGGTGCAGAAGCTTCTTAGTTTAAGAAAGTCCCATTTGTTTATCTCAGTTTCCACTTGCTTGGTTAATGGCGTTTTTTTCCTTAAAAATACCTTCAATGTCGTAGAGGGTTTAGCCCACCTTTTCTTCAATGTACCTTATGAATTCTGGTCTGATGTTGAGGTCTTTAATCCATTTCGATCTGACTTTTGTGCATGGTGTTAGGTAGAGGTCTGAGCCCATTTTTTTGCATGTATAGTACTGGAAGTACTTGCCATAGCAGTTAGGCAAGAAAAGAGCATCAAAGGCATCCAAATAGAAAAGGAAGAAATCAAACTCTTACTATTTGCAGATGACATGGTATTTAGAGAACCCTAAAGCCTCTACCAAGAAGCTCCTAGAAACAACAAGCTTGTATAGTAAAGTCACAGGCTATAAAATCAATACCCCAAAATCCATGGCTTTACTATATACAAATAATGAGAGAAAGTGATATGAAAAAAAGCAATCCTGTTCACAATCATGCCTCAGAAAATCAAGTAACTCGAAATCAACTTAACCAAAGATGTAAAGCGCTTATACAAATAAAACTACAAAATGCTACTTCAAGAAACAAAAGAGGACACAAGGGAATGGAAACACATCCCCTACTCATGGATTGGGAGAATTAACATTGTCAAAATGACAATACTCTTCAAGGCATTATACAGATTCAATGACATTTTTCAAAGAAATTGATCTAACACTCCTGAAATTCATATGGAACAACAAGCCTTAACAAATAGCTAAAGCAATTCTTGGGGAAAAAAGATGGGGGACATCACCTTCCCTAACTTCAAACTGTACTTCAAAGTGGTACTTATTAAAACAGCATTGTATTGTATTGTAAAAAAAGCAGACCAGTGGAATAGGGTTGAATATCCTTACACACACCCTCAGCTATATGATCATATAATCTTTAATAAGGGAGCAAGAAATTTGAAATGGAGCAAGGAAAGCCTCTTTAACAAATGGTGCTGGCAAAACAAGCCATTTTTGACTCATAATATTGCTGACATCTTCTGACTCAGTTCATTCCTAAGTCTTGAGTCAGAATGAGTTCAGGCTGTAAACAAGTCCTTGTCTCTCTCAGTAAGTGTCATTTCCTTGAGATTTCTTGTATCTCCAGTGCATATCTCAAGCCCCAACAGGTTTTTATCCATAACTTAGTCTCATATTCCATGCAGTAGTCTTATTTCTACATTAAACTTAACAGATATTGTGTCAACAAATTCAGAGAAAAAGTTTTATGCTATAGTAATAAATAGAGAAGAGTAGAGGATAAAAATCAAGAAGCAATTACTCTATGTTTGAATTACTTCTAATTGAATTAGAATCTACATATTTGGAGTGGGGCCAAGGAATTATGCTGCACCTGGCTGTGCTCAGGACTTACTCCACGATCTGTCTCAGTGCTCAGGGATCACTTCTAATGGCATCAGGAAACTAAATCTGATTGGGGATTGAATGCACATGCAAGGCAAGTGCTGTACCTACTATAATAACACTTCTGGCTTCTACAATAGTATATATTTTAAATAGCACTGTAGCACTGTCATCCCATTGTTCATCGATTTGCTCAAGTGGGCACCAGTAACATCTCTATTGTGAGACTTGTTGTTACTATTTTTGCATATAGAATGCTCCACAGGGAGCTTACCAGGCTCTGCCATGTGGGTGAGATACTCTTGGTAGCTGGCCGGTCTCTCTGAGAGGAAGAGAGGAATTGAACCTGAGTCGGCTATGTACAAGGCAAACGCCCTACCTGCTGTGCTATTGTTCCAGCCCGTTAATTAAAACTTTATCTATAACATTACATTCTCTAAGATTCACTGGTTATTTATTTGATAAGAGAAAATTTTAAAAGATCTTCTGCAGGTTTACTGAATAATAGGAAAGAAATAAAGAACTAGAAAGAATGTAGATAAATGTAGGATGTAATTGGTTATATTTTTTTCTTTTGGTGCCTCAGTATAAAAAAAGCTCTAAAGTATATTAAAGAAAAAACAAGCTACCATAAATAAGAAAATATGGGGAAATATTTTTCTCCTGTGTCTCTTAAGGCCATCAGGTTTCCTGGGAAAAAATGTTCCTAAGAGTTATGACTGTGTAAAGAAAACAGGTTGGAACAACAACAAAAACCCAGGTACATCTCATTTATCCTTGCAAATGTTGAAGCCTAACTTGATTAAAGTCTAGAAAAACCATTGTGACATAAACCTCAGACAGATGCATCCCTGCATGCTAAATTTATTATCGATATAGTTAGGTGCTTGTTCGCTGACATCTTTATCACCTGTACAATTTTACCATTGTTTGATGGTGAACAAATATGACCTTGAGCATAATCCACATTTTTCTATGATTTCCGATCAGAGCAGAGCAAGAGTTAATTTTTAGTATCTAGCAAGCAATCAAGAAATGAGAAAAATACCATGCTTTTCTTATTTTATCCTTTGGAAAGCAAATAAATTACTATGAATCTAAGACTATCCTGGGGAAAAGGTTATGACATGTTTATAGATAAATAAAGGAAATGGGTTGACTAAGTAGTATGAGAGATTGAATAATTATGCCCCAAATATGTTTATATACCAATTTCCAAAAACCTATGATATGATACTCTATGTGGCTAAATGGATTTTGTAATTATATCCATATCCTAAACTGATGTGATTAAGTTTAGAATATTAAAGTATAAGGTTATCTTAAATTAGCCTGGTGAGATATACTCATTGCAGTTCATGTAAGAGGAAATCAAAAGATGGGGGTGACAGAAAGAGAGAGGCAGTAACAATAATAAAGCTAAGAGAGATAGTCGGTTTAAAGATACAAGTCAAAAAACTCAGGATGACTCTCCTCTATAATTTAGAAAAGACAAAAACTTACTGGTCCCAGAGATAGTGATGAAATGCCTTTTTGCTAACACCTTGACTTTAACCTAGAAAGTTTATTGAACTTCTTATCCACAGAACTCTTATGTAATAGGTTTACACAGTTTCTAATCATTATTTTGTGGCAATTTCTTATAGCAGGTACAGAAATCAACATGGACTTAAACCAAGAAGCACATGATATGCTAGTTTTTGTTTTAGAAGATAGACACTTCTGTCTAACAAAACTTGTAAGGGACCGCTGTTCTAACATGAATACTAACTGAAAGAGAAGTGATTGAAATACAGTGCCAGATTAAAAGAGAGAAAGAATTACTAACATATAATAAATAAATAAATAGGGCCACAAAGAATGAAAGATAGAAAAACAAAAAGAGTTTATTCCAAATACTGTAGGATAGAAATTCACAAACTGTACAGATATGAAAAAGAAAGCAATGAGAAAGTTTGGCCTCTGTTTAGCAGATATAAAATGGCAAAAAGAATTTGTATCCAAGAAATCTGATATCAGAGTGAGTTCTTTTTGTCTCTGCTCCGCAGTGTCTTAAGTGGCTATTTCAAAGAGTAAGTTCTTTTAACGTTAAAACTCAGTCTAAAGAATCATGTTGGGAAAACTGACTGCTCAGGCATGCTTCCACCTAGGTTACAGTCAGGGATGGGAGGGACAAGAAAGGCAGAAGTACAAGAGAAGAACAAGAGTGATCTGGACCCAAAGATGTCATCAGTGAATATGCCAGTATCAGTGGAATATTAGTGATCAGAAAGCAGAGATCAAGATAATGAAGACAAGCTAGGCAAGTGGAGAAAAACAGAAACTCAATTCAAGGGAGGTATGCTCAAAAATTATAGTGACTTCTATCTCAAATAGGATTACAAAGGCAGCCCCTGTAGTTGCACTCGGGAGATTAACACAAGCACATAAAAAAAAAAACTCTTAGAAAGGACCTTAGGAGCACAGGAACCTCAACAGAAAATCAGTCAGGCATGCATGCACCAAAACAATGTACAAGGATATTTATAGAATGACTATTTATAATAGCCTTATACTGGAAATGACCCAGATATCCATCAACAGTAGAATTCATAAATAAACTGTGGGGTTTCTATACACAAAAATTACTATTCAGCAATGTGAATAGAAGACTTACAACTACACTTGAAAATATGGTTGATTCATAAACATAATGAAAGTCAAGGCAACTTGACATAAAAAAGCACATATTCTGATTCCATTTATGTGAAGCTCAAAAACAAGCAAAAGCATTGAAGTATTCAAAGTTATGACGATTTCATTAGAAGGTGAGTTGAGTCTGGAAGAAAGTAGAAGGCCAGTGAATTCAGGAGCACAAATAACCTGGATTTTGGTCTGTGTATTAATTATTTGAGTGTGTTCGATTGTGAAAATACAATGATTTGTACACTTGCATTCTTCTGTAAGCAATTTTATGCCTTAATATAAACATACAAATATAAATGCAGATAGATCTCTAGGGTAATAAGAACTATTTGAAATGCATATGAATCTGAACTGAAAACTAAGCTATGCTCATCATCTTTAATTGGCTGCTGGAAAAAATTTTGATTGCAGGTTGAGAAGAAACAGATCCCTGTGCTTTTGTTCACTGAGCTATATTCTACACCATTTGGAGCCTCTGTGCTCACTTACTGTGTCCAGAATAAATCCTTGTCCTCTGCTATTACTAATGACTAGTCAACAATCAATTTACTTATTATGACTTACATAGATTTTTTCTAACAAATAACTATTGATATCCAGAGATGCTCCAAATCACACTTGTCATAAACATTAATTCATGTCCATTGTAAAATAAATGGTGATTTTATAGTTCTGTGAAACAGAGTCATATCTATTTAGTTGTCCAGTTCTTTGCATTAACATTCTGCCCTCTAGGTACATGTCTGCAACCTCACATCTTCTCCTTTTATTAAATTTGTTGAGGAGAAGGTGGGGATTTGAGCCACAGAACCCAGTAGTGCTCAGGGCCTTCTCCTGGCTTTGCAGTCAAGGATGACTCCTGGCAGACTTGGGGAGATCATATGGGATGATTAGGATAGAACCCAGGTTAGCCACGTGCAAGACAGGTGTCCTACCCAATGCTACAGCTTCCATATATAAGAAGAGTCATTATAGTCTCTGTTAGTGAGCAACAAATTTGGATTTGTTCTCAATATTTTTTGTCAAGATAATTTTCTTTAACAGGATGTTTCCAGGAATATTTTTTAAAAATCATTTAAAAAATAATGGAAACTATAAACACAAACATCTAAGGGAAAGGATGGGAGAGAATAAAGGTGATGATAGGATGTGCGTAAACAATGCTGAATTCCATCCAGTTGTAAGTTTTATAGTGTTTAGATTTTAATTGTTTTACATCAGATATCTCATTTGTCTTCTTTAAAAAATATTGTCAGTAAATTTAAAACATTTTTAATTTCGTGTAAGTCAAGAAAACACACACACACACACACACACACATATATATGTTTATAATTCAGCTCACAAGCTGATTGCTTGTTTGAGTCTTCCTAAAGTGTAATTTTATTTAATTTACAGAAATTTGGGGTTCATTGCAGGGAAGTAGCAATGCATAGAAAAGGAAATATAGGTTATAGATGTAAAACGCATTTGTTAAGTTCAAACAACTAACCAAGGCCAATTAAGGAAAAAATTGAGTCTGGTTACACAAGTGTCTTTTCTTTTCCCAACAGAGTAAAAGCTCAACTTGATTGATAATCTAAATTTAAGAGTGATAGCCTAATAATTCTAATATTTAGATTATGAATCAATTTTTGTTTTATAACATATACATAGAATTAGTGGAAGACTGGTAGCAATATTGCTATGATATGTTAAAATCTGGGAGTTGGGGGAATTAGTTTGAAATTTTGTACTGAAAATAGAAAAACAAAAGGAAAAAAAGAAAACAAAACCAAAACACTACCTATTGTTTGATTCCTGGTGCTTATTCTGGCAGAAATGTTTATTATAAAAAATAACCAAAACAACCCTTATCTTAGATAATTTAATGACCATCATATTTGGATAATAGTGACAAATGACAGCTAGTGTGAAAGATTTATGTAGAGTTTAAATCTGGTTGTTTTGCTTTTGAATGTTCTAAATAGCTGTAGTGTATCTTACCTGTAGTGTATCTTCTTGTCATTTTATTAGAAGCAATTCCCTCTCTGATGAATAAAGAACTGTGAAAAAATTAGTTGGTGATAGAAAAAATAGATTTTCATTTGCTTCTTTGTTCTTAATGTTCAGAACTGATATTAAATATATTATATTTTTGAAGAAAAGTCTATACCTTGGAAATACAACAAAACACAATGAAATGGGATTGATTCCATGAAGGGAAAATAAGTCTATTTTAAAACAGTTTTCAACATATTTTCTTTCATGCAGAAGGGAGTAAGTCATACCTTAGTGTTTATTATTTTGCATTACAAAGCTAGTATTACACCTCAATCCTCTCTAAAACTCATCTATTGAAAAGAGAAGCATGTTGGAGCTTTAACTGTATCAATTGTAGTTCTGCATTTGTAGGCTATTTAGCTAATATATTTGGGAAAATGTGCTCTTGTGTTAATATAGTTATGTGTTTATTATTTAGCAAGGTACATGGGCAATGTTGAATGCAAATTTGTTTTCTTATATTGCCAAGAACTGAAATATTGCTTTTTCCTATTTTGAATCTTAATCTTTTCAATTTTTCATAATTACTCTCATAAGGACTTTTCCACATCCATCATTTTCCTTCCCAAGACAATGACTCAGATCTTGATACCAGATCAAGAATGTTAATGATGTCCCTGTCACATTGTTTACTACATGAATTAGCTTAGACTTGAATAAAAAAGTACTATTATGAACATAGTTTCACCTTTTACTCCGGATATTCTACAGTTTCACAATCATCTTCCAAAGCTTTAAAAATTAATAATAATAAAAAAGATTTAGATGTTAAAAGTGCTGTAATTGGCTAGTGTCCCCTCACACCCAGAAGAAATGAATAAAAGCAGATACTATTCTATTATTTTATCAGGAACAGAAAGGACAAAGAAAAATTATTGTAATTATATTTACATAAACATTTTAATATAAAAATGTGTCACTAGTAATAATTATTACTATTTAATGATACAATTTAATATGTGAATATTTTCCATGTACCTATTTATCTGATGGTCTCTGTTCAGATGATTTATAATCTATTTTAAAAAGTGTATAAACCTATTTTAAGTGAGAGCTATCTTTAATGGCAAATTTCAAAATATATGTTTGTGAATAATGAACAAAATAATTACAGAATTCAGGACAGCTCCTTTCTTCATATTGAACCAAATGCTAAATTTCTTTTTCAAATGGTTATTGAGATCAATAGGGATTAGGAGAATTATAATGGGAAGATGGTTTATCCCACCCTCACGGAAATGTTCTCCAAAGAGAAGCAAATGTGTCTCCAGTCTAAGTAGGCCCCTTGTGGCGGCTGGGAGGGCAAATCCCGTGTACCTAGCCTCTACTCCAAATTCCACCCTTTGGTACTGGTAGGAGTTGCTTTCAAATCCTGCCTCAGTAACACATGCCATGGGGAAACAGCTGCAAACATTAATCACTAAAACATCCATATGCCAACTCCACGTCAGAGTTTCGTGACAAATTAAACTTTAACTTCTATATCCTTCTATTTCTGGATTTTTCTCCAAATGCAAACCCCTTCCAGTGTTGTGTCCTTACTGACCCTTGGGAAATGTCCAACTCTAATCACTTGCTTGTATCTCCACCAGGGTTTCCTTTCTTTCTCTTGTTAATTACAAATATTCTTGATATATTCAAGCTACTGACATTTGTTTGCAAATATCGTCTTACAATGTGTCATCTGTCTGTCACATTTGTTTATGGTGGTCCTCACTGATCAAAAGCTTTTTATCTGAAATCATTAATTTTTCCCTTACGACTGGTGATAGTGGCAGAAGAGTTTGTTTTTAAAAATCCTTTCCCACCACATTATCAGAAAGACCTTGATCAGAGAAGCCTTCACTTGTTGTTGCTCTTTTTTTTCCTATATTGACTGGACCTTAATTCTTTTCTGCAAACTTTAAAACAGATTCGATTTTCTTCAAAAAAGTCTTGCTGAGATTTTATTGAGAATTTTGACTAACTTTGAAACTATTGACATCTTTAGAGAGTTAAGTCATTGCAAATAGAGAAACAAAATAGTTCTTCATTATTAAATTTTGCATGGAAGTGATGTAATAGAGTTAACAAGTTCTCTCCCTGTGACTTTTTATTATCTTTGTTAAATTGGCTCCTGAACACTGTAGAGATTTTGTTAGTAATGAACATGATATCATATTTTCATTTGAAATTTCTTCTCGAGTATTATTATGAAATATTTTTAATTTTTGTTTGCTTATCTTACAAGACAGATAAAATTCTGCTAAAATTGCTCATACTCTGATAATTTCTTGATTTCATATGATTTACATAGATGATAAATTTACCTATGTAATAACGTTTTTATTATGTAATTAATAACAAACTGATTATTTTGAATATCTTCCTTCCCATGCTCATTGCTCATAGTACAATAGAGTATACAAAATGATATTGAATGGTAGTGATAAAATCATTCCTAGTACTTTTCTGGAAGCATAAAATACATCTAAAATTTTTCTATTATGTTTAATATTTATTTGTTTGCAGTGTATGTCTTTTTGCAAAGTCTTTTATATAAATAGGTGTTACCTCTTACACACTAGACAAAACAACCATGAAAATTTTTCTTCAGTACCTACTGAGGTTATTAGAGCTGGGACAAAAGCAAGGTAAGAGAGGTGCCTAGGACATGAAAGGTAAAGAGACTCAAGTCTCAGTCAACACATACTTCCTTAAAAATCACACTCAGAGACCTTATTATTCTCTTCCTCCCTCAAAACAGAAGTAACTAATATGGACCTTCTAATGTTTGACTTTCAATTTCTTCAATAAACCTTAATTGATTGTGATACATATTGAACAGTTTATTAGATTCAATTGATTAATGATGTTTTGTTCAATGTTTAATCTATCATTGAGTACTATAACCTATTTTTTTTCATTTATGGTCCTCATCCAGTTTGAGACTGTTAGAAATGGAAAAAGTGCAGTTATTTTATTTTTATCTCTAGCGCAATTTGCTCACGACAAGAACTTGTCTATCTTGGGGGCCAGTGCTGTATAGTTCAGTGGGTAGAGTGTTTGCCTTGCACATGACTGACCCAGGTTCCATCTCTGGCATCCCAAATCCCCAACCCAACCCCATTAGGAGAGATTCTTGAGTACAGAGCCAGGAGTAACTTTTGAGTACCCCTGGGTGTGGTCCCAAATAAATTTTTTTTAAAAAATCTGCTTTTCCCAACCTCTCCAGATTTACAATTTACTATGTGGGGTGGATTGTACAAGTCATTTTATCCCTCTAGTCATCAATTTTTCATATTTGTGACATGGAGAGGAAAAAATGTCCAGCAGACTTTTATTTAAAAACAAATAAAAGCTGATTTCTAAGTGCATAGCATGGATTTTAACCTAAAGTATATGCATAAGAGAAAACACGTGAATGGGTTTGAGAGTAATATAGGAGTGAAGGCACAGGCCTTCCATGCAGCACATCCCTGTTGGATACCTGGCATTACATGGTTCCCCAGCAATTTCAGATATGAACCTGGAGGTCCACAAGCACGAGCAGGGTGAACAGGTAGGGAGCAAGTAGTACTGCATCATCAGGCCTTCAAAAAAAACTGCCAGACCAGTTGGCTGAAAATCATTATGTGGGGTCATAGATATCGAGAGCAAATCTTGGTAGTCCCACCACCTCTGAACAAAAGAGACATAGAGAGGAAGAATAGTTTTGTTTTGTTTTTATTTTTTTATTTTTATGTAGGAGTACTGCTATTTATTCACCCACTGATTAGCTGATTAAATTGGGCATGAACTCTATCTTACTTTTTTTTTATTTTCATAACTTTATTTATTTATTATTTTTTCTTCTTATATTTATTTATTGAATCACTGTGGGAAAAGTTACTAAGCTTTCAAGTTTAAGTCTTGGTCACACAATGATCAAACACCTCTCCCTTCACAGTACTCATTTTTCACCACTAAGAACCCCAATATACATCCCACTCCACCCCTCCCAATGCCTGTGAGACAGATGATTTCCACTTAACTATTCTCTACATTGATTGCATTCATTATTTTGACAAAAGATGCAACATTATTGTTTAAATCCCCCCCCAACAATCAGAATTGCTGAAAAGGCATTGTGAAATACTTTGTTTTCTATAGGTGGTTATGAGAATCATATAATCTCGCATGGCCGCAATAGCGGCCTCGCTATTTTGGATTTCTGCAAAGAGCCAGATAATTATGAAATTGGTGTTATGGCTGTGCAGGAGAGCCACTCTTGGGGGGAAACTCGTGACCTCAGTAGGGCATGAAGGACAAGCCGGTACCGCCCCCCCTTCCCATGAGACTGCAGTTGCCCGGTCATCGCCAGCTCATACCTGGCTCTCCAAGAAGCTCTGAGGTGGCAGCCACTTGTATGTGGTCCAGATGCATTTCTGCCAAAAGCCGCTGGGTTTTGAGATTTGTTTCTGAGTCTATGAGATCATGGCCATTAAGCAGCTTGATCAGGAGGCAGAGAGGCCATTTGTAGGTGGCGACTTGGGGTCTTGCTGGGATGGGGAGGAAAGGGCTAGTTCTACCCCAATCTGGTGAGGCCCCACGTGTTTTGTCACTACAGGCCCAAACCTGACTGTTCAGTGGCCTCTGGAGGATGGTGGTCACCGGGCCGCCAAGGGGAACAGACCAAGGCATGAAACCTATTCCCACCTGGAGTGGCCCAGCGCCAGTAACCAACTGCAGGAACAGGATGCATTTCTGCCAAAAACCTTTGGGTTCCGAGATTTGTTTCTGAGTCTCTGGGATCATGGCCATTAAGTAGTTCAATCAGGAACCAGAGAGGCCATGCCTCTAGTTATATAGCTGAGCCCAAGGTGGTTTGTGGCTGTGGCTCACACATACCTAACTTTTGGCTCTTTACTTTCTTGGTAAACTTGGCCCCAAGATTTTGGGGTCTGGCCAAAGGCACAGCAGCAATTTTGGGGTATCTGGAAGCCTGAAGGTGCCATCAGGCTGCTGATGCACTCACCTCACAGGTACAAATTTACCTGCTGGTGACACCATACCCCCCAAGAGAGGAAGAATAGTTTTACTTAAGGTCCATTGCCTCTGTTGTTCATATTCTCCTACATATCTAGGTTATATCGTGCTGCAAATGGTTTTCAATCACTTTCATTTTATTCTTGTTGCAATATCTGCTCTGTCCTACCATTGCAATAGCAGTTTAATCATAATTCCTTATGACAGATCCCCCTTTTTTTTTAAAGAATTCACAAATGTGATTTTTTTCAAGTTTCCTATTACTTCATGATCCTTCTGCTCTTCAGCCAGATGCATAGAGAACATTATGGTTATGTTCTCCAAGAAAGAATTGGAAAACTAAAAGACAGTAAATTGAAGAATGCATGTATTTTTAAAACTCATATTTTCCAGATTATAAAAGCAGCTATATGCATAACATGCAAAGAGTATTTGGGAGAAATGAATTTAGCACTGTAGTACTGTTGTCCCATTGTTCAACGATTTGCTTGAGAGGACACCAGTAAAGTATCCTGTCACGTGCTAGTGTAGCCCAATGGCATCTGCTCACTCCAGGAACATGAAGTGAGACTTGTTACTGTTTTTGGCGTATCAAATACACCACAGGGAGCTTGTCAGCTCTGCTGTGCGGGCGGAATACTCTAGGTAGCTTGCCAGGTTTTCTGAGAGAGACGGAGGAATCAAACCTGGGTCAGTTGCATGCAAGGCAAATGCCCTACCTGCTGTGGTATTGCTCCAGCCTGAAATGAACTTAATGAACATAAACCTTAGGATACAATACCCTCCTCAAAGTCAAACAGGTAATTGAGAGAGTTAAGAACGGGACGGTGAGGTGGCCACACTTAAAAAAGATATAGGTTGGACTGGACCTGCCATCATCACTGGACTAAGTTTGCTATATAGAGATAGAAGAAAAATAAGAACCTTCAACATTTTTTTCCAAAATAACCATCAGTGAAGGGGAAATATGTTCCCATTTGGAAGTAGATTCCAAGAAAATGGCAGAATAGAGATAATTGTGGAGTGTTCAGGCATAGGAAATTTAAATCATCTCACCACTGCCTACTACCCTGCTGAAAATGAGAAGCAGTACAAGTGGATCTGTATCCATCAGAGCATTACATGATCATCAGGGGCCAAAACAAATTGTCATACATTTAGCCCAGACTTGGAGATCGATTCCAGTTTTTAAGAACATCCTTAAAATTAAGTGAAAGAAGTAAACCCAGAGGAATCTGTCTGTGAGTTTGGAATCTGATTATTGGAACAAATTTGGAATGACCTAAAAGGGACAATATCCCAATTGAGACATGAGGGACATCTAAGTGGTGCCAGCCTGGAGAGCTGCTGACATGTACACTTCCCATGGACCATTATTCTGTTATAGAAACCCACCAGAACTTAAATTCAAGTGGACAAAGTAGAAATAATTGACCAAATGAAGTTCCTATTATTACAAGGGGGAGGAATTCAGAATTATCTAAACTAAATTTTCCACTAATTCGTGATATGAAGGAGTAATAGCATTTATTCATTATATAGAGAGAGATGTATAATCCTTATACCTTGAAATTATGAAATGGAATTTCCTCCCACTAGACAACTTTGTTTTGCTTGTTTGCTTGCTTGTTTGTTTTGATTTGGTTTATTTTTGGCTTTGTGGGTCACACCAAGTGATGGTCAGGGGTTACTCCTGGCTGTGCCCTCAAGAATCACTCCTAATGGTCCTCCAGAAACCATATGGGATGCTCGGGATAGAACCTGGGTCAGCTGTGCACCAGGCAAATGCCTACCAACTGTACTATCAATCCACCCCTTACACAACTTTGTTTTGCAATGTTTCTCAATGGTTTTTAGAATATAGCAATGTAGACCATTAGAAAGTACTTCTTGGATGTTATGTCCTCTGGCAAATCATTGAAGCTCTTTTTTTGTCTCATTCTCCATATTTATAGGTGGGAGTGTAGGCTTTATTGTTGCTTGTTTGGTAATGAAATGAAATAATCTGTGTTTCACAGTGCCTAGCATCTAATTAGTATTCTGTGTTTATCATTGAGTTTCCTAACTCTAACTCCACAGAGAAAACATGGAAAAAATAGCTACAGAAATTAAAAGGAAAACAAAAAGCTGGGGGAAGGTGTTTGTCAGAAGATTATTAATGCTGTTACTGCTAATTATGGGACTGGGGTGCAGATCCCAGGCAGGGAATGCAATCAGCAAAATTTGCAGTTTGATGCTCACTACAATTAGCAAGGCCAGGCCTGTTGATTAGACACCACCGAAAATTCTTGTCAGCTTTTTCTATCCTTGTTCTCAACCTCTCAGGCTTCAGCTGTGTAGGACCATGCCATTGCTATCACCTCCAAAAGATACACACAATATTTGTTGCTCATTGAAAAGGAAGAAGGAAACCTGTAAGAACTGCTGTAGTACTATTAGTACTTCCTGTCATGTACCATCACAAACCAATTCACAGGAAAATAGAAACTGCTTTTGCACACAAACCTTTTAGTTGGAAATCAATGGTAAACTGGTCTGATTTATTTGCTTCCACTTATCATATGGCATTCATGATTCAACAGTGTGCCTGTAATTAAACTTAGGCCGTTTTCTTGCCTCACATCAAATTTTTTACTGTGAAGAGATTTATCCTTCAAAGACCTCTATGGTATTCCAATGTCAAGAACTCCCTGTGGAGAAAAACTATTTGCTCTTGTCTGCCTTGAACCTTATGGGAATTTGTGAATGGCAGCGTAGAAGATTGTTCTGGAAATGCTCAGCGGTGGAGCCTTGGGCAGTGCCTTTCTCATCTATAAAAAGAAGTTTAAGACAAAATTATTCCTAGTTTCATAGAACATATATCATATATTTTCTGGAGTAGTTTAAAGTTCAAATATTCTGTCTCTTGAGTAGATTCATTCTTTTAAAAGAATGTGCTCTAGATCAGCTTAGTTTATTTTAAAGATTATTGCTGATAAAAAGTTTCTATAATTTTGTATGAGGATAGAAAATAAAACGCCCAGGTATAGCAAATCACATAAACATATTGAGGGTAAATTGAGGCAACCAGGAGAGAAAACATTTCAGAAAAGAAACAAATGATCTCTGAATAGGAAGTTGCAATGATCCCAGAAGCAACAGCAATTTCTCACACTTTCATTGGGGTTCCCATGGCTACTTGCATCAGATAAATGCTTATTTACTTTAGATCAGGCAAGTGGGATCCTTTCTGCTTTCTTTTTTCCTTGCAAGTTAAAAATAAATAAATAAATGCTTTGGTGAATGTTTTAAATGCACCCTCAGAGTTAATGGTGTACTTGGGTTGTATGTGACAAAAATTGTGGCACAAAATTCTTTCATTCAGTCACACAATATCTACAATTTCAATGCATCCAATGCTATGTATATTGGTGGGACAACGAGATTATTAAATCACAGGATATTTTCTAAAAATTTCCGACTCTAGGGTCAGGTAGATAGTTCAAAGGGCTGCCGGAGTACACGTTCTGCGTGCCAGATTCAATCCCAGCTCCACATGATTCCTGATCACCACTGCGAGTGACCCTGAGCACTGTTCAGTGTGGCCACCAAATCAAAAATAAAATAAAAGAACGTGAGACTATAGAGAAAAAAACAAATGTATAGCAGAAACATAAGCCAGAATCAAAGGTAGTTCACAGGAGATAACTCTCAGAGGGAAAAATATTAAAGATTCTTGGGTAAGAGGGCGAACTAAATACTAAACATGGATCACAATCCTCTGAAGAGATAAAAATGCATTTTAGAAGAAATGACTTTGTATGTGAGTACATTTAGGCCATGGTATAGAAGTTATGTTTAAAATATGATGAAAGGCTTGATATATTTAGAGTATATTGTTTAAGATAGGGTGTTGGACCAGAAGACCATAATAAATGTAAGCTGTACCAGGCCATGAATGGCAGGAATTGAATGAAAGGGAACTCTGCCATATTAACATTAGACCAAAGCATCTATAAAGCATTTTAACATGAGTTCAGGAACAGGAGGGTATTTGCTATTAGCACTGTGAGTGGATTAGGTAAATGAACGACAGATATAGGGATATGTTTTCAAATATATAGAAATAGAACAGATGAAAATAAATGGAGTTTATTTATGATACCAGTTGTGAGGAAAAAATAGCTTAATGTAAGAGATAGTTGTGAGCCACTCAATCAGAGCTGGAGAGCTTGCACAAATAGTCGAATTTGAGATATCAGAAGACATCCATATGACAGGAAATGATTGGGAGTATAGCAGTAAAGAACTTCAGAGAAACAACTGATGTTAATATATAAATAGCCCGAAGTTAGCTTTTATTGCTTATTTGCTTGATACCTGTCACATAACAGTCACTAATTAGATACAGCAAGCAAGATAAAAAATGATGATGACACAAAAGAGCACTGTAACATTATGCTCCTGTTGTTCATTGATTTGCTCAAGCGTGTCCAGTAACTTCTCCATTGTGAGACTTATTGTTACTGTGTTTGTCATATCAAATAGGTCACGGGGAGCTTGCCAGGCTTTGCCATGCAGGCGAGGTACTCTCGTAGCTTGCCAGGCTCTCCGAGGGGGGCAGAGGAATAGAACTCGGGTAGACTGGGTTCGCTGCTTGCAAGGAAAACATCCTACCCGCTGTGCAAAGGTACAAAGAGGAAATACAACGAGTGTACCTAACAAAGAGTGGGTCTTGACATGACTTGAGAGAAGGGGAGTGTAACAGGCAATGCAGGAGTGTAACAGGAAATGAAGACAAGACCTGAACAACTAGTAGATAAAAAGAAAAATAGATATTCTAAGCAGTGGAAGCTGCAGATGCATTGACCATGAAATAATAATGAGTATGCACTGAAGGACAGGCACCTATTCTAAAATTTTCAGAACAAGTCTCTCCAGGACAAATCACGTTAGCATGTGGGTCATTTTGAACTGAAGTGAATGGAGTCTCTGAAGACTCATGATAAATTGGATTTTTCTCACTCCTTTAATTATTTTGAAGAATGAGAATCAGAGGTCCAATCCAGAATTAGGGTTATGCCCATAGTCTTTCAATGTAAAAACCCTATCTATACAGGACGGCAAACATCAAATCTAAAACATCTGCCTTTCATCATGCATGTCCCCTTCCTCTCTCTTTGAACCTTAGTCACCTCATTTTTTTTGCTAGTCTTCTGGATGTTTTTAATCTAATTTTTAAGGTTTTAAAGTTCAATTTTTTCTGTGCAAAATTTTATTTTATTTTTTTAAAAATTTTTATTAGTGAGACACCATGAGGTACAGTTGTAGACTTACAAATTTTTGTGCTTGGCTTTCAATTATATAATGATCAAATACCCATCCCTCCATCAGTGTCCATTTCCTACCACCACGGATCCCAGTATCCCCCCCACCAGGATGTATACCCACATTGTACTCATTCTTGGAATATTTACTTCTATATAGATTCACACTTACATACATTAACAAGATCCATATTCTATAGTTAAATTGTTATCTGTTTCTCTTATTACCTTCTCTGATGTGAAATAATTATTTGACAAGCTCAAGAAAAGTCCAGGGTGTTCCTTTGCTCCCTGATAGCACTCTTGAAGAATTGTGAGAAGTTCCATTGTCTTAAGAAATGAAGTTCAAGTAAGAGGAAATTGCAGAAGTTGAGGCTGGGAGAATTACTTCAGCCACAATCATAATAAGGCTGTTTTGTAGAGTTTAAATTTTACCTACTGCCCGAGATAGAGATGCTTAAGAACTATTTGGCAGGAAAGGATTAGATAGCAGTGATCTCTCTCATATGTAGGACTTACACATATAAGACAAGAGAGTAATAAACATACAAATGTAACATAATGAAAGAACTGTTCCACACAAATTGAGTTGTGGATAAGCAAGAAGGAATCTTGGGTCTTTGAGAGAGGGAGTGAGTACCCTAATGATGGATTTGGTGCTGGAAATATGTGCAAAAAATAACCGTTATTAATAGCATTATAAACCAAAAAATCCCAAGTTTTTAAAAAAAATTGGCAGGGTTACAATACAATCAGATTTGTATTTTAAAAGTGGGATTCAATAAATATGTGGAGAAGAAGCTATTAATTAAATGTATATCACTCTCCTCCCATTGTTCATCGATTTGCTCGAGCAGGCCCAGTAACGTCTCCATTGGAGACTTTGTTGTTACTGTGTTTGGCATATCGAATACGTCATGGGGAGCTTGCCAGGCTCTGCCATGCGGGCGAGATACTCTTGGTAGCTTGCCAGGCTCTCCGAGAGGGGCGGAGGAATCAAACTCGGGTCAGCTATGTTGGCTGCGTGCAAGGCAAACGCCCTATCGCTGTGCTATTGCTCAGCTATTTAATTACTAAATAGCAGTGCTAGATGTGAGAATCTAAGATAAATATCATAGTTCAGTCAATCTACTCTGTCTACTGATGAGGTTTCGTTGGTTTCTTTTGTTTATTGGTTTTTGAGTTGTGAACATTTAAAAATTGGAAATCTCCCATAAAATTCAAATTACAGGTTTCCTTTGAAAAGTAAAAGATGTGGAGCCGGAAAGCTAGTACAGGGGCTAAGCGCCTTATATGTGACTGATGCTGGTTTGATCCGCAGCATAGTTTCCCTGAGCACTTCCATGAGTGAACACTAAAGACAGAATCAGCAATAAGACCTGGACAGAGCCAGGAATGACTCTGGGAGAGTCATACCTCCTCTGGGTGCCCTCAAAGAGAAAAATATAAAAGTCTGGTATTTCATATCCAAATTGCAGAGCTGTCCACAGTTGGTTGGAGTTGGCTCATCTGAAAAGTTACTGTTTTGTCAAGCAGGTCACAGTCTAAAGGAAGCATTGATTTTTATTTCATTTCATTTCATTTCACTTCATTACTCGGGCTGGAGCAATAGCACAGCGGGTAGGGCGTTTGCCTTGCACACGGCCAATCTGGGTTAGATTCTCCTGTCCCTCTCGGAGAGCCAGGCATGCTACCGAGAGTATTCCGCTCGCACAGCAGAGCCTGGCAAGCTTCCCATGGCATATTCTATATGCCAAAAACAGTAACAACAAGTCTCACAATAGAGACGTTGCTGGTGCCCACTCAAGCAAATCAGTGAACAATGGGAGGACAGTGCTACTCTTGCCTTACTGGTAGAATTTGTGTAGTGTGATAATGATGAAATATTGTACATAACTAACTAAAACCAAATTTACGAAGTAGACACTATTCACATTCCATGACATAAACTTTGTTCCAGCGAGTCTCTCCATTTCTCATCATATTTCCTCTATCTACTGCATCATTCCCATTTACACAGAAAGCTGTCATTTCTTATCATAAAAGTAACTACTCTTGCCAACTATCTTAAGTAATTTACAATTTAAGATCAATTTCAACTAGATCCCTCTGCCTGTAACATTATCAATTGGACTTCTGAGCAAGGTTTTATAAAAGATACAACTGAGGGTGAGACTGCTAGATGCTGAGTTCTGTTTATCTTTACTGGCCAGGCCATTCTTACTCCTGCCTTAGAAAAGAGAGGCCAATAAGATAAGAGTGTCCACCTCAGAGAACTAAAGCAGCTGCTTCCTGAATCAAGTACATTCTTTCATAGGAAACTGTCTACCTAATGGTCCCTGCTGCTGATTCGCATGAACCCTTTGAATATCATCCTCGATATTTTCTTTTTCTCATATCTCATATCCTGACCCTTCGCAACCAGAGCTGACCACAATTATCTATACTGCTGAAACTCTATTAGAAGCCCTGATCGTCTCTTCCCTGAACATAACAATAACTCCTGCATTGCTTATCTGTGGTTGAAAAAAATTTCCACACAAATATGATAGCTGGAAACATTATTATCTCATAATTTCTGAATTTCAGGAATTCAGGTATGTCTTATCTGACTCTTCTACTTATTCGTCTGTCTCAGACTTCAGTGTTTCAACTGGGCCCACATATTATGATTCAAGTTTAGAATAATCTTCTTCAAAGCTCATCCATGAGACTGCCAATATAATTCTGTTCCCTGAGGATCACAGGATTGAGGGCCTCAGCATCTCTCTGGCTAGTAACCAGAGACCTCCTTGCTTGTCACATAGAGCAGTCCACAGTGTGATAATTTGCTTTATTAGAATTTTAAAAATGAGAGGAAACAGAGACAAAGTATAAAGAGTAAAAAACATCTTATTTTCTAAGCTGGTTATTGATGCTCATTTTTTAAATTTTGGGCCACAGCAGGCAGTGATCAGGGGTACTCTTGGCTGTGTGCTCAGGAAACCATCCCAGAAAACTTGGTTGACCACAGGCAAGGCAAGTATCCTGACTATTGTACTATTTCTCTGGTTTCTACAGTTGTTATTTTTGAAATCTGTCCATCATCGATCATCTTGATTTAGCTTAAATTTAAGGAGAATGGATTCTACCAAGACTACCAAGAAATTACAATTTCTAGAAGTACAGAGTGTGGGGTACTGTTTTCAAAAGCCTGACTACCTACCACAGCTTCCTAGCTGTTTAACCTACTCTGCATGCAGTCCCAGATAGTCTGGCTTTGACACAACCAAAATAACTCTTTGTAAGTTAAATCATGTCACTTCTTTTCTAAAATCCTGCAATGGTTCACATTTCACTCAAAGTAAAAGCCAAAATCCTTGCAATGACTTTCCATTCTGCACAGTTCAACTGCTAGTCTTGAATCATCTAGTTCCCATTCCGTCTGCTCAACCATACTAGCTTCCTTGTCATTCTTCAAACATACTGATCATGCCATTGCCCCTTCACCTTTGAACTGTCTCCTCTGTCAGAAGTTTTTCCCACAGTTTTCTCGTATTTTTATACTCTAAGCCTTTGAAATACTTTGCTGCAATATCACTTCTTTAAGGTAATTTATTCTAGCAAAGTCCTTGCCCCCACTCCCTAGAACTCCTAATTTTTATTATCTCTTTTAATATTCTTCTAAATTTTTTAAGGCATTTGCCCTGTGTGCAGCCAGTCCAGCAGAGCCTGGTTTGATTCCTCCGCCCCTCTCCGAGAGCCCAGTAAGCTACCGAGAGTATCTCGCCTGCATGGCAAAGCCTGGCAAGCTACCCATGACGTATTCAATATGCCAAACACAGTAACAACTCTCATGATGGAGACATTACTGGGCCCACTCGAGCAAATCGATGAACAATAGGAGGACAGTGACAGTGACAGTATAATTTACTCACTTATTTCATAATATGTTATATTTGTCATTATTTTACATAGTAATTAATACAATAATGATTATTTACTGTGTACCATAAAACATGACAGAACCTAAAGGGTGAACTTACACTGTTTATTGATGATTCTCATTTCTAGAAAAGAATATGTACTCATAAATACTCATAAATATTTCTTAAATAAATTACCATGTGAAATTTTGTTTTGTTCTAGACAGGAGATTTTTGAGTGACTGGTCAGAGGAAGGAATGTAGGAGATAAATTAAGTATTGAATTACCCATGCTACTGACTCACTTTCTTAATCTTGACAGTTTTGGAGCAACTAGCTAATCTGAAACAATCTGACAACATCATGTCACAATTACACTAACCAAGCCATGGTAATTTTTGCTCTTTCTTATTAGGAAGGAGAGCTCACGCAGGAACCTACTAGATGATCTATTCATGCAAACATGGATATGTTAACACCTTATGGACCAACCCTTTACCAGTAGAAACTGTTGATACCCATTGTCTCAAATCTCAAGAGAATATTCTTAAGTGCATCTCCAAAACTCCTTAGACAGCTATTAGTAAAATGAAGCTCTATGAGCTATAGTTGATTTGTTGATTTCCTTGGATAGCAATTGCACCCAGAGATCAGCTTTTTATTCTTCCCTGGTTTACTGTTTCAATCCCTACACAGATGTTTCTTGAAATCATTCCTCAAAATGAACTCCTAGCATACAGCCCTTTGCTTCACAAGGAAACATGTTAAGGCATGTCAAAATGGGATCGATTTGCTCGAGCGGGCCCAGTAACGTCTCCATTGGAGACTTTGTTGTTGCTGTGTCTGGCATATCGAATACGTCACGGGGAGCTTGCCAGGCTCTGCCGCGTGGACGAGATACTCTCGGTAGCTTGCCGGGCTCTCAGAGAGGGGTGGAGGAATCGAATTCGGGTCAAAATAGGATAACCAATTAAAATAAAATAATCAAGTATTATTATATGGAGGTCAAGAAAGAGTAAGAATTGTGTATATTATTGTTAGTCATATGTCCCACTAGAGTGGTTAGTGGAGAAGCAATATTAAAACAGATTATGGAGCAGAGGAAGATAAAAAAATGGACTCATAGAGAGAGACTGTTCATCAAAAGAGAAAAAAGCAGACTGAGTTGATAGCTGTAAGAATATGTAGGACACAGTGGGGAAAACAAATGTTCCAAGAAATAAATACTTTAATTAAATAAGTACTATAAAAACATGATAACACAGAAACAAGTTCTTCATGTTTACTATAGAAGGTAGCTTGGATAAAAATCTAACAGGATAGTTTTGACAACTAAAAGGCTGAATGGTTAAAGGCATGCTTGTAGTGTTGTCTTTTTGCAAAGACACTAAAATGAGAGAATGAAGAATTTCAAACATAGCAGTTAAGCTAAAATATATAGTCTAAGTTGTTTATATAATTTATGTGGTTACTGAGACATGGCAGGGCTGTGTTTGATGGAATGTTTACAGGGATCAAATCCGTTGCCTCCTACTAACAAGCATCCTTTTATTAGAAACATTTAAGTTATGGAAGGGAGAATTAATGTTGTTTTCAAACTAAACAGTTGACAATAATTTCTTATAGTCATCTAATTATTAGTCCATTATTAATCTGACCCAATTGTCTGCATTATTTTCATAATTGGTTTGTTTGAATTAGAATCCAATAAAAATCACTACTTCAAATTTAATTAAGTTTTCTTAATCTATACAAGTAGATCTTTCCTTTTTAAAAGAGGGGGGTGTGTCATTTCATTGAAAAATGCAATTCAAATATTTTATGGTCTGCTGAATAATCAGAAGTGATTAGTTTTATAATGTCTGATTTCTGAACTGTTATTGAACCTTTTTATTAAGTATACCTGGTCACTATTTTCTATTTACTAATATGGGAAATAAAGATTTATTTTATATTTATATAATCAAACTAAAGCTTTTTTAAGCCTATTAACCCAGTACTTGTAGGATGTATTCATGAGAGGAGAGGTGGATTTCAGCAGCAATATAGGAACCATACCCCTAAATCAGTCCCATCTGTGTACTGAACAAGCATTCATTTGTCAAGAATTTACAACTAATGCCATGAGGTTCCATGCTTTTCATCAGTTATTTAGAATGAACTCAAAGTAATCCCACTTTATAGAATAAGATTTGAAGGAAGAGGTGGATGATGACAAAAAAATTAATTCAGAAGGTCTTATTTCACAAGCTGTCACAGGTCACTGGGATGATTGCTAAACAAATAAGGAGTAGAAGAATCCTTAAATCTTGAAGGCTCTCTCACAGTGGTCAGCAAACAATATAATTTTTCTCTGCCAGCTGCTAAGTAAACCTACAATGTTACATTCTCATACAAGTTGAAAGTCAACTAAAAGCATATGATCTCATACCAAAGCTGATGGTTTAACCTTCCTGGTTCTTCCACCAGTCCTCCATATACTACTGGTATGGGGTTCACCCATATAGTGCAGCATGAAGGTGCTGTTCTTCTTAACCCAGTGTCATTTTCTAAGGCTTGGTCCTTCCAGGGGAAAGCACGTTGATCAAATCTACCATTCCCTTCAGAGCTGTCAAAGTTTTTCTGGAGTAAACTCCTCCCTGAATTTTCCAACTCAATTTTACCAGTTTAACTTTACCTTCAAAGCGATAGCACAGCGGGTAGGGCGTCTGCCTTGCACGCAGCCAACATGGCCAACCCGAGTTCGATTCCTCTGCCCCTCTCGGAGAGCCCGGCAAGCTACCGAGAGTATTCGATATGCCAGACACAGTAACAACAAAGTCTCCAATGGAGACGTTACTGGGCCCGCTCGAGCAAATCGACGATCAACGGGAGGGTCTTTACCTTTACCTTTATTAACCATGTAGGCCAGAATTCCGGTGATTGAAAAGACAAATGTTTGCTTTTCTTTTCCATGAAAAATAAGTCAGAAGTCAATAGTCAGGGTACTGAGCAGTTATGACAGATTCAAATAACTTTTAAAGAGCCAGGGTATTTCTGTCCTTTTGTCATTGCAAATTAAGTTTTTTCAACTCTTGCTAATTCTAAAGTTTTAGACTCAATTTTTCTTTTCTATTTTTATTTCTTTTTCTACTATATCCGGAGTTCCGACCTCCATCAACCTCAAGAATGAGGGACGCTGTCTCGTTTGCCAAGGCATAAAAAATCAGATGGGCCGGACACGTAATGAGATTTAAAGATGATCGCTGGACTAAGCCATTACCAACTGGATTCCACAGGATGTCGAAAGATTGCGCGGCCACCCACCTACAAGATGGTCAGACTTCTTCATCAAGACTCTGAACAATTGATTTGAGGCTCTTTGTGTTCCTAGATTGAGCAGATGCCATTGGGCTATGCTAGCACACAGCAGGGATGAATGGAGATGTTACTGGCACCTGCTTGAGGAAATCGATGAGTAACAGGATATCAAGTGATCAAGTGATTTCTACTTGCAAGCCAATCAATGATCTTCCTGGATTCATCTCTGTATTATAAAATGTAAAGCTCTATGTCAGGCTACTGATATTCTATTTTCCAACTTATTTACCTACAACCACAAGTTTATTTAGTTTGGTGTCTCCCTTTTAAATTATTGCTCATGGTTTTATCAGCATTTCTTACCTGTCTATCTTGGATTTAATCTTTGTGACCCCAGTAATAGTCTCCTTGTCATTTTCCACTCAGATATAAGGGCAATAACGCATATACATGACTTCTTTCATTTTCCCTTCAACAATTTTTAGGAATATATTTTTCAGGATAGACTAGTCGTACTGATATAATAAACAATCTCAAAGATACAGAATTACAGAATTTATTTTCATTTCTCACTGTGTTGTGACTCAGCTGTGAATTTTCTTTATTTTGGGACTAGATGGGGAATTCCTATCTGGAACATGGCTAAGTGCAAGGTAGAAGCAAAGGTAATAGGTCTTAAGGCTTTTCCTAGAAAGTGGAATGCATTGATTCTGTTCACATTTCCTGGGACAAATCCTCATGTCAATGGAGTAGAGAAATACAATCCTCCTCTAAGGAGGAGCATAATGTGTTACTTAATCAGGATTGTTCCCAGTGGGACATGATGTATAACACTTTCACATGGAGGTAAGACAGATACAGTGAGCCCACTGCGAATATCACTTTGTCCTTCGCTATTTCAGCACATATCAGCCTCATATTCTATTGTGTCAGGGAATTGATGCCTCCTCTTACTGTTTCCATTAATTGCCCTCCTTATTGCTCCTAATAGACACATATTCCAGTTTTCTCTTCCCTCAGAATAACTGCAGTTTAGGTCTACACTGAATTAGGCCAGAGTTTCAGTTAACCTCAGTGTTAACTTGCTATATAATGTGCCATTTCTTCACTCTGCAGAGTGATCACTGATAAACTACCAATACTTGAGTCCTTGCTTCATGGTCTCCCATTGAAAACCCAAATGGAGATAGAAAATCAGGATATATTTAGAGCAATGATAAGGTCAGCCCCAATAGAGAAAAATGGCCTCAAGGAGAAAAATCAACAGGAATCTCTGTGAGATACTCAATTATATGAATGGATCCAATCATTGTTCCCATGATTTTGGCCTTACGTGTTATTGTGAAGACAGGTGTCTCCAGAATACACTTGTCAAAAAATCAGCTTCTATTTGCTTTACACTTAGATAAACTTCACATATGCACAAAATTCTTAAAGTTCTTCACCTGTGCATAATGTGTACACAAACCAAAGAAGAGACATATTAACCTGGCCTATTTTAGTGACAGAAAAATACTAAAATATTAACCCCAAGGGAAGGAGGGAGGGTATAAAGGGGTAAGGTGCTTACATTGAATGCAGTCAAGTTGGGGTCAGTCTCTGGCATCCACTTTGGTCTCCTCAATTTGCAGTATGATTTCTGAGTGCAGAGTGAGGAATACCCCTGAGCATTGCCAGGTTTGTTCCCAAACTGCCCTACCCCCAAATATCTATTAAAATATCCCCCAAATCTCTCTCCACAATTCCCTCTCTCAAACACACATAAACACATATACACACATATACACACTCTCAATCATACATACATACACACACACACACACACACACACACGGAATCAGCTTAGTTCTTTTCTGTCTACCAATTAAAATACTTCAAAGTGAGTAAGTGATGCAGGCCCCAATTTAGTATTAGATGTTTTACAGGATATTTAAAAGTACAATTGGATTGGATCCTTATGGAATAATGTGTTTTTATTTAGGAAGAAGTAAATAGGTAAAGATTTTAAAAGAAAAATTAAAAAGTGCAAAATCTCTATTTGGTCTAATCCAGAGATAAGTATTTCGCTATAAACAATTTAAAATTGCATTAATTTAAAAGGATTACCATAAAAATTAAAAAAAAATTAAAAAGGATTACCTGAACTTATTTTTGAAAGAAATAGAAATTAAATAAAATCTTAGAATAAAAAAAATCATAGGAACTCTGATCTGGAGAGAAAAATGCTTGTCAAACTGACTGATGTATCGACACCACAAATATTGATGCTAGAATAAAAGGGAGTCAGTTATCTTATTTTATAATAAAATTTGCATCTAAAGGAAACATCATAGTTTCTGTGTAATATTTCAATGATTTTATGTTTTTATCAATGTATTATCTTAACTATCTTCTTCTCTGTTCTCTTATCAGCATCTCAAAGGAACCCCATGGTAGAAAATTCTCCCATCTGAACCCCTTCATGTTGCTGACCCAAAGTCACATTTAAGATGATTGGCACATGGCAGGCATTCAATGAACTGATTTATGATGCCCTTCCCTTAGTCAACAATAAGTCCGTGGGTGGAAAGAAGAGTTTGTACTTCCACTTTCCTATGACCCTGATAAAGCCAGGAGGCAGATATTATTTCTTTGAAGGGATGTTCTCAAAGAGAAAAATTAACAAGGGAACATGTAAGAGACATTTGTGGATTGAGGAAACAAAAATAGAGCTGGCAGAATTTGCTGGCAGAATTATATGGAAATTGAAAGTGATCGCATTCCTTGCACTATAGTCAGCAAACTTTAAGAGTGTAAGAGGTAAAGCTAATCATGAAATTTTGGGTGAGATGGTCTACATTTTATGGCCTTCGAATTTTGCCAAGTGAAAACATAATGAAAAACCAACATATAAACCAAGGCCAGATATTAATGCCATGATTTTATAAAGAAAGATATTTGAATCTCCCTTTTCCAAGTGAGTGCATATTGGCTTATAAGAAATGCCAGGTTGGTTGTTATTTTTCTCCAGGTTGGCGTGCCAGGCTATGAACACTTGATGCTGATCCCATTCTATTCTGAGGACTAACACTGGGAAACACCACGGCACAGATTCCTCTAGAAGTGTTGTTCTCTGGCCAGGGTTTTTGACAGGTTTTATATGTCACTCAGACCTATCCTGAAGCCTTAATTAACATCTGAAGTGCTCACTGTGTGGGGAGAGGCAGTCTGAGCCACAGATCAAACTCAGGGTCATATACTAGTGCTCTACTGCTACACTTAGGTGCACCCCCAACCCCTAAGGTGCACAGTTTTCTTTTGTGTAGTTTTCTTTTGTGTAGTTTTCTTTTATTTTTGTTTGAAGGGCCATACCCAGTAGTTATCAGGGTTTACTCCTGGCTATGCACTCAGAGATCAATCCAGGGAGGGCTTCAGAGACCATATGAAGTTCTGGAAATGGACCCAGGTTGTCCAATACAAGGCAAGAATCCTATCTATTGTTCTATCTTTTTGGCTCCTGAGGTACACAGTTTGTTAAAATAGCTAAAATGTTTGGCAGTTGATTCCCTTTCAGGTTTCTAAACTGGTATGTTCTAATGTAATCCATGTCATTCTTGAATTATCTGTCCTTTTTTGCCTGCACATGCTTATTCAGAAATGACTTAAAACAAATTCACTGTCATTGTCACTGTCCTCCCATTTTTATAGATTTGCTCAAGCGGGCTCAGCAACATTGTAAGACTTCTTTTTTTTATTATTAGTGAGACACCATGAGGTACAGTTGTAGACTTACAAATTTTGTGCTTGGGTTTCAATTATACAATGGTCAAATACCCATCCATCCACCAGAGCCCATTTCCCACCACCACGTATCCCAGTATCCCTCCCACCCCCCATACCTCCCATCCCACCCTGCCTCTGTGGCAGGGCATTCCCCTCTGTTCTCTCTCTCCTTTTGGGTATTGTGGTTTGCAAAATAGGTAGCTTGCTAGGCTTTTGCCTTGAGGGCGAGATTCTCTCAGAAGTTTAATGGACTCTCCGAGAGGGGAAGAAGGAATCAAACTCGGGTTGGCCATGTCAGGTGCATGCAAGGCAAACACCCTACTGCTGTGCTATGGCTCCAGCCCCAAAACAAATTAACTACGATATCTATTTTAATAGAAGCAATGATTTTGTTCTAGATAAACTTTGGGGTCATATCGCTAAAAGTATTTCTCTTTCTCGTCTTTATCTTTATATTTCTATCTCTATCATCTTTATCTCTATCAATACTTCCATATCTATTTCTTTATCTCTCTATTATCTCTTCTAAATAGAGCATATATTTAACATATAACTAGTTTTTTTCTGTAGTGGAATTTGTAAGGGTAAAACACTTTCCTTGATAATGAAATACATGTTGTGTGAATTTGATTTGATGACTCTGGACAGGAATTTTGAAAACACTGGATTCCGTTTCTTTGCTTGCTTTTGCTTTTCTGAGTCACATCCAGATGTGCTCAGGGTTTAGTCCTGGCCCTGTGCTCAGGGACTACTCCTGATAAGTGCTTAAGGACCAGATGTAGTAACCTCTAATTTTTTTAAAAGCAAGGGACTCTGATAGAGATTTTTTCTCCATAATTGTAATTTTTATTGTTGTTTTACTAATTAAAAAATTATTATATTTAAGAGATCAGAAAGACAGTACAGGAGTTAAAGCACTTGCCTTATATGTGGTCAACTCCATTTCAGTCCCTGGTACTGCATACGGTCCTAAAAGTACTTCCAGGAGCACAGAACCAAAAGTAAGCCTTGAGTATAGCTGAGTGCGGGCCAAATATAGTCCCTGTCCCAAATAAAAAAGAAAGGAAATACCCATATTTTAAAATAATAAAAACTAAAGTATAAAGGAGAGAGAAATAGGAGACCTAGATTTTTGGATTAATATACATCAATCATCTGAAAAACTATGCATGAGAAGCTGGAAATATACTGAGTGGGTAAGAGTGGGTAAGACATACAGTTGACCTGGGTATAATCCCTGGCATCCCATTTGTTCCCTTGAGCCCACCAGGAGTGATCCTTGAGTATAGAACAAGGAATATTATTTTTTAATGTTTAAAAGCTACATGAGTAAAATAGATTAAATAAATTTGTAACATATCAGTAACTGTTGAACAGAACAGCAGCAGTTCATTGTATTACCCTCTCTAATTTTGAGACTATTTGAATATAGAAAATATGATTTTAAAATTTTATATATGTTAGGTTTCATTAAGAAAGAGAAAGGGTCCAGTTTTAATATTCCACTTAGAAGCAGAAGGAAGAAAAACTGAAATCTAGACAATTAGTCCATATGTTATTTTCTTTGAAGCAAAATGCTTTTTATCAAAAGAAATTTAGAGAAATGTAAGACAAGAGACAGATACCATGTTAAGAGGCAAAGAGGAACTGGGTGGGGGTGGGGATGGAGAGGGAATGATTATCCAGAGTGGGAAAAAAGGCTAAGAATGGCTTTTGAAGAAGGTTATATACAAGTTAACCTAATATTTGTTTTCTGCATACAAAGTTAATCTGGGTCTAGTGAGAGGGAAAGCCTTGTATGCTTAGATGTCCCTTTATATTCTTAGCAAGATCTTTAGACTATATTCTAGCTACTTTTTGTTTTGTTTTGGTTTGGTTTGGTTTCTGGTTTTGGACCATACCTGTAATGCTCAGGGCTCTGTGCTCAGAGATCACAATTGGCTGTGCAACCACACGCAAGGCTAGCATGTACCCACAGTACCCACAGTAACAGATAAGGCCCCTCAGGATTCTTTTCTGAGGAGGATCAGTCCTTCTCTGGGTGGTGCCTTGGTTTCTTCATATCCAAAGAGTTCAAGATTTGCATTTCAAAGAGATGTAGTCTTCATGCCTTTGGGCAGTATACTTCAGGGCTGTGCAATTTCTTCTTAAGTTTTATTATTTGCCAAAAGTTCATTACCAATGAGCCACACCATATCTATTTGCCTGCAACTCCACCCTATAGATTTCACCCCTTTTAAATCTTTAAGGAATACACATGTAAAAGTCTGTCTTCTATGCTTTCTTCATACTAACTAAAGGTTGCAGTACATATCACTGTCACTGTATCACTGTCATTCCCTTATTCATCAATTTGCTCGAGCGGGCACCAGTAACGTCTGCATTCATCCTAGCCCTGAGATTTTAGCAGCCTCTCCTTACTCTTCCTTCCCAACGGTGCCACATTGGAGGCTCTTTCAGGGTCAGGCGAATGAGACAGATCATTGTTACTGTTTTTGGCATATCAAATATGCCACCACGGGAGCTTGTCAGGATCTGCTGTGCTGCAGCTTGTAAGGGAGTGAAATGTCAATGTGAGGGAGTGAAATCTTATGTTAATTTCGTATTCATAACATGATTGTCATTCAATGCCTCTTTTGCAAACCACAACACCCAAAAGGAGAGAGAGAACAAAAGGGAATGCCCTGCCACAGAGGCAGGGTGGTGTGGGGGGAATGGGGGGGGGGGGGTGAGAGGGATACTGGGACCCGTGGTGGTGGAAAATGGGCACTGGTGGAGGGATGGGTACTTGATCATTGTATAATTGAAACCCAAGCACAAAATTTTTTATGTCTAAAACTGTACCTCATGGTGTTTCACAAATAAAAATAAAATAAATAGCACAGCAGGTAGGGGTTCGCCTTACAAGCGGCCAACATGGCCGACCCGAGTTCGATTCCTCCACCCCTCTCGGAGAGTCCGGCAAGCTACCGAGAGTATTCGATATGCCAGACACAGTAACAACAAAGTCTCCAATGGATACGTTACTAGGCCCGCTCGAGCAAATAAAGAAATAAAGAAATAAAAATTTTAGTGTTCATGGAGCCCAGGCAATAAATTATTAGATTTCAGGGTTGTCTCTCTGAAAGACAAATTGGGTAGATTAGACAACTTTTTAAAACATTTTTTTTAAATTTTTTAAATTTTATTTTAATGAATCACCATGAGATATAGTTACAGACTTACAAACTTGCATGATTACGTTTCCATCATACAATGTTAGATTTCCCATCCCTCTACTTGTGCCCTTTCTCTATCACTAATGTATCCCCCCCTATTTCCCTTCCCCCCCATTCTGAAAATATTTTTTGGTATATCTATAAAACATTTTTGTCCTGGAGAAAAAAAGCTTTCCCTGGCCTAAGGAGGGAAACAAAATAATGCCCACAGCATAATTTTCCCCCTTTCTTTTGCATTCTGATCAGTCTGCTGTAAAAGACATTGCTAAGCTTCTATCATTTGTTATTTTAATGGATATGTAAAAATCAGTCTTCTTGGAAGCTAGAGAGAATAGTACAGGGGTGAGGAAATTGAATGGCAGTGTTGAGGTTCTCAGGTTGACTCCTAGCACTGCAAAAATTTCTCCAAGCACTGCCAAGAGCAATTCCTGCACCTGATGTGGCTCAATAGAAACCAAACAAAAATAAATTTATTTGCAATTAGGAAATCATGTATTTTTTCTCACATAAGAAATAAGTGGATACTAAATAGAGATGAAAATGTATAATGGATACCAAATGCCCTTAAAATATCTCTCATCATTGACTCATTAGTTATCACGATCACGATCACGACCACCCTGTTGTTCGTCTATTGCCTCGAGCAGGTGCCAGTAACGTCTTCTTCGTCCTAGCCCTGAGATTTTTTTTTTTAAAGTGCCATATTCAAGGCTTTTTCAGGGTTAGGAGAATGAGACCCATCATTGTTACTGGTATTTGGCATATTGGGTATACCACGGGGAGTTTGCCAGACTCTGCCGTGTGGGCATGTTACTTTTGGTAGCCTGCCAGTTTGACCAAATTAGGAATGAGATGATAAGATGTCACGCGGCCGCAAATGCTGAGTGTGATAATCTCTGGATCCTGGCCGTTGTTGGAGTTACACGGCAGTTGGTGGGTGTAACTATCTAGTTACTGGCAGGTCCAGTCCCAAACTGTGCAGGCTTGGAGATCTCAGCCCCGGGTCCCACACACCTGGGTTCCTCTGTCAGTTCTTTTATGCGTGAGGCTCATCCAAGTGTGTGGAGAGTGGTCCCAGCATGGCCTTGGCTGGGCTTCGGTGGTCTTCAGCTGTTGGGCTCTGGTGGAGACAGTCAGGCATAGGGTAGGAGACTCTGCCTTGTTCTCTTCCGGGAGCTGAGTGTGATAATCTCTGGATCCTGGCCGTTGTTGGAGTTGCACGGCAGTTGGTGGGTGTAACTGTCTAGTTACTGGCAGGTCCAGTCCCAAACTGTGCAGGCTTGGAGATCTCAGCCCCAGGTCCCACACACCTGGGTTCCTCTGTCAGTTCTTTTATGCGTGAGGCTCATCCAAGTGTGTGGAGAGTGGTCCCAGCATGGCCTTGGCTGGGCCTCGGTGGTCTTCAGCTGTTGGGCCCTGGTGGAGACAGTCAGGCATAGGGTAGGAGACTCCGCCTTGTTCTCTCCCAGGAGCTGAGTGTGATGATCTCTGGATCCTGGCCGTTGTTGGAGTTACACGGCAGTTGGTGGGTGTAACTGTCTAGTTACTGGCAGGTCCAGTCCCAAACTGTGCAGGCTTGGAGATCTCAGCCCCGGGTCCCACACACCTGGGTTCCTCTGTCAGTTCTTTTATGCATGAGGCTCATCCAAGTGTGTGGAGAGTGGTCCCAGCATGGCCTTGGCTGGGCCTCGGTGGTCTTCAGCTGTTGGGCCCTGGTGGAAACAGTCAGGCATAGGGTAGGAGACTCTGCCTTGTTCTCTCCCAGGAGCTGAGAGGGAGTTAGAAGAGGGAAAATGATCCCAAATTTATAGTGGAGAAACTGAACGATTCTTTGACTGAGTCACAATTAACGCAACAATGTGTCCCCAGATGTGAGGCAATGAGGAGATATGCCCCTGATTACATAATAACCTTGTCCAGAAAGGCTGTATCTTAGGGGTTTAATGCAAATCTCAGAAGAATCTTAAATACTATCTAAGGAGCCAACTCTCTGAATGTTAACTTAGAACTCCTGTTATCCAGAATGAAAATATGTGTCTACATTTTGATTAAACTTAATTTAGGTATTTTAAATCTTTCTGAATCCTTTATTCCAAGAGAATATCAACACTAATAGCAAATTATTTATATGGAAGCTTGGCATATTTTCAGTTATTTATTTCATTGTTATAAACGTTTTCATTATTAAACAAAAATAATATCACAAATGAGTAAAGAACTCAATCCAAAAAGTTATATGAAGAGCAATAAAACAAACATAATGAAATGGAGGGAATGAATAAAGTTAAAAGCAGAAAATAAATAATTAAATGAATTAGATCATATAACTCAAAGAACAAGTTCTCTTAAAGAGAACAATGAATTTTTATGGCAAATATAATATCAAAAAAAATTGGAGAATTAAGTTTAAAAATATGATGTAGTCAGAGACATAGGTATTTCTTTCAAAGCACTTTATAAAAAATGTATATATTACCAATACTTACAGAAAGTAGTACAAGATTGAAAACAGACAAATATGAAACAAATCAATATGAAAAATGTTATGGAATAGTAAGATTCATATAAATATCTAGGCCCAGATACAGTTTTATAGATTCATTATTTTAAAGTCATAGGGACAGAAATTCTCTTATTATATACATTTTTCTATCACTAAAAATGGTATAAAGTCTCATTGTTATATCATATAATGAGTCTAATTCTATGGCATAAATCTAATAAAAGACAAGGAAAACAATATTGTAAAACAAAAGTAAAATATGAAAATAAATTCAGTGTGATTGTTTTACCTGATTCATTAATAAGTGTGGGCTTTCTTTTTCTCAAATTTATTTTTTGAAGTACTATGATTTGTCATTCTAGTAGTGATAGTCTCACACATATATCATTTCAACACCTCATCCATCACAAGAGTGCCCACTTCCCCCCACAAATTTTCCAGACACCTATCTTATACATCCCCGAAGCCCACCACAGGTAAGCTCGGTTCGGTAGACTCACACTCTACTTCTGTTGCATTTAAGCTATTTGTTTAGCCATTTATTGCTCCCTTTATCTATTTTTGTATTTTATTTTTCAGAAATTCTTTTAATTAATAATTTAGTTGATAAAATTCTTATAGATTTTTGTTTCATTTACAAGTTTTAGGGCTACCTTGATTCTATCTGTGATCAATTTCTGTTTTCAAAGTGCATTGGAAAAGGAGAGTGATAAAGGAGAGTTAAAGAGTTAAAGTCGGGGCTGGAGCAATAGCACAGCGGATAGGGTGTTTGCCTTGCATGCGGCCGACCTGGGTTCGATTCCCAGTATCCCACATGGTCCCCCGAGCACCACCAGGAGTGATTCCTGAGTAACCAGGAGTAACCCCGAGTGTCGCAGGGTGTGACGCAAAAAAAAAAGAGTTAAAGTCTCCTGCTACTATTAAATTGCTGACAATATCTTTTTTTTTATTATTATTAATGAATCACTGTGAGGTACGGTTACAGACTTACAAATTTTCATGCTTACATTTCAGTCATACAATGATCGAGCACCCATCCCTCCACCAGTGCCCATTCACCCCTACCAATATTCTCAGTATCACTCCCACCACCCCCACCCCATCATCCTCCCCCCCATTCCCAGCCTCTGTGGTAGGGCATTCCCTTTTACTCTCTCTTTCCTTTTGGGTATTGTGGTTCGCAATACAGGCATTAAGTGGCCGTCATGTTCGGTCTATAGTTTATTTTCAACACACATCTCTCATCCCGAGCGGGCCCTTCAAGCATCCTTTACTTTGTGGTCATTTCTCTATCTCAACTGCCTTTTCCCCCAGCATGTGAGGCTGACTTCCAAGCCCTGGAGCAATCCTCCTGGTCATTATCTTTGGGTGTTAATCTCCCATTCTTTCACTTTATATTCCACAGATGTGTGCAATCCTTCTATGTCTGTGTCAATATCCTCTTACATGTATGCCAGCAGTTGTTTTAAATATTTTGATGGTATACTTCATTAGGTGCATAAATTTTAGGAATGAGAGTTCCTCCTGATTTAGGGATTCCTTGGTCATTAAGAAATTACATATCAGCTCCTTATAGCCTTTTAAATTTGAAGTCTATGTTGTTGGATATAACTATGGTCACGTCAGCCTTTCATAAGAGAAGTGTTTGTCTGTAAGTTTGTTTTCCAGCTTTTGACGTTCAGTCTGTGTTTATTCTGACTGTTAAGGGTCTTCTCTCAAAGGCAGCGGATAAAAATGGGTTCATTTTTCTGATCCATCCTGTCATCTAAGCTCTTTAAGTCAACTTCAGTAGCAGGATTAACGGCAATAAGTTAAAAGTCACTTAGTAAATAATAATACATTATAACAAAAAAATCAACTGTAACTAACAAGAATAATTAACATGCTTTTAAAAAGTATTGAGCAAGCTTAGCAGAGGAAAGTGCTAAGGAAAAAAAAACAGTGAACAAACTGTGAAGAAAGAGAGAGATTACAAATTCAAGAGGAAAAAATAACTTGTTCAAGAGATCTATGTTTAGATCAACAAAGATTTGCAACATCGCTACAAATATTTCTTTCTTTTCTTTTTTTTTTTTCTTTTTTTTTTCTTTTTTTTTTTTTTAGTTTTTGGGCCACCCCTACCAATGGTCAGGAGTCACTCCAGGCTCTGTGCTCAGGAATCACTGCTGGTGGTGCTTGGGGAACCATATGGGATCTTGGGGATTGAACTCAGAATCCAAGATGGTTGCGTAAAAGGCAAATGCCCTCTACACCCTACCTGCTGTGCTATCACTCCAGCACCAAACATTGCTACATCTTTTGCAGCACATTTCACTCTGAAATCACCTGAATCACAGCCCAGGATGCATAATTTATCCTACCTTATTTTATAAGAATCTCTCTCCTCTTTCTCTTTATCTAAAGCCCACATTCTCCTTAGAAGTAGTGTTCTCCCTCAGTGAAATTCTTTTACTAACACTAAAACAAACAAAATTCTTGTTTCGATAGAATTAGACATTAACAGAAAATAAGATGTTTAACAACTGCAGAGAAAATAGAAATATTGTTTATAGTTCACATCAACTGACTAGAAAAGTTAGTCAGCTGGAAAATTACATATTAATAAAATATCTATCGTATATATGTAAAAACCAATAGCTAGAGTAAAAATGTTATTTTCACAATAAAAAATACAATACTTAAAATACAGGAATGTGTTCAATAGGTAATAATGTACAAAATAATTTTATAAGCTATATAAACTACATTGACATGTGCAATATTCTGTAAATTAACATGAGACCTTCCAGTTCCATCTACATCAAAACTGAATGATTTTATCTTTTCTTACAGTCATATAGCATTCTACTGTGTACATGAAACACAAATTCTTGATATATTGCTCCATTGTTGGACAGTTGGATTTATTCCATATCCTGGCCAAGATACATTTGAATTAATAATAAGGCGTTTCCCATTATTGTTTCGATTTTCATCTCCCTGATGATTAGCAATGTGGAGCTTTTTTTTTTTATGTGCCTTTTGGCCATTTGTATTTCTTTTTTTGAGAAAGCTTCTGTTCATTTCTTTTCCCTATTTTCTGATGGGGTTGGAGGTTTTTTTCTTGTACAATTCTACTTGTGTTTTATCTTTCCTGGATATTGATTCCTTATTAAATGGGTATTGGATAAATATTCTTTCCCATTATGTGGGCTCTCTCTGTATTTTGGTCACTATTTCTTTTGAGGTGCAGAAGCTTCTGAGTTTAATGTAGTCCCATTTGTTTCCACTTGCTTGGTCAATGGTGCTTCATCCTTAAAGATGCTTTTAACTTCAATATCATGGAAGGTTGTGCCTACATTTTCCTACATGTACCTCATGGATTCAGGTCTAATATTGAGGACTATAATCCACTTTGATCTCATTTTTGTGCCTGGCATTAAACAGAGGTCAGAGTTCATTTCACTTCACATTTCTTGCTCCTTTCTCACAGATTAAGTGATCATATATTTGAGAGTCTGTGACAAAATAGTCAACTCTGTTCCATTAGTCTGTGGGTCTGTTTCTAGCCCAGTACCTTGCTGTTTTAATTACTACTACTTTGTAGTACAGTTTGAAATTGGGGAAGGTGATGCTATCCATTGTCTTTTTCCCAAGGATTGCTTTAGCTTTAGCTATTCGTGGATGTTTATTGTTACATATGAATTTCAGGAGTGTTTTGTCTATTTCTTTTAAAAATGTCATGGGCATACTGATAGGGACCACATTAAATCTGTATAGTGCTTTGGGGAGTATTGCCATTTTGATAACATTAATCTTCCTTATCCATGAGCATGGAATGTGTCTCCATTTCCTAGTGTCCTCTTTTATTTACTGAAGTAGTGTTTTTTTAATTTTCCTTCTATATGTCCTTCATATAGTTAAGCTGATTCCAAGGTACTTGATTTTTTGATGTATTATTGTGAACAGGATAGTTTTTTTAAATTTTTTTAATGCTTAATGTTTTTAAACATAAAGTTAAGAATATACAAACAATAAACAGTTGTTTATTGTTTCTACAAACAAATTAAACAATGTTTAATGTTTTTTTAATGTTTAATATTTTTAATCAAAACAACAATAAGATATCATCTCACACCGCAGAGGCTGGCATACATTCAAAAGAACAAAAGCAACCAGTGCTGGTGTGGATATGAGGAAAAAAGGATGCTCTTTCACTGTTGGTGGGAATGCTGACTGGCCCAGTCATTTTGGAAAACAATATGGGCGTTTCTTCAAAAACTAGAATTCGAACTTCCATGTAATTCCACAATACCACTTCTGGAATATATCCCAAGGGTTCAAAAAAGTACGGTAGAAATAGCGTCTACCTCTGTATGTTCATTGCAGCACTGTTCACAATAGCCAGAATCTGGAAACATCGCAAGTGCCCAAGAACAGATGACTGGTTAAAGAAACATTGGTACATCTACACAATGGAATACTATGCAGCTTGTAGTAGAGATGGAGTCATGAAATTTGCTTATAAGTGGATGGACATGGAGAGCATCATGCTAAGTGAAATGAGTCAGAAATAGAGGGACAGACATAGAAGGACTGCACTCATTTGTGGAATATAAAATAACATAATATGAGACTGACACCCAAAGACAGTAGACACAAGGGCCACGAATATTGCCCCATAGTTGGGAGCCTGTCTCATGAGCTGGGAAAGAAGGCAGCTAGAATAGAGAAGGAATCAGTAGGACAATGATGGTTGGAGGAATTATTTGGGATGGGAGGTATGTGCTGAAAGTAGATAAAAGACCAAACCTGATAATCTCTCAGTATCTGTATTGCAAACCAAAATGCCCAAAGTATAGAGAGAGTTTGGGGGAAATTGTCTGCTATGGAGAAGGGTGAGGATTGGATGAGGGTTATACTGGGGACATTGGTGGTAAAGAATGTGCACTGGTGGAGGGATGGGTGTTTGATTGTTGTATGATTGAGACTCAAACGTGAAATCTTTGTAACTGTAATTCAATTAAAAATTAATTAATTAAAAATAAATAAATCAAATAAAAAGGAGTTTCCCAAGCAAAATCAATACATATAAATATATAATAATTAAAATTGTAGTTATAATATCAAAGTAGAAATAGTAAATCAAAGGAAAGTAATATAAATCCTAGGAAAGTATTTTACATAAATAAATTTTGAAGCTGATATTTTACACCAATAAATATTAATTGCACATTAATTAACAAAAGAAAAATTGAAATTTGATGGCTGCATCATATAAGATGCCAAAATGGATTCTAGATACATTAAATAGACAACTAGTTATCAGATAAGATATTTAAACTAGTCTCATAAGTTCTAAAAAGGTTAAAAACATAAAGTAGCTGAAAAAATAACAAGTATATATCATACTTGAAACAAGAAACATATACAATTATTTGCACATGATTGAAGGAAAGAGAAATGAATTCTCACTTTTCTGCAAAAAAGCAAAATGAAAGTTATGAATGGAGGGACTGAAGTACAGAGGTCATGGTGCTTCTTTGCACATGCCCTGATTCAATCCTCAACACTGAACATGGTCCTCTGAGCATCATCAGAAGTTATCCCTCAGCACAGAACCAGGAATAATCCCTGAATATCGCCTAATATGGCTCCAAAACAATGTGTCACCTTGGCTCAAAGAATAAATCACCTAAGGAATAGTGGAAAACTCTCCTGAGCAAGACAAGAAACTTCCCCAAGCTTGGAAGAAGTGCTGGCCATAAGGACAGCTTTACCCTCTTCCTTTGGTGGTTCATGGAATAGGTGGAACTCAATGTTTTGGCATAGTCCCCAATGGGTCAAGAACACTATCACATTCAAGACTTAATTCAGTTTCTCTCATCACACAACCCTTACAATCTATAATCTCTATGTCAGACAACAGAGTTTTACTGAGGACGATAATTTTTTTTCAAAAAAGCAAGAGAAATAGATAAGGGTTAGTATTAGGATACCTAGAATGTTTCTCTCTGGCTTTCTACCTTTGAGCAGAGTAAGTCTTACTTTAAACTTGAGAATCTGCCAATAAAATTACATTAAATTTTCTTGAATTCTAGTTCAATGAAATCCTGGATGAGACTGAGAAATAATGTGGGTCCTATAAAGGTCAAAAGGCAACATGTCCAACTCGCAGACCTCTCAAAGTCACAGAAGAACCATTGACCAACCCTTTCATTTACCAAAGAAAAGATAATGGGATGGTCTGAGAGTGTCCCAGATGGGAACACTATCTGAATATTAAAAGAACTTAACTACATAGACATGATGACTAAGTCTTTAGGGTCAGAGCCAAATTAATAGCGTCAAAAACAAATGACCAACATTCAACATGACACAACTACCAAACAATTACACAGTGCACAGGTGTCCACATGCAGGCAAAATTGTCAGGCATCAAAACAAGTCTGTAAGTAGTGATGACCAGTAAATGAGCAGTTTTTTTAACCACACACTACTCTCATGTACAATATGGTACCCAAGCACGAGCAGATGCATAGCACAATGATATGTTCGTACTTTCCTCCTCTTGATAAAAGAAAAGGAAAAGAGCAGAATATAACTAAATCAAACATCTGGAATTACTGAAAAGAAATCATTGGATTAAACCGAGAGAAACTCATGGATAGATTTTGACTAACTGCCGCTGGGCAAACTTGAGGCTAACATAAAAAAAGTTAACTTGGGTTAAGAAATAAATTCTATTTTTACATGCCTGAGTCTGAAAAAATTCATGCCTATTACGCTTTAATCAAATCATGGTTCTCGTTTAGCAACCCGTAATAGCTTCCCAGTGCTACTTAGAATAATATCAATACTCATGGCCTTCTAGACCCTATATGATATCCACGTTTGCATCTTTTAACTTATCTCATCACTTCCCTTTCTTTCCATGATATTCCAGCAGCACAGATATTTCTGTCCCGCCTGGCAAGCTACCCATGACCTATTCAATATGCCAAACACAGTTAACAAAATGTCTCACAATGGAGACGTTACTGGGCCCACTCAATCTAATCGATGAACAACAGGAGGACAGTTTTTGTTTTTGTTTGTTTTCATTATGTCCTTATTTCTTCATAATGTTTTATAGATTAATTGCTGGATTTGTTATTTTGACTTATTTATTATTTATATTTGCTTCCTCCTATCAAATGTAAGTTTCCTGAGAACTTCTTAGTTCTCAGTCTGATGTGTGGAATATAAAATATATCAAAAATAGTCATTTAGTTAAATGATTGTCACTGTCACTGTCCTCCCGTTGTTCATTGATTTGCTCGAGTGGGCCAGGTAACATTGTAAGGCTTGTTACTGTGTTTGGCATATCAAATACATCATGGGTAGCTTGCCAGTCTTTGCCAAGCGACCCAGATACTCATGGTAGCTTGCCGGGCTCTCCAAGAGGGGTGAAGGAATCTAACTCGGGTTGGCCCTGTTGGCTGTGTGCAAGGCAAAAGTCTTACCCACTGTGCTATCACTAATTCTATTATTTATTTTCTTATATTTTCTGGTTTTAGGGCCCTACAAAAACAGGATGAGAACACTATTCAGGTCTCCCAAAGAGGAATTGAAAGAGCTGTGCTTGGAGTATCATGCTTCACTCAAATGAGAGAAAGAATCCAGAATTCCGACCTCCGTCAACGCTCACGAATCAGGAACCCTGTCTCATTTGCCAAGGCATCGAAAATCAGATGGGCTGGACACGTAATGAGATTTGGAGACAACTGCTGGACTAGAGTAATTACCACTGAATTCCACAGGATGTCAAAAGATCGCGTGGCCGCCCACCTATGAGTTGGTGAGACTTCTTCGTCAAGACCATGAACTATTGGTTTGAGGCTGTTCTTGTTCCTAGAATGAGCAGATGCAACTGGGCTACATTAGCATGCAACAGGGATGAATGGAGACGTTACTGGCACCCGCTCAAGCAAATCAATGAGTAATGGGATGCCAAGTGATCAAGTGATCAAGGGCCACATTTTATTTTCTTGCGTTAGGCCTTACTCCTGGCTCTGCACTCAGGGATCAGTTCTGGAGGGATCCAACTCAGATCAGGTACCAGGCTTACCTCCTGTACTATCTCTCTGACCCCAAATTATTATTATTATTATTATTATTATTATTATTATTGCTCTTTTGGTCACATCCAGTGATGCACAGGGGTTACTCCTTGCTCATGCACTCAGGAATTATTCCTGGCAGTGCTTGGGGGACCATATGGGATTCTGAGAATCGAACCCGGGTCAGCAAACGCCCTACCCACTGTGCTATTGCTCCAGCCCAACCCCAATTATTTAAGGTCATATTATAGATGAGAATAAATTGTTAAAGAGAATTTAAATGATATGTTAAGCGTAAAAAAATATATTAATTGTAAAAGCAATACACAAGAGAGAAGTAACTAAGGATATTGACTCACTATTAAAAGTTTTGGACTTGGGGTTGGAGAGATAGTACAGTGGGTAGCCGCCTTGCATGCGGCCGATCCGGGTTTTGATTCCCAGCATCCCATATGATCCCCTGAGCACCTCCAGGGGTAATTCCTGAGTGCAGAGCCAGGAGTAACCCCTGTGCATCACTGGGTGTGACCCACAAAGAAAAAAAAATCTTCAAACAAAATAAAACAGTTTTGTGTGCCAAAAAAATAATAATGATTATTTTGAAAATGGATTACACAGAATTTCTAGTCTTTAATAGTTTATTGAATTTTCCAGTTTTATTCTATGAATATATACATTTTTAGAAGTATAAAAACACAGACTATCTAAAAACATTCTGTCTTTTTATTTTTTCCTCCTTGATCTCTTCAGTAATTCATAATCCTTCCTCAGAGAAAAGAGATTGTCACTGGTTAAAACACATCCACCTTCTAATGAGCATGTGATTTGGGGTAAGTTACTGGATTTCTCTAGGTAACTTCACCATTTCAATATAGAATGGGAAATATGTCAGATGGGAATAATTAAAAGGATCTTACAAGAGATGATATAATCCCCCATCCCACCACCCCAGGGTGTCTGTTGAGGAAAAGAATTAGGGAAAAGATGTTGGGCAAAGGCACTCCTACTTTCCTTCTAATTTCTTCTTTTACTTTTTAATCTTTTTACTTTTCCTCCTCCTATTTGATCCACAACCCATCCACTCTGGAGTTATAGAAAAAGTGTCTTCTGGATCCAAATGTCTGCACAACTTTTTCTTTCAAAAAGACTGCTCTGCTCATTTTTTTAAAAAGAATAATAGAGTTAGATTGAGAGGGCTAAAATAAAATCTATAAAGTTTTCAGGAGATCTGACAGTTTTGTTTCTACATTCTCACTACCAATTTTCTTCCTCTCACTGTTTCCTTTGAGTCTAGAATCTTTTGACACCAGGGAAGGGAAATGGCAACCTTGAGGTTAAAATTTGAAAAGGTTAGAGAAAGAAAAATTATCATATAAACAATATTCTACGTTGCCTTTTCCTAGTCACAGAAGAGGTCAGAAACTTTGAAACTCAAGATGCAAAAATGAAACAGGCAAATACTCGGGTGAAGATGGGGCAAGAAGGATTTGACTTCAAAAAGGGAAAAAACAAGCTTGACTTTATTTTCTAAGTGACTCAGGAGAGATTTCAAAGTTGAAATGTGACCATTTGGTTGCCTTCTCTTAGCACCGCTAGATATTTTTCTTTCACATGGGAAGAACAAAATGAGGGAAATAATCCAAGAGTAAATGAAAACAGGTGGGATAGAGTACTGCATTTTCTTTTTACCACCTGGAATAAGCCTTTTGGAGTTTTATAGGCTTGGGGAATATTGAAGTAAGAGCACCATCAACTATAAATTGAATCAACAGTCATTAAACTCATTGGGAGAAATTTAGTTGGGAAAATGGCCTAGATGGAAAACAGCCCTGATTTTTTTATCGGATTTTACAAGAGGGAGTCCACTAAGCTTTCAAACATTAAGACAGGGAGGAGCTAACTATAGAAATTCTCTAGTGAGGCATTGGGCTAGAAAGTGAAAAGGGTGGGAACAGAAATCCTCCTCTAGAGAGAACAACATTCACAGTAGAAGTATGAGATTATATACATATATATTTTTTAGACCTCCCCAGTAGTAATCTTCATGTGACTTCTCACTATTTCTTCCTATTTCCACACCACTAGCAACATTTATTCACACCCTGTATGACTCCTCCATGGTGGCTTTTCAAAATGTTTTTCCACTGAATGTTTAGGAATGAGAAATTATTATTAAATCATAACTGAACCCAGCACAACAGAATCTTAGCTCTGAAAAAACACTCACTAAAAATATCTACTTAAAACTTTAAAAACTCAATTTTCATACAGGTCTAGCATGTCTGAACAATTAAATTCCTCTGGGATAAAGAAACCGCTCAAATTTTATTTTAAGCTTCTTTTAGTTCAGTATGCATGTAAATATGTTCCAGGTCTGCATTTTTTTTAAAAAAGTAGTCAAACCATGACTGGAGAAAACAAAAATCAAGTCCAAAGCAATAAAATAAACTGCATTCTAACTAATTGTTGTTTTTTTTTTTTTGGATTGCAATGTGTTCAAAGTGTAACTGGGATTAGACTGTCAGTATGGAACTATTTCACCAGAAGGAATTGAGCTCACAAAGAGTGATCAGCATCCCTAAACTGGTAGGACAACTTTGTGGCATCAGAGATTAAAGAATATATTCCCTACTTACTAAAATTAGTGTAGTCATGCTCAACAGTATAAGAAGAAAACCCCAGAATGTTTTAATTTATTGTTCTATTATCATTTCACTTGATCACTTGACATCCCATTACTCATGGATTTGCTCGAGCAGGCACCAGTAACTTCGTCATTCATCCCTGTTGCGTGCTTGTGTACCCCAATGGCATTGCTCATTCTAGGAACACAAAGAGCCTCAAACCGATCATTCGGGGTCTTGACGAAGAAGTCTGACCATCTAGTAGATGGTTAGCCACGCGATCTTTTGACATCCCATGGAATCCAGTCAGTAATGGCTCTAATCCATCAGTCATCTCCAAATCTCATTACGTGTCCAGCCCATCTGATTTTCAACACCTTGGCAAATGAGACAGCTTCCCTGATTCTTGATTATTGATGGAGGTCGGAACACAGGATTCTATCTCTCACTTGAGTAAAGCATGATACTCCAAGCATAGCTCTTTTGATTCCTCTTTGGGAGGTCCAAATAGCATTCTCATCCTGTTTTTGTGGGGCCCAGGTCTCTGAGGTGTATGTTAATGTAGGTAGAATAGTGGATTGAAGAGATGCACCTGAAGCCAGAGGTTCTTCGTCCTCTTAGCTATTTCTTTGACATTTTTTTAAAAAATTTTATTAGTAAGACACCATGAGGTACAGTTATAAACTTAAAATTTTGTGCTTGGGTTTCAATTATACAATGATCAAATACCCATCCCTTCACCAGTGCCCATTTCCCATCACCACGGATCCCAGTATGCCCCCCATTCCCTCCATCCCACCCTGCCTCTGTGGCAGGGCATTCCCTTTTGTTCTCTCTCACCTTTTGGATGTGCTGAAAGTAGACTATAGGCCAAACATGATTGCCATTCTTTGACATTTTTAAAGGCGTTCAAAGCCACTCTCTTCCTCCTGAGCAACTCAGGTGCCAGGTCATTCGTCATGTTGACTTCACGACCTAGGTATACATAACTGTTGCATTTGGAGATGTTCATTCCATTGAGAGTGAGTGGAACATCAGAAACGAGGCTGTTTCTCATGAACATTATCTTTGTGAGATTCAGCTTTAGTCCGACCTTTCCACATTCACGGTCGAAGTTGGCCAGCATTTGTGTTGCTTTACTAATGTTATTAGAATGATGTCATCAGGGAAGTGGAGATGGTGTAGTTGCCTACCGTCTTTCTTCACTCCCATTCCTTCCCATTCCACTTGTCACATTATGTTCTCGAGGGTGGCACCGAAGAGTTTTGGTGGAACAGTATCACCCTGCTGAACCCATCTTTTGACATGGATGATCACTTCCTTGTGGAATGGTGAGATCCTGGTACTGAATCTGTAATACAGCTCACAGAGGATCCTGATGTATTGAGTCTGAACGCCCTCTTTGGCTAGGGCTTCGATGACTGCTTCAGTCTCAACAGAATCAAAGGCCTTCTTTAAATCAATGAACATTAGACAGAGTGGCATCTTGAACTCCCGAGAAATCTCAGTGAGCTTGGTTATCGTGTGGATATGGTCGATCATGCTGAATCCATTGTGGAACCTGGCTTGCTCGCATGGTTGTCCTTCATCTAGTGTTATGTCAATCAGGATGACTCGAGTGAACAGCTTATAGACGACAGAAAACAGGCAGATCAGGCAATAGTTGCCAGTGCGGTAGATGTCTCCCTTCTTGTACAATAGTACAGTCCTGCATGTTTTCCACTGGGATGGAATCTTGCATTCAGACAGGTAGAGTGTGAAGACCCGAGCCAGTGTATTGATAAGTACTGATTGCAGGTTCTTCAGGTGTTGGGTCTGACCTTGTCTGGCAGGGTGCTATTCACTTCTTTACTGATGAAATGGCCTGTCGAATTTTGGAAGGGAGAAGTTTTGGAACGACAGATCCATCCTGTGAAATTTGGTATGTGGGCAGGTGGATGTGGCTATCAAAGAGATCCGAGTAGAAATCATGGATAATCTTTTCCATTGCACTTCTGGAAGATGTGATAGATCCATCAGGATGTCAGAGGGCAGTCATCTTGGTCTTGTAGTTGGTGAAGGACAGACGGGCGTTGCAAATGCTTTTCCCGGCTTCTTCCACATCTGCCAGCATTGCTGCTCCTCTCTCTTTGAGGTCTTCCTTTATCGCTTCTCTGCACTGCTTTGTGAGCTCGGATGTTCACTTGCGGTTGCCTGAGGCTTGAGCCAAGCCACATTGGTGAATGAGCTCAAGAGTTTTCGAAGACATGAGTCTTTTTGTGGCTATCTCTCTCTCTCAGAGTTCCCCACACAATCATAGATGTGCTGAATTAGTCGATTATATTCTTTATCCAAGTTGTCAATGGCGGCATCATCCCATGCTGCAGCAATAGTGCCAAAGAGCTCCCAGTTGGTGGTCGTTCTGGGAGTTCTCTTCTTAAACTTTGCTGCCCTTTCTCTCCACTCTGTGAAGTAGAATTTTGCATGAAGGAGACAGTGGTCCAATCCCATTTGGAATTTTGGGACAACAGCCACATTGGTCAGGCAAAACCATCAATTGAATATTATGTGCTCTATTTCATTGTGGGAGACTCCCATGTCCAATGTTTAGATTTAGACTTCTATAACTGTGAGTTACCATTGATGGTCTTGGTCAACATGATGAGCTCAGATAGTTTCTCACCCCGTTCTATTATTAAAATTTTTAACAGTGAATTCCAGCCTTGGTTTATATATAATCTTTGATAAACATCAAGTACCCAACACTCCAACCCACTCCATCCCATCTTACCTCCTGCCTCTGTGACAGGTGCATTCCTTCTTACTTTCTCTCTACTTTGGACATTATGGTTTGCAATACAGATATTAAGAGGCCATCATGTTTGGTCCTTATTTCATTTTCAGCATGCATTTCCCATTCTGAGAGATCCCTCCAACCATCATTTACTTAATATTCCCTTTTCTATCCCAACTACCTTTTCACCTAGCATGTGAGGCCAGCTTCCAAACTGTGGAGTGATCCTCCTGGCCCTTATCTCTTCTGTCCTTAGATGTTAGTCTCATATTACGTTACTTTTCCACAAATAAGAGCAGTCATTCTATGTCTGTCCCTCTTTCTAATTTCAGTTAGCATGATACTCTCCATGCCCATCCGCATATACATAAATTTCATAATTTCATCCACTTTGAACAGTGGTCCAGTTTGTAGATGTACAAATTTCCTTAAAGGACTGGTGTATTATCCTGCAACAGTTAATGTCAGATACAACATTTACAGGTAAATTCTTCTATGGTGGCAAAAGGAAAATACAACATTTCTGTTTTTATCCAAAACAATTCCCAATGTTCTCTTTTCCCAATGCCTTTGTTAAATATCATTTTTCAATTAAGGAATGAATATGCAAATAGTTATACAAATATGCCAAGAAAGTTCTCCAAGTTGTAAAGTTAAGGTTATTCTAATTGTGCCTAGTCTCTTTGGTTGTTTTGGGGTCACAACTGGCAATTCTCAGAGGTTGCTCCTGGTTTTGCACTGAGGAAACTCCTGGGAGTGCTCAGGGGGCCATCTGGGATGACAGAGATTGAAATGAGGTTGGCTGTGTGCAAGGCAAGCACCTTAACAATTGTACTATTTCTTCAAATAGTACCAAATCTTTATTGTTTCACAGAGGAAAATGAAAATGCTTAATGTGAAATTATTAATGAAAAAGAAATCATTGCTCACTTTTCCACAGAATTAAATATGCCAATGTTATTTACTTTTCTAATTAAGCAATGCATTACTTATAGTATGTTCCCTTTAAATAATCACACTATATTTCTTGATCTTTTGTGATATATGGAGAGGAAAAATGTAGTTGTTAATAAAAAAATAAGTGCTTGAATTTTTTAATCTTTGAGAAATTTTTTTTCTGGGGTAGGTTAGGGAAAGAATCAATTGTTTACTGATATCATTTTTTGTCTGTAGGGAGAAAAATAAAATAGTTTGTGCTAAAGATATAGCTCAGAAAGCTGGAGCACACACTTTGCATGTCAGTCTCAGTTCAATCCCTGTACTGCATCGTCTCCCAAATTATTGGTAGGCACAGTCCATGAGATGAGTACTTCCAAGTGTAAACAAAACCATAAGCAAACCAAAAGATAAAAAGCATTTGATTCATGTATGTCCTCTAGAGTCAGCATAGGTTTGCTTAAAATTCATTAATATATTATTAAGCAAGCATTAACAATGCCTTTGTTAGCACCACAATGTTGTCATTAAGGTGGATTATATATGATTCTGTCTTACTATGGAATAGAATCACAGACTCGAACAACAAGAGAGTGAACATGATATATATATATATATATATACACACACATTGTGAATTGTGCCCCGGCCTCCAAATTCATATGTTCAATCACTAACCTCCAGTATTATTATCCTTGAGGTAGAGCCTCGAAGAAGAAAACTAAAGTTAAGTTAGGCCATAGTTCACGAAGTCTGGTGTCCCTACAGGAAAGGCCAGGAGCAGTAAAGATGCTCATATGCAGAGAAAAGTCCATGTCAAAACACTCAGAGAAAATGGCCACCTGTAATTCAACAGCTTCTACTTCTAAATCGCAGCTGGAACCTTCTCTACTCTACAAATGTGCAGAGTTGAGGTTCCCATGTTTTTTTTTTTAATTTTTTAAGCACCTCTTTTTTTCTCTCTTCCTCACTTATCTAGACTCTTGTTATCTTTTTTGTCTTTGTTTTGGTTTATTTTTTTTTCCCTCTGGGTCACACCTGGCTCTGCTCAGGTCTTACCAAGAATTTACTTTGAAGGGCCTGGAATTTAAGTATCAATGCTCACCCATATGAAGAACATAGCCTAAAACTTGAACTTAGCATTTTAACTTAATTTCCCCCGTTCTTCTGTGCTTTCACTATATGCTGTTTACAAGTTTGCAAGCATTTTGAGGTTCAAAACTTTGTAGAACTTTAGTCACTTTTCTAAAGTTCCCTTTTCTCTGCGACACTGGACTTTCAAGCTCGAGCTAGTTTAATAAGTCTAAGCCTCAAATTTAATGCCCTCAGTATAGTGAGATTAAACAAAGCTTGGCTTGTGACTTTTCTGCCTTACTTCCAAGAACAATACTTTATACAAATTAGTCAATACATAAGAGAGAGAAGTCACTAAAGATATTGACTCATTATTAAAAGTTTTGGACTTGGGGTCGGAGCGACAGTGTAGCGGGTACGACGTTTGCTTTGCATGCTGGTGACGAGGGGTCAATCCCCTGCATCTGATATGGTTCCCCAAGCGCTGCCCAGAGTAATTCCTGAGTGCAGAGCATTGCTGGGCATGACCCAGAAAGCAAAAAAAAAAAAAAAATCACTGACTTGTTCAAGGTCATGGCCACCAGGCTGGAGCACAGTGAGTATAGTGATTAACCCAGGTTTGATTCCGGCACTGCACATAGACTTCCAGAAACTTTCTAGAGTATTAAGCCAGAAACTTGCCCTAAGCAACATTGAATATGGTTCTAAAATAAAGAAACTTAAAAAATAATAATCCAACAAATTTATGGCTATTCTCTACTGTCCTTAAGCAGTGTGGAAGTGGGGAATTCGTTTTGTTTTATTTGTATTTTACCCATCTTAAAAAGATGCCTATGAAGAATAAGTAGCTTATAGGAGATACTCCATCATTAAAAAAAAACAGAATGATAGTCCATAGAAAATTTGTTAATGAGAATTTTTATGTGAGTTTCAGGTCACCACCATTTGCAATACTCAAATATGAACTTTGCACTGAATTTTGAATTTGAAAATCGAATTTGATTTGTTATTTTCTACCTACATAGAAATAACTAGAAAAGACTTAAAATTTTCCTAATCCCCCCTAATTTGCAAGTGTCTTATTAATTTAGAGATGAATCTGCAAGGTCCTTAGTCCAGTATGTATTTATATACCATGGTACCTCATGAATAATGCAAACATTTTTATACCTATAACCTTCCCAGACTTTAGAGAGGATAAGCATTTTTTAAGCTGCAGTGAATGAATATATTCTGAAAGTTATGCAAATATATTAGCATATTTGTCATGTTATACAAATATATTAGCATATTTTAGTCAAGCCAGTGTCTAGCTGAAAATAACCATCCTTTCATCTTGACCTGAAAGATGTCCAAAATCATGCTGATAAAAATAAATGACAACATCTTTAGGCAGAATCACACCAGAAAGCCATGGCAGGTATAATGGTTGTAGGACTGGAGAAATGTCCACATTTATTGGTAAGGGCCTTCGGAATGAAACCAGAGAAGCCAATTAATCTAAAATAAACTATAGCACCTCTTCCCAGTTTCAACTGAACAACTCCCCTGCTGGTACTTTTGCTGCTGGCACTAACCACAGCTAAAGAAACTTCATGTTTCTCAGGGGTCCTCATATAGAAAAGGCACCTTTAATTTAAGAAGGCAGGATAAATCTCTATCTCTCTCTTCCCCTAACAAGTACTTTCATAGGTCTGCTATTGTGAGTACAATTTTGTAAGAAGTGTCTATATATTGCTTTGATCTCTAAAGACTGAGCATTCTAAGTAACTGCTGGCTGTAAAGTCAACATAGGCTCTACCAGAGACCAACACTTGGGAATCTCTCAACAAAATCTTGCTTGAGAAACTTTCATCAGGCCTGTCATGTGATCAGGCTGCTTGGTGGTGTGAATGATACGTCCAGCTCAAAGACTTTTCAAGAGCCAACTATAAAAATACACAGCATTCTGCCTGGCTACCCATGTGAAACTTTATTTCCCCAGTGCTTATTCTTCCTGAAATTAAGTTCATACTCCTTTGAGAGATACGGGAATTTGCTTAACCAGCAGAGAGTCATGAAAAAAGCAGCTCCCAGTATTTCCTGCCTTACAGCCAAAGAACACCATGACCATTAGGGAACATTTTGTTTAATATACGCCAATACATTGCTCCTACAGAAAGCAAAATAAAGACTTTTAATTGATGATCTACGAAGTCTGACCATGCCATCTAATTTGGAAAGCTTATTTAATATCATCAGTGGTAATTATCACCTTGAAATTCATTAAACACACAATCATCCACGGTCATCAAAAGTACTGTGGTTTCACATATTCTTGACTCTTGCTATTTTCCAAAGGAGGCCCCAGTAGGATTGCCAGGTAATCACAAAAAATAAATGAATTATTTTTTTAAATAATCACAGTTTTTTTATAGGCTGCAGAAGGCACAAGAGAACTCTGCAAAAGTTCTACATTTTAATTGGGGTGAGGGTCAAATGTATGCACACATTTGTCAAACCTCATCAAACTTTACACCTTTGACCTATATCTTTCACTTTCTGTAAATTGTATTTGAATTAATAAGAAGTATCAGAAGCGGGGGGGGGGCATCGAGATTCTCATGTTCTAGCATAAACAATGTCAGAAAGAATTGAGATGTCTGCTCAGAATTATTGAAGCTACCAAGTAAGAGAGCTTGCCTTAGCATCCATTTATAGAGCTTCAAATTCATAAAGAGAAACCTATTCAAAAGAAAAATAACCCTCAACTTGAGATTGAACTTTCTACTCCTCATCTGGTTTCCTTTATCTATGTATATTTTTGTTATATACCAACCTACCTCATGTTGTAAGAAAATCTGCTTAATAAATCACACAGAAAACATCTTCAGGTGAGAAAGCAAGGAGATTTAATTATTTAACTTCAAGACAGACCACAAGTAGGCAATCACCTGAAATTGCACCTCAGTGCAGGGGAAAAGAACACTTTTTATAGGTGCTTTTATGGCCACCACAGTGATGGTGAGACAAAGAAAAAAAGGATACAAGAATGGAGTTTTTCCAATTGCTTATCTCACCACAATACACAAAGGTACGTTGAGGCAGGAAGGCACAACACGAGTCTTGGGGGGGGTCCTTGTTGCTGTGAATCTTTGTGGTAGAACCCTTCTGTTTTAGGTCCCACAGAGACATTTATTAATTTTCCAATTGTTTGGGTGGCCTCACTTCCCTTCCTGCCTAGGTAGCAGGTGGGGTGGGTTTGGGTCCTTCTGTTCTGTTCTGGTCAGTTTTATGATTAATGACCTATTCATCTCTGCCCAGTTCCCAGAACAGGATGCTCAGAGCTCTTTCCTCCAGCTGCCATCCTGGTACCTGTTCTTAGTTAACTGCTTATATTTCTCATCTTCCCATCACTATAATAATACATCAAGATAAGGCATTTCTTAACTCTGAGGGTACATGGGGAGCAGAGAAAAATTGCAGTTTAACTCACAATCACATACCTTTTGATAATGAATACATAAACTACAATGAAATGCAATTATAATGCACTAACCTCACAAACTTAACACATCACTAGTACTTCTTTCTCTCACAGTCATTCCAAATAGTTCTCTCCTACTTGGGCTTGACTTCAGGGTCATAGTAATGTAGTGGTTACTTTCTTGTATTCTTTGTGAAGTCCACTAATTTCATTCAGACAATAAGAGAGCACTTGGGAGCATCAGTGATGCCCTGTCTTACAATAGAAAGAAGCTCCATTTTTCAGAACCAATTTTCTCTTTTCTTTCCCCTTGTAAAATCCCTGTGTTTTTCTTTTTTTAAGATTCTAGTTTTTGTGACTAAGTGAACAATTAAGAAAACAAATTTAGTAGATATAGATGTCATTTTGTATTTTATATTTCAGATTTAGAAGTTATTTTAAAATAATACTTTCTCAATATGCCTTGATAGGAAATCATTTCTTACATTGATAATAAGAGAATAAGAGAATAATAAGAGAATTAGTGAAGTACTAAAAATAGCTGTGGGATAATTAATAAACATGTCTAAACCTGCTTTAGTAGTTTCTCTGTGTATCTTGGTATAGCATGTTAAATAATTATATAAATTATTTTCAAAGAGACTGTAAACAAGTTGTTTCTTTTTCCAACCAAAGAGACAACTGAGAAATCAATTTTATCAACAAAATGCCGTGGGGCTTTTTTTTTTTCTTTGCTTTTCACCTTGAAAACCATTATTTCCATGAAATATTTGAAGTCTAAGACTGGACATTAGAATGTCATTTATAGAATAGAGTCTAGAGGCAAGAAACAAGCAGAATAGCATGCTTTAAATTTTACTTATGACATTTTCTTATTTATTGCCTTCTACATTTAAGTCCAATACAAAATATGATGGTGATATGTAGAAAATCTTGTGGACAAAAATTTTAGAAGCCTGTTTTGCAATATGCTTGCTGAATACCTGATACGAGGAATTGAAAATCAGAGACAGTGATGAAGGCAGGAAAGAATAGCTAAAATTTAGAAAAAAGTACTACAGATTAAGTAAAATAGGTTCAAATCACTGCCATACTAAATGGCAGAAGTGGTACCTCAAGTTGTTCCCCTTTGTTGCTACCCCCTATTTTCTCATCTGTTAAGATTATTGCATTTTGCATATCTCCAGCACTCTACCTAGACCTATGATTCTGTGCAGAGTTCCATGAATAAATAAGTGCTGAGAATTTACTTGTGAAATTTACAGTATTTTAAATCACATTTAAAGAAATGATTTTGTTCTTTTCTCTTTCAATAAATAAATTGTCCTTTTCTACAATAGAACAATTCTATATTTATTTCTCTAATCACGGTTATTCATTATTTATCAAGAAATAAAATTCAGCAAAAATAAATAAATAAAAATAAGTGATGGTTTGGCCCATCCTATCCTTTCCAAGTACTCTTCCTCCGAATGCAATGAAATCCTTATTTGTTTTGGAAAGAAAAAGTTCAGCTTAATGATTGCTACCGTCCATCCTGTCAAGGTCATTAAAAGGGAAAAATCCAGCCCAGGTAAACAATTAGAAATTTCCTGAGAATGGATGCAGAAGGATAGTCTAGAAGTTAAAGTGCTTGCTTTGCTTACGACCAACCTTAGTTCAAATCCCCAGCTCCACATATACTTCCCCTGAGCACCACAGGGTTTAGCCCCAACCACCTCCCCTGCCCCCACAAAAAAAAAATCCTTAGCTTATTGTTAATTTGAATTATCATCCTGCTTTCCTGTTCTCTAGAGACTTGGCCTTTGTTTCTCAGTCTTGCTTATTACTCTTTCATCTATTAGTCCAATGCATGCAATTTGGTGTTCTTAAAATTTTTTTCCTTCTTATCTGCAAAATAAGTAGCAGTTCTGTACCCACCAAGAATGATTAATTCACTCTAGTGTATTGACTCACATTTTTATTTATTATCTATATAAATAAATTATTGGAGAGAATTATATATTGCACATATCATAAATTTAAAATATTAATAAACAAAAAGCATACAGCTGGGAACAGATGTTTACTTTTTCCTTGGGGGCTTTAAAATAGAACCAAGTAAATAGATAAGAACTAAGTGATTTTCCCCATAAGGAAGCATTTTTTAAAAACTACATTTTAAAGAACTGGCGTATCCTGTAGCATTTGTTAAATCCCCAGTCTCCGGGGTGAGCAATCGCAAAGACTCTCCACCCCTTATGTGAAATTAACATCAATGAATCTAAGTACAATATGGGGCCAGGAGTCATGTTCCTGCACTTTGTGAAGTTAATGAGGTCAAGCCCTATACTTCAGGCAGAGCTAATTATATTTCCTAGAATTTTAAAACTCCTGCCTATTTAGTTATGTTTCAATCATAGCACTCCTGCTTAGCTGCTGTGTGAATCACAGAATTTTGCCTAAGTACTTGGAAAACCTTGGATTTGTAGAATACAGAGCAGCAGATGGATTACGGACAGGTTGAGAAAGGGAAAACTGGGGAGTGTGCCCAGGACACGGTCTGCTGCTTCTCACTCCTTCCACAGAAATGTCTTTGTTACGGCCTATGGATTATAGCTCACATACTTTCTGAAAGCAGAGAACAGAGTGAATATGGAGAAAGAACTATTAATTTTTTTTTTCAAGTCACATTCTGTGCTAGATCCTGAGGACAGGAAGATTAGTAAGAGTCATATCTGTAACCTTAAGACTTTTCTAAGAAGAAATCCATGAAAATGGAAAGAGTGTGATAAGTTCAACTAGAGTTACATAGTGAGTTTGCTTTATTTGCTGGACCATAGTGTCGGGTGAAACTACACAGATTATATTTAGAGCCTGAGTTTCAAGTTCACACTCATATAAGGATCCAAAAACAGCTCTGCCACTGGCCATCCTGGGTGATCTTTCATATTGATCAAGTTCCTCTTCAGTATCTTTATCTGTATTATGGAGTGTCATTGGTTTATCCCCACAATTGGCAGACTCTTGCCCATTGGTGTAAGAAGTATCATATGCTAGAGATACGGCATCTGAAAGCACATTTATTTTCCAGGTCAAGAAAGAACACTCAAAAGGGTACATTCAAACAGTAGGTAGCAACCATAGATTCTCACGATGGCGGTTCTATGGGGGGATTTTATAGCCTTTATTTCTGCTCTGGGTTGAAATGTGGTATCTGTTTGACATTTTATACTTATAAGGTTAGGTGTATCAGGGCCTGCAAGGAATGAGGAAACTGGGTCAGAGAGATGGATAGAGCATCAGTCTATCTTAATGTAGCAATAATGCATATACCAAAGGGTTGGTTGAACTAAATGATAAAATATATACACTTGTGTATAGGGCTTAGAAATATAGTAAGGACTCAATAAAATAATTTGCTTCTTTTTATTTGATTTCCCACTTCACAGATGAGATAAGAGATCCTGAAGCTGGCAGCTTGCCCAGGTTTGTAGTTAGCAAGAATAAAACTTGAGCTCATATCTGATTCTGTTCTCAGAGCCTTTTCCCTGTGAACAAAGAACAGAACAATTAAGAAGTCTCAAGCAAGTATTTTATCCAGAAATATACACTGCTACACTCCAATTGTTTCTCTCTTCACATTTATCAATGTTGTTGAAAATTTCTTCTTGCCTTTCCCTTCTTCTATATCGATTTGCTCGAGCGGGCCCAGTAACGTCTCTATCATGAGACTTGTTGTTACTGTGTTTGGCATATCGAATACATCACAGGTAGCTTGCCAGGCTCTCTGAGAGGGGCGGAGGAATCGAACTCGCGTCGGCCATGTTGGCTGCATGCAAGGCAAACGCCCTACCCGCTGTGCTATAGCTCCAGCCCCTCTGTGCTATCGCTCTATATTCTTCTATATAGAAGTTCTCAAATATCATGTCTGTCTTCCATGGGATACCATGTTATCTCACAGAGAGCAAGATTTAAGATTGTGTCTGAGGTCAGTGAGTCAAATAACATAACTTTTTCTTCCATCAGCATTTAATCTTTCATATTAAAATTTAGCATGGGAAATCTCATTTAAAGTTCTTCTATTTTTTTTAATAGTCCAAATAGTTGGGGGAGTTTTATTTGTGCTGTTGTGAACTATTTTTTCTTTTCATGTTTTGTTTTAGGACATTTCTGGGGCAGGAATTATATTAAATTTATGATCTATGACTGAATAAAGAAAATTCCTGATGTTGCAGATCTTGGTCCTGTTGAGGGAGTCGGCAATGAACATGTTTAACAAATAAAACTATTCTGCATTTTTAAGTAGTGACAATGCTATGAAGAAAATAGAGAGGAATGAATAAGTCACAGAGTGAGGGTGGAAGTGGGTAGTTAGCATTGCAGGTGCAGGCAAAGTCTTTCTGAAATGGTGGTTTGAGCAGAGACCTAAATGAAAATGTGAATACAGGTGTTTAAATTAGTAGAAGACAAGCAGTCCAAAAAAGGAAATTAGCACATGCAAAGATAGATGCACTTGGCTTGTTAGAAGAAAAACAGTCACAGTCAGTTGGGCTGGAGCATTGTATGCAAAAGAGTGAGAAGGTAATAAAACTCCCAGAGAAGGAGTGGTGGATCAGGAAGAGCCACTCCAGGTCTACTAAAAGAAAACTGAATTTTATTACAAGTGTAATTTAAACTCTGGAGATCTTAAAGCTTGATATGAGTCACTTAAAAAAAATTCTTCACCTCTTTGTGAAAACTGGATTACAGAAGAACAAAGGTAGAAATAGAAGACCTGCTGAAAATAGCTGTGGTAATATTTTCAGTTTGCTGAGGGCATGAACCAGAGGAGTGAAGCTTTCCATGAACTAAAGCAATCATTTCCTGTTACCCTTTAACATTTCAGACTATACTTGCATAATTTATAAATTATGCTTTTATATCAGAGATATCGTAATGTTAAAATCTTCAAGAGTCAATGTCTGTTGACATTTAATCAAAAATTAAATGCAGTTTGAGATTATTCTAAAAACTGCTTCCTAAATACTTAAACTTCAGAGAAGCACCTTCTGAAATCTAGGTTACTTAAGCATTAAGATCCAGCATAGGCTTGTCTTTGCGTTCAAACTAGTGATAAGGCTAATCCTCTTCAGCACTGCCTTCTTTTAAGAAATGTGGAATTTCCCACTATCCACAAATCAACCATCATAGTTTGATTCATGTATGTGATCCTCTTTCTCTCTCTCTCTCTCAATCTCTCTCTTGCTTGCTCACTGTCTTTCTATAGTTTTAGAGACCATCCATAAATAGCTCCTTTACCAAAAGAAAAGATTAATTGTGAAAAAGCTCCATTAAAGAACCTCCATCATTTATAGAGATAGGACACCTTGAATGTGTTCAAAGAGCAGGAGTGATTGTCACATACCATCACTCAGCAAGCAAGCTTGTGTGTGAAAAGGAAATGCCTGGTCACTAAGAAACTAAATCCTTTAAATTGCTACTGTCTTTGGTCCCATTTTGAAGAATAAACCACAGAAACTAGCAATATCCAACCCTTGATTTATGGCTCCTACCCACTTTCAAAAACCATCCAAGCCCCAGGCACCTAGCATTAACTCCTGCAGGGATAAATCTGGTCAACCATTTGGTGAGCCTTAGGAAAAACATCCTAGTAACAGATGAAACCCATCCTTTATCTTTGACCAAAGCAAGAAAATAATGCTAAGAGTAATATTTACAGGTAAAAAATCTTTCTCTTTTTTAAAGATATTAAAAAGATACAATCTAGTTCTATTGCTCTGAAATAATATTAAATATTAAACTAAGACGCTGTGGGGAATGGGAGGGAGCTCATCAAAAATAATTGATAGAACATTTCGGGTCCATTTAATTACATTTTCAATGTTACCTGTTAGTGCACTTTTTTAGGAGTTAACACTCAGGATTTTTAGTGGTGTGTGTTTGTGTGTGTGTGTATGTGTGTGTGTGTGTGTGTGTGTGTGTGTGTGTGTAAACTGTGTATGTTTTCAAAAGCTTGAGACTCATTAAGCTATACTTTTCTTCTTTCTCCCTAAGACTTTAAATTCTAAGTTTAAAAAAATAGATTTCATACAATTCAGGTTGCAGAATTTATTCTTTGTTTAAGTTATGACCTGTCCTATTTCAGAACTAACCCAACAAGTCCTCATTTGTATCTAAAACAAACAAGAAAACTTAAGCAATTAAGAGTCACTTATGGGTAGATTTGTTAGGCAGGCAAATAGGGAAGACCCCCTCCTCAGGCGATGACAGTAAGCTTCCTAGCTCTGAAGTTGCAAAAGGTCAACCTTGAAGAAAACAGGAACTAAGGCCTGACAAGACCCTCACCTGGCACCAGAACTGGACCCTGAGGAGACTGGACCCTGCCTATGAAGAAAATTCCTCAAACACCCTAACATTAGTGATTCAGCCCTGAGAAGACTTCAGAAGATTCCACACCAAGACATCCCTAGAAGATATTCTAAAAAAGCCACCTTGAACAAAGGAAGGGTCCACATATGCTGCCTGAGCCCATGTGCTGCTTGTGCCCATGTGGCTGAGCACATGTGGTGCCCAAGCACGTGTCCCCTGCATCTTCCCACTTGAGATGTGTATTTTCGTGCTTTCATGTCTAATGCTAGGATGTGTGTAAGGGCTCTCTCCACCCTGGAGAAGAGCACATTCTCTCTTGAGTGTCTTACTCTCTCTCTCTCCTCTCTCTCTCTCTCTCTCTCTCTCTCTCTCTCTCTCTCTCTCATTCTCTCCCCCTACACACCTTCAGAAACCCTCCAAATAAAATCTGTTTTACTTGATGGCTTGTCTACTCCTGAAATTCTTTTCTGAGAGGCAAAACAAGAACCCAGTAGCCCTGGGTCCCGGATGGCAGAGGCGATGGGAAGAAAGTGACCATCTTTCTCCTCCCCGCTTCTCATAAGTCACCCTTGGGGCCCACTGACATTAAAAAAAAAGTTAACACTTATAATGGTGGAGGAAAATTTTGTTTTCAAGGTAGATATAAAATTTGTCTTTGCTATATGTGTACCCTCTTTAGAGGCCAATTCTTCAAGCCTTAATATAGAGTTCTTCCTAATAAATGACCTTTAAATCAGCAGGGGCTATAAATCATTGTTTAGATGTTGCCAGCTTCTTATATTTACTATGTCAACTTGGTTTTAAAGAATATATCTGTTAGATGAGCTTATTTTTTCTGTAACCTTGTGATTTTTTTTCCACACAAGCGCACATAAACCCATTCATAAACACACTGTTTTACATGGTATATTCTAGGCAAGAGAAAAATGAAAGAAAAATGGGATAGGTTTGTCAAGCTGTTGAGCTTACTATCCAGATTCTGCTTAAAATATGAAAGGTTGTTTAACATTAGGCTTCCCTTATATTTTTTCTTTTTGTTCTTAATGTCTATATTGTCTTGAGTAGTAGTTTCTTAGTGGCTAGAAGGCTAACTTACATATGAAAGAAGAAAACACTGTAGAGTTAGAGAGAGTTGTATTCCACGGTTGATGCCTTTTATGGTGTGGTTTTAGCTTGAATCAGTTGGACAGAAAAATGAAACATTGGGCACTATGATTGCTTAATTTAGACATGGATTTAATTTTACACTCTAAGGAGAGAGACAGGTATTTTCTCTAGGTAGCTTCATGTTCCCGTTCCCAAAATATGTGAGATTTTTTTTTTAAAGATGTCTAAAATTGAGGGTGATAAATCCTCTTTTTCTCTCTTACTAAATTCAATGGAAACATGGGTGTCTGTTTTCAAATCAGGGTGGAACTAGTAAAGACTCCTAGGGAGAGAAAAGTTTGGTTTCCTTCTGAAACAATGAGGCAAATCAAAGCTAAGGAAAGAGAATATCCTTGTGACAGTGACTAAACTGTTGTTCAGAATTCTATTATAATCTCTACATAGTAGATTCCAGCTCTTGTTCCCAAACTTCGACCTTAATTTCCTTTGGGGATTATTAGAAATATCCGTGCCCATTGCTAGGTTGAAACCGTAGTAAAGAAAATGATATGTAACACATGACTGGTAAAATTGACAGCAAAATATCAAGTGGGAATTGCCAAACTTGCAAATAATGCCCTGACATTTGGAAATAATCTCAAAGAGGGGATAAAATAAAATAAAATAAAATAAAAGACAAACGATGCACAGTCTCTCATTATGACAATTCATATAATTATCTGTGCATTAAAGGGATGGACAAGAAACTTTGAGGATATTTGGTTGCATAAGCACGAACAGGAGAGAGGAGTACAATATCAATTCTAGGATTCACTTGCTGATAGATACTTATCATTGCCTTAGCACCTCCATGCTATATACCACATAAGTTCCCCAAACTATTCTCTCTAATCTTTTTTTTTTTGCTTTTTGGGTAACACCTGGCGATGCACAGGGGTTACTCCTGGCTCTGCACTCAGGAATCACCCCGGGTGGTGCTCAGGGGACCATATGGGATGCTGGGAATCGAACCCGGGTTGGACACGTGCAAGGCAAACACCCTACCCGCTGTGCTATTGCTCCAGCCCTACTCTCTCTAATCTTGACCAGAGCAAGACAGGTAGATTCCAACTGGCAGGGAACAACCTCAACCCTCAACACTCCTTTGTAGGTTCTCTTAATTTAACTCAACTATCAATTATCAATACAAATGAAATCATCCTGTTACAAAATAGATCCCAATACTACTTGGGACTAGAAATGCTTATCTAAATTCCAGTTTTTTCATGTACTGAGCTATGACTTTTGAGTGATATAATTAACTGACATAGGTTTCACTTTTTCTTTCTGTAAGGAGAAGATAACATTATCACAATTTAATGAGATAACACTGGTACCCAAGCGATATCCCTTTCATTTTTGCCTCTCTGCCAGGCCCAAACTCTACATGAAGTGTACTCTGTCAGTTTGAGCAGTTCTTTTCAAACTGGGGTTCACACAAACAACCTGGTAACCTTGTAAGCATGCAATTTCTACTTCAGTGGCTATAAGATTTTGCATTTCTTACAAGCATTCATGTGCAACAAAGCTACTGATCTTTATACCATGCTGAAAATAGTGAGTACCTGGAGTCTGAACTCTAAATGTCATTTTCCAGAATTCACAGATTGCCCCCAACCTATTCTTCAATTTCTGACACCTACTCTTCCTCTTGGTTCTGTTTTCTCCACTAGCTATTGTTAAAACTGTCTATCTGCACATTCCTGCAACACTTTTTACAATAACCAAGACCTAGAAATAATACAAGCATCTAACTGATGGATGAGTGGATTTAAAAAATATGGTTTAAAGACTCAATAGAATACTACTTTAATCAATCACAACCATCCTGTTATTCGTCAATTGCCTCGATCAGGCCCCAGTAACGTCTCCTTCGTCCTAGCCCTGAGACTTTTAAAAAAAAAAAGTGCCATATTCAAGGCTCTTTCAGAGTTAGGAGAATGAGACCCTTCATTGTTACTGGTATTTGGCACATTGGGTACGCCACGAGGAGTTTGCCAGACTCTGCCATGTGGGCAGGTTACATTCGGTAGCCTGCCAATTTGTCCAAAGTAGGAATGAGATGATAAGATGTCGTGCAGTCACAAATGCGGCCACGTGCTTCCGGGAGCTGGGTTTTATACCTCCAGAACCAGCCATCACCATGGAATACTACTTAAGCCTAAGAAAAGATGAGTTAATGTCATTAGTGGACTTGAAGGGTGTAATGCTAGTGAAATAAGTCAGAAGTAAAAAGACACCTGCCAGATCATATGACTTGTAAATGGGATATAAAGAAATATAGCAAGAAGACCAACACAGAAAAAAATCCCAAAGCTGACACTAGTACAGGGTAAATTATAGGGAGCACAAAGGTGAAGGTAATACAGCAGATAGAAAAGAAGGATATGGTTTACTTTGGTAGTGTGCATTGTTGTGACAATTTACTTTGAAAGATATGGAAAGACTGTTTTAATATTTGCAATGACACAAACTAATGTTACCATATTTGTTAAAAAAAAAGAAAAACCCTTAAATAGTCCTTTTACTAACTTAGAAGGTAGTGAGTTTCCCAATCCAAGCTTATTTCTCCAACAACCTATAGTGAAGACCATACTTGAGTTAGGAAAAAAACTACAGAACAAAAGAAAATCTTATGAGGCATATTTTAAGAATCTAAGTTCAAGAAGAAATTCTTGTATTTTTTTCCAAGGTGAACAAGCTACCCATTTTAAATTTAATCTCTCCATATTATTTCATGGACACCTGATTTTTATAGAAGTAATTATCTGACAACTTTGTACATTTAAGGAAAAGTCAGTAAAATTCCTGACTACAAAGATGAGAATGTTGATGCACTTTCCATTCACATACATTAAATCAGTCAATGATAGTTTCATCCTTACCAACATGAACAGTGAGAGGTTTGATTGGGTGGCAAAGTTTGCAAAATATGTTATGTCCTCCAGAAAACAAATTATGGTACCTAGGAATTATTTCCTGAGTATTTATTGATATGCTTTAAGAAAGCTCTGTAGAGGTGGAATAATTTTCATTCATTTGCCTTTGACAAGATTAAACAGGGGCCTATATAATGTTATTTTTCCCCTTTAATTTGGGTGCATGTTTCCTGAGTTGATAGAAGAGCAGTAGTTCCCTGAAACCTCTAATTGTTAATGTAATTGAAATAAATTATTCTTCATGAATAAAACAATAGTTATTATTCAAAATGGTGACCCTGTAGAAAATGCTCCTAAATAAGCAAATACTAGTAAATATTTTTAGCAGACAGACACTTTGAGGAGTGTCCCAGGATTGTTTGAACTCTGAAAATATAAGTGTATTTGCCTGATTCATTAAAACTTTTTTTTGTTTTAACAAAAAAGGAGTGGAGAGCTTGCTATTTCTCCAGAGTTATAGATCTCTGAGCTCCCTCAGAAATCTGAGCAGTAAATCTATCACACAAAAAGAAAAACAAGCAATTTTCAAAAGCCATTATCATTATGCTGCATATACTGATCAAAATAACTTATACAGAGTTACCCAGTAGGTTGTGCTACAAATTGCTAGATGATACATATTAAGTGAACCCTAGGATGCCTGTCTACCATTATGAAATTTTGTGATTTATACAAGCTATTATGAAGTATTAGAAAATCTCCAGCTAGGGAAAACCTGCACAAAGTGAGAGGGATGCCCTGGACATTTTGAAGACTGAGGGCTTTTCCTGGAAGAGAAGTATTTCACGCTCAACAGCTGCTGAACTCATTCTGCAATAACCTTCCAAATATTTCGCGGTTCACATTCATTTCATGGCTTAATTACTAAATGCTGGCTTTTCTAATCATGCCTAGCTTGAAGGCCGGAGGAATTTGCTCTCAAGTCCTCTGGTAAATGTTAAGTCTTTGTTGGTGAGTGACAACTAAAGAATCACTCAGATGTCCTAGAGCATCAGAAAATCTGAGGAAAACAAAGAGAATTTTTGGCTTCTGTAGAACTGAAATATTAAAGGATAAAAAGTGCTGATGTGAATATTCTACAGACACAGCTGCCATTTTCTTGACTCCAAAGAAATGTTCTTCAGAAAGCTCACTTGTTCTGATAATAAATCGTCTTGTTGTCAATGTCACAAAGCTGTTTTCTGACTCTTATGAATGCATTCTTATGACTTATAGATAGCTCAGCTCCTGGATTCAAAGGGGTGTGTGACAATGATATCATTGTTGTTCTAATGTATCAAAGAATTCTTTTATGAGAAAAGTCATTTTAATAGACTTAGATACCAAGCCAAATAGAATCCTAAACCATGCTATAATACTCTTTCATCAGGGCTTAATTTTACCCAAGATTAGAATCCTTCTATGTGGAAAAATATAGGCAAAGTCACCTTGAGTCTGAAGGTCTTGTTCTAAATTTATGAAGCTGAAAGCATAGAGAATTGTGTGGGGTGGAAAGGCATATTAGGGTGGAATTTAGGATTCAAGAGTAGCCACATTTTTCAATCTATGAAATTATAATAGAAAAAGAAATGTGTTTGTGTTTTTCTGTTCTCTATTTTCAAAACTTTTAAGAATCTTACATTGTGAAATTATTTCTGATTAATAAAAAATAAAAATAGTCAAATTCTCATAAACCTGTCACTCATATGCTTTCAAGTTAAATTTTTTGATTAATTTTATCTTTACATAGAATTTTCTTATTTGAGAACATTTTTATATGTTGAAAATTTAACTAAAACATGTTTTTATTAGTTTCTGTCCAAGATCATTCATTAAACAACCATAGGGGAGCATTAATAATCATAAATTAACATTTATGTAGGTAATATAAAATATTAAGACCTTACATAAATTTCACCAGTTGTCCTAATGTCTTTTATAACTAAATAACATAATAACGTTTATGTACCAGTGTTCAATCCTATGTCACATGTTGTCACATTTCATTGTCAAGTTTCTTTTTTCTGTTAATCTGAAACTGTTTCTTCACTGTATCACTGTCCTCCTGTTGTTCATTGATTTGCTCTAGAGGGCCCAGTAATATTATGAGACTTGTTACTGTGTTTGGCATATCGAATACATCACAGGGAGCTTGTCAGGCTTTGCAGTGCAGGCCCTCTCTGAGAGGGGCGGAAGAATCGAACTCAAGTCAGACATGTTGGCTGGGTGCAAGGCAAATGCCCTACCCGCTGTGCTATCGCTCCAGCCCCAAAACTGTTTCTTATTCTCTCTAATAATTTAGGTCCTTGATATACTTGAAGACTGTAGACCATTTACAATTTTGTAGTCCATCCTTCAGTTTGAATTTTTCTAAGGTTTCACCAAAATTAAATTCAGTTATACTTTTTTAATAAAAATAACACAAAAATGATGTTGCAATATTTAGTATTTATATAAATATTTTGGGCTGGAGCGATAGAACAGCGGTAGGGCGTTTGCCTTGCATGCAGCCAACATGGCCAACCCGAGTTCGATTCCTCCGCCCCTCTCGGAGAGCCTGGCAAGCTACCGAGAGTATCTTGCCCGCACGGCAGAGCCTGGCAAGCTACCTGTGATGTATTCAATATGCCAAACACAGTAACAACAAAGTCTCCAATGGAGACGTTACTGGGCCTGCTCAAGCAAATCGATGAACAACGGGAGGACAGCGATATATAAATATTTTATTCCTAGAATCTTGTGGCAGTGTTAACCGGACTTTCCTAGGATTTCCCTAACTCTTCCATTTTTGTCTTTTCCATTAGTTCTTTCAATGTCATAAAAACCCAGAGTGTTTATTATTCTCCCTCTTCTGTCCATATTCTTTCCACATTATATATATCATGCAAATAGGTATACCATACATAACATTCTCTTCCTTTCCAAAGCAACAGACTCATCATCAGCCTTTAAGGCTCAAAAAAAAAATCATCTAAAATCACAACATGAATGAAACCAAACCCTGTTTTACTTTGTTTTGTTTTATTAGCTCTGAGGTGTCACAACCAATGATGCTCTAAGGGCTGAGCCTGATCCAGGCAGTACTCGGAAACCAAAAGGAACCCTTTAGCTGTGTTTAGAGGACCATCAGTTGTTAGGGATTTATCCTAAGATCCTGTATACCTGAGTCTGATGGTCTAATGCTTGAGCCACATTTCTTGCTCCTAAAAACCAAACTTTTGATCTTTTCTCTTCAAATTTTACTCTCAGAGACTCTGAAATATGGCCTGCAAAATAAGAAGGAAGAATTTGAATAAATGAGGACTATGGTAAATTTAGGAATATTCAGTAGGCAACTGAACTGGGGCTGGAGCGATACCACAGTGGCTAGGGTATTTGCCTTGCATGCGGCCGACCCAGTCGACCCTAGGTCTATTGCTCCGCAACTCTCAGAGAGCCCGGCAAGCTATTCAGAGTATCACCTGCAAGCTACCCGTGACGTATTCGATATGTCAAACACAGTAATGGAGATGTTACTGGGCCGGCTTGAGCAAATCGATGAACAATAGGAGGACAGTGCTGCAGTTGCAGTGCTACAGTAGGCAAAGTCCATTCCCTTGATTAACCTTTCCATGATGATTAGACTCATACAACCAAAGGATAACCTTAGAAGATCTTCTCAAATACTGAATAATGTATTGATCCTTTCACAAGGACTGTGACACTATAATTGTTAAAGTTGGAAAATAAGAAAGTTTGTTTTATTAAAAATTTTATCATTTAAGCAGTTAACTTAATTAAGCAATTAACTTAAACAAGCACAGTCTCAAACATACACCCAGCACCAATTTTGTATACTGTTTAAAATATCAAAATAATTCACCTTGAATCATAAAATGCACAAAATTATAACACATTTTACAATTGCTGATACTGGATAGAAAAAATGCAACACAACTGAACAGCCACTTAAGGCAGCTGCTCGTGACTGTGCTTCCTGCAACATGCTTCTTCCTCTCTACATACCATTGTTGAACATTTTATAATTAATAGTGGTCTTCAATTGTGTTCCTGAAATTATCAATTAAGTTATATATAATTTACCAATCACGTTCCTGAATTTATCACTTGTTACATATAATTTACCTTAACAGAGCATAAACTGTAGAAACAGTATTGGTAATTAGCTTCTGCTCCAATGGTCTCACTGACAAGATTATTGTATCACAAAGCAGCCGTTTCATTTTTAAAATATTACCCACTATTATTAATGATTATTCATACTAAACCTAGCATTCCCACTAAGTAATTTTCATCCATCAATTTTAAGTTCAGCAGTCCAGATCCACAAAGTCGGGGGAGGGGTTGTTTTATTTTGTATGATTTTTGCAGAGTGCTTTCTTGCATATATGAGGTGGAAACTGTCACATTTCCTTTTCAATTGTTTCATCTTTCCTGGATCACAACAATCTTGTTTAGTAAATGGCTTTTCAATAAAACTGAAGACAAAGATGTAGGTTTTATTTATGGAATGAGCCAGGACAACCTTAGGCATTAGGCCTAGAAAATGAGATATATTCCTACTCTTCAGTCTCTTGGCATCCCTGCCTTAAAGTGATAAGTTCCAAGCCAACATTTATTCTTTGTAGCTTCCATTATACAATCTATTCCTACTTATTATTGCAACAGAAGCTTTACCTATAAACAAGATTAGAATGTCAATAGTAAAATTAATTGATTTCACTCCATTATCACATTTTTTCCTTTGTTGGTTGGGCCATAACCATATACTCAAAACTTACTCCTGGCCGTGTGCTTAGGAATTACTCCTGGTGGTACTAGACTATATGTTTTGTGAAGGATTCAGCAAGGGTGGCCATGTGCAAAGCAAACACCATTTCCACTCTACTCTCAGTTCTGATCAAATGAGGCTTTTGTGTCTATTGCATCATTGATGTGCCTTGCAAATATTCTCATAATGTTCATGAAATTCATCTTTCTCCTATGGTTTAGATTTAGCTTCTCTTTCCAGAACAGCAAACACAATAAATTTGACCATTGAGTGAGGAGAGATATTTAGGAATAATTGGCATATAGTATTTTAAGAGCATCGCTTTAATAGCTTTGTCGTGTACATGGGCTGGAGCAATAGCACAGCGGGTAGGGCATTTGCCTTGCACGTGGCCAACCCAGGTTCTATTCCTCCGCCCCTCTCGGAGAGTCCAGCAAGCTACCAAGAGTATCTCGCCCACATGGCAAAGCCTGGCAAGCTACCCGTGATGTATTCGATATGCCAATAACAGTAACAACAAATCTCACAATTTGTTGTGAGACGTTACTGGTGACCGCTCAAGCAAATCGATGAAGAATGGGAGGACAGAGCTACAGTGCTACAGTGGTGTACATATATCCAGAAAACAACTATCACAACCAGAACAATGGATATTAGCAACATCCCCTAATTATCGCACCCTTTTTATAATTCCTTCTTTCTTGTCTTCCCTATATACTCAAAAATCGATATGCTTCTGTCAGAAAGACAAATTGTTTATATTTCTGTAACTTTTTTAATTGAAATTTTGTTTTAAAAATTTCATGAATTTCAAAGTTGTGAAAGTTTTTCATGATTGACTTTCAGGCATACAATGTTTTAACACCAATCCTTTCATCAGTGTTCACTTCCCTTCTCCAGAGTCCCCAAGTAACTTCCCTCCCACCCACCAGTCTGCCTTTCTATAGTAGATACTTTATACTTCCTTTCAGCATTCTGTTTTTCTATTTATCTTTTTTGGAAATATAATGACATATTATGTAGTCTTTTATTTTGATCTGCCTTCTTTCACTCAGCATAATAATTTAGAGACTTGTCTATATTGTTACATATACTACTATGTTATTTGGTTTTGTCACTGAATAATATTGCACTGATGAATATACTACATTTTGAAATACATTCACAATGTGTCTTTTAAAAGCCAACTGCTTCCTTTAAAACTTCTATTAAAAAATTTCCTTTTTTAAGAACATAAAACAATTCCCACCAAGTTTGTAACAAACACCAGCAAGCATACTTAGGTGATTTGGTTGAAAATGTGTTCTTTCCTTTTTGTTATTAGCACTGTAGCACTGTCCTCCTGTTGTTCATTGATTTGCTTGAGCGGGTAACAGTAACGTCTCCATTGTGAGGCTTGTTACTGTTTTTGGCATAGGAGATACACCATGAGGGGCTTGCAAAGCTCTGTTGTGCGGGAGGGATACTCTCAGTAGCGTGCCAGGCTCTCCGAGAGGGACAGAGGAATCGAACCTGGTTTGTCACGTGCAAGGCAAATGCCCTACCCACTGTGCTATTGCTCTAGTCAGCTTTTTGCTATTAGTTTACAGTATTATGAAATTTCAGAAATTTAGCACGATATCTCTGCATATGTATAAAAATCACCCATATACTACCAACATTTCAGTGTTACCTAAACTCCCCAAAGAACTTCCTCCCCATTCTATACACCCATCTGCTTTCTCTCTTATTTCCACCATAATTTACATGGGCTCTAGGAGTTAATTTTATTGTGTTTCTTCAGTTTTTTTGCTTAGGAACTCACTCCACATATTGTAAAACCATTTGATAAATGTCTTTTCTTATTTCACATATCCATCTGCAATATCCATCTATTATCTACCAAAAGGCATAATTTATTTTTTTTATAATGGCAGAGTAGTATTTCAATAAATATATATGACAGTTTCCTTATCAAATCATTTTTAGTAGGCACTGTATTTGGTTTTGTGCTTTGGCTATTGCACATAGCATTTACACACTTGGTTTTCAAGTACTTACCATAAACTGGTGTTCATCTACAGATAGCACTGTAGCACCGTCCTCCCATTGTTCATCAATTTGCTTGAGCAGACACCAATAATATCTCACAACAAATTGTGAGACGTGTTGTTACTGTTTTTGGCATATCGAATACATCACGAGTAGCTTGCCAGGCTTTGCCATGCGGGTGAGATACTCTGGGTAGCTTGCAGGGCTCTCTGAGAGGGGTAGAGGAATCGAACCGGGTTTGCCACATGCAAAGCAAATGCCCTACCCACTGTGCTATCACTCCAGCCCTCATCTACACGTGTTTTTTTTTTTATTTATTGAATCACTGTGGGAAACATTACAAAGCTTTCAGGTTTAGGTATCAGTCATGCAAATATCAAACACATTTCCCTTTACCAATACTTATTTTTTACCATGAAGAACCCCAATAAAACCCCACCCCCCACCCCTCCCAGTCCCTGTGAGGCAGATGAATTCTAGTTAACACTCTATCTGCTTTGATTAGATTCATTGTTTCAATAAGATTCACCACTATTATTTAGAGTTTACCCCCCCCCCCCCAAATCAGACATGCTGAAAAAGCATTGTGAAGTGATTTGCTTTCTACAGCTGGGTTCAAGAATTAAATGTTGGTTTTGGATTTCTACTATTTTACCTATTGACCCTGGAAGTATTTCTACTGAAAGTCAGATAGTTAAGAAATTGGTTTCTGTGTTCTGGAGTCATGAGCGTGCTGGAGAGCCGCTCGTGGGGGGCAACTGGTGGCCTTGGTAGGGCGTGAAGGGCGGACAGAAACGTCCCCCTTCCCATGAGGTTTTAGTCGCCCCCACACCCCCGGCTCATACCTGCTGTCCACAAGGCTCCCATGCGGCCGCCATATTTCTTTCCAGAGAGGAGAGGGCGAATGGGGCAACACCCTTTCCCCTCCGGCAGACTTGATGGCCTGGATTAACGCATAGTCCGCTCACTTTTCTGCTCCAAGCTGCCGGGTTCTGCATTAAGTCCTTGTGCTTCTGGGGCCGTGGCTGTGCTGGAGAGCCGCTCGTGGGGGGCAACTGGTGACCTCGGTAGGGCGTGAAGGATGGGCCGGAACGCCCCCCGACCCATGAGGTTTTAGTCGCCCCCACACCCCCAGCTCATACCTGCTGTCCACAAGGCTCCCATGTGGCCTCCATCTTTCTTTTCAGAGGGAGGAGGGCGGAAGGGAGCAACACCCTTTCCCCTCCGGGCAGACATGATGGCCTGGATTAACGCATAGTCCTTTCACTTTTCTGCTCCAAGCTGCTGGGTTGTGCATTAGGTCCTTGTGCTTCTGGGGCTGTGGCTTTGCTGGAGAGCCGCTCGTGGGGGGCAACTGCTGACCTCGGTAGGGCGTGTAGGACGGACCAGAATGCCCCCCTTCCCATGAGGTTTTAGTCGCCCCCACACCCCCGGCTCATACCTGCTGTCCACAAGGCTCCCATGCGGCCGCCATCTTTCTTTCCAGTTACATGTAGTATAATATGAGTGTTAAATTTTTAAATGAAAATAGAGATGAGTATTTTTCCTATTTCCGCTCACATCAAGTTCTGTTCTGCTGAAAATCTTATAAATTGGAATATGATTTTAGAATTATGGTAAGTATTTTTTATTAGTGAAACACCATGAGGTACAGTTATAGACTTACAAATTTTTGTGCTTGGGTTTCAGTTATACAATGATCAAGTACCCATCTCTCCACCAGCACCCATCCTCCACCACCACGGTTCCCAGCATCCCTCCCACCCCCCATCCCCCCATCCAACCCTGCCTCTGTGGGAGGGCATTTATAGGAAGTATTTTTAAAGTATTTTTTTACAACAATAATGTATATACATATATATGTATACATTTATATATATATATACATATATAGTGTATGTGTGCGTGCATGTGTGTACATATATATTAGATATATAATAGAAGCTGTCATCTGAGAACAGCACCAGGTAATTTGAGAGTAGTTACTGGGTTATCATGTATTTGCAAATGTTCTCCACCAGGCAATTCCTTTCCTGTCAATGTATATGAATGACCACTATTGATGTAACTCAGCCTCAGCTCAGGGCACTGAGATCATAGAGGAGAGTAATGGTTCAGCTGGAAACCATTTCTCCTGGTGTTCTACAAAATTCTCTCCTCTTGTCTTTGACTTTCAGGCAAATAACCTATCAACAGCAGCAGGAAAAATACCCATAAGAACCAATTTGGTTTCTTAAATTGTGATAATTTAAGTTTATGGAACCATATTATAGCTCTTAATTTATTTTTCACATTGAAATCATTAAGTCCAAAAGTGGACAGGTAATACCTTAGGTTTTGTTTATTTCTTGGTTTATTCTAAGACATAATCTAGTCAGAAAATGCCTACCAAATTTGAGACACAAATGCTAAGTTTCCCATGTCTGGATTTTCTACCTAAGAACTCTGCCCCTTCACAGTCACCCAACCCCTTTCAATATCATTTGTTTCATTATAATTAATGCTAATATGAATGAAACTATAAATAATAACAACCTGAGATATACCTACAAATTGCATTTGACGAGAAGTCTAAAATTATATAAGGAATATTATGAGACAGGATAGAAATATAGTATAGCTTTGAAAGTGGCAACCAAAATTCCAATCCCAACATGGCATATTGTTCCCAGAGCCCCACAAGCAGTGATCCCTGAGCAGAGCCAAGACTTAGCCCTGAAGAGTCGGGTGTGGCTCAAAAACAAAAATGAAAAGAAAATTAAAATCAAAGAGAAAACATAAAAGACAGTAAAAAGACAGATAGTGATAAAAAAGAAAGAAAAAATGAAGGAAGGAAGGAAGGAAGGAAGAAAGGAAGGAAAGAAGGAAGGAGGGAGGGAGGGAGGGAGGGAGGAAGGAAAGAAGGAAGGAAGGAAGGAAGGAAGGAAGGAAGGAAGGAAGGAAGGAAGGAAGGAAGGGGAGAAAGAAAGAAAGAAAGAAAGAAAGAAAGAAAGAAAGAAAGAAAGAAAGAAAGAAAGAAAGAAAATTATGGTCTTGTACAAACGTGGAATCCATTTTAAGTTCAAAAAGATTCCCATCCTAATTGATATTTCCAAACCCAAATCACCTCAACATCAGAGATAAGATGTCCAGAAACAAGAATGAGAAATATTATGTGCAGATTTGAGGCACTGATTCTTAAATGAAACCTGAAACTGATTTAACCAGGGACAAAAGAATTTGTCTTTCATAACTAAAAGTTCAACTGTATGTGAATTGAGTGCATGGCTAGATTCAGGCACATAACAAAGTTATCAGCAACTGACCTCTGCCCTTCTTTCACTTCTGCTTTTTTCCCTTGCTAGTTTTATTCTAACATTGACTTTGCCCTTCTGGTGGCCTCCTGCTTTGAGTGTTCATCAGAGGTACCAAAGAGCTTCCCTTTTCTAATATTAAATAAAAATCCCAGACCTGTCAGTTAGCAATCTATTGCCTCGCAACTCAGCTTACTTGGCCTGTTTGTGATAGTGGAAAATGTTTCCCTTGCCAACTGGAATGATGCAGAAGAGACTCTAGAGAAATAAAGGATATGTTCTTCTTGTTCTAGTATACTTGAGTCTTTCTTTCTTTTTTTTATATTTGGCAAGCACATAAAATAAATAGCGTTTATCTACCTCAGGTGGGTTCCCAGCAATGATATCTATAGAACCAACCCCAATGTGCAGGTTCCAAACAAGCTTTAGACCGCCTCAGTGAGTTATAGAGGCATAGATTGCTTACTTTCAACTTCATGATAACAGCTTTTATTGAGTTTCTCAGTGCTGCCCAGGCCTCCCCAGTTCTATTCCAATTTAACATCCAAAGACAGCTTTCTGGGAATAACAAGGTATCCTAATAGATAGTTCATCTGTCTGTTGGCATCATCCAATCATCAATCAATTATGGTCTGAACAACCTTTGGAGACTTCCCTACTGTCCAATGATTACAATCCTACAATCATGTCTTCTCCAGACAAGTTTGAATCTTGGTCTTGTGATAATTTTTACCTTCAAAGTGTGTAACTTCCTGAGGTCTTCTCCAGAAGTTCTAGAGAATTTCTCAGCTTTCCCTTATATTATCTTTAATAGGTAATTCTGTATACTTAATATCCCATAGAGTATACTTTTCTTATTCAGACCACCCCATATATCTGTTTTCTGATTACACTGACTTACATACGAAAAATAGTGCTTATTCATTCAGATCAACCAAATCTAATCACAAATATACCGATAAATCTAGCATTTATGAGCTTACTAACGTGGAGTGGGTCTGATGTCCTTTCCTAGAATCGTGGACTCTAGTCAAATATACCTAACCATGTCCACTAAAAATAGTATAATGTGGTTTTTCAAATAACCTATTAGCTTTTAAGTTGAAACATGAATAACTTGTTTTTTATGACTAGGAATTAGAATTAAATGATAGATATTAATTAGAATTCTGAAATAAATATTCTCTGAGCACTTATAACTTTATAGTTGAGATCATAGTTGAGAAGAGTAAAATGTGTTCACAAGGAACACTCTAGAACAGATTAGAGGTGTTTCTTCAGCTTCGAGAAGTCAGGTTCCTAGAAGATTTAAAGTGAAGAAGAATTAAATAGTTGTACCAAAACCATGTACAGTCTTTATTAAACAATGAACAAAGATTTATTAACTAAATATTTTAAGATGAAGGAAAAAAATAATCTCTCATATCAACAATATCATTAAAGACTTTCTTTGGTCAACATTTTTCTCTTCTTTTCATAATGTTGACTTTATCTTGACCTTGGCTAACCTCTTTTGTTCCTTAATTACTGCCAGAAACTCCTAGATCATCCAGTCTCCTTGTTTAAAAAGAAATTAAAAGCATCTCTGATGAGGAGATGCTCTACAAGATATCAACACGTTTTTGTTTAGCAAACCTTATTGACTAGGCCAGCCCTAAACTACTAATTGATTCCAGAAACAAGACAACATTAATATATTAGTCTATATTATATTTTTCTATAAATTATAGAATATAGGAATATGTAATTGTAAAAAAAATAAAATATGTGCTAGAAGGTGCAACAGATGATCCCCAGGAGATTTAATGAAACATCCATTATTGTGCGCATATGGCATCTTATACTCTCACCATACTGATATTTGTCTTAATATATAGAACTACTCCAGAAAATTCTGGGTCTATTTCTTCAATCACAGGAAGTGATGGATCCTTGCTTTTCATTTCCCACCTTTCTCCTCCAACACCCATGATTAAACAATATTACTCTATCACTGTATCACGGTCATTGTGTTGCTCATCGATTTGCTTGAGCAGTCACCAGTAAGATCTCCATTCATCCTAGCCCTGAGATTTTAGCAAGTGTTACATTGGAGGCTCTTTCAGGGTCAGGGGAATGAGACCCATCATTGTTACTGGGTTTTGGCATATCGAATACACTATGGGAAGCTTGCCAGACTCTGCCATGCAGGCAGGGTACTCTCAGTAGCCTGCCGGGTTCCCCAAGAATGAGAACTAGACAATAAGAGGTTGGCCTCACGCTTCCTGGAGCTTGGTCTTATAGTCTCTGGATCATGGCCTTTGATGGGATTACAAGGCACCAGGGCAGTTGGTCAGTGTAACTATCTACTTGCTGGAAGATGGGGAATCTGGGTGGAGGAAGTCCAGTCCAGATCCGAGCAGGCTTGGAGATCTCAGCCCTGGGTTCCACATTCTTGTATTCCTCTGCTGGTTCCTTCATGTGAGAGACTCCTCCAAGTGTGTGGAGAGTGGTCTTAAGCATGGCTGTAGCTGGTTCCGGAGTTCTTCAGCTACTGGGGCTCTGCTCCGGTCGGGGAGGGAAACTCAACCCGCCCCCTCCAAGGGGCCCCAGTGAGGACAGCCAGGTGCAGGGGCAGGAGATTCTGCATTAAACAGTAGAAACAATGAAAATTTGAAAGGATGAATGGCCTTAAATTTTCAGAGAAGAGCAAAAGAGAGCACATTAGGTAAAATGCTTGTATTGTATACAGCCAACCTGGGTTTCATCTCTGATACCACCTGTGTTCCCTGATAACTCTCTAAAGTGAAACATCATAGAGACAAGAATAAGCCTCAAATAGGCCAAAACTCCACCTTCTCAAAAAAAATTGAAAGGGATTTTTACTTTATTCTATTGAATATTAAAACTCTTGAAAGTTCTTTATAGAATAGAAATGTGTTCTAAGATAATTTTTTTAGAAAGAAATGTTGAAAAATAGTGGAACAGTGGAAACAGGAAAACCATTATGAAAGTTATCATAATCATCAAAGCAGTGAGTTTCAAGACTAAGCTATGGCAAAGGCAGCAGAAATAAAAAGCAGGATATTCTGAGAAACTATCCTGGAAGGAAAAAGTCAAATAAATAGATTTAAGTTTCTATAAAAGCTTGATAAGAGGGTTAAATGGTCAAGAGAAAATCAGAAAGCAATGTATATATTTTCAGAAGAAGACAAAATGCTGCTATAAACTCTGGGACCAAAGGATACTTGATAAATACTTGAGGAGGAAAAACTATAAAGAGCTCAATTTGTTTTCCAGTTTCCCTCAAATTAGAGAGGTAAATTATTTAATAATTATTAACTCTATTTATGTTATACCAAGAACAGATGGTTTCCATGCAAATAGGCTTAGTGGGTTTCTTATGTTGATATCTATGTGGCTTGGCTTGGGTCATGGCTCAGCTGTAGAGCACTTGCCTTGGTATCTATGTGGTTAACTGAATTTCCTGAGACAGCTGGTTCTAAAAGTAAGAGAATTATACACTGCTGAACAACTGTTAGATGATATCTGAGGCAGCCTGTGAGTAACGCTAAAGACTTGAGTAGGAGGGAGAAGGGGTTTCTTTTTCTAATGCTGTGCTTTTCATTTCTAGGCAGAGCAAAGTTCAAATCCCTTACCTTACATCTTCAGAAAGAACTTTTGCTATGAGTTTCCTGCAAATGGGTAATAAAAAGATGAGATTAAAAGAGATTTTCTAGTGATTGGCATTTCATTTCTTGAACCCAGTGATCTCAAGAATAGATTATGAGAGTTCAAGTAGGGTTATGTTTTAGAGTATAAACTTTGGCTCAAGAAAGTTCTGAGTTTGAGTTGTGTTTCTATCAATGATCAGTCATATGACCTTGATTAAAAATTTTAACCTATTTAAATCTTCTCTCTAAAACAGGTGCAATACATTTACCTTGCTACAAATCTGTTGTGGTAAGTCATAATATATGAAAATAATTTAGTCTAGTTCACAGCCAAGAATTAACTTAATAAATGGTTGCTTGTATGGCTATTAATATTACAATTGTGAGTTGCATTTTCTAACTTGATTATATTTGGTTCCTTTGGTATACATACTCATACATTATTTTACTGGTTATCTTCTTGTCTTTCACTCAGTATCTCTTGGGAAGTTGTGTTCAATATAGCACATAAGGAACATAGGATTGGAAAACCCACAGGTTTTGGAAAAGATATATTTCCCAGTAATTTTAGCTCATCTTAAAATTACTATAATTCTTTTTCAGAGCTGCAGTTAATAATAAATGAGATAACTACGGCAAAAATTAGCTCTGCGGGGTTAAATATTGTGTCTATTTTATTCATTGGTATATTCCAAGCACTTTATCTCATGCCTGACATAAATTGTTTTCTAATAAATATTTGTTTTGTATGTTGTTGGTTTTGGTTTTTGGGACACCCCCAGTTGTGCTTAGGTTTTATGCCTGATTGCATGCTCAGGGATCATTCCTGGCAGTGCTCAAGGGGACTATACGTTGTACCAGGAGTGGAAATGGGTTAGCTGCATTCAAGGTAAAGCAATTATCTGCTGTAAATTCCCTCTGCCTTCACCAATACTTGTAAAATGATATTGAAATAATTTACACTCTGCTTGGATCATGGTAGATTTTTATTGAATCTATTTTATTTTTTTCACACTTCTTGAAGCTTATTGACTTTGAAATCTATGGCAAGGTGATGTAGTTGATAGAGATATTGCACTTTAATTGTAACATAACAAAGTTCTGATGGTCCCTGAACCAATTCTACTTCTCATTTGATCCTTGATCTGTACAGAATTATAAAAAAATTAAAATTTAAATTCTTAGGGTCAGGTGAATGAGACCAGTTGTAGTTACTGGTTTTGGTATATCAAATACACAACGGATAGCTTGCCAGGCTCTTTTGTGCGAGCAGAATACTCTTGGTAGCTTGCCAGTCTTTCCGAGAGGGATAGAGGCTTTTGGGGCGACCTCTAATCACCCTTGTAGGTGTTACCATATTTGAACCCTATCAAATATGGTACGACAATTCTGGAAGATGGGTGTTTAGTGTCTTATGATGTGTCAGGTCCGGAAAGCATCCTGGAGTGTGGCGGCGACTGGGTAGCGGAGGTAGTGTCAGTAAAGAAGCAAACAGCACCCGGCCCAGACAAGGTCAGACCTGAACACCTGAAGAACCTGCCGTCAGTACTCATCAATACACTGGCTCGGCTCTTCACTCACTACCTGTCTGAATGCAAGGTTCCATCCCAATGGAAAACCAGCAGGACCGTACTACTGTTCAAGAAGGGAGACATCCATGGCATTGGCAACTATCGCCTGATCTGCCTATTGTCTGTCATCTACAAGTTGTTCACTCGAGTCATCCTAAAGAGGATTGACAGAACACTAGATGAAGGACAACCATGCGAGCAAGCTGGGTTCTGCAAAGGATTCAGCACCATCGACCATATCCACATGATAACCAAGCTCATTGAGGTTTCTCGGGAGTTCAAGATGCCGCTCTGTTTAACGTTCATTGATATAAAGAAGGCCTTTGATTCTGTTGAGACGGAAGCGGTCATTGAAGCCCTAGCAAATCAGGGCATTCAAGCCCAATACATCAAGATCCTCCATGAGCTGTATTGCGGATTCACTACCAGGATCTCACCATTCTACAAAGAAGTGATCGTTGATGTCAGGAGAGGGGTTCGGCAGGGTGATACCATTTCACCGAAACTCTTCAGTGCCACCCTCGAGAATATCATGCGACGACTGGAATGGGAAGGAATGGGAGTGAAGATAGATGGTCGGCAACTACACCACCTCCGCTTTGCTGATGACATTGTTTTAATAACACCAAACACCAGCCAAGGGGCACAAATGCTGGCCAACTTTGACCGTGAGTGTGGAAGGGTAGGACTATAGCTGAATCTTACGAAGACAATGTTTATGAGAAACAGCTTCGTTCCTGATGCCCCATTAGCTCTCAACGGAATGACCATCTCCGAATGCAACAGCTATGTGTACCTAGGTCGAGAAGTCAACATGACAAATGACCTGGCACCCGAGCTGCGCAGGAGGAAGAGAGCGGCTTGGAACGCCTTCAAGAACATTGAAGAAATAGCTAAGAGGACGAAGAACCTCCGGCTCTGGGCACATCTCTTTGATTCCACTGTTCTTCCTGCATTAACATATGCCTCAGAGACCTGGGCCCTACGTAAACAGGATGAGAATGCTATTCGGGTCTCCCAAAGAGGAATAGAAAGAGATTTATTAGAGATCTAAGATTTCAATAGAAAATGAATAGTTAAAGAGATTACATATATATGAACATATTTCACATTTTTAATGGAAAAGTATGTAATCTCCAGAAAAAGAAAAGAAATCATGCTCTTTGCTGCAACTTGGATGGACTTGGAGAGTATCGTGCTGAGTGAAATAAAGCAGAAGAAAAACAAATACCAGATGATTTTACTCATTTGTGTTTCAGGGAAACAAAACAAAGGTATAGACAGTATCACTTGATAGTAAACCCTGAGTACAGTCTGAGGACACCAGACTACTAGGAGAGGAGTAGGAGGGAGAATAATGAAGTAGATGAATGAGGGGTGTGTGTGTGTGTGTGTGTGTGTGTGTGTGTGTGTGTGTCTTACTCACTTTTGTGGTGCTGAAGGGAGGTAACTGTGTACACCAAGACCATAAATGTCAACACTAGTAAATATATAACCTAAACTATAGACAAAATACCAGAAATATGTTTTCTTATAGTTCAAGAGTATAGAATGCTCTTTAAGTGCCAGATAAGAATCTACCTTGTTCTTCCTAACTTCTGATGACGCCAGCATTTCTTGATGCCATTTGGCTTGTAGCTGCCTCACCCTAATTTCTTTCTTTGCACCTGGGCCTTCCTCTCTTTGACTGTTTCTTCTCCCTATCTCTTATAAGTATTACCATTGTTGAATGAAAGGTCTATCCTGCCTATAGAGATTGATCTTATCTTGAGAGCATAAGAATCTTAATTTAATTATAAGTGCATGTATATCCTTACCCAAAATAAGATTATACAGCCAAATTTCAAAACTAATAAGATCTTTTGTGGGGGCCATTATTCAATTCACTACCAATCATTTTACAAGAAAAATAGGACTAAATCTGAACTGTCCTGGAAAAAAAACAAGAAATATGATCAATCTAAAGAGAAAGAACAAGAAAGATGAGCTTTGTCTTGGGAAGCACAGCAGGACAATGAGAGAAGGAACCCAGCTTTAAGCTTGTAGTTTAGTTGACTGGAGAGTTCTGGGTGGGATTTCCTTATTCAATAAAGTAAATGAAGACAAGAATTTGCTTAACAATAGAAGCATTTGGGGGGCTAATTTTCAATTATCTTCAAATCTCTGACAACAGCATAAAATGAAATTAAATCTCAAAAGTACATTATAAAGACAGATAAATGAGCCTTTTATAAATAAGAGTCGAAGTGAAAAAGGGTTTCACATTCAAAAAGCATTACTAGTCTTATAGATAAGAGAGAAGGAAAGATGATTCCTTGGCTATGGTTATCACAGCTCTCCTGGTTTTTCTCACTGCTTCTGAATTCTGGTTTTCTGATTCAGTCAGTCGGTCAGTAACTCTCCAGCTCTTTCTTTTTAAAAACCAGACTTCTGTGTGATTCACTGCTTTATTAATAAGTTATGGATTTTGAAAAAGAGAGGAAAGGGTTAAAATGTCAAAAACTTAAGAAAATCATCTCAAAATAAAAAGGGAAACAACGTAGGAAGCTGTAATTTAACCAGAAATGTCTACTTTATTTGAAAAATATGAGGGATGAGGAAATAACTGATGTTATTGGTTTAGAAAAGAGTGACACAGTGTATAGCTAGGTGTTTTATATTTATTTTTACTTTTTGGTTAACTTTTACTTAATAAATTAACTTTTATTTAAGAAAAACAGAAAAATACGTATAGCATCAATACGAAATTAGTTGGTGAATGACCTTCGGGATTCAGCCCCTCCAGCAACAGCCTCAGATATAGCCTTCTCCGTGGATAACACATTCTTTGATCAGTGTGGAAGTAAAATGACCTGACCATCTTGGCTGAAAAGTCAGGATATTTCTGTGCCTTCTCTCCCTCTATAGAGCTTGGTCAATGGCTTCCTCATGATTCTATTTCTCCTTCTACCTACTCCTGTTTTCTTTTCCTCCCTTTCAAAAGTATTAGTCTCTTGGAAACTCAGAAATAAATAGCCTACACCCATACTAAACTTTTTCAGAATTGACTTTTTGGAAAAGCCAATTTATGACACAGTCATTTTGCACAAAATAAAGGAATACCTCCATTTCCTCCCTTCTATACAGTATATCATGAACTCTTTTAACACCATCCATACAATGTGAGGCTCAGTTTTGAATTATTGTGATTTCAGAGGTCTCTAATTATTTCGGTTTCAGAGACAACCAATCCAATGAAAGAGCACTATATGCTAACTGCTAAAAGCACTTCATCTGTACCTTAACATCTAGGCCAAATGCTCTGACTGAGACCGAAGAGAATAAAACATTGAGAGGGGGACTTGAACTCGAGTTTCTAAACTATAACTTAAAATAGGAATAAGATTTACATTGAGGTCATAGACATCATTCTCAATATTTAATAATAAAAAGATGATTTTATTCAAAACAGAGACATTTTCAAACTGTTCTTACTTTAGGGGATGGATCATTAGTGGAGCAGGTAGGATATTTGCCTTCGACACAGCACAGCTGGGTATGATCCCCAGTCCTGCAAGTGGTTCCTGAGCAACGCTAGGAATGAACCATGAGAAAAAAGTCAGGAGTAAGCCCTGAGCACCAGCAGGGGTGGCCCATAAAACAAAATAAAACAAAACAAAAAATAGCATTCCCACTATTGCTTGTGGTTTTGTGCTGCCACGTGGTCTAAGGTGTCTTGAGCTGTGTCTAACAATGAGGCTGGTTTGAAAAAGGAAGTAGAATAGGGAACAATATGTCAACTCTAGGTATAGCCTGACTTCAGAGTCAAGTCTTGGTTAAAAAAAATAGCCAGGAGATGTAGCCTAATGAAAAACAGAAGAATCGTTTTAATGAATAAACTACCTTGTGTGCCAAATGGAGTAAGAGAGCATTTTTAATAAGTAGTAGGAAGAATGGTCCAGACAGGCTCAATTTCTGCATTGAAAATGTCTGTTAGGGACTAGGAGAGACATTGGGGTGAAGGGTTGGCATACCTTGCATGCATCCTACCCAGATTTGTCCCAGGAATTATATATTCAGGCATAACACCCATGAACATTACAGGGTGCAGTCCTGGAGGCCCTCCTAGCACCCTCAAATATTCCCCTGCAACAACACTACAGATCACACAGATCACAGATCATCCTGTTCTTCATCGATTGCCTCGAGCAGGCCCCAGTAACGTCTCCTTCATCCTAGCCCTGAGATTATATTCAAGGCTCTTTAGGAGAATGAGACCCATCATTGTTACTGGTATTTGGCATATTGGGTACGCCACGGGGAGTTTGCCAGACTCTGCCATGTGGGCAGGCTACATTCGGTAGCCTGCCAGTTTGTCAAAGTAGGAATGAGATGTTATAATAAGATGTTGCGCGGCCGCAAATGTGGCCGCGCAGTTCCAGGAACTAGTTTTTATAGTCTCTGAGTCTTGGCCGCTGATGGGATTACACGGTGCCAGGGGGCCAGTTGGTGGGTGTGACCCCCGCCTACTGGAATTTGGAGGATCTGGGTGGAGGATGCTCGACTCCAATCTGAGTAGGCTTGGAGATCTCGCCCCCAGAACCCACGTGGCCTTGTCCCTCTGCTGGTACCTTCAGGTGTGCGGAGAGTGGTCTCAGCATGGTGGTGGCTGGTCCTGGAGGTCTTCGGCTGCCAGAGCCCTGGTCAGGGCGGGGAGGAAAGCTCAACCCGCTCCCCTCCAAGGGGCCCTGGCAAGGAATAGCCAGGAGTGGGGGCAGGAGACACTACAGGGTCTAAACAAAGTCACCATTCTCAGTCCCTTGCATTGAACAGCAGGTCCTGCTGCCAAGAATCACAGTTAGACACCTGAGCCTCCTGAGTATGGTTTGGGAGATCACCCACCCCCAAAAGATGTCTACTAAAAGATATTTTGTTGAGATCTCTGTGTCTCTCTCTCAATCTCTGTCTTTCCTTTTCCTTCCCTCCCTTTCCTTTCCTTGTATATTCATTTCCCCACCATTCTCTGTCAGTGAAAAACTGCTGACTTTTATGAATGATGAAAATGTAAATATCTAAGCATTTATAGCTTGACTCAGTTCCACTTGGAAAAAGAACATAGTTATATTCCAAACATAGAAGCTTTCTAATTTGTCTGCAGCTGAGGGGCTCATTGACAACCAGACCATGATCCTTGAGAAACGGTATCTTCAGTAGATCCAAATGAACTCTTTAGTGAATTCTCTCAAAACCAAGGGTTTTAGAAATCTAAATTATGATTATCAATGGAGAAAGATCACCAAATTCAGATATTTTGTCTTGCCATGTTCGTGTGTGTGTGAGTGAGTGTGTGTGTGTGTGTGTATCTGTGTCTGTGTCTGTGTTTTGGGGGGGTATCCGGGAGCATACCCAGCAATGCTCAGGGATTATTCCTGGATTTGCACTCAGGAATTACTCCTGTGGTACTCCAGGTACCAAATGGGATGCCAGGGATTAAAAGCAGGTCAGCTGTGTGCAAAGCAAATGCCCTACCCACTGTACTCTCACTCAAGCCTTACCATGATCACTTTTGTATGTATTCTTCAAGTAAACTGAATTTAGAAGGATAAAGAAGAGAGTTATTAACTGGAAAAGAACATTGGTAATATTAACAGGGAGGACCTTATAATACAAAGAAAGTACTGGAACATTTTTTTCTAGAGGGATTATAGTACTTTTCTAGACCAAAAAGGATATTGTTATAGAGTAGGTCTTTGCCTTCAAGACCTTGACTCTAGGGAGAAAAATTTATACTTCAAGATTTCATTTCTGCCTCAGGCATAAATGATGAGCATGTGTGCAATTCATTACTCATTTTGCACTCATGGATTCAGTGACTTGAGGCTCTGCAAAATTTCCTGCCAGAAGAGTCTATGATGAGTTTAATACTTTAGTTCTAAAATGTTATAATACAGCTTTTATCTTTCCAAGAACACTTGAAAATATTTTTATAATTTTCTGCATGAAGTTTTGTTGCTTCCAAATTAAAGACATGTGCCTAGAAACTATTAGAAATTAATTTATAAATATTATTTCTACTTGATATAAATACATTACTTGTTTGTTTTCCTGATGTATGGCTTTAGTAAAAATAAAATAATCAGGAGAGTTTTTAAATTATTATTCAAGATTTTATCCCTTTAACTCTTCTCTAACCCAATTTTCATTTGTCGCCATAAAGAAACTGTACCATTCTAGCTCCTTCTCCTAGAGTTGTAAATCCATCACTGTTGGGCAAAGATATTACACTCCTGAAACTATTTTAGGACTTTGTACATATTGGTCCCTCAATTTGGGGTAATGGGGTTCTCTTTGCTGCCAGTAGTCCCAGTGCAGATTCAACAATAATGCTCTAATTAAATCTTATTTTCTTAATATTATATGTCATTTTCCACTTTAATAATCTATTCATTTTTTAATAGTAGTAAAATTGATGAGAGAAGAGGCACTGCTATACGTTTATTTTTTTTAAGTTGTTCAAGTTTCAAGTTTCAATTTTTTTTTTTAATTTTTATTAGTGAGACACCATGAGGTACAGTTGTAAACTTATAATTTTTTGTGCTTGGGTTTCAATTATACAGTGATCAAATACCCATTCCTCCATCAGTGCCCATTTCCCACCACCACGGATCCCAGTATCCCCCCCCATTACCGCCCCAACCCACCCTCCCTTTGTGGCAGAGCATTCCCTTTTGTTCTCGCTCTCCTATTGGGTGTTGTGTTCTGCAAAAAGTAAGATCAAAGTGGATTAAAGAACTCAACATCAGACTGGAAGCCATAAGGTACATCGAGGAAAAAGTTGGCAAAACATTCCATGACATTGAAGCTAATGGTATCTTCAAAGATGTCACGCCGCTGACCAAGCAAGTGAAAACAGAGATAGACAAATGGGACTGTCTTAAACTAAGAAGCTTCTGCATCTCAAAAGAAACAGTGACCAAAATACAAAGACAGTCTACAGAATAGGAAAGGATATTCGCCCAATACACATCAGACAAGGGGTTGATATCAAGGATATATGAAGTACTGGTTGAACTCCACAAGAAGAAAACATCCAACCCCATGAAAAAATGGGGCAATGAAATGAATAGAAACTTTCTCAAAGAAGAAATCCGAATGGCTCAAAGGCACATGAGAAAATGCTCTACATCATTAATCATCAGGGAGAAGCAGATCAAAACCACAATGAGATATCATTTCACACCACAGAGACTGGCCCACATCCACAAGAACAAAAGCAACTGGTGTTGGTGCGGATGTGGTGAGAAAGGGGCCCTCCTTCACTGCTGGTGGGAATGCCGACTGGTTCAGTCCTTTTGGAAAACAGTATGGGCGATTCTCAAAAAATTAAAAATTGAGTTCCCATTTGACCCAGTAGACCAGAAGAATGTATGGTGAGTGAGTGGTAAATGGACATACCTAGTCCTGAGTTTCTTCTAATGGAAAGTTAGGTTTCAATAGTATGAAAGGAAAGAAAATCCAGCCATTTTCATGCTATGAAGTCCTGGAGGAAGGAATTAGATGAAGGCAAAAATAATAATATATCATCAAGATTATGAAACAAAAATTACAAATAGCAAAGGAAAGAAAATGTTATATGTTCTTGAGCCACAGACATGACTCAGTGGTAGGGCACGCGCCTTGCATGTGGAAAGTCCTATGTCAAATTGAACTCAGAGAACTGAAAAATTTAAAAATAAACAAAAACTAAGAAATTCATCTGTAGACATTTGAGACTGAATCTATGTAGGGGACAACAACACTTTCAAGAAAAAAATCACAAGGTTGGTAATGCTTATTTCAGAAACCTATTATTAATCCTGAAGTTTCAGGCAAGTGTACAGTATTGTTTGACAAGAAGCTCAGGAAGATATTAGGAGGGAGGAACATTTTCTTTAGAATAGGAATGGAAATAGGTTGTTCTCATAGTGGAAATTGCTCTGCATGTTTGAAAAGCGGAGCATGGAAAGGATCCCGCTTTTCCAAAGCTTCCTCACAAGGAATCTTTTACATTAAGTTCTATTACTGTCACTTTAATAAGTTGTGATGACTATACCAATAGTAGTGATGACAATAATAAATATCTACAACATCAACTATTTCATTCCTATGTAAATATACTTTGAAAAGAATCTGTAACTATCTTAAAGAGTAGTGCAACATGTTGGATGCCTAGGTTTGATATTCAGCAACTCATGATCACCCAAGTACCACCAGGAAAAACTGAAGTAACAAGCCTAGAATTGCTTCTGAGCATCTTTAGCGGTGTGTGTGTGTGTGTGTGTGTGCTATATTTTTAAAAAATTAAGTTTTGTCTTAACCATTCTTTCCATAAAAATTTCCCCAAGCTGCTCATTATCCCTGAGTCCTGTCTATAGTAAATACTGTTTCTTTATTCAGTGCAGTTTTAAATGTGCAAAGGGATCTCTCCTGAGGTTTACCAAATTAGAAGGTAAAAGGTAAAGGTAAAGGTAAAGGCCCTCCCGTTGATCGTCGATTTGCTCGAGCGGGCCCAGTAACGTCTCCTTTGGAGACTTTGTTGTTACTGTATCTGGCAAATTAGAAAGTGTGAAAAATAGCAATAGTGTGTAAAGATCACAAGGACAACTTGTTGTCAAGGTACAGAGAAAAATTGTGAAGCTATCTGAGACGGTGCAATGTGCAGTGATCTTAAAACTGAGATGAGAACATCATCTGTAATAAGCTAAAAGGCAAGTCTAGTGTTCAGCAAGGTGGATCAAGTGGTAGAGCATCTTTATAGAAGATATGAGGCTCTGAGTCTGCTCCATAAAACTGCACGAGTGCCTTCCCTGTGATGCACTACCACATGTGGCCATGCCCAAGAACCACTTTGAGGTCCTTGGCTCTGAAGCATTGATGGGTGTGGACCATATTTAAGAAGGTAGCACTGTCTCCTGTTATTCATAGATTTGCTCAAGCGGGCACCAGTAATGTCTCACAACAAATTGTGAGACTTGTTGTTACTGTATTTGGCATATCGAATATGTCACGGGTAGCTTGCCAGGCTTTGCTGTGCAGGCAAGATACTCTCGGTAGCTTGCCGGGCTCTCTGAGAGAGAGGCTGAGGAATCGAACCCAGGTTGACCACATGCAAGGCAAACGCACTACCCACTGTACTATCGCTCTATCCCTGCAACGGAGTACCTAATGTAATGTCACACACAAAGATATGGCATAATCAAAAACATTGGGAAATCTACTTTTTTTACACGCCTTCCTAATGACATGATAAATATTCAAGTGACTTTTTAGGCATATATCAAGTATATTCACATCTTAGAAGTGATAATTTCAACACTAGTAAGATCCTTGGTTTTTTTGCTTTAGTGCTTAATCTACTTGAGATTTCTAGCTGAAGTTTTACTAGAAAAGTACCACAATTAGTGAAAGTAGCTCAATTAGTCAACATTCTAAAAGTTCATAATGTAACTAGGAAATAATGTGGTACAAGGACTTCCATAAACAAGCTTCACAATGGTAAAAGGTTTAATAATGGCAGGCTATCATGCTTTTTTCATATCTTTTTATAGGTCCTCTTAAAACACAATGAACTCTCATACATGATGCTTTTTTTATTTAAAACTACCAATTACACTGTGATAGAATTATTATCAATGCCATCTGACAGGTTAATGATACACACACACACACACACACACACACACAAAGATTGGCACCCATGTTATCTAACATGTGGCAGATACTATATTGAAACTCATAAGATAAAATTTGCATGCCAATTAAAAGAAATCAAATGTTTATTTATCAATTACACCAAGATAGAAAGGTTCATGACCTCAACACACAGCTGCTATGCAGAGAGTTAGTACAGTGGATAGGATGTTTATCTTTCAGGTGCCCAGCTCAGGTTCAATCCTTCACCATAGGACCCAGGGAATGTCCCTTGAATACAGAGTAAATAGTAAGCCCTGAACATCACAAGGTGTGACCAAAAAAAAATGAAGTGACAATAATAATAATAATAACAAAGTCAGGCATATAAGAGGTAAAAGTGGAGTTGGATCCCAGGAAAAGCAAAATGTAGGGACTTGAGTGTTGCCAGTACTTCCTCTGGCTCATTTCCTACTATGATGGCCTTATTTCCTATCATTGAATTTCTCCCTTCTCTGAATGATAAATGTGAGTTCTCTCTGTGTCTCCTATGGCCCTGTCTCACCACTAAAAATGAGAAACTTACCCCTTTAGACTGAGTTTTAAAAATCCAGGTGAGGAGGAACATAGAGGTAGTACAAGGGTTAAGATACATGCAAGAGTGCAGAAGATGCAAGTTCCACCCCCAGTACCTCATGGTCTCAAAGGCATTGCCAGTTGTGTCCCTCAAGCACCTAGAGTGCTAGGTTATGATACAGATATTGTTAAGTAGTTAGAAAGTTAATGAAAAGGTAAAATCACATTTATATGAAAAAGACATGGAGAAGTCAAACAGCTCCCTAGAGTTTAAACCAAAGGCCAAATTTATGGTGAGGAAAAAAAATTCCACCTGGTTTTATGGCCCCCTGCAAGGTCTAACATTTTGTCAAAGCCTAGAGGAACAAACGCAGCTCAGCCTTATGTGATTCCTGAGTGAATGAACTCTTGCCCACTAAGCAAACATTATATGATACTTTAGCATATCAAAATCACACCCACCGGTGCCATGATAGTTCATGGTTACCATGGTAATCCATGAAAGTGGTCAAATACAGGCAGAACTTCAGTACCAGGTGTTTGGGAGAGAAAGTGGGAGAAATAAGTGATCATAACAAGTAAAAACCAAGAGTTTGGTGTTGGGCATTGGGACCTGTGCTTGCAGGAATCTTTTCTTTTTTTCTTTATAAACATCATATTATTCAAGTTGGCACTTTCTAAAATCTCAGGGCTAGGACGAAGGAGACATTACTGGTGCCTGCTTGAGGAAATCAATGAAAAACAGAATGACAGTGATACAGTGATAGTGACTTTTTAAAATATTGTGTACTCTATATTAATTTTTTTTTGAGGAGACTCAAGAATCAGGGCCCTTAGGCCTGTGTATTCTGGTAGCCCCAGGTCGTTCTCCCATCAGTACTAAGACATCTATATCCTCTTCTCTTTTAAAAACCTTTTTTGTGGATGGGGATATGACTAGAGCACACAGCTTTTTTCTTTAAGACCCTGTGTTTGATCCCCAGAACAGAATAAACAAAATCCCTTTTAAAGAAGAGGAAAATGAAATACAAAGATGTTAAAGTATCCAGAATCACAGAGCTAGTAAGTAGTGAAGCAGGATTCAAACCTAAACTGACTGTCTAATGACCCCACAGGTGACTAACACCCCTGAAAGTGTCTCACAGAATGGGCAGTAAGAAATAACAAGACAGAACAGCAGGGCAAAGATCAGGCTTTTCACGTTGTCCTGAAGTTGTTCCTGTCACATCAGTTTCAGGGGTTCTGAGGCTGGCCAATTATGGGATCTTGCACAACTGTTTGACCTCCCTAGCCAAGTGCAAACTTTCCTAAAGTCTATTACACCTTGCATTCAACTGCTTCCAAACAGAGGCGAATGCCTTGAATTACTCTTCTTTCCCGAGTACAGCATCCCTAGGTGAATCGGGGGACGTCCTGTCTGGTTGGCTTTGCCTACAACAAGTGCCTCTCCCTGTGACAAGAGAGATTCTATTCTCTTGACATGTGTGTGGACAGTTACTCAGCCCCATGGAATAAAACCATGAAGGGTCAAAATCTAGCAGATGTGAGGAGGCAGAGAAACTCTCCTCAAGGCACTTGCGCTAAGAGACCACAAATAAACAATTGCTGATGTGTGTGTGACAGAGAGAGAAAGAGAGAGAGAGAGAGAGAGAGAGGGGGGGGGAGAAAGAAAGAGTGTGTGTTTCTCAAATAATGAGATGACTCTTCATTTTTCACAACTCATGCATCCACTTCACTTCTACCCACTGAAGATCCGAACAAACACACTCTTCTAGGTCGTTGCGTCCCTGTCTTCCCATCTAAGTGCCTTTCTTATGACAAGTTTTGACACAAAATGCCTGTGCTCTCAGGAGAAGCCTCGCCATTTTCTAGCGCCTCTCATGAGTGAGCTGAGGGGAAGAGCTGGCTGTGGAAGACAATTTTGATGAATTGGCTGCTGCTGAATAATACATGTGCTCTGTTTGTGAAGCTAATTAACTGAATTCACTTAATTGAAAGATGGTGTGAGGAATTCCTTTCCTTTCACATAGGGCAGACAGAATTGAATAGGAAATCCTCCATTCTCAGCATGCCCACGTTATATGTGTCACCTGGAAATCACATAAAACGCACTGGAGGTACTGAATATATTTTTTCCAATTGCTTTTTAGCTGCGTGATTACAAGGGTCTAAAAACCTTGATTTGACTTTTTAATAACTTGTGGAAAAAACCCATTGCCAGCACAAGCCACGCAATTTCCACTATGCCTGTGGGACAAAATGGATTGTGTAGGAACAGGAGAGAGGAAAGTTCAGTATTTCTCTCGCTCTTCTCCAGTGTTCTAGTCTGTCACTCATTTTCCTTTCCTATTTTTAAAAGCTAGCCAGTGAGCATCCAATTCTGAGGGTAGGGATTGTTTTTTGATTTCAAAGTCTCACAAGGCCACATTTCAAATAAGACTAGGGACTTATTTCAGTTAAACTCGAATGTAAGGGAATGCAGGAGATTTCTGTGTTCCTCATTATATGTGCATTATTCATCATTTTCTGTGATTTCAATGAATTTTAAGGACAAGGCAATGTGTTGATTCCTAGCTCACCATTACTCAAGTGCCATGCTGGGGCTTGAACTTAGTTTCTTTTTTGATCTGTCTGTAGGCTTTTCTTTTTTGCTGCTGCTTTTGTTTGTTTGTTTCCAATTTGATCTGAAGGGATTTTTATTTTTCCTATACAATCAATCTATCCATGTCTCTATTCCTTTAAATGTAACTTTCACCCTCATCTTATGCTTAGTCCACTGAGAGATAACTTTAAGAGACAGCACATACACTCAATGCTTTGCTTTCCCAAATATTGACAGCTCTTAAGTTAGTATGTTTCATCCCAGTTCCTTTCACTCAGGACCAGCCCCCTTATCTACCTGAGGAGGGCATTTCCTCTGAGCTCAAAGTGGGACTCTGAGGTCAACCTAGCCCAGCTTAACACACAAAGAATTTCAGTGTCTGCCAGCTGTGGGATTCTCTTGCTTTTGTACCCAGGGCAATGAGCAATCAGCCAGTTATGTTGTGATGTCTCTGGATCTGGTCTGAGAACAAAGGAAGCACCCCAGAAGATGATGCTCTTTGCATGTTACAAACCCAAACTTCCTCCCAAACACATTTATCACATCCTTTAATTCTGAGAAGACGATACTGACCAAGACACTTTTAGTATCCCCTGAGCAGAATAGAAGAACATATCAAGCATAGGGACTCTATATAACATCACTTAGATCACAGTTAATTTTATGGGGGAAGGATTAGATCACATCTAGTCATATCATCTAAAGAAAAGAAGGAAGCCAAGTCAAACTTCAAGAAAGCTTTTTCAGGTCACTATCTAATAGGATCAAAGAGCTGGGAAGATGGAGAAAAACTGGGAGAAGAGGAAAGAAAGAAGGAACTATCCCAACTATCTACTTCAATGATAGTTTAAGACCGCTACACTTTTCTAATAATTATGACTTCCTACCCATTCTCAGTTTTCTTGTAGAGGTGGTTTGAGGACCTTTGTGAAATTGTGGAGGATTTTCTTAGTTAGTGTCATATTCAATATGCCAAACACAGTACAGCAAGTCTCAAAATGGAGACGCTACTGGGCCTGCTCGAGCAAATTGATGAACACAACGGGAGAACAGTGACAGTGTCCATAATAGGAGGTTCATCATCATTTAGTGGGAATAGGTCTAGGCCTATTCTGAAGCAAGGAGATGCCAGGAAGTAAGAAAGCAAAGAAAGTCTCTCAGTGCTGACAAGAAAGAAAGAATTAAAAAAATGAAGCAAAAATGTTCAAAATAACACTTTGTAGAAATGGTTTGTGATATCATGGAGGAAAGATGAGGAAAAAATGAAATTATTTGCCCCAAGAATAAAGCAAACTGAAAATAAACTTGGTATAAAACACAGATCCCTCAACTTTCCATCTGGAGTGCTTTACTTACTTATTTTTGAAATGTTGGAAAGTTATAAATTTTATTTTATGGTGGTATAACAGCAATATTTTATCTGCATTTTTTCTGTCATTTTGGTAGTGTTGAAATAACTGTGGCTTCAGGGAGAAAGAGATTAGATTGCAGTTTAGGAAAAATTATTTGCCATTCCTGAGTCATAGCTCCTCATCTGTAAAATGGGATTTTTGCTAGGATTAAATAAGATCATTTATATGATTTATAATATAACCTAGTCATTTACAAAAGGGTTTTCTCAAAAGGCATCATTCAGCAGCATGTATGAGTGCCTACAGATCCCAGGCCTTGGGCCAAGTGCTACAGATAAAATAATGAGCAAAAACAACTTGGACTTACTTTTTAACCTAATGAAGGAAATGAATAAATAAACAAGATCTTCTGACTCGATTAGCATTGGACAAACACTTACAGCAATATTGGTTTAAGAGGGGGACTAGTTGTTAATATTTGTGGGTTTACTCTTTCTTTCTTCCTGGAAGAATGTTAGAATTAGTTGGAATAAGTGATTCAATCTTCTGTGTTCACACGCTTCATTTTTTTCTGCTAGTGGATTAACTTAGCTTTAAACTTCACCAGGCAGACATTAAAGCGTATTGAATGGATAATATGCATTTCATAAATTCCCTTACACAAAGGACTGCCGTGAGTCATGTTTTCAAAAATGCCTGAAGATGGATTTATACCACATGCCAGTCATAATGGTTTATTTGGAGTGGTTACACAGTCTGTTGGGTAAATAATGCAAGTTGTATAAATCACCTTACCGCTGTGTTTACACAATAGAGCATAACTACTCCAGAGGAGCTCAAACAATCTGATACAAGGGCATTTTATAAATGATGTAAATACTGAACAAATTTAAGTTCATGGAATGAAGCCGCCTCAAAGGAGTGTTGGTTTGTAAGGGAAGCCTGAAGGAAATATGAATAAAATATTTATACTTTGGTTAAAGTTTATGTGAGTTAAGTCTCTTAGCTTACAAATACCTAGGGTTAATTTAAACTCCCTTAATAAAAGATAAATAGAAAGGAAGAAGGACAGATAATCTCTTAAAAGTATTATCAGAGTGCACCACAGAAACCTGAAAGTCAGAATGCAGGGGATTTTTTGCTTGTTTGTTTTTAAGAAACTGAAATTCAAAGAGGGAAGTCAAAATCTTTCTCATTTCTACCTATTACTCTCTCACAACTTCTCCCTGTTCTTTGCAAATTAAATCTTATTGCTTGTTCATATGGCCACATAACTTCTGCCTTGCCCTCTCACTACTACAGCATGTAAAAACAAATTTCCTGTCTCCAGTGACCTAGGAGAAAGATTATCTTTCATTCACTTTGAGTTAGATCTCCCACCCAACTTCAGTAAGATATGGCACAGAGCTGGAGATAAATGAACCATAATGGCAAAAGGCATGTGCTATAATCTTTACAAGACAGAGATGCAGAGAATCACAAGTGGGTATAGACTCAGGAGAAACAGAGCTGATAGAAAGACTTGATTCCTTTCTACATCAGGGAGAGAAAAACACTGACAAATCTGCTGGGACATTGCCTGCTTTATGAGATTCAATTTACTTTATAATATTTCTTACTCTAACAACATAATCATGATTTAGAAGACTGTATTGCAAAGCAAGTTAAAGACAAAAATAATTTTCAAAAATTTGAGAACTTGGGGGATTTGAACTGCAGCTTCAGGATCGGTACCAACACGTGGCCCCTCCTCCTTCAGGAGGGACTGTCAGCAAGATTAGTGGCTTTCCAAGCAGTCACCAGTTAATCTCCCCTCCATAGTAAATTGGACTCACATCTTGGCCTCCTATACTAAACTCTCACAAGGATAGCCTGGGTACCTAACCACAATAGGCCAATAGTCTTTTATCCCCTATTCCAATCAACATAACCCCCAAACTCACAAAAATAACTGGGATGCAGAATCAATACAACCCAATCTAAAAGTAACAGTAAGTCCAAGTCAAAGAACACTTCCCCTGAATCAGTGTTCGAGCCTCCCCCGCAAGTCACTCAGGAACACTAAAGAGGAAAGTAATACTCTTGAAGAGGAAAGAAGAGACCACCATCCACAGAGCTCCCCAGAGTCTTCCCTGGAGTGAGAGTGGGAGAACACTGATTGTGTACTGAAAAAGATCTACCTTCATACTACCACACATATCATAGGAAAACAGCACAGATCCCAACCATGTGTAGTGGACCAAGATAAGAGCCTTAAAGCCTCAACAAGGATTACCCACATACATAATCTCTCTGATAAAGAATTCAGAGACAAAATAGTGAGGATGTTTAATGAGGTCAAAAAAAAAAAACCCCAGAGTAATGGACACCTAATAAAATACAGAAGGTTATAAAAGAAACACTGCAACAGCCTTCCACTAAAATGCAGGAGGAAAATGAGAGCACAAATAAGAAAACTACAAACAGAAAAGTCATCAGTAAAAAACTGGATAGATGAAATGAAAAACTAAATGGGTACCTTCAACAGATTCTAGACAACAGCAGAAGACAGAATCAGTGAGTTTGAAGATGAGCTGCAAAAAGCATCCAGGTGACAACAGAAGCTGGAAAAAGACCACAAAATAGCTCAAGGGTAGGAAAAATATGTATGGGAGGAATTCAAGAAGAACAACATAAGAATCATCAGAATCCCAGAGGGACAAGGAGGCAACCCTAATGAGGTGGTAACAGTTAAAGACATCATTGCTTAAAAACTTTCAAGAGCTTGAGGACACAGGAATCCAGATCCAAGAAGAATAAAAGAAGCAGCTAAAAGAGACCTTAATAAAAATACTTCAAGATATATCTTAATCAGAATGACAAATACCATAGATAGAGAACAATACTGCAAGTAGCAAGGTCAAAGAAGGAAATTCCAAACAAAGATTTACAGCAGACTTATCAGACAAAGTGCTCTGGTCTGAAGATAGTGGTGGGATGCAATGAAAAAACTCACTGAAATAAATGTCTCATTAAGAATACTTTAGTTGGTTAGACTCTCATTTAGATTTGAAGGAATGATGCACAACTTTGTGGATGTACAACAGCTCAGGAACTTCATAAATCAAAACCAACTTTAAAAGAACTAAAGTGGCTACTGTAAGACAAGACAAACCATACAAACTTCTACAGAAAGATGACACAAAACCCTATGACAATAATCTCAACGTCAATGGTATAAACACACCAATGAAGAGACACAAAATGGCAAAATGTTATGAAACAAGAGAACCTAGAAGAAATGGGTAAACTCTTGGAGTCCTATAACATCCCAAGGTTGGACCAAGAAGACTCTGAATACTTGAACAGACCTAACAGTATCGAGGAAATTAAAAATTACTTGAACAAACCTCGCAGTATCGAGGAAATTAAAAATTACAATCAAAGGACCTTCCCAAAATAAAAGTCCAGGTCCATATGGATTCACTAGTAAATTTTTCCAAACCTTTAAAGAGGACCTACTGCCAGTTTTTTCAAGATTTTCCAGGAAATTGAAGAAACAGAAGCAATCCCAAAGAATTTCTATGAGGCAAACATCACCCTGATACCAAAAGCAGAGAGAGATACCAACAAAAAGAGAAAACTACAGACCAATATCCCTGATGAACACATATGTGAATTCCTCAACTAAATGCTAGTAAAGAGAATCCAATAATTTATGAAAAAGATCATATACCATGACCAAGTGGATTCATCTCGGAGAGGAAAGGATAATTTAACACTAACAAGTCAATCAACATAATACACAATATCAATAAAAGGAAAAATAAAAACTATGTGATCATATCAATAGAGGCAGAGAATGCTTTTGACAGGATCCAGCACCTGTTCATGATAAAACAAACTCTCAACAAAATGGGAGTTGAATGAATCTTTCTCAACATAGGCAGATCCTTCTACCACAAGCTCACAGCAAGCATTATTCTCAATGTGGAAAAACTAAAAGCCTTCCTTCTAATATCAGAGAAAAGATAAGATTGCTCACTCTTGCCACTTCTATTCAATATAGTACTGGAAGTATTCACCATAGCAGTTAGGGAAGAAAAATATATTAAGAACATCTAGGTAGGAAAGGAAGAAATCAAGCTCTCCTATTTGCATATGACATGATACTCTACTTAGAGAACCCTAAGTCTCTACCATAATGCTCCTAGAAACAATAGATTTGTATAGGAGACTGTCAGGTTACAAGATCAATACCCCAAAGTCCATGCCTTTCCTGTAGCACTGTAACACTGTCCTCCAATTATTCATTGATTTGATCGATCAGGCACCAGTAATGTCTCCATTGTGAGGCGTGTTATTGTTTTTGGCATTTGAATATGCCACGGATAGCTTCCCAGTTCTTCCGTGTGGGCAGGATACTCTCGGTAACTTGCCGGGCTCTCTGAGAGGGAAGAGCCATATATTATTTGTATATGGTTTTCCTATATGCAAATAATGAATGACAAGAAACTGATATTAAAAAAATAACAGTTCACAATTGTGCCACAAAAAATCAAGCACCTCAGAATCAGCTTAACTAAGGAGGTAAAGGACCTGTACAAAGAAAATTACAAAATGTTACTTCAAGAAATGAAAGAGGACAAGAGAAAACAGAAACGTATTCCCTGCTCATGGATTGGAAGGATTAACTTTATCAAAATGCAATACTCCCTAAAGCTTTATACAGTTTCACTGGGGTCCCTATACGGATTCCGATGACATTTTTCAAAGAAATTGGTCAAACAGTCCTGAAATTTATATGGAACAATGAACCCCCACAAATAGCTAAAGCAATAATTGGGAAAAATAAGATAGAAGGCATAACCTTCCCCAATTTCAAACTGTATTACAAAGAAGTAGCAATTAAAACAGAATGAAATTGAAATAAAGACAGACACACAGACTAAATAGAATATAGTTCAATATCCTGGAACATACCTTCAAATATATGATCACTTAATCTTTGAAAAGAATGCAAGAAATATAAAGTGGAGCAGAGAAAGCCTCTTTAACAAATGGTTCTGGGAAAACTGGACAGCTACATGTAAAAAATGAACTCCGATCTCAATCGAACTATTGAGCCATGATAAAAAATCATATCAAAATGAGTTAAAGACCTTAATATCAGACCTGAATCCATAGGTAAGATATATGTATTAACAAATTATCTTTTAGCAAGATACCAATTAGTATCCCCACAGGTTTACATAATTGCTCACCAGGAAAATACAACTCTTAACAAAATTTAAATATTGATTACAAATTTTATAAATAAAATTTTATGACTTTGTTTTAATTTAAACTACTTTAGCTCATGTGCTTATTAGTCATCTTATCTCTTCTTACATTAAATGGATCTGTATATAATTTAAATCTTTAAACAATTTACCTAATGTTCTTTATTTGAAATTTATTTAAAATTTCTAGAGTCTGCTTTCTAAAAAATACTTTTATTAAGTTTGACTTCAGTTTCTTCAATTTAAGATTTTCACAGGACAGAAGAGATAGTACAGCTGGTAGGACACTAATCTTGCAGGAAGCTGATCCAGGTGTAATTCTTAAGCATCCCATATGGTTTCAATCCCTGGCTTCCCATATATTCCCCCTAGTACCATCATAGTAATTCCTGAAGACAGAGCCAGGAGTAATCCCTAAGAATTTCTTGGTTGCCCTCCCCCCATAAAAAATTTGGCCATGGAAGTTTTAAAAATATTATGCTCAGATAGAGAAGGGAGCACCAAATAAAGGGTGTTGGGAGGATCCTCCCAGGATGGGAGAAACATGCTGAAAGTAGACTATAGACCAAACATGATTGCCACTTAATGCCTCTTTTGCAAACCACAACACCCAATAGGAGAGAGAGAGAGAACAAAAGAACAAAACCACAGAGGCAGGGTGGGATGGGGGGATGGGTGGTGGCAGGGATACTGGGACCCATGGTGGTGGAAAATGGGCACTGGTGGAAGGATGGGTATTTGATCATTGTATAATTGAAACCCAAGCACAAAAATTTGAAGTCTACAACTGTACCTCATGGTGTTTCACTAATAAAAATTTAAAACAATATATTCCCCTATGTTTTACTCTCCTATTAATGTTTTTTCTCTTATTTGTATTAAATAATTCAATAGATATAGTGTGCTAGATATGCATTGTTTTTCTCCCTTAATAAAAAAAAATTATTTGCAGCAGTTATTCAATCGGTTTGTCTCAAAGTGTGTTCCTTGGAACATTTAATTTACACATTTCTCCCCCTTTCCAAAAGGGCAAAAATCAAAGAATTTTATGGTTAAATACTTTAGTGAAATACTTCATACTTCTATTGTACAAATGTTTATTAGTAAATTAAAGGTCTCATCATTTGTTAAAACTATAAAGCCTGCTTAACTGTTTAATCCAAACTTATTTAAGCCATTTTGAACATTTCTACACAAAAGAAAAGCAGAAGGGAAATAATTCAAAATGGATATTTCACTCAAGAATACAATGGCTTTGTTTCAGGATTTAATTAACTAAATTTAAAACATAGGAGGATGGAGATTTCAGCAACATTAAGTCAACACTTGCCCCATATCAAGTACATCAGACTTCAACTCAGTTCAGAGCCTTTCACTCTGATTCTTTCATGAGGTTTCCTATACAAAGTAAATTGATTCTTTTTTTCTGCCAACTAGAAGATATTATTTATTCCTCCTATTCTGATAAATATATATCCATTCATCCACTTCTGTTAAATCCAGGAACTACATTTCATTGAAATGATAAACAAAATTAATTTCAGATATTTTTTGAAGTGTAATCTTGAACAGTATACCTCCTGCTATCTAGTGATCTTGGGGTTAAAAAAATGACATGTTTTAAAAATGGAATATTGCTCTTGTTGCAAGTGTTCCTTTAGAGAAACCATTTTAAAGTTTTTCTGAGCCATGAACTCTTTTATTTAATGAATGAAACCTTATAAGGTTGCTCATAGCATAAAAGTGATAAAAAGCTGAACTACTCTGATGAAAACTAAAACCTGATCTTTTCTCCTGGTCAGTAACAAGTCCTGAGTGGGATCTTGGTGGCAAAGTCTGAAACTTACTATTTTTCTTTACTCAATGGGATATTGCATGGGATGGTACATGGAGACCACTGTAGGTGGTATGCAGGGAGTTATGTTGTATGTTGTACTAGGGGTAAATAAAACCAGGCACTCCTGCAAGCAAAGCATAAAGTCCAGCTTTTTGTTTTTCAATTGAAACACTGTGATTTACAAATTTATTCATAGTTGGGTTTTAAACATACAATGTTCCAGCACCAATATTGTCATCAGTGTCAACTTCCCTCCACAAGTGTTCCCAGGTTCCCACTGGGAACCAGAGTATGCATCTTGACAGGCACTCTTATAAGTTCAGTTGTGAAAGTCTGAGTTTCATGATTACAGAGTTGTTGACTCTGTGGTTTGGATATTTTGCTTTGTCATTCCTTAACATCACAGCTGTACTTGAATCCCCTGACCCTGCTGTTTCTTATCTATCTCTTTTCCCCCACACCACTCAATATCTTTCCTTTCTCCCCAATATTTTTGGGGTCATGGTGATCTCAGCCCATCATATAATAGTTAAGATTTGAAATCATGATAGATGTCCAACAACAGATAGTGGATTGTGAAGTTGTGGTATACATACAACATCAAATCATTCAGTCCAGTTTTTTCTTTTAAGCACTATGGTTTACAAAACTCTTTGGGTCACACCAGGCGATTCACAGGGGTTACTCCTGGCTCTGAATTCAGGAATTACTCCTGGCAGTGTTCAGGAGACCATACGGGATGCTGGGAATTGAACCCAGGTTGGCCGCATGCAAAGCAAATGCCCTACCCGCTGTGCTATTATTCCATTCCCACAGAACTCTCATTGGTAAGATTCATTACATAAATAACTCCAGCATCATACCCCCACTGGAGTTTTGCTTCCCTCCACCATTGTCTCAGTGCCCCTATCTAGTAGGAAACTTACTACCCATTTAGTAGGAAACTTACTACCCTTTTGGTAAATTTCCTACTAAAGATCAGTTCCCGTTGCCTTTGGGCTATGGTTATTCCCCTAACAGTGTTTCTTAATATAGTGCATGAGATATAAGTTTTCTTTTCCTGACTAACTTAAATTAACATGATAATTTCCAGATCCATCTACAAACCAGAAAATTGCATGGTTTTATTATTTCTTAAAGCAGGGTAGTATTCCACTGTATATATTTACCACAGTTTTTTTTAGTTCAGTCATCTGTTCTTGCACACTTATGTTATTTTCAGGTTTTCAGATGTTTCTATGCACTGCAGCAGTTGACCTATCTCTTCAGTCAGAAATCTACAAAATTGCTAAGTCTACGGAAGCAGGTTAGCAATTATACTCGACTGTCCTTAGATCAGGATAGTCCATCAAAGAGCCGGTGAATTCAGAGTCTAATATTTGTGTTACTTCCACCAGTGAATAATGGTTTTTAGAGAGCTATATTTCATCAGATGATAAAAATAATGCCTATGCTATGAAGTGTGTGTTTGTGATTATCTTAAGAGTATTGCTGAGGATGTAAATAAGTCTCTGCTCTTTATGGAAAAATGTCTTACTCTGTTCTTTAAGGAAAAATATTTTCAGTTTGAGAATCAAAAATGCTTTGCTTATTACACACCTTGACTTTAACATATAGGTAATTGTTTCTTTGATACAGTATTTTATTTATCTTTGCCAGTGACTTTAGATCTTATGGGAATGAATTAAAAATTTAATAAAATCTTAATTACATTTTATTCCTATTTATCTCCAAAACCTTTTAGTAAACACTTTTATTCACCCTTAAATATAAAAAACTAACCAGTGCCTATAGCAAAATCTCAATAATTTTATTCACTAATTGTAGGGAAATATGGAACAAAATTTTATAGTGAAGGTACGTCCAATTATATGGCCTCCAATTAATTAGTACTACTACTAATTATTACTATTACTAAGTTTATTATATCTTTATTTTTAGTACCTTTAAACAGGAAGGGGAAAACTATAGGAAAAAATCAAAGTCCTTGTGGCATCTGTTTGAGTAAAGTTAGTGGCAGTCAAACCAAGAAACCAGGCTCATCAGACATGGTAGCCGCTAAACTAAGAAAAATATTCAGGGCTTTCACATTCTGTATGAATTATTTTCACATGAAAACTCACCTCCAGGTCACCCTTGGAACCTGAACTAACAAATTCTTTAGGCAACTTTGAGTTTGAAGATTTGGAAAGTGTCTTTGAAACTCTGACAATATAGTCCACAGCAATTCATTCTATTACATATAATGTTATCATATCTTGCCCTACACTTCTTGATTTCTAAGTCTCACATAGACTGAATTAATGTAGAGAGAAGATCATTATTTATAGTTAGGTGACATGGGAGACTTGAAAGATCTGCATTCTTGCTCAACTCTGACTCTGAGTCATTGTACGGAAGTCATTTAGCCCCCTAACACTGTTCCACAAGGCACTAGGGAAGATTTTATCTCTGAAAGTGTATGGGTGAGGTCCAGGGTTTCTGGCCACTCCAGTATTACCCAATGTAGCACTTACTATGTCCAGATTATGCATTTACGCCCTTGTCCCTTGCAGGTACCAAGTAAGTCAAATTCATTTTAATCTCAGCAGTCTTTGTATTTTTCCCCCTCTGACTAGAGATCTCTTTCCTCAAAGACTTAAATAAATGAATCATGAGCTTTGTTGTGCTCTCTACACCAATAAAACCAATTCCATACAATCTAGACCACGACCATCCTGTCATTTGTCAATTGCCTCAAGCAGGCCCCAGTAACGTCTCCTTCGTCCTAGCCCTGGGATTTTTTTTTTTAAAAAAGTGCCATATTCAAGGCTCTTTCAGAGTTAGGAGAATGAGACCCATCATTGTTAGTGGTATTTGGCATATTGGGTACGCCACGGGGATTTTTCCAGACTCTGCCATGTGGGCAGGTTACATTCGGTAGCCTGCCAGTTTGTCCAAAGTAGGAATGAGATAATAAGATGTCATAATAAGATGTCACGAGGCCGCAAATGCGGCCGCGTGGTTCAGGGGGCTGGGTTTTATAGTCTCTGAGTCTGGGCCGCTGATGGGATTACCCGGCGCCAGGGGGCCAGTTGGTGGGTGTGACCCCCGCCTACTGGAATTTGGAGGATCTGGGTGGAGGATGCTCAGCCCCAATCCAAGCAGATTATGCATTTACGCCCTTGCATCTCAGCCCCGGGACCCGCATGCCTCTGTTCCTCTGCTGGTACAGAGAGTGGTTTCAGCAAGGTGGTGGCTGGTCCTGGAGGTCTTCGGCTGCGGGAGCCCTGGTCGGGGCGGGGAGGGAAACTCAACCCACTCCCCTCCAAGGGGCCCCCGCGAGGACAGTCAGGCGCTGGGGCAGGAGACTCTTTATACAATCTATAATAGTATCAAATACTCACCACTCCATCTCCTGCTCCTGATTTATTTTTTCATCAAAATTTATTAATATAAAACTAATGCTGTCCATTTAAATGTATACATTTTGGGTACCTGTCACCCCTTATAGTCCTGAGGACAAACTGTTTAACCTACTGCTAGAAAAGTACCTGGATTATTATAAGTGCTGCTCAAATATTTATCGAGTGGACATTGAATTTTATTAGTATAGAGTCTCTGAACATAAGAAATTGGAAGTAGGAGTGCCTTAGTTATTGGAACCAATTTATCAAACACCATTATGAGATTATGCTCCTGGAAGAGAGTGATGCAGTATTTCTTGGAGCACCCGACCATAAATGCTCCATCCCCTCAGGAGAGCCCAACAAGCTACCAAGGATATCCTGCCCGCATGGGAGGGCCTGGCAAGCTACCTGCGGCATATTCAATATGCCAAAAACAATAACAATAATGGGTCTCATTCCCTTGACCCTAAAAGGACCTCCAATACGGCAGCATTGGGAAGGAGAGGCTGCTAAAATCTCAGGAGTGGGAGGAATGGAGACATTGCTGGTGTCTGCTCAAGAAAATCAATGAACAATGGGATGACAGTAATACAGTGATATGTTATGAGATTATTCTCCGTTATACCGGATATTATCTATAGCCTTCCATATAAAATAAGCTCAAATAAATTAAGTAACTTGCCTAGAAACATAAGGGTAACATTATGCAGAGGCTATTGGTATTTGAACATCTGATATGAAACTCGAAAACCCCTCTCTTCTTTTTGTTCTGACCTTGATATGGTGAGCAAAGTTTTTGCCATTAAAAATAAAGATTTCCCCAAGTGCTCATCAATAGGGAAATGGAGAGAACCATTTTATTATTTTTATAAATTATACTAGTACATAGAAATAAAAGGAAACAAAATATTGTTGCATATCTGCACCAAATGGATACAACTTAGAGGTTCTTAGTTAAATTCAGGAAGTTAGAGATGCTAAGATCCCATATCATGTGGTAGTGTTTCCTTCTAACAGTAGTTCAGCAATAAACAAAGCAAACTGCTACCATATAAACATTAGATTCCCTGGCACAAAAGAATCTTGGTGGGTGCTGAAAATCTTTTATCTGTGCAAATATGAATAGAGGTCAAACTCTCAAAATCTATACTTAAGATTTTTGAGCTTTATGCTTTGCATGCTGTACTTTAATAAAAAAGCAAAATTGAGCAAAAATCAAAATAGAGAATATGCAGAGATATCATGGGGGATAGAGTAGTTGAAATTAGGACAGACAGCCTGGAAAATCCGAGACGTAGTTCTGCAGTTGAGCATGGGGAGCTGTCAAGATGGAAAGTCACAATAGCTTGGGTGACTGACAGCTGCCAAAAGATGGAACTAACCTCTGCCATCTGTCTGAAATCACCTCCAAAAGATGCTGAACCTTCTAAAAATTTAGAGAAGTGACTTGTTTTCTCTTGTCTGCTTTGCCTTGGTCCCACTTCTTCAATTGAATGAATTATTTTCTTCTCTTCTCTGGCTTTTCTCCTACCCAGACTGCCTTCTCCTCTCCCACAAATTTGGGAGAAATGTCCATCAAATCTGAAGCATGTTTGGCAGGATAGGAAGCTTGCTTTACTGCTGTTTGTCAGCATTATTATCTTTCATTAAGAAGGTTACCATGAGCTGGCAAGTATTCTTTAAAAAAATAAAAATTAGGAGCCATTCAATAATGTCATGCCATTTATATTTGTAAATATCTGAAACCCAGTAGACTGTATACACCTTCATTAAAGGAAGACCTGCTCCCCTGCTCCCCTGTAAAAGCTGGGGGTGTAAAGGCTTTTCAGAGCTGAGGCAGAGTGGAGGTGGGGCAGGACAGTCACACCTCAAATAACCCTAGGGGCCCTCAGGGACAAATTAAGAGTAGACCCACAGCCTCAGAACGCTTTCACAAATGACATCTCTGCTAATTCCTAATGAAAAGACAAGATCAGTTTTCCCAGCAAAGGAGGCTGAGCAAATCATGCATCTGGGAGCCTTGGCATGCCTAGAACGTGAAGTCATTAGAATCCAAAGAGAATTATGTCTACGACTGGGGCTTGTTTATGGAAAAATGAGTTTTGGAGCTCGGCTTGCTGAAGCACAGAGCCTTCTGGGCTCAGGCTGCTTTGCTGATTCTTACAAAATGGTGCTTTTGAGCAAATGTTCTGGTTCCAGGCGGCCTGGGCACAGAGCTCAAACGCTTGGCTTATTGGTTTTCTTCGTTTCCTGTGGGTGGAGCCTGCAGTCAGATCTCAAAGGACTTTTTAAAATCTCTGGCCTCGGGTCACTTGTTTGCCAGTAGCTCAGCAGGAAAAGGAAGCCAAGAAACACCGTGTGTATATGGGCTGAAACCAGAAAAGGATAAGAAACCCTTTCCTTTAGCTGTTTGACTGCCTCCTTGGCCTCATTCATCCTCATCCGGGGTAGAGACATCCTGTAAGAGGCCTTGCCTATCGCCCCCTTTTAGAAATAAACTGAGCTCAAAGATCATCATCAGACTAGTTCCCGTGCAATTTCCCATTCCCACCTAGTGCTCCCTTAGAAGAAGCTAACTAGTGGTCATAGCTCTAAGTTCATCAAGAGCACTGTGTGAAGACAACTCACTTTCCTGCAAGGAGCAGTTCCTCACTCCAATCTGAGTCCAGGCTTCCTGAGAAATCAGGTGGCAAGGATCATCTCCCATGCCATACAGAACAAGTAGAATCCAGGTGCTGCTTCACAGCTGCCTTGTGGGGCTCAGTGTAAAGCCGAGACTAAACCCTGAGCATGGACCAGGTTTGGCCCCCAAACAAGTAAACAAACGTTTATGTATATAATATAACAAATAATGTATATTATATAATAAAGCATCAAGTAGCAAGAGCATGACTCACTTTCAAAACTGGCAAATTATTTACTCTTCTGAGCCCAATTTCGTATCTAAAAAGTAAGCTTCATGCTGTCCATTTTATAGAATTGAGGATTCAAAGAATTTATTTATACAAGGGGGTACTCCATAGCTCACTCATAATTAAAGCTGTAAATGTTTATTTCTTTCTTCTTTTCCTTTTCCTCCCAACTCTGAGAAATTACTTGAAACCAATTCAAGAAAATCTGGTGTCCTAAGGGCATGATGACCTGTGTCCTCAGGCTGCCAATGAAAGCTGCCTGTCACCCAGGTCAGAGAGAATTTAGGGAGGGACTGCAAGGGCTTGTTTTCCAAGCTATGCAAACTTGCTTTTATCCTAGCAAAATCTGTTGGCAGTTAGCAGGAGATTACCCTGGGGTTAGATGATGCATCACTCATAAAGTGTTCCAGAGGGTTCACATAATGGGCAGCTGCAATTGAGTCCAAATAAGCGTGTTTTCCACATAGTGTAAGCAGCTCACACACAAAAAAAATTATATCAAATGATGCCCTAGTACCAGTCATGTGGATTTACCAAACATGTCCTCCAACCCTGCATGCGTATGATGTGTGCTCAATCAAAAGCCCAGTGGGCAAAAAACAATATCCGAGATTGGAGCTGGTAAGATTGACCTGTCCTCTAGCTTGACTTCTCAACTCATGGTGATTCAATAAAATTTTTTAAAAAAAAGTAAAAAAAAAAAGATGATTTCTCAACTCCAGACAGGGTTGACTTAGAACATTAGGGACAATATTTGCAATATTTGACTTTGAGAAACTATGGTGGTGAAGGCGGTGAGATAGTGGTAATGAAAAGAGCCCATAGAGACACTGTCTCTGACTCTTTGTGGTCTGAGTGACTTGAGTCCTGGAGCTTTGTCTATTATAAACCAAGAAGTTGTAAGTATATTGTTATAAGGACAAATATTTTAAGTATCTGTAAACAGCAATGATAGCTTATTAACAAGTTTTGAAAAATTAAATTGCAGTTACATTGACTGTAAAAACAGTGAGTCTAACTTAGAAAGTCAGTCTTTCCTTGAAAACTTGGTAGTTGATAGCCTTGAGCATGGAGAGGGAGTGGACAGAAATTCCTTTCAGATCCAGGTGAACCCCAGCAAGGGTGAGACTCCTCTGATAAGGTATTCCTCATCAGTAAAGTGAGAATTATAATAATGCATATCTCACAAAACTGTTGAGGTGTAAATGAGACAGAATATATAGAGCATATAACACAGGGCAAACAATAAGCATTTGGTTGTCTATGCATGGTTAACACAATAATCTTTATTACAAAAACCTGGTCCTTATCTACCATTATCAGTCTTTGAACAATCCCAGTTCATCATTACTATGGAAGTCTGATTATAACTCAGATTTTGGTCTGAGACCACACTCTTATCCAAACCCATGCATCAGGTGTAGCCTTGTTTCAAGGACTAGAACATTTAGCCATATAGTCAAAAATGTTCTCTCAGACTTTCAAAATACAAATATGCATTTTTGTATAGGTGTAGACATACATATACATGTATATATACATGTATTCAGTGATATTTTCAGATATTGCTCAAATTATAGTCCTAAAACTGGATTCATCTTTTCTTCTAATCATTTTTTGTTTATTATTCTGATAAGTGGCCTTATCATCAAACTCAGAACTTCAGGGACACTGTTGATTTCTTAATTTCTCCATCTCACTAGTTCCTTTCCCTCTGCACCAACACCTAACCATCATGCTCTACTTATGTTAACTTCTAAAGGTATTTATATACATACTATTTCTAATCCAGCTTAGGCAACCATGCAAACCCTTTGCTCTCCCTTTCTTTAATTGCTCTAAGCAATTCCTAACTTATTTTCAACCTCTAATCTTACCTTTCCTGACAAAGCGACTATAATTTATCTTAAACGCATATAATAATTAACATTACTCAAGCTAAGAATTTACTGATGGTTACCAGCTGCTGATATGGTAAAACCAAATTCCTTAACTAGGCTTTGAAACTGACCTGCACCCTCGCAAGTCTGAACTCTGCATCTATACTCTATGCTCATTTTCAACTTCCTTTGATCTCAGGAAACCTCCAGCTACTCTCATTCTCATTCTTCCTAGTATTTAGGCTATTACATACTGATATAGAAGGATACATATATACAAAACTGAACACACACACACACACACACACACACACACACACACACACACACACAGCACATATATCCTTCAGATCTTGGCTTCAGTGTCATGTTTCTGGGAAAAGTTCCCTGACTCTGAACTGAAAACCGTTACCACGCCTCTGAGTTCCCTGAACAAATTGTCATTGATTACAACACATATTTCTTTGGATTGTACTTTTCTGGTTACTTCTTTGTTTCCTGCACTGAATCATCAGCTCTGCTAAGACAGAGAGGTCAAGTCTATTTTGTTCAACTTTGAGTCTGCAGGATCTAGACCAATATTTGATGTCAAATAAATACATTTTTGGCTGAATAAAAATTGCTGTCTCTAGTTCTGTCCAAAGAACTGGGGATTCATCTCCCAGAGTCTGGAAGTGTTAACTGCTGTATAAATGCTGCAGTCAGCAGTTGATCTTCTTGCCCAAGTTAAAAAGAAGAGACTAGTTGTGTAAACATAGTATGCCCACAGTATTTGAAACATCCCATTCTTAGTAATGCTGCCCACTTCCCACCTTCTCAGATACTTGATATGTAACAGAATTCAAAGCCTCATCATGGATGACATCAGGTTTCTCAGGCATTAAAGCTCAGCAGTGTGTGGAACCGTTTGCAGGAGTAGAGAACTTAAATGACTATTAGAGGTGGCAGAAGTAGTTCTTTACAGAATTCAAAAATTCATGAGAACAAATGTACTTATATTTGTTTTTTTGTTATTGCTGGGAGTGTGCCTTTTTAATTTTTATTCAGACATCATGATTTACAATAATCTTCCTATCGATGTTTTAGGAATCCAATGTCACTATATCATACCTGCCACCAGAGTGTTAACATCCCTCCACAACTAACTCCAGACCAGAAGAATATTCCTTAAGTCCCCTCCCTCATCTTTCCCTTCTCTTTTCCTGCTCCCTCCTCTCTGTCTACAGCACCCCTATCCATCTATAGAGCAAACATATAAGAGAGGCTCTGACATAGTAAAAAGCATGAAGGAAGCATGTTTGTTCCTCTTCTTCAACATTTGTTCCTACTCTACAGTGTTTGGTTTCATCACCTAGTTCCTGAAAGTTTTTTAAACTCTGTAGACAAGGCTCCCTAGAAGTTGATTGATTAGGGAGAAACATTATAAAAAGTAAAGGAAATAGGGGAGGAAAGGAGAAGAATATGGGTAAAGGTGTTAAGTTGAGGTCTGCCTTCATCCTGATTCTGCAGCAAGTTCTTTGAGATAAATTGTTACAGAGAATTTGTCCTTCCTTTAGATGAGGAAGTCAGTCTGTTGAACTCTGCACTAGCCACTCATTGGTTCAGGAATTGCCCCAGCTGAGGACAGACAGGATGAACTTAAATCCCAGTCACCTCTGGGCTGGATACTCTCTTTGCCTAGAGACAAATCTGGAAAGATTCAGGTTTGTGATGCTATCAGAGAACCCACTGTAGCTGATACAAGGAATGCAGAGATCAAAGACTATAGAACCTTTTATTTTGGTAAAACTAACTAATGATTTTCCTCAGCTAAAAATCGTGAAACAATATGCCGTTTTTGAATAGGTTCAGAGAGTTTCTTGGGAGTCCAGCAGCCTTTTTTCTTTATACTTTACCAGCTTCCATATTTTCTGGCATATTCTTTGATGTGTGGATAAATGTCAAAATCATGACTGATGGCCTGACCATATTTCCTCGTTAGAGGCACAGTGACATCAATAAACTGAGTTACTACCTTTATCTTCTCCTAGTTGAATTACAAAACAGAGTCATGCCAGGTATTTGTATGGTGAAGTTTTGTCTGCCACCAGAAAATAGCCATTCTTTTTCATTATTATTATGGAATCACCATGAGATACACAATTACAAAGCTGTTCATGCTTGAGTTTCAATCATACAACATTCCAATATCTATCCCTTCACCAGTGTACATTTTCCACCACCATGCTTCCCAGTTCTCTTCCCTCCACCCTACCCTAGCATCCTGCCTCTCTATGGCAGTATGGCAGGCACTTCTCTCTCTCTCTCTCTCTCTCTCTCTCTCTCTCTCTCTCTCTCTCTCTCTCTCTCTCTCTCTCCTTCTCTCTCTCTCCCTCTCATTTTGGTATTATGGTTTGTACTACAAGTACTGAAAGATTATCATGTCCCTTTACCTACTTTCAGTACTCAGGTCTTGTGCAGAGTGATCATTTCCAACTATCATTGTCATAGTGGTCCCTTCTCTATCCCAACTGCCTTTTTCCACACCACTTGTGGCAAGCTTCCAACCGTGGACTGGTCCTCCTGGTCCATGTTTTTACTATTATTGGTTATTAGTCTCAGATTGTGCATTTTTACAACCCACAAATGGGTGGAATCATTCTATGTTTGTGTTTTTCCCTCTGACTCATTTAATTCAGCATGATACTCTCCCTGTCCATCCAATTATAAGCAAATTTCATAGCTTCATTTTTTTTAACCTGGTGGCTGTGTAGTATTCCATTATGTAGTTGTACCATGGTTTCTTTATCCAGCCATCTGTTCTTGGCCACTTGGATTGGTTCCAGATTCTGGCTATTGTGAATAGTGCCACAATGAACATAGAAGGTTAGATGACATTACTGCTATGTGTTTTGGGGCCCCAGGGTATATTCCCAGAAGTGGCATTGCTGGGTTATATGAAAGTTCAATTTTTAGTTTTTTTGAGGAATAACCATATTGTTTTTTTAAAAAAATGGAACCAGTCAGCATTCCCACCAGCAATGAATAAGTCTCTCCACAGCCATACCAGCACAGGTTGTTCTTGTTCTTTTGGATGTGTGCCAGTCTCTGGAGTGTGAGATAATATCTCACTGTTTTCATTTATATCTCCCTGATGATTAGTAACGTAGAGCATTTTGTTGTGTGCTTTTTGGCCATTTGAATTTCTTCTTTGAGGAAGATTCTTTTAATTTCTTTTCATTATTTTTTAAGAGGGTTGGGTGTTTTTTTCTTGTAAAATTCTACCAGTGCCTTATATATCTTTGATATTAACCCTTTATCACATAGGTGTTGGGTAATAATAGCCAATTTTTCCATTTTGTAGTCTGTCTTTGTATCTTGGTCAGTGTTCCTTTTGAGCTGCAGAAGCTTCTTGGTTTTATGTAGTCCCATTTGTTTATCTTTGTTTTCACTTGTCTTATTAGTGGTGTTTAATCTTTAAGATTTGAAGATGCATTTAGTTTCTGTGTCGTGCATGGTCCTGCCTATGTTTTCCTCCATGTGACTTATGGATTCAGGTCTGATACCGAGGTCTTTAATACATTTTGGCCTGACTTTTGTGCCTGGCATTAGAGACAGGTCTTAGTCCGTTTCTTTTCTTTTCTTTCTTTTTTTAAACAGCTGCTCTTACATAAAGGCTATCTCCAAGGTGACTTCTATTTTACATCTTATAGTGCTGGTAGTAGAGAGTGCTTTTTTCAATCAACTGACTTCATGACTCAATAAATGAGAGGCATGGAGAAATAGCTCAGAATGCTTAGTGTATCCTTGGCATGTGGGGAACCTAAGTTCTACCCCCAATACCACATGGCCTCTTGAGCACTACTAGGATTGAATGAGTATAGAGCTGTAAGTTGCTTTGGAGTGCTACCAGATGTGGCTAAAAAATCCTTCCCCCCAAAATAATCAGATCAAATAAATTTTGTGCAAAACTTCATGCAGACCTTCAAATATGAAAAACAGATGATACTGTTACTGTTCAAACCAATCCCAGGTCACAGTTTGCCAACTGAGCGGATTTGCTCAAGTTAGTCACATTTGGTGTGTGTGTGTGGGGGGGGGGGGGGACTTCTACTTAAAAAATCATGTCTATGTTGCAAGGTTGTTATAAAGATTACATATATTACAGCTCCCACATATTAGTAGCTATGCAACAAACAAAAGCCTTCATTCTAAAGTTATTCCTCTAATGCAGAAAGAAAATCAATGTACAATTCCCAGTTCCAGTGTCCCCAGCATCATTTCTTCTCCCCAACCCCCAGCCTGCCTCTCTGTCTCTCTTCCTCTCTCTCTGTTTCTGCCTGTCTCTGTCTCTGCCTCTGTTTCTCTGTCTCTCTATCTCTCTGTTTCTCTCTCTCTCTCTCTCTCTCTCTCTCTCTCTCTCTCTCTCTCTCTCTCCTCCCTTGGGAATTGTGATTTGCAATAGATATTGAAAAGTTATCAGAAATATTCTTTACCTACTTTTAGTACTCAGTTTTTGTCCAATGTGGTCATTTCCAGTTATTATTGTTCATACTGTTTTCATCTTCCATCTCTCTTACCTACTCTCCCCCACATCTGGTTGATTCCAACCATTAACCAATCTTCCTAGCCCCTGTTTTCCTTGACTGTGGAAATTAGTCTTCATATATATATGTGTACAAATAAAAGTCATATATTTTATATATGAAATATATAAATGTTCTCTCCCGGAAGAGAACAGCGCAGAGTCTCCTGCCCCCACGCCTGGCTGTCCTCGCCGGGGCCCCTTGGAGGGGAGCGGGTTGAGTTTTCCTCCCCGCACCGACCAGGGCTCTGGCAGCCGAAGACCTCAAGAACCAGCTACCACCATGCTGAGACCGCTCTCGGCACATGAAGGTACCGGCAGAGGAACAAAGGCTTGCGGGGCCGGGGTTGAGATCTCCGAGCCTATGCAGATCGGGGCTGAGCATCCTCCACCCAGATACTCCAAATTCCAGTAGGCGGGGGTCACACCCACCAACTGGCCCCCTGACGCCATGTAATCCCATCAATGGCCAAGAACTCAGAGACTATAATATCCAGCTCCCAGAAGCACACGGCCGCATTTGTGGCCGCACAACATTTAATTTTCTCATTCCTACTTTGGACAAACGGGCAGGTTACCGAATGTGACCTGCCCACATGGCAGAGTCTGGCAAACTCCCCGTGGTGTACCCAATATGCCAAATACCAGTAACAATGATGGGTCTCATTCTCCTAAAGAGCCTTGAATAAGGCACTTTCTTAAAAATCTCAGGGCTAGGACGAAGGAGATGTTATTGGGGCCTGCTCAAAGCAATCGACGAATAACAGGATGGTCGTGATCGTGATATTTTATATATGTATATATATTAGTCTTCATATATATTATAATATAATAATTATATTATATAAAATATAATATATACTACAAATGAATGCAGTCACTCTATATCTGTTCCTTTCATTCTGACTCATTTAACTCAGTATGATACTCTCCATGTCCATCCTCTTATAAACATATTTTATGACTTCATTCTTCCTATCAATTGTGTAGTATTTCATTATATATATGTGCCATAGTTTGTTAATCCATTCATCTGTTATCGAGCATTCAGGAAGTGTACACTGATGGAATACACAGGTGGAGAGAAGGGTGTTGAAACACTGTTTGACTGAAACTTAATCATGAACAGCTTTTAAGAGTCTATCTCAAGTTATTCAATAAAAAATAAAATTATGATGGATGACAGGCACTGGTGGAGGGATGGGCACTTGATCATTGTATAACTGAAACCCAAGCACAAAATTTGTAAGCCTATAACTGTACCTCATGGTGTTTCACTAATAAAAAAATAAAATTATGAAAAAAGAAAAATAAATAAATAATAAAATATTTATGATTTCAAATAAAAAAGAAAACAGAAAGAAGTATTGATATTTTGAGAAAAAAGTTCAGAAGGAAAGTTTACATGTGAATTAGGTATAATTATGGGTATTTGATGCCTCCTATTTTATGTAATACAATAATTTTGTGAATGGATGTTATAATCATTCCTTCTTTATAGAAGAGACTAGGGACAGATTGCTTTATTTGCTTCATAAAAGTCACAGTGTGCGTAGAAAAATCAAGCTATTACCTTTTTAGTCACAAAAGCTAACAGATAGTCCATTAATGTAAAATGTAACATGAGCCTCTGTTTGTGGTTCATCTTGCTAATTACCTTATCTCTCATTCATCAAAAATTTTCCAAAAAGAACTACATGGATCCATAATGAAATGTTGCTAGACATTATCAGCTCCCCATATTGATCCTGCCTCCTGTGGATCTTTGGGAATGGCCTGGGGAATAAGAGCCTAAATAAGTTCCAGAACACTAGAATATTCTGTTCTCTGCCTAGAAGTTAAAAATAATAAAACCAACAGAAGTTTAGTCATAGTTTCTCTTCAAGTGACCCAGAACCTTTCTCATTCTTGCTACAGGTGAAACTTGCTTCAATTGTGATTTCCCTATGTGTCATTTGGAAACTGATTGTTGCACTTGTGACACCAGAACATTCTCAGCTTGGTAGCTTTAAGTATAGATTCACCAGTGGTTTGGAAGTGCAAAGGGAAAGAGTTACCTCCTTTAGGGTAAAATATAAAAGATTGATGGTGTCTCACTTCATGAAGTGATCCTGAGACTAGACATCATATCCTGAAGCTAGGATTTCATCCTCAGACCAAACCCATCTAAATCTGAAAAGTAAACAAAATATTAGAGAGTCTTTTTAAATCATAAGATTATCTAAAACATGTACTTATCACTTGCCCTATTTCCAAATGTTTCCAGAATTACCCTAACTAATAATTAGCCTTAATATATAAGAGGTTTCTTTTCCAAAAGAAGTGTGAGGGTTGGAAATATGGTATAGTGGGTCAAGGTAGTTTGGTACAAGGAAGTTTATAGCCTTGCATATAGCCAACCCTTGTTCAATCCAAATATCTGGTATAGTCCCCCAAGCATTACCAGGAGTAATTCCTGAGTGCAGAGTCAGAGGAACCTCTGACAATGGACAGAACAAAAACAAAAACAAAACAAAAAAAATGCATTTACTATGGTCCCATAACTGTTCATAGCACTCTGCATGGGCTTATCTCATTTAATTCTCACATTACCATACATAAAAATTTACACATAAAATGAATTTACAATGAGTAAATTATGATCAAAAGCTCAACATCAATAAGAGACTAAAAAATAGAACTGGTTTTTGACCAAGGGGCTACCTGCTTCTTACACACCAACTCTTAAATTCATAACACTCTGTCCTTTACAGTGTCAATTGTGAATGAATTCCTATTTCTGTCCAAAGACCAGTGCACTTTCTAGCTTCAATACTTTGTCTTAGATGTATTTACTTTCTATGAGTTAAATAGAGTTTCAATCAAGTATAGATAGGCAGTAGGTCTTGGCAACTGAACTAAGTACACTATTGCATATAAAATTTTGTTGAGTATGTACTGTATTAGCAAGGGTTGCCATAGCAAAATATCACAAACTGAGTGACTCAAACAATAAATATTTATTTTGAGATAGTTCTAGATGCTGGGAACCTGAGATGTAGGTGTTGGCAAGATTGGTATATTCTGAGGTTTCCTCCTTTGTTTTCTAATGGCTCTCTCCTCATGTATCAAACTATATACACAGATCTTTTTAGAAAGACACCTACAAAATGAGATTAAGGTCTACTATAAAGACCATATTTTAACTTAAAATATTTTCTTTTTTTTCAAACATAGTCATATTTTGAGTTAGTGGTTAGTTAGGGATTCAACATATAAATTTTAAGGAGACATTATTTTATCACACTTACATAATACCTACCATTGTGAAGATATTTTGAAAGATAATTCACAAAGGTGAATGAATCAGGCTTAATCCCTCACTTCCATAGACTTATTTACAAATCCATATGTAACAATGAGACTCTTAGGTGAAATTTGATATATAAGTAACACAAAATAAAGTTCTGGGGAAATTCAGGAAAATAAAAGGTGACTTCCATGTCAGAAGGTGAGTTAAAGTATAATTCATGAGAAATTTCTCAAACCTGACTTTTATCTGGAGGTAATAGGTGAAGATCTCTTTTATTTTACATGGTCAAAATCTAAAGAAGCAACAGGATAAAGCATCAGTCAATCATATTTTTTTCTTGCAGGAGTTGATATTAGGTGTTTGGAATTTTGGGAGTAGAATGTGGATCTAAGGTACCCATATGTTTATTGAGTTCCTAATTTATGAGTCTATTTTCCAGATCCCATGAAAGTCTTTTGCTATGAGAAAGAATGCATAATTTATATATTATTATTATACATTAATAATTTCTCACATATATAAATATGCCAAAATTTCTAGAAGTCAAATTGAAGACTTCAACTGTGTGGCATTTACAACTCTTCAAAAATTTGCTAATTGTTTTTTTTCCATTAGCAAAAAAAGATGCAATCATTTATGCATTGGATTTCTGAGCATTCCTGTTGCCATATCCCATACCCCAAAGTGTGTGTAATCAAACCATATTAGTGAAAAAAATGAAGAATGTCACTTTATAGTTTTAATTCATAATTCTCTATTTACAAAAATGTTCATTTTCCCAAAATGTTTAAGTGTCACTTGCATCTCTTTTACTTTATAATTTTTTTCATTCACTCATAGTGATATAGACAGAGTTGTTCATGATTGGTTGCAGGCATACAATGTTTCAACACCCATGACTTCACCAGTTCACATTTCTCATCACCAGTGGTCTCAGTTTTCCTCCCACCTACCCCCAGCACTTTTATTATTTCTCTCTCTCTCTCTGTCTCTCACTTTCTCTCTCTCCCTTTTGCGCCATATGGTTTGCAATACAGAAAATGAAAGTTTATCAGGTATATCCCTTTTCAACACTCAATTCCTGTCTAAAATGATCATTTCCAGCTATTATTGTCACACTGGTCCCTTCTCTATTCTAACTGCCCTTCGCCCCCCACACTCTTATGGTAAGCTTCCAACCATTAGCTATTAGCTAGTCCTACTGATCCCTGATTACCCTGTCCTTAGATATTAGCTCATAATATACATGCATATGTGTGTGTGTGTGTGTGTGTGTGTATACACACTCCCCTTGACAATGTGCACTTAGATAATTGTATGCTGAAGTCTGGTTACTCTAAAAAGATTTTTCACATTTTTTTAAAATCTGAGAAACAGGTAAATTAGGAATTTAGCATAAATTATTTGCTTCTTGCTTTGTTTTATTGAACTTAAAGGCTAACGTCCATTCCTTTACTCTATAATATAGCACACAGAGGATCAGTTCTCAAAATCAAATAAATAAAACTAAGGCTAAAAATAGTAATTCACAACTGTCAATAGTAAAGGCTTAAAATAATAAAGGTAACCATTGGAGTATCCGTAACCTTTGGAGTATCCCTTTATCATAAAGAAGAAGACCCACTTTTTGTCTTTTAATAGAATAGGAATTTGCAGCAGTTTTCTGTAAAAGGACCAGGTAATTTTTCAGATGTGCAAACTGTGTGGTTTGCATATAAGCTCAATTACATAATGTTGCCACACAAAAGGAGTCATAGAAAATATGTAGATAAATGGATATGGCTATGTTGTAATAAAACATTATTTTCAAACATAGGCCTTGATTTTTCTGATCCCTAGTGCAGAAATTAAATATGCATTTAGGTGATCTTGGCTTGTAATGCATGCCTTTACCAGATATTTTCTATTTATCCCCTCTAGACTTTTTGCCATTCTTCATCTTGTTTCTGGAAAAGTTGACTGCTATGGATCCCTCGTTGGGAAACTTGCTTCTAGCTTCTGTTTGAGGTCAGCCAATCATTAAGAAAGGAGAAATCAACAGGAAATCGGTTCTCCTGAATGTTTCCATGCTCTCTAAACACAGGATGACTATGTCCCTCGACCCAAAATGTCACAGCACTGGTTCTGGTAGATTCTGACAAGGTTAACTACTACTCTCTACTTCCATTCCTTATCACTTCCTGCTATAAGCTTCCAGACTAACTCCTCCTTGCCCTTTGCTACTAGATCCTGAGTATTCCTGTTGGTTTCCCTTAAAGTAAAGTGATTCTTATTCCCCTATAAGTAAGAAATTCTTTGAATGAATTGTCCTGAATTATTCCATTTGAATGTACCATCTGTTTCTAGCCAGGACTCTGCCTTAGTATGTTTTTTCTTCAAATTACTTTCAAACTTTGTAATATCTCAATGCTATTGTATATATTATACAGAGTTCAGTAACTGTAAAAGCAAATTCTATTTAATCTGACACAAGAACAAGGCAGCTAAGTCTGGTTCTCCTTTCTGAATCTCCTTGTGTTAGTACTTTCATCATCACCAGTACCTAAAAAACCCATTTCTCAAAGTGCTGAGACACTCAGTCAGCCTCTAATCTACTGCCATCCTGCCACATGTAATTCAGACACAGTAGCAAAGTTAAAGCAAACTGTAAAAATATCCAATATTTAAGATTTTTTTCAAAAACAATTACTTTAATACTGGAAAATTACTCATTTCAATATAAAATCATTGATCTTCTCCCAATTTATTGATGCCTTAGGTTGTACTTGGTCTGCTCAATGAGAATCCCTGGTCTGTTCATAGCCTGATAACCAAACTCTTTATTATGCAATGAAGGATTTACAATGAGGAGTTGGTCATAGAGTACAAGGGGTAAAGTGCTCCACTTTCATGAAGCCAACCTTGATTATACCCCCGGCATCACATATGGTCCCCCAAGCACTGCCAGAAGTGATCCCTGAGAGTAAAACTAAGAGTAAGTCCTCAGAACCAGGTGTAGCCCCAGAACCCAGAGAGAGAAAAAGAGAGACAGAAACAGAGAGGGGGAAGGGGGAGAGGGAGTGAAGGGGAAAGGGAGGAAGGGTGGGAGAGGGAGCAGGAGTGAGAGAGGCAGAGAGGAGGATAAAGAGAGAGAGTGAGTGAAAGAGAGAGAGAGAGAACAGAGAGTGAATTCATAAGTTGCCCAGTAATAGCTTTATGGGCTAAAGGTCATATTTTGCATGTGGAAGCCCAATGTTCAATTTCTGGCACTGCCTGGTCCCCCAAAAGAAATCAGGAGCAATCATAGAAATTGGAATATCTCCTGTGCCACCTTCCACAAAAACGAAAATATTTTCTCATTAATAAAGAACTTGTGATGAATCTGTGAGACCCTGGGTTTGATTCCCAGCAAGAGAGGGAGAGGGAGAGACAGAGATAGAGTCAGAGGCAGACAGAGAAGAATTTATAATTATCTCCTCTCTGACAGCCAGCATCTCCAACGTTTCACTTTCAGTTTTATCCTCTATTCTTTGTACTTTCAGCACTTATAGTCTGAAAACACTATAATAAGAACTGTAGCTTTTTAAATGGGGAAACCTGGAGTTGTTTACATGATTTCCTTGTTTCAACTATAAACACATGTAACACACACAATGCAAGTTCAAGTGTATTTTCTTTAAATGTTTTTAAAGTCTTCATATTATGTGAATTGTTTCCAGTAACCTCCAAACCCCAGGTCCTGCTCACCAGGTTAATTATTGCTTCAGCTCAGATATCCATTCCTCCAGGTAGTCTCTCTTGAGTGCCACACCAGTTGACTTACCAGCGAGGCACACTAACCCTAAATTATCTTTTTTGTTCTTCTATACAATTAAACTATAAGGTTCTCCAGGGCAAAGATGATATCTTTTCATCTTTCTTTGCAGGCTAACCTTCATTAAAATTATAATATAAGGAGCTAAAGTCATTACTCAAAAATATCTGAAACTATTGAAAAGGCTTAAGCATTCTTCTATTCTCCATTCTCAGCAGGTATCTCATTATAAATCTCAAGACACTCATACAATGGATTTTTCCAAATCTTTCTCCAGCAAAAATGTCACTGGGGATTTAGTCATACCTATGTTGAGCAAGGGACTCAAGATTCCTCTGCTCACATCTATCTATCTATCTATCTATCTATCTATCTATCTAGTGTAGAATATTCTCTAGTTCACCTCTTTAGCAAATGGTTTAAGATACCAATTTAATATCTCCAAAAGTATGGTAAACTAAAGTGGTAATTAGTAGTTATAATTTTATTATCTAAAAATCTAGCACATAGAATCATCAATTTCAGAGCTATTATTGCTTATAAAGAGATTAAAATTAAGTGAAGAATCATGAGTTCATTTAATGAAAAATTGAGTATAAATCTAAGTAACACACAAATGTGAAAAATTTAAATCAAGTTGAATTTTCAACTATAATAGTTAAAGTTAACCATCAGTTTGGCTTTGTTACTGTACCCAGGGATTCAAACACTTATCTAGGTATAACTTTGAAGGTACTCTGTAGATACTATTGACATCTATTAATAACTCAGTGTCTCACCCTCCCTCCTCCCATACCCTCTACCCTTAGGAACAATCTGTCTCTGCCACCCCTTAAGCTTCCTACTGAAGACTAATCTCAGTTTTTATTGGCCCTGGTCATTTGCTGTACTCCTACTTTGTTTCTTTGTATTTCATATATGAGAGACATAACTCAATCTGTCTCTCTTCTTATGACTAACCACTCAGGCATGATATTCTCCAGATATATGCACCATAAAGCAACAAATGGAATATTTTCATCTTTTCTTATAAATGAATAAGTGTTCCACTGTATACAGTTTCTTTGTCCAGACATCTGTTCTTGGGGACTCATATTTTGGCTATTGGGAACTATGCTGTAATGAACATAGGCATGCATGTATCTTTCTTGAATAGTTATTTTGAGGCCTCTAGAGTAGATGGTATCAAACGGTCACAGTCCTCCCGTTCTTCATCTATTTGCTTGAGCGGGCCCAGTAACATCTCCATAATGAGACTGGTTGTTACTGTGTTTGGCATATCGAATACGTGACAAGTACCTTGCCAGGCTCTGCCATGCGGGCGAGATACTCTCAGTAGCTTGCCGGGCTCTCCGAGAGGGGCGGAGGAATCGAACTCGGGCCGGCCATATTGGCCGCTTGCAAGGCAAACTCCTTACCCATTGTGCTATCGCTCCAGCCCAGAGTAGATGGTAAGATGTGGAATTTCTGATCACATGGAAGCTTAATTCCTAGTTTTTTGACAAGTATCCATATTGATTTTCTAAGAAATTGTACTAGTCGACATTTCCAGTAACAGTTAATATGGATCCTTTTGTTTCACATCCTCACCAACACCAGTTATTTTTGTTATCTGTGATGGGAGACAATATCACAGGTGTGAGATAATGTTATTATTGTTTTGCTTTGAAATTCCCCAATTATATATGATATAGAGCATTTTTAAATATACCTTTAGTTATCCATGTTTTATTTGAAGAAGGTTATGTTCATATTTTCCCTCCATTTTTTGATTGAGTTATTTGTTTCTTGTAAAGTTCTACAGTGCTTTACATATATATATATATATATATATATATATATATATATATATATTCTACCTGAGCATCTACTCTATCAGTTGGGCCATATATAGCCAGCCTTCACAATTGTAAATAACATAAGGAGATTGGGCAGATATGTAGGTAGGTAGATAAATCGGTGGCCAATAGATAAGAGCTATGAAAAGTACATAAACATATTGGCGAACAGATAAATTTACAACTGGTTCAATTTAAGTGGTGGAACACTTTGGGGCTTTATGTAAATTCTTCACAGCTTGAGATTACTACATATTATTTTTAACTTAAAACAATGCTTAAGACCAGCCACTTGTCTTTATTATTTAACAGTGTTCTCATAAACATATTTTGATACACTGATTTTCATACATCCTTTCCTGCTCTCACCTTCTCTATCTGCATTAGTTTGTGAACTTGCTGTGATCGTCTGCACTTTAAATGCATGTACGCTACAATCAGATGCATCCATCGAGGACCTGATGATACAAGCGCAAATGATCAAGTACGACATCATTGGTCTGACCGAGACAAGAAGGCACGAATCTCACCATGCCGTTTTCGACACTGGAGAAGAATTGTTCCTGGGAATATGCGATAAAAGAGGTGTTGGAGGCATCGGTGTACTTGTCAACACAAACTTGGCCAAGAGCATTGATTCATTCCAATGCCTAACAACCCGAATCGGATGTTTACATTTGAATAGATGTGGCTCACTGCCTGCAGTTTCTATCTTCGTTGTCTACGCACCAACATCTCATTATGATGAAAGAGAAATCGAGAAGTTCTACATGGAGCTAGAGAAGTTCTATAAAGAAGACCACACCTTCTACAAGATCATTGTGGGTGATTTTAATGCCAAGATAGGACCGAGAAGATCAGCTGAAGAACTTCACATCGGGACCCATGGCCTAGAATGGAATGAACAGGGTGAGAGACTGTCTGAGTTCATCATGTCGACCAAGACCATCCATGGTAACTCACAGTTCCAGAAGGCAGAATCTAAACGATGGACATGGGAGTCTCCCGGTGGACGATTCCACAATGAAATAGACCACATCATATTCAATCGACGGTTTTGCCTGACCGATGTCGTTGTTGTCCCAAAATTTCGAACGGGATCGGACCACCGTCTCCTTCGTGCAAAATTCTACTTCACAGAGCGGGGAGAAAGGGCTGCAAAGTTCAAAAAGAGAACTCCCAGAATGACCACCAACTGGGAACTCTTTGGTACTATTGCGGCAAATGGGAAGATGCCATTGTTGACAACATTGATGAGGAATACGATCGACTGGTTCAGCACCTCCATGAATGTGCGAGGAATGCCAAGAGAAAGATAGCCACAAAAAATTGCCTATCTTCGAAAACTCTTGAGCTAATTCGCCAGCGTGGTTTGGCGCATGTCTCAGGCAACCGCAAGCTAACGTCCGAGCTTGCAAAGCAGTGCAGAGATGCGATCAAGGAAGACCTCAAAGAGAGAAGAGCAGAAGTACTGGTAGATGCGGCAGAAGCCGGGAAAAGTATTCGTAACGCCCGCCTGTCCTTCGCCAACTATAAGACCAAGATGACTGCCCTCCGACGTCCTGATGGATCCATCACATCCTCCAGAACGGCAATGGAGAAGATTATCCATGACTTCTACTCAAATCTCTTGGATAGCCATGTCCACTTGCCGACATAACAAATTCCACAGGATGGATATGTCCTTCCCAATGTTCTCCCTTCCGAAATCCGACACACCATTTCGTCAGTAAAGAAACAAAGAGCACCCGGCCCAGACAAGGTCAGACCTGAACACCTGAAGAACCTGCCGTCAGTACTCATCAATACACTGGCTCGGCTCTTCACGCATTACCTGTCTGAATGCAAGGTTCCGTCCCAGTGGAAAACCAGCAGGACCGTACTACTGTTCAAGAAGGGAGACATCCATGACATTGGCAACTATCGCCCAATCTGCCTATTGTCTATGATCTACAAGTTGTTCACTCGAGTCATCCTAAATAGGATTGGCAGAACACTAGATGAAGGACAACCATGCGAGCAAGCCGGGTTCTGCAAAGGATTCAGCACCATCGACCATATCCATACAATAACCAAGCTCATTGAGGTTTCTCGGGAGTTCAAGATGCCGCTCTGTTTAACATTCATTGATTTAAAGAAGGCCTTTGATTCTGTTGAGACAGAAGCGGTCATTGAAGCCCTAGCCAATCAGGGCATTCAAGCCCAATACATCAGGATCCTCCGTGAGCCGTATTGCGGATTCACTACCAGGATCTCACCATTCTACAAAGAAGTGATCGTTTATGTCAAGAGAGGGGTGCGGCAGGGTGATACCATTTCACTGAAACTCTTCAGTGCCGCCCTCGAGGACATCATGCGACGACTGGAATGGGAAGGAATGGGAGTGAAGATAGATGGTCGGCAACTACACCACCTCCGCTTTGCTGATGACATTGTTTAAATAGCACCAAACATCAGCCAAGCGGCACAAATGCTGGCTGACTTTGACCGTGAGTGTGGAAAGGTAGGACTACAGCTGAATCTTACGAAGACAATGTTTATGAGAAACAGCCTCGTTCCTGATGCCCCATTCACTCTCAATGGAACGACCATCTCCGAATGCAACAGCTATGTGTACCTAGGTCGAGAGGTCAACATGACAAATGTCCTGGCACCCGAGCTGCGCAGGAGGAAGAGAGCGGCTTGGAACACCTTCAAGAACGTCGAAGAAATAGCTAAGAGGACGAAGAACCTCCGGCTCTGGGCACATCTCTTTGATTCCACTGTTCTTCCTGCATTAACATATGCCTCAGAGACCTGGGCCCTGTGCAAACAAGATGAGAACGCTATTCAGGTCTCCCAAAGAAGAATAGAAAGAGCTATGCTTGGAATATCACGTTTCACTCAAATGAGAGAAAGAATCCAGAGTTCTGACATCCGTCGATGATCAAGGATCAGGGACGCTGTCTCATTTGCCAAGGTGTCGAAAATCAGATGGGCTGGTCACGTAATGAGATTTAAAGACGACCGCTGGACTAGAGCTGTTACTGACTGGATTCCACGGGATGTCAAAAGACCACGTGGCCGCCCACCTACCAGATGGTCAGACTGCTTCGTCAAGATCATGAACGATCGGTTTGAGGCTCTTCATGATCCCAGAGCGAACAGATGCCATTGGGCTACACTAGCACGTGACAGGGACAAATGGAGACGTTACTGGCGTCCGCTCGAGCAAATCGACGACTAAGGGGAAGTTAAGTGATTAAGTGATCCTTTCCTGCTCTCACCTTCTCTATCTGCATTAGTTTGTGAACTTGCTGTTCCTGCCAAATTGATCAACAGGAAATATGATTTAGCTGACATCTATAACTGACTCAGTAAAACAGTGTGGTATTTGATACTTGTGTGATTTTAAAATAGAGGTATCACTTAGAATCCTTAGATCCTAGAGTAGTTAGGATCCATAAAGCCTTTATACTTCAAAATAATTTGTACATTTTGAAATTATTTTTTAAAAATAGCATTTCTCAAAAAATGGTATTTTAAATTCTTATTTTAGTTATACTGAACTGAACATCTAACAGAATAATAATACAGGACCTTAATTTTTACAAGTGTATTGTATAAGATTTCAATACACTAATATTAGAAAATTAATGCATGAGGAGTTTCTGAGAATGTTGTATCTCCAACTTTTAAAATTTGGGTATTTTGTAACATTGTTTTTCAGAAATTTATAGTATAACTAAAAGAATTCCAAACTTTGGAAACTATGACTAGTCTGCTATAGTTTAAATTATTGACTCTGATTATCTTCCTGTACTATAAACTTACCATGATTTCTTTTTAGATGGAATATATAACTCTATTACGTGTAATTTAATTATTTTTTAAAAATCTAAAGTTTCATTAAGACAAAAGACAACAATATTGTATTAAGTCTACACTGAAACACTTTACACAAAAACCTAAAACATACCTAAAATATTTTATGATAGAGTTTTAGTGCAGATATAGATAATGTCAGGAACTGATCGATTCATGAGTCTACACATTTGGGTGTAGGTTAAAAGAAAAGTTTTTAGTGTTCTTCATCCCAGTTATACAAAGTAGAATTTGAACCCAGAAAAATTCTGTGTAGTATATCAGGCAAAAAAACAACTGAATTTTAGTACTATCATCTTAGGTCTTGCAGAGTAGAACTTGAAGAAGTTCCTCTGCTAACTTCAGTTCAGTTATCGCCATATTGTCTCACACTGCCAACTGAAGTAGAAACAAATCCCATTAAATACTATTGTCTTCAGCATGTCATTTTGTTTAATTCCACAGTGAAGATTTTTGCATCCTGACAAAACAAATGGTACAGGGGTTTAGACACTTGCCTTCCATTCAGCAGACCCTAGTTCATTCCTCAGCACCAAATGTCCCCAGGTATTGCTGGGTGCAGCCCTGGACTTGAGCACTGCTGAAGTGACTTCTGTAAGCCCTGGCCCTTTGTAGCACTTTGTTCTCAAGTGCTTGCATTGCACTTCTGGCCATTTTGGCCAAGACTGGCTGGGAGAGGTCCTAAGACCCCTTGAGCATTACGTGAAAGTTGCCCACCCCCTGCACACACACACAAATTCATTGTGAATTAAAATGTATGAATTTAATATCCCCAAAAGGCAACTTGCCTGGTGGTCAATTTCCTGTGACAATTACTTGGACAAGGGAAATTAATGTGGAATAGTTTATGATAGGAGAGTCCAAATAGTACTAAGATAGAATTGTTCTTTTGGACTCAAGATTGTCCACACTAGGTGATTGACAGCATGCTGTAAAATATACTACAGAAAAAAAGTCTCAAACTCATGCTAACCTACGGGCGATCTTTTTAATGCTACACTTGTCATAGAACATAGTGCTTCAGATTATCAGTGTCTCTTAAAAATTCTACCTTATGAGATATCTTGAATGTGGGCCCAAGCATTCTCCCTGTTAACACAGCAGGTTCAGTGTTACAGAAACCTCAACGCTGTCAAATTCTTGCACAAGACTCTGACTATGCAAAGGTTAAAAAAAAAAAAGATAAACATGATTCTAAGCACATTCCGTGCCTCATCTCCATGGCTCAATTCCTGTTATCCATCAAGTAGTTTTAAAATAGTCCGCGTTTTTCAGTCCTGCAAAGTCAACAGTACTGGAAAGTTGGCAGGTATACTTGTTTAAACAAAGTTCCCAAGTTTTCTGCTGGCAGGTGTTTCCAGAGTTCTTGGAGCACAATTCTTTGGATAGGATATTTGCCAATATACATAGCAACAGAACGGGAAAAGTGTTTGCCTTTGCCACAGTGGAGACACCGAAATGCCTTAGATGCAAAGGAGTATATTACGTTCAGAGGCTTACTTTGGATCTATGTCAAAAGAATAAAAAAAATCCAACATATATCTATCCATAATTCTGAAGGGCTTCAGTGAAAACGAGGGTTGATTATCAAATTGGGAAATGTGCTCCCTGGCCATATCTATAGAGATTAACCCAATGAGCTTGGTTCCTACTTCTTTGTCAAATCCCTCAGATGCTGGAATGTCCCATTTTCAATCTTTCCAGCTAATTCTGCTTGAAATTGAGTCTTAGGGTGTTGAGTTTGAAATTTAATGAGATGAAGGCAAAGCAGGTGAGACTTTAATTCTTCCCCCATTAGCCCTTAGGAACTGATGTCAGTTATTCACATCTCGTTTTCCAAAATTGAAACTTGGGATTGCTTTAAAAGCATATGAGTAGTTTTACAATCTGTTCCTTGTCAGTTGTACCACTTCATTTTTGCCATGGTTAGATTCATTCCTTTGGCTATTCAATTAAACTCAACATGGGTGCTGGAACTCTAGAAAGGAGAAATAATTTCTTGTTTCACAGCCTGACTGAACGCAAATAAATAGAATAAAAAAAATTTAAAGCAAAACCAAAGTCTGGTAAAGGAAAACATAAACATGGAAAGGAAAGGCTTAGGGGACAAGTTTTGTAAATGTTTCTGGCTTAGAAAGTACTTAATGGTCATTAAAGTGGAACCCAGTGAAAACTATTTTAAGTTCTGTTGACAAAAATTTATACTATTAGGCATGATTTAAAATCATTTTAAGTCATTTATTTCTTAGTGACTTGCTAGCAGCAAATGTTTATTGTACTTAAATTCTTTCATCCATGTGTTGATCAGTCTTATATTTTGAGTCACTTTTCCTTCTCTTTGTATTATGTCTTTACTTCATCTCTCGTGTGTCTCATTTTATCTTGTTTTAGTACTTTAAAAGGTTACTTACAAATCTCAAAGCAAAAGTACCATTTATGGATGTTCTGGGTTTGAAATAGACCCTTTTAGTAGAGTCATGAACATGTATAATTAAATTAAATCTTATTTTACACTACTAAACACTTTCAGAAAAGAAGTAACCATCAATTCTATTGTCAGAAGGGGAAAGCAGTATTTTTCTTCATGTTCACTGTGGCTACAAAGAGAAACCACATTGGTTAGGCATTGAGTTGAAGTTGATCATCTTTTTCTCCCTCAAACAGATGTTTCAAGGAATAACAATGGCTAAAAAGTAGTCTTTAATCAGCGAGACCTGAGTTCAAGTTTCCATTTTTCTGTCAATTTGTTCGTGTTAATAGATGAAGTTTTAGGTTCAATAATAGCTAAATCCCAAGGTTGCTGCTTCCTTACTGTGAGAGACTTAGATCAAGTTAATAAGTGATCTGCTTCCACAGCATAAAATGCCCAACGTGATAATACATATTCCAAACATTAAGTAAGGTAATAGATTTCAAGTCAGAATCCACAAAGGCAATTTAAAGGGAGAGCCATGATCTTAGAAAAAAGTACATTTGTCTGCAATGTTGAAATTACCATCTTTTTCAAAACCTTTCACTTAATCACTTAATCACTTAACGTCCCGTTAGTCGTTGATTTGCTCGAGTGGGCACCAGTAACGTCTCCATTTGTCCCTGTCGCGTGCTAGTGTAGCCCAATGGCATCTGTTCGCCCTGAGATCATGAAGAGCCTCAAACTGATCGTTCATGATCTTCACGAAGTCTGACCATCTGGTAGGTGGGCGGCCACGCGGTCTTTTGACATCCCGTGGAATCCAGTCAGTAACAGCTCTAGTCCAGCGGTCGTCTTTAAATCTCATTACGTGACCAGCCCATCCGATTTTTGACACCTTGGCAAATGAGACAGCATCCCTGATTCTTGATCGTCCACGGATGTCGGAACTCCGGATTTTTTCTCTCATTTGAGTGAAACGTGATATTCCAAGCATAGCTCTTTCTATTCTTCTTTGGGAGACCTGAATAGCATTCTCATCCTGTTTGCATAGGGCCCAGGTCTCTGAGGCATATGTTAATGCAGGAAGAACAGTGGAGTCAAAGAGATGTGCCCAGAGCCGGAGGTTCTTCGTCCTCTTAGCTATTTCTTCAACGTTCTTGAAGGCGTTCCAAGCCGCTCTCTTCCTCCTGCCCAGCTCGGGTGCCAGGTCATTTGTCATGTTGACTTCTCGACCTAGGTACACATAGCTGTTGCATTTGGACATGGTCGTTCCATTGAGAGCAAATAGGGCATCAGGAACGAGGCTGTTTCTCATAAACATTGTCTTCGTAAGATTCAGCTGTAGTCCTACCTTTCCACACTCACGGTCAAAGTCAGCCAGCATTTGTGCCGCTTGGCTGATGTTTGGTGTTATTAAAACAATGTCATCAGCAAAGCGGAGGTGGTGTAATTGCCGACCATCTATCTTCACTCCCATTCCTTCCCATTCCAGTCGTTGCATGATGTTCTCAAGGGTGGCACTGAAGAGTTTCAGTGAAATGGTATCACCCTGCCGCACCCCTCTCTGGACATCAATGATCACTTCTTTATAGAATGGTGAGATCCTGGTAGTGAATCCGCAATACAGTTCACGGAGGATCTTGATGTATTGGGCTTGAATGTCCTGATTGGCTAGGGCTTCAATGACCGCTTCTGTCTCAACAGAATCAAAGGCCTTTAAATCAATGAACGTTAAACAGAGAGGCATCTTGAACTCCCGAGAAACCTCAATGAGCTTGGTTATCGTGCGGATATGGTCGATGGTGCTGAATCCTTTGCAGAACCCGGCTTGCTCGCATGGTTGTCCTTCATCTAGTGTTCTGCCAATCCTATTTAGGATGACTCCAGTGAACAACTCGTAGATGACAGACAATAGGCAGATCGGGCGATAGTTGCCAATGTCATGGATGTCTCCCTTCTTGAACAGTAGTACGGTCCTGCTGGTTTTCCATTGGGACGGAACCTTGCATTCAGACAGGTAATGAGTGAAGAGCCGAGCCAGTGTATTGATGAGTACTGATGGCAGGTTCTTCAGTTGTTCAGGTCTGACCTTGTCTGGGCCGGGTGCTCTTTGTTTCTTTACCAACGAAATGGCGTGTCGGATTTCAGAAGGGAGAACGTTGGGAAGTACATATCCATCCTGTGGAATTTGGTATGTCGTCAAGTGGACATGGCTATCGAAGCGATTTGAGTAGAAGTCATGGATAATCTTCTCCATTGCCATTCTGGAGGATATGATGAATCCATCAGGACGTTGGAGGGCAGTCATCTTGGTCTTGTAGTTGGCGAAGGACAGGCTGGCGTAACGAATACTTTTCCCAGCTTCTGCCGCATCTATAAGTACTTCTGCTCTTCTCTCTTTGAGGTCTTCCTTGATTGCATCTCTGCACTGCTTTGCGAGCTCAGACGTTAGCTTGCGGTTGTCTGAGGCAAAAACTTTCATTATACTTTATTGACAGATAATATGTATTTGTTGTAGAAAAGATATAAAATATATGCAATTTTTTTTAAAAAACAGAATTGTTTAATCACTTATAGGTTCATTTGCTAGAAAATTTTTCACAAACAGGTTAATTAGATTCTCTCATTCAAAAAGAATCCAGGTGATATCCTTGTATCACAAAGCCTTTGTCTCCAGCTGGTAAAGTGCCAGCTTAATCTTTTGTCATGAATTGAAGGAAAAAAGCTATGAAAAATTGATTTCTAGAAGATAAATCAGGAGAAAGAATTCTGAGAACATTAGAGAGGAAATGGTGTTTTTTGTTTATCTGTTTTCACAAATGAAGAAATGCTGTGAATTCCAGGCAGGATATTTTTTTTGCCAGATCATTTTTGGAAGAAGCAATAGTGCTAGACCTGTGTTTCATCAGAAAAGATAACAGGAGCGGGGGATCTCTGCTGGGTATATTTCAGTAAATTTGTTGAATCAATGTTATTTTTACCGTTAACTCCCAATGACTAAATTGAGAAGGATTGGTTAAGCAATAACTCTCCTTATAAGTTTCCTCCCTTCCCCTTGATTAGAGAAAAATAATAAAAGCTTTCTGCTTAGGTCTATTTATGGTGCTCACAATCAAGAGATTTCAAAATCTTCTTTGGCATTTTTTTCCCAAAACCTATTCCTTAGCAATATTTGAGTGCAATAGTTAATGTTCGATTCCATTATACTTGGAATAAAAGCAGCATAGCTATCATTTCATGACATTCTATTTGTTCATGAGTCCTCCAAATCCCATTTTCAGGATAACAATACTGAAGCTAAGAGAGAATAAGTCATAGACTTAAGGTCACAGTTAGTGAGTGGTGGAACTGGAATTTAAACATATTTCTACTGCAGCCTGAAAATGACATTCTATTCATTACAACCTGTTTGGACTTTATTATGTGTAAAAGCATGTGCCCATTCACAGTCTTTAACTCTCCACCACAATCACAGCAACTATTAACAAAGAAATTTGTGCACAATTATGTAAATACTTGAAAGTATGTTTATTTCTTGCATGGAATAAATCTAGAATGAATCACTACAACTCTGAGTTTATAAATCCACTGGCTATTTCACTACTATCTGTATGGCATATTTACTAATTTAATAAGTTATAAAATTCATTGATAATCAATGGTCTTGACATATGCATGAATCTTATATTTTCAAAACCTAGAAAAATTAAGAACTCTTAGAAATCTCTGATCTTATTCCTATACTACCTATAGTTTTGATACATTGAAGACAATGACCATAAACAAATCTCAGGACCTGCATAGGGTCTTAGCTAGAGAGAGAGATATCAGAGGTTGACATGAAAAGAATGTATAATTTTTTTCAATGAGTTGACATGAAAACTTTTCTCCCATGCCTCATAAGTGTTTTAATTCTTAAAATATAATACATTTCAAAAAGAAAACCTGTCAATATAATTAACTTTATTTTATATTGTTCATATGTCATCTCTTTATTGAACTTCCATTACCTTGGAGTTGAAACAGAATCTGTAGTAACAAAAGGAAATTGAGTCTGTATAGAGAAAATAACTAATGCTTATCAGGTACCCACTAAGGGCCAGGAAATCTCTAGCTATTTTCATCTCAAATCTCTTCCCCATACCTATAAAATAAATGTTATAATCTCACCCCCCCCCCCCCAGTTAAGGATATTGCGGCAGATTTAGCTCACCTATTAATTATTTTAGAATTAGGATACCAGGCCAATTACAAAGTCTTTGTACTACATTAGAATAAGTTTTGAACTTAGTTTACCCAACTTCACAACAGGTTTATTTTATTTCAATTTTCAGTATGAGGGATCCCCATATAGTGAAGCTGTCAGTGTGTCTCCCTACATGCATTTTTTAAAGTCTGAGCCATCTTCGAGGCCTTTCATTCAGGAGGTCCAGTAGTAGGACCATCACGACCTGTTGGTGGATGTGACGCTCTAGGGTTTGAACTGGTATCCTTATGTTTGCCAAGCAATGCTTTAAACCACTGAACCATGTCCCAAGATCTACAAAATCTGTTTCAAGTGAATTGATTTTCAGTACTATCATAGGTATGATTACATAATGACCTTTGATCTAAGAATAATCATTTATAATTTAAAAACTAGGGAAAAATCCAAAACATAGTCTAGACCATACCTTAGAGTAAAAAGATGTTCACATAACAATAAAACAGCCTATCTCTGCTTTTTTGTGGGTCACAGTGCCCCTTTTCACTCCTTCCATTACATTTTGCAAATGCGTAGGGTGTTTGTCTATAACTAAGCATACTGAATTGCATTCTTCTGACACTTGGTATCTGATGTTCTTCCTCTTTTATGTTCCACTTCACTACAACAGTGTATTGTGCTTTTTATAATATCATGAAAGGCTGCTTTTCTCCAGTGCAGAAAAAGCAGTCATCCCTGCTGCTGGTGCTTTCTTCCACATTTGCAGTGCATCTGTTAACTCTGCCCAAGTTGCAAACAGTGAAGATGTTGATACTGACTTCTCATTCAGAAAAGAATCCTTTCATTCATGTAGCGCTCAAGTGGTCATGAGGGATGGCTTTTGGCCAGTCTCTAGGAGATGATACATTATGAGCCACTAGAGTTCATACTCTTAAGAGTTTGATACGTTTCTGGGATAAAACTGAAGGTTCCTAGGAGATCATTTGGGGAGTCTGAACCTGGGAAGGATTCTAAGAGGATATCAGTTTTAAGCTGAGGCTGAAGAGCAATGTGAAGCAATAAAGGCAAAGAAAGTAAAAACACAGAAAGACTGTCAGGCAAAGGGCTGTGGAAGTAGGGAAGCTAATTGTTTTGATCGCTAATCCAGAAGGATTCTGAACTCTGAGCATTCTGATCAATAATCGTATCCTTGCCCTCTAAACATTAAGTTATAGAACAGGAAGATAGTTCAATGAGGTAAACTTCAGCAATGAATGCAGTTTTTTTGTGATATAAAATTCATAAAATATGATGGGAGGAGGGAGTATATTTTGAGAAGAATAATGTAAAAACAACTTAACATGTAATTCTTTCTAAGCCTTGACTAATATAAATTAGGTGGAATTTTGTGAAAGCAAAGAGTCCTAAAATGTAAACATCATTAGTAAACCCCATCTATTTATGCTATTTCAAAAAGTATAAATAATAACAATAAAGTCTCACAAACTCCCCATTGTTTCATTTTAGAATTTTACCTGGTTGGCTATAGAAATTTGCAAAAAGGAAAGGAAGAAGGGAGAAGTGATAAAGATTTGTTTGTTTTCCTGGAATATGTGCGTTTCATCATCATTGTAATCCGTTAAGTGGGATTTTCATGGTCAGTTATAGCAGTGTTCTAGACGATTTCAACACCTTTTAGCTAACAATGATTACATAAACCTAAGGTAATTAATAGACATAGATGACAGTCTTTTCAACACTTCCACCTAGAAAAACTCTGAGAGGAACTTCCTATATGAAGGTAAATGGACAAATGACTTTTCCTAGAGAGTAAAAGATTATGTGATCAGAGAACTTTTTTATTTCCAACTCAACTATTCAATATAGACCAGGCAGTAGGATAGGAGGGAGGTAGATGGGGAAAAGGATAGGATTAGGAAAATGGCCTATACTTAATCTAGCTCTCGAGCTAAAAAGTTGGGGTATGATAGTGGGGGAGTCCACTACCATATAATAGAATATATAATACCAATTTTTCTGGTATAATACTCTTATAACCATCTGATATGACCTCATTAACAGAGAATTGGGAAGAGCTGGGAACTCCCAGTTCTTGCAAGTCAGTGAGATCAGTTCCAGAAAACAGTTCCCTGGACAGACTCTCTGTTGGCTAGTAGACAACAGAGCTTACTTGTGGAGCTGCTAGGATAAACCTTTTGTTTAAAATGCATCTGTAATGTGAAAAGCAGATGCTTTGCTTTGCTTTCAGCACCTGCAATAATATGTGGAACATAGATTTCAAGTCCCACATGCTCTTGAGTTAATTTTCTTGGATTAGAAGAGATTCAGTCCATTGTTAGCAAAGCTGGTCAGCATTTTGTGAATTCCAGATGAGATAACTGGCATCTTTCTCATCAAATTCTGTTGTTCGCAGCTGTAGCCTTCAGAAGTAGGTTTCAAACGTAGGAAAAAGCACAGAAGTATTAAGAATGATAAAAGATATTATCAAGAGCTTATATTTTATAGGCTATAACTAAAGAATGTTCCAACAAAAGTTTCTGAAATATTGGCATTCTTTATATATTATAAAATTTATGTAATGTGTAATTTGTAAGTGTTCTAATAAATTGATATGAACTTCTGCTTCCTTACCTCCCTTCCATATCTCCTTCCTTCCAGCCTTTTCTTTATTCCACATTTTCATGTGGAATTCTTTTCCTCTCTCTTCCCCCTCTCCCTTCTACTTTTCTGTTTTCAACTATCTCTTTATCCCTTCCTTTTCCTTTCTTCTCTCCTTCCCTCCCTCCTTTCATTCTCATTTCTTTCTTCCCTTCTTCCATTCATCACTCCTTCCCTCCCATCCTTCCTTCCTCTTTCCTTCCTTATCATTTCTTCTCTCCCTTCTACTCTTCCCTTCCTTCTTTCCTCCTCTTTACTTCCTTTCTTCCCCTGCTACCTTCCTTCTTTTCCTCCTTCTCTGCATTCCTTCTTCCTTTCCTTCCTTCCTAATTACTAACTGCAAACTTTGTTGTATAGAACTTAATATTTTAGGGCATATACTGGAGTAAAAGATTGGACATTATGGATAAGACATGGTATCTAAACTAAAGTGCCACCTGATCAAGAAGAATTTATGTTAACATCTTAAAGTAATATTTCAGGAGTTGCGATGGAAGACCAAATCAGGCATAGTCAAGTCAAGGCAAAAAAAAAAGTGATGAGAAACCTGAAACCTCAGCAAAGCTTAGTGACTAATGCCTGCCTTGCAATCACAAAGCCAGAAGTTTGCTTTTTTGCGGGGGATGGGTCACACCTGGCAATGCACAGGGGTTACTCCTGGCTCTGCATTCAGGAGTTACTCCTGGTGGTGCTCAGGGGACCATATGGGATGCTGGGAATCAAACCTGGGTCGGTTGCGTGCAGGGCAAACGTCCTACCAACTGTGCTATCTCTCCAGCTCCAAGGCCAGTAGTTTGATTCCCAGTCCTGTCACTACAGGCTGTTTCTCTCTAGCAGCTCTACTGTCAGTGATCCTAGTACTGCAAGAAAGTTTCTGCCAAGTGTTTCAGGCAAGCATATATTACGTAAAGAACTGAAGGATGTGACTCCCTAGAATGAGCACCATTACTAAAACAATGTTTGAGCACTATACCCACTCTCAGTCAACACAACAAGAGTGTGCACTAGAACAACAACTAAACAAATGAGACCCCCCCAAGTACATATTCAAATACCATGACTAAAGTGTGAGACACCCCACTCCTCTTCCCCACAGTGAGCCCATGTGCAAATGAATAAAGAGTATGACCCCTGACCAGCATTACAACTAAACATTGTTCAATCCCTTGTCATCGCAACAACACCAACAAAGGGAATAAAGGGGGAAATTAGAAATATGACACCTAAGAGTATAGGACAGTATGTGGACAGTGTTAAAATGGACAAATGGAAGTTTGTTGATTAGACAAGGAAATGGAAGGACTTCAGTGTGTCTGAGACAAGAACGAGAGTGTCCTTCCACTCCATGCAGGAAGATAATATAAAAAAAATGCCATAGAAAATTTTGATATTCTTGCCAAGATCTTGGAATTTCATCATGCAACTTTAAGGGACCATTTGTAGATTTTTAAACGTGGAGTCATATTATTTCTGAACTTTGGTTTTGTTTTTAAGATCACTATAATATTTCTATGTAAAAAACAGATTGAAGAATAAGAAGCTGGGGTAATTAGCTATATTTTATGTGCATTTACCTATATATTTAAGTTTCTTTTTTAATTTTTGTAATACTAGGTGGTACTAATGAAGGTAACTGGGATAACAAGTTATTAGTTTTGATACCATTGACTTAGGAAAGTACTAATAAGAATGAACAAATCAGAGGAAGGAATAGGGAGTTTAAGGAGGTAGTATTGTCACTATAAGCCAAGTGTTATAAAATAAAGAAAATAGAATTCAGAGGGCTTGGAAAGCATAAAAATCACACAACTGTAGCATATGTGGGGCAAAAACTCAAATTATATATTCTCAGTCCAAGTACAAGAAGAGAATAGACTAAACACTTCAGAGCTCAATTTTCCTTTGCCTCAAGATATTCCTCCCATTAGTACAGTATAATTGCTATCAATATTTGGTTTTATTGACCAATTTCTCCATTGACTGTCCATGCCACCTCAATAAGAGTTTGAAGGTTTTTTTTTATCATAAAATTGTGTTCAAGCTTATAAGAACTTGAAATTCCCAAAACTGCAATGATCCATTATCCTAGAGAGGTCTGAAGTAGTGGGCCATTCAATTGCTCTTCACAGAAAGAAGAAAATAAATTATTATCCCTTCCTTTCTTGGAAAACTAGAAAGCAAAGGACAGAAAACCTGTGTTTTCCTCATGAAACATGCTGGCATTCAATTCAGAAAACTCTAAAATAAATACAAAATTATTTACAACGAAGAAGAGAAGTTAAATTGTGGAAATCAAACTTTCTCTTGCTTCTAAAAGGACAGATTTTCCTACCACTCGAAGTAATATTCTGCAAGCACTTCATTATAAATTAAAGTTAATGATACCAAATGCTTTGCATCTTTTCAGAACATGACCCTCAGTTGGAAAACCTCTTTAAGTGCCATCTTAGCTTTAGCAATCTCTACCATGCTACTTATTTTTTCATGCAAGAAACAAACATCTCCCAGGTTTCCCATCTTCCACAATGCACATTATAATATGCTTCACTGTATATTCTGTTCCTGATGTCAAACTCCATCTTCTAACTCAGCCTCTCTTTCTCTCTTTAATTTGCTTGATCATAACTTAAGTGACTTTTTATATATCCATGCTCTGTAATGTTTCTCTAGTCTAATGAAAATATGATTTATATCATAAACAGAACACTATATTAGTATAGTCAACAACCAGTCTGATATCTACCTTTAGATATATTTAACCACATCTTAAATTTAAACTGTCAAATGAACATTTGACATTTTCTCATTCACTTTACCCACAACCTCATACCCCCCACGTCTGCAAACAGTCTTCTCATACCACCAACATCCCTGTTCTTTAGGACAAAAACTTATTTTTAAAATCTTCCTATCTCAATGAAAAAGTTAAAATATAGTATCAAAATATCTTCCTTGAATCATCCATTTCTCTAAAATTTTATCTCAAATCCATCAGCAAACCCTCTCTGCTAAACCTCCATGAGAAATTCTAAAGTCAACTGGCTTCTCTTATTTATCACTCTCCTATCAATTGCTTCCATAAGATTCTATGGTGTTCCACTGCTTTTCCTCTTGTCTCCAAAGTCTAATAGTCTATTCAATAATGTCATAGTTTTTTTTCTAATTTACAGGAAATATTCTTCCTCTTAGAATAAAATCTAAACTCTGTACCATAATAACCTTACTGTTCCACATGATCTGGTCTCTGCCCTCTGCTCAGATCTCTTAACCCCCTGTGCTTTGCTTACTCTGTCCTGAACACACTCACTTTCTTGCAGTTAATGTACACCACTTTCCACTTCTCTCTCTCTCTCTCTTTCTCTCTCTCTCTGGAATTCTCTTTCTGAAGTTATTTATACACTCAATTTTTACTATCCTTTGGCTTTTCAGGTGTAGTATTTCTTCAAAAAGGTGTTTTATCTCAATAATTGGCTATGTTTCTCCTGAAATACTTTTCTACAAAAATTCTACCTATATCAATTTCTGTTATTTCACTATTTTTCCTCCTCCTTTTTTCTCCTATGCTAGTACAAACCCTGTCCTGATTTTATCACCTACATATTGCCAATGACTAAAAAAACATACCAATACATAGCAAGTTCCATATAAAAAATTGATGAATACATTAATAAATTAGTATGTCTATAACAAGTCAATGCAGAACTTTGTAACCTTGGACTCTGGGCTCAAAAGGACCAGAAGCAGAGATCCCCTGCCTGCTTCCCCCAGTCTCTGGCAACCTAGGGGTAACACCCATAAAGTCATCTCCTCCCTGCACCAGATAATCTCCTCATTGGCCACCCTCCAGAACTCACGGCTGCTTCTCCCAGAAGGGAGCATAAAATAAGGCCCCCATATCCATGCCACCAGACTCCTCACCAGGCTGTTTTCATTCGTGGCACTCCAGAAGGACCCAACCCCAGCAGCCGACCTCCACTACCCAACCACTGCCATGCTCCAGGCCGCTTTCCACACATTTGGGTTGAGTCTCACATATGAGTGAACATATTCCTGGACACATCATAAGACACTTGATACCCATTTTCCATAATTACCACACCATTTACCATTTTTGATGGGGTTCCAACAGTAGGCAACAAATCATAGAGGGAAATATATATATATATATATATATATATATATATATATATCAGAGAGCCCAGCAAGCTATAGAGAGTATCCTGCCCGCACAGCAGAGCCTGGCAAGCTACCCATGACATATTCAATATTCCAAAAACAGTAACAGTAATGGGGTCACATTCTCCTAACCCTAAAGGAGCATCCAATTCAGTAGAGTTGGGAAATATGAGTAAGGAGAGGCTGCTAAAATCTCAGAGCTGGGATGAATGGAGATGTTACTGGTGCCCACTCAAGTAAATCAATGAACAATGGATGACAGTGATACAGTGGTAAAAGTCAAACTTCCTGGTAAATAATACTTTTTTTTCTTGCCACAATCTGAATAAAATAAGCAATGTTTAAAATACAGAAGTTATCAATTTCAACTCTTAAACAATCTGAGGAACAGCATAGTAAGTTTACAGAAAATTGTCTTTTGCAAATTTGGTATTTTGCATATTTACTAGTACAGTTGTCAGTGTTAGCAAATGAAGTATGAAAAAGCTTTCTCTAGAATATTCTAACATATATATATATCAGATATTGACATTAACTCACACACATAGATGTATTTCTTTATTCTCTTACTCAATAGAGCGACTAATCATCTTCTATAAGCCAAACACTAGGATAAATGCAAATATATGTAACCAAAAAGACAGGCAGAATTCTGCCCTTGCATTGCTAACAAGACAGTCAGGTATTGAAGAATTATTTCCCAAAGAGGCAAAACAAATATTGAACCAAGAATACTAGAGGAATCTTGCATTCACATTTATAGACAGGGAAAGGCAATGGAGAAAACATGGCTAAATCTCAGCACAACACTGGTTTGCAATAATCAGAGTTTGAACCTCAGTTTGTAGTTTATAGATTTTTAAACCTAATTAACACGATGCAGATCCTTGTCTTACCAACATAATACTAGCTTATTTCTCCACTCATTATAAATAGACCCTCACTTATATTCTCAAATGCATCCTGGTTTTCATAATCTGTCATTGTAACTCTCACTCTGTGTGTGCTGGAAGTGAAGGTATAAAACTCCAAGAAGCTATCACATCCTTAATATCACTAGAAAACCAGTCTTCTCCCTGGAATGAAAATTGATGAGATATTTTAATAATAGTTATTTAGATTTTATTTAGATTGCAATTAATTGCAGAGTACCCAGCCAACGACAAGGTAGGACTCTTCCAATGGGAGTTTTAATTTGAATGGGAGTTAGTAGGCCTTCTTCTCAAGAGTCCTGAGCTTGAGATCCATATAGAGAAGGAGAGGAAGCACAATAAGAACATAGGGAGTCATGAGAATGACAGAGATGAGAAAAGAATGGCTCACATTTCCACAGAGCGAAGAAGACAGGTCATTGTTATATATGCTACTCCTAATTTGGCCTCCTCTAGATATTCAGGTTTTTACCCACAGAGTTCCTTCCCCATTAAAACTTTCTTTCCACACTGCCAACGTGAACTTCAGCATATTGCTGGAAATTTAAACCTGGTACATAGTTGAATAGTTGAACCAAGTTATAAATAGTGATGGGAAAAAATACTTTACAGCAACGAACTCTTTTGAGCACCCATCTTCCTTTCACCATTGTCACTGTCACTGTCCTCCCATTGTTCATCGATTTGCTCTAGAGAGCCCAGTAATAGGAACTATTTATGTTGACTTTAATTTTCTTTCCTTTTATCAAAGAAATAGAAAATACCGCAGGAATTTATATATATTTATTTATGTATTTTATAAACATATTCATGCAAGGCAAATGCCTTACCCACTGTTCTATTACTCCAGGCCCATTACAAAAATTATTTAAAGTCCCCTTTTAACCACCTTTCCAGTTTCAAACTCCAAGTCCTAAAGCAACTGCTATCATGAATTTGGTATTGATATTTACAATGCAGCACATGATCTAAGATGTATTTAAATTCATCCTCTATAAGGACGCAAACTAAGGCTGAAGCTATAGCACAGTGGGTAGGGCGTTTGCCTTGCACACAGCCGACATGGCCGACCCAGGTTCAATTCCCCCGCCCCTCTCGGAGAGCCCGGTAAGCTACTGAGAGTATCTTGCCCGCACGGCAAAGCCTGGCCTGGCAAGATACCTGTGATGTATGCCAAAAACACAGTAACAAGTCTCACAATTTTACTGGGTCCACTCAAGAAAATTTATGAATAATGGGAGGACAGTGACAGTGACAAGCACAAACCTAACAAGTTTCCAAATTTCCAAATCCCTTTAGCTCTCTACCAGTGAATTCCATAGTTTGTATGTCTGGATATTTGTGGTTATTTGCTTTGACTAAGTATCTGAAAGGTTTAATGAGCATTTACTGTGTTTTCTGGGAAACTATTTACATTTTGTTTTTGCCTTTGTTTTTTGCGTCACACCCAGCAGTGCTTCTGGTTTACTCCTAGCTCTATGCTCAGAAATCATGCCTAGTGGGTTTGAGGGTTCATATGGGATACAGGGAATAGAAATCAGTTGGCTGCATACAAGGCAAGCACATTATCCACTGTACTATTTCTCTCACCCCTATCTAGAATTTCTTTATATTTTCAGTAGAAAAGAAATATTTTATATCTGCCTAGTTTTCCAGAATATTAATATACCTCCTTATATGATCTTTATAAAGTATAGAGGGCTAAATAAAGATGTAATTTAATAATTTCTTTGTGGTATTTCACTGTATCACTGTAATTCTGATGTTCATCGACTTCCTCAAGGAGGCACCAGTAATATCTCCATTCATCCTAGCCTTGGGATTTTAGCAAATGCCACATTGGAGACCTTGAATGTGGCCGAGCGCTTCCGGGAGCTGGGTTTTATAGTCCCTGGGTCTTGGCCGTTGGTGCCAGGGGCAGTTGGTGGGTATAATGCCTAGCTACTGGAAGATGGGGAATCTGGGTGGATGAGGCCCAGTCCCGATTCGAGCAGGCTTGGAGATCTCAACCCTGTGTCCCACACACTTGGGTTTCTTTGCCGGTTCCTACGTGTGGGAGGCTCGTCCAAATGTGTGGAGAGTGGTCTTAAGCATGGCGGTGGCTGGTTCCAGAGGTCTTCAGCTGCCAGGGCTCCGCTTGGGGCGGGGAGGGAAACTCAACCCACCCCTCTCCAAGGGGCCACGGTGAGGACAGTCAGGCACGGGAGCAGCTATTTAAATTTTTTAAACAATAATTATCATCATTAATTGACTACTGAAACAGCAAAAACAGTCTTTGATTTTAAATATATTTACATAATATATATATGTTATAACTAAATAAGATAAAAATTATAAAGTTTAATATATGTGAAAATAGTATTTTTAATATAAAATATTAATAAGATATATTTACAAATTATGTAGCATGTTATATATCATACAATAATCTAAATAATAAACACTTATTATTAAAACATATTTTGTCTATAGTGGCAATATTTGTTTTGTTTCCTTAATGTAACCTAAAGACTAAAGGGATATAGTCTTTAACTATATGTCTAAACTTATCAAATGTCACTAGTGACTTGTCACTTGTCATTCCCATGTTCATCAATTTGGCCGAGCAGGAAACAGTAACAACTCCATTCGTCTCTTTCGTGAGATAGTGTAGCCCAGTGGCATATTGGAGGCTCTTTCAGGGTCAGGGGAATGAGACCTGTTATTGTTATTACTTTTGGCATATCAGCTACGTCACAGGTAGCTTGCCAGGTTCTGCCATAAAGTCAGAATACTCTTGGTAGTTTGCCAGACTCTCAGAGAGGGATGGAGATGAGATTGGCAGTTGATGAGATTACACGGTGCTGGGAGCAGTTTGTGGGTGTGACTGTCAAGCTACTGGAAAACTGGTAATCTGGGTGGAGCAGGCCCAGTCCCAATCCGAGCAGGCTTGAAGATCTCAGTCACAAGTCCAGCATACCTGGGTTCCTGTGTTGTTTCCTTCATGCGTGAGGCTCACCCAAGTGTGTGGAGAGTGACCTTGAGCATGGCAGCGGCTGGCTTCTGGACATTTTCAGCTGCCAGGGCTCTGCTTGGGGCAGAGAGTGAAACTCAACCCATCCCCCTCTGAGGGGGCCCCAGTGAAGATAGTCTGGCATGGGGGCAGGAGATTCCCCAGTGACTGGAGCAATAGTACAGTGGGGAGAGCGTTTGCCTTGCATGTGGCCGACCCGGGTTCGGTTCCCAGCATCCCATATGGTCTCCTGAGAACCACCAGGGGTAATTCCTGAATGCAAAGCCAGGAGTATAGGAGTAACACAAAGTTTAAGACCTTAAAAACAGACAGCTTGTATCAAATGTAGTGCAAAAAAAATTAAAGCAAATATTGTCATCTTTCTAACAATAACTGTTTTTCATAATGAAAATGGAAAAAAAAACTTCAGATAATTAAAGGCCAGAATTAGAAAGTTCAACTGGCTGTCGCTATATTTTCTAGAGACCCAGGCACAATTCCCTATGCCTTAGGGTTTTTCAAACACCACCCCTGGTCACTGCCAGGTGTGATCTGAAGTAAAGTAAAAAGTAAAGGCCCTCCCGTTGTTCGTCGATTTGCTGGAGCGGGCCCAGTAACGTCTCCATTGGAGACTTTATTGTTACTGTGTCTGGCATATTGACTACGTCATGGGGAGCTTGCCAGGCTCTGCCGTGTGGGCGAGATACTCTCGGTAGCTTGCCGGGCTCTCCGAGAGGGGCGGAGGAATCGAACTCGGGTCGGCCATGTTGGCTGCATGCAAGGCAAAGGCCCTACCGCTGTGCTATCACTCCAGGTGTGGTTTGAAAGTCAAAATAAATAAACAAAATGATCTGATTCAACCACTTCACCCCTGGTCATAGACCCAAAAGAAATAAAGATAAAATGTCAGTAAAAAAATCTTGTAATCTTGTGTATAAATGTCCACAGAATCACTGTTCACAATATCAAAATGGTAGAAAATACAAAAATGTCCATCAATTTATTACTAGATCAATAAAATGAGGTACAACCAGATAAGGGAATATTATTTAGCCACCAAAAGAACTGAAGTACGATGCATGCCACAAAGCAGTAGAACCTCAAAACATTACTCTATGTGAACATCAGACCTAAAACATCACATATAGTGTTACATCCTTTCATTTTTATGAACTATCCAGAAAAGGGAATCTACCAAGACAGGAAGCAGATTAGTGGCTGCCAGGGTCAGGAGGAGGAGCAATAGGAAATGACTGCTTAATGGATGCAGGATTTCCTTTTGGAGTCATGAGAACACTGAAGAAGATAGAAATGGTGGTTGTACAATCCTGTAAATGCACTAAATGTCACGAGATTGTATATTTTAAATGATTAACTGTATGTCGTATGAGCATTTTAAATACTCTGAGAACTACAGTATCTTAGATTTGTTTAACTTAGAATTTCTTAAATGCCTTGGATCCCAGAAACCCTCAGTGCTTTATTTTTCCATATGTATGGAGTGAGGAGTTGGGAGGCGGTCTCACAGATACAGCAGAAAGCAGATAAATGCTAATAAAATCAGTCAGGAATGAAATAAGACACCCACAGCAGGGAGCTGTTAAATATCATAGACAGAGCAGGGGAAAAGAAAAAAAGAAAGAGCAAGGAGAGGTGGGAAAGTAACTAAAATCCATTTGCACAGTAGTGAAGATAATATCAGTATGGAGCTACATGACCCTTCAAGTTGTCTAAGCCTTATACCTCTGCACTGGCTAGTGGTTGGACCACTGCTTCAAGAGTGTAAATTTGGTTGAGGAAAAAAAATCCTATAGAGAGTTTCATTTAGAAGTTGAGTCTGTAAAATTTCTCAGAATAAAGTATTTCTGTCACTTATATGATCAAGTGTCTCATTTTGAATGTGAGAATCAGGATGCCACATCATAGCACCGTCTCTCACAGATGATAATTGTCTGTTAAGTGCCCAAGATGCTTTGGATTGACATTTCTTTCCATATCCAAACAACTAAGGAATATCACCTTCATGGAATCTATATGTGGTGATTCAGAGTGATTTCCTATATCTAACCATTATTTGATGCAAAATACATTTTCATTTTCTAGAGGAAAAAAAGTCATTTTCTAGGAGAGTCCATTAACTTTGCATTGAAATTAATTTTAAGAGTTGTTGAGTTGTTACAGATTAATTGCTCTCACATTGAAGGCATCATTTCTGGTTTATCTTCTAACATTTAATTAATTTGCATCAGATAATGATGCAGTTTTGGTCCTGTTTCTTCTATTGTGGTTTGTTTACCTTTTACATTGTTATCTCTTCGGGGGAGGGAGGGTGATAGATAAATAGATTTGTAGGTGCAGCTCCACAAGGACCACACCAGTCTCTAAGAAGAAGCACACTAACTCAGCAACTTAGTTTTTGTTTAATGATTGATTCCTATGGATGGAAGCATTGGAGAGTTAATATTATATGATTTCTAGTTTACCCTATTTCATTTCAGAGCATTAGAAAAGTTATTAGTCTTTCATATGTTCCCCAGTATATTCTTTTAATATTAGTGCTCTTTAGCTAGACTTCAGGAACAAACACATTGTGGTGTGTTATAGGAGCATCTCTATACAAAGTGTGTCTATGTTAATCATTGAGATGTTGTTTATGATATTATAGCACAGGGTGTTTTCTCTGCAAAGAATCACTGAGGAAAATTCTTATCTGAGAACCAAATATAGACTATTTTTTATAGAACTTGATATTTTTAACATTAATAAATAGTGAGAGTCATTCACCTATAGTGTTTCCTTCTTCTTCATGGCTAGCAGAAACTAAGAATCATCTTTGACACGCCTCTAACAAAAATGCATGACTTCATGATATGACAATTGTGCTCTGACTCACCTCTACTTCCACTTGAGCTTTCTGACTCATTTCTCTCATTAATTTACTATTTCTTATATTTCTGAATAAGTTGTTTTCAGTACTTTCTGGATCAAGCCTGAAAATAAATAATTCAATGTGTTTCAACAACTAACAAGTTGACATTCAACAAATCCAATACACAAATGAATAGCTTAACAGCAAAGTAGCTCGGCAAATATATTCTAAGAGCTTCTTCACAGAATACTGTGTGAAGTAATTCTAGTAATGTTGCAACTAATTAATTGGGTAGAATTTCAACTTTTGACTCCAAGAACGGGTCGAACAACATTCTGTGACTTGACACATCAGAGGACTTGGTAGAAAATAATAGGCCCTGTGCATTTCCAAAGAATTATTGAGGAAGGAATTTAGAAAATGTCCTGCAATTTTAATTTTCTTTCCTTTGCCCCTAATCTTGTTTGCTTATGCATACTCAGGATAAAAATAATATAGAGGTTATAGAACTCAAAGACTTAATCAAAATATTTCTGGCTCTCTAGACAGTGACTCTTTGACCGGTAGAAATTCACACTATAATTTGCTATGAGATGATAAAATTCACAACAAATATCACAATATATAAATAATCTACTTCACCTTAGAAAGTAAAAGTTAAAGTGAAAATATTTTAGAAGTTGGGGTTAATATATTACAGATGAATGTGCATTTCATAGTAGGTATTAACCATTAGAGTAGGTTGTAATTAGGACTGTAAGCTTCCGAGAACTATATAAAGTATCTGAGTCAACCAGAAATGAGCTCATACTTTTAATGACTTTGGAGTTAATGAGGGAATCAAGAAACAACCCCCCCTTGACCAATTTCACTGAAGAACTCTTGGGAAAAATGAAAACAGCTTAAGTTTCTACTTTCTTTAAGGATATGAGGATGAAAGACGGAAGCCTGAAAAATCTTTGGGCTGCTAGAACTAGCCTTCTCTAGCACTGGTGGGTCACATATCACTAACTAGCTTAAGAAGGTTCTAGTGATAGATTGCTTTAACTGAAGCACTGGCCCTAATGTACTAAATGGGCGATATTGGAATATTTGGTTTGTCTTTCTGTATTTTCTCTTTGCAGGGGGCAATCTTATCTAACAGAGTTGTCTTGAAGAGTCAATGTATTAATCTATTTTTTAAATGAATCACCATGAGATAAACTGTTACAGTGTTGTCCATGATCAGGTTTCAGTCATACAATGTTCCAAGACCCATCTCTTCAGGAGTGTACACTTTCCACTACCCATGTCCTCAATTTTCCTCCTTTACTCAGCCTCCCTCTATGGGAGACACTTCTCTCTCTCTCTCTTTCCTTCCCTCCATCCCTCCCTCCCTGACTCTCTCTCTCTCTCCTTCCCTCTCTCTCTCCCTCTCTCACTCCCTCTCTCTCCACCCCCACTCTCTCGCACTCTGTCTCTATGTCTGTCTGTATGTCTGTGTTTGTATCTGTCTCTCTCATTATTCTTTCACCCTCTCATATTTCCTAAATAAACCATTTATTTCATAACTGAATAAATAAAAATAAAATACATTAATCTTGATTTAAATTCACTCAGTATAAAGCCTTGGACATAGACTTGTCAAAATCCAGGGAGATGACTCAAAGATTTGGAATGAATGCTTTGCATGTGGAGCTGTGGGTTTTACTCCTTCACTGTTCCTTACAAGGTGTTCACAGTGCAAGGTGAGCAAACCCAAGCACTTCCGGTTATGGCCCCCAAATAAAAGAATATAAAGTGGAAGAAAATACAAACAAGAAAATTTGACTTTTCTTATGCCTGAAATGGAGGTTCAGGCATAAGAAATGACAAGAAATTCAGTTCAGGGAGAGTCATTACTATTATAATTGTTACTGCTCCATCCATAATGTCAGATGCTGGGGTCAACACAAGCTCAAAATGGTCAGGAGCTGTAGTGTGGGCCCTTAATATTTTTTTAAATTTTATTTTTTGTGAAATCAATCTGTACTCAATCCTAGATCGGAGGCTGCTAAATAAATTGTCAAACCCATCTGTGACTAAGTTCCCTGTGCTGCTACTACCCCATCTTCAAAAATGTAACATCATTTAAAGATCTAGGATAGCTATTCAAGATGAGGAAATTTTACCCCCATTTCAGCCATAAGAAAAGACAGTGCATTCTTATTTTTAGTTTGGCTCCTAGGATCAAATTCAAAGACAGAGCACTTGCTCTACTAGTGTGAAGTCCCAAGCTCAAGTGCCAGCATTACTAGAGTAAAAATTTTTAAAAGTAAAATGTTACACTTGAAATTTCTACTTAATTCTTATTGTTCATACATAGTAACATGGTTAATTTTAGACTGCAGATAAATATAAATTATGCCCCCCAAGGAAACATGACATTAAAAATAATTAACTACTAAGTGAAAGAGAATGGTGATAAAGGTAACTGTTTGGAAGCATTTGAATATAGCTGTTGGAGACAGAAAGCCACCACCGTTTGAAAGAAGTCATTGCTAATGTGAGAGCACTGTCTCTTATAAATCATGCAAAAGGAAAAGAAAAAGTGTCTTTGTGTGTGGTTTTGGTGAAAGAATGGATGATTTCATATGTCAATATAAAGGGAAGAAAACAGTTCTCAAGAATTGATCTTGGAACACTCTAAGCTTGAAATGCCTATGGGGCAAACAATGGGAAAATGTATCTACACATTTGTATTTACTATTAGGAGCTCAGAAAAGACATTCCAGCTAGTGATAAAGACTTGAGACTCATCTGTAAGTGGTTAAAGATGATGAGGTGAACGAGATCATATAGTTCCCTCTTTCTTTTTTTGCCTTCATATCAATGGCTAAGAAAATGATGTAGCTGCTGAAGGCAGTATTCCAGGCATTCTGGTCAAACCAAAACCCAAGAGTTCACTCTGATGACTGAAGACAAGGATAACTATATTCTCCCATTAGTTGGGAAGTTGCTCCTATGGAACTCTGAAACATAGTAAAGAGATAGCAAGCTGAAAAGGGGTTCTATGACCTTTGTGTATGAAGAGTTTGTTTACGAAGGACTGTATTTCACAGGTTAAAAGAGAAAACCTGTTGAAGATGTCATGGTAGAGAGAAAGCAACCTGAAAAAGTATGAGAGAAGACCTGGATAGACCGGGAGATGGAAAATGGATATATGATTGTCATGGTTAGAGTCTCCATTTTGGAGTTTCAGCAATTGCTCATTTTTTTAGTAAAAGTCTTTAGGTTTGTTTTGTTTCCAAATATTTTGCTTGAGAGATGGCTTTTTTTGCAAAGGTTATCCAGTGCCCCGAATCCTAATATAAACATATACTCATTGATATTCCCACAGTCAGTATTCTGGGTCAGTCTTTGGCCCATATTCAGAGTTTTAGGAAGAACTGGGATGAGGACCTGAAACTCCATAAAGGTATGGCACTGGAGACTGCATGAAGGGTTATTGGAGCCTGCCTATCTGGGTGATGGAGAAGGTCTTGGACTGAGTGTATTAATAGTAACCTAGTAGGCTTTGAAGCAAATTCTCAATAGATAGTAATCAACTATGTATGAGTATGAATTTAGATCAAAGATTGACAAACTGGACCCCCAAATACCAACTTGGACGTACTGCTTGTTGTCTTAAGTGATAAGTATTCTCTCTGATAGCTATGATGCTATCAGAGAGAATACTTATGCTATATGGCAGATGCTATATGGCAGAGCTGCAGTAATTATAACAAAGTCTTCAGCCACACCCCAAAATGTCTACTATCTGGCACTTTACATAGAAAATTTGTCCACTTGCTAATTTGATCACATAGCATTTAGTTAAGTGCTAATAAATTATAGATTTATTTTAATTTTAAAAGCCAAATCTTCATTATCAATGTTAGTTATTTGAAATTTGTTTTTAGATACTCTGTAAAAGTCATTCATCTTCTAATTTATGTGTTGTTGGTGAAAATAAAATGTCCTCTTTCCTTTATCTAAAGTCAAGGATATATAATTTCAACCATAAGGATTTTTATGAGTGTGGAAATTATGCTTAATTCTAACATATGGATATTATCTTAAAAGCATTCAAAACCCGTAGATGATTTCATCTTTTATATATTCAATTATTATGCAAATCAAGATGTCCTATTTTTGGATGTCTGGTCAGATGAATTTAAAGGCTGTTTTGAATCACTAATAATTAAAAATAAAACATAATGCTAATGGATGTCACATTTAAAAATTAAGAATGTACTATAATGGAACACAAAACTCACAAATCTGTTATCTATTTAGGACAGATTTCAAAATTAAAACAAAAATGCTCTGATGTGGTAGTACTCTATCCCAGGTAATGTTAAAAGTCTGTTGAAAACAAATTTCTTCTGAACACTATAAAATACTTCTGATAATCAACTACCTAGGAATTAGTTTAACTAAGGAAGTAAAGGACCTGTACAAAGAAAACTACAAAACGCTCCTTCTTGAAATAAAAGAGGATGCGAGGAAATGGAAAAATATCCCCTGTTCATGGATCGGGAGAATTAATATTGTCAAAATGGCAATACTTCCCAAAGCACTGTACAAATTCAATGTGATCCCTATTAGGATACCCATGACATTTTTTCAAAGAAATGGAGCAAACACTCCTGAAATTTATATGGAACAATAAGCCCCCTTGAATAGCTAAAGCAGTTCTTGGGAAAAAGAAAATGGGAGGAATTAACCTCCCAAACCTCAAACTCTACTACAAAGCAGTAATAATTAAAATAGCATGGTACTGGAACAAAGGCAGAGCTGCAGACCTATGGAACAGGGTTGAATATACTGACATCTCCCCTCAAACATATGATCATCTAATCTTTGATAAAGGGGCAAGAAATGCGAAGTGGGGTAAGGAAAGCCTTTTTAACAAATGATGCTGGCAAAACTGGACAACTACATACAAAACACTGGGCTTAGATCTCTGCCTAACACCATGTACAAAAGTAAGATCAAAACGGATCAAAGACCTCAACATCAGACCGGAATCCATAAGGTACATTGAAGACAAAGTTGGCAAAACCCTCCATGACATTGAAGCTAATGATATCTTCTAAGATGTCACGCCACTGGCCAAGCAAGTGAAAACAGAGATAGACAAATGGGACTATCTTAAACTAAGAAACTTCTGCACCTCAAAAGAAACAGACACCAAGATACAAAGACAGTCTACAGAATGGGAAAGGATATTCTCCAAATACACATCTGACAAGGGGTTGATATCAAGGATATACAAAGTGCTGGTTGAACTCCACAAGAAGAAAACATCCAACCCCATCAAATCGTGGGGCAATGAAATGAACAGAGACTTTCTCAAAGAAGAAATCCAAATGGCTAAAAGGCACATGAGAAAATGCTCTACATCATTAATCATCAGGGAGATGCAGATCAAAACAACAATGAGATATCATTTCACACCCCAGAGACTGGCCCACATTCAAAAGAACAAAAGCAACCTGTGTTGGCGAGGATGTGGCGAGAAAGAGACCCTCCATCACTGCTGGTGGGAATGCCGACTGGTTCAACCCTTTTGGAAAACAATATGGACGATTCTCAAAAGATTAGACATTGAGCTCCCATTTGACCCAGCAATACCACTCCTGGGAATATACCCCGAAGAGGCTAAAAAGTACAGTCGAAGTGACATCTGCACTTGTTTGTTTATTGCAGCACTGTTTACAATAACTAGAATATGGAGAAAGCCTGAGTGCCCGAGAACAGATGACTGGTTAAAGAAACTTTGGTACATCTACACAATGGAGTACTATGTAGCAGTTAGAAAAAATGAAGTCATGAAATTTATATACAAGTGGTACTACATGGAGAATACTATGCTAAGCAAAATGAGTCAGAAAGAGAGGGACAGACATAGAAAGATTGCATTCATCTGGTTAACATAAAGTAACAAAATAAGAGACTAACACCCGAGAACAGCTGTGATAAATACCAGGTTGTTCACTCCATTGCTTAGAGGCCAGTCACACACTCTAGGGTAAAGGCAGCTCAGATAGAGAAGGGAGCACCAAATAAAGGGTGCTGGGAAGATCTGCCCAGGATGGGAGATGCCTGCTGAAAGTAGTCTATGGACTGAACATGATTGCCACCCAATGTCTCTTCTGCAGACCACAGCACCCAAAAGGAGAGATAGAACAAAAGGGAGTGCCCTGCCACAGCGGCAGGGTGGGATGGGGGATGGTGAGGTGGGAGGGATACTGGGATTGGTGGGGGTGGAGAACAGGCACTGGTGGTGGGATGGGTACTCGATCATTGTATAACTGAAACCCAAGATCAACAACTTGTGAGGTAAATCTACAACTGTACCTCATGGTGTTTCACTAATTAAAAATAAATAAATAAATAAATAAATATAAAATACTTCTGAAATTTGATTAGATTTCATAAAAAATATTCATAGAATAATTTGGGAAGGATGGAATGAGTTGACACCTCATAAAGAAATGAAAGAAAGTGATTCTTTGATGGTAATTGGATAGGAATGCGATTCAGTGATAGAGTCCTTTCATGTTAGAGAAAGGAAGAAAAGAGAAAGAGAGGAAAGGAGGGAGGGAGAGGAGAAAAAATAAGGGAAAGAAGGAAGGAAGGAAGGAAGGAAGGAAGGAAGGAAGGAAGGAAGGAAGGAAGGAAGGAAGGCAAGCTAATAATAATGTAATTCCATTTCAAGAAGCCTTCAGTGTTGGGTTTGGGTGCTAACAAAGGGAAATGACTATTTTGGACAAAGTTTGTTGTGTTGTGCTTGATCCGTCTCATCTGGAGGAGTAGAGTTCATGTGTCTTAAAATCTCAGATCTCAGTCAACATTAAAACTGTCAGAGATTGTTTTCAAAGCTCACCATTTCACTTTTAGCATTTACTTACCTTCTCATTAAGTACATTTCATTCTCCACAATGCCAGCATTGTGATGATGCAAAGGATTCATATATATGCTCACCATGTGGTTCCCTCAGACCACCTGTGGCTATTGAGCACTTGAAAAGTGGCCATACTGCAACTGAAGAACTGATCTTTTTTCTTCAGTTTTAATTAATTTAAATTTATGTTTAAATTAACTGCATATGGCTAATAGTTACCATATTGTGCATTATTGTTTCTAAATGGATTAGATTTCAATTTAACTTTAGAACAAAGGAAAATCTGGGAATTTTCCCTGTAATTACATTATTACTTAAAGATATCTTCTAACTCTGTATGCAAGTCACTAGATTTGACTCACTGTGTTCTTTTCGATTTGTTTTTGTGTACCATACCTGGTGGCATTCACAGCTTACTCCTGGCTTTGTGTGCAAGGACCATTTTTGGTAGTGTTCAGAGGAATGCATGGGGTGCCAGGGATAAAAAGCCAGGTCAGCTTCTTGCAAAGCAAGCACCCTACCCACTCTACTGTCATTCCAGCTCCTGACTCGCTGCATTTTCCAGCTCTCACTATCACTACGTCTCATCCTTTAGAACTTAAAAGTATTGCCTTGCTAAAGTGTCTTTTTCTAGTCTATCTGATTAATTAACTCAAAAAAATAAAACAGCCACAAATGGGCAGAAAGCATTGAAAAGTATCTTCTCCCAAAGATATTTTTAGTCAGTTTGGTCTAAGATGAATATTATAATTTTAAAAATAAGTAAAACATTCAAGTAGATATTGAAAAATTATTATATATTGTGAAATATATCATTATTGCAACATTGTATAATCTTAAAATGAGTATATTGTTAAAAATGTTATAATTTTCTCTTTGGGAAACAGCCCTGGCAGTGCTGGAGGCTACTTCTAGCTGGGTGCTCAGAGCTAATTCTCTGTGGTACTCGGTGGATCATGAAGCACTGGGGATTGAACCCAAGGTTCTAGTCTGCAAAACAAGTGTTCCAGCCCTTTGTGCTATCTCCTCAACCCTGAAAGAGTTGTAATTCCGTTACAGTACATCAAAGAGTAGCATGACAAAATATTCTCAGCCAACAACTTAAGAAATCCACAAAATGGAAAGATTTTTGTAACTAGATTTCTTTGCCTATCTGTTGTGGTCAGTCTTAAAGTTAGTATATTCGATAAATCTGCCATCAAAATATATACTTTTCAATGAGCTTTCTGGTAGATGAGGACATTATTTTTTTGGTCTGAATTTGCTGGATTTTTTTTCTTTGTGTTTGTTGAAAATTACTTACGGGAGATCAAAGAGCTGAGTCACCTCTCCAGGACACAGATCTCTGCTGTTGGTCACTGGGAAATTGATAGAGGAGATCACTGAATCTTGAAAGGAGTTTTAATGATGAAAGGGTCCTATCAACTAAATGAAATTGATTTGTAAATACTTACCCTATTTATGTTTTGGAGAAAGTGCCATGGCTGAACAAGTAGTGGAAAGTAATTGGTTAATATTCTTCATTCACTTCTAGCTACCTTATACCTCACTCTGTCCCTTGCAGGCGGGTTCTACCACATGCTCTCTTAGCCTGATAACATAAATAACTTCTCTTACCTCTGGGGTCACGTTCGAGAGGAATAAATTATTATTTTTTTAAAAAAGAATCAATAATGAACACTTTTTATTCTGTCTGACTTCCACACCTAGACATTACCCAGTGACAATCTGATCTCAGCCATTTGGTTGTTACGTGTTTACTGATGAGATATTCTTTCAGTTTCCAATCTTCTCAATTCTTTTGAAATTTATGTACTTACAACTTAAAAAATTATTTGGGTTTATGAAAAATTAATATTTTATGTTTATTCATGAAAAATATAATTAGAATAATTTCTGGTATTCAAGAACACTAACAGTGATAATTAAAATGAAGGGAAGTTTGGATAAACTTTAAAGTTAAGAAGAGAAATAAATTTTGCTGAATGTTGCTACCCTAATTAAAGTGAAGTGCCATAATAAAAGCTAGAAGTGCTTTAATTGCTGTCCAAAGAAAGATGAAAAAGAAAAAAGTGCATAGATAGGGAAAAATACAAAATAATTATGTACAAAAATCTAAATACACATAATATTGAAAATTATGTGCCAACTTCTTAAGTTTTTAAAATTAAAAACACCTGGGTTTACAGGCATTTGGCACAAAATCTACCCCCATTTCCTTTCTTAGGAATCTTGGGAAAACCCTATATTAGGACCTGAAGCTAAGGAAGAGAGAAATTTATGACCTCCAAGTTAAGCTAAGAGATCCAAAGACATTTCTCCTCTTGTATGAGGTGAATCTTTAGTAGCTCAGGTAATTGTAAATCAGCATGTTTGTCTAATATGAATCCAACAGAAATTTTGCTAGTGAGAAGGGAATCACATTGTTATAGCTGATTGTTTTACCCTCCTTATTAATTAATATATGGGAATTCTAAACCCAAACATCTCAAAATGGGAATGCAATTGGAGGTAGAGACTTTAGATGGATGTTTAAAATTGGAATGGGTGGAGTCATAGGTTTGGGTTTTATACCACCCAATCTGTGATTCATTGTTATGACAAATCTGTTAGCCTAGATGATACTTTTCTGAAAAATCTTAATTTAGTTGGGTCTAAGAGAGTCTTTTATAATTGTGTTCATTCTTTGATTTTCCCTGAAAAGTAAGGACTCTCTGGGATCAGGCAAAGTTAAAATATATTGACTTAAGGCCTATAGTTTGGAGAGTGTAGCAATCTCTGACTGGAAGATGCCAGCATATTACATTCTATGGGCTCTGATTGGACCAAGACAGACCCTTAAGAACAATTTTTTGCTAAGGAGAGAAAAAACACGAGTCAAGGAAGTTATATCACTTCTGACCACCACATTCCTGACCACTGCTAGAGTCACTCCTAAGCACAGTCAGTAATAGCTCTGAACACCAAAACCACATGTATGACCCCGAAAGCAAAAGCAAAAAACAAAAACTTTCATAGTATTGATCAAAAACCCTGCCCCCGGCTGACTATATCAATTATGAAAGTCTGTGCAGTGGGCACCCTCCTTAAGCTATGTTCATCTTTTCCCTCTACCATACCAAAAAGGATAACCTTGACTATATTTTTCTGCCACTCTCTGGGCATGTAATATATGTAAAGTGTATTCCTTCATTGATTTTTTTCAACTGTTCTTCCTTATTAATATGTATGTTGTCACTTTAAAACTACTAGAATATAAATAAGCAACACCATAGCTCTACAGGGCACAAAACCAACTCTCTCTCTCTCTCTCTCTCTCTCTCTCTCTCTCTCTCTCTCTCACACACACACACACACACACACAAACACACTGTTCTCTCTTAAAAAATTATTCTTTAGTTTGGACTTGTAGGCCTCCTTCCCAATTTAAGTTGTTCTATGTCAAAAAAAAAAAGTCCTCCTTTCCTTTTCAGCTGTTCCTGCACTTTTTTGGCTGACAGTTCCTAGATCACATCACACATCAGAGAGTGGTTAAAAAAATTCTTACTGTGGAAAAAAAGAATAGCATCAACCAAGGCTCTGAACTGTACTGTCTTGCAATGCTGATCACAGACTCCACTTTTCAGCACAAGACCTTCACTATGCTAGATCCCACCTGCTTCATAGTTTTACTCCATTTAAAATGCCTGAAAAATGGAAAGACCAAAAATTAATAACAGGTGGTGAATAGATGTAATACCAAAGATACAAATATCTTCCCATGGCATTGTAGCCAAGACCTTTTTCCCAGATGGGTTTGTAGTACAGGAACTATTCTGCAAAGAAGCCATGGAGGAGAATTTTAAACTGTGAGCTCCATGAAACAATCAGTTACACTTCCTGGCACTTGTGTCTTTGTCCCACAACAGGAACACCAGAATAGCCCTAATGGAAAGGAACAATGACCTATTTATTCTGATATCCTGTCTCCTACTGAGAATTATGCCAGGTTCTTTTGAGGAAGGGCTAAACACCACATAAGCACCCTATTGTGTACCACATGATGGAGTAGGGGGACTCTGGAGAGTATGGGAAGGGTGGTTTTCTTCCTGAAACATGTGTGATGCGTAAACAAAATTCAGTCATTTGTCCCTCTAATTTGGATTTCTGAGGACCTTGGTTAGCAAGATATCTGAGCAGCAAAAAAGACATACTCTTTTTCTCTATATTTTGTCAATTACTCTTTGGTTTCCCTATGTCTTACTAATTTTTTCTCTCCACAATTATCATATTATCATCTTTCTATGCTTGTTATTTTGACCTTGGATCTGGATTATGTATTCAATTTTTCACTTTCTCATTTGGAATAGTAATCATTTCTAGTAATCCACATTGATTAACTCTATTAAAAATGAATGATATCTAACTTTACCTGGGACATCAAGGTAATTATTTATACCTATTTAATGTCTCCGGATTCGTTCGAATCCGGAGTTCTGACATCCATCGACGATCAAGGATCAGGGACGCTGTCTCATATGCCAAGGTGTCGAAAATCAGATGGGTTGGTCACGTAATGAGATTTAAAGACGACCGTTGGACTAGAGCTGTTACTGATTGGATTCCACGGGATGTCAAAAGACCGCGTGGCCACCCACCTACCAGATGGTCAGACTTCTTCGTCAAGATCATGAACGATCGGTTTGAGGCCCTTCATGTTCCCAGAGCGAAGAGATGCCATTGGGCTACACTAGCACGTGACAGGGACAAATGGAGACGTTACTGGCGCCCGCTCGAGCAAATCGACGAGTAACGGGAAGTTAAGTGATTAAGTGATTAAGTGACTTAATGTCTAATTTTTATCTTTCATCTAAAAAAATGTTTTTGGTCTTTTTAATTTTTTTTCATTTTTTAAAAAATTTTATTAAACCACTGTACACACTGAATCTAAGTTACATAATCACAAGACAATCTGTCCATATAACCAGAAGATATACTAATGCATGGAACTAGGGAAAACATCCAGAATAGGGGCAAGGTAATATAAAAGATGAAGGAAAAGAAAAGAAAAGAAAAAAAAGACCAACTGATGAATCTTAATTGGGTAACTCACCCATAATCTAATCAAAAGTCTTGGTCTAAGGATACCTTGATGAAATAATGAAGTTAAGTTTCTATTTCATGATGAAGTAGAAGAAAAATTTTTTCCCTCTTTCTTTCCATATTAAGTGGCTGGGACCTCCATATTAAAAGGAGAAAAGAAATTTTATTTACACACTAATGGAAAGCAGTTAGATGACTGGATCTTCTATATATCATTTTAGACTAACAAAGCCAACAAGGTTTTGAATTTGTACATATAATAGGCAAATTATGGGAAAGTGAGAGGAAGTAATGTATCATCAATAAGAACTATCTTATTTTGCAAGTAAGAATCTCTCAGGTGATGAACGTGTCTCTCTGGTTCAAAAGTACATTTATAAATGGAATTTTTCTTCCAGAAGAGGATATGTATGCTGTGTAGACAGCTGAAAGGAGATAAAGGGTTTCATTTGTTTGTTTGTTTGTTTTGTTTTGTTTACCCTATGTCTGTTGGTTCTCAATTGCCTTTAATATTTTTACATACAAACCTTAGCCAACAGCACCCAGAGTCACATTCATGGGTGTGGAGTGGCAGAGTGGAGTAACTGTAGTGTTGAAGAGTCATGCAGTGTCAGCATGGGAAGCCTAAGATGTCAGAGACTGAAACCAGGGTTCCCAAATATACTTAGCATTTGCTTTACCACTTGATCTATCCCTCTTCCTCTTAGATGCCTCTAGTTCACACTGTTTCTTATATCTAACTGGTATTTAGGCAATAGAACTCACAGATGCTCCTCCCAGACAGGAGTATAAAAGGAGGCTCCCAGAACCATGCCACCAGACTCCAGCCATGCTGTGGGGTAGGTGAGAGCACTCCCCACCCCAAGGGACCCAGTCTGGGCAGCCGACCTCCACAGCCCAAACACCGACATGCTCCAGGACGCTCTCCAGAAGACACTTCCTACCTATTTATGCTTCTCGGAAAGCCTGGCAAGCTAACAATAGCATCCCACCCTCATGAGCAGAGCCTGGAAAGCTCCCCATGGTGTATTCGATATGCCAAATATAAAGGTAAAGGTAAAGGTAAAGGCCCTCCCGTTGTTCATCGATTTGCTCAAGCGGGCCCAGTAACGTCTCCATTGGAGATTTTGTTGTTACTGTGTTTGGCATATCGAATACATCACGGGTGGCTTGCCAGGCTCTGCCGTGTGGGCGAGATACTCTCGGTAGCTTGCGGGCTCTCTGAGAGGGGTGGAGGAATTGAACTCGGGTTGGCCATGTTGGCTGCATGCAAGGCAAACGCCCTACCGCTGTGCTATCGCTCCAGCCCTAATATAGTAATGACAATAAGTCTCATTCCCCTGACCCTGAAAGAGCCTCCAATCTTTGGGAAAAGACAAGTAAGAAGAGGCTACTAAAATCTCAGAGCAGTGAGGAATAGAGATGTTACTGGCACCTGCTCGAGTAATTCGACAATCAATGGGATGACAGTGATACAGTGATACAGTGAAATGACATTTAGGTGATGGTATATTCTGACATCCCTTAATAACACGTTAACATTGAAGGATGAATGTCAATTCACTACTTCCCACTCATCTTGTCCACTAGAGAATAAACAGTCTATTTGATCCCAGAAAAAGAGGTAATAATTTAATAACAACCATAGTTATTAAGTAGTATTCTATTTTGTGGAAACTTTCCCTGGCACTGCTCAGGAACTCATGAACCACTTCAAGCGATGACTGGACACAAGCCACCCGAGCTACATCAGGGAATGAAGAGGGCAAATATGAGCTATTGGGAATCACACTTAACCTACTTTCTCCCCAAACCCTAAAAATAAAACTGGGTCTCACACCTCACACGTGGAAATTCCAGTTTTTTAAGCTATCTTCCAACCTTCAAAGTAATCTATTTAATAAAAGGACTTGGAAACATTTTTCAGTAGACAGATATCAAATACTGGGGAAGAATAAGGGTTAGGCAAGTGAGGTCTCAAAGGGACAAAATTCAAAGAATTGCTGACTCTCGGGGTCTGGCAGATTTCCCTTAAATATCACATGTTCAGGATTTACATCACTCCATTCCTGGTTCTGGATAAATCTGTTTGCCAGAGTAAAGGTTCCTGGTCAATTCTGCCACCTTAGCACCATAACAGTAGGGGACAATACTAAATGAATGGGCATAGTTATCTTCCAATTAAAATTTATTTTTTTAAAAGAGTGTGCCAGATTTGGCCTGAGGGTTAGTTTACCAGCATCAGTTTTATGGGAATATTTTAAATGAATATAAAAGCTACATTATTTTATTAGACCATTAAATTTAATCAGTATTAGGAAACTTATGTGCCAGCAAATGACACCTACAAAGAAACACACACACACACACGCACACACACACACACACCCTTCTAGAACACTGATCAGATTTATATTATAGTAGAAAGAAGGTTCTAGAATTATAATATAAACTTGTCACTAATTTTTAGTATTAAGTCATGTGTATATTTTGCACCAGTTTTCAATGTATTGCACTTTCTGTATTTTCCTATCCTAGTCTACCAGCCAAAAATACTGCCCCTTTTTAAATTTTTATTTATTTATTTATTTTAATTTTTATTAGTGAAACACCATGAGGTACAGTTGTAGACTTACAAGTTTTTGTGCTTGGGTTTCAGTTATACAATGATCAAGTAACCATCCCTCTACCAGTGCCCATTCTCCACCACCACTGATCCCAGTATCCCTCCCACCCCTCATCCCCCCATCCCACCCTGCCTCTGTGGCAGGGGACTCCCTTTTGTTCTCTCTCTCCTTTTGGGTGCTGTGGTTTGTAAAAGAGGCATTGAGTGGCAATCATGTTCGGTTTATAGTCTACTTTCAGCATGCATCTCCCATCCTGGGAGGATCCTCCCAATACCCTTTATTTGGTGCTCCCTTCTCTATCTGAGTTGCCCTTTCCCCTAGCATGTGTGGCTGGCCGCCAAGCCATGGAGTAAACCTCCTGGTATTTGTCTCGGCTATTCTTGGGTTTTAGTCTCCTATTTTGTTACTTTATGTTCCCCTGATGAATGCAATATTTCTATGTCTGTCCCTCTCTTTCTGACTCATTTCTTTTAACATTATACTTTTTATGTAGTAACACTTGTATGTAAATTTCATGACTTCATCTTTTCTAACAGCTACATAGTACTCCATTGTGTAGATGTACCAAAGTTTCTTTAACCAGGCATCTGTTCTTGGGCACTCAGGTTTTTTCCAGATTCTGGCTATTGTAAACAGTGCTGCAATGATCAAACAAGTGCAGATGTCACTTTGACTATACGTTTTTTGCCTCTCTGGGATATATTCCCAGGAGTGGTATTGCTGGGTCAAAGAGGAGCTCAATGCCTAATTTTTTGAGAATCGTCCATACTGTTTTCCAAAAGGGCTGAATCAGTCGGCATTCCTACCAGCAATGAAGAAGGGTCTCTTTCTCGCCACATCCGCACCAAAACCGATTGCTTTTGTTCTTTTGGATCCAAAAGAGTTAGTAGTTTTTTAGGAAACTCATGCACACTCAGGAGAGAAAATAGGGAGCATCTGCAGTTGAGGAAGGTCCAATCATCAAATTGACAGGCAATGAGCGATAGCGCAGCAGTTTGGCACTTGCCTTGCATGCAGCCTGCCCAGCCAAGCCAGGTTCAATTCCTCCATCCCTCCCGGAGAGCCCTGCAAGCTACCGAGAGTATCTCGCCCGCACCAAAGCCTGGCAAGCTATGTGTGATGTATTCAAAATGCCAAACACAGTAACAACAAATCTCAAAATGAAGATGTTACTGGACCAGCTAGAGCAAATCGATGAACAACGGGAGGCCAGTGCTACAGAGAAATATTATCTGGGGTATGTTTTTATATAGTAACATGGATAAAGGTGACTGTACATAAAGGAGGTCTCCATTTCACATTCTCCACTGACTTATACTGTCCAGCCAGTGGGTTGGAATCCTTATCAGCACAAAGGTATTTGTAAAGCTCAGGCTTGATCCAATGAAAATCAAAAGAATGTAGCAAGGTAAGTTCTCCCAGGGAGGGGTTCTGATTGTTACTCCCTCCAAAGTTCAAGCCTCAGGCCTGTTTGTGTTTGCTTTCTTAATCCCAGAGAGTTCTAAGGATTTATTGTTTTGTTTTTGTTGTTGTTGTTGTTTTAGGAAGAGGGTGGATAAGCACTACAGAATTTAAAATAAAAAAATTGAGTTGTCAATTTCAGATTTGTTCTTAATGTTTTATAAGGTACGTCGCTTAAAAATTTCACTCATACCACAGTATTGCAAAAAGAAGTACCCTAAAGCCATGTGGGAAACATGTGTGGCAGTCTTTTGGCTTCAGACCATAATCACAGCCCACACTTTGTACTTTAACAAGCTGATATACCACCCACCAGCTAATTATAATACTCTAATTTTCTGATGCTATGTAACTCATAATGAGAAAACTCTGTGTTCAAACATGTTTCTCTTTATTAGAAATAGATTAATTGCAAATGATTTTTTAAAGCTATTCAATTTTTCATAATTTCCTAGTGGACAGGAAAAGCAGGGACACAGATGAAATAAGAATGCTCATGAGTTGATTATTGTATTAGGTGCTGAATACGGTGAGTTGTGACTCATTTCAGATTTGTGTTCCTTTAAAATTTTCTAATAAAAAATAATACATAAGAAATGAGTCAGAAAGAGAGGAACATTGATCAATGATCAAGTGCCCATCCCTCCACCAGTGCCCGTCATCCATCACTTAAAAGTACAGCAAAATATATGGTAATACATTGAAGTGATTATTCCTTTACTAGAAAAGAAAGTGAATGATTATGAAAAGTGATTTCATCTCTCACCTTCTACTAATGCACATTTGTCTATTAGATTATTGACTCCAGCATTACTTTATGATTGTTAGGTACCAATTTAAATATATTCCTGAGTTCCATCACAATTCATTGCCTGGTTTTCAAAAAGTTTCCTTTTTGTTGCTGTTTTGGTTTTGGTTCAGGCGCCACATCTGACAATTGTCAGGAGTTACTCCTGCACTGCACTGAGGAATTGCTCCTGGTGGTGCACAGAGAAACATATTGGATGCCCAGGAATCAAACCTAGGCTGCTGCATGCAAGGCAACTTCCCTATGCTCCAGATCCTGGTTAAAGTTTCTTTAAGCACATTGACAAGTCTTCAAAATACTTAAATCCAAATTCCTTCTATTAGAAAAAATAAAACTTCTCACCCCAAGACCTACCAATATGTTTTGGCAAAATTTCTACAAGAATATAGACTTCAACATGTTATCTGAATATCTGCCTGTGATTCTCCTTTAGATAATGAAAGAAAAGTCCATTGTCATTCAAGTCTTTATACCAAATTTATATTTGGAACGAAAAAGATACTATATGGCATTACATAAAACATCAAAAACTTAAAACTCTCTACACAATCTTAAAAAGCAAAGTAGTTTCTTTTCTCATATGATACAAACATCAAAGTTCTAAACTACTCATCAAAAAACAAAATCTGTCTATATTTTACTTTACCTACTTATGCAACTTTATAACTTAATACTTAGAAAACAACTGTTAATATACCCCTGTGTCATATTATACTCAGGATGAAGATAAATAAAAAAATATGTAAATATATACAATACTTTTTTTTCTTCTTCTAAGTATAAAAATATATCTTCTCCAGGACCACCACTTATGCAATGCTGCTTCTATCTCATTGGTCAAAATTGGGTCACATAGTCATCTTTATTTGCAAAGAAATCTAGATTCCCCATATTTTTTCAGCCTTTTTCTTTGTATTTACTTATAGAGTTACAAGAAATTGCAAAAATTATAGCAATAGGTCCCATTACATAGTTCCCTGCCATGGTAGTCTCAAAATGGCAACAGTGAATTATCAAAATTTAAAATTTTTATTGACAAATTACAATTAGCTAGACTAGAGACTAGACTAACAACTCAAGTAAGATTTTACCAGTTTCTTTTGACTCTCAGTTTTCAAAGTTTCTGTCAACGAATATAATTCTGCGTCATTTTATCAGATGTATTGATTCATATAACTAGGTTCACAATAAAGATATAGAATAGTTCTATACCACAAAGGAACTCCAGGATAGGGGTCTTTTTTTTTTTTTATCATTCTCTAATGTAACCCTGAACAAAATCAGAGGTCCTGCTAGGAAGGAAGAAGGGAAATGGATTTGAGGTGGGATGCAAGTAGTTATTGCCACAGGCAGCAGATATTTTAAGAAGAGGTAGTTTTTCATGATCTTGGAGGTATGAATAGATTGAACCCACCCCCATGCTTCCTCTCTATGCATGCACTCCTTTTGTTCTTTAGAAATATCTCTAACAAATGCCATACAATTTGATTTATCTCATGCTGTAGGATGCAATGACCCCCCTGAGATTTGGAATTCATAGTTTCAAAACATAGCAAATAAATGTCTCAGCTCAATACTACCAAAACAACCCAAGAGCCCAATGAAAGAACAAAGGGCTTTTGTTGTTATTGTCCCAATGAGAATAATTCTTTGACATAAGACCAAGAGATAACAACTATAGGGAAATGGAAAACTCAAATTGTATTGTGTTTTGGAGAGAGCTCTGGGAGTAAGGGTGATCCTGTAACTCGAGGGCCAACTATTATATGTAGTTTAATTCCCTACTTGTTGATAGTTTACTAAGGGCTGGAGCAATAGCACAGCGGTAGGGCGTTTGCCTTGTGCGCAGGCAGCCTGGCTGAGCCAGGTTAGATTCCTCCACCCCTCTCGGAGAGCCTGGCAAGCTACCCGTGACATATTCAATATGCCAAACACAGTAACAACGAGTCTCAAAATGGAGATGTTACTGGGCCCGCTTGGTCAAATTGATGAACAATGGGAGGACAGTGTTTTTTGTTTGTTTACTAACGAAGAGACCCGAGGAACCTTTCTTCTTGTTATATAATATTAATGTTTCTAAACTACCAATTATGACAGAAAATGTGTATGAAGATATATACAGATAATATAGGCATTTGTAGTGGCAGAAACTCATATAGAAAACATATGTGTATATAACATTGTTATTAAACTTTGAATGAATTTTCTGTCCAAGCAAGGGCAAATTTTATCTGCTACAGTTTGTTGGTGACTAATAAAGACAACCTCATGACATTCTAATGGTTTGTGTAAGATATCCTTCTCCACTGCAATCAACTATTGATGAGTCTATTGCAACCACTGCTAATATAATTATCTTTAGGCTCCACAGCTCACAGAGAAAATCACCCCCAGCCTAATTAATAGAATAGCTACAAAGAAAGAAGTTTATCCTCGTGAGAAGAATCTTTTAAAATGGGTGCTTTTCCACAATTTTTTGACATAATAGTTGTTAGAGTTGATGCTAGACTATCATAGGAAGCAGTGTGAATATAAGAGACCATGCATTCTTTATTAGATTAAAACCTTAGTGGTCAAATTGTGTCATTGCCAGTAACCAGAGTATGATGTGAGAGGTATGTACAAATGTCAACCAGAGAGTGATACAGGCACAATTCTACTCTTCCCCAGCTTTAATGGACCCAGTTCTTGACCCCACCCCCATTACTAAAAGTGGTAATTTTTTTATGTACTGTTGCTACATTATGTTAGAACTTGGCTTCTGAACTGAGAAGACATGGAGGACTTTAGTAGGTCAAAGACATAATAAAGCTTTCCGAAGTTTCAAACATTTACTAAGTGAAGCACTTCAGTATATGAAAGAAAGAAAGAAAGAAAGAAAGAAAGAAAGAAAGAAAGAAAGAAAGAAAGAAAGAGAAAGAAAGAAAGAGAATAAAAAGGAAGGAAGGAAGGAAGGAAGGAAGGAAGGAAGGAAGGAAGGAAGGAAGGAAGGAAGGAAGGAAGGAAGGAGAGAGGGAGGGAGGAAGGAAAGGAGAGAAGGAGGAAGGAAGGAAGGAGGAAGGAAGGAAGGAAGGAAGGAAGGAAGGAAGGAAGGAAGGAAGGAAAGGAGGAACTGAGAAAAAGAAATAAAAGAAAAAAGAGAAAAACACAATGGCATGTTTCCTAGCTGGTCAGGACTGACTCATGTCGAATCCTCCAGTATGAGATTCCTACTGGTAGAAGATAAATATGTGACTAGTTGTAATCTGGCAAGGCTCCCTATTTTTGCTTACTTGCATAACTGATATCCAATTTTCTACTTTCCTTGTGGTTTCTTCCATTCATTGAATTCACGAAATGAATTTAATGCTAATATTTTAATATCATTCTCTAGGACAAATGACTATTTCTTAGTTGATCTACAGCTTGTCCAAATCAACACATCAATTAGTTTTGCAGTTTGGATACTAAGCTCTAATTTCTGGCAGCATCAACTACCTCCAGGTATGAAACAGATGTATAATTACAAAATCGCCAAGTGTTGAGGATCTAAATTCTCTTGTGACTTAATTCACAGAAGGGGAAGTAGATATGGAAAATGTTTAAATCAAGAAATTCCACTTATATTTATAGATTAAAAATGGCTTTTCATACTGAGAGATATTGAGTGATCTCTCTGGTCAAAAGTTCCCCAGTGCAAATGTTTCCTAAAGATGTTTCAACCATAATTAATCTCAGACCACTTGTAAGGCAGCAGGACTGTTATCCCATTCAATGATGTGTTACCACATCTTTGGATAGCATTAAATTAATTTCTTCCCCTTATAATATATGTTGATCTGTTTGAAAATAGGTGCAGCAGAAGTTAAATTGTATAACTTCTATGGTAGAACTTCAGATGTTTTGTAGCTTTCACTGGAGCCTCTGGGAATATACATTCTGGGAAACTTTAACCACTTATGTGAGACTAGATGGCATAAAAATATTTCCTGGCTGGGAAAGTGAAATGGAAGCACTCTATGTAGCAGCCCATCCAAGTCCAGACTTTCATCCACCCCTCTAAATGTGCCAGGCACGTGAACAAAGTTGCCTTTGGTCCTCTAGATCCATTTTGCTGAGTTTCACTGAATGACTTCAAGTCAGTATCCCAAACAGTAGAAGAATTGTCATGTCAGATCTAACAGATATCTAACCTATAAAATTAGGAAAGATAATAAAATATTTGCTTCCTTGAACCACTAAATTCTGAACCAATATTTTTAAGAAAAAATGAGCAGAATTACGAAATTTTTATAATTTCATTGAGTCGAAGTCTAATATTAAAAAAAATCAACATTTACATAGATTTACTATGATTGAACCTGCCACTGAAATATACACACTTCTCATAAAAACTCCTGAAATAAGAATGACATTATCATCTACATGAGGAAGCTGCATGTGGAACATGGGATTTTGCAACTTGTCTATGGTCACACAGCTCATAAGACTAGGGATCAAAGTCAACCAGTGCACACTCTTGATGCTTCTAGCTAATTGGTCCTCATTTTTAATATTTCATTTATTAAAACTAAGCAAAGATTTTTCAGAATAAATAGAAAATCTATTTTGGTGAACTATGTTGTCTCTTCTTTGTACAACATATGACAAAATAGCATAAAATACCACAAATATCCACAAATACCATACAGTCCTCTGCAGTGCCACAGATAAATATTGAGGGACATCATACCACATTGTTTGATTATATTGCACCAAGCTCTATTTATAAGGATTCTTTGAAAAAATTTTCTTCCTGACATTATGATCAGAAATAGTTCTGATTGTTTTGAACAATCAGTTGGTTTGTATAACAATTATTTACTTAAAGCAATGATCTGGGTTTCTCATATTTGATCTCAAGTTATGCATTTTTCTTCACCAATCTCCCGACTTGATTTTATGTACCAGTTCTTATTCTCTTTATTTTCTGGAGTAAATTTCTATATCTAATGTGTCTTTAATTTGTGAATAAGTTGTGTTCCTAAAACACAGTGTAAGAAAAAACATCTATGAGCTAATAAAACAGTGATTTAGAAGATAGCTTTGGGTACCTGTGCAAATTCCTTAACTTTTGGTATTCTAATATTGAATCAGTATAGAAATGTGTGTATGAATGTGTGTATGTGTGCGCCTATGCACATGTGTAAATTATGCTTTAGGTCCCTGTTAGAAAACACCTTGATTCTAGAAAGCTGCTGAAGAAGAGCTCCTGAGAAAATATCCCAGTCAGAGTCCATGACTTAAAGAGAAGAAAGTCGTTTGCTGTTGACAAAAATTAGAACCCTTTGGGAAAAATAAATTTAGGAGGTCCGACATTCAAGGTTATTTACTTGTATTTGACAGTTAATAAGTAGCTATTTCCAGAACTAGCCCATCAACTTCATCAGTCAGTGTGCAGGACTAGACTCCATACTCATACCCTTCTGGATTCTGCTTGAGGTAGCTAAAGTGACTTCTACTTTCTATGTATACCACTTTATGGGGTGACCACTTTCAAATGCAGAAAATACGGGCAGCCAGGGCAGCAAGAACTTTTCTCAAATCCCCTGAAGCTTTTATACAAAAGAAAATTCCTTCTTAGAAGAACACAAGAAAACTGTCGTTAGCATCTACAAGTATGAATTAGGTGACATAGTCACTTGTGGTTGTAAGGGGAGCTGGAAAATGCAGTAGTGCCTTTCCCATTCTGTCTAGTACAAAGCAGGATAGGACTGAGAATGGTTGTAGAAAAAAAACAAATGTTGCTACTTGCTACACAGTTTTGATTGTTGAATTCAACTGAGGAAAAAATGCATATGACAACACTGATTTAATCTGGGAAAAAAATTAGAATAGGGAAAGTCATTAGATTATAACTGAGCCACCTATTACACATTGGTGTTGATAAGCACAAGTATCCTAAAACACTAGCAAAATTTTTGCAAGAATGCTCATGTTAATGTAGTGCTTCCCAAGAAGGAGGTAGAAGCTCCTTTGTTCAAGTAAGTGTTAAGGAGAGAGGTAAGCTAGATGTCAGCAGCCACGGGAAGCTTCCAGGATTACCTCTTAATGTTGGAGGACAGGTCAAGCACACAGGTCTCTACAAAGACCACCAGTAGCTCTGTACTGTTTCTCTTTTGAAGCTGACTGTAAAAGACTTCTAGAGATCTGGGGAGATTGCTCCAATGGCTGGAGTACATGCCTTATGTGTCGGAACCCCACTTAGATCCTTGGTAATGCCTGAAACCCCAGCCCCTAGCCACAGCAACCTCTGAGTATCAAGCTGAGAAAGTAGCTCCTGAGCACCATGGGTAAGGACCCCAGACTAAAATGAAACAAATACATATATATGTATATGAATATATACATATGAATATATATATACATATATATATATTGAATGCATCTGTGGATGGGGGAATTGACTCAGAAAGTCAAGGGCTCAATCCTTCATACCACACAGACAGCCTGGAGGACCCCTCACCTCAGCACTACAGTGAGAGTAGCCAAGTGTGACCCTCAAAACAAAATAAATAAGTAAAAATAAATAGAGAGAATCTGGTTCCTTACCAAATAGCTCATGTAAAATGTAATTTGTCTCAGCTGTAGTTTAGATTCCCCCTTAATATAACCTGCGCCAGAATCCCCAAGCATTTTTTCTAAAATTCATTTTCCTAGATCCTATTCCATACACATAAATGAGAAATTCTGATTTGTGGATTTGGGCTATAGCCCAGATTTCTCTATTTTAAGTAAGATCTAAAGTTGGAAACCTACCAAGATTCCCTACAACCAATACTGCTGTAAAAAGACATTTATTTCAATAGTAAATGATGTAAGCAAAAGTTTAGTTAGGATAACTCCTGGTTGTTTTGAATGATGATTTTGTTTTCCTTCTTCATTAAATTCTTGGGTTTAACTTTTGGCCTTGAAATTCACATACATTTTCTTAAATCATGTTACTGTTTTCTCCTGCAAAATTAAAAGTGAAAAACATTCATTGAAATTGTTATAAGTACAAATAATGTCTTGGCCTCTGTCAGAAATGCTTTGTTCCTTTCATCAATAAGTTAATATTTTAGAATAATTGTTTTAAATGACTGATGTAGGCTTTTCTTCCCCAGGAGTTACATGAAAACAAAGCAAGTACAGACAAATGCAGATGTAATTTGTAAATGGTTGAAATCCAGGTACTCTTTTATTAGCTCATAGCAGTGTGAGACAGATTAAATTTCAAGTATGGATATTTTCAGTACTGTTTCTGTGATTGCAAAGTATCCAAAGGCATTCCTGTGCACTAATAATCACCCTCTCAGTTAAGACAATTGTTCCTAAATATTAAACAGAAAGGTCTTAAGAAAATTACAGTTTCTTTTTGTTTATCACAACACTAGAGGATAAGCTGTAGATTAATTAAATGCTTTCACTTCAGTTTCTATGTGGTATTGATTTTCAATTCAAAGTTAATGCATATGTTCTCACACAGTACAGCCTGTTTATACAATTATTTTTTAATCCTCTTCAGAAGAGACTTAATTTATAAGAGTGTGCTCTCTCCTCTACTTTACTCATAACAAATGATGCAACAGAAAATGTCCTTTATGACATGGAAAAGTGTGGCTGAGAGAATTCTCACACATTGCCTTTCAATTATGTTTTCATGATTTCTCCGGAAATGGTATTATATTTGAATAAGTACTCTCTCTCTCTTACAATGGAAACATGGGACAAAAGAATGAGAGCACAGGTTTGTGTCACAGAAGATGACTAGGATCTAGCACAATACTAAAGAGAAATCATTTTGCTTGATGGTTAAAGGAAGAAACTAACTCTGTTCAGTTTTTTTTTACCCTTGCCCTTGCCTTCTTCTGTTCCTCTGCTTCCCTTTCCTCCATCATAATTTCAATGACTACTCAATGCTTGCTAATCTTTAAAGTCCTCTGGAGAATTCTTTTAAAATAGAACTGTGTGTATTTTTGAAAAAAAAAATTAAAACTAAATTGGGGGGTGGATGCAATGAATTGCAATTTTCTTAAAAGAGGAATCCTCAATAATTAACTGTATATGCCAGTTAAGCTGGGGGTTTTAGCACACACACATACATGCAAAGCCAAACACACAGAGTTGCATATAAAAAACAAACTGTGGGGCAGGCAAAAAAGTTCAAAGATGATGGAGTACATGCCTGTCATTCACTAAGTTCCAACTTCAGTCCCTGGCACCAAACACCTACCATGGCCCTTGGCATTGCCCAAAAGCTCTAGGCATATCCTTGGAGCCTGTCCCCTCTCCCCTAAAAGCACTGGGTCCTGAGCATTAGAGCACAATCAAGCCAAGTATATCTAGCAGTGGCCCTCAGAACCCTGAACACTATTTGTGAAGCTCCTAGGAAAGAAAAGGGGGGGGGGATGAGAAACATGATGATAGTTCTTACTTCATCTACTCTTGAAAAGGCTATTGCTTTACCTCTCACTATAAACTACAAGGAGCTTATTACCAGGAAATGACTCTAGTTTTGAAGTTTCCTTTTCCATTTCTCCTTATATTTATACCTTCATATAAAAAAAACAAACTTACTCCAAATGGCCCTCAAAGACATACAATAGAATGGTGACCATTGATAAGATGCAATCCCTTTTACTTTCACCTTAATGGATGATATTTCGAAAGATCAAACCAGATCAAACCACACTAACAGCATCTAGGTATTTATTTATGAAAGTCTCACTATGAATGTGGCATTAGATCAGACTTTATTTGGAAGCACTACTATTAAAAGACAGCCAACGATCTTCTTTTCCAGTAAGGCAAAATCAGAATGGCAACCCCTGATCAGACAGAGTTACCTAAAATGAATATTCTGTTATACTTATTATACTTTAGAAAAAAGAAGGAAGCTAGCAAAGTTTAGACACAAAAGATGCCCATATATGTTGCCTGGTGCCTATAGGTTTCAAAAAACAGTAATTCACTAACAACATTTAAAAATAGGAGATTAACAGAATGAAGCAAGATAGCTAGTCTTTTTGGAAGAAAGGCATATTGCCATGATTAAAAATGACAATAATAAACCTGCATGTGGCAGTGATGATTCAGAACGTAGATAACGATCTGCTTTGAGCAAATGCGGGGGCTCTGACCCTCGGTCTGCTCCTCTCTCACTGCTCAAATCCTGTGCTCTGCTCTTAGTTATTGTCTTCCTGGCCCTGTAGTCATCTGGGTGACCCAGATAAGAAGAACAGAGGGAGTCAAATACGCCTGTGTCGACAAGGTGATTGGTGTCCCAGAAATTAGAGAGTGGGAGTTGCAGGGAGGGCTGTGGGGACAGCAGCTATCCTTCCCTGCATATGCCTCTTCTCGCCGCCAATAAAATTCAGAGTCCCAACCAGACAGTATGGATTTACCTCCCTTTACTTTCAATCCAACTTTGATTGGCTGATGATACTTGCTGTCTAGATGTCTAATAAGGACTCATTCATGTATCGAAGTTATCTTTCCTTTTTCCCATTGCCATACCAATTTCATGGAATAAATGTCTATATGAGGTTCTTATTAATGTTGGGAAATTTTTCCATTCTAGTTGACTAAAACAATTATGTGTTCTCACAGTTCTGTATGTCATAAGCTCACTGTAATTGTGGTTTTTGTTTGTTTTTTTTTTGTTTATTTTTGTTTTGTTGTGGACAGGAGCAAGCACATGTTTTGCAACTGCGTAGCATGTATTCTACCACTAAGACATATTCCAGCCCTTTACTCACTCTCCTCCTGCCCCCTGCCCCCCCACACACACTTTTTAAAAGCCTGCAACACGTGATATTCCCAGGCAGTCTCCTCTCCCATCCAAGTACTAGCCAAGTACTGCTTAGCTTCTGAGATTAGATGCTATTGGGAACTTTCAGGGTGGTATGGCTGTAGACTTTACTCCATCTCTTGATCCATTTAACAAAAAAGAGAGCCAGGGAGAGCACTCAAAGGATTAGAGCACTTGTTTGTCATATACAGGGCTTCAAATTTGACTCCTAGCACCACATGCCTTTGCTAGTCTATCAGGTTGAGCCCACAATGTCCAGCACCACTGCTTAGCTCCTAACCCCCCAAAGAATCCATTCTTACCAATGTTCAGCTTACTGAAAAGGCCAAACCCAATCAGACCCATTCTTAGAGTCTGAGGACATGAATTAACTAAATTATCTTCCCAAGATCACCTAAATCACAGTGGTATAACAAAAAAAAAAATGACCTGAGAATGGCTGATTCCCTTTCACTATTCTGATTCACTACAGAAGACAACTGGAGAATTTATAGGCAGTGCTGATATGATAATACAACTGACCCTATGTCTCTATTTGTGTGTATACCATGAACTAGCAAATCTAAATAACACTGGTGTTAGAGATATCAGTATCTTAAAAAATGCTGTTTATATTTGAAACCATTTAGCTGAACATCAGTAAAACATATGTAAGCAACAAGTTACCATATGTACTTATTTCTACTTTAATAAATTTGTACTTCACATAAAACTTAGTTTCCCTGGTCCTCAACTTTGTTGAGTTCACTTTGAGAGTCATTTTGTAATAGTTTAAGATCCTTTGAGCTAGCTTCTGTCTAATTACTATTTCTATCCCCTGCTATACTGTTTCTGTGTTTAAACAGTAGTTTGGAAATCAACAATGATGGCACGGTGCTTTTCAAAGAAGAGAAAAAATCTGATGATAATATGTCGGTCTATGCTATTTTAATTTTTGTTTCAAATTATTGAGCTGCATGAACATGTTATAAGTCTTCAGAACTCATAGTTATCAAGAAGAAGCAAATATATGGGTAGTTTCAGTTTCTAGAATTTACACGTAATTTTTATAATTTCTCTCAAATTTATCATTATATTTAAAACTTTATTGCTTTCCTTAATGTGTTGCCTTATGTGAATCAATTTTTTTAAAATTAAAATTAATGGGACCTGAAAAATAATACAGTGTAAAAGGCACTTATCTTGCTTATGGCCAACCTGGGTACAATTCCCGGCATCATATACAGTTCCCCAAGTCCTGCAAGAAGTAATTCTGAGCAGACAGCCAGGAATAATCCCTTAGCACCACTGGATGTGAACTACCCTCCCAAAAAATATTTTTAAAAATTTAATTATTATTCTTTGATACAGGCTGGAGGGATAGCATAGCGTTAGGGTGTTTGCCTTGAGCGCAACCAGCCTGGCCGAGCCAGATTCGATTTTTCCATCCCTCTCAGAGATCCCGACAAGCTACCGAGAGTATCTCGCCCACACGGCAAAGCCTGGCAAGCTACCCGTGGCGTATTCAATATGCCAGACACAGTAACAAGAAGTCTCAAAAAAATGGAGACGTTACTCGTCTCGCTCAAGCAAATCGATGATCAATGGGAAGATAGTGTTTGTTTGTTTATTCTTTGATAAACTGTGTGATTGATCAAAACATTTAGCTATACATTTTTTCTAGGAATGTGTGAAGATAAGTTTTTATGAAGTCATAAAAATTGGCAAAAATTAAGCCTCAGTAAAAGCTATAATGTACTTTCATTATTTTGCATAAGCAATATGTTAGCATATATATTCTCTTTTTGCTCAAATAACATACTGTTGTATTTAAAAAGTATTAATACAGTACTGTTTCTTTTCTAACCATTTTATCATGAATTCTTTTAATTCAAAATTATTACTGAAATTAGTTTTAGCTAATAAAGAAGATCGTGTTAAAAATTATCTCCCTGGGTGAGAATTATGCCAGCTCGTTTACATTGTAAACTACTATATTCCAGTTTACCCCAAACTTAATTGCAAGTTTCATCAGTTGCTAGATAATAGTTTTTCACTTGCCTTGCTTTTGGACTATAGCTTATTATTTTACAATATGATTCATTGCTCTGTAAATGTCTCCAGTGGTCTCCATTCCTAAAAATGTTAAGAGTGTATCTCTTCTCATTTGTTCCCATAACACCTTGTACAAAAACAAATGCATTAAACAAGTTTACATAATGTTCTTCCCTTGTAGACATAAATGCCTGTAACACAAGAAACATGCATTGCGAATTCTATTTTAGTGCCTTTTGGATAGCAAAATAAATGTCCTTGGATGGGAGGAGGGATAGATGGAGGGATAGATGGTATTCTAATTTGGCAACACTGTGAATACAAAAAGTCTGCCCTCATATAAATTTAAAAAATGCACTTGAAAGAAGTGATATATTTTCTCTAGGAGAATGCTTCATTTCTAATATGATTGGCTTATTAAAACAATTTAATGTCAGTAAATCTTAAACTCTCAGGAATGATTAAGAAGATTATATGTGACATGACAGCATCCTACCATAGCAGTTTCCTAAGTTTCTATTTCATGACATATACCACTTCATGTTTTTGCCTAGAATATTTATTTTATTAATTTTTATGATATAAATAGTTTTAATTCTTGATCTTTAATTTTTTTAAACTTCATAAACCCAGTACATAGGGATTTTTAACACTTTGTGTTGCATTATATGTTTCAGGGGTGTGTTGCTATAAATCAACATATATATACATATATATATATATATTAGATTGCACAACTAAAAGTGCAACCATCCCCTTCAGTATATAATTGATCCCTTTTGTCCAATTTACCTACTCCTCTTACTCTCTTCTCCTCTGATAACCAGTCATTTAAAATTTAAGTATATAGGTTAACCCTATTATAACAAATACTATTCATGAGCATTTTAGCTTAAGGGCATCATTTTACTATTGCAAGTGCATACTAAAACGTACCATGTCCATCCTAATATACTACAATCACCTTGGACATAGCACAGTGATATGGGCAAGATGAATCTGTGCTCAGACTGGCACTTTGCCATCTCCAAAATAGCTTAACCACTTTAGCAGGCAATGTACAAAAAGTGAAAGCACATTGAATGAAAAATACAAACAGTATAAAAGTATGTATAAACAGTTCTTAAGGGAGCAAGAATACAGAATCACACAATTGTCTCTGGGAACTGCTTCCAGTCATCATCTGCTATCCTCAGAGATACAAACCACTTGGTATCTCAGAATTTCAGTCTCTTCAGCTAACAAAAATTGAGAGCAAATCATTTTCCTATCTAAAACATCAATTGATGAAATTCTTTACAATTTAACACTCTTCCTTCTTGCTCTTGTTTTCTGCCTTTTATGATTTCTTTTTTTAGCCTTATTGTGAGAGAATTTGTGGAGCAAAGTTCACTATGAATGTGAAAAGACTTTCCACTGAGGCTTAAAAAAGGATTTTTCTAGTTCAAACAAGTTTCAACCTACCCACTCTTAACCCTTCTGCTATAGAGCCATCCTGCCAGGTCCTTATCGATATTCTAATCCCCTTCCTCTTTCACTCAGGCGGCATGTACTTGCTTTATTTATTCTTATCTTGTTGGGGAACTCACCCTTTTAGAGAGAAAGTGGGTTAAAAACAAAGAGCAGAAATCAATAGCTAGAGTCTGAAGCGTGGACAAGAATTTTAGTTTACATTATATTTTTCCAGAGCCAGAAAAGTGCTTAGAGTTTTGATTGTATGGTACAGGACTCCAAAGCATTTAATTAAGATGTCTGAGGCAGATAATAATAAATGTGAGGGATTAGCCCCTTGAATGATCACCCTACAGACAGTCTGGAAACAAACAAGCACCAAAACAAGAAAACATGTTTCTCCTTCTGTGCCTTCATCGTCCTATGGAACCATAAAACTATTCAGGCATGTACTCTCAGGGGTCATTCTGATTATGATGAGAAATGCTTGAGTTCAAAGCTATATCTTCAAGACATGTCTAAATCTGACTTATATTCTCTATCTTTGTTTCCATCTATTAAAATTGGAAGTGTACAGACTTTTGTGTAAATGAACTGAACAGTTATTTGATTACCTATTTACTGTATGGACTGGAGTGATAGCACAGCAGGTAGGTCATTTGCCCTGCACACGGCCAACCCAGGTTTGATTCCTCTGTCCCTCTTGGAGAGCCTGGCAAGCTACTGAGAGTATCCCGCCCGAATGGCAGAGCCTGGCAAGCTCCTTGTGGCATATTCGATATGCCAAGAGCAGTAACAACAAGTCTCACAATGGAGACATTATTGGTGCCCGCTTGAGCAAATCGATGAGGACAGAGCTACAGTGAATTTACTGTATTATAGACTATTACAGTAATTAATGATGTAACAGTGACTATTCTATGCTGCTCATGAATTCTATCGATCAAGAATTTGGGCAAGGCATAATGGATAATCCGGTGCTACACGGGGAATGTAAAATTTAAGTGTTATCATTATATTATGATGTTTCATAACTAATTGTTAATATGCTTTTTTGTCTATTACATATTGAATCAATGCCAAAAATCCTTTTTTGGGGGGAGTGTATAAAATAGTTTTGGGATTTTGCCTGACTTCTGAATTGCGCTGGTCAGATCCAGGGCAGAACTAGGAGCCAAACAAAGTTTTCTTCCATCCTGATCGGTTCTTCCACTTATCCCTGATTTAGCAGAAAAATAAAACCCAGACTTTTCAAATTCTAAGATTTTTGCTAGAGCATCATTTGAGAAGCCTGACTCATTATTTTAGTTTCAGAACCAGGATGATCCTGTCCTTACAATTCTGGGCTTGGAGAAATAAACTGGTTTTTCATATGCCCATGTCTGTTTTTAACCCTTTTAACATCAGAAAGAACCCACCAACTGTGTACATTTTCCCTCTGGTGGATTGGGGAGATGATGGATTCATGGAAGCTGGGATTATCTAGACTTTATATTACAGCTATGGTGCCTGGTTTTGGACCACTGATTTTTCTTTCTATATAGTCTGAGGGATCACTTCATGAGATTTCATATTGTGTCCTTCAGATTGGTCAGATTTCTTACAGAATTTCATTCAACTAAGTAGTATAACTTTGCAAACCATATAACATTTTTTCCACTATGCTGTAGGGTCCAGTGATATTTCAGTCCATTTAGGCTTAATCGGAGGATGCAGTATTTAATATTGTACTTTAAAAGATGCATATTTTTCCATTTTGTTTTACTAAAGCATCATGATTTACAAAGCTATTCATAGTTGAGTTTTAGACTTACAGATTTCAGCATCAATCCCAACACCAGTGTCAACGTTCTTCCACCAGTGTTCCCAGGTTCCCTTCCCCGGACACTACCCCCAGTCTGCATCTTGAGAGGAAGATATTTTTAGTTTGGTGATTAAAGTCTGGGTCTCATGATTTCAGTGTTGTTGACTCTGGTTTGAAAATATAACTATAGCATTCCTTTATACCATTGATGCACTGAATCCCCTTTATTCTGTCCTCTGTTGTTTCTCATCTACCTCTTCTTCCTGCACCCCTGCCCCACCCACTTAATTTCTTTCCATCTCATCTCTATACTTTGAAGCCCAGGCTGATCTAGGCATTCCCCCGTCCCTTAAACCATGGCACCTCCTTGTCCAATTATTCTAAATACCACATAAAAGTGATATCATTCTGTGTTTGTCCTTTTTCTGGCTTATTTTTCTGACTTACATTTTCCAATTCCATTCATGTTGCAGTAAAATGCAAGATTTCATTCTTCCTTACAGCTGTGTAAGTATTCCACTGTGTATATACACCACATTTTCGTTACTTATCTGCTGTTAGATATCTAGGTTGATTCCAAATCTTCACTATTATACTAAATGCTACAGTAAATAATGGTATGCATATGACTTTTTAATGAATGCTTTTCTCTTCTTAGGGTAGGTACCCCAAAGTGGAATTGTGAGGTCATATAAAAGCTCAATTCTAAGTTTATTGAGAACCCTCCTTACTATTTTCTATGGGGTTGAACAAGTCAGCATTCCTACCAGTAGTGGATGAGATTTCCTTTTTACCAAATCCCTGCCAACATAGATTGTTCCCAGTATTTTTGATATGTGCTATAGCTCACTATCTTTTTGATTTTAGTTTCCCTAATAATAAGTGCTGATAAGCATTTTTTTTCACATGACTATTGACCATCCATTGGTTTTCCTCAGAAAATTTCCTGTTCACTTCCTCTGCCCATTTTTGGATGGAATTCTTAGAGCTTTATTGTTGTTGATTATCTTTGTGAATACATTAAATATTCTAAATATCAAGTCTGGAAATACTAGTAGGATCAATCTTCTATCTTTGTTCAAGTGGGGGTTGCTCGTAAACTTCTGGCAGTGGTTACCAGAACTATTCTGAGTTGTTGTTGGAGATCAAACTAAGACCTTATACATGCAAGACACTACTTCAGCCCTTTGAGCTCTCTCCCTGGCCCCTATGACTTTTTGTGTTATAAAAGAAAAATGCCTCTGGCACACTCTTTTCCAGGGAAGTCATTTATAATAATTTATAGTCTCAGAAAAATTAATCTCTCAGGCTCTTTTTCATGATGAGGCTGAAACTCACTACTCCTTCACTTTCATGAAGAGGAACCTCAGCTCTGGTGTGACCCAGATGAGTCAAAATGCAATCTCATCCACTTTTACTAATGAGAGCTTCAGGAATGTCCACATGACCAAATGTTTTTCAATAATCAGCAAGGAAATTGTTGGGGGCTCCTGGGAAAGTTTGCTTAATTCACAAGAGATTTATAGAAATTTCTAATGTCCTGACGCCTGATGGATACAAATGAAAAAAGGCATTTTCTCCAGGGGGTATTGGCATCCCAGGGAACCAAGAGAGAATAAGTGACAAATCCATACAAATCCACAAGGAGGAGAGCACAACCAAGAGAATCCAGAAATATATAGTTGTAGTCCACACAAAGGATACCATATCCCATGCCTTTCACCACATATATAAGCCACTGCTACTTGCAAAGAGCTAATGGTTGTTCTTTTCTCCCAAAAATTTCTCTTTATCTATGGAATCCCCTCCCAGAACTCGCTTACCTTTTTTATTCCTTGAAATTACCTAAAACAGAAAGCTGCCTGTCACACAGGTATAAATTGTCACATTTTACCTAATCAGAAGATAAGTTGTGTGATACAATTCATTCTCAAGAGCCCTAAGTAGGATTAGACAGAGGTCAATTATATCTGCTACCATCTCTGTTTAGCTCTTCTCTCTGACCCATTCTTTTTTCCTCATTCCTTTCTCCTGAGGGATTGTCTCTATAAACCACACAGGTCCAAATTTCTTCTATCATTTTCCTTCTTTAAGAAAAGTATCTGAAAGCATGATTCAAACCTCACCTGACATCTACCCTGTCTTCATTATTCCAACAAGTTGAACCAGTATAATTCCTCATGTTTGAAGACCATGAGAGAAGGCTTCCTTATGCTCTTTGTGGTTGAAACTTCCCATGAAATAAAGCTTCCAAGAAGACCATAGAATCAAGATGGACTTTCATTTGGAAATCAGAGTCAGAAAAGGTACATTGCAATGAGGTGCTATTTTAAAGGACAGGTTTCTATGACTTTTACAAAATAGAACAAAATTAACTTAGACTTGTGAAAGAACAAGACTTTCTGGGGTTATAATATTTAGAGTGACACTGAATATATACATAAATATAAATGTGTATAGTGTGTGCATGTGTGCATATATATTATATGTATGTATATACTTCTATGAGAAATTACTTGCATATGGCACTCAAGAATTCTGGGAACATAAACCAGGTCAGTGATATTCAGGACCATGAATGAAATTTTGTGACACTGAGAGATATGGGCGATGTGTTGAATCTGATGATCCAGTATTTTCTCCACCATCTATATAGAGAGAACATAATCCATGAGAAACTAATCCGGCAAATATAAGATTCTTGGAATTGATCTTAAGTTTAGGAAGTCACAGGCTCCACAGCTTTATCTCCAGGATACAGGTAGACATAACTCACTCAAGTTATAGACCTGTGCTAATCAATACAGGAGCCTTACATTGCAGGTGTTCTTTGAGTGGATGAGGGCCAATGAATATTATAATTAAGGTAAACCAGGCCCCAGGATCATCCAAGAGTTTAGGGAGAAAAGAAAAATCTCTTTAGGAATCACATCAACTATTTGACTAAGAGGATAATCAAAACTGGCTACTCAGGTCTCTCATTTGATTTCCTTTGTGAGTACCCTACAGTTGTTTTAATAAGGATAAAGTAAAACTTTTTTAGTATAATACCTTGCCAGTACTCTCATTACATCCCACTCCTGTCCGTTCTTTTTATTGGCTCAGTCAGTTCTTTTGAAGACTTACTCAAACATTAATCCTTTATAAAGAGTAAAGTCAAGTGGAAGAATCAGAGAGATAAAAGTAGATCAAAGTAGATAGGCAACATTAAAATCATTTGACTGTAGCTTGTGTGCAAGACTATGAAGTTATATTACTGCTCAGTGATTACATTTTGATTGTGAAAGGTTTAAAACTCTCAAGACTAAAACCAAGATTTTATAAAGACCTCACTAGTTTCATAGCCTCATAGACTTTCATTATTATTGAATTTATTTTCAACATAACCAAAACTGAATTTTTTACTTTCATTCCTCCATTTATTTGTCTTAAAGCCTATGGATTTCAAATTTGAAAGCCTATGGATACAATTTAGGTTGTATCTCTACTTTCCATTTCCAACAAATTTCAAAAATTTTCCAAAGACAGATCTCCTAAAATAAATTTAAGATCCTAATAAATTCTTTACAAAACTTTATCAGAATCTTTGCTCAGTTTTAGTTGTTCAATGAATGTGATGTCAAGATCCTAAAACTCCAAATCTGTACTTTCATTAAAAATTTTTATGTATATGTGTTTAATAGGTATTTTCCTAAGTATATATGATTCTTCATGCGTGTGGAGAGTGGTTTCAGCATGGCTGTGGCTGGTTCTGGAGGTCTTTGGCTGCTGGGGCTCTGCTCCGGGCAGGGAGGAAAACTCAACCCTCCCCCCTCCAAGGGGCCCTGGTGAGGACGTGAGGGCAGGAGACTCTGTGCTGTTCTCTTCCGGGACCTGGGTTTTATAGTCTCTGGGTCTTGGCCGTTGATGGGATTACCTGATGCCGGGGCAGTTGGTGGGAATACGGGCATGTTGGTCCCAGGGCTGAGATCTCCAAGCCTGCTTGGATCAGGACTGCGCCTCCTCCACCCAGATGCCCCATCTTCCAGTAGTTAGGCGTCACACCCACCAACTGCGCTGGCACCAGGTAATCCCATCAACGGCCAAGACTCAGAGACTATAAAACCCAGCTCCCAGAAGAGAACAGTGCAGAGTCTTCTGCCCCCACGCCTGGCTGTCCTCACTGGGGCCCCTTGGACGGGGGGGGCGGGTTGAGTTTTTCTCCCTGCCCCGAGCAGAACCCTGGCAGCCGAAGACTTCCAGAACCAGCCACAGCCATGCAGAGACCACCTTCCACACACATGAATGAACTGGCAGAGGAACACAGGCATGCGGGTCCCGGGGCTGAGATCTCTAAGCCAGCTTGGATCGGGAATGGGCCTCCTCCACCTAGATCCCCCATCTTCCAGTAGGTAGACATCACATCCACCAACTGCCCCTGGTGCCAGATAATCCCATCAATGGCCAAGACCCAGAGACTATAAAACCCAGCTCCCTGAAGCACACGGCCATGATCTAGTTCTTACTCTGGAGAACCCGGCAGGCTACCGAAAGCATCCTGCCTGCATGGTAGAGTCTGGCAAACTCCCTGTGGCGTACTTAATATGCCAAAAACCAGTAACAATGATGGGTCTCATTCTCCTGACCCTGAAAGAGCCTTGAATATGGCACTTTCTAAATTCTCAAGGGTTAGGATGAAGGAGATGTTACTGGTACCTGCTCAAGGAAATCGATGAACAACAGGATGATCATGATCGCGATTGTGATATGCTTCTTCATCTATGCATATGTTTAGAGACAAAACAATATGTAACTTTGTAAAGTATTGCTTTTTTATGTTAAAGAAGCATAGAGGTTAGAAGGATCTTGATTAAGTTAGGGCTATTGTGATTGTCATAGCTAGGGTAATTGTCAATCTTTCTGCTATTCAGAGAGGAAAATGTGAAAAAATTCTTGGGAGGCCACCAGATCACCTACAACTAATGAAAGGAAATAAATATTTATATGGGGTTGGAGAGATAGCTCAGATGCTAGAGCACATGTCTTGCATGTACAAGGCCCTGATTTCTGCTTATCACATTATAGTACTGAGAACTAACATTGAGGTTCTCACTACCAGGCAAAACATCACCAGCATTATTTCTAGGGCCCCCTGAGCACCATGGGAGTGGGTCCTATTGAAAAAAATATTTTTACTATCTATTATTAACTTTCCTGAATGTCATATCCAGTTACATCACACCATGATGATATATAGTATAGGATCTGGACTGGAAGAACTCAGATTTAATTAGTAAAATTTATTCAAAAATAAATCATAGTCCAAGGAAGTAAATAAATGATCAAAATACACTTGCTTTATGTTAATTATTTTCCTCAGTATAAACCCTTAAATTTTGCTAAATAAATACAAGAAGTCAGACTATCTCCTCATATATCCATGCCCATAGGCTCCATAAGGTAGTCATGATTCTCTTGTCAATCAACAAAACTCTTAGTCAGTAGTCATTTTGTCTGTTAAACCCATTCCCTCATCAGTATCATACAGCTGTTTACCCCAAATTGTATAACATCCCATGTCTTAACCTAAAACTGGTAAAGTTAGTGGAAAATGATTAATGGTCTAATTAAGATTAATTCTCTTGAAATGTGCAGAAAAGGATTTTCACCCCAAGAATGTTTGAATAAACAGAGAGCAAAATATTTGAACAAAATCTGGGAGGAAATTCAAGAAAGAAAATTTATGTGAGATTGGAGGTATAAATGGACATGTATCGGATGGAAAGTCTATCAAAATACCCAATAAACCAATCACGGTGCATAAAAGAAGCTTAACACCATATGTAGTCACGGTCACAGTCATGGTCCTCCTGTTGTTCACCTATTTGCTCGAGCGGGCCCAGTAACGTCTCCATTGGAGACTTTGTTGTTACTGTGTTTGGCGGGCTGGAGTGATAGCACAGTGGGTAGGGTGTTTGCTTTGCACGCAACCAACATGACCATATGTAGTAAATGTTGGAATTCAATACATACTTCCTGTTATTTTCTTAGAAATGACAGGGTTTTCTGAAAAGCTTTCCAAGTTTGAAGACCAGGGCAATTTGAAATTGTCTAGCTGATAAATGGCACGTCAAGAAAGGAAACCAGAGGTTGTGAGGGTACAGGCATAGACAACTAAGACTATGTTAAAGAGTTGATTGGATCTGGAGTATTACAGAGAAGTCTAGAAAGTCATTGAGCATTCTGCAATAATACAAACAATATCTGTAGTCACTGATGCTATTTGCTGAGGAAAAAAAATCAAAGAAAAGAATCTGATTGTGCCAGGATATTCAACTCTAATCCATTGGTCTGTGTGTCAGTCTTTATTACAATACCATTCTGTTTTTATTACTACTGCTTTATAGTATAGTTTGAAATTGAGGAAAGTGAAGCCTCTCATCCTTTCCCCAATGATTGCTTTAGCTATTCGTGTGGGTTCATTTTTCCATATGAATTTCAGGACTGTTTGATCAATTTCTTTGAAAAAATGTCATAGGACTTCATATAGGGACCCCAGTAAACCTGTAATAATGTTTTGGGCAGTATTGCCATTTTGATAATGTTAATTATCCCAATCTGTGAGCAGGGGATGTGTTTTCATTTCCTCATGTCCTCTTTCATTTCTTGAAGTAGTATTTTGTAGTTTTGTTTGTACAGGTCCTTTACCTTCTTAGTTAAGCAGATTCTGAAATATTTGATTTTCTGTGGCACAATTGTGAACATGGTTGTTTTTTAAGATCACTTTCTTGTCATTCATTATTTGTATATAGGAAAACCATGGAATTTAGGGTATTGATTTTGTAACCTGCCACTCTCTCTTGGAAAGCCCAGCAAGCTACCGAGAGTATCTCGCCCGTATGACAAAGTTTGGTAAACTACCCGTTATGTATTCGATATGCTAAACACAGTAACAAGTGTCACAATGGAGACATTACTGGGCCCACTCAAGCAAATCTGTGAACAACGGGAGGACAGTGACAGTGACAGTGAAACTGCCACTCTCCTATAAAAATCTATTGTTTCTAGGAGTCTTATGGTAGAGACTTTAGGGTTCTCTAAGTAGAGTATCATGTCATCTGTAAATAGTGAGAGTTTGAGTTCTTCCTTTCCTACCTGGGCGTACTTAATATTTTTTCCCTAACTTCTATGACGAGTACTTCCAGTATTATATTGAATAAAAGCAAAGAGAGTGGACAACCCTCAAATATATGATCACCTAATCTTTGATAAGGGAGTAATAAATATGAAGTAGAGCAAGGAAAGCCTCCTTAACAAGTGGTGCTGGGAAAACTGGACAGCTACATGTAAAAAAATGAACTCTGACCCCTAGTTAATGCCATGCACACACGTCAGATCAAAATGGATTAAATATCTCAACATCAGACCTGAATGCATAAGGTACAAGAAAGAAAATGTAAGCAAATCCCTTCATGCCAATAAAGTTCAAGACATTTTAAAAGATGAAACATCATTGACCAAGAAAGTGGAAGCAAGCATTAACAAATGGGACAACATTAAACTAAGAAGCTCCTGTACCTCAAAAGAAACAGTGACCAAGATACAAAGACAGCCTATGAAACTGGAAAAACTATTCATACAATACCCATCTGATAAGGGGTTAATATCAAAGATACACAAGGCACTGGTAGAACTTTACAAGAAAAAACATCCAACCCCAACAAAAAATGAGAGGAAGAAATGAACAGAAACATCCTCAAAGAAGAAATTAAAATGTCCAAAAGGCACGAGAAAATGCTCTATGTCGCTAATCAAAACAACAATGAGATATCATCTTATGCCATAAAGATTGACACACATCCAAATTAACAAAAACAATCAGTCCTGGCACAAATGCAGGGAGAAAGGGACCCTCATTTATATTGCTGGTGGGAATTCCCGACTGGTCCAGCCATTTTTGAAAACACTATGGGCATTTCTCAAAAAACTAGAAATTGAGCTCCCATTTGACTCAGAAATACCACTTCTGGAAATATAACCTGTGAGTCCAAAAACACACAGCAGAAATGCCATCTGCACTTCTATGCTCATTGCACTACTATTCACAATAGCCAGAATCTGGAAACAACCTGAGTGCCCAAGAACAACAACTGGATAAGGAAATTATGATAATCTACACAATGGAATACTACACAGCTGTTAGGAAAAATGAGTTCATGAAATGTGTCTATAAATGGATAAACTTGGAGAGTATCATGCTGAGTGAAATGAGTCATATGGAGAGGAACAGATATAAAATGACTTCATTACTTTGTCATATATGTATGTATAGATAGATAAATGATAGATAGATAGATAGATAGATAGATAGATAGATAGATAGATAGATAGACAGACAGTATGAAACTAATATCCAAGGCCAGTGAAACAGGACAGAAGGACAGGTCAATGGTGTGGAAGATGGAGATAGTTAAGATAGAGGAGGGCCGTTATGACAATACTAGTTGGAAATGAATATTCTGGACAGTAACTAAGTGTTAAAAGCACGTAAAGGGATATACATGATACCTTTTCAGTATCTGTATCACAAACCAAAAATGCCTAAAATGAAAAAGAAAGAGAGAGAGAAAAAGGGAGAGAGAAAGAGAGAGAGAGAGAGAGAGCGAGAAAGAGAGAGAGAGAAAAGGTGTCTGCCATAGAGGCAGAGGCAGACTGTGGTAGGAGGTGGCTTGAAGGGGTGTGAGGCAAACTGGGGACACTAGTACTGGGAAATTACACTGGTGGAGGAATTGTAAGTAACATTGTATGACTGAATCACAATCATGAACGATTTTGTAATGTTCTATATCACGTGATTCAATAAAAATGTTTTAAAGAATCTAATTGTACTGCAAGTGCAGAGATGCTAAGTTCAAGGAGAGAAAAGATGAATTTAAGGTAATGGCAGAAGCGCCAGGTATTTAATTTGCTACAAACTGTTACCGTTTATACAGTGTGTGTCATTCATTGATTTAGTAAATACTTATTTTATATCTACTGGGTTTGTCTGTAGGTTCAACCCTTTACAACTATTCTCTAATACAATCTTTCAAATCCTGATGTGGGAGAGTTATAGAATGATCTATTGCCATTGCTTTTGAGGACAACTTTGGAATCTATTCACTGGTGTATTATCGACAGTTAATTACATTGCTGGCAGCAGAATCATTACACACAAAAGCTACATTGTGTATGTTAGCTTCAGAGTGAAGTTATCTATACCTCCTTATCATTTTAATCAAAGGTGTATATTAATTATTTCTCATTCCATATACTCCTGAGAACCTGAAAGCTAAGTGATTAAAAATGTAATATACTGGGAAAATAATCAGAATCTGTTATGTGCAAATAAAGACTTTGTCCTCACTTTGAGAAATATCCACAGCTCTTCATGTTGCCTTTTTATAGCCACATCACCCCTTAAGGCCTTATGCACTCCTAAACTCCTGTCAAACTCCAACTCATTCTCCATTTTAATGTTTTAGTTAGCTCAAGAAAGCTATATAACTCAAGCATACAATAGATAACTTTTAAATCAGACTTGCTTATTTGGAATAATTCTCTGAATATTTGTCCAGATTAAAGTGTATCAATAGTTCATTTCCTTATATTACTATTCTAATATGTAAAAGTTCATAATTTATTATTTATCTGCTAAAAGACATTTATTATCTCCAGTTTTAAATTTCTTTGTTTTCTTATTTTATTTTGGCCCTATGGGCAGATACTGAAGACTATTTCAGACAAAGTGTTCCAGGACTCACTCCAGGCCATGCTTAAGGGACCCCCTGGTGCCGGGGATGGAACACAAGTCTCCTATGTGGAATGTATGTGCTCAGTCCATTGAACTATCTCTTTGACCCCTCCAGTTTTGAGCTTTTGTAAGTAAATTTGATATAAACATCCTTTCTCAGTTGCTTGTTTTGAGGTCACACCCAGCTGAGCTCAGGACCGATACCATATGAGGTTCTGGGGACTGAATCTGTGTTGGCTGCATGCAAAGCCAGCACCTATCCTCAGTACTATTTCTCCTGATGACTATAAATATCCTTATACATATCAGTGAGTGTGTACGAATGTATATTTTTCCTTTTTTCTGAGAAGTCATTTCATGATTTTTTTTTATCAAGGTTGAAAGATTTTCAATGCAAAAGTTTCACAAATGCTTTGCTAACATCACATCTAAGTATTTCAGTTTTGAGCCATGTAAATGGTACTATAATTTTAATTTCAGTGTCTACTTTGCTGCTGCTACATAAAAGTACAACTGATGCTAATGTGTTTATCTTATATCCTGTGATCTTATTTAATGTGTTTATCTTATATCCCGTGATCTTACTTAACTCATGTATGTTTTGTATACTTAACTACAGATGGAATTTATTCGATGGGATTTTTCTATGTAGAGAATTTTGTCATTATCTGCAACAGGAACAGTTTTTTTCCTTTTCATTTGTGATCTGTATTTCTTTATTTCCTTTTTTTTTTTGGAGGTGGTACACACCGAGTGGTACCAGTGACTTTATCCTGGTTCTGAGACAGAGTTCACTCTTGGGAGGGCTTGGAGGACTATATGTGGTGCTGGGAATCCAATCCAACTTGGCTATGTGCAAGGTAAGCTGTCCCTCTAACTCTACTATTGCTCTAGACCCTTTTATTTTCCTTCCATACCTTATTGAACTGGCTATGAATCCTGCGGTATGTTGAATAAGAATACTGAGAGAATGGTGTTTCTAATCTTAAGGACAAGTCTTGCCATCAAAAATAATGCTAACTGCAGGGTTTCTGTTGACTAAGTTTTGGGTGTATAAGCATTTTATACTTATATAATTTTCTTCTTTGATTCTGATAAGTTTCTTTGCTCTGGAATCTATTTTAGCTGATATTGTTATGGTTGCTCTTGCTTTTATTTAATTAATAGTTATCTGATAATTATTTTACTTTACTTTCAACCTGGCTCTGTTATTATATTTAAGTTTCTTAGAGAACATGTCTGGCATATCGAATACTCTCAGTAGCTTGCCGGGCTCTCCGAGAGGGGCAGAGGAATCCAACTCGGGTCGGCCATCTTGACCGCTTGTAAGGCGAACGCCCTACCCGCTGTGCTATCGCTCGACGATCAACGGGAGGGCCTTTTTATTTTATAGAGAACATGTATATATGTATATGTGTGTGTTCTATACATATATATACATATATATAAAAGGTAAAGGCCCTCCCATTGATCGTTGATTTGCTCGAGCAGGCCCAGTAATGTCTCCATTGGAGACTTTTGTTGTTACTGTGTCTGGCATATCGAATACTCTCAGTAGCTTGCCGGGCTCTCCGAGAGGGGCGGAGGAATCGAACTCGGGTTGGCCATGTTGGCCGCGTGTAAGGCGAACGCCCTACCCACTGTGCTATCGCTCCAGCCACATACATATATATATAAATAACTATATACATAGTTTGGTTAGGTTTTTAAACCTACTCTCTTAATATCTGTGTTTTTAGTAATTATTCATCAGTGTGTTAGGGTTGATGTACACTGTTTATTCTTTCTGAATTTTGTTTCTCTATTTGCATTTTCTTACACACACTTTTGTTCGCACACTTTTAGAATTTGATTTTGGTTGGTCTATAGTTTTAGTATACATTTTTGAATCGCTTTAGGGGTGGTTTTACATGATATACTTATAACTAGTTGTAGTCAACTGATAGGATTATTTTACAAGTTTGAGTGAGGTATAGAAATGTTAACACTCTTTTCATCCTCCATCCTTCTCATTTACATAAGATCTTAAATGTCTCATATATATATATATATATATATATATATAGTGAGGGTTATAAATGAATTAAAAAGATTTAGAACACTCAAAAGAAGGAAACTGTTTTGTAGTTTTATTCCATGTGTTTTCTCCTTTGCATCATGGTTTTCAAGATTCCTTTATCATTAATTTTCTGTTTGATAAAGCACAAATTTCCTGAGCATGGCCAGGTGCAGCCCTGGAGGTCCCCAGGACTTCAGGGGTGGCCTAGTTAACACAGGACACTGCAGGGGCCAAACAGCAGCATATCTTCAGGCCTTGCCTCACATTGAGCTTCTGGTCTAGTTGGCTGAGGATTTTTAGGAGGGACCCCGAGGCATCTGAACACCACGTGGGCTCTCCTCTACACCTCTCCCAAAGCACCAATCATCAAACCTTTCAGAGTAAGTTTATGGGCAAAAAAGTTTTTTGGGTTTGGTTTTGGTTTGGGTGCCATACCTAGTGATGCTCAGAACTTACTCCTGGTTTTGCACTCCAGGATAACTCCTTGTGGTGCTTGGGGTACCATATAGTGTCCTGAGGGAACACAGGTCAAATATATGCAATGCAAGCACGCTACCCTTTTTATCATCTCTCTGACCCAAGGTTTTTTTCTTTTTTTATGGTTTCCTTTCATCTGAGGATGAAAGGTTTTCTCCATATTTTAACAATAGGATCCACACCTAAATGGTGCTATGGGGCTAGGGTCATCCTCAGCCCTGACATGTTGGAAAAGGAACTTGTGTGGGGTACACCAGGCATGTGCTCCACCACTTAACTTGTTCCTCGGTCTAAGGGTATAATTTATTCAATTTTGGTTTTTTTCCCCTTCAGCATCTGAAATAAAATGTTCCTCATCATTCAGACCTCCAGATTTCTGAAGAAAAGTTGCTTGCCAATCTACTCTAATGTTTCTCTATAAAGTCTTTTTCTCTAACTGCTATCAAAAGTTTTCTCTACCTTTAAGTTACCAGAATACTAAGGACAATGTGTCTTGAATTTATTTGTCTTTATTCTGTGTAGGGTTTATTCAACCTTCCATCTATCAGTTTGTATATTTTGCTAAATTTGAAAAGTGTTAAACTATTATTTCCTCCAAGTGCCGTTTCAGTCTTATTCCATATCTTTTTTTCCTTTCAGGATCCAAATCCAAATGATATAAATAATACTGTATCTTCTGTTGTAGTCTCATATGTCCCTGATGGATGCTCATTCTATCTATCTATCTATCTATCTATCTATCTGTCTGTCTGTCTGTCTGTCTGTCTATCTATCTATCTATCTATCTATCTATCTATCTATCTATCTATCTATCTATCTATCTTTCTCCCCCTCTTGCTCTCACCCCTCTTGTTTTTTCTGTTTTTTTTTCTGTTGTCCAGACCAAGTTATTTTTCTTGTCCTACTTTGTCATTCACTCATTCTTTTTCTGTCATCTCCAAGTTGCTTTTGAGTCCATGCACTATTTTACTTCTATTATATTTTTTGAGTTCCAGATTTCTATTTAATTCTTCTTTTTATCTTTTCTTTCCTTGTTAATGTTTTCTATATTTCATTTATTTTTTTATGTTTCTAATTGCTTTTTAAGGCACTTTGATTTTGGCAGCTTGGAAATCTTTGCTGTGTAATTTTACCATTTCTGTTATGTTGCTGTTGGCATTTACAGGTTATGTTTTTTACATTTAGTCTGAGATTTTCCTGTTGTTTAGCATAGTTAGTCATATTCTATTGAAATCTGGATATCTTTGAATTTGTTATGAAACTCTAGATCTTAGTTAATGCTTTTGTTCACGTTTTTTATAGCTGTTTTCATATTCTGCTCCACAAAATGAAGGGGCACCCCTTGATACTGACAGGTGGAAACAGAACTCCAACTTCCCAGTTGACTTTAACTAATACCTCAATACAAAGGCTTAGGGACTCTCATTAATGCTGGGTGCTAACGAGAGTTTCAATTCTCCATGTGCTCTCTACTGATAAGGAAACAAAAGTGCCCATCTCACCATTGGTAAAGTGACTAGTTCTCTTTTGATACCAGCCCAGCTGGGAGTGAAAGGAAGCAACAATTTGTTAGTGCAAAATTAGAGAATTCTAGGTTCTCCTTACGATCTTCACTGACACCATGAAAACAGGAGGAACTAGGATGGAGATCAGTTCTGGTCAGGGGAGATAAAAATCCCTTCTTGGGACAGACATAGAAAGATTGTACTCATTTGTGGAATATAAAGTAACAGAATGGGAAACTAATACCCAAGAATAGTAGAGATACGTACCAGGAACATTACTCCACAGCTTAGAAGCCGACCTTGCATGCTGGGGGAAAAGGCAGCTCAGACATAAAAGGGACCACCAAGTAAAGAGTGCTAGGAGGGCCTGCTCAGGACGGGAGATGTAGGCTGAAAGTAGACTATAGAACATGATGACCACTTAATACCTCTATTTCAAACCACAACAGAGAGAGAGAGAGAGAGAGAGAGAGAGAGAGAGAGAGAGAGAGAGAGAGAGAGAGCAAAAGGGCATGCCCTGCCACAGAGGCAGGGTAGGTGGAGGGGATGGGTGGGGGTGGTGGGAGGGATGCTGGGACCATTGGTGGTGGAAAATGGGTACTGGTGGAGGAATGGGTACTCAATCATTGTACGACTGAAACACAAACACTAAAGTTTGTAAGTCTGTAACTGTACCTCGCAGAGATTTACTAATAAAAATTTTTTTTAAATGTCCCTTCTTTTATTACCAAGGGGTTTTGGAGGGACCAGGCACCCACCAGTGGTTTTCAAAGAATTGCAGTGTCAGTGATTGGACCCAGGAGACTCTGTAATAAAAGCACACTCAGGTTTTGTACTATTGTCCTTATTCCCAACCTCCCATCATGGTTTTCTCTAATACCCTGAAAACCAAGGGTATTACAGTATTTTATATGATGTTGTGCTGGAGAATGGAAGTTGTTATTAGCATTTTTCTACCTTGCCTATTTACCTCTCTCTTCTGTTGAGTAGAAGAAGAAGGTTTTGGTTAGTTTTTGTTCTAGTCTGACGTACTGGTGTTTCCACTTTTGCTATCTTCTTTAGTACCACGGATGGGCTATATAAAGGGTATAAAAACCAGAGAACTCACTATTATGATCTTCTCCCAGCCAAGAGTCCCTAATTATTCCACATTTTATTGACTTCTCATATTTATCATATATATAAAGGATGTGTGATTTTGTTCTATTTATCAAAAGGAAGAGAGATAAAAGAGGTCAGTGGCTAAGGCCCTTGCCTTGCATGCAGCCAACCAGGGTTCAATCCCTGGCATCCCATATGGTACCCCAGAATCACCAAGAGTAATTTCTGAGTTCAGAGCTAGGAGGAGGCCATGAGTATTCCTGAGTGGGGCCCCAAAACAAAGCAAAACAAAACAAAAAGTAGATTTATGTGTCATCTTGAAAATACAAGTATGACATGATTTTTCACTTAATTTTTAATTAAAACAGACTCAGAAGTTAAAATAAATTGCTCCAAGTTGCTCAGGTAAAAATTAGAGGATCAGAACCAAAGAGATCATTGTGCATGGAACACCCCAGTTTGAACCTCTGAACATAGTCAGGACTGATCCCTGAGAACAAAGTCAGGAGTTAACCTTAAGTTCAGCTTGATGTTCACATGAACCCCGCCCCCTCCCCCAAACCATCCTACTCTTCCCTAGAAAAAGTAGAGTATCAGCAAGGAAGTAAAGATTACAGGCCCTACCAATGGCCAAAGTACTTCTGTGGGAGGCATGAAGCTTAAAATTGAGTCTCAGTAACTCCCACCTCACTAACTGGGTCTGTGCCACTGCTGTCTGTCACCCTAGCACTGCAATAGCAGGACATTCTCCAGCACACCTTCAGGTACATACAGAGACAGCTACAAGATGTGTCTAGTCAGCACTTAAACAAAGTATTGGAACATCACAGTTAGTGTGTCTGACCCCTGTTCATTTAAATAGTAGCAACAAAATAAAGGGAAGGAGAAGGGGAAAAATAAAATTTTCTAGAGGCAGATGAACTAGGTTGGGGGACAGGGAGATTGTAATTTGCTGATTTAACATTTAGTCTAAATCTCATTGGTAAACTTTTTCTTTTAATTATAGATACATTTTAGAATATGACAAAAGTCTTTGATTTCATTTTTTAAAAACACACTTATGTCAATATACAAATTTTTAGATTACTTGGATAAATTCTTTGAACTCCAAATAGGGAATCTTTCTAGAAAGGAAGAGAGAAGGTATGTTTATAATGTTGCAATAGAGAATTCCAATCTGGATAATCATTCTCTGATATTAATTAATATTAATTAATTAATCTCAGGACCTTGTTGTGCAGAGTGGGACAAGAGGAGTCATCATGGTAGTTCCAAAGTACTTAAGATAACACTCCCACTCCTCAGTATGGCTCTATTGTCCATCTATGACCCCATACTATCCCATTCTATCCTCAGCCCTTCACTCCTTCACCCCCAGAGATGACAGTCTTGCTTGCACAGAGAATCATCCTGCTCCCTAACCCATGGTCACCATGCTAATTGGCTGCAGTAATGCTCCCTGTGCACTACTGGACCTTTCTGGATAGAAGGCAAGTGATAGTGTTTGTTTGGACTTCAGGGATGTACTTAATCATATCAAAATGCCCTGAGCAGGAGGCAGGGGTTAAACACAAATTTGGACATGTAAACCAGCAGGAATGAAAGGTTAAGAAGGCCACGAGGAATAGAAAAAAAGAATAATCTGGTAATCTATTTGTATTCTGGATTTTACTAGCAATGCAGCTTTGAGTAAGGTACTTATGTCTTAGCATTACTACTCAACTTATATCATTTGGTTTTCATGAGAAGCAAATGAGATCATGTATATGGAGACTTTGTGAACTGGAAAATACTATGCTAAAATTATACTGAGAACTGACTACAGATTATACACTTCACCCAGAAGTAGAATTTTATGAACAGAATTATTATTTTCCTATAAAATATATTTGCATAAAGAACCTAACTTAAAAGCATATGTGTTGATGGAAAAACACATAATTCATATTCTCTATTTAATAAAAAAATTTGAGAAAACATGGGTGTTTTCTATAAAAGAAACAAATATTGTTTTTATTGGAGCAGATGACTAGGATGAAAAAATTAAGTGGTGCATAATAAAAGGTGTCTATAAAATCAGTCAAATAAAACATTAAGTGTTGCAAAAACAATTCAACTTTTTAATTATCCTTCAGTTTGTTTTGTGTATAAAAGACAATGATAATGATAAATTTCAAAGGCAGTCTCTCTGAATTACTTCCTCTTAAACCTTATAGAATGGTTAGGAGTCTGATGGCCTTTAGGTGAGAAATGACTACCTATAACAGTTGTGCTGATATCATTATGACTTGGAGATAAGCATTTACTGTGGCACTTCTAAATAAGAACCAATGAGTCTTTTGTCAACTTCAGGAAGGAGACAACCCTTTGAAACACCCAGTGCATGCTTTTCTAGTTATTCCATGGTTAATAATTAATGAGTTTTGAAACTTGAGCAAATGATTATGTAAGAACACATATCACACTGTGAATTCTTCACTTCTGATACACAAAACATAAGTGTTTCACTAGCAAATATTATTTGCAATCATTCCTAGCAGTTCATCTAAAGTTTTTGTGTTTATACAGAGGTTTTTCATCAATAGCTATTTGGTTATAATGTCTGATGGGAGAAGTTGGATGAGAAATCTTCTCCTCATATTTCTGCTTCTAAGTAATATTCCAACATATTGAATTTCAGTCTCATATTGAATTCTGCCACATGTACCAGTGTTTATTAACAAACCACCAAAGATTTGTTCTGTGGGAAGGTGAAGACTCTGTGTTCAGTGCTTTAATGAAATCTGAAAGTGTTTTGCATGAAATGGTCACACTAAGACCATTTACTAGCAAAACAGCATGCTAACAAATAGAATTTACTTCTTGTAAGGCAATGACTCAAAATCTTCCAGAAGTTGTTGAACACAGGAACTGGGAGTAGGACCCAGACTCTGCTCCTTTAAGGTCAATCAGTATATCTTGAATACCAATCATTTCTCATAAATTTCATTTCTAACCTTCATTATATTCATTAACAAATCCTTTGAGTGGTGGAAAATAAAGAAGACTCAAGTAATGGCAGAAGCTGCCCAGAGTTGCTGTCTGTTGATAGTGAAACTCATCCAAAAGAAATTAAAATCCTAAACTCAAAGCTTAAAGTCAACAAGTGCAGTAAACTCTTCTGGGAAGGAAGTATTAAAATATAGAAAATGTTTCCCTTATTGTGCCCTTCCCTCCAAAGCCTAAGATAACAGCAAGCCAAATCCTTGACCAGAAATGTCTGTTTAGATTTACAGATACAATGGCATATTTTTCAGGGAAACAGAACACAAGAGAATGTTAGTATATAGACAGGACTTTTACCTAGGTCGGGATAAAACATGCTCATACTTTTATAGGGCTTTTCAGATGTTTTCCCTTAAATATTTCTTAATTCTCTTTCTCTTACTAAATTTTACATTTGTGGGATTTATCAATATCAAATAACTTTAAAAATGTATTAGTACACACTTATTCATAATATTATTTTAAAATTTATATACCTGTGAGAAAAAATAACAGTTTTGAAAGAATTACTTTTTAAATTTATGACTGACTTACAAATTTGTAGAATCCCAGGAGATTAGTTCTGTTCATCCATATGTGACTAGGTATTACCACTTCACAATGAGAGAGATAGAGATATTTCCCATATGTGAGATTAAAAAAAGAAACATAGTAAGTAATAAATAAATGGTAAAAGTCATCAGAACTGAATATTTTGTCTATGGAACTGAGCTTACACATCAGGGGTATGGGGTCGAGGAGTCCTTGGAAGAACTGTGATGGAAAGCAGGCTTTCCGGTGATGGGTGTAGTGTTAGAATGATGTACACATAAAAAGAATGATAGTATTGTAAATCCCAGTGCCTCAGTAAAAATGGCTTAAAATAAATAAAATGAATTTGATAATAATACCTATTATCAGATTATATACATTATGATTTTATAATATAAATATTAATATACTATAATACTACATGATTGTTGTGAAGACTGAAGTTATTTTCATATTACAAAACTCAGAATTGTGCTTATCACATTGCATACTACATCTGTTGTGCAACACATGTTGACTACAATTGTCATAAGTACTAGAGCTCTGGGAACTGCCTCCTGCAAGAGACTCCCTCTTCTTAAACCCATGTCAGTTTAGGTATCAACTTCTTCTGCCAAATTGATCTCTTTATGTCCAATCTTGTTTTTTGATTTCCCACTATGACCATGAATTTTGTATAGGGTTATTATTTCATACTTGTTTTCTGACATTTTGCTACATGCTCAGCTGTATCTTCTAGACTTTCTAATCACTGATCTTAAAGATCATGTATTTATCTCTGATTTTATCCCTCCTCTTATCAAAATTGTCTTTGATGCATTTTATCCTTCTGAAAATGACATATAAACTCTTCAGTCAGAGCTCAAGTTATTTTGGTTCATACTTGGGGTTTGAGATTCCTATTAATGTGCAAAACTAAATAACTGCTAAAATAGAATTATAAACATTTATTCTACTTACATATTTGTGACTTTCAGTAACTTTAAAGACTCAACTATGCATATAAATAGTTTTGTAGTTCATTATGTGTTGGAGAAAGCAAAGAATTTTAATTAGTCAGTTGGTGGGGTTTTGTATTTAGACAGTTTATACTCATATGGTAACTTCTATCTCCCTCTTTCATTTACACCAGTGGACTTCTCTATTTCAGTTAGCAATAATTTTACCTGAAACTAGTAGTTTATCAGTTCTTGTTGTCTCTTGAGTCTACAATCTGAACTGAGATGAATCACCTTGCTTATTCTATTCCCTCAGGCATTTCAAGGGCTTGAAAGTCAAAGATGGCTTCATCTGTCATGTGTCTTGGTGCCTCTGTTAGGGGTTTTGGAATTGATGACTGCTGAGGCTGATGTCACAGCTTTTTTCTTTTGTGGCTGGGGTTTGTGTCTCATGAAGGTGTCAGAGTATGCAGCCTTCTTACCTGTTAAGTGATAAAAGGAAACTTCTCTTTAGCACTACTAGTAGAGCTGGTATGGTGTTTTTCCCACCATAGTCTATCAAGGCAAGAAGTTCCAAAGCTGGCCTCCATCAGAGAGAAAAAGTAGATAGACTTTTCTCAATGCCACTCTCAATGTGAGTACACTGAGTGAAGGAAAAGACACTTAGCATCTTTGAAGGCAGATTGATTTTACCACAATCAAAAAAGTCCCAATTGGGCTGGAGAGAAGGTACAGAGGGTTAGGGTGCTTGCTTTTTTTTTTGGCTTTATGGGTCACCCCAGTGATGCTAAGGTGTTACTCCTGGCTCTGCACTCAGGAATGACTCCTGATAGTGCTCAGGGGACCATTTGGGATGCTGGGGGTTGAACCCAGGTTGACTGTGTGCAAGGAAAACACCATCTCCACTGTGCTATAGCTCTGGCCCCAGGGTGCTTGCTTTACATGCAACTGACCTGAGTTAGATCCCTGGCAACTCATGGACCCCTGAACCCTGCTAGGAGTTCATCCTGAGCACTGCCAGGTGAAACTCCAAAACAAACAAAAAATATATATCCACATTACAGTAGTTGTTGGGATTAATTTAGTGATTCTGCACTGTCTTACTTTCTGCCTCCCCTTGTTATTGTTTTAAGGTGATTTTCTTATGTTTAATCACTCCAAGCTTACTCATGTTTTATTATGAGGGTATAGGAGTGGTAAAAGGCAGAACCGCTCTCCTTTGGTTTTCTTTATAATCAGAAAGAAAAAATGTTCCTAGCACAGCCGATCAAGTTTCTTCTTACTTGTCTTTATTCAGGTTTGGACCATACACCTTTTTTGAAGCAAGGTTGGGATATTTTTGTAAAATGTAATTAAATCTACTACCTAAACAAATAGTAGTTCTAATGGAAAAGTGGAAACAAAAATGGTCATGGATACTGTGTAAGCAAATAATGGTGCTGGTCATATTATATAACTACATATTAAGCCTGAAATAATAAAAATGTAATGATTCCATAAAAAATATAGAGTTCTTCTGCCCTATGCATATCCAGTTCCTATAACAAATCCCACCACTATTATTATCTTGTCACTTGTACATTTATTTAACTTAACTTTTCCACTGACTTTTCACCCTTTATTCATATCCCTCATATCTCATAGCTATTGTCTTACTAGTTTCTGATGAAAAAGCACACAATTGAAACAGCAATCTTCTATTACTTTACATTATGGGTTGACTGAGTGTAGACCTGGGATTGGCTGATAGGGCTTTACTTGGTTCTGAGTTGGAAGTTGGATCCACATCTGCAAGTCTCTAGTCAACCTTGAGATGGAAGTTGAACTAAGAAGGGCTCGTAACTCTCATACAATGGATGCCAAGAATTACAAGTGGGCCAGCTTGTACATACATACACATGTTAAATCTTAACTTGCTTCATTATACTTATTACTACCTATTGCCCCCCAAATTTAAAAGGCTCAAACTAAAGGTCAACAAGCAGATAACCCTTCATGTCTGTTAGGAGGAACTACACAATCACAAGAGAGAGATCAATGAAGGGAGATGTTCAGAAAAATAGCACTGTAGCACTGTCCTCCTATTGTTCATCGATTTGCTAGAGAAGGCACCAGTAACATCTTCATTGTGAGACTTGTTGTTACTGTTTTTGGCATATCAAATATGCCACAGGTAGCTTTCCAGGTTCTGCCGTGCAGGTGGGATACTCTCTGTAACTTGTTGGGCTCTCCAAGAGGGACAGAGGAATAAAACCCACGTCGGCCACATGGAAGGCAAATGTCCTACCCACTGTGCTATTGCTCCATTTTCTCTCTTTAAAATATATTCTAAGCATTCCAAAATCTTGGCATTTTCATAACCACTCTAAACCTCATACTGTGTTAACACTGATGATATGTGTATCAATAATATCCTCCTTGATGACTTTACCTGGCTATGGTTTTAGGTCCAGCTTGAAAGACTTTTCATCCCTCTAGACCTTCTCTTGGTGTCATTCTGGATTAGTGGATTCTTATGATAGCTTCTGTGGGGCCTTCACATTTATTATTATGAAATTAGTTATCTTACATACATTGTGTGTTTATTATTATATCACATTAGATTATAAGGACTGCCTAATGCTCTTCAATTAAGACTAGTATTACATTTGGGGGGAGGTTCTCATGCCTTTATGATATAAAACAGAATTTGTGCTAAAACACTGAATAAAATACTGCTGAAAAAAAAACTGGTGGATGGTAAGTTGAATTCTACCCTAAAACAATGGGAAGTATTGAATAACTGCCAATGTGATTTCTATTCTGGTATTTTGGGAGGGGAACACTTCGTCAGTAGTGGAAGATGTAGTAAAATATCATGGGACTAGAGAGGGTAGAAAGATAAGGAAACAGGCATAAGCCTGTTTACTAGTATTTCGGAGAAATAAGAACCATGAGAGGTGGGAATGAGAGCAGAACAGGCTCAAGAGATATTTAAAAAGTAAATAGATTCTACAGCATTTAGTTCTGGAAGATAAAATAGACACAAAGTCTTAGCTGGTTTTTGTTTCTGGTTTGGGTGGCTCATTAGTGATAGAGTTTCTTCTTGACATGTGTGTACCAAGGTGACATCTATTTTGAAAACATAGCTAAGGAGTATGTGATGGCAGTGTAAAATTTGTGGAATCAGTTCGGTAGGCAAGTGAAATAATTATTGCTCAAGTGATAAATTAGAACCTGATAATTAGTTTTCTAGACCCTCAATTCATCAGGGAAGCCAGAGAGATCCACGGGTCCCTCAGGAGAACTAAAATAAGGGGCAGAGGCTATAACAGGCAAGCATACCATTTGACCAATTACTGGGAGTAAAAACAGATTTATAAAAATGTGAAGAAAGAATAGCTGGATAAGCAATTAGAAATGTAGAGCACTTTTTTTTGTGAGGGTTTCTATAAGAAAATGCCATAAACAGGATAGTTAAAACTACAGAAAATTATTTCTTATTGTTTCAGAGACTAGAAGTCCAACATCAAAGAGATTGTACTTTTTTTTCTCATGAAGCCTCTTGTCTCGATTTGCAGATAGCTTACATTCTTATTGTGGGTTGACATGGCCTTTGACATTCTTTCACTGATGGGGAGGGGGTGTCTCCCAAGCTATGTGTATGGTGTTTAGGGACTCCTCCAAGTGATACTCATTGTTCATTAGTAGGTCCTGAGAAAGCAGAGCTGTGATCAGACCTGCAGAGCTGGGGACCAGCAGGGCCTCCTCTGTGATACTTGGGAGCTCTAGTGCTACATTTGGAGTGCTCAGGGAATCATGAGGTGCAGAGTATGCTTGCACTAAATTATCTCACTGGGACATGCCACTGTCTTTATAACCTTATTTAACCTAATTATCTTTTAAAAGATCCTATCTTTAAATAGAGACTTTAGGGTATGGATTACAGCTTCAACATATGCATTTGGAGGAACACAGTTCAGTATTTTATTTTTCCCACTGCCAAACTAAACGATATATATAAACGATATATATATAAACGATATATATATATACATATATATCATTACCACAAAAGCTGTTCATGATTGTGTTTCTAACATAAAATGTTCTAATACCCATCCCTCCATCAATGTACACTTCCCACCCAAACCCCCAGTCTGCCTCATAAGAGGCACTTCTTTATCTCTTTATCTATTCTCTCTCTCTCTCTCCTATTTGACAATATAGATACTGAGAGGTGTATGTCTATGTTCTTTGCAGCATTATTCACAATTGCCAGAATGTGGAAAAAACCTGAGTGCCTGAGAACAGATGAATGGATAAAGAAACCACAGTACATCAACACAATGGAATACTACACAGCTGTTAGGAAACATGAAGTCAAGTCATGAAATTTACTTATAAATGAATGTACTTCGAGTATAATACTGAATGAAACAAGACAGAAGGAAAGGGACAGCGAGAATGACTGCACTCATTTGTGAGACATTAAAAAAGAAAACACAATATGAAACTAATACCCAGGGAGAGTAGAAACTAGAGTCAGGAGGATTGGTTGACAGTTGGGCGCCTGCCTCGGGAGCTGGGAGTGAAGGCAGTTGGAATAGCGAAGGAACCACTATGGCAATAATAGCTGGAAATGATCACTCTGGGTAAGAACTGCATGCTGAAAGTAGGTAAAAGTACAATTCAGTCCTAACAGGAGGATGTGATAGTATCATGGAAGTCAAATGAGAGAGAATGCTAAGTGAGAGAGGTGAGAGCTAGGATACATGGTGAAGGAGAAGAATTCAGGTAACTATCCATGTGTGATTCACCCACTACTCATGCCAGATGAAGACATGATGCAAGCTAAGCGAAGGAACTTTCCATTGGAGAAGTGATGGCAATGGTTTGATTAAGAGTAGGATATAAGGAAGTGATAATAATATCAGAGGATGGCTCTGATCTCTCTGGACACACCCCCAAATACAATGGTGATCAGTCAGGTGATTATAATCAATTACCCAATCAATTTATTCTTAGGGTAGATTCTAGAGTTAGACCTCAATGCTGACTTGGGCTCTGTCCTTTCCTTGTTACGTGACTTTTGCCAAATATTTAATCTAATTTTTCAGTTTCTTCATGTGTTCATGTGTAACATGAATGTTTAGAGCATGTTACAAAATAACAAATGGTTATCACTTTTCCTTTATGCCTTAAAAAAGTTGCACTTTGGGGGCTGGAGTGATAGCACAGCAGGAAGGGTGTTTGCCTTGCACATGGCTTTCCCAGATTCAATTCTCAGTATTCCATATGGTCCCCTGAGCACCACGAGGAGTAATTCGTGAGTGCAGAGCCAGGAGTAACCCCTGTACATCGCCGAGTGTGACCGAAAAAGCAAAAAAAAAAAAAAGACTTTTTCAACATAATATGTATTAATTTTATAATTTAAAAACTCCAAAAGAAACAATTTGTGCTTTCTGTAAACATGCAGCATTATTAGTTGCCATGTCTATTTGCTCGAGTAGGGCGTTTGCCTTGCACGCAGCCAACATGGCCGACCAGAGTTCGATTCCTCCGCCCCTCTTGGAGAGCCCGGCAAGCTACCGAGAGTATTCGATATGCCAGACACAGTAACAACAAAATCTCCAATGGAGACATTACTGGGCCCGCTCGAGCAAATCGATGATCAATGGGAGGGCCATGTCTATAAAGAATTTTAATGAGAGGAATTGGTTCAGGAAATAGATATTCTTATTTTTCCTTTGTTGGAAGTCACAAAACACACTGAGCACTGAAGGGCACTAAAGGCTTGGGCTGTGTGGACTGTGTGGCTCCAAGCTGGAAAGTTAATAATCTCTGCTACAAAGACTTCATAATTATTGAGAAGGAATTCTAAACAATGAACAAGACACACCATGTTAGAAAGGGTCATATTTACATTATAGGTTAAATAGACTAAGTGATCCTTGGGCAGGAGGGCTGGGATCATGAATGACCCTGGAAGATGACAGCCTCCTAATACTTACTATTGTCTCAGCGCTTATTGGCCTAAGAAAATGATCAGGAGATAGGAGCTGAGAATACGGAATGGTTGATTTACTAGGAAAAGAATCTCCTTAATGGCTCTAGCTTCCAGTAAACTCAACAGCTGTGCGTCAAAAAGTTCAGGTGATAGAAAGTTCTTGTCTCTTTACAACTGGAAAATGCAGCTCTCAAATGAACTCCATTTTGGTTCTGTTCAATTGTTTTTTGTGTATCAATTTAGAGCTTATAAAACTGAAAAATGAGAATATATAAACTGTTTAACTTTAGGTCCATTTTCGGTTTGAATGTTTTTCAATTTGGCAAGGGCTTAAATAATGCCTTTTCACTGGTTAAGTCTTAAGTCAAGTGTTTTTTTAATTAGGGGGTGGGGTCATATAAACTGATGCTCAGAGTTTACTTCTGACTCTGTGCTCAGGGCTTACTCTTATTGGTGCTCAGGGGAGTAAACAGGGGTCTGATATGAGCAAGGCAAGCATTTACCCTTATATTATTTTGCTGGCTCCCTGAGTGGAGCTTTTATGTTTTGTGTTGTTTTGTTTCTTTTTGTAAATATCCACAGTAATTCTTATGTGGCTAAACAGAAGACTCCACAAAGTCAAATAAACAATTATGTGTGAAAGCAAAGTCTTGATCAGTTATATTTTTAATGAGAATCCCCCTCCCAAAATCAGTACCAAAGTTTTAATCTCATCCTATTAAAATTACATGTGAATTTACATGTCTCTAATTTCATTGCGATCATTCCTAAAAAGTGATTTAGCACTTAATATTGCTGAATTTAAGCTCTCATTTTTATGAGATTGATAAACAAACCAGAAATATTAAAGGCAAACAAAGTCAAAGGCAGAAGTTGTGTGCTGAAGAGATATAGTACAGCTAGCAGAGGACTTGCTTTCTGAATTCCCAGCCCAGATTCAGACCCTGGTATCTCATATGATGTTCTAGTCCTTCCAGGAGTGAACCTGAGAGCCAGGAGTAAGTCCTGAGCAATGCCAGTTATGGCCCCCAATCCAAACACCAACCAATCAAACAAAAACCTAAAATAACAAGCACACACACACATGTACACACACACACACACACACACACACACAAACAGCAATGGTAATATGTGATGACAAGACCTCAAGTTAAGTATTACAAATTGTACCGTGGAATAAAATTGTACCATGGAATATAAATATCTTAAAGCTGATCTCAAAAAATATAAAATATCTACCTTCAGAATAAACATAGAAAAGAGTCTTTAGAGTCAAGTGGAAATTTTTCACTTCAATGTATTTGGAGAAAGGAAGCATATTTATGCTACATGGGGGGTACTGGGCAAATGGAGGGGAAAACAGAAAAGAAACCTTCATTTTTAAGAAAAGGAAGGAACAATGACATCATCCTTATTGAAACTCATCCTGTTCCTATCTTATGGTATTAGATAATAGATGGACTTTTCCAGAGTCACAAAACAATGGGTGAGGAAGTAGCATTTTCTCTGAGTCTTTACTATTTCACTCATGCAGTCAACTAACAAACGTGTATTAGACATCTATCTTATGCTAATGGCTAGGGGATAAATCACTGAATGAAGAAATACATAATTCCGTCCTTGAGAATTCTGAGCTTGACTAGGAGAGAGGAATGGTGATAAGGTATGATACAAACCATTCCAAAATTACAATAGTAGCAACTGCTAAAAATAGAATTGCAGGGGGCTGTAGTGATAACACAGTGGGTAGGGCGTTTGCCTTGCACACGGCCAACCCAGGTTCGATTCCTAGCATCCCATATGGTCCCCTGAACATGGCCAGGAGTAATTCCCGAGTGCAGAGCCAGAAGTAACCCCTGAGCATTGCCGGGTGTGCTGCAAAATAAATAAATAAATAAAATAGAATTGCAAATGGTGCAAGGAAACTTATAATAAAATGTCTACTCAGAGAGATGAAAGGAAATGGTACTCCTACATAGAACCAGGAGTAGGCTGGATAAAGGGAGAAGGAAAAGATGTTGACACTCAGAAGATTCTGTGCAGGAAGAAAATATTGTATGTATAAGGAATCCAAAGAAGGCACTCAGTAGGAGAGTAGAAGAGGCTAGAAGGAAAACAGAATATGGTGAGTGGGGGGAGGAGTTACATATATCTTAAAGAAAGTATATTTTATTCTCTATCTCCAGTGCAGTGGAAAGCCATTAAATGATTTTACTCAGACGGTTGGGTTGCTATAATCAAGTTTGCATTGTGAAACTACCCTTTGTTCTGATTTTAGAAACCAAGAGACAGGGCCCCAAATGACCTAACCTCAGATGAGGTATTGGTAGATTCTCACTCAGGGGATGGCAGCGCCAAGGTCAAGGAAGATGCTGAGGAAAGGATGAGAAGCAGAGTTTTAACTCAATCTGCTTGCATCACTAAAGCGGCTCCAACTAGGCTGTTGGGGCACAAAAACCGGGAGCCAGTCTTTTTGATTACACTGCTTGTTTCTAGAACTGGAAAATGACGGTGCCCTCCCCATAAAAAAAATCAATCAAAAGCAGCTCTGTGCTGAATGGGACATTATTGACAAGACATAAAGTTTCAGGATCAAACAAGGCAACTCTTTGATCCATAGCAAGACTTTAACTGGAGATTATTGGAAGGGCTCTTTGCCTGTATTCCCAGTAAGTCTGTCTCCTGGCCTCTGGCCTCTATAAGCAAACAATCATTGCGCAATGTCAGGAAGAACTCCCAACCAAAGGTTGTAAAGGACCAGCATCTATGTTTTTGAGAACCATCAATTAGGATGAGCTTATAATTCCCAAAAGCAGGTAGGAAAGAGAAAGGGGTTTCGGTTAATAACTAATGTGGAGGTTAGGAAGAAGTCAGGCTTATTTGGGGGCAAACCTGCTCACTCTAGCAAAGAGCTGGAACTTAATCCTGCCCCACTGTTCCTCCTCCTGCAGGGAAGAGACTGTTTTCTCTCTACACCGGCAGCACTGGCAGCACGCTGACTTCAGGCCGGTGGTATTTTCATCTTTTCTGCCTATTCAATACATTGTGAAGATGACATATTCCCTCTGGGGAAAGGCTGATCATTTCCAGGGAGTCACGGAATCACTTTGAAAGAGACCCTTTAAAAATAGGAGACCCCCACCCTTCTCCAAATAGGAACCCTCCACCCTTCTCCCAGCTCTTCTGAAAGGGATCTTAGATATAAGGAATCCGAATCTGCATTTTAATAAGACACTGTCAGGGGAAACTGATGCACATGAGTGTTCAATGGGGGAAACTTCTGCACTCCGACCTAGTGTAAGAAAAAACATTTGGCACGTAACCACGCCTGTATAACTGAAGTTATGTATAACTGAAGCAAGAGTTTAATGAAGCAATACTTAAATATTTCCTTGGGGGTATGCTGGGGGAACATATGCTCAAAACTCATTCGATTTCTGCCTTCCACTCATGAGTGGCTTTAGGCAGCCGGAAAAAAACAAACTCCAAAGCCCTTAGGAGGAGTCTAAGAGAGGTGCGGGCGAGGGGGTTCGACGCCAGTGCAGAGGGGGGCTGCAGTGGGGGAAAGCACGTCCCCTTTCTGGGCTCGGCCACTTTCTGAAACGTGTGCACGGAGGAGTCACTTCGGAGGAAGCACGCGGAGCTGGAAGGCGGCGACGAGGGGCAGAGGAAAGTTTGCCCAAAGCACGGGAGGGGCCAGTCTCGGGGACGTGATTGGCAGTTCGCAGGGAGTCGGGGCTGGAAGCGGCCGAGAGGGAGAAGGCTCCGGGCCGCGCGAGGTCCTGCCCAGCTGTTGGCGAGAAGTTTCCTGTTCCCCCCGCGGCGCCCGGGTGCAGCGGAGTGAGTCACTCGCGCGCCCCGACCGACGACACCCCCGTGCGCGCACCCGCCCGGGGACGGAGCCGGCCGTCCCGCGCAGCTCCCCTCGGCCGCCGGGGCCCTGCCCAGCCTCCGCCGGCCTCCAGGCCCCCTCGGCGCCCGCCCGCCCGCCGCCACATCTGGCCGCACCTCTGCCCGGCCGGCCCGGCGCGGGGTCCCGAGCGAGGAGCGCTGCCGGGGCTCGGGACTCGGTCTATGCGGAGCAGCGGGGGCTGCCATGGGTCGGGGGCTGCTCCGGGGCCTGTGGCCGCTGCACCTCGTCCTGTGGATGCGCATCGCCAGTACGATCTCCCCGCACGTTCAGAAGTCGGGTGAGTGCTGCTTCCCCCCTCTAATCCCCCAGACCCACCAACCCAGGCTTGGAGGAGGGGAGGGTGTGCGGCGGTGAGTGTGTGGGTGGGTGGGGGGACGACGACACCGGGGCTCCCCGCCCCTAAGTCACGCTTGACAGGAGACGGGGGAGAGCGATCAGCGCCCGAGAAGACCCCGAAAAGTTGCCCCCCGGGACAGTGGGCACCGCGCACCCCTCCACCCGTGGACCCCGCGAGCCGCCCCGGGCTGCGAGGCTCCTCCGGGAGGACAGAGGAGGCAAAGTTAGAGGCGATCGGGGCGCGGGGCGCGCTCGGCCCCTCCGAGCAGCGGGCAGGAAAAGGCGTCGTGCCGGCCGCCTTCGGGCGCACCCCTACCCCCGGAAAGGGAAGTTTGAGAAGTTGGTGTATGCGAACGCGGCGGCGGAGCAGCGGTTTGCACCCGCCAGGCCCCCTCCCCCCGAAAGCCCCGGGCGCACCTGGAGCCACCCCGGCCCGCCGCGATGCTGCAAGTCCAGCCCGGGTGCGGCCCAGCCGGCCCCGCTCCATACGCCAAAGGGCAGGGCGCCGCGCGCCGGGGAAGGGCTGCACGTTTTTCCCCCAGGCCGGCTTCTTGGCCCGGAATCCGGGGATCCGAGTCTCCAAAAAGGAAACAATTTCCCAAGGAATGTTATCTGGCCCCACGGCCCACTTGGCACGGCCGAGCCAAGAGTGGAGATGGTCAGGTGGCAGGGGGGACTTAGGGGCCCAACGCCCACTCGGTGCTGAGCGTCTGCACACCCTGTCAGCCGGGACACCGGGGGCTCTGCGAAGGTCCTTTGATAGAAACCCAAGGATAAAACTCCTAAACCCTGTGCCCACCTGATTTCTATCTTCAGAGGCTCCTGAGAGGAAGCGAGGGGGAGGGGTGCAGGAAGTGAGTTTTTCAGGGTTAATGATGCAAAGAACAGACACCCCATCCAGCCCACGAGTGCCTGCGTTGAAGTTAGAATGGTTTGTGCCTGTGATCCTGATTATTCACTGTCTGCAGTTCTGTGTACCTGAGTGTTTGTCCCACTGTGAAGCCATCAGTTTCCTTATCTGTAAAATTGGGTAACGGAGGAGGGATGGGTCACACCCGGCTGGTGTTCAGGGCTTACTCCTGACTCTGTGCTCAGAGGATTGGAGTACCAAATGTTCCAGGGATCCAGCCTTGTCGGCCGCGTGCAAGGCAAGCATTTTGCCACCTTTCTGGCCTCTAGAACAGGATCATTTGACAGTTCCTTTACAATCTTTAAGCATCCTGGTCCTCCTTCTCCCTCTTTGGTGACGTGAAGTTACTCATGTTTAAGTTTGGGATGAAATGTGAAGGATTGATAGCCCACTTTTGCCAGGGCTGCAGACTGTCTCCACCTTTGGTTCTAAATGGTACTTCTCAGTACCATTGAAGACTTTTTAAAAACTCTTTTCTATTGAAAGATCATGGAGACAGGAGGTATTAAAATGGAATGAGGAAGGACTACTGAAAACAAAAAATCCTAATACAAAATTTCAAGTTCCACAGTTGAGTAAAATCTGTTTCTTCCTGGAATATTTTCTTTCTTTCCTTTTTTTCTCTTTGTTTTTGGGCAACACCCGGCAGTGCTCAGGCTTAATCTTGACTCTGTGCACAGGAATCACTCCTGGCAGGCTCAGAGAACCATATGGGTTGTTGAGGATTGAACCTGGGTCAGCTTCGTTCATGGAAAACTCTTTAAGAGCTGCTCCTGTCGCTCTGACCCCTCTTCTGGGATGTTTTCTTTCCCTGGTAATATCAGCAAGTGTTTTACCTGTCTCTGATAGGACTCCAGACTCCTAGGAGTGAAGTTACATTTTACTAACAAATATTTTTTAATGGCGTCCATAATTTTCTATGCATATTAAAATTTATGAGAACTTTTGCATCACATTATGAAAGGAAATTAGGGAGCCTGATTTTCCTAGGGTTTGTTTACAGGGGTAAGATTTATGATTTGCAATTCCAGACTCAATAGTTCATGAGTCAGTTTCATTTCATCTGTATACACACTTTTAAACAATTAGCTTAAAAGCCTAGTGACTTTTTATTTGGGCTTTTAAGCAGGTTTACAAAATGCACAAAATCCTTGTCTTTATGGAATGAAAGATTCCAAATGGTTGAATTTAGAAATCATTTTGAGTTTGCATTCATTTTAAGTTTTTGAAGCTGGTTGGAAGTAAAAGGTAGCTATAATGAAGACAGGAAACCTGATCCATCCATTTGCATTTTGATTTTCCATGGTTTCAGGGTCTTTCTGACATAATTGGTAAACTGTCAAAACATTTTACAAGACATTTTCATAAGATATGAGGAAATGAGAATGTTTATAACATCCTGTTAGGTTACCTAAAAATACTGTTTTCTGTTTAGTATATAGAAAATTGGACAAAAGGTATCAGCATATGAATAAACTTCACTAAGAAATAATTTTTAAATATTGGGTTTGATGTAATAGATTCACATTTTTAATGCTCAAAAGCTACTCTTGTGGGGAAAATGTTAAATGTGGGGAAAAAAACACTTTATTTTCAGACTTGAAAATAAAGTATTTGTCTTTTATTTTTCAAATACTTAAAAAGAGATTATTGTTGAGGACTACGTACTGTTAAAAGTCAGTAAGGATAAATTTCTTTCCTCATCATGTTAATGATCTACTTATTTTGTCTAGGGATTAGAAATCTCTAGACCCATCTTTTGATCTTTGTTCCATTTGCTTTTGTTCCCAGAAAGCACATTCTCACCTCTAGGTCACTTCATTTAATAATATCATAGTTTTGACCAATTATGGTTCATACAAAATACTCATCAGCTTTGGAATGTATTTATTGCCTTCATTTAAGACCCTGGTTTGATGAGCCCTCATTGTCTATGTAGTAAACTAGCTGCTACTCCTTCCTTCCTTCCTTCCTTCCTTCCTTCCTTCCTTCCTTCCTTCCTTCCTTCCTTCCTTCCTTCCCTCTCTCCCTCCCTTCCTCTCTCCCTCCCTCCCTTCTTTCCTTCTTTCTTCCTTCCTCCTGCCCTCCTGTCTCTTCTTCTCACATACCCTTCCTCCTTCCCTTTCTTCTTTCTTTCTTCTTCCTCGGTGTATGTGTGTGTGTGGGGGGAGTGGTGGTGGTGGTAAATCTACCGCAACTCATGAATTACTCCTGTCTCTTTCGCTGGGATCACTTCTGGTGGGCTTTGGGGGGCCATATAGGGTGCCAGGAAATGAACTTGCATTGACTGTATGCCAGGAAAGTGCCTTACCTGCTATCCTATCTTTCTCACCCCCTCCCCCTGCTACATATTTTGTACTTAACTTTGCCAATTTCCAGCAAAAGTCTTGATATTTTAATCCTGTTTTTCCAATAAAGAATAAAAGTTCATAGATGCCATTTTAAAAAGTGGTCATTGCTCATTAGCAATGGTGTTTTTTGGGTTTTTCTTCTACCACCAACAGGATGCACAGTCCTGGCCTCATGTTCTGATGAGTCAGACAAGCCTTTTGCCCACACTGAATGTAACATGTGCATGGTATAAGAGGGAAAAAAAGAATACATATTTTAACAGCGCTTAAAGAATAATTGAATACTGGTGACTTATATTCTAGAACCCTCGCCCCCTTTCAAAAATTCATTTTGTGCCAAATATACTAGAAGGGGGTGCATGTTGAAAGTTTTCCTTCTCAATCCCCCTATTCTCCCTCTGAACAGATTGTTTTCCATGAATCTCGTCTTTCTACTTGCTTTGTATCATATCCCTTGTCAAACACCTTAATTCTCAATTCTGCAGGCTGCATGGTGAATGCACTGATACGCAAAGTACAAGCAGTGGGATCCAAGCTGCCCATTTGAAGGTTCTGTCGGTTACTGCCTTACTCTCGTCCTCAGTACCTTCCCTCACCTGAAAAATGAGTCTTAGGGAGTCCTGGTGAGGGTTAAATCAAATAATGCTTCAGCATGTTTTAACAGTGTTGCTGCATAACAACTCCTCAGTAAATATCAGCTTCTGTTATTATGGTTAAGTCTTTAATCACTGCTCCAGAGGCCAGTGATAGGTCTGATTCTGCAGCCTCCTGCCCTGCAAGTTCACTCCACAGCTATCATCCGGCAGACACGCCCTGCACACGGTGTAGGCAGCTGTGCCTCATTCATACTCTATCGGTTCCCTGTTCTGACTCCTGCTACCTGGCTAAATTTTGCTCCTTTTTATGACTTAACTCAAGTGGCACCATAAGGAAACATGTTTGAATGCTACCACTTGAACCAATTGTCCCGTTTTGGTACAGGCTATTTTCTTAGCTGATCAAAACAGTAAGCCTGAGTTCGAGCATTATGCACATCCTCCTGTTCCATTAGACCTTTCACTCTCCAAAACCAGGAGTGTGTCATCATTTCTTTATCTTCAGGTACTCCCATGGTTCCCAGCATACCAATTAGCCCCGAGGAAATTCTGAGCTGAGCCTCCAGTTCTGCTCACTAGTTACTATGAACAAGTTGAATATTTGAGCAAAGTGGTAGGCAGTGTTTATGGGGACTGTGGTCTGAATGTGAAGGTCTTTTAGTGTTTATTTTTTTCCTATTGTTAAGGTGAGCTGGAGTGATAGCACAGCATTTAGGATATTTGCCTTGCACGCGGCCAACCCCAGTTTGATTCTTCCACCCCTCTTGAAGAGCCTGGCAAGCTACCGAAAGTATCCTGCCCCCATGAGAGAGCCTGGCAGCTCCCTGTGGCATATTCGATATGCCACACACAGTAACAAGTCTCACAATGGAGATGTTACTGATGCCCATTATTAGATGAATAATGGAAGGACAGTGCTACAGTGCTACAGTGTTAAGATTCAGGAAGGTCTATTTGGTGCCAGAAATTAAACCATACTCTCTATCACTTGAACCTTTTCCTGGCCCCTATCTATTTTATTTTATTTTTTAAGTGCGGGGGTGGAGTGGGGGTGGGGGAGCAAGTCCAGGTCTCACCTGGCAATGCTCACTCAGGGTAACTCCTGACTGCACACAGGAATTATTTCTGGTAGAACTCAGGAAACCATTTGGGATGCTAGGGATCTAGTCAAGGCAAGCACCATACTGCAGTACTGTTGCTCTGTCTCCATCACCCAACCTCTTTATTTGTACATTTTGAAATTTGGTGTAAGGCATTCAAAGCCATTATGGTAAGGCTGTTTTAAATTATTTAGGACTGGAGAGATGGTTCAGGGGTAAGGTTCTTACCTTGCATGCTGCTCCTCTAGGTTTGGTCTCCTGTTCTATCTTCTCCCAATGCTAGCAGTGCCAGGAGTGACCCCTGAGTGTAGAACCAGAGGAATCCCTGAGCATGTTGGTGCTACAGTCCTTTGAACTATCTCCTCAGCTCATGAAATATTTTAAAAGTTTCACTCAAGACATTTTCCAGTAAACACCATATTCCTTTTTTTTTTCTAGAAGATTGTCAAAAGGAGAGTTTCATTAAAAATGAATCACAGAATTCTGAATTTTGTTTTAATGTTCTCTTTTTCCCGTCATGGTTCTATGTTTTGGTTTATAAGCAAAGCAGTAGCTCTAGGGGAAGTGTGATCCTATAACAGGCACTGACTGGAGAGCAGTGTGGGTATTATTTAGATATGTAACCCCCCAAACAGTTTTAAATAAGGTACAGAAGAACCACACTTCTGGCTGTGGTGTGACATTATTTCGCCAGTTTCTGTATTAAAACATAACAGTGTCACCGTGCTGTCTTCTGCCAGTTAAGTCTTCCTGCACAGCTTTTACAGATTTAACTGTTTGTCATCAGTAGAAATGATTTAGCAGATTGACAGTGGAAGCAGGAAAACTCCCACTTATTTTGCACACCCTCTTTGCCTTGTAATACTTTACTCATTGGGCACTTGTTGCTTCTGACTGAAACAGGATACTTCTTTGCCTGGAATTCAGAAGGTTTGAAATATGGAACAGGTAAAATGACTTATCCCAGGGATAAAAGGGGAGATAAGATATTTGAGAATCTGGTCTGAGTCAGCAGCTTGACCTGGATTATCTCATTTAATCTTCAGAAGGAGTTTTCAAGATAAGTTTCCCTAGCTTTATTTTGTAAATGCAGAAGATAGAATCTATGCAGGGTTCTTTGAGATTTGCCATTCCATGTATGTGTGAATTCTAAGCTTGCCCTGTTTGTATTCAACAGGCTCTTTTTGCATGCATGTGTGTGTTTGTATGTGTCTATGCGCGCGTGCGTGTGTGTGTCTGTGTCTGTGTGTCTCTGTGTGTGCACATGCGCATAGTGTATGCATACACCCATGCCTGTGTTCCAGGGTGAGGACTGAGTAAATGGGCCATCATATTTAAGAAAGGGAAAACTTGCCACCTCATGTCAATCATGAATTCAGTTCCGCTGGTTTTATGATTTGCTTTCTTAGTATGCTCTGTCTTCTTCCTGATTGTCATTCTATCACCGGAAATCAAGATAGGGCAGAATCTGTTTGCATAAGGAAATTCTGTAGTTTCTACTCTAGTTGTAGCACCTATTGGTGGGGTCCGCTGCAGATAACCCAGAGTTTAACCATTTACAGCAGTTGGATGTGCACTATTTTCAAAAAAGGTAGTTTTTATACCCCACATTCTGTGAGTGTCTGGCCAGCATCTGTATAGTAGCCTCAGAATATCTATTGATGAATATAGAAGAGAGAATTTATTCAGCATAACCAAGGGGGTCTATTTGCCTTTTGAGGTTCAACTAATTTGAAAAGCTGTTGGTGATTAAGATTGTTTGCACATCAGGATGGAATCTGCTTTGACGTGGATCAACTCTTTGGATCTTGGTGATTGATTTAGGGCAGTTTGTGTGTAGTCAGTTTAGGGATCCTTAGCCTGTGTTTTATTTCCAGTGCCAAAGCTCCAGATCATGAGAATGGATTTAGCTGCAGGGCAAGTACCTGTGACTGGAGAGATTCTGCCTGAGAACGGCTCTTTGCTGTTAAGACATGTGGCTCTTTTCCCCCTTCTCCACCCCCATGATGAGATATTTCCTTCCAATTGTTTCTATCTGAGTGAATATATAATCACAGTATATGGGTAAAGGGGCTTTGGCACTGGGCAATTTAGAAGATGGTACTATTATTTCTCTCTGATTAGAACTTTGTCCCTGGATTGAAGAGACTCCTGGCCTCCAAGTCCACATTCATTTCGTTTTTGAGATTGCATTGACTTTATTTGAAAACCAGATGATCCAGATTGGCTTCTGAACACTCTGTGGATCCTTGGGTCTGTGTTTCTGAGGGTCTCCAAAGGACTGCTGTGTAACTCTGTGTGTGTGTGTGTGTGTGTGTGTGTGTGTGTGTGTGTGTGTGTGTGTGGAGGTGTGAGTATTTAAACTCAGATGTGCTTATTCATCTCACAAGCTCCTTTTTGGTGTAAGTTGGTGGAACAGGCAGGCCATGGAAACTGGTTCCTGGCCTGTTTTTGGAATGTGTTTCTTCCTACCTCCTAGTTGTATGGAGGGACTTGAAGTAGTTCAAGAGTGTTGATTTTGCAAGACTTTGTGAAAAATCTACTTGCCCACCAAAGTAGAAGAATGAAGCCTCTTTGGGGGAACCTCCTAAGTATTCTCAGGAATGCCTTAGTGCTCAGGCCTATGATGTGCTGCTGCTTGGGGCTGGGTGTCCTGGGGCCACAGGGACCACTTCTGCATGCAGTGCACAGGTGCTTGTGGGACACCAGGCTCTACCCAGTGGTCCTGAAAGGCTGGGAATATGTGGTGCCAGGGATTGAACTTGGGGCTTCTACATTTTGGGCACGTAATGTGGTCCTTTAAACTATCTCCTTATCTAGTAAAAGCAATTTTATTGGATAGTTTCTTCGCTTGTTTTGTAACTTTCAGTATTTTGGCGTGTGGTAGCTGGCCCTCCTGAGTCCTGAGTCTTTCAGTGTGAGGACTCAGTCTGACATCACCACATTCCTTGGCAGAGGTGTTGGGTACAACATTTGTTTTGTTAATTGTATCTTGTTTTCCCTGGAGCGAAGAGATTGCTCACTATGAAAACGTTAAGAATGGTTTGTAATCCTAGTTTTATATTCCCTTTGGGGGGAAAAATCAGTTTTCCATAGTTTGCATTCCTGAAGGAAACTTTAATTTCAGTTATTGGTCATGCTCTGCCCTCTTCATTTATGCACTTTAAAAAAATTCCACTTGCTTTTTTTTTGTATTTCTTAGGTTAGGAACAATAAAATAAATAGTAGGGGTGTCCTCTTCTAGAGTTGTCAGTACTCAATATGAGGATCCCTGGCTTCCTCATTTCTATTTGAGGGAAATGAGAATATCAGAGCTGTATAAAAAATGAAAAATGGGCCAGAGAGATAGTACAACTGGTAGAGCATTTGCCTTGCATGCACCAGGCCCAAGTGTGATTCCTGATACCCCATAGGTCCTCCAAGCCCTATCAGGAGTGATCCCTGAGTGTAGAGCCAGGAGTAACGTGTGACCACCAAACAAACACATACACACAAAAAACCTAAAAGCTCTTCTGAAGCTACGAAAGGTAAAGAGTTGTCAAAACTATGTATGCTGAAGAACAAGAATTTAGACAGAACTCACATAATTGTTTCTGAAGAAAAATAAGAGGCATATTTCCAGTCCATGTCACAGCACCTTTTCCCCATTTATTAAAGCTGCAAATCCTTACACAGAATTCACTGACTGTGGAAAACAACTCACTTGCTGCTGGTGGATGACTACTGGTCATTTTCCAGCTCTGCAAAGCATTTCTAGGGAAGTAGAGCTGGGCTTATGTTTTCTGAGCGTGTTGTTCTGCTTTTGAGAGGAAACTTCTGAAAACACTTCATGTACTAAATGGGTTTCCTCATAATGATTTTAGCCATCACATTCAGACCCTGCTACTGTCTGGAGGAGACTGAGCACTAATCATTATTTGTGGTAGATTTTATAATGCTCATTATAAGTCATGTAGGTATTAGGATACCTGATTAAAGACACCCAGTTAGCAAATGATGATGCTGGTTTTGGAACCAAGACAGTCTGGCTTGGAAATATGCCTCTTATTTTTCTTCAGAAACAATTTTGTCCTAATTGTTCTTAGGAGATGACATTATCTCAGTTGACCTTGATCATTTCCCCATAGCATGGGTAATGGGAAACTCTAAAGAACAAGTGATTATCCAAATAATTTGTCTTTGTTTTATAATACTCTATCTTGTCAGTGTAATAGAATAAAATGGTTCATGTACCAGGTGATCAGACATCACGCTTGCCTTATTGACCTCAGTGGAAAAATGAAATATACACCGGGTGAGGGATGAATCTTTATTGTTGACTCATGGAACAGTTATGGCATCCAGACTTTAGGTATTCTGAGTAAAGCAGGAATTTTATTTGGATGGGTTAAGGAAATTGAAAGATTTGTATGGGGGTATGTTTATCCTCTTACACATATCATATATATGTATGTATATATATACATATGCTGGAGCGATAGCACAGCGGTAGGGCGTTTGCCTTGCACGCAGCCAACATGGCTGACCCGAGTTCGATTCCTCCGCCCCTCTCGGAGAGCCTGGCAAGCTACCGAGAGTATCTCGCCCGCATGGCAGAGCCTGGCAAGCTCCCTGTGACTTATTCGATATGCCAAACACAGTAACAACAAAGTCTCCAATGGAGACGTTACTGGGCCCGCTCGAGCAAATCGATGATCAATGGGAGGGCCTTTCTTTCTTTCTTTCTTTCTTTCTTTCTTTCTTTCTTTCTTTCTTTCTTTTATATACATATGTATATATAGAATGCCAGAGTGAGTTTGCTATGAAGTGATGATAGATAGTCTTCAAGCCTGCTCCCCAGTATTAGCCCCTGTCCTGGCTATGGAAGGGACTGTGGCAAAGTAGTAATGGAGTGTTATAAAATTAAACAATATTTCTGAAATCTTGTGAAGTTCAGAATCTTAGAGCTCACATATGAATAAACTTAATAAAGGTTTTGTCAATTTAGAGGCAGTTCAAATATTTATAACTGATAATGAATTATGAAACTATTCCAAGTTATTCAAGAATCAATTACAAATTATGATCAGTAATTATAGAGGTAAGACTGAATTACTTTTTATTTCTCCATAGAGAATACATTATTGGGAAGCTTATCAAAGATCATGTAATTAAAATGGAACACAACTATTTCAGACATATATTTGGTAGCTAGTAAAGATGCATCTTTTCCTCCAAATGTTATATTTGTGGTATTTATACATTTTAAAATTTATAGTTTTTATGATGCTATTTTGAATTCATCTATCCATCTGTTCACTTACATATCTAAATTTCTTTTTTCAATCTTTGCATTTCTTGAAGAGTACTGAAAAATTATTAACTTGAGCTTCCGTAAGACGCAACTCTATGGCTAATGGTAGGACTTGCATGTGAGCTTAGTAAAGTTTAAATGCCTCCCCACTCCCCTCCTGCCCAAATTACAGACAGAAGTCTGAATTGTTATGACACCAAATCAAATTTATTTCTCGCTTACTTAAACCTTTTGTCAGTTTCCTAATTTAGAGGCCTCAGGCCAAGTAAAAAAGACGATGCAAATAAACAACTTTTAAAAATCCATGATCTTGAATGAAACAACCCAGGCCAGACCCTTCGTTTGGGACTGAGATGCACTGGAGACAGCTGGTGAAAACTGTAATGTGTGTCAGAGCCAGGGTTTCTGGGTGCCGTGCTTAAGCCCCTTATTTCTTCTGGGTTTCATTTTTCTTCTATGATGTATGACATAAATTGGGCTATATGGGATGAAGAGAGTACAGAGAGTTGCCTGGCACATGGCTGACCCAAGTTCCATCCCCTGAATCACATATAGTATTAGTAAGCCCCTGCCAGGAGTGATCCCAGAGCACAGAGTCTGGAGTAAACCCTGAGCACAGTTTAGAGTGATAAAAAACAAACAAACAAACAAAAAGAACAAATATTGAGCTAGATAAAGTGTAATATTTTTTCTCTTTGAAGCATTTTATTCTGTATATTTTTAAAAGGATTCATTGAAGTTGTCTTAGAAAACTTGGTTCATTATTAGAGAAAACCACCAAAATTTAACACAAAGCCAGAATGGTAGCTGGGGTGTGTGGGGGGGGAGGGTTGTCAGAACTTTGCATTCAAGTTTGGCCCCTGAAAGCCTGTGGCTCCCTGAGCAGCAGTGGGAGTCTCCATGGATGCCCCCAAGCACTGCCAGGCCCTGCATTGTATGCCCCAACCTACTTCTCTGATGTAGCTTGCAGTGGCCCTGGGATCCCATTGAGCACATCTTGGGAGCTGCCCACCCTCCCCCAAAAGATCATCACAAGTCGGAACTGACACAAACCACCAGTACAGATTTGGAATTTGTTGAAGATGTTCATTATTTTTAAAAAGGAAAGAGAAGCCATAGTTATTTTGAAAATGTCCTAGGGCAGGTGCCTGAACACACATCCTGACAAAATAGCATGTTTACTGCAGTTGGCACTCCTGCTTTGCTGCAGAAAAGCCTTCCTTGGGTTTGGTGGTCAGACCATTCCTCTCTGGTTAATTATGGTGCTTTCTTTCTCCCCTTCCGCCCGATGGGTAAAAGTGTCTGTGAAGATTCTTTTTTTTAATTTTATTTTTATTTTTATTTTTTTAAGGTGAAACACTGTGAAATGCTTTACTGTGTCTTTGGAGAGAAAGTCCCATGGACTTCTCGCTTTGGGTGGGAGTGGGGGGAGGAAACATGTCAATGTAATAAGTTTTTCTTTGCCCTTCAAAGACAACCTCACCAGGATTCTTAAAATATTCCCAGCAAAGGTAGAATTTGCTTCCATCATCAGAGTACTGTTTTCTTTCAGAGCTTCCTCTAGTAGCTGCTAGGCCTGCAGATACTGTTCACAGCAGAGCAGGCCTCTGCTATCTACAGCTCTGAAGGACTCCTTCGGCTACATAAGCATTTAGGTTTTAGCTTCTAAAAGCCATCATTTGGGAGAGAAAAGACCATATGATAAATCGTGTCCTTGAGGACTGAAGAGATAGTACAGTGAGCAAGGTGCTTGCCTTGCACACATCTTACTTGGGTTTGATTTTTGACATTCCATATGGTCCCCTGGACCCCTAGGAGAGATCCCTGAGCCAGGAGTAAGGCCTGATCACAAATGGCAGTGTTACCCCCCCAAAATAAATAAATAAATAAATAAAAGCAACCAAACAAATGTGTGTCCTTGAAATATGTGAAAAGCAGTAGCATATTTTATATGAACTAGTCAGGAACATCTTAATTATATAATTATTTAACACTGTAGCACTGTCCCATTGTTCATGGATTTGCTCGAGTGGGCACCAGTAATGTCTCACAACAAATTGTGAGACTTGTTGTTACTGTTTTTGGCATACAATTACGCCATGGGGAGCTTCCAGGCTTTGGCGTGCAGGTGAGATACTCTTGGTAACTTGCCGGGATTTCCGAGAGGGGCAGAGGAATTGAACCCAGGTTGGCCACGTGCAAGGCAAACACCCTACCTACAGTGCTATCGCTCCAGCCCATAATTATGTAATAGTTTCTAAAAATATCAACCCATCCGACATCTTCTTTTAGTCATCAATTCTATTAGAGGGGCCAGAGAAATTGTACTATGGGTAGAGTGCTTGCTTTCCAAGTGGCTGACCTGGGTTTGATCCCCAACACCCCACAAAAGTCCCCTAAGCACTACTAGGAGTGATCTCTGAGCACAGAGCCAGGAGTAAGCCCTGAGAAAAGCCAGTTGTAAACCCCAAATCCTTAATTAAGTAAATTCCGTTAGATGTAATCATATAATTTTGATGTTTTCTCTTATGATCTCTTAATTCTAATAAGCGGTGGGCCTGTCCATCTCTGTTGCTCTCTTCTATCACCTCTAGCTAGCTGCCCAGCTTGTACTACTTCTCATTCCTTAAGAAAGCATTTTCCCATCGTTTACCATTTGTCAGTTAAATAATATATATTGAGACCCCAGTTTTACACCCTGATTGGGAAAAAGTAGCTTTGATAATTGTGTCTAAAACTGTTTCAATACCTCTTTCTTCTTAGTTAGGGTCAGGAACCGGTACCATTAGCATCACTGAGAATTTATTAAAAATGCCAAGCATTGACCCTTTTCACAAATCAGCTGCATGGGAATGCATATTTTAAACAAGATCCCCAGGTAATTCCTGTGTGCACTAAAGTTTGAGAAGCATTGCTTTCACAGCATTAATGCATGTTTCACAGAGGAGTTAAATAAGTAGAGATTTCAGTGGAACCAATTAGAATTGCTTCTGTCATTGATGAAGGCAAGAAGTCCAGGAAGGTTCCTGGTAGTATGATGAGGGTCTTTGGACTCCTAGGATACCAGACCCCTCCCCCTGCTTTTTTGTTTGTTTGATTTTGAATTTTGGTTTTGTGTCACATCCACCAATATTCAAGGTTTACTCCAGGTGGTACTCAGGGGGCCATATGGGGTGCTGATGATTGAACCTGGGTCTGCCACATGCAAGGAAAACATTTTACCTGCTGTACTATTTTTCTGACTCAGCAAGCCCCTTGCAACAGTGAGAATAAATGCACTAAGAGTGGCAGAAGAGAGAATGCATGGGTTGATTAATGAGTCACTTATCACCAGGCTGGTTTCCCAAAGCATCATTCATGGCCCTCTCTGCTGAATCTTCCTTGAACACCAGCAGTAGAATACAGAGATCTATTCTCTGCCAAACTCACAGTATCCATCACAGATTCTCAATAGGCATTGAATCACAGAGCACCTTGACATTTGTAGGCCTTTTTTTAAAAAATTTTTTATTTACTGAATCACTGTGGGAAAAGTTACAAAGCTTTCAGGTTTAAGTCTTGGTCATGCAATTATCAAACACATTTCACTTCACCAATACTTATTTTTCACTACCAAGAACCCCAATACACAACCCCGTCCCAACCCTCCCAATGCCTGTGAGGCAGATGAATTCTAGTTAACACTCTGTCTACTTTGATTAGATTCATTATTTCAACAAAAGATGCACCATTATTCTTTAGAGTTTATACCCCCAAATCAGACATGCTGAAAAGGCATTGTGAAATAATTTGTTTTCTACAGCTGGTTATAAGAATCAAATGATGTCGCGCGGCCGCAATAGCAGCTCGATTTTGGATTTCTAGTATTTTACTATTTAAGCCTGGAAGTATTTCTGCTGAGAGTCAGATAACTATGAGATTGGTTTCTGTGCTCTGGGGCCATGGCCGTGCCGGAGAGCTGCTCGTGGGGGGCAACTTGTGACCTTGTTAGGGCATGAAGGACGAGCCAGGAACACCCCCCCTTCCCATGAGGTTTCAGTCGCCCCTCATGACCGGCTCATACCTGGCTTTCCATAAAGCTCCTAAGTGGCTGCCATCTTTCTTTCCAGAAGGAAAAAGGCGGAAGGGAGCAACACCCTTTCCCCTCCGGGCAGGCAGTGGCTTGGATTAATGCATAGTCCATTCACTTTTCTGCCTCAAGCTGCCAGGTTCTGCATTAAGTCCGTGTGCTTCTGGAGCCATGGCCGTGCCAGAGAGCTACTTGTGGGGGGCAACTCGTGACCTTGGTAGGGCGTGAAGGACGAGCTGGGAACGCCCCCCTTCCCACAACTTATAAATATTTTTTAATCTTCTTGTGTCTTAAACTTATTTGGTCCATGCTCATTGAAGACTCACTAAATTTTTCTTGAATCTCAACATTTTTCAGACAATTACAATAGTGACACTATTGTTTTTTTTCACTGAATAGCTTCTATATTTTATTCAGTAGGCAGTTTTGTGTGTGTTTGTGTATGTGTGTTTGTGTGTATGTGAGTGTGTGCGTTTTAATTACTTTTGTCTTTAAGGATTGAGGGACCCTGTCAGTTTCAAAAGCCACTCTTTAGAATTTCTGATTTTTTCCAAATAATTTTTATTTTCTGACCTTTTTTTATGTTAAGCTAGTGATAGCACAGCAGGTAGGGCATTTGCCTTGCACGAGGCCGACCCGGGTTCAATTCCTTCGTTCCTCTTGGAGATCCCGGCAAGCTACCGAGAGTATTCCACCTACACAGCAGAGCCTGGCAAGGTCCCCGTTTGGTGTATTAAATATGCCAAAAACAGTAACAACAAGTCTCAAAATGGAGATGTTACTAGTGCTTGCTCTAGCAAATTGATGAATAATGGGAGGACAGTGATACAGTGCAGTGCTAAGCTATATTTGGCCCAAAACAAAACAAAACCAAAACCTCCAGAAAACTGGGTGGGTGGAGGATAGATGGGTGAAGGGCGTGAAATCCCCAAATAACCTATCTCACATTGCTTCCTCTGCATCAGATTTTACTAAATCATTAAAATGTCTTTTAAATATTAATATCGGCTATTTAATATCAAGATTTATTTACATAGAAACCTAGCAGCTTAAAATATGCACAGTCTTGTTTCAGCTTTGCTCTTAGATTCTGGAAGCATGGGTAAGTCTGAAGTCCTATTTTCTGTCACCTGTAGGACTTTCCTAAATGGGTTTTGTCTGTGGCTCCATTTGTTCAATATATGCAGGTTGCCACCATTCAGTCTTACATGTGGCTCTGATGAAAAGACAGTGATAGATCCCAAGTGAGATCATAGCCCTCACTTTATCTTTGAGGCCAGAAATTGCCTCAGTATTCTTGAAGGACAAAGAGATGGAACCCTGGAATACTGTGATGATCCCAAGCATGGGTAAAGAAAAGCCTCCCTCTTACTTCCAATTCTGAACCTAGCGCTTGCCCCAACCCCTAATTCATCTCTGCCAGACTTCTTACACTTTTTTTTGCTTTCAGTTTCTATTAATAGAGGTCTGATATGCTTCCTCCAGATTTCACGCATTCTTCCCATGCGTGAGAATATCTTCTTTGAAAGACACCAAGTCTACTTCTCTTGGGTTGTCCAGTATTTGTCCAGTCAAGTTCTCCTTTCTCTTCACAGCTCTCAAGTAGGGCTTCTTCCCTCTTAAGATGACCGAGTTGCTGAACTACCTGATTATTTATATGAGATTTCCTTTTCAAATGGAGGCAATTCCCAGAGGTGTTGGGGAGAGAGCCTGGGAATCCCTGACAATGCTTAGCCTATTTTGCAGAGCTGTTGATTTGGTGCTCAGGCCCAGCCTGAATTAGGTGAACTAAATTAACAACTAGCAATGGTGGCTTCATGGGGTATATGGTGGCTGGGGATTGAATTTAGGGCCTTGCACATACTAGGTTTGTGCTCTACCACTTGAGCTATCTCTCTGGCCCCTATATAATTGGTCTCAAATCTCTTACTACCAGAAAAAACTCATTGAGGGAAAGGGTCAAGGATGTAGCACAGTAGTGGAGCTTGCTTTGTATGTGTGAGGCCCTGGGTTCTATCCCAAGCATATAAGAAAAACAAAAAAAGAAAAACAAACATCTTGTTGTGGGAGAACCTTCTGTCTTTTGTCAGATGTTTTCATAGCACTTAGCTTACATTTTCACCAAATATGTTGCTGTTTGGAATGCATTATTTTAAAAAGCCAATGAAGCTGCTTATAGTTTAGATAACTGTGGTGTGTGTGTGTGTGTGTGTCTGTGTCTGTGTGTTTGTGTGTCATGTGGTGAGTACACCTCTTCCCATTTTACAGCTAGTGTGAATGTCAATAGCTTTGTTATTTATAACCATCTGTACTTTTTTCTGAGAGAACCATATGCTTGGGGAAAATTTCCAGCAACCTTATTTGCTCTTTATAGTAGAGACTTACTCTGTCTTCACGTCTTTAGTTCCTGTGAATTTGGGGGAGCTGCCATCTGTGGGTGTTAAGGGCTGTTGGTTTTCTACCCATCAGAGCTGCCCTTTGGTTCATTTATATTCCTATGCGTGAATGTTTTCAGACGACTCAATGTGTTCTGACTGTAGAGATTAAAAAAAAAAACCAGTAAACCTGACTTTGCCTGACTTTTCTTTCATCTGACTCAGAAAATTTTTGCTACTTTTGCCTTCTAGTTTTGTTAATCATATGGCATCACCTATGAGGGAATGATTGCAGGCAGGACAGTTGAATAAAGGGGTCTTGATGGTAAGAGATTGAAGACACCCTCCTACCTGCTTCAGTAAACATCCCAGTACTTCTGGTTTTATTTTTGGTAAAGTCCCACTAAAAGCATTCATGCTAAAGAGATGTAAGTATAAACTCTTCCCTTAGATGGGTTCTTAATAAGAATAGATCCTCAAGGAAAGTAGAGAAGAACTCAGCTGTTCTTTTAACTTGGTCTCCATATCTTCTTGCATAGCCACCCTGGAGAAATATGCAGTAATTATCAGTGGTAGTATGCTTCCTGTGCCCACACACACAGCTTCCAGACAGGTCACTTCCGTTCCAGCCAGAGCAGCACCCATGATGTTCCCCACTGTCTTGGACTTTATAATGTCACCTAGACATAGAAATACCTACCCCTGCCTTCTCTATCCGGGGTGGAGGTCAAGATGAGATAATAGTTCTAGGTCTGGGTATTCTATAGCACTTTTGTGGAATTGTTGAAATAGAATGTTTTTATTTCGATGTACCACTGGTTCAGTCTCAAAATTGCTGAGTTTGGGGGAAGAGCAATAGACAGCGGGTAGAGCACTTGCCTTCCACGCAACTGACCCAGGTTCCATCCTGTACCCCATATGATCCCCTGAGCACTGTCAGGAGTAATTCCGGAGTCAGAAGTTAGCCATGACCACCACTAGTTGTGGCATCAAAACAAAAAAATAAAATCTAATGAAAGCCTGCTGAGTTTGGTGATGGTGATGTAGGTGAGGTTGTTTGTAGCAATTATGTAATCAGCACTTGGCAAATTGTTTTGTCAAATTCAAAGTGTTTTCTATTTGAGGTGTTTTTTTAGGTCTTGTTTTGATTTTGGCTGGTGCTTAGGGCTTACACTCCTGTCTCTGTGCTCTGGGATCATTACTGGCTGTGCTCAGGGAATTGTATTGGGTGCTGGGGCTCAAACCTGAATCTGAGTTGTGCAAGGCAAACACCCTAATCACTGCACTATCACTCTGACCTTGTTACCTGTTTATTAATGAGATGCTTTGATGTCTTCAGGGCACAAGAGAAAGGCACAAGTAACAGTTTCTTAACAGATCATTGCTTGAATAATTTATTCTAACAAATTTTGAGTAAATGCTGATGCTCCAGTTAGCTTTAACTCCCCTCTACTCCAAGCCTATTGGCCTTGCTGCTTCTCAAAATATAGCTTATTTTATATAAAAGCAATGGACTAAATGTTTGATGCATTTGTTACTCTGTCTTGCCAGTCAAAACAGTTTTTCTCTCTACGTTATTATTCAGGTTCGTCTATAAGCTCTGGGAAAGAAAAAAACAATACTTGACCTCTGCTATAGTGGAAGGTTTGAGCTATGATAAATACTTTATAAAACGAATGTTAAAATAGATTCTGTGGAGGAACCCCCTCATTTCTTGGCAAATTTCTTGATTGCTCTGGCATTTCTTCTCTTAAAATATTTTGCTTTATTATGCAGTTTGAGACTTTACGTTGATGAGGTCCTTGGAGCTTGTGTTTTCTAAATCTTGATGTTATAAGGGAAGGAAGAGACCAGGTGATGGTTGTGCTGGATGAAAGCAGTTACATATATTTCAAGACACTCAGAGTTGTGTGTACTATGTCAGTGGGGACCAAGACAGCAGAGGAAGTCCCTATTTGTTATAAGCATTTATACCTATAAAATGTATTGTTAAAATAGCACGAACTATTAAAAAAATGTGAAAAGTCATAAAAATAGTCATTGGCCAACTTATTTAAGCCGATAATAACTGGTGCCAGAAAGACAGAAGGTAAGTGACTTGAATAATTTTACATCATTGAGATTTACTGGGGGAAGGAGCATCAATGGAAAAAGTCAACTTTGAAGAAAATGTATTGACAATGTCTGCATATACTAATTTCTCCATAATCCCCTATGTCAATATCTGTAACAGATTTTTATTTGCATGTCATATTTAATCTGGGAAATAGCCCTCTGAGATGGAGAGAACATTTACAGATGTGGAAATGAAGGGCCAGAAAGATGAAATCCTAGGAGGTGGCTACAAATAGTCATGAATTAGTCTTTTCCTCATATGTCCATTTTTAGTAATTGTGCTCCCTCTCTGCTTAGTTTTTCTCTTCTTTTTTAAATTTTTTTAAAGTTTTTCAATAAATCTAAAATAAAAACTGAGATTCCATTGTGATTTTCTATTTTGTGTTTGTTTGTGAGTCATACCTGGTGTTGCTTAGTGCTTACTACTGACTCTTTACTCAGGGATCACTCCTCGAATACTCTAGGGACCATATGGCAGGTCAGGGATGGAACCCAGGTCAGCCATATGCAAGGCAAGTACCCTACCCACTATACAATCTACTGGTCCTTGTAGTTTTCTATTTTTTTCTTTTGGTTTCTTGATTGTAGAAGACAGAATGGAAGGGTTGACATCTTGACGTCTGGTTCTTGGCCTTGAACATGAGCAGTCCTATTTAGTAATGGAGAATTCTCTCTTTCAAGGCATACTTCTTTGTATGTTTTCTGCACCACTCTTTCTGAAGTTCAAACTATGTGTTGAGTCATTTTTTATTTTCCTCTTTTCTTGTGCAGACAGTTTCTCTTTTAATCATGATGCAGACTGCCTTCCTGACAATTCTATCCGTCAGTAGGCAAATATTTCTATTTATAAAAGGCTATGTACCTTTGCCACAGTCTCGTGGTTATGCTTTTCACCAGGGCTTTGGGTGCTCAACATCATCAAGGAGGCGGACATGTTTACCTCAGAAGCACAGTTCTTCACTGTAAAGGCAGAGCTATGTCTTAGACTTTTCCAGAACTTCTTATAGATGGAATGTCTGAATAAAAATAGAACAATACAGCAGCCTATACAATAGCCAAGAGTTGGAAAGAACCTTTTCACCCGTTGACAGACAGTTGTATAAAGACATGTTATAGATACATGATAGAATACTCAGCTCTTAAAAAGTAAAATGAAATCCTGCTATGTGCAACAACATGTTTGGAGCTAGAGGTTATTATGCTTGGTGAGCTAAGTTAGATGGAAAAAGATAAACACTGTATATTTTTTCTCTTACACATGGCCCACAGAGAAACAAAATATAAAACAAAAACAAACATTTAGATTATAAAACCAAATTGGTGGTTACCATTGAGAGAGGTGGAAGGAGGTGGGTAAGTTAGCAAAAAGAGGTCATTTTCTTTGTTGTTGTTGTTAAGGATATGACCCTTACTGGGGATTTTATGTAGTCTCTTCAGACATTGATTTATAATGATACATACATGGAATTTAAAATGCACTGACCAATTAAAGAAACTTAAAAGAAAAAAGTTGTTTTGAATTTCAGGATATTAACAACATAATCATTTAAGATTTAATTAAATTGCTTTTCTATAAAAGAAATTTGACTTGACATTTTAAAGAACAATCTTGGGGTTAGACAAGAAGTAAATGTTTGCCTGGAACACAACCTTGACCAACCAGGTTCAATCCCTGACACCTCCTATGGTCCCTTGAACACTATCAGCAGTGATCCCTGTGCACAGAACTAGGAGGAGGATCACTGGACCATACCACTAGGGATGCCTATGTCTTTATTTATTTATTTTTTTTTGTAGGAGTACTGCTATTTATTCAGCCACTGATCATGAATTGGGCATGAACTCCACCTTATTTTTTTAAATTTTATTTATTTTTTCTTTTTATATTTATTTATTGAATCACTGTGGGAAAAGTTACTAAGCTTTCAGGTTTAAGTCTCGGTCATACAATGATCAAACACCTTTCCCTTCACCAGTACTCATTTTTCACCACCAAGAACCCCAGTATACCCCCCTCCAACCCCTCCAATTGCCTGTGAGGCAGATGATTTCTACTTAACTCTTCTCTACAATGATTACATTCATTATTTTGACAAAAGATACACCATTATTGTTTAGAATTTCCCCCCAAACAATCAGAATTGCTGAAAAGGCATTGTGAAATATTTTGTTTTCTATAGCTGGTTATAAGAATCATATGATATCACGTGGCCACGATTTTGGATTTCTGCAAAGAATCAGATAATTACGAGATTGGTTTCTGTGTGTCTGGTGTTATGGCCATGCCCGAGAGCCGCTCATGGGGGCTAATTTGTGACCTCGGTAGGGCGTGAAGGACGTGCTGGTACCGCCCCCCTTCCCATGAGACTGTAGTTGCCCTGTCACCGCCGGCTCATACCTGGCTTTCCTATAAGCTCTGAGGTGGCAGGCACCTTGCTGCCAAGGGGGAAAATGGCGGAAGGGAGCAACACCCTTTCCCTCCCAGGGAGGTTTGATGCTGTAGTTTAATGCATGGTCCATTCACTTTTCTGCCGCAAGCTGCCGGGTTCCAGATTAAGTCCTTTTGCCTCTGAAGCCATGGCCATGCCAGAGAGCCACTTGTGGGGGGCAACTTGTGACCTTCGTAGGGCGTGAAGGATGAGCTGGTACCACCCCCCTTCTCATGAGACTGCAGTTGCCCCTTCACCGCTGGTTCATATCCAATAAGCTCTGAGGTGGCGGCCACCTTGCTGCCGGGGGGAGGGGGGTGCGGCGGGGGGGGGGGGGGGAGGCGGAAGGGAGCATCACCCTTTCCCTCCCGGGGAGGCATGGTGCCATAGTTTAAAGCATGGTCCATTCACTTTTCTGCCACAAGCTGCCGGGTTCTGGATTAAGTTCTTTTGCCTCTGGCCATGGCCATGTCAGAGAGCCGCTCATGGGGGTCAACTCGTGACCTCGGTAGGGTGTTAAAGATGAGCCGGTACTGCCCTCCTTCCCATGAGACTGCAGTTGTCCTGTCAACGCCAGCTCATACCTGGCTTTCCAATAAGCTCTGAGCCGGCGGCTACTTTGTATGCAGTCCAGATGCATTTCTGCCAAAAGCTGCTGGGTTTCAAGATTTGTTTCTGAGTCTCCGGTATCATGGCCATTAATCAGCTTGATCAGGAGCCAGAGAAACCATTTGTAGGTGGTGACTCGGGGTCTCGTTGGGATGGGGAGAAAGAGTCAGCTCCACCGCATGTGGTGAGGCTCCATGTGTCTGGTTACTGCAGGCCCAAACCTGACTGTCCAGTGGCCTCTGGAGGATGGTGGTCACCAGGCCGCTAGGGGGAACAGGCCAAGGCACAAAACCTATTCCCACCTGGAGTGGCCTAGCGCCAGTAACCTACTGCAGGAACAGGACGCATTTCTGCCAAAAACCTTTGGGTTCCGAGATTCACTTCTGAGTCTCAGGGATCATGGCCATTAAGCAGTTCAATCAGGAACCAGAGAGGCCATGCCTCCAGCTGAGCCGGAGGTGGTTTGTGGGTGTGTCTCCCACATACCTAACTTTTGGCCGTTTACTTTCTTGGTAAACTTTGCCCTGAGTTTTTGGGGTCTGGCCAAAGGCACAGCAGCAATTTTGGGGTATCTGAAAGTCTGACGTTGCCATCAGGCTGCTGATGCACTCACCTCACCGGTACAGATTGACCTGCTGGCGGCACCATACCATCAAGGGATGCCTATGTCTTTAAAATAATTTTGAGCAGAAACTGTTTTCAGTTCTTCAGCACCTAACACTAATTTATGCTCTTGCTTTTTTATTACTTGTAAAGTATAAATGTTACCTCCCTAACATCATAACACTGGAGAAATTCAGTCATAATGTTGTTTTACTTAATTTTGCTTAAGAAAGCCAGTAAACTATCTCTCCTAATGCAATATGAACTGCTTCCTCTGCTTCTCTACCATTATTTGTCAGGATTATTTTTCCCAGGAACTTGGGAACTGAGGATTGTTAAGGGGGAGATTTTTCCTCACAGAGAAATTTTCTAGAAAAAGTAAACCTTATTAAATAATAACTGTGTTCAGGAATTTTTATAAGAAAATTTTCTTCACAAATTATAATTGTGCATGCAGATTTTTGCTAAGGCAAATGTAATCGTTCCAAGAAAAATACTAAGCTTTCACTCATTTCAGTAATAAACCTTCTTTAGATCTGGTATGCAGCTGGTGCTCTATCTATATTTACTTAATGGAGTGAAAAAAAGAAAAACATCACAGAGACTTGAAAAGAAATTAAATTACAGAAATATTTTGATGTAAAAGTTACCTTGTTTGTGTTATATCTAATTTAATTTTGTGATTTTTTTTCTGAAGAGCTTATCTACAACTGTTATCTCTGGTCTGAAGAACTATTTGCCTTATTAACTTCTTTGCTAGATTATCCAAAAGGAGATCCACTTTCTCACATTGGCCTTCTTGAACTCACTGTTCTCTTTGCCGTGTATGGTCAAAACATTTGAAAAATTCAACTTTCTCAGGAAAGTTGCTCCTAATATCTATCAAACAGTTCTTCCTTTAAGCTTATTGTGCTCTTGGTGATTGGCAAAGTATTTCCACCCTTTAAAAAGCTGGGAATTTGTAAAATATTCTCTTCAAAATTATTCTAAAAGTGATCTTTCATGAAGAATTTGTACAGTAGCAAGCAAATGCCTCAAGGCCAATTAGGTTTATAATCATTGCCTTATCCCAAAACATGAAGAGGGTTTGAGTTATAGAAATAAGTTATTTAGGTTGGGCTTCACTCTACCTGCATACATCTGTAATGAGATTCTGTTAAATGCTTAGTAATTGTACTCAGCAGCCACGCCTAGTGGAGAAATGTCATTGTAGGCTTGTCTCTCTCCATGTCTCCATACAATATTGCTGTGTACCCACTTTCCTCCCATTAGTTTCTTTTTTTTATTAGTGAAACACCATGAGGTACAGTTGTAGACTTACAAATTTTTGTGTTTGGGTTTCAGTTATACAATGATTAAATACCCATTCCTCCACCAGTGCCCATTCTCTACCCCCACCAATCCCAGTATCCCACCTACCCCCATCCCCCCATTCCATCCTGCCTCTGTGCAGGGCACTCCCTTTTGTTCTCTCTCTCCTTTTGGGTGCTGTGGTTTGCAAAAGAGGCATTGGGTGGCAATCATGTTCCGTCTATAGTCTACTTTCAGCATGCATCTCCCATCCTGGGCGGATCTTCCCAACACCCTTTATTTGGTGCTCCCTTCTCTGTCTGAGCTGCCTTTACCCTTAGAGTGTGCGGCTGACCTCCAAGTCATGGAGTAAACCTCCTGGTATTTATCACAGCTATTCTTGTTTGTTAGTCTCCTATTTTGTTACGTTATGTTCCCCAGATGAATGCAATCATTCTATGTCTGTCCCTCTCTTTCTGGCTCATTTCGCTTAGCATGATATTTCCCATGTAGTACCACTTGTATGTAAATTTCAAGACCATAGTTTCTTATTCATGTAAAATAACTTCTTTTCTGAATTGTATTTGATTTTTCAACCCTGTTACATGTTAGAGTCACCTTAGGAGATTTAAAAACCATCCCAATGCATAAGCCAAATTCCTAGAAATTGTGATTCTTTTACCCTGTGTAGGACACTGTTATCTGTATTGTTTTTGAAATATCCGCAGTTGACTCTGATATAGAACTAACACTGAGAAACACTGAGATAGTTTCATTTAGAAATGATATAAATGGAGAATCTGAATTGAAAGTTTCAAGTATTTATTTGCTGTTTCCCAGCAAAGAAGTACTATTTATTGGCTTCAAAAGCTTTTTTCTTCAGACCTTAAATCCAATGTAACAAAATGAGCAAGCTTGTGGAGTAGAGCTACGGGAGAAACAAAATTCCTTTACATCTGGAAATTCACCCACAGAGTGAGGTGAAAAACATCTTTAAAATTTCCATGTTTTTAAGTCTTTCAAGTAGACACCATAGACCATTTCTTAGTACCTATCATCATAATGGAGTAGGTTACATTACTTATTCTTTTCCCTTCTTGTGCTTTGGCTTTGGAATTACAGACTGTTTCTGCCCTGGATACATGGCATGCTGATGTTTATGGAAATACTCCCTTCCTAATACGCTAATTATAATACTTTGTTGTAAAAGGATCCAACCAGGCCTCTTTTTATCATCTGTGCTTTTACTTTTCATTTGAAAAGGACTGTGAGAATAGGGTTGTCTTGAGGGAGAAGCATATACTTAATGTTTATGCCCATGGACTGTTAAAGATTATAAACCATCCTGGAAATACTGGCTAAAGAGAAGTTAAAGAGGCAGGTAAATGTCTCCAAAGAGAGAGCTTGGCTCAGGAGGAATGTGTTTAATTAAAGTTTACTCCATTCCCAGGAGCACATAGAAGCAGCTATCCCTAGGGCATTGGGATTTTCCCTTGGGAATAAATTCTGCCACCTCTGGTCACCTTTCTCTGTTCTGAACTTTCAGAGGCTCATCCTTATTTGGCATGCTGTGACTTTCCCCCTCCCTAAAACCACGGAGAAAGAGCCAATATTTTTTTTCTAAAATGTTAATTTCCTTGCTTTAGGCTTATGTGGGATTTGACTGGAAACTTAATCTGGGTGCTTCAGCGCCTGCATTATGTTTCGTTTACTGAAATGGGGCTTAAAAAGAATTACTTGATACCTCAGGAGTCAGAGGAGCCTTCCTTTTTTTCCCCCATCGTCTTTTATCTTAGGCACCGGGATTTGCCCGTTGAGAGGGGGTGCCAGCTGAACTTGAGCCTTCATAAGTTTCAGCCTGTTGCAGACCAAGTTCAGTCCAGTGTTCTCACTTCTGGGACCTTCTGCTGCTGCCACTCAAGGTTTATGGGTTAACCAGGGAACTCTAGCCCTTGTTTCTAACTGTCATCTGTCCTCCCTCAGCAGCAATACTAGGGACAGTCGATCATTTAATACCAAACACATTCTGAAGGATCTTGGTGTGGAACTTGAATTACAAAGGGTCTCTATGCCAGAAGCAAGTGTCTTCGGTGAAGCTTCTCTAGCTCTGCCCTGGTTCTCTTTCATGGCACCGAGCATCTCAGAATCCAAGTGTCGCTGGAGGCTGAGAATGCCCAGTTTAGATCTCAAGAGGGGCTGGAGCGATAGCACAGCAGTAGGGCATTTGCCTTGCATGCAGCTGGCCCTGCTGAGCTGGGGTCGATTCCTCCGCCCCTCTCGGAGAGCCCAGCAAGCTACCAAGAGTAAAAAAGCCTGGCAAGCTACCCGTGATATATTCAATATGCCAAACACCGTAACAATAAGTCTCATGATGGAGATGTTACTGGGCCTGCTCGAGCAAATCGATGAACAGCAGGAGGACAGTGCAGAGCAGTGCAGATCTCTAGAGCTACATCACCCAATGAAAGGTTCTGCACCCAATGGAATGTTCTCTTTCTCTGTCCTGTCTACACGGGCTACCATCTGAGCACTTGAAGTTGCTAATGTGACATGAAATTGAGTATGGAAATTCAATGTTAGACAATGTAAATGTATTGATTGGGAGTGCATGTGTGTGATTTGGGGGCAAGGGGGGGATTGGCATTCTACAGGTCTAGGAAAAACCCCTGGTGATTCTCAGCAGCTTGGGGGGGGGGGTTGGTTATTAATCAGGTCTGATGTTTTGGTGCTTCTAAAGTTCAGTGGTGTCAGGGACCACCAGGACCCCCAGGGCCACCCCCAGTGATACTTTGTAGGCCACCTGGTAGTAGGGATGAACCAAGATTTTATATGTGCAAAACATGTCCTCTAGCCCTTTTATTTTCTACCCCCTGGGTTTAATTGGGATCAGCACTGTGGCACTGCATCACTATCCTCATGTTGTTCATTGATTTCCTCGAGTGAGCCTAGTAACATCTCCATTGTGAGACTTGTTGTTACTGTGTTTGGCATATTGAATATGGCATGGGGAGCTTGCCAGGCTTTGTCATGCAGGCAAGATACTCTTGGTAGCTTGCCGGGCTCTCTAAGAGGGGTGGAGGAATCGAACCCAGGTTGGCAGTGTGCAAGGCAAAGGCCCTACTCGCTGTGCTCCAATTGGGATTAATGTGATTAATGTCAATTTAAATTTAAAAAGCTCCTCTGTGCTTTTGGCCACCTTATTATGCAGAGCCACCCCAGGCTGCCCTTGACTTCAGAAAAGATGTGTCTGGAGAGAAGTTGACTCTTTCAGGTGCTCTAGAAGCTTTGCAAACCTCCTCTCTCCAGGAAAAAAAATCTCCTTGACTTCTGAACCATCCCCAACTCATTTGGACTAAATCAAACTCTATATTTTTAAGCTCTTCATTGATTATTCACATCTTCCTTAACCAAGTTCACTGTTAATTTTTTTGTCTTATCTTCTTTGTGATTATATCTTTAACCTGTATTCATCCCTAAATTGGAACTATTAAGTCACTTCAAAGAAAAAAAATGTTTTAACAAATACTCGAAATTTATCAGAAGGGTTAAATTTTTCTCTGGAAACTTGAGGAAGGAGTAAGAAACCTTTCACAAGACTTAGGAAAGGGAGAACTAGAAAGTGCCATGTTTCCTGAGTGCCCAGCAGGCAGGGTGCAATTTTGGAGAACAGCAGTGAAGTAGACAGAGTCTAATTCATGTTAGCAAACACAATCCCGCTTGTCTCTCAGAGATGATTTGTGCAAAGTACGAGGCAGAGAGTGGTGAGTATTAGAGATTTTGGAGTGTTTTGTCACATCCCATCTGAAGAAGGCATCTATCAACGATAAGGACACTGATACAGTGTCTTCAATCAGAGCTCCACAGACTGGTTGCAGAAGTGTGGTGTAGAAAGGTTGAAGAAAGCTATTCTGGTAGGAGAGAACCAATAAAAGTAGATGGCCTTCCTTCTTCTCCATTCTTCTCCTCCATGGTCTTTGATGTCTGCTTCTCTATATTTGCCAATGGAATAACAGTGACAGTGACATTTCTTAGACATACATTTTTAGATTGGAGTCCACAAGAAACAAGCCAGTCGGTGACCCCATTGATGCTAGTGAAAAGATTAGTCTCGAATGGAAGAGTCCATGAACTGTACTTTCTCCATTCAGCAGTCACTCATATAACTTGTTCCTTAGCCCAGCACTCAGTCAGTTTAATGAATACAGTTACTGAACTGGAGGACAAATGGAAGTTGCAAATGTTAGCTGCATCCAAGAGCTTTCATTCAAAGTCTTAAGAGCTAGAAAATAGTGTTGGACTTCCTAGTCAAAGGTAATTCATGACATATCTAAAAGTTACTTATCCATTGTATTAAATGCTATTTTATTATGCAAATGTGACCCTTTCCTATGAAGGAGCAATGTGTAGGGATTCTAGCAATGTGAGAAAATGGCATATCAAGGACTATGGCTTGATGCTCATTTTCCACATTAAAATGGCAGCCGAAATCTATCATGATGCTCCTGCATCCAGTTAAACAAAGCATCATATCAATGTTGTTCTTCTTACCAGCTTGATTGGGATTGTTAGGACTTAGAGGGCAGTTGAATTTACACTCATTAGATGGTAGCATCAGACAAAATGCAGCTACTTACCTCATGAGAGTCCTTTATCCTGTTTACTGCAAATAGCATTAAGTTCATGACAGCAATGAGTAATGCCCAGGAAAGGCAAAGATCAGCCTCACACTTTTTCATCCAGCAGCACTGTGAGAAAACAAGTAAAGTTGTCCAGTTTAAGGGCAGATTCTCAGATTTCATTTCAAATTTCCTGCTCTTTGTTGTCCTTTCTTTAAGCCTGAACAATGGCTGAAACTTGTTTCTTTTTTATTTCACTTCCTCTGCTTGAAAAACATGAAGGGGGGAGGGTGGAGGTGGTTCAAAGAGTTTAGTGTTATCTTAGAGACAGAAGTGAACCTGATCATGGTTTTTAGTCCCTGTAGGTCAACTAATCAGGTAGTTTGGCTGCTTTTACTCAGTTAAAAGCCTACCTGAATTTTATTTAAAGAAGATTCCTGTTTTGATTCAACACTGAAACTAGACTGCTCTCTACTTTCATTTCCCTGAAACTATTTCTTTCTCTTAATTTGCATTTTGAGGAAAATCAACTGAGCTTTATTTTGAAATGACTTTTAATTTGATTAATACTTATTGAGCCCCCACTATGCAGTAGACACTGGACTGATGTTTTTGTCATTCATTGTGGATCAAGACAATGACAGTCCCTGTCCCCATGAAATGTACAGCCTAATGACTCCCAGCCCCATCAACTTACACACTTTTCTGTTCTGTAAATTGGGAACAAGAATACCAGTCTTCCATAGTAATTTGTCTGATACAATCAAGATACTGATTAAGCAATAGGATATTTTTGTACAATAATGCCATTTGTTATATACTGAGTCCTAAGAAAGTCTTCAATTTTTTTTTTTTTTTTTTTGCTTTTTGGGTCACACCCGGTGATGCACAGAGGTTACTTCTGGCTTTGTACTCAGGAATTACTCCTGGCGGTGCTCAGGGGACCATATGGAATGCTGTACTATCGCTCTAGTCCCTGTATTCAGATTGTAAGTTAGTAAAGTAAAGTAAAGGCCCTCCCGTTGATCATCGATTTGCTCGAGCGGGCCCAGTAACGTCTCCATTGGAGACTTTGTTGTTACTGTGTCTGGCAGGCATTTTTATAATGTTCAAGGTTGTTTTAAACTGCTATTAGTAAATTACTCTGCTCTAAATCAGAATTTCTTTCACATCCCCCATAAAATGAGAGGAAATGCCTCCAAGTGTTGAATGGAAAGTGGCTCTTTGTCACCTGACATGATTTTCCTTCCTTCCAACCTCATGATGCATAAATGACATATAGTATTGTTTTGTAATGCTGATCAGCTCTGGAGGGGAGGTGGGGGTGGGGGGTGGGGGGGGTTGGAGCGATAGCACAGAGGTAGAGCCTTTGCCTTGCAAGCTGCTGGCCTGGCCAAGCCAGGTTCGATTCCTCTGCCCTTCTCCTAGTGCCCGGCAAGCTACCTTGAGTATCTCTCCCGCACAGCAAAGCCTTCCAAGCTATCCGTGACGATTTTGATAGGGCTAAAGCTATAGCACAGCGGTGGGGCATTTGCCTTGCGGGCAGCCAGCCCGGCAGAGCCGGGTTAATTCCTTCAGCCCTCTCGGAGAGCTTGGCAAGTATTCAATATGCCAAACACAGTAACAACAAACAACTCTCAAAATGGAGATGTTACTGGGCCCGCTCGAGCAAATCGATGAACAACCAGAGGACAGTGTTTGTTTGTTTGTTTGTTTGATCAGCTCTCAGGATCAGGCTTAAGTCTTTATATAAGTATAAAAGGGGTGGTATAGTTAAGTAGCACACTGAAGTTACAGAATGGATTTTCAGCTTGCATAGAAAACAAAATGTAAATCACAGGAACAATCTTGAGGCCTTTTTTCCCCATAAAACAGCATCTAATATTTAACTTGGTTGACTATGTATTTGGACTGTTCGGCTTTTTCTTCACTTTCATTGATTAAATTGTGGATTTTTCTAAAGAATCAAGGACATTAAAGATCATCTTAAAGATTACTTTGTTCATTTACCTCTTTGACTTGTCAGAAGACAGACTATTAGAATAGATGAATAGTTGCTTCCAGACCCTTCTCTGTTGTAGCCAGTCACAACTCCCAGCATAGTGGATTCATATAGCATAGAGGTAATCATATAGCATAATTTTTACATGAGTAAATGCCCTCAGTGAGAAAAAAAATAACAAATACTGCTTTCTATATATTTGAATGACTTAGAACTCTTAATCAAGTTAATTAAATATCTAGTATAATTGCTGTTCAATTTCTTCTATATTTTTCTCATCAGTTATGACTCAGAGTGTAGTGTTTTTATTTCTTTAAAAAAAGAAAGTCAAATATACTTTAGCTCGACAATTTAGAATTCTGTAATCTTCAGGCGCCTCATTGCCTCTTCATCTCTGCATGTCAAACTCACTAATTTTATTAGCATTTTGCCAGATAATACACTGTGTCTCAAAGCCAAGGGAGATCAGCTCTCTCCTGTTAAACATGTTGCAAGAGTCAGCAGACGATTTGAAAATTGAACTTGATCCTCAAGTTACTGCCTATTTGTCAAACCTAAACTAGTTTTGAACAATATTTTTAAACCAGATTACTTGCCTCTAAGAAGGATCTTTTACAGATACTAAGAACTCCTGGGAACTTTATTATAACAATGATTGGTTTTATTATATCTCTTTGAAAGCTTTGGATAATAATGGTAACACAAAGTTATTATATTTTAATTTGTCTATTCACTCATGTTTCATAGAAGATATTTTAGAAGTCATTAAACTACTTCATTCTATTGATGAGTAGGAATAGATTTACCAAGCTCTTAATTATCTTGTCATGTTTTTCCTGCAATTTTATTTCATGAGAGACCATTTGCATGCAGTGAATTTTTTCTAACCAAAGACTGCTGGCGTGGCATTCTTTATTGTCTAGACAGCTTTTCACGTGTCATTCAACCATTTGTCTCATCATCCTGACTCTAAAAAGTACCGTTTCATAGATTAAGAAGTGAGGGTTCCAAGAAGTTATGTAGCTTGCACATAATGTACAATTATTATTATTATTATTATTATTTATTCCATGGATAATGTTAGTAGAATTCAAATGTTATTATTTATTCCATGGATAATGTTAGTAGATAGCGGGTAGGGCGTTCGCCTTACAAGCGGCCAACATGGCCGACCCGAGTTCGATTCCTCCGCCCCTCTCGGAGAGCCTGGCAAGCTACCGAGAATATTCGATATGCCAGACACAGTAACAACAAAGTCTCCAATGGAGACGTTACTGGGCCCGCTCAAGCAAATCGACGATCAACAGGAGGGCCTTTACATTACCTTTACCTAATGTTAGTAGAATCCAAATTCACTGTCAAGATTTTGATCTTGTTAGAGACATAACCAAGTTGCCCTTAGAAAACATCTCCTAAAATAAGTGAAGTAAATTAGGAAAATTCACAAATATTTCTCTAAGAAATTAATTACTTTTCCTTCCCTTGCATATTTCCCTCTACTCCTATAGGCCAAACTCACTGCCGTTGACTTCTGTTAAAAAGATGTCAAGTTAAAGCTTTACAATGGGACTATATTGTCAAGCATCAGAAAGATTGCTTGACTTTGTTTCTCTCTAGCCAAGAGAATTGATCTTGTCGAGATTATTTTACCTTTTGGACCCTGATTTCCCCATATGCAAAGTGGTGACAACACAAGTACATGGTTTTGATGAGTAGATGAGTAGATAAAAATATTCATTACAGAGGGCTGGAGCAATAGCACAGTGGGTAGGGTGTTTGCCTTGCACATGGTCGACCCATTTTCTATTCCCAGCTTCCCATATGGTACCCCGAGCACCTCCAGAAGTAATTCCTGAGTGTGTGTGAGCCAGGAGTAACCTCTGTGCATCACTGGTGTGACCCTCCCCAAAAAATAAAAAGAAAATACTCACTACAACACCTAGTACTTTTCTAGGCAATTTGTTTACATTCTATAAATGGTAATAATGATATTAAATACTTCAAGTGAGGATATTATTCATTATTATTAAAATTCCACACATCTGAGTTTAAAGCATAAAGTTTTCCAAAAGGAAATTAGAATGCAAGATTCTGGTTTGAATGTAAAACTGTAATATTGGAAATAAAATAAGGGACATGTTAAATCATGATAATGTAAGCAGTAGGGACCAGGCAAGGGGGTGGAGAGGGAGAGTCAGAGGAATGGCTGGTATGAAACAAGTTTCATTTCACTAACACCAGCTCAAAGGCCACATCCTTACCACCAGCTGCCTGCCATCATGACGCAGTTCGAACCCACTGTTGCCAAATATTTTTTATTAAATGTAATTAGAATTCTGTATTTTCATGTGAGCTATCAAAAGTTGAAAAAGAAAAGAGTTCAACCTTTGGCTTTGGAATATGAAACCGATTGCCAAGAGGAAAGTGGGATAAAGACCACACTAGAATTGACATAGTGAGTAGTGGAGGGATGTAGGCACTTTGATGCTGGTGGGGTACAGTAACTTTGTATATCAGTATCCTCTTCTTTAACACTATTGTAGGTGCTAGAGAGGTAGTAGAGTCTGTGTGGCATCTGCCCTAAAAATGGTAAACCTGAGTTTGATCCCTGACAACCTCTATGGTCCCTGGAGCCTGCCAGGAGTAATTCCTGAATGCAGAATCACTAGTAACCCCTGAGCACTGTCAAATGTGGCTCAACCCCTCCCTACAAACAAACCCCACCCCTGGCCCCCAAATCACAAAACAGCACAAGAAAACCCACTGTTGTAATCATCTTGTCTAAATTTACAATAAAATACAACAAAATCTACCCTAAAAAGAAAGTTTAGGCTATACAGAACATATCTGTGGTCTGTCCCATCACCTAGTATTCTCTGCTTAACTTCTCGCCACGTGCTTTACTCCCATGTTACTTGGTGATCAAAACCCAAGGGACATCAGGAGTACGTCTCTTTGAGTGAAATATTTTGACCATTTTTCCAGGCAAAATTATACAAGTATCATTTGTTTTTATCACTGTTTTCATGTACTTTATACAACTAATTGATAAATCTTGCTGTCTCTGGTCACACGTGAGGACCATGTAGCACATTTGAAAGGGTTGGGAGTTCCCTCTCCAAATAAATTTATAAATGAAAGCCTCCTTTCATCGAAACTGATCTTTAGATTAAACAACTTGCCTATGTGAATGGTTCATCCCAACCACCTATTTTATTTTTCTGATTCTCTAATGGTTGCTTCCTTAAAAAAAATTATTACCAAATTATGTACTTTGCTTTGCATTTTCCATTAAGTTGCATTTATGTCTGCTTAAATTGAAAATGAGTAACATAAAAACAAAAACGTGTTTATGTAGACTGTTTTTTTCTTTTTGGGTCATACCCAGCAATGCTTAGAGGTTACTCCTGGCTTATGCACTCAGGAATTACTCCTGGATGTGCTTGGGGAACCATATTGGATGCTGGGAACTGAATTCAGGTCAGCCACGTGCAAGGCAAACACCCTACACACTGTACTATCTCTCGGGCCCCTAGACTATTCTTATTTCCCAAGTTCTTTGGATAAGCATTTTTTGTGCATCTTGTTTATTTTCCCTTGCAACAGTGTAAGTATCTTGAGGAAGGCATCTCTTAGTCTGACCTACCTTTTCATGAGAGTTTAATATGAGGTGCATAAGGGCAGAGAATTATGGATGTTTGTTAGGTTGGCTAATTTTTCTTGTAACAAATTATTTTCACTAAATTAGAATGTTATAGAACTCTATAAATTGTGAGCTCATTATCTCGCTGTACTATTTAGCAATGCTTCTCTGAGTGTCACCAAGAGGGTTAGTTAATCATTGCTTATTTTAAGTAATCTTTGGGTTATTTTTCTTGTTGCTATAGCATCCCATTCAGGTCCTAGTCCTATCAATCAAAATGGAATAGTTTTGTCAGTTACTATCACTTTAAATTATCAACTTAGAGCACCTCTCAGCGCAAGAATAAAATTATTTGGACAGTTTATGAAATAGTGTTAACTTCTGCTCCTTCACCTAAAATGCCATCCCATTTACTTAAGCATGCAGCTTAATTTTCGCCACCTGTTTCCAACTTTCCAGCCCCAGTTCCTGCTTGCTTGCTTCTTACTGCATTTTGTTTTGCTGATCTCAAAGTCTCAAATATCCCAGATACATACATGCATTGCCAAAATTAGGTTTATCAGCAGTCAACTAAAATTGCTCACATATAGACAACAACATTTATTGCAGAATACTCAGTACTTCCCAGCATTCAGAAGCATTTATCTACCAGAGTCCTGTTTACAGTGTAAGAAGGTGATTAAGAGACTTAAAAGATTTTCAGCTTCTAAATATGACAAAAGTACTAGTATTCTAAAATGCAGCCTTTGGCAATACTAAAGATATTTCCATCTGCAGGAATCATTTTTAAATGTTTGGAGTTTTTTTCCTGATATGTGATCCAATTCTGGGACATAGAATAAAAAAGGGGGGCAAATTTAGCAAGTGTTGGAAGAGCTCAAACTGCACTTCATTCCTTAGAGAGTAAGAAAATTTAGGGATAAGGAAGAAAACAGAGTGTGCTTATGTGGGAGTTGTTCAGAGTTATTTGGCTGTGGAGTGTTAAATAAGGAAGGATGCAACTGAAACTCCAGCTTGGTTATTTTATGTTCGTCACTGGAAAAGCCAGTTACTTTTCCATTCCACTATAACTTGTTTTATTCTACAAATGACTTCTTTAAAATTTTCTTATTAACCAAAAATTAAAATTCCTAGTTTAAGGGCACACTAATGTTTTTAATTTAAAGTACTCTTTTGGATTGGTTCTCTTAAAATATTATTTTATTCCTTTAATTTATTCTTTTGATGAGCACAAATTTGTGCAAATGCTGTTTCTTAAAGTAACCCACAGTAAACTATAAAACTCATGAGTCACAGAGGTTACTGAAACCCAAACCCTCAATGGTAAATTTATTTGGTTGAGCACTTCATAAAAAGAAGGAAAGATATATACTATCTATGTTGCAGTGAATTTAGGCTAGAGTTTTATTAAGATAATCTAAACTGTCTAGTCTCAGTGGTTGATTAGCCATTTCTTGCCTTTTAAGTTTATAAACTAAACTGATTTCATCCAGTTCAACTTTAGAAAAGAAAGCTTCTGTTCTGAACTTAGGTAGACAAAGTTTGGAATTCTGTTCTAGGCTGCTGGGAATTTTTCTATGTTCTCTCTCTCTCTCTCTCTCTCTCTCTCTCTCTCTCTCTCTCTCTCTCTCTCTCTCTTACTCTCTCTATCATCTCCCTCTCTCTCTGTCCCTTTGTAAATCTAGTGTTGGCCATAACAATCCTATGGACATCATTTCTTATCTACACTAGATAGTGTTGTCCATGCCAATCCTATGAACATCATACGTACTAGAACATTCATGTGCCTCTCAGTTTTTGAATCTGTCAAATGGAGGATGCTTATGTTGTATCACTCTCTCTTCAGAGACTTGACCTCTGGATACCCCATTCTGCTCCACCTCCTCTGTTTTATTTTATTTATTTTTATTTTTATTTATTTATTTATTTATTGAATCACTGTGGGAAAGGTTACAAAGCTTTCAGGTTTACATCTCAGTCATGCAAATATCAAACACATTTCCCTTTACCAATACTTATTTTTTACCATGAAGAACCCCAATAAAAACCCACCCCCCACCCCTCCCAGTCCCTGTGAGGCAGATGAATTCTAGTTAACACTCTATCTGCTTTGATTAGATTCATTGTTTCAATAAAAGATTCACCACTATTATTTAGAGTTTACCCCCCCCCCCAAATCAGACATGCTGAAAAAGCATTGTGAAGTGATTTGCTTTCTACAGCTGGGTTCAAGAATTAAATGTTGGTTTTGGATTTCTGCTATTTTACTTATTGACCCTGGAAGTATTTCTACTGAAAGTCAGATAGTTAAGAAATTGGTTTCTGTGCTCTGGAGTCATGGCCATGCTGGAGAGCCACTCATGGGGGGCAACTGGTGGCCTCGGTAGGGCGTGAAGGGCGGACCAAAACGCCCCCCTTCCCATGAGGTTTTAGTCACCCCCACACCCCCGGCTCATACCTGCTGTCCACAAGGCTCCCATGCGGCCGCCATATTTCTTTCCAGAGAGGAGAGGGTGAATGGGGCAACACCCTTTCCCCTCAGGACAGACATGATGGCCTGGATTAACGCATAGTCCTCTGTTTTAAACTGTATTCTCAGCTGAGTAACTTTCTGTTCTTTTTCTACTTTCTCAAAACCCCTATCCTTCAAAACCGGGCTTCTCCTTGAAAATGAGCTATTCCTAGATCAGTTCCTCTTCTTTGCTGATCTCATACTTGCATTCAAAAGGAAGAAGGTTACATTTGCTATTTTTACCTCTAAATCTTCTACATGCATCACAAAAGGTCAGGGACAAAGTTACTCTTTGAAATATCTTAGTTTCATGGTACATGGAGATATCACAGACCCTTGATAAATCGTTTGGTAAACAAATTTCAATGTATAAGCATAGATGATCTTTTATACCTGGTTTTTTTTTTAAAAAAAAGTGATTTATCTGCCATTTCAAGAGATTTTAAGAGGATTGAATAAGACATCCTTGCCCAAGACACCTGTTTCGGTCCCATGTACATTCTGGTCTTCCACTTTACCAAGTGGTAGTATCTCCAGTACTGCGTCTATGACCAAGTGGTAGTGAAAGAAATACTCATCTCTCCTACTTTTAGAATACTAATCATTAGTTCATAGCTAACGTGATCATAGCTCAAGTGATAAATCACTTGCCTTGCATATATGAAGTCTAGAACTTACCCTTTCTTGCCAGTACACTTCAAATGTAAAATGTTAGGTCTTGCTAAGAAGTTCAAGTAACTCTTCAGAGAAGGAAAATAGTCCTAAAATATCTTTGACTTACCCATAAGATGTGGTGGTTTGTTTTTAGCTATGAACTTAGGTATTTGATGCCCTTGCAGATGTCTTTATTTTAATGGGAATCATGAAAGAACTACTCCTAGCTTGTCTGACTCGTTTTATTCTGGGTGTCAGGCTATTGGGAACAGCCAATAGACTCTTGCCACCTGGTCTCAGAGGACACAGGCATTGGTTGCCAGCCACACAAGCTTTGACAGCTATCTGCCAGATGGTCTCAGAAATGCTAACTGCAATTAAAAACCTTTCCCAGAACAAGTCTTTCAATTGTGGGCCCATATGCTGATCAGAGCCTCAGGGCATATGATCACTTAAGAGTCCAAGCTTAAGAGAAAAGCATCTGGGAAGAGTTTTAAGATGAGAAATGCATGTGCAAGAAAGCAAGATATATATATATATATATATATATATACACATATATACACATATATGTATATATATATATATATAAAATCTTAGCACACCCAAAGTGAGAAAAGAAAGAGAAAAATTGGCCACGTATTGCATTCTTTCTGGCTTTTGTTCTCAAAGTATGACTTGGTGGTGTTGGCATAATCTAGGAATATTTCCTACCTTTAAAAGGAAGTTTGGTGAGTTAGACTCTAGTGCTCCTTCCTTCATCAACATCTATTCTAGGTATTGGCAAGGAAGGGAGGACTTTCTGCATGTGCCTGAGGAGAGTCCATTTTGATGACTTTAAGGCTAAAAAATGTGTGAATGAGCTTCAGGCAAGGAGTTAGAAGAAATTATTCCTCAAGATGGTAGCATTGACTATTGCCCGATATTCCAACCTCCTAAGTTGGCTATAAACTTCATATTTGGTAACCCAACAATGTTTTAAGTCAATCACTATTTACCCCTAGAGGTTAAGCATGTTCTTTTTAAATTTTTATTTTTAGTCATTTATTTTTAATTGAATAACCATAAGATAGAGTTACAAATGTTCACAATTAATTTTAATGCATGCAATGATCAAGAACCTATCCCTCCACCAGTGTACATTTTACACCATCAATGTTCCAAGTATCCCTCCCACCACCCCCATTTCATCCCGCCCCCTGCCTCTGTGGCAGGTGCATTCCTTCTTACTCTCTTTCTCTACTTTTGGGCAGTATGGTTTGCAATACAGATAACTAAGAGATCATCATTTATGTCCTTAGTCTACTTTCTCCGGGAGCATGCAGCTTCCATCCGGAGCTATCTCTCCAACCATCATTGACTTAGTGATCCTATTTCTATCCCAGCTGCCTTCTCCCCCATATCATAAGGCAGGCTTCCAACTGGGGAGCAATCGTTCTGGCTCTTGTGTTAAACACATTCTTAAGGACTTTGTTTTTGAACATGTGAAAAGTATACTCTGAAGTATAGTGATTTCTCTTCACCTGTTGCCATGGATTATTTGAAATGTGATTATTTATACCAATTTTAAAGACCCTGCTATAAAATATAAGTAAGAGCTTAACGGACATTTGTAGAATCAATTCATACTTAAACCCCTTTCCCCAAATAAACCAGGATGCTACAAAACAGTACTAGACAGGTGAGATGGATAGAAAGACACACTGAATGCATTTTTATGATGTTTTCAGGATGATTTGTGAAATCTTGGGGCTTTACCTAATAGTTTAGTTACTAGAAAATTCTATTTTTTTAAATTTTTATTAGTGAAACACCATGAGCTACAGTTGTAGACTTACAAATTTTTGTGCTTGGATTTCAATTATATAATGATCAATGAACCATGACTTCTGTCCAGAGATCTTTGTGTATTTTTCTGGAATAAGTCTAAACCTTAAACTGTGAACTCTCACCTTTAAAGACAATAGCATCATTCCAGATAGAGACACAGTCAAGCAGTTACTTAATTAATTTTCTCTAAATCAGGAACTTCTGTGTCTTAGCAGTGAGTTTAAGGAAAATGTGCCTTAAAATGAGGAAGGCAGTCTGAGCTAGACTGAAGGTCTTTAGTGAATCATGGGATCGTTAGAAGAGCGGTGAAATAGAATGGGCCACGGGACACTGTCAGATGCTGAAATAAGTTACCATGATCACTTCCTTCCCCTAGGGAGTGACTTTCTAGGGCAGAAACATTTTGATTGGAACTTCTTTCTGTGGAATCTTCTTCAGTAACCAGTTTGCCCACGATGGCTATATAATTTCCTTAGGCTCCTGTCCTGCTCACAGAGAGTCAATAGGCATTCAAATACAGCACCTTCATGTGAAAGCATCTTAATTAAAGACCCTTAGGAGAGCAATTTAACAGTAAGAATCGAAGGGAATTTTAAAGTTAATTAGGATTTGCTATAGGGTTAATTTGGTACCTTTTGTTGGGTTATTGTTTAGAGTAAAATCCTTTTCCCTGGTTTTTCCTGTGTATGCATTTACTTCTCAGTCCTTGACTTGACATATCTTCTGTGTTAAGTACAAGGCGTTTGATTGTCTTATGAAGTCAGAGTAGTAGTTTCTTTCCTGTAGACTGCAAGGCACTGATGCAGTGGTGCACTGATCCTTCACCACCTACTGCACCCAACTCTGATTATCAGTGTGCTGCTCCCTAGTGTGTTAGCAATGGCATTTGAGGACTCTGGGGGTAGGCCTCAATGATGCTTACTGTCTGCAAACAATCAGGAAACTGCATTCTGAAGTATTGAAGCCAAAGTTTCTGCCTCCTCTGCCTCCTCATTTCAGAGGAAGTTAACAAAACGTTTTGTCAAAATTAGGTGAGCTCTTTTCCCCAGCAAAATGAAAGCTACCGTTAAGCCCCTACACCCACTTCTGTACACCAGAGAGATACACACTCACAAAGAAGAAAACTGACTTAAAGCAAGTCTGAAAATATCTTTGCAGGCTAAAATGGTTAAGGTGGAAGGCCTGTTAATAATGAAGGCAGTTGGCTGGCTTGTTGGGGAGTTGGTGGGAATTGTAGTGAATATATCCTGTGTGAAGTCTTGGGGGAGAACAGGAACAAACGGATGAAGCCAAAAACTGTTTCCCTTAGTGATAGTAAGTTTTACTACAATAATGGGAACAATGAGGCTTCCTTGCTGAGGACTCCTATTAGATCCTGTATGTATTTTAGCTAGCACACTGTATGTACTTCCTATTATGAACTCCTTTTTTGTGCGCTTCCCTAACCTCATATACCTAAGTGTCCAGGTATGGAGTAAATTTGTCTGTTTGCTTTGGTTTCCCAGAATTTGCTAGAGAGGTTTGCTCTTTCTGGGCCTCCAGACTAGGAGTGTATTCACTGCCACATGCAGGCCTCTAGGCACTATCCATGGGAGCTCATGCACTGACTTACTTTTCTGGAATACGTATAAACCTTAGTAGGCTGTAAACTGTCACCTTCAAGGACAATAGACGAAGAGCTGTGAGAGTGGTGTCCTTGAGCTGGACCCTAGTTGGCCATTCTTTATTCAGTCTCTGTTTCTGTCTCCGTCCGTCTCTCTGTCTTTGTCTCTGTCTCTCTCTCTCTTTCTCTCTCTCTCCCTCCCTCCTTCCCTGCCTCCTTGTTTGATTTTTGCCGGTCTCTTTTCTGTTGCTTCCCTGTTGATTGTGCTTTGCAGGCATCAGATCTAAGCTACTTATCCTTGTCAACACATCTGCGGCTGCCAAGGCAGCTTCCAGCACGCTTCTCATCAGTGTGCCTGTCTCTCATATCACTCCCGACTCCTGTCACTTTACTCACACTTCTTAACTTTTGTTAGAAAAGGATTTGCTAGCCCAGAAAAGGAGTCCTGCCCCTCCAAGGTGTGGAAGTGCTAATTACGCAGGTTTAGGCTCATGCTTGGCACAAGGAAATGTCTCCCAGCTTTTAGTGAGGGATTCCTCTCCACTTCAGTTGGTGCACATGGCCGTGTGTGTGTGTGTGGGGGGGGGGGGGGGGGGACAGAGGATCTGTCTTGTGACACTCACCATTGATTTTTCAATACTGTTCTACTTTGCAACTTTGGTGGGTCAGAGATTTCACCCTTAGTTGCCCACTAGAGTCATCTGGGCAGCTTCTAAAATTCTTGATGCCCACACTATCCTCCAGGGTAATTAAATGAGCATATCTAGAAGTGGTACCCAGAATTTCATAATATTGTTTTTTAAAAATTTAGTTAATTGTACTTTAATTTAAAATTAGCAAAATTCTCTTTTATTAAAGTTTTTAGTTTTTCATTGAAGTAGCATGGTTACAACACTGTTTATGTTACGAATTGCAAAATTACCACCCCTCTACCACCACTAGAATGCCTAAGACCCTCCACCTCTCTCCCCATCTACCTTACAACACATACATATAAACACTGCCCAAACCTGACTTGGTAACATCTGATCTGTGTTCAAAAGCCTAGGAGTTGAAGGGGTTGTTATCATTAGATATTATTTATTCCTTTGCTTTGTTTCTTTATATACTGCATATATTCTGCATTTGTTCTTTTCCCCCTGACTAATCTCACTTAATATAACCCCCTCTACCTCTATCGAGTTGTAACGAAGGCAAGATTTCATCTCTTCTTTTCGCTATGTAGTATATTAAACTGTGTATATGTATCATGATCTTCATTTTAAATCCATTCATCTGCCATTGCACATTTGGATGGTCATCAGATCTTGGCTCTTGTAGATAGCACTTATAATTAACATAGCCCTGCATTTATTTTTTCAAATGAACATTTTTGTGTTCTTAGGAATAGATGCTAAGAGTTGGGATTACTAGGCATACAGGAGTTCTATTTTTTATATTTTGAGGTGTCACCATACCTTTTTCCATGTGTCTGAACCAGACAGTAGTCCCACCAACAGTGAATCATGGGTCCTTTTTCTTTGCATTCCTGCCAACACTGGCAGTTTTGGTCTTGTTGATGTATGCCATTCTTCCTGATGGAAAGTGATATCTCATTGTTGTTTTGACTTATATTTTCCAGATAATCAATAATGAAGAGCACCTTTATGCGCCTCCTAGCTATATAGATGTGTTCTTTGATAAAGTGTTTTTTTTTTTATATCCTCTCCTCTTTCATGGGGCTGATTGTTCTTGCTGTTGTTATTATTTAAAAGCATCCTAGGTGATTTATTTCATTGTGACCCAAGAGTTGATAGCTCTTGGTCTAACCTTAAATCCTAAAATGCTAGAAACCCGAATTCCAACTCAAAGAGGATTAATTTTTGTATTTAACAACAATAAAGATTCTAGGTCTAGAGAGGTACTACATAGTTCAAGGAGCTTGTCCTGCTTGTAAGCAACTTGTCTTCAATTTTGGTATTGCATGTAATCCTGGAGCACCATTAGGAAGGTGGTGCTGAGCACAGAGCTAGAAGTATGCCTGGGGCACTGCTAGGTAGGGTTCAAAAGTTTGTAAAATATAAATAAATATAAAACAATAAAACTCTCCAAGAAACAAATAGATGTTTACCTAAAACATGTATATATCAAAAAATACCAACAACCATAATAATAACAATAATTTTGTATCAAATAAGCTAGACCATTTTTTCTTTGCCTGTGTCTTGCAGTGAAATCTAAAGAATTGCATTAGTAGTTTCACAAGCGAATCAAATCTAACCATTATAGAAAAATATATGTATTTGTTGTTATGTTAGTCTCAAATTGAAAACGAGTTTGAGAGAGCATTTTGGTCTGTATTTTTAGCCAAAGCATAGAGCTCTTGGTCTGGGAGACATTGAGAATTTCAAAATAGTTCGGTACCTAAAAATACCCTTCCTGAAGTGGGACTTGAGGCCTGAGAGGGATGAATGGTTTTTTTCTTCTATATTTAAAGTTGCCACAAAAAGTCTATCTTAAATTTATATATGTTTGTATTTTTAGAGACCCAGGAAGCAGGTGTTATGCACCAAGCAACAAAGAGGGTTACGTGGCGGGGCAGTGAACAGAAACCTAAAAATCTGAAGACAGGGAGAAAGGCAGGAACCTTTGACATTAGAAAGAAATAAACTTTCCACAGATAGAGGATGAACAAACTTGCCTCAGTTTTTGCAGTGGAGATCTGTGTCCCCCATCTTCCTAAAGGCCAACTACTAGGTCTGGGCCACATGTGTCTAGGTGTTTCAGCTTTCTTAGTCTAGCATAGAGGTAAATGTTTTTTAGTACATTTTCAGGCTTCACTTGACTCTAAACTCATGCCTTTATGCTATTGCCAGTGTAAAAGGAGCACATTGAAGAAAACATTGGGGACGATCTTGTATCTCCTCTCAGCCTATACAATGTATGCTGCAAAGAGTCGTCAACAGGTTATGGATGAATATGAATGTATATTAATCCTGACACTTCCTTTATCTGCAAACATATTCTGTGTTCTTTCCCACTTGGTATGAAGGATCAAATGTAATATCTTGTGCTTCTTCGTTTTGTGACCAAATATCCTTTCAGTAAATGTTTTCAGACACTTTTTATGTGACAGGCACCATCCTTAGCATAGGTGACATGATATGTAAATAGGCTTAGAATAACCCATGAAATTTTCATTTTGACAGTGAATTTATAAATGAGGAAGTGATTTGAGGGAGTATGAGCTAAAGAGAAAATTCTTCTATAGAAGTTGCTATAGACTAGCATCAGGGCGGTTTTCTAGCAGAAGAGTGAGAGCCAGGCTTAAGGAAGGAAAGGACTTGTCTTCCACTTGGAAAAGCCCGTTTCTCCTAAGGAGTGATAAGTCCTGAGTTGCTGCTGGTGGTGGTGGGGTTAAGGGATAAAGTGACAGGAAAACGCTCTAAAGAAGTTGCATGACTTGGATTCACCTGCAGGATTTCAGCACCTCCTCAGTGTTTTGAATCGTGTCTCATAGACACCCTAGCCAAGGCTGGTTTGTCAGCTGATTTCTCTCAAGGCACTGGAAGTGAGAGTGAAGAGAATTCCTTACAGAAAAGACCTTTGACAACTCTACAGGATGTAGGTCAGGAAAATCCTGCTTTACCCCCACATTCTCCCAGAATGTGGCCAATTTCATTCACACTTTAGAACTCTGCTCTTTGAGAGATGTCTGCTGGTCTGGGTGCGACTCCTAGATTTAGTTCCCACATCTTCTTTGCTTCTCTCTATTTTGGGTCACCCTACCCTGATCTTCCCTCGTCTCTTCACCTGACCAAACTATTATTTACTTCAGGGTACTTTCCATTGTGCCACCAGCACCTGCTGCTGTGGAGTGGGCTAATCCAGTGTGTGCTTCTTCAGAGGCTGCAGAGGTTTTCTGTAGAGAGAGTGTCTTGTGATAGTCACTGACAAAGGCAAGAGGTTCCTCCCACTGCCCCCACCTCACCCACCACCCTACAATGGCCTTGATTACAAATGGTCTCTGGGAGGGAAGCTATACTCTGATGTGAAAGCATTCTTTCATGTTTCTCGGTATTCATTCTAAGGACTTCGGGTTTATTTGAAATTGCATAAGATCATCAGGTGGGGGACTGGAATGATAGTACAGTGGGTAGGGCATTTGCCTTGTACATGGCTGACCCGGGTTCAATTCCCAGCATCCTATATGGTCCCTTGAGCACTGCCAGGAGTAATTTCTGAGTGCAGAGCCAGGAGTAACCCCTGTGTATTGCCACATGTGACCCAAAAGAAAAAAAAATAAAATAAGATCATCAGGAATTTATTGGCTGCTTAAATAATCATTTCCTGTTTCTTTCTCTTCCTTTTTAGTTAACAATGACATGATGGCCACAGACAGCAATAGTGCAATAAAGTTTTCACAGTTGTGTAAATTTTGTGATGTGAGATCATCTACCTGTGACAACCAGAAATCTTGCATGAGCAACTGCAGCATTACGGCCATCTGCGAGAAGGCACAAGAAGTCTGTGTGGCTGTCTGGTAAGGTCGTGTTTTATGAATCCTCGCCTTTTCCTCTTGTATGGGTAATCTGTGCTGCTTGTACAGTGTCAGTGTGTCTCCATTTCTTAAAAGTAGACACTCATTCCCTATCCTTTATATGACCTCTCTTTCAAATATCAGCATTAACATTTGCAATAATAGAGATCAAACCTAGGCACACATGCGTATAAAACAGACACTGTTGCTGAGACACATACCCAGCCCTCTCTTTCAGTTATTAAAAGTAGTTTTCTAGGGACCGTGTTTTTATTTGGTGCATACACAAGTATTTTTGTGTGCTTGTGGTATGATATTTATAATAAATCTTATCAACAAGAAGGATTTCCCTCTTAACTGGTCCTTTAACTGAACCCCCACCACTCAGTGTTACACTGTAGTGACAACAGAATCTTTGTTCTTCTGAGGCAATGACAGACCTGTTTCGTGGGAGGAGAAGAAATGAAAGGTGGACTGTCAGAAGAGAACAAAGCACTTATGAGAATAGGGGAAGTTACTCCAGGAACCAGGAAAACATTTCATTTCCTAGTTAGAAGTTCTGGCCATGCCCTTCACAACCTCACTGGGCCAGCCACTACATCTTTCCCTTGGATTGAGTCATCTATTTTTTTAGATGAAATTCCCTTCTTGCTTTCTTAATTAGAACCCATCTCTCTTACACCCATGCATGCACAAACACACATACACATCAGTATCTCTTCCTCACACACAAACTCTCATATATTCAGTCCCACTCTCATACACACTCACATATACTGAGACACACACAGCCTCAAAAACCCACATTAATTAACATATGTATATTATGTATATATTTCAGACTCAATTCTGACATTTTGAATTAACAGCTAATTTTTTTAGGTTATTTATGTCTCTTGGCCTTTTAATAAACAAGAATGTAAAGAAACAAGCACTTTTCTCCTTCTGAGGGCTGTAAGTCTTTTGAAACTTTTTCCACATATAAAGTTGATGATAGATATGAACACCTTACAAATTTCTGCACACACTGTAATATGAACTAGTTTCTTAAGAACTAAAAGGAATATTAGCAGCAAAGGTCTCCTATGACTGCCTGTTGTACCTGTCAGCTTCCTTCATACTGATATCTGAATAATATTGGGAAATTGCATCCAGTGAGAAAGGATAGGTATGGTTAGAAGTATATGAAGCACATCATCTCAGGAATGATTGAGGCATTAAAATGGGGTTCATCCATAAAGAGAGAGTACAGACTCGATTTCAGAGATATTTGAAGGATCCTCTGGTGAAAAATAGAATAAATTTGTTTGCATAACTCTGAAGGACAGAAGGAAGCACTATAAAATTTAGAAGGGGAGGACCTTTGTTTAGTGCAAGTGTAAATATTTTCTTAATTGTATGTTTCCAAAGTGTGGAACAAACTTCCTTCTCAGCAAGAGTAAAGCTCAGGAGAGGTTGAAACTGTATGAAAGTACAATGCAGGGCAGATAAAGACACCAGACTGGACAATCTGAAGGCTTCCTTCATTTGTTCTCTTCTCTGTTGGCATTGCAGTGAAATTTCTATCAGGGTGCAAGAGCTTATTTCATAGAAACAGGCTCTTTTAATCATATTTTCTCCTGACCTCTAAGTACAAGTCTGAGTTATTGATTATGGACCAACTATCTCAGGAAAAGATCCTGTTTGCAGATTACAGGAAATAGGAACATGTGGGGCAGAAGCCACTGTTCCCTCTGCTCTCCAGTTCTGAAGAGTAAATGTAGTGACTGTTCATTAGATCTGATTTGGTAGAGATTGACTGCTATGGAGAATGTGGACGCCATAGCCCTTACCCCAGACCCAGACCCAGCCCTTACCCCAGACTCAGGACTGACCACCTCAGCTCTGTGACACTGGTTTCTGAGGATTTACCTGAATCTTTCCAGAAAACCTCCTCTATTGACCAGAGAAGCTTTGTTCATTTATGGCTCTACCTCCTGGGTAGCCCACCTCTCTTGCCTGGTTTATGCAGGGATACAAATACCTGATGATTCTGCCACAGATATCTCTGTGGGCCATCTAAGCTACACATTTTCCAAAGAATCAGCTCAGTTGTTTTTTTTCATCTGTGTCTATGTGCATGGGATAAGGATCAAGGCGATCCTGAAACTGATCTCCCCTTCAGATACCAAAGGATAACTACAGTTAAGTTTAAGGGAGTGGAAAGTTATCTGCAGATGTTAAAATTGCCCAAGGCCCCATTTGCTCCCAATCTCCACAGTGTTTAAGGGTCAACTCTATTTTCCTTTGTTTCCTTCTTGTACCCAGCTGTATGCAAAGATGTTCTACAAAGTTAGTTCTGCTTACCAAGAAGAGCACTCTTGCAAGAGTGAATGGAGGAAGCAAAGGAGGTCTTTAACCAGACTCAAGTAGTATGATTCATTTCCTCTTTGTCACTTTAGTTCTCTAGGCCAATGGGAAGTAGAAAGCAGGAGCTGTCCTGTGGCTACTGCAGCTGTGCTGTATGGCTCATAGCTTCTCCTGCATCCCGTTCCTTGAAACTTTAAATGAAAGAGATTCCATGCTTTTCCCTGGAAGCATAGAGGGTTCAGTTTGTCTTTATTAAGAAACATCAAATTCCACACTCTGCATATTCATACACATTCTTATGGGGACAGGGAGAGAGATGCTCTCATTTTCTGGTTGATATTTAGCAAACACTTTCTATAGTTTGAGGTTCAGGATGGGTAGATTTTTTTTTATTAAGTATTGAGTCTTTGTAATTTACACAGTCAATCATGGTTGAATTTCAGGGATACCGTTTTTCAACACCAATTCCACCACCAGTGACAACTCCTCTGGCTAATATCCCCCAACTCCCTTCCATTTCCCAGTCGGCTTCCTTGACAGGTACATTTTTAAGTGAAGTTTATGTAGTTTGATCTTATGTTTGCATTATTGCTGTCTCTGTCATTTACATATTTATATCATAAATGTACATGTGGGCTGGAGCGATAGCACATGTATATACTTATACCACACTTATACACCACTGATGTTTTTGACGCTCCGGATCCCTTCCCCTATTCCCCCTCATTTTCCTTTTCTTACCACCATAAGTTTCCTTCCTTCCCTGCCTCTTACATTTCTGTAAAGGGTAATCTTGGTATTTCCCCTTGAAAGCATACATTTCCTCCTCCTATTATTCTGTACACCACAAAAAGTGAAGTCATCTGGTACTTGTCTTTTTTCTTCTGGATCATTTCATTTAATATCATAATTTCCAGTTCCATTCAAATTCTAGTGAATTGAGTAAATTCATCTTTTCTTGCAGTTACATAGTATTCCATTGTGTATAGCATACTTTGATTATCCACTGATCTGTGGTTGGGAATCTAGGTTGATTTCATATCTCAGCTATGTGCTGCAATGAATAGTGGTGTGCAAATGTCCTTTTGAATGAATATTTTTGTGTTCTGGGAGTGGATACAAAGTAGTGGAATTGCTGGGTCATATGCTGGCTCTATTTTTACTTTTCTGAGAAACCCCCATACTATTTTCTATTAAAGTTGAATCAATCAATGCTCCCACAAGCAGTGAATGAGAGCAAAATTATCACCACATGCCTGCTGACAAAGTTTCTTCGATGTGTGCCATTCTTATTGGTGTGAGATGATATCTCATTGTCATCTTGATATTGTTTTCTAATAATAAGTGATGATGAATATTTTTCATGAGTCTAGTGGCCATCCTTTCATCTTCTTCAGAAAAAAAGTCTTCATTTCATGTCTCTATTTGTTGATAGGGTTTGTTGTTTTCTCTTTGTGAGTGCTTGGATATAAAGCATTTTGATCATATGCTTTTTGACCAAGCAAGTACAAGCAGAGATAAACAAATGGGATGCCACTAAACTAAGAAGCTTCTGTACCTCAAAGGAAATGATCACCAGAATACAGAGACAGCCACAGAGTGGGAGAAATTTTTTGCCAATTCCTCGTCCGATAAAGGCTTACTATCTGAGATATATGAAGCAACGGTAGAACTTTACCAAAAAAAAGAAAAAAGAAAAAAAGAAAAACCATAACACCCTATAAAATGGGAGAAAAGACGAAAAAAACATGTTCAATGCAATTTTTTTCTAGTATCATGTCTATGTGTTTTGGGTATTAGTGTAATGCTTGATTCATAAAAACTGTTAGGAAGTATTCCTTTTCTTCAATATTTTGGAGGAGCTTGAGGAGTAAAAGTAGTATGTCTTCTTTGAAAGTTTGATAAAACTCACTGAAAATCCCAAGGAAGGTAAAATTTTAATGCAGGTTTTCTTTCCAAAAGTAAAGTCTTCCTACAAAAGCTTTCAGAGCCAAAATGAGGTAATATGAAGAAGCAGTAACCTCTAATTTACATGGAAAAATATTTCTGTGTTCTCAGACACTTCAGTATCCTAATAAATCATACCAAATAACACAGAAAACCCTAAGTGGCATCATCTAATAAAAACAGGAAATATATGATGCATCCACAACCTGCAGAAAGCTCCTGAGGAAGGAGCACAGTGGTACTCCTTTCATTATTTCCGGCACATGTATCTTGCTAGAATAGCTGCTGAAAAACCAACCCTGGTCTCTATTTTCACTTTTTGCCTTATTCATTTAGACAAAACAAACACAAACACTGTCCTCCCGTTGTTCATCGATTTGCTCGAGCGGGCCCAGTAACGTCTCCACTTTGAGAGTTGTTGTTACTATGTTTGGCATGTTGAGTATGTCATGGGTAGCTTGCCAGGCTCTCCGAGAGAGGCGTAGGAATCGAACCTGGCTCAGCCGGACTGGCTGCATGCAAGGCAAATGCCCTACCACTGTACTATCGCTCCAGCCCTTCTAGACAAAATATTTTAATTTCTTTCCGTGAATGAAAATAAGTGCTAATGAAGCTAAAGAAGGATTTTTGAATAGGGATGTTTGATCCGAATTCCTGAAAAGTATTAGACACCAAATGCCTCATTATTCTGTGTGGCATCATGCCATTTCACTTAATTCTCTTTAAGCCCTCCTTCACTTCCTATGTAAGTGAAGAGGGCTGTAGGAACTCCTCTTGTGTCTGCCAAAGAGTCAGTCTCAGTACCTTTGAGTTCTTTACCCTGCTTGCTGGAGCTCATTCTGGACTGCGGGGATGATATGATTCCCAGCTCCACTCCTGCTTGGGCTGACCTGCCTTCACCCCCATGACTGCACTTTGTTGCAATCCTTCATTGATATGTATTTGGTCATTCAGTGTCCTTTGTTGAAGTACTAAGCAGTAGGACCAGTCAGAGTTGCTCCTTCCCTCCTTCTCTATGGGTAGGACTTGCTCTTTTCCTGATGCACACACCTTTTCCTGGAAGCTGCTTTTTACTTACAACCCGCCTCTCATTTTCTTTGTTCTAAGTAGGGAACTAGTAGGTGTTATAGAGGGGAGCAGTGCGTAAGCATGAAAGAGCATCTTGGAGTACACATGGGCTTATCTGGTTAAACTCAGAATTGCACTCAGAATCTTTGCCAGGAAAAATTACTCTTACATAATTGGACTGGGCTAGCCATGATATTTAATACCCCACCGGGCCTCTAACCATAGGGGTTGCCAGTTGATACAATTGTTGTGTATATGATGAGGTTAGAGATGGAGAAGGTAGGTCAGACTAACCTCAGTGTTGAACATTCTTGCAGTTGGTCATGTTTATGCAGGGTGCAGAATGAAACTGGCAATGAACCAAGCACTTTTCCAAGAATATGGGAGTTTTATTTTGACTTTAGCCATTATAATAATGAGCATTAATCATGTCATTTTAAAATATGATATTTACATAGAGCTAACTGAGCATTTCCGGGAGCCCATGAAAAATGCCATGTGAGAGAAGGTCTGAGCCCTTAACTGAGTTATTTTCCAAATATGACATACAAAGGTACAGTAAGTCTAGAACTAATTAGTTTAGGATGGCATAAAATATTTCACTGAGCTGGAAATGCACAATACTTTGCAATTTGTTGCCAGGTGCTATAATCCCTCCCCCCTTCCTTTTTTTTTAATTTCTTTCTGTTATTTGGCAAATTGCAATTCTTAATTTAGGGAGTTCCTTCCTTTTCATAGTGCAGCCAGCTGCTGACATGGAATATACCCTCACCCAGTACCCTGGGGCCCAGCCCAGGCTCAAAAGAGGAACTTTCCCAGGCCTGCTTTTTGAGAACAGTTTTTCTAGACATGACCCTGATTCTGCCAGAAAAACTGGGGTTGCAATGTGTGCTTTGTAAGATAGTACTGAAACCATAGAAGCCTTCTGTTTTCCCATGTCCTCCGCTTTCATAACTTAATTAAGATTTAATGAATATAGTTCTCCCACAGGATAATTCCCAAGGAAATACCTCATGCATGTAATCAGTCAGTGGGTCCAGAGAATAAACAAAGGAGAAAGTGGAAATGAAAGAGAGAGCACAAGAGAGCATAGCCCACCTGCCATGTTAGAACCAGAAGAAAATAGGAGTTCACATAGCATTTCTGTCAAGAAACTTAATTTATCCATTCATTTTCTCTCTCCTTCCTACACATCTCTGAACCCTAGGAGAAAAAATGATGAGAACATAACCTTGGAGACGGTTTGCCATGACCCCAAGCTCACCTATCACGGATTTGTTCTTGACGATGCGGATTCTCCAAAGTGTATTATGAAGGAGAAAAAGAGGTCTGGTGAGACTTTCTTCATGTGCTCCTGTAGCTCCGAAGAGTGCAATGACTACATCATCTTTTCGGAAGGTGAGTTGTCATCTCGTAAGGGTCTGGGACCTGTCATTGTGGATTTCTTGTGTCTGAGGCCTTAAAGTCTATCCCTCTGTGGCTGAACCTGGAGAAAGATTCCCCTCTGGAAGGAATGAGATGCCTTCATGTGGGTACAGAGGTGCTTAAGGTGTGACTCAGTTGGTTCTCTCATCAAATTTGGCTTATGCATGATAAATAGTATTTTCTACTTATAGCATTGCTGTTCAAGCACCAGCAGGTTTGTTCAGCAATTTCTTGACACAGTGCCAACAGATTTGTTTAGCAATGTAGATTCTGGGGAATTTCCAGGTCTCCTGAGTCAGAAACTCTGGGTGCAGGGCTCATTAGTCTATGTTTTCACAAGTATTCCAGATGATCTGATTCAGGGGAATGTTTAGAGTCACTGGTCTAGAAATAGGAGGCCGCTTATACAGGAAGCAGATATGCTTCAGATTCATGTAAGGGTTTTTGGGTACATAGTCCGTGTTGTCTAGTCTATATTCTATGACTTGTTGAAAAGTTACGTATTACTGGTTCTAATTTATGAGAAGAACTGAAATACTTGGGCAAAGGAATGAACAAAGGTTTGCCCAGGGAGGGCTAGATTTATTATTAACCTTCATCTTTGAAGCTTAGATTAATACTATGAATGAAGTATTTGTTCAGCTTGAAGGAAAAGCAAATACTATTCCATCAGTTAAAAAAAAAAGCTCTTGATTTTTTTTGTTGTTGTTGGGTGGTAGTTTGGAGTCATACTCAGAGATGTTTGGAGCTACTCTTGTCTTTACTCAGGAGACTGTGCGATACACAGGATTGAATCAAGGTCAGCCATATACAAAACAAGCATCCTTTATTATCTTTCCTGTATTATATTTCCCTATTTTATCTTTCTAACCTCCTAACTATTGGTTTTAGTTACAAAAGTAGTTTGTGTTTATTATGAAAGTTCAAATAATAATACATAAAATTTTTAAGCAAAAGTGTACTAATTTGTATTGACAGTGTTGAATACGTGCTTGACTTCGTCTTTCATTCTTCCTACACCTCATTCCCTACCATCTTCTTTTTACCCCTTCCTTCCCTCCTTCTATTCATGCATCCATTTTTTTGCCCATTTTTCTTCAGTCTATTTATCTACCTATCCTGCCCACTTACTTACATTTCAGTGCAAGTAGCTGGACATTTTGTAAATACACACCAATATTTTTTCACCCAACTCATTTTACTCTTTGTAAACAAGATAGCATATATATATATATATATATAGAGAGAGAGAGAGAGAGAGAGGTATAGGCATATAATTTTAGATATAGATACATACTGTCTTTCAGTTATTGTCTTCATTGGCATAATGTGGATTATCTCTCTGACTTCCATTCTTGATGTGATGAATTATTTAAGTACCTTCTCATTTCTATAAAGGTGCATTGGATATATTTTTTTTCAAACTATTTTGTATGCATGTGCACATATTTCTGATAGATAGATTTCTAGAAATTAAATTTCTGGATTAGAAGCAACACACATTTTAAATTTAGACAACCACTATGAAATTCTTGTGTTACTCCTTCCTGCAAGCCTAAGCATAGTCTATACCTTCTCCAACAGTGTAGATTGTAAGTCTTTGCTAGAATGATAATGAAAATATTCTTTTGACTGCAGGGGTGTAAGTTCACAGCAGGGAGAGTCCATTTCAGCCCAGAATAGGTCTTACTTTTCATTGAAAAAAGTCCCTGTGGAACAACAGTGCTGAGTTTCCATACTTTCCTTGTTACTTCTCTGTATGTGTTGTGTCTCATGATACAGACTCACCTCTTTTCATGTCCTTTGTGTTCTGCCAGGCTTCTTCCTGTGATAACTTCTCAGGGCATAAAAGCAGTCATATTCATTTCGCTAATGCAATACTTTTAAAATCACCCCTCACTTACTTCGTTCTTTTTTCCTCATACACTCCACTTTTCTCGTTTTACCTATGAATGGAGTGATAGCACAGTGGGTAGGGCATTTGCCTTGCATGAGGCCGAGCCAGGTTCGATTCCTCCGTCCCTCTTGGAGAGCCCAGCAAGCTACCAAGAATATTCTGCCTGCATGGCAGAGCCTGGCAAGCTCCCCATGGCATATTTGATATGCCAAAAACAGTAACAAGAAGTCTCACAATGGAGATGTTACTGGGGTCTGCTTGAGCAAATAGATGAATGATGAGAGAACAGTGCAACAGTGCTACAATTTTAGTAAAGAGCAAAGATATAACTAGTTTAAATTACATTAAAACATAACCAATGTGTCAAATTTCCCCAAGTAATTTACCTATAGAAAGAAAGCTCTGGCTAACCAGAAAAAAATCTCTCTAATAATAGACTTTCTAGACATGTTTACTATCATTTATGAAATTTTTCTCTCTATTTATATACTAGCTTGTATACAAAAGAGCTTATGTCATCCCAAAAGATCAATATTGATAAATGCTTGGTAAATTGGAGATAAGTATATTTATAAATCTTTAAGTCTATGTAAGCTTTTAAGACATTAATAACTTCAGTTTTCACATATTTCAATCCAGGTGATAATCATGAGTTCATATTAATATATTTCTTTCTCTTCACTTTCAGATTATTTATTTCCATATGAGTTAATATAAGTAAACACAAAGTCAGTTGCTCATTGTGCACAACACAACAAATCCATCATGGTTGATTTCTGAGTCTGAATAAATTCAGTGTCTCTTTGGCTCTGCAAGGCACGCTTTGGCTCTTCTTAAATGCTTTAGGTATAGGGATTGTTCTCTATATTGTTAGAGATATTAGAAAAAACGTTGTGGCATTCATTTCTCCTCTAATTTCTGTTATCTCTTTATTCCAAGAAATGAAAAGTTGAAGTAATTTTTATTTTTGCACTGGAAGCCAAATGACTGGCTACCACAAAGTACAGAAGTGTTTTAGGTTTTTTTAAAAAAATTAATATAGTATTATTGCCATATTTCTCAACTGCAAACACAATAAATTATAATTTCTTATATTTCCAATTTTTCTTATATATATAAGAACATATTTTTCTTATATATATAAGAATATATTTTTCTTACATATATATCTTAAGGTTCAACTTATGCCTATATATGTTTATATTTATATATAGGCATAAGTTGAACCTTAATATTTTTCTTTTAACTATAGATATTTATTTTTAACATTTATATAAGTGCTTTCATTTAGAAAGTGATGTATTATGCCCAGCCATTTCTATAGAATGGTCTCATTTAATCTCATAGCTACCCCATGCATTAGGCACTATTAGTATATTCATTTTATGGGTTAGAAAAACCCAGTTCCGAGAAGTTTAATAGTTGTGCAAAATCATGTGACTACTGGGTAGCCTGTATAAGATTTTTTAAGGCCTATATATGAGCTAAAATATGCAGGAGGACTTTCCTTCCCTCCCTTTTTCCTTCCTTTACTCTTTCTTTCACTTCTATTTTTCCTCCTTAATTCCCTATCTTTCTTTCCTTCCCTCCTTTCTTTTTCTCCTTTCTACCCTTCACATACTTCCCTCCCTCCTTCTATTACCATTCTTTTCTTATTCTCTCTTCATTTCCTTTTCCTGCCCTCTTTTTGACTCTCTACCTAAAGAGAGAATGCTTATCATTAAAAAGCAAATACAACAAAATAAGGGTCATGTAAATAGACTCTTGCTTTCATGTTGTCATCTAATTCCCTGGTCAGTGTTAACAGCTGATTGTTCTTTCAGAGAGATTTGTCTGGATGGAAAATCCTGAATTTGGGAAATAATATTATTGAGATCATTTAGAAGTCATATTCATTTACATAAGGGAGAACTGACTCATAAAATATGGGGTTCACCAGATGGTGACAAATGCATGCAGCTGGGTAACTATCACCTCCAGATATAGTCTCCTAACTACCAGTGAGTTTCATTATGCCATATTAAGTTCATTATTCAGATTTTATTCTCATTTTACAATTTAATTACTTTTTGTATTTTTTATTTTCATATTTTCATATTCTTTAATCAGTTGACCTCAGCCGTCTGAAGAATAGATTCTGCCCCCACTTTCAGATGACAGAATGCTCCTGCATTCTTTTGCTCCTGGAATCACCTGAAATGTCTAGTCTGCCTTATTTTGCTCAGCTTTTCTCTGCCACAGTCTTGTGGGTTGGGTGTCACGCAATGAGTGATGGTGAAGCTTGATGGCCGGCTTCAGAGAGCAAGGCAGTCATAGGAGCACCAGACTGCCCATGTGCCTGTCAGTTAATCTGCACTGCTTTCAGCTCCTTTTAGTCAGAGAAGACCTGAATGAAACCTAGGAGGTGGTGGTTGGGTAACTAAGCTTTCCTGTTGGAAAATGGCACATCCATTTTGCCGAAAAAGTATGTGGTTGATGATCTCCTGCCAAATTTTGAAGAATCAAATAGAAGCACTCCATTTTATTTATTTCATGAATGGCTTCCAAGTACACTTAGAACAGACAGTTGGCAAAGCACTGAGACAGGAGATGACTTGCTGTTTTAGGTGAGATGGACACAGACTGTAGGACAGTGGGTGAGATTGGCAGCCAGAGGTGGGGTTCCCAGACATAAGGTTTGCGCATCACTTGTTAGCTTTGTCATTGTAGGCTACTTACTTGGCATCTCCATTTTTCTGTCACATCTGTGAATGAAAATACAAAGGCTTTTGTCATGTTGTGAGAATTGGCTAGATCCATGCATGTCATGATTAATATATTTCTACACATAAATCACGTATAAGGTATTTACAACATCTCCTGGTACAGGATTCCCTAGCAGTTAGCTATTAATATTAATCTGTACTTGGATAGAGGTACAATGCTGGTACTTAAATTAAGACATAAGGCCAAGAATAGCCAGGCCTTAGGTCTGCCCCAATGTTGAGGTCAGCCCCAATGTTAAGTAGTGACCGTGGATAGGTCAGCCATATACTTGAACCCTCTATCCCATAGGAGTTTCAGTGGGTTTTATCTTGCTTCAAACCCTGTGTTGTCCAGTTTCTTTTTTTTTCCCTCTGCATGCCTTCACAGAGGCCAAGGGAGCAAGCTGAGTCTAGGATTTGTAATCCAAGCTAACCACATCCCTGACATCGCTGGATAATATTACCAATTAGGCATGTTGTTCCTGATTTGATTCAGAGTCACAGCAGGAGGCAGCTAAATGAAACTGGAACAACTCACAAGAGCTTTTCAGATCAGTGATTAGGCGGATTGTAACTCTGTACTTGCCAAAGAAATTCATCACTCTTTTTTTTTTTTTTCAGTTGAATGCTTGCTCTGGGCCACATGACCTTCTCATTGAAGGGCCATGCCACTGTGGACCAACTGGCACTGGCAATGGTGCCTGCTAATCTGGGGTTGGTGTAGGGACTGAAGAAGGGGAATCCGGAGTATGCCAAGCTCTGCTGGCACACAGTCGGCTACTACTTTCTTACTCATTCCTCCATGGGTAAGGAAAATGTGCTAGTTGTGGAGCACCACTCTTTAACAGGGTGAAAACCCTTACTGCTCACTGGGGTCCCAATCCAGTAGCAGCAGCAGCAGTGCTGGGGGATCTTGTTGAAAGTATAGAAACATGGGCCTTCCTGTACCTGTTGCATTAACATCTGCCTTATAATAATGTCCTTGATGATTTGTTTGCAAACTGAAGTGTGAAAAACACTGAAGGGAACTCACCCAGCTGGGAATGGTGGGTCTCAAGAACCAGAGAAGGGAGTTGTAAATTTATGCTAGTTTGCTAATCTAATCTGGAGCGATAGCACAGCGGTAGGGCGTTTCCCTCACACGCAGCCAATATGGCCGACCCGAGTTCGATTCCTTCGCCCCTCTCGGAGAGCCCGGCAAGCTACCGAGAGTATCTCGCCCGCACGGCAGAGCCTGGCAAGCTCCCCGTGATGTATTTGATATGCCAAACACAGTAACAACAAAGTCTCCAATGGAGACGTTACTGGGCCCGCTCGAGCAAATCGATGATCAACGGGAGGGCTAATCTAATCAGCCTAGGAGATATACATTCAGCCTTATATGCAGGCATTGAGAAATGAATATACATATACATAGTTCTGTTCATTCAGGAAAAGTCCCCAAGGAAATGTAGGAGCTTTTCAGAAGTCATTCTAAAGCTCCTAGGCTAGTTTATATCTAGGTATAGAGATGATCAGGCACCTTTTCTGTGAAACATCTTCTGTTGGGGTGAAAATCTCCTTTGTGGTTCATCTGTGGCTTTGTTCCCTTGGTACTTTCCAAAACAAGAAGACATTTAGAAGTGCTTTCAAAATGCAGTTCAGAAGATGCCCCATATTGATTCAACAAGGGAGGTTTTTGGTAGCCCAGGGAACTCCAGACAAGAAATAGAGTATCGATAAACGGTATCATTGAAAAGAGTCTGTAAGAATGAGTTTATTCCTCAATTGTTTGTTCTGATAATCTGCTGTTGCATACAGGGAAGGCAAGAAGAGACTAAAGAAGATGATTGTGGTCAGCTTACAGTGTTTAGCAAGCGTGACACCCTTGTACCTTAGCAGGGTATGGTACACTTTCCCTCATCTTGAAGCTGACCTTCTTTTCTAGAATTCAGAGGCACTCCAGTTGTACCGAAAAGGGAATTAGCATGAGAGTCTCATATTTTGTAAAGTTTGATATCAAGGCCAGAGGCCCATCCGTGAGTCAGCAGGTCAGTCATTTATGCCTGCACTACTATCACCTGGCCCCCACCCTCTTCATTAACTGAAGTCCAGACCTGCTGGCGCCATGCCCCAGGACCAGACTGTGGGAATTTCAAGAGAATGGTAGTGATGTCCAGTGTCCTGGAGTGAGTGCCCCCTGTGATTGAGCCATCTGTGCTGACCTCCTCCAATACCTTCTCTTGTCTCCCAGAGTCATCACTTTTGTTTCCAGCCTCATGTTTCACCAGTTACTTTTCGACTGCATTGAGGTATAATTGACAAATGCAATTATAAGATATTTTAAATATACATTGTGATGATTTGATGCCCATGTTATGAAAGGATTCTATCTAATTAATTAATACATTCATCACCACATACACTTGTCATGGTGTGTGTGAGGGATAGTTAAATTCTACTTGCACAGCAAACTTCAATTACTGTATTATTAACAGTAGTCATTATGTTTTACATTAGACCTTTTGAACATATTCATTTTAGAACATAAAATATGTACCCTTCTGCTATCTTCTCTACTACTCTTCTCAAATCACCAGGCCCTTGCAACTGCTTTTCCGCTCTCTATTTCTGTGGATTTATTTATATGTTTAATTACACATAGCTCCAACCCTCTTACACATATCATATATATGTATGTATATATATATACATATGCTGGAGCGATAGCACAGAGGGTAGGGCGTCTGCCTTGCACGCAGCCAACATGGCCGACCTGAGTTCCATTCCTCCGCCCCTCTCAGAGAGCCCGGCAAGCTACCGAGAGTATTCGATATGCCAGACACAGTAACAACAAAGTCTCCAGTGGAGACGTTACTGGGCCCGCTCGAGCAAATCGACGATCAATGGGAGGGCCTTTACTTTACTTTTTACTTAATTACACATAATTGATACAAGCCATCTTTTTCAGTCTTTTGTTGCCTAACTTATTTCCTTAACATACCTTTCAAATCCATCTTACTGTCCATGCTCATATTATACAGTCCTGAGGATTTGTTTTATAAATTCTTACTATTTATAAATTGTATGAAATTCAGTCTCAGGATTATATATTCTTCAGTATTTCCCTTTTTAGCAGGAGTGATTAATAGTCCAATGTGCATATCTATCAAGTCTTTTTCCATTCATCTTTTGACTGACAGGTTGTTTCCATATCTCGGTTATTATAATTAATGTTGCAATGGGGTTATAGATACCTCTTCAAGATCCTGTTTTTCCCTTTCCTCTGAATATAGATTCAGAAGTAGAATTTCTGGATCACAGGGATAGTCCTATTTTTAACTTTTTGAGGAACCACCATACAGTGTGACATGATGGCTGCATCAGAAGTTTTTGTGTCATTTTCAGGGAATACACTCAACTGCTCCATGCTCAGGTCTAGGTGAGGAGATACTATCAGCTTGACACACTTTACCTAAGAGACTCACTGTTCTTGGGTACATAACTGGCTAATAAGCTATAGCCTGGCTGGAGCGATAGCACAGCGGGTAGGGCGTTTGCCTTGCACGCAGCCAACATGGCCGACCCGAGTTCGATTCCTCCGGCCCTCTCGGAGAGCCTGGCAAGCTACCGAGAGTATTCGATATGCCAGACACAGTAACAAGCTATAGCCTAGTCTTGCTAGCAGCAAGTCTTTGGCAAGCAATACAACCTCAGATTTGCACTGTGTGGAGCATGAGGAATGATGTTTATAAGTAACAGTCAACAGGACATGCATCTTTTGAGAACATCATGGTGTTCCCAGTGACATTGTCCAGGATCAAATCCCAGCCAAGCCCCTTAGAAGCTATTTGTCTTTGGATGAGACTTTTCAGCACCATTTTTCTTCTGTAAAACCCAGGGGTAGAAATATTGTTTACTTTGAGTCAGATTATTGCGGGAAGAACTAGGTTTATTAATGTTGGGCACTTAAAATAGTACCTGGTACAGAGGAATTAGTCAATAAATTTTGACTGTAAATAGTTACTGTTGTTTCCTTAGAGTCAAATATCTTATCTCAGATTTTAGCCAGACCAGTAAAGAGCTTTGTGCTAACATCATATTGCTTTCTCCTTCTTCCCAAACATTTCTTTAGCAGCATTGTGTTTGGGTATCATCCATCATAAGCAGGAGTCCTATGAGTCAGAGTGCTATGCTCACTGTAAAGAATGATCTCGAGGAAACTATTTGCTTTATTGTATTGTTATCTTCCCGGGGAAGCCAGGAGTCATTTCTTCCAACTCTCTGCCTTGGAAAGATTATTCTCCTCCTGAAGACCAATTTGCTTCTGATCTGAAGGGCGTTTTGAAGCCTGCAGAGCATGGGTCAGCTCCTTTGATGGAGGACCTTTTTTGATGGCGGACCCACTAATAAATATTTTTGGCTTTGCAAACCATAAGAGTATGTGGCAGCTACTCCACTCTGCTATGGAAACGTCCAGAAACAGTATGTAAACAATCAGATATATGGCTGTTTTCCAAGAAAAAACTTCATTTGTAAAAATAGGCTTTGGGCCTGGTCCTGATGAAGATGAACAGGTTTTCTTATATTTTCTTGTTCAGCACCACTTCCCAGAAAACATCAACGAAAGCACAATGAGACTTTTGTTCTTTGGATCACCCCATTGGGCCTGCTTTGTCACATTTATCTGACATTTGTTTGATTCCAGCTCACAGTTTTCCATTTTTTTTTTTTTTTTTTTGCTTTTTTGGGTCACACCCGGCAATGCACAGGGGTTACTCCTGGCTTTTGCACTCAGGAATTACTCCTGGCCGTGTTCAGGGGACCATATGGGATGCTGGGAATTGAACCCAGGTCAACCGCGTGCAAGGCAAACGCCCTACCCCTTGTGCTATCTCTCCAGGCCCATCCCATTTTTACTTTCATTTTCTCCACTGCTATGTCTGAGGTTTGTTGGTTGCCAGAGGTTTCTGTTTTGTCATTGAGTAGGATGGACAGTTAGTCCTCTTAGTAAATGTATCTGTTCTCTCTGCTTGGCTTGGAAACCAGGATTCTAGTAACCACAAGTTGAATTTCTGTGGTTACAGAGAAGCAGACCAGCAGCATCAGGTTGGCTCCTATGGCTCTGTTCACTGCTCAGCCTCCAGCTATGTGCAGGCCTTAGCAGCTTGGCTACTTTCTCACTGGATTAGGTGGGAGAAGGGCTATGAGGTCTCCTGGTAGCAACCGTGCCCCATCCCTTCCTCTCTCATTGTTGTAGGATTTCTTTTAAATGCAAACAGCCTCCTTGGTTTGTGAGCTTAACTCTGGCAGGAAGACAAGTGATATTTTCTTTCTTCACAATATCAGACACACGGTTTCCTGTCTATGTTTAACTGGCTAGTAGAACATCTCAGCCAGCTCGTTCCTCCCTGGACCTCTTGTGACCTTCGCAACTTTGCTTCAGGCCATCCGGCAAGCCCACCTTATGAACTGATTCCACACCTGACATGCTTTGTTGACTCCTACTTAGGTTTGGGAATCAGGGGAGGCTGAAATGTGCTGTCCCCTTCCTCTCACATCTCACTTGGTGTTTGTTCTGTGTGGGCATAAGGGAACTGGCTTCTTGGGGAGGGCAGGAAACACTTCGTTCTTGAATGTACAAAATGAGATTTTGAAATGGTGCTTGAACAGCTGCAGAAGCTCGAGACATGCTTCTTCAGAGCTGGGCATAGGCCGGGCTGGAATGAAGTACCTTTTTGTTGGGAGTGAAACAAACCAGATTTACTTTCTGCTCTATATGTGGAAAGGGAAAAAAAAATCAGTGTCGAAATACAGTGCAAAAGAGTTGTTAAAAGAGGAAGTAAATTAGGGAGGAGAGTCACCAGCCTGGTTCTTGGGAAAGGAAGTCAGCTATTTGAGGGGGTGACTCAGCGCTGCAGGAGTGTTTGGTTGTGAATGAGTTGGGTTAGGAAGCCACCACTGCAGCCCTGAACTCGGGGCTGGGGTCTGGCCCAGGAAATAATAAAGAGTGTACATGCCAACGGGCATTGTGACTCAGTCAAGTGAAGCTTGGAATGTATTCAGTGACTTCAGGCAAAGCCACTCGCTTTTGTAGTTTCTTTTTTTCCCCCTCAGTAGCAAAGTAAACAGATGTTCTGAGGTCAGATGTGGTTGCTGTTTGCAAATACCTCTGCCCTGGAACTTTAGGCAGATATGAATCACAGCAGCGTGAATCCAGGAAGGACAGACACTGTCTTCAGTCCCATCCACTGTGTGTACGTGACCAGTAACACACTCGGACGTTGGTGTTGTGGGAAGTTTTGAGGCTGCCTCTGCCATTTCTCATCAGTCCTTGAGCCACCTGTATGTATTTGGTTCACACAGGGATGGGTGATGCTCCCTGTGGGAGTGCTCAGGGGCTAGCTGCCCATGAACTCCAAGGGCTGTCATTACACCAGCTGAAAATCTGGCTGTCCTGCCTTTGGAAACTTTTTCTGATTCTCCAGACACTCCTGCACATTGCTAATTATGTAAAATATCAATCATGGCAGCACTAATTATGCCTATTTAAAATAGCACTGGCCCCCCTTTGTTCATCGATTTGCTCGAGCGGGCACCAGTAACATCTCCATTGTGTGACTTGTTACTGTTTTTGGCATATTGAATATGTCACGGGGAGCTTGCCAGGCTTTTTCTTGCGGGCGCCATACTCTTGGTAGCTTGCCAGGCTCTCCGAGAGGGGCAGAGGAATCAAACCCGGGTCCCCGGGTTGGCTGTGTGCAAGGCAAATACCCTACCCGCTGTGCTATCGCTCCAGCCCATTTAAAATAGGTATTCACTTTTGAAGAAACCATCCATATTTGTTTTTCTCCTTGTTTTTTAATAGCTACTTCAGAGTTAGGATAAAGCTGGTTCCAGAAATGTCAAGAATTAAAGTTCTTTTCATTCCTTCTCTTCTGTGAGTATCATCCTATTCAAAGTACCCATTTCTTCTGTCCGACTGAACTCGCTATTTCCCATGTTGGCTGTAAATTGGAGACACCTGAGCAGCTATAAAAAATGACTCATTCACTGGGTCTCTGCCCTGCCATTTCTAATTTAATTGGTATAGGGCCTGGTATTAAGGTTGAAAAAAAAAGTCCCAAAAATACTCCAGTCTGCAGCTAGTGTTGAGAACCACTAGACTTAAAACAGATTGTTCTGCCAAGTTTTTCATTGACTTCGCATATAACTTGGAAAAAGGTGGTAACAATTGGAGAATGGCAACCACAAAGGGTGTAGCTGCAATTCAAGCCTTCTATATTAAAGGAGGAGAGAAGCAAGCAAACAAAACACCTACATTACTGCCTCCCTGAGGACTAATAGGAGTCTTTATTAGAAGATATTACTGTGCTGTCTGCAGTTTAGAAGCAATTACTTCAGAATGATGCCAAAAGTCTCTCTGGGAATAGGCATCAGAAGTTGTAGAGATGATGAGGTGCCAGGACGTTTGAAATCTTTAAATGTGACAGAGAGTTTGATGGCAAAGTGTGAATACCACTGCCAGTACAAAAACAAGGCAGGGAAAGGAAGGCACAGTTCCAAAGGGCTCAGACTGTAGGGACACCTGCAGAATACTGTAGTTTACTAGAAAGCTGGAAGAGAAATTATTTTGTTGCCTGAGAAGTAGACATAGCATGAATGAGGTATGTGCTTTTTGAAAGCAGTCTAGTCTCCCTCCCTGTAGGAGAGTAAGCTAAAAAAAAGGAAAAAAAAAGAAATGCAAAATTACCTGTGCTTTCAGGTTTCCTAGGAATTGAAGGGCCTCTAGACAGAGTAGAAGATATAATTCAAAATGCCAACTGGATTGAATTAAAGACTTGGGGCAGGTGATGATTCTAACCAAACTGAAGCTGAGTGCTCAGAAGACTGTAGCAAGATGAAAATGAGCACCGCCTTTTGCAAAGAGCAAGTATCAGGCCTGCATCTCTGTTGGTGGACAAACTTCATCATGGTCTTATTTGTCTTTTGGACAAAACCTGCCACACTTCAGGCTCCCTATTAAAGAATATTGTCTTTCTCTAAAGCCAGTGACAGAAGTAGCAAGAATCTGTAACCCAGGAAGGATCCTGAATACTGATACACAGAGTGGAAAGAATACTTAAGATGGCACAAACAGAATCAGGAATTTCAGACTTGCCTGAAATGCCAGGTATATCCAACTGTAACAGATAAATATTAAGTCGAGCTCTTACATTCAAATAATCAATGATAGAGAGCAGCTTATTTAAAAAACAAGATGACTTGGCTTTTGTTTATCTGCCACAGAACCATAGTTTAAAGGTGAATTCAGCTCAGACTGAGATAAGGGTGATCTGAGTGAACTGTATCCAAACAAAATGGCAGAAGGAATAAGCCAACAGCTATAGTCTAAAGTTACACTCATTGCAAGAATTGGTGAGAGTTCCTAGTGATCTTTGCTACACAGATTACATTCTAGATCTCGTTTCTGGATCTGGTGAATTATGTCCTTGAGAATATTCAAGAAAAACAAATCAATCTTGGGCCTGGTAGCACAACTGTTAATGGGCATACCTTGTATAAGACACTCCTGCACCAAATGGTCCCCTAAACATCACCAGGTACAGCCTTGGAGGTCCCCAGCACTGTCAAGTGAGCCCCCGGAAGTCCCCCAAGCACTGCTGGAGTCACCCAGATGATTCATAGCACAACAGAACCCAAGCAGCACCGCAGTTAGGGCCCTTATTTATATCAAGTCTCTAATCTGCTTTGACTTGAACAGTCTTTGGTGGGCACAGTCCACTGGCGGGAGTCCCCAAGCCTTCTGAGTCTCCCCTAAACAGAAAAGGAGAGGAGAAAAATCATTTTTGCTAGAATTATTTTGGAGAACAGATAACTTTATATCCAGACAAAGACCTGTAATTTACTAGGTGTCTGCTATATGCCAGGCAAGCAGATTTGGAGGTCATATATGTAAGACAATAGAGTATAACGTATACAAATTTTGAAGAGTGATTGAAGGAAACTGGGACACTCAGCCTGAAAAAATAAATGAGTTAGTGAAACCGGATAAATGTCCGGCAGGAGTTTGAGCTGTCAAGCCATAGAATAAATTATTTTCATTGTCATCTGCTTTAGAGAGAAACAGGAAAGCCAATAAATGATGTGCAGGAAAGATGCAGTTCACTTAACATAAAGAACATTTTAAATATCCCCGTGTTAGACTTGACTTTCAAAGATCTACTACTGAATCTGTTGGGATTAGGTTATGGGATGGTTTATGGATTGGGGGTTCCTTTCATTATAACCTTTCAGTCAGAGGTTTTATCACTTCCTCTCAGGAATATTCCAGGAGAAGATGTTGTAGTGAAGATGACATATAAAGCCCTTTTGTTGGAGAGAGGTGGGAAGAAAACAAAGGAGACTGAAATATGATGGGAGGGGTGGAGAATAACTTAGTTTTGAAATGTGTATAATTGGAATTGAGCATATGGACTCACTCCATGTTAGGATAAAATATTCTCTAAACCTGTCCAGAGTGTCAAACAGTTCTGTCCATATGCTCTAAGTTAAATGAAATCTTGCATGCCCACTGAGCTTACAACCCCGTCTGTTGTTTAATTAAAATGATTTTTTATTGTTTGCCTGAGTTTAATTGTTTGCTTTTTATTGAGATGATGGATGGGGAATTCTATCTCATTGTACACTCCTCCAGCAGTTAATTTGACTAGAACATTCTCTGGAACTCTTTCTTATTGGCTTGCACTGAATACCACTGTGGCAGGTCTTTCCAACAAGCCTGCTATGAATCTTCTTGGGAAGAAGGAAACCATCTCTATGGCAGAGTACCAAGGCACTAATTGCACATTTGCTAATGCTCTGCTTCTCAAACTTTAATGTGTAAATGAATTACCTGTGGAACTTTTGAAAATGCAGAACCTGATTCAGCAATTTGGGTCAGAGTTGAGTTTCTGCATTTCCAGTAAGTTTCCATGGGATGCGTGCTAGTGCTACTGATCTGGGAAACACACTTTGAATAGCTGATGCCAAGAGATTATTTTTGTATCTTGTCACCAGAATGTTTAAAGAGCCACTAAATAGCAGTAAGGCATTAGAACTCTGGGATTAGAAAGTATATGTAATATACTGATTTGTGGAATATAGGGGTGTAAATGTGTTTGCGTGTGTGCATGTGTGTGTGCGTGCATGTATGTGTGTGAGTGTGTCTGTGTGTATGAGAGAGAGAGAGAGAGAGAGAGAGAGAGAGAGAGAGAGAGAGAGAGAGATGAGGCAAGAACAGGGGAAAGCTGATGATAAAAATGTGGAATGTAACAGAATAAAGAAGGTTTGTTTTGTTCCTTTTAAAATCCTTCTCTCTCTCGCTCTCTCTCTCTCTATCTCTCTCAATCTGCGTGTACATGGCCAGTTCTGTGACTCTGATGCTTTCATTGTGTATTAAATAGACATACTTGGAATATCCAATTCCAAGTTTAAGAGGCAACTCGTACTTTTTGTTCAAATACATTATATTCTTTATTATAAGTGGGTCCACATTTACTAGATATATGGTTCAACTGAGTTATCACCTCAGAAAGAAAACAATCCAAACCAAACATTTGCTCGCATTTTTTTTTTTTGGATTCTGCCAGATTGTTTACCTCCATGATCTTCTACCTGATTTATTCTTCTTTTCAAACTGGTCATTATCTGTCATTCAGACCTATGTCTGACAAGGTTGCATTACTGCCCTTCTTTAAGGAAAAACAATCCCACAACTCAGAGAATCATGGGGAAAGTGGTTTTTTATAAACACATCATCACCATATATGACAGATTACAAGAAGAGCCAAAGATATCTGCTACCTCATATTATTGATGCTTCTTTACCAACTCCAAATTGTTTCTTTGTTTTCCTATTTGTTTGTGGTCCATACTCGTGGTGCCCAGGGCTTCCTCTTGGTTCTGTGCTCAAGGATCACTCCTGATGGGCTCAGGGGAACATGTGGGGTTCCAGGAATCAAACCTGTTGGCCATTGTCAAAGCGAATGCCCTTTCCATTACACTATTGCTCTGGTCCCACTCAAATTTTATTTTTTTAATCTGGTTGAATATATATGAAATGTATAAACTAAAATCATTTTTATTGTTGTTTATCATAAAAGAGCACAAACATATTGAATATTTCTGTCTAAAGGTGTAACACATAAGGCCTGACACATCATCTCTTATAAACCTTACAACATTCCCATGGGTTTGGCTCCCATTTTCTTCCTTTATCATACACATTATATCTACAGAATTGATTGCATATTTTTCTCTTTAATATTGTAGTCAATGACAGTAGTGATTTACTTTGTTTTAAGTGCTGAAACTTATTTCTTGGTTACTTGATCTTGGTCTCTTATTTTTCCCTGATATCTTCTATTGGATTCAACTTTCTGCTACTTTATTTAGAATTTTTTAGAAAATCACTATACACTAGTCAAACTGTTGTGTGGTTTTATTTTCTTATACTCATCTTGGTTCTTTTGGTTGCACTAATTACATAGATTGAATTAAGCCACAGATACTAATACTGTTTTCTGAGTAAGTTTGTTGTTTATCATAAAAGAGCACAAACATATTGAATATTTCTGTCTAAAGGTGTAACACATAAGGCCTGACACATCATCTCTTATAAACCTTACAACATTCCCATGGGTTTGGCTCCCATTTTCTTCCTTATGCAAATCAAAAAGGAGTCCAGTCATCACACAGCCAATAAAAGACAAAGCCAGTCTTAAACTAGTGTCCCATGGTAGGAAAGACAACACAAATTGAGTTGAGACATTTGCCTTGAATGTGGCCAATCCTGTTCCCTCTCTGGCATTGCATGTCCCCCTACATGGCTAGTGCCCCTACCGCTGTGCTATCGCTCCAGCCCTGAAATGACTTATTTCTAGAAATTTCATATGCGACTAGTATATGTTTGAGACTCTGGGAGAACATCATTACTCAAATATTTGGATAAGTCCCCTTTCCCCCTACACAATTTTTCACAATTGTATGTGAAAAAAAAAGATTGTTTTCAAAGTGGTGGTATATGGTATATGTCTGTATATGTTCTTGTATATATTTCCTCCTTTTTCTTACTATTCCTCACCCTTTCTTCCTGCTTCCCTCTTCCCCTTCTCTTCTCATTCCCTCCCTCTCCCTCCCCTTCCCTTTGTCCCTTTTACACACACATACAGTCTAGAGCTATCCTCCCTTGTTCATCAGTTTGCTCAAGCAGGCACCAGTAAAGTCTCACAACAAATATTGAAACTTGTTACTGTTTTTGGCATATCAAATACTTCATGGGTAGCTTGCCAGGCTTTGCCATGCAGGTGAGATACTCTCAATAGCTTGCTGGGCTCTCCAAGAACGGCAGAGGAATCCAATCCCAGTAAGCTGTGTGCAAGGCAAATGCCCTACCCACTGTGCTTTCGCTCCACACACACACACACACACACACACACACACATATGCATAAACACTTCTACAAAGTTATAGGGTTGCTGGCTGTTTAAACTTGGGACTAAGTCAAGAACCACATACTATATTAGGTTATTTTGCCTTTTTAGTTTGTTTCTTGCTTCTGATTACATTGACCTTGAACAAGCAAGGCAACTTATTTTATTCAGACCTTTTTGGTTTTATCCAATGATTCCCACTTGATGCAATTCTGAATAGGTATTTTCATAAAGTTTCTACTGATACTTTAATTGAAGGGAAATTTGGGGGAACACTTAACTTTGCAAAAATAAAATTCTAAGACATGTATACTATTATTTGGGAAACACATTTAACAGTAAGAGATTGAAAGACAGATTAATATATTCTCAGAACGTTTTGAAGTACTCATTCAATTTATTTAAATAAAGTTGGATTATCATGTTTATAGTTATTCATGGGTTTGTTTTGGTAAGTTAGACATGTATATATTTAGGATTTTAGCCAATTTTATGTAAATCTTCAACTTAATCAACAAAAATGATTTTCATGAGTTTTTTTTGTCTTTCAACCCTTTTTTGTCTATAATTATGTGCTTCTGTGCTTTGTTCATCTTTCTATGATTAGTCTTATAGGCTTCTGTTTGTGTATTTAGTTGGTCATAATAATCATAATGTTTTTGATTCTCCTTTCAGGTTTGTTGTCGGTTTCATGAATTTCAACTTTCATCTTCACTCTCTTTTCTGCTGTTTTCTTTGCCTTTATAATCATGTACATTTCTTAAATGTTTGTGTTAAACCCCATGTTGGCTTTGATCCTGATAGCAAACATAGTACCCCTCTTTTTTGACACTCAACTTCTTCCTCTACATCACTAACTGCCAGGCAAGGTTACTCTGCTTTGACCCCAGCTCACATATTGTATGGGGAGAATAATATGTATCGAGCAGTCTCCAAATATTGAAAATAATTGACATAAAACATAGTGCTTGGCATATAGTAGGTGACCAGTAAGTTAATGTCATATATTTTAATTCTATAATTAGCGTTCTGGCTGGAGATAGGAAGTCCTTCTTCCCCTAGCATATCTCGCTTGAACACAGTTTCCTTCGTTGGCTCTTCGCCAGTTGCATATATATCCTGTTGCTTTAGATGAAGATGGTGTGTGAAAGTCTTTGTAGTAAGAATGTTGTTGCTGCTGCTACCTTCATAAGAATTTCTGTAGATTTCATGTGATGTTTTGTAATCTACCATTACACCAAAGTGTAGGGAAAAGGATCATCCATGTCCTCTATCACACAGATAAATGAGTGTCCTGGTAAATTGCCACAAGCCCCTTCTCTGAATTGCCAAACTACTGTTTTGATCTTAATTTAACGTCTTTACTGTGTGATTTTTAATTAAGATATTTAAATATAGAGGTTCAGTTTGAAGTTTCTTTTAGCAACCCACCTTGTATCTAGGCATAACAAAAGACATGAAACTTGGTGGGAAATTATGTGAGTCTGTGTGTGTGTGTGAGTGTGTGTGTGAGTGTGTGTGTGTCTGTGTGTGTGTCTGTGTCTGTGTCTGTGTCTGTCTGTGTATGTGTGTATGTTGTTAGGCAACTCATTTACTTTTAAATCACTCCCAAAAGAACTTATGTTATGGAATTTTCCCTTGAAAGTCTCAGTTTGTTTTCATGTCATAGTAACATTTAACTTTGACATTTGTCCTTAAAAATATTTTTTATTGAAACTCTGACATTTGCAAATAGTTCCTCATTTACAACAAAGTCTAGCTTCTCTATGTGGAGTGGAATACTTCTGGTTGGAAACTACCAGCACTATTTACTAGACCTCTGGGTTCATTGCTAAGAAGGCAGCTTGGTGACATGGAAAGAGCAAAGGCTTTAAAGCCAATAAAACCTTCCGCACTTAGAAGACAGTCTCCCCTGCTTCTTGCAGTTGAGTGAATCCAAATTACTCTCAATACATCCTTATTTTTTAATCTCTCTCACTCTCTCTCTTTCTTCCCTCCGAGTCTCTCCCCTTCCCCTCCACACATATTATGAAAGGTTTATTTAAGCATCAATCACAGGTCCAAAGAAACTACAAAGTAAAATAGATAAATATGTTGTGGTAATTTTGTACAAGTAAGTATTTCTTCATCTCGAAACTACCTGCAGAACTATTTTCTTCCAGAATAGCAGGTTAGCCAGGGTGATAATACAGCAAGTAGGGCATTTACCGTGCATGCATCCAATCTGGGCTCAATCCCCAGCACCCCATATGGTCCTACAAGCTGGCCAGGAGTGATCCTTGAGCACAGAACTAGGAGAATCCCTAAGCACTACTGGGTATGTCCTCAAAACAAAAATATCAAAGATTACACATTAGATTATGTATTAGAAATTTCTGCTGTGTAGTAGGTGCTCAAAAATTTGTTAGTTCCCTCTTGTTTCTCATATCCACCATCCCAGAGCAATATCCCTAAAACTCATATACCAAAGAAAATACGCTTAGCCCAGGAGCAAGGCAAGACCACCATAACTGTTACTCTGATTTCTCTATTTTTGAGCAGGTCTTCCCACTTCAAGATAAAATAAAAATACTAAAAAGTACAAAACTAGCTTAGTGAGCTATTATAAAGTGAGCACTGTTGCAACAACTGCCCAGATTTTTAAAAAATAGAAATTTGGCAGCAATCCCAGAAGTTTCATCATGTTTCCCAACACAATCACAGATCCACCTTCTTTCTAAAAGAAACACTATTCCTCTTTTGTAATGATTACTTTCCCCAGTAACACTATTATGTAAGTGTGTACCATTAAACATTATGTAGTCCTATTACTGCTTTTATTATTAATATGATAATGGTATATACCTAAACTGTATCTCTTTTAATCTATTTAATATAATATACTTCTCTCCTAATTCCTTTCTGTATTGTTAATAACTATTAAAGAACCCTTTTGACCTGGGATGTTTCAGGGTCTGGATTTTGCTTATTGTATACTTAATCATATAGTTCACTATGTTTATCTCTTCTTTATATTTTCTGTAAATTGGCAGAGAAGAAGTCCAGAGACTTCGTCAGACTTAGATCTTTTTGGCGAGTATATAGGTGGGGTTGTTACCCGAGTGGATGTAAAAATGTCTGTCTTTTAATATGCAATACTACCTGGCACTAACAGCTATTATTTGACCCATTTAATTAATTACTGGTTTAAAAATGGTATAATATATTTGTATCAACTTATTTTTATTTACAATTAGAATACTTTAATAAAGATTTATTAAATTATGGTAACTCAGTGGTTTTATACTTACGAAGAGACAAGACACCCCCTTGATGTTTCCTTCAATTTTCTAGTTTTCTTTATGAAAAATTGATGCCCTATTTTGTCAAAATTGGATAAATATATTTGTATCATTATATCATAAATATAAGCATAATTAATGGACCCTAGTGCATTATATAACTCCCATGTCCTATCTTGGCTAGTGAAGTCTCTTCAAAATGGCTCCTGAGTTTTTTAGTCATTACCTCTCTAGTCTTTGATCATTCTCTGTCGTTTAGTATAGCAAATGATTCCAAATGCATTTCTAGTCTCGCATCTAGAATTGACCTTTTCACCAGGAAATCCTGGTTTCTTCTCTTAAAAGTGTTCTTTTCATGAGATATTTCCTTTCTGAATCAGGAAAACCAAAATCCAAAAGCATTTAGAGGAAACTCAATTTCCTGATTCCTCCTGACATTAAATTTTGATTTTTCTCAAATGTCATGGTTAGTTAATGACAGATCCAGGAAAAGAATCTCAGTCTCCCAGTCTAGTGTGCCTTCACACCACATTCTGAGTATCTCTAGCTGTGGTCTCCACCTGTCACATACAAATTAGAGGTACCCTTGGTTCAAAATGAAACATGTACCTATATAAATAGAAGAGAGTCTGGTTGATTTATAGAATTTAGCCTTTGAGGGAAATGGGGTTATTTCTGTAGAGTTATGCTTATCAGATGCATTAATAGATCTACTTTATTCTGTTTTTTTCATTCAACAGTCATGAATATCTCCTTACTTATACTCTTAATTTGCAAGCAGATGACAGTGTGCAAACTTTCTTCTTTGACCATATTTCTAATTGATTGTGCCAGAGAAACTAGTCAAGAGAATTGATACTATGGACACATTTATGACGTTTCCTAAGTAAACAGAGTAAGCAAGAATGTTGTTGAAACAACTATGGTTTAATGCCCTCCTGTAAAACAGGGCTATTAACAGAAGCTGACTTGATTCTTAGATAAATAAGGTGAGATGATAATTATGAAATGAATTACTCAGTATATAGTTCAATCAAGCACATCATATGATAATGTCCTCTATTATTGTTCAGAATATTTAAAGGAGAGCTTTCCATCCTTTCCAATCCTTTGCATATAACCAAAGTTTTGGCTAAATCCACATTTGTCCATGGGGTGTAGCGATCATCCTATAAGGGTCTATCATTGGCACTAGTTTTCTCCAGTAATAGATTCTCAGAGAAGCAGGCAGACTCAAAATATCTACTCTAGGAAATTCTGGCATAGTGTTTAGAGTTCAAGTACCTTTACTTTGCCAAGGGCTCTTAGAATTTTTGTGTGTGTTCCATGGACTTCTTAGAAGTCTGGTGAAGTATATGGACTCTGGTCAACGTGAATCTTTTTTTTTAATGCATCAACTAAAATGTGCAGGATTTCAAAGGAAATCAAGGCAATTGAAATGAAATCACAAAATACTTTAAAAAGTAAATTGTGATGTAGTGAAATGTGTTCCTATAATAATGTTTTAATTAACAAGATACATCGGGTCTAAAAAATTAAAATATCTAAAGAATGAGTATAAATGCTATGTCAACAAACATAATGTACTATGAAAATATCCACAGGTTTCTGTTGATAACAAATTCAAAGGCACAGCTAATATTAGGAAGTAAAATTTTAGTTAAAAATATAAAGAAGTTAAAAAAAATAAATTGCTTGCCCCTTTTAAATTCACAGATCCTCCTTATTCTCTCTAGAGTCCAGTTTAGAAATTTCTGTTCTCGATGTGTAGAGCTTATCTTTTTTTTTTAATGAACACTGGGAAAAAATCTGTCATTATTTGTAATGTCACTGAGAAGTATAGCTCAGTGTTGTATAACAAGGGTGTATGAAGTGACTTCCAATTCTTGAACATTTATACATCAGGTAAACAATTCATGGAAGGTTCTTATAGTTTATCAGTTATGTCTTGAGTCTCTTTTGTTCTAGATCTGAGGATAGGTTCTGACAAAAAGAGAAAATTTCAGGGGTTTTCCTCATGTTTAGACTTTCTCTATGCAGGGAAAAGATGAATATTTACAGGGATAAAACTAAACTGTAGTTCTTGGTTGTTATGAAAGAAATGGACAGATGTATATTTAGAATATGTCCCTTTATATTGCAGTGGGGAACTTCCAACCCTGTACCATATAAGGTCTGTGAAATCATGTCATATAGCCCTGGTAAATGATGGGAGAGACACATATGCTTCTTGTGGACTTCTCCTCTTCCTGCACTTTTATTACATATAAATGATGTTATAAATATCCAAGAGACACTTGGAAGTAAAAAAGTAAAAACATTCCCTATCTCTGAAAGAAGCTTTATCCACTAGTTGCCAATATCGGATTGGCTGTAAAATCATTCAGTATAATCACCAGTGAAGAAAATCACTTTATCAAACTGAGAGATTTATATAAAGACATGCTTAATGGACTCTCACCGATGTGAACTTTGAGATAGGATATTGGGTGAAAAGTAGGGGTTGCTCCAACTAGACCAAGCTATTTTCAGATACCAGCTTTATCATTTCCTAAGTTTATGATCTTGGGAAATTATTCGTTCAAATGGCCATTAGCTTCTCACTGTAAAATGGGTTTGTGATAGCAATGTCTATCTCATAGGGTTTTTCTGCCCATTAAATGTAATTATTAGTGACCTGGTGGTGGTAAGAAGGTATTTTCTGGGGGGCAGCATAAGTAAGGCCCTCCCGTTGTTCATTGATTTGCTCGAGCGGACCCAGTAACGTCTCCATTGGAGATTTTGTTGTTACCGTGTTTGGCATATCGAATACATCACGGGTGGCTTGCCAGGCTCTGCCGTGCGGGCGAGATACTCTCGGTAGCTTGCCGGGCTCTCCGAGAGGGGCGGAGGAATCGAACTCGGGTCGGCCATGTTGGCTGCGTGCAAGGCAAATGCCCTACCACTGTGCTATCGCTCCAGAGGTAATTTCAGACACAGACTCTGTATAATAGGGCTGCATGACTCTAATGCCAAGCTCCTCTCACAGGTGGGTATGGTTTTTGGAGCAGCAAGGAACATGCTAATAATAAAGATGTGACCCAGTAGGACAGGAAGATATTTCCCGAGGGGTGGCAAGGAGGAGGCAGTTTTGAACACAGATTCTCTATAATGGAGGCCACATAGATCTAATGTCCGGCTACTTCCACAGGTGGATATAGTTTTGGGCATGTGTGCTGCCAGTTAATTTCCCTCACCATTTCATATTCCAGGAAAGAAGAGACCACCACCCACCAAACTTCCCCAGGTTCCTCCCTGAAAGTGAGTGGGGGGGGACACTGATACTGTATTTCAAAGAACCACCTTCAAACTGCCACAGGTACTATGGGGAAGCAGTGCAGAACACCCCCCCCCCCCCAGCCACACACACACCAACACCAACACCACCACCACCACAAGTAGTGGGTGAAGATAGGAGCCCTGAAGCTTCCATAAGGAATGCCAACATACATAATCTCTCTGATAAAGAATTCAGAGATGAAGTAGTGAGGATGTTCAATGAGCTCAAAGAAGTAGAGGAACAGACATCCAATAAAATACAGGAAGATATGAAAGAAACAGAACAGACAACCAATGGAAAACAGGAGGAAATGAGAGCAGAAATAAGATAAATGTAAAAAAACAATATTAATAAAGAATTCAGTAGATGAGATGAAAAACTCACTGGGTGCCCTCAAAGTAGAATAACACAGCTGAAGACCGAATCAGTGAGCTTGAGGATGAGATGCAGTAAACCTCTAAGCAACAGCAGAGAATGGGAGGAAAAACTCAAAACAGCTCAAAGGTGGGCAAAAGAAGTATGGGAGTCAGATAAGTTTGATTTGTGTGTTTCTGTGTAATTGGGGGTGGTGAAAAGCAGTACTTCTTGCTGATCTCTGAGTAAAGGAAGTTCTGGCTTCTACCTACACCTAAATCTGATGGTTTTTTGAGTAGCTGCACAAAGCTTTTAATACTTAGAGAGTATGTGGGTGGCTCTTCTTTAGATAAAGCCACATCCTAGAGATTTCCTTTAGCCCTAAATGCTTTTTAACCACCTTTTACAGTTTCAAGATTGACAGCTGTTGTTCAGTAATTCCTCTCTACCAAACTGTTATATGTAGGTTTTTTTAAAACAACTCACAGGAAGTCAAGGAAAGAAAGTAAAACATTGGTTTCTGACAGTGAACAGGGGATTTCTAGAATCTCATCCAAGCAGTGCCACACATAAATTTCAGAGGTTTTCTGAGTTTCTATTTATGTTTGACCTTAAATGGGATAGAACTAGCATGAAAAACACTATTCACACAAAACTAGGCGTTATAAAATTAAATTACTGGTATTATTGATATTAAATAAATAGTTTATTTGGATGCTTCACAGAATTGAGAATACAGGAGATATGGCTATGTAAACAATAGTTTAAATGTTTATAGTTGTATTATTTTCCCAAATATAAAAGACATTCTCAATGTTCTAGAAATTCTGCCAGTGTATTACAGATTATGAAAGCAGCTTCTTTATAAAAGGGATCATTTCACCTTTACCCACGAAAGATCAAATAGTAAATATTTCAAGGCAGAAATCACGGTTGGCCTATAATTTTTTACTTTTATTTCTCCCTTTTTCAATCCCCCCTTTTGTTCCCTCTTTAATTAAATAAAACTTTTAATTCCTTCTTTATAAAAAACTTTTTAAAATAAAACAAGTCTAAAATCACTCAGGAGCTAGCTGATCAAAATACACTTGGCCTTTACCTCTGTCTGGCTTATTTTCTCTTGATAAAAAGAAACTATCAGAGAATCACACTATTTTAGATTATAAGACATCTCATGTAATTACACATACGGAGTACTTAAAGCAAACACCATTGCTGGGGTCTTCAGATGAAAGAGGGAGATGGCATGACTTTTTCTGTTGTTGCACCTAAATACTATTTCATTCGTTTCCTTCACATTGTTCTCTGGCTGACTTTTACTCCACAGAACAACAGCAATAATCCATATACTTCATGAAACATTTTTGTTTTTTCCTATTGTAGTTACAGTGCTAGCCATAACTGCTTGTCTCATGGCCACATTCACCACTTATCCCAGTTTTCCCTGGATCTATTTTGATGTCTTCAGTGTAAAGAGTTTATGTTTACAGAATCAACCAGGAACTTAAATTCATTTCCCTATTTGTAGGATAACATTGTTTTGTCCTTCCTGCATAGCCTCAGGTAGTTTAGGTTTATTGGGTTGCTCCCATCACAGTGCTCCCATCCCTCTGTGTTTATTTGTAACTTCTTTCTTTGTGCTCTGTTAACTTGAAAATATTGTTTTTCTCTTCTCCCTAAATCCTTTGCCTAGTTTATTCAGAGCAATGTCCTTTTTGTATGGGCACCAGAAGACAGTATATGCTATGCTTTTGTAATGTGACTCTCAGTGTCCAACTCCCCAGCACTCTGGACTCTTGCTATACCAAGTCTGTTAGCAAAATCAACATAAGAAAGCCCTTCCTGAGGGCCCAGCAGGTTCAAAGGAAACACCACCCAAGAAGTATACCAAAGCCCTTGCTGACTGCCCAAGGACAAAATACTTCTTAAGGCATTTTTTTACTTTCCTCAGTCGAATAACTATCAATCTCTTAATACTAGTTATTTTTGTATGGACACAGTAAAAGATAACATTGAGGCTTGTAACATTGAGGGCAACTCTCCTGGGAACATCTTGCCACAGACGCAGACTACAGTGCTCAGGCCAGATTAATCATTCTTAATCCTAGCAGGGTCTGAATCTAATTATTACTTTTTTGATCATGACAGCATTTGTCCATGACCAAGCTCTTAACTTACAGTTAAACATTATGGCACTTTAGCCAGGCCCATCTCGATGCCAGGGTAGCACATAGCTTACCGCTTGCCCTGGTTCCATCCAGTCCCTCGTTGGGACCCTGCTTTGCTAGGAAGTAAGGGCAGCTAAGTCTTAGGTTGAGAGAACAGATGCCCAGGAGGAAAATAAAACTGAAAGTCACATTACAAAAGCATAGCATATACTGTCTTCTGGTGTCCATTCAAAAAGGACATTGCTCTGAATAAACTAGACGAAGGATTTAAGGAGAAGAGAAAAACAGTATTTACAAGTTAACAGAGCACAAAGAAAGAAGTTACAAATAAACACAGAGGAATGGGAGCACTGTGATGGGAGCAACCAATAAACCTAGACTTCTTGAGGCTATGCAGGAAGGACAAAACAATGTTATCCTATACCTATTCTTATTTTGTCTCTGTTTTGCCACACCCAACAATGTTCAGTGCTCACTCCTGACTCTGCTCAGAGTTGAACATGGTCACTCCTGAACATGGCTCTATGGACAATATGGAATGTCAGGGATTAAATCAGATCTGCTATGTGATGATAGGACAGTACCTTAATCACTGTACAATCCCTCTGGTGTCATTCCCCATGTCTTTCTAATACATTAGTGTATCTTTGTTCCCAGTAGTGATCATTTTTTTCTAAAAAAATCTTGGTTGCAGAAATTCTGCTGTTTGGGTAATATTTTACTAATTTAGAGTGATATCAATAGTTTCAAGATACTAGTTTTAAAACCTTAAGTTTTCATCCAGAAAAGAAAACAAGAAAATGAAGCTATTTTCCATTTCAAACTTGCCTGAAAAGTAGGCTAGAGAACTATAGAATTCTAAACACCCCAATGTACTTAATGTCTTACCATGTTTGTGAAGTTTTGGTGTCAAATACAAAAATTTAAGTAATGTGTTCTTTTTGAGTGGTTATGATGAACACCATTCCAGTGGACTTTATTCCCTTCACATTTCTTTTCTTTTCCTTTCTTTTTTGGCTTAAATATCTACAGTAGGTGAAAGCCATTTATTTACTCAGTAATTTACTAGCGTTCTCTGACATCATGTCTAGTTCCATACCAGCTACCCATCCCTTTCCTTTCTATTCCCTTGTGCAGAGCTGTTGGTTCTTTCTTTTTGGCACAGCATGCCTGCAACCCATAACTGATTTTTTCCCCTTTTTTCATGGATCAACGCAGAGACAGTTTTTGGGCTTCTTCTCTCTTGTTTTCCTAAACTTTTCCACATTACAACACTGCATAGATTGGAGCACACAACTAGCACCTATCCCACACTGCCATATTTTGCCAGGCATTAGTATTCCTGTCCTAATTTCTTTTTGAGACCCATGACATGTTCCATAGTACAGACTCCTAAGTGCCATGTTTACCGAATGCCTCTAACATCTGAGCATGAGGCCTGCTCATTAATAATACCTTTGCTAGAGGATTGAAAGACCTATAAAGCAATAATGTTTTGGCATTGTGGCCCAAGGGAGACAGCTAGCATAGCACTTTCACAGGACTATAACTACTTTCACTTATCTCCTACCCTCACTGAATGATTCCATCCATGCCCTTCCTCCCAAGAGGAAACTATTTAATCAAAGCTAACCAGAACCAGCTCATGAATGAATAGTACATTGAAATTAAGTAGCTGGTGCTAAGGACCCTCTTCTGTCAACCCACAGGCTCTGCTTCAGGGGTCTAAGACAGGAACTTAGCTGCGTTTTCTTTTCTGTTTGCTTTGGTTTCGGTTTGGGGGCCACAAGTGGCAATTCTCAGTGGTTACTCTTGGCTCTGCATTCAAGGATCATTCCTAGCAGGGCTTGGGAACTCTGTAAGGTGTTGGAAAACCAACGTGGGTTTGCTACATGCAAGGCAAGCACATTACCTACTATCTCTCCTGCCCCAGCTACTTTTTCTTATTTAAATTCTCTTGCTTTTATGCAGTCTTCATTGTTGCTGTTAGTTGTCACTGTTCTGTGACATTACAAAGCACTTGCATTCAAGAAAGATGTACTATGGGACTGGAGCAACAATGCGGTGGATAGGGTTTTTGCCTTGTATGTGGCCAACCCAGGTTTGATCTCCAGCACCCCATATGGTACTCTGAGCCTGCCAGGGTTATTCCTGATTACAGGTTCAGGAGGAAGCCCTGAGAATTTCTGGGTGTGGTCTAGATACAAATAAAACCAAAAAGAACAATATTGAGTGGATATAAGGTACTGACTTTGAAAGAAAACCATCCACAGATTCCCTTCACCACAGTGGCCACTACCATTCTTTATCTATTGCCAAAGCCTCCTATAATTAATTGAGCTTACTTGGCACTTTGTAGCAGCTTAACCTGATTAGACAGCATTTATTGCTCTCAATGTACTTTGCCATGATAAAAAAAAGCCCCTGCCAGTGTGGAGCTGTCTGGGGGATGGAGACAGTATGAAACAAAAGGTAGAAAACTATAAATGGGATCATAATTATTATTCATGGCGCTAAACTGTCTTATAGAAGGCCCTCCCGTTGATCGTCGATTTGCTCGAGCAGGCCCAGTAACGTCTCCATTGGAGACTTTGTTGTTACTGTGTCTGGCATATCGAACCGAGTTCGATTCCTCCGCCCCTCTCGGAGAGCCCGGCAAGCTACCGAGAGTATTCGATATGTCTTATAGAAATGATATAGAAATATGAGACTGCTAGAAGTAAATTTCCAAGTTTTCCAAGTTCTTTAGGAAATGACATTTAAGCTGAAATTTGAGAGGAGACATTGGTGAGACTGCCATAGGCAGGGAAGAAGTGATAAGTGCAAATTTTCCTGGAATAAAAGTTCTTTATCGCTCTCCCTTCATACAAACACACAAAATAAGAATATAAAATCTCAGGATGTCTGAGATGGGTCTCCACTTTCACCTAGTGCAGATTTACTGAATTTGCCTTCTCTCTGTTGTTTTTGTTCCCACCTCAGATATTGCCAGCAACAATCCCGACTTGTGGTTAGTCATATTCCAAGTGACAGGTGTCAGCCTCCTGCCACCCCTGGGGATCGCCATTGCTGTCATTGTCACCTTCTACTGCTACCGTGTGCACCGGCAGCAGAAACTGAGTCCCTCATGGGAGACCAGCAAACCGAGGAAGCGGATGGAGTTCAGCGAGCACCTGGCCATCATCCTGGAGGATGACCGCTCAGACATCAGCTCCACATGCGCCAACAACATCAACCACAACACCGAGCTACTGCCCATTGAACTGGACATGCTGGTGGGCAAAGGCCGCTTTGCTGAGGTCTACAAGGCCAAGCTGAAACAGAACACTTCTGAGCAGTTTGAGACCGTGGCAGTTAAAATCTTCCCTTACGAGGAATATGCGTCCTGGAAGACAGAGAAAGACATTTTCTCCGACATCAACCTCAAACATGAGAACATTCTCCAGTTCCTGACAGCCGAAGAGCGGAAGACTGAATTGGGGAAGCAATATTGGCTGATTACAGCTTTCCATGCCAAGGGCAACTTGCAGGAGTACCTCACCAGGCATGTCATCAGTTGGGAGGACCTGCGCAAGTTGGGCAGCTCCCTGGCCCGGGGCATTGCTCACCTGCATAGTGATCACACCCTGTGTGGGACACCCAAGATGCCCATTGTGCATAGGGACCTCAAGAGCTCCAACATTCTTGTAAAGAATGACCTGACCTGCTGCCTGTGTGACTTTGGTCTTTCCCTGCGTCTGGACCCAACTCTGTCTGTGGATGACTTGGCCAACAGTGGGCAGGTGAGTTAGTCCATGACAACCCCCCCCCCCCCCCCACACACACACACACACACTTTGTTCCTCATTTAATCTCTTGACTCTTGCCTTGTGTCTTTTTCTCTAGCAATCTATGCTTTGAACATTTGCTTAGTGGATCTAGTCGCAGTAGGCATGCCCAAGTCTTTCCTGCCACAGTACTTTGGCTAACAAATACAAATCTTTTCCAATTCAGAATTTTCTCATTTAGTCAACCCTCATTTCTCTCTGACTTAAAAATTATTTTTCTTTACTTTAAATACTGATAGTTCTTTTATCTCTATTTATTTACCCTTCTGTGGTTCTACTCTGCCCTTACAACTATACTATTAGTAGGTGTATTTGACCATTCTAGAAGGCAAACTCTTTGACATCCAAATCCATGACTGTTGGGTCACACATAAAACAATTTCTTGTACAGTGAAAGTAACCAGTAAGCATTTGTTGGTTGAGCAATCAACAATTTAACTATTAAAACATTCTTCAAATTAAAGTATAAAGCTTTCTAGCTCTGGAGCTATTGCAAAGGGACTGGAAATTACCAAAACACCCTTTATGAATGATAGGGCTTATGTTTCACATACCAGAAAGTACCATTGTTTTCTCTAACCAATTAGAATCAAGTGTTTGGTCCACTGCTCGATGGCTGCATTTGCAGTATTGGGAAAACATGGAAGAACATGTGCCAGGGGTGTGAGTCATAATGGGGTAAAAACAAAACATTCTTCTAATATTTGCCAATAACAAACATTACTTTCAGTTATAATGTTATAATGTTAATTCCTCCTGATTTTCCTAAGGTCCTTGGGAAGGTAGAACTTTACTGTTATTAATGAAGTACTTTATACTACAAACATAGCTTTTAAAGTGACTCTCTACCTTGAAATATTTTTCTTATCAATCATAGTATTTTTCATATTATCAGTTGTCAACAAAATAAAACTACATAGCCTTCTTATCAAAGATGAAAAATGATCCAGATTTGACTCTTTATTATGGATGTACTTTCATATTTAAATTAATAGATACTGTATGCAATTATACTTCATTTTTGGAACACTGGAATGTGTCATGGGATAAGCAAAAACTGAGAGGAAGACTATTCTGAACAAAATCAGTAGCAATTATTATTGCTTTGTTATTGTTTTCATCATAAATCATGGAGTTTGAAAAAAATGTCCAATTAATGGAAGCAAAAAATAACCATCCTAGGGTTACTGATGCTATCCTTCAGCATTTTATATGCAAGGATATTATTTGGTAAAATGATGACATATATCATGGGGTTAGAAGAAGCAGCCCTGGGGGTTGGCACTTTCTTATTTTGACATGCTTTGTTTATGTCCTTTAAAGGGCTTTAAGGGAGAGCACACCTATTTTTAAAAATAATTGCATAAGATGTACCTTTCTTGTTTAGGTCTCATTTTTTAAAAAGAGCATTGTACTTTGTAAAGGTCAACTGCATATGTAGGGGACAAACATCAACTATCTTTTGAAAACAAATATGCAACTTGAATTAAATTATGGCCCTCAATGTTTTTGCTTTTTGCTTCAGGTGGGAACTGCAAGATATATGGCCCCAGAAGTTCTAGAGTCCAGGATGAATTTAGAGAATGTTGAGTCATTCAAGCAGACTGATGTCTACTCCATGGCTCTGGTGCTCTGGGAAATGACGTCTCGGTGCAATGCTGTGGGAGGTATGTGTGGTCCACCACCATGGCACAGGGGTGGATGCGCCGTCAAAGTGATGTCACATGACTTGCTTCAAGCATGATTCTAAGGTTACTAAAGCATCGACCTCATGATAATTGTATGAGATGTCACTGTCCTTAGACATTCCAGAACAGTTGGGATTTGTGTTAAAACAGAAACTAAGGTTTAAGCCAAAAGACACATTTGCAGCACAAAATTTTTGAGTCTCCCTTCCTAAAGTTTAATTACTTCTCCTTTGATATATTTCTCTGAATATTTAACATGTTTCAATAGATGAAGACCAAAATCATTTCTAACATTTATTTCTCCTATCAAATAGATGAGATTTTTCAGAAACATATTCAGGTTTTTTTGTTTGTTTGTTTGTGTGTGTGTGTTTTGTGTGTGTGTGTTTAGTGTGTGTGTGTGTTAAGGTTTTTAAGAGTTACAAAGTCCAGGTGATAGATTTGGCTCAGAATTCATTTTTATGGACATAATTTTATTTGAGGGGAAAAACAAATGGGATGATCTGATATATTTGCCTAGGCTTTTGAAAAGAGATAATAGCAAGAAATGTAGTATTCCTCAGGGAATTGGAGGAATGTTATTATTTAGAGAATATTATTCTCTGATCTTCCCAGAAAGGTAAGTGGCTGAGATCTACATTATTTAATCTTTTGTCTAACTCTTGTCTCAGTTTTCATTAGCATCATAGACCTCACCTTAGAAATTACGCATGCCAACCCGGTTTGGACAATGTGCTGAATTAAGCGAAGAAACCCTCATTTTTTTTAAACTCGTCTCATAGTGATTTTATACTCATGATGGTTTCTAAAATAATACAGGATTCTCCTATATTTCCTTCACCCAGTGTCCCCTGATATTATTATCATACCCACTTACTCAATACAGAAAATCAACATTAGTATAACACTCTTAATCTATAGGACGTACTCGAATGGTTTTCTGGATTAGGGTCCCACACTTCATTCCACATCTGTTACTCCTTAGTCTCATTTCACTTGTGAGAGTTCTTAGTCCTTTGTCTTTTATGATGCTGATGCATGTGAGGAATTTAGGACAATATAGAGGGACTCTCATTTTGGATTTCTCTGATGTTTTTTAGGATTTGGTTGGGATGGTTAATATGGTACAGGAATATCACTGAAATGATTCTGTGCCCTTTCACTGCCTCATTATTGGGACAACAAAAGTTGTTATGCGTGATTTTGATGATGTTTAATATGCACTTGATCAAGGTGGTGTCTGCATAGTAAAGATACTATTTTTTGAGAAGGTATTTTGAACCATTTTAAAGATACCAAACACCTGCTTGTTAAGGATATTAGTATTTTTCTAGATTGTAATTTTACCTGCAATACCAAGGCTCTATAACTAGTTCTTGCCTATAACAATTATCACAATGATTTCCAGTTGCCCTATTTTTTGCTACATTCATGAATAGATTCCTCTTGGAGAAGTATATCTCCATCCCCACCTAGTGTTTATTCACATGATTATTTAATTCTACAAATATGAAGTTCTGGATAATTATTCTATGAACATACACTTTTGTCATTTTATTTTAGTTTTTGAGATAAAACCAAGTTTTATTTAGAAATTTTAGGGAAGCGGAAGAAGAGAGAGAGAGTAATGTGCTCAAGAGATAATATGGGCTTCTTCAAAGACTGAGCGAGCTCCTACATTCAATTCTAAAAGTATACATGTGCCAAGGCAGCATATGCATGTCTGTCATTTTATTTTGTTGCTCAGATTTTCATGACTTTGACTACTGGACCAAACTGCCTGATATCTTACCTAAGATTTGGTTGGCATTGTTGCCAGCTCTGCTTCCACATGATTTTTAGATTATAGTTAGCTGACACTTCAGGATAAGCCTGCCCTTGCTCCTGCCCCCAACTATCCCTGGATAACCTGCAAGTACCAACACTAATTTCCCTGAATTTTTGCTTGGGGACGGCATTTCCTATCTCCCTGACACTGTTATTTTCTGGCTTCCTGCCTTAAATTTCTTCCCCCACTGCACTTCCAAAAGTAGCTTGGCTTTTCCTTGCATAGTGAAATTTGTTTAACCAAGTTTTAGCTATGGAGAATAATTTTCTGCTTGAAAACTTTGACAGTTGCCAAATGAATCCTGAGCCCCGTATGAGTTCTGCAAAAGACAAAGCTATTGTCAGTGTTAGAATAAATTTACCTCGATTTCTGGATCTTCTCCTCCTTTTTCAGACCTGTTATTTAATAAATATGAGTCTGAACTGGCATTCTGTCTTTTCCTCAGTTGGTATAGCCAGCTTATTAAGGCCCTGTGTGAGCTCGCTACTTTCATTGTTATCCATGACCGAAGCCCTTTCCTGTTGATATTTGCTGAGTGTGAAAGAATTTGGGCAACGGGGAAGAACTGAGTTCACCAACTTTTATAAGGTCTAAAAATGGATACAGCATAAACAAGTTTTCCCAAGGAAGGAACAGAATCTCATTTGTTCAGTGAGTCTCAAAAAACCTTTCATAACCTTTAGGATGAGAACTGACAGCTTTGGGTGGCCAGAAAGAGGCCATCCTGGTTCTCATTTTGTTTGATCTTCAGTCTTCTGCTCTGTTTCTCTCTTTCTCTGTTCAGGCTGCAAAAAAACAAAGTATTTGTCTCTCCTCCCTTTGACTCAACAGGGAGTTTTTTTTTATTTGATCAGCTGAGATTTTTCATTTGAACTCATGGGAAGCTTTGTACCTTGTTTTAAAAGCTCCACCCTAACATTCCCCCTCCCCGCCCCCTGTCATGTTGGTACATCTTTAAACATTTTTTGCTTCATCTTAATTTTACAGACTTCCATTTTATATTTTGAGTCTCTTGGAGGACCAGAGAGGTGGTACAGTGGGTAAGGTGCTCGCTATGCATGAAGCTAACCCGAGTTTGATCCCTGGCACCCATATAGTTCCCTGAGAACTGCCAGGAGGTGTCCCTGAGCAGAGAGTCAGTAATCCCTGAGCATAACCAGGTATGGCCAGAAAAAAAAACAAAAAAGAGTCTGTTGGAAAGTCCACAAATCTGGAGTCTGAAGACAGGTATGCTCCCTCCATACTGTTAAAGAAACAAAGGTCTTACACTCAAGGAGCTGTAGTTTACTGATGAAACATTTTTTTAAATTACCTAACAATATAAAATTTGCACATACAGATACTTCTCTTACATTGAAAATAAATTAGGTAGCAATTCTCTTTAATTGATGTTAGGCTTTCATTTATAAGGTCAGAAAGAGGTTGTAAAAGAGCATCCCCTAAGCTGATTGTCTTTTCTGTGACTTGAAATACAACATGTAATTAACATTATTTTCACCAACAGTCTACTTTCCTACAAAGGAGCTGTGCATTATACTTACCTTGGTCAGATAAGTTACAGAACGATACTTTACAATATAGATGAATTAGTATGTTATTCAGTTTATTCTGAGTAACAGAACATCTATCAGACTGACTAGGATATTATGACATAAGAGAGAATGACTAAGTTCCCAATATTTTGCAAGATAACAGGGTATCTTGCAAAAGATTGGGAAATCCCAATTTGTCTTCCTTAAAGTGACTCCATTCTGTTCTTAAGGTTGAACTCAAAACTCTTTTTTTCTCAAGTTTTTATTTTTTTAATTTTTTTAATTTTTTAATTTTTATTAGTGAAACACCATGAGGTACAGCTGTAGATTTAACAAATTTTTGTGCTTGGGTTTCAGTTATACAATGATCAAGTACCCATCCCTCCACTAGTGCCCATTTTCCACCACCACGGATCCCAGTATCCCTCTCACTCCAATCCCATCCCATCCTGCCTCTGTGGCAGAGCATTCCCTTTTGTCCTCTCTCTCCTTTGAACTCAAAACTCTTAACATGAATACTAAGACGTCTATGCAGTATCCTCATTCTGCATCTAGCCTTATAGAAGTCCTATACATATGACCCTAGGCTTTATTTATGCTACTCACTAGAACACCAAAATAGACTTTTAAAAAATCTAGTGCCAATACATTGATTTAGTCCTTCAAGAAGATAATGGCAAGGTGCAGAGTTGAATACCCACTTTGGGCAAAAGCAGTGCTACAATAAGGCCAAGCTTTGAGGGTTATGCCACTCCTGGTTGTATGGATCATATGCAGATTGGAGATTGAATGTAAGTTGATTCTGTGGAAGGCAAGCACCCGAACACACGTTTCTATTTCTCTCAGGCCCATTATTCTTTTTCTTCAGAGAAGCCCAGGTTAAACAGGAGAAAGGGACAGCACTACTTGGGAGAAACCATATTCTTGTCAGGAAAGAAAATGCAAACAGAAACTAATAAACTAGTAAATAAACTAATAAATCCCTTTTTAAGCCAATGGATATAACATTATTAGCATAAAATTCCACTCAAGACCTCAAGATGTGCTGCAGTATTTAGAGAGAGTGGTAAGAAGGAAAGTCTTTCCCATGGAAATAGATTCGGTCCAGATGAAGACCACCACAAGGGAATAATTGCTACCATGACTGAACACTTGCTTCATGGATCCACTCATTTACCATAACTCTTTGAAGTAGTTATGATTCTTCACCCTATTTTTCAGATGAGAAAACTAAGGCATTAGGAGACAAGAGCATTATGGAACCAGAAATCAAGCCCTGTTATCTGACATCAGTTTCCTAGGTCAATGAGCACCGAACTAATAAGAACATATTTGCTGGGTGCCAGGAATATGGTGTAGAGGCAAAATATCTGCCTTGCCTATATGAGGCCCTGGTTTCAATCTTTAGCACCACAGACAAAAAATAAGAACATGTCTACAAAGCAGTTATTATTACTATTGTTTTATTACTATTGATACTTCTTACATTCTGACTTTTGACCTAAGCCTTTCTAGAAGGTCTTGACAAGACAATCACACAATTGCATACCATTCAGTAATAGCCTGATTTCTGAAAGTCTTCAGTGATCAGCCTTCCTGTTTTTTGTATTAATCTATGCCTGTTAAATTCTCTAGCATATAATAGGCTCAGTTCTTCCAAGTCTGAGATAGCTTCCTTTTCCCTATTTTTCTAAATAAATATTCATTTATTCATTCATTCACTCAACAAATATTTGCTGAGTACCTATTGCATGACAGGCCTTATTTAAAATGCTAAGGATATAGCAATGAAAAGGACAGTCAGTGTTCCCAGGGGACAAGGAGTTTAATGAAGACCTAATATTCTAGAAAGACATGTAATGAACAAATAGGTATCTAGTATAACCTTGGGGCATAATGATATTAGAATAAAAAATAAAGCCGTGTTAGGAGATAAGTAGTGGCAAGGATGTTATTTCTGACACTTAGAACATCTCAGAGTATACACTCTCAGAGTATACAAGAAAAAATTCCAGCCCCAGGTCTTAGAGAAATCTGGGGCTGGAATCATAGTACAGCATTTCGGGTGCTTGCCTTGTATGCCTCGCCTGTTTTCAAGCTCTGGCATCCCATATGGTTTGCCAATCCTTCCAGGAGTCATCCTTGAGCATGAAGAAAAAGGAAAAACCAAAATAAAAGAAGGTGATTGGTGTGTTCCTGATTTTTAAAGGAGAAAGTGATAAAAAGCATCCCAAGCAAGAACCAACCTAGGGACTAGTTTCTTCCACAAAGAAAGCTCTCTTGGGGCCTGGGGTCTGTTTGGTGTTCATGTAAGTGGGCGAGTGCTATGTAGAAGGCAAAGGAAGGAGACCCAGTTTGGTCAGCTCAGCAGACCCAAGTATTCACATCCTGCTCTGACAGAGCTGGCCCCAAAACAGACAAACTTCCAAACCCCTCACCCATAAGGCCTCTAAATAGAATCTGACACTCAGCAGTCAGCAGAGCAAGTTCTCCCCCAGAAGAAAAACACAGTGCCCCCAGTGACGTCTGCGTCTATTGTCAGTTCACAGCAGTCCTGTGAGACAGACAAGAAGTGCAGAACAAGCTAAAAGCAAGGAAAGGGCCTAAGAAAATCTAAAAAGGAAGGCAGAGTATGACTTCAGAGAACATAGCATTGAAACCTCTCATCCTGAATTTCTGGGAACTATCCTTTGAAAAGCAGATATGAAAATGGAGGGGTCCGCCTTAGGGAAACTGTCGACAACTTTGCCGCCCTGTTAAGTTGGAACTGCAATCAAAACAACAGCTGTGGACCAGATGCCGCCTTCTGAGGAAGTGCACTGCCGCCCCGTCCCAGAGACTCACACTTGGAGGCTTGCAGAACTGGGAGTTAGAGGCAAATGCAATTTCTCTGAAGAGCCTTCTGAATGAAATTACCAGAAGTTTCCCAGACAGTGGGTGTACAGGTGGCTTCCCTCTCTAGCGACTGAGAAGAGCAGCCAGCCAAGGGAGTTGGAAGGAAAAGCAAGTCGTCTGTGGGAATCGAGCATAAAGAATGAAGCTTCTTTGAAAAACTATTGTTTGACCCACACGGGGGAATCCGAAAGTGTGGGCCTCAGGGAACCTGGCTTAGGTCTGAGAGGATATAGGGACCTGGTTGGAGGACATCAATCTGGTGTGGGCCACAGTGCCACCAATTGAGTAGGGTAGGGGTCCAGACCCTGGACAAAGACTCTGAGTATTAGGGGTTTATTAGGGAAGATCTCTAGGGAGCATCATTAAGTGGGAGAAAATGAGGAAAGGGAGTCTGTATGGATTCACCTCTGGAGTACCAATATTGGAGTAACATCCTACTTAGCACAAGGGCATTTGCCTTGCACACAGCCAACCTGGTTTCAATTCCTCTGTTGCTCTTGGAGAGCCCGGCAAGCTGCCGAGAGTATCTCATCCACATGGCAAAGCCTGGCAAGCTCCCCATGGCATATTCAGTATTCCAAAAACAGTAAAACAAGTCTCACAATGGAGACGTTACTGGTGCCCGCTGGAGCAAATCAATGAACAATGGGATGACAGATAGTGCTACCATCCTACCATACTAGGGTTCCTGAGTCAGGGCAGACTCAGATCTCAGCCCCACTATATCTTGCAAAATTGAAGTCATTATCTTCCCGTGACGTATTTGATATGCCAAACACAGTAACAAGTCTCACAATGTTACTGGGCCCGCTTGAGCAGATCTATGAACAACGGGAAAACAGTGACAGTGACAGATCTTCTACCTCTTATTGTTCTTGGGGCAAGGCCAACTTACAGGCCAAGATGGAAGACAGAGAAAACCCAGAACCTCAAGTTGGAAAATGTTATTAGAGAGAATAGTGCACAGATGTGTGGGTCTGCCATTTGCCAGCTAAACAAGGAGACCCCAAAGTATCAATGGAGGACACTGCAAGCTCTCTGATTCTGTGTAAACTGAGACAGAAAGTTGGGACATCTTTCCTAAGACCTCATCTCTTGTTTGTGATGGAGCCAGGGCAAACACAACTGCTAATTCCTCCACTTGGCTTCTTATTAAGTGCTCATCTCTGTATCACTCTCTAAACTCTCTCAGTTTTTATCCTGAGGATATTTCCAATTTTTTTAAAATATTAATTCTCATTTTAATTTAGCCAAGTGTGGCACTTTGTGAACTCTATTCACCAAGGCTTGCTTTCTCTAGATTTCTTCACAGAGTGGCAGCCTGAGCCTGGGCACTGTTAGATTGAATGAACAAAGAGGAACTCCATTATTGTGTTAGCTGTCTTACCTACTTGATCCTGATTCATGCAAGCTGAGACAGTCTCATTTTCCTCACATCCACCACCACCACCAGTTTCCACCATGGCCTTAGACCCAGAATCCACTAGAGTTTGGGTTAGCTTTGGTAAATTACAGGAGCTAATAAGAGGGCTGCTCTTTGTGATTGATTTTTTTTCACATAGCTGGTTTAGAAGTCACAGACTAGAAGTGCCCAAAAGGTTCTATCAGGCTCTGCTTCTTAGGGTTGCATAAGGAGGGGTGCCAGCCAAGGATCCCATGCAAGGAACACAATCATGGGCAGCATTTGCACCAGGCCCACTGCCACTTGGGGTTGCCCCAACTGTTTGTGTTTTGTTTGAAAGAGCAGAATCTCATCGCCAGGTTTGGTAAAGAGGAGCAAGCATGAAAAGGCTTCCTAAAAAGGCAAAGTCCTTTATTTCATCAGAGTGGCAGTAACACAGACCTCTCTTCTTGGAATCCAATGTCCCCTTTGGCCTCTGTTTTCTCAACTGTGTAATGAGGTGGTAGGTCACATCTCTGAAGACTTGTTTTCAACATTCTCTGTCTGACTCATTTGAAATCCTTAAATATATCTGCTAATTTATATTAATTTTCACTATTAAGGTACAAGTCTGACTCTTTGCAAAACATTTTGAGTAGCACTTCATCAAGCTCATTTCAGACTTGCCTTATGATAAGAACAGCACTGGGCTTGGGGGTAGATTAGTAACTTTAATACTAGGAGCACCCCCAGTGGGATTCTTTTTTTTTTTTTTTTTTTTTTTTACAATTTGTTTCCATGGTGTTTTACCAGAGTCTCAGTTCCCTGTGAAGTTAGGGCAAAACACCTGGTCTTTTATAAAAAAAATAATTAGATTGAGAAGTGCTCCGCTCTGAACAATAAGGGAAAATTTTCAATCACTTTAATCCTACAATTCACATATAGTCACTGTAGTGAAAGAAGTTAGAGGTGAAGTGCGGGGTGGGGGTGAGATTTGCTTTTCTCTAGATCCATTGATTTTGTAATTTGGGGGCTTGTTCTTTCTTTTTTTAATCAGGTGTATTTTCTGAAATGATTTTATTTTCTTTTCTAATCAGATGCATTTTCTACATCAACATAAAAAAAACACCTAGATAGAGATGAAAGATAAACAAGCTGCACCAGCAGTTTTGCTAAAGTGGAATTAACATCTCCAACTCTAAATGTCCTGATTCAGCTGGAGAAAGTTGGAGTTGCCAGGCCATCAGCTCTTAGCTAATTCCCCATGATGGTCTGAGTTTCAGAGCCGACGGCTCCATCCTGGGAAGGCCCTCAGGTGTGCACTACTGGGAAGAGGCCTCCTGATCTCTTAGGGCTACCCCTGAACTAGGCTTCCACCAGCTGTCTGTGGCCACCTCCTTGCTTACTCAGAGTATTCTGAGAAGAAATGGGACAGCTAGCCGAAAGCCAACTGAAAGATGGCTTTCACAAGGCATGGCCTCAAGCATAATACTTGTCATCTTCCCCTTCCCAGTAGAGACTCAAGAAGGGCATTGCCTTAGTAGCCAAAATGACTTAGATGGCAGTGCTGCTTGTGTGGCTTTCATCACTATCACAATCAGACCCTCGAAATGTGACTGACAGTCACGTGGACACACTGCCTAGCATTGACTTATCTCTTAGACACATGGTCTGGCATAATAATAGCACTGCACTGTCCTCCCATTGTTCATTGATTTGCTCAAGCAGGCACCAGTAATGTCTCCATTGTGAGACTTGTTGTTACTGTGTTTGGCATATCAAATACCATAGGGAACTTGCCAGACTGCTGTGTGGGCGGGATACTCTCAATAGCTTGCCCGACTCTCTGAGAGGGATGGCGGAATCGAACCTGGGTGGGCTGTGTGCAAGGCAAATGGCCTACTTGCTGTGCTATCATTCCAGCCCTGGCGTAATAAAAAAAAAAAAATTAAGGATGGGTATGTTCAAAATGAGGGACAAGGGAGAAGGCAGGAATTGCAAGAATCTAGATAAGGGGCCATGGAAATAGTTGGAAGGGCTGGAGCTCATGTTTTGATCCTAGTACTACATATTCATTGAGTACTACCTTGAAAACCCTCCAAACACTGAAATGGATTTATCCTCTGAGCACCAGTAAAATATGTGTGCATTTTAAATCATCGTCCCCTCTCTAACCTGAGAAGCTAAGTTTTTTTTTTGTTTGTTTTGTTTTGTTTTTGTCAGGGTAGGGGGTTGTTTTGTTTTGTTTTATGCTTTGGACACACCCAGTAGTGCATAGGGGCCACTCCCAGCTCTGTGCCCAGGGATTGCTCCCAGTAGGATTTGAGGGACAGTGACGTGCCTGGGCAAAAAAAAGTATGTGCTCTAATCCATTATACTAGGTCTCTGGCCTCTGAAAAATGACTTGAGTGTTAAAGAATTAGAAAATGTCTGGGATCAAATAATGCTCTGCCAGACTTGGCTGTTGAGCTTGTTATTGTCATTGCATTGTCTGTTCAACTTGAAAGAAGATCCAGAAAGATAGCTCAGTAGGTGTCTTGCATGTAGGATGCCCAAGTTCCAAATCCAGCACTGCATGGCCCCTAAGGAATGAGAGGGATTGGCCCTAGAACACAGAACCAGAAGGAGCCCCAAGCACTGCTCAGTATGGCCCCAAAACAGAATGTTACAGAAACTAAACTTGGAAGGAGGTAGGAGAGTGATGCTTCTATTCGCGCAGTGTGACTCAGAACATCTTTTCCTTTGCTAGCTCCTTTCAGACACCCCCAAAATTTCCTTCCTCTGCAGCCCTCTGTGGTCTTTGAAAAGGTCAAGATGTGAAGTGAGGGACTGGAGCAATAGCACAGTGGGTAGGGCATTTGCCTTGCACATGGCCGAGCCGGGTTCGATTCCCAGTATTCCATATGGTCCCCTGAGCACTTCCAGGGGTAATTCCTGAGTGAAGAGCCAGGAGTAATCCATGTTCATCGCCAGGTGTAACCCAAAAAGAAAAAAAAAAGATGTGAAGTAAGCTTTGTATCTCTGGGGAATTAATTGTGAGGGATGTCACAACTTACCCAACTAACCAAGGTTTTAGGAAAAATAGAAAGTGATCCCGTTAAGATTATCTTAGTACTGGCAAAGGAATTTTTTCCTCTCTTTTGCTATAGAGCCATGTATTACATTTTATTAAGACATAAAATTGTCCCAAACCCTATGCACAGTGATATAGACCCTCCCCCCCACACACACTTCTACCTCATTCCCTATTGAATCTGCTTTGGTCCACTCAGCACTTAAAAATGACAAATTTAAAATATCTGCTGTGGTTTGTAGCGCTTTGAAGCTTAGGATTTGAAGTAAATTGACCTTGGGTTATGATCCCAATGCCAGACACTTTTTCTGAGTTCTGGAGAGCTGTCGGCCATGATACAGACATCTGGGAGAATTTTGATACTGACATTTCTTCTCCCAATGCTCCCCCTGTCAGCTCTCGCCTAGTCCTGAATATTCTATTAGGTATTGGTAATTTCATTTCATGATTTCAAAAAAGGCAACATCAGTGCTTCCCCTCTGTGTAGTTAGGCCACTACTGTCAGATGCTGCAGTGTAACTGAGAGAGACATAGGGAGGGAGAAAGGAGAAAACGCTTTTTGGGCAACTGTTTCCAGCTTTCTTTCCCGGAAGTTGTGTTTGACACAAAGATCTTTGTGTGATAGCTCATTGAGAATAAGGCATCAGAAGAGGCGTGTAAGAGAAACAAGAGGCAGAAGATCATAAAATCTCTCATTTTAGGAGAGGTCTAGCTAGACCCTGAACTCCAGGGGAGCTCTGGAAATTGAATTTCACCACAGCTATCTCCTGCAGAGGCTCAAGAGGGTTAGACTATTTAAACTCTCACAATAATTTGTGATTGGCCACATACTGCCCCTAAGGGTGAAGCTGTCATGTTCCAGAAATTTCCAGCCAGACATCTCTCATCAGCAAGGGCAGTGTTCCAGAGAAGGGTCTAGGTGTGAGCCCTTAAGACCAGCTGGGGTCTGGTGCTCTTGGTTTGATAAAGAGGTCTAGGCAGGAAGCCAAGCACCTGCTATCAGAGCCAAAATAGTTTGAAATGGAGAATCAGTGAACTGATACTTTATTTGAGGATTAATTTATGCCATATACAATCCTATCCTATGAGATGGTTAGCATATGCACATCTTAAAGCACAACACTTAAAGGGAATCATGTTACTTGCTTTGATTGATAGAAAATAGCTCAGGCGAACTTCCAAGTTCAGCCTCATCATTTTGTAGAGGAGACAGGTTATGTCAGATTAGATTCTTACCAAGAACAAAATGCTGAGTCTCAGTTCTCTGATTTTGCTTGAGTTCGTCCCGCCTCATTCATTTCATTTCATTTCATCATCCTGTTATTTGTCGATTGCCTCGAGCAGGCCCCAGTAACGTCTCTTTCATCCTAGCCCTGAGATTATATTCAAGGCTATTTAGGAGAATGAGACCCATCATTGTTACTGGTATCTGGCATATTTGGTACGCCATGGGGAGTTTGCCAGACTCTGCCCTGTGGGCAGGCTACATTCGATAGCCTGCAAGTTTGTCCAAAGTAATGAGACAATAAGATGTCAAAAAAAAAAAAAGTTCTGATAAGATGTCGCGCGGCCGCAAATGCGGCCGCGCGGTTCCGGGATCTGGATTTTATAGTCTCTGAGTCTTGGCCGCTGATGGGATTACACGGCGCCAGGGGGCCAGGTGGTGGGTGTGACCCTCACCTACTGGAATTTGGAGGATCTGGGTGGAAGATGCTCGACTCCAATTCGAGTAGGCTTGGAGGTCTCGGCCCCGGAACCCGCGTGGCTTTGTCCCTCTGCCAGTACCTTCATGTGTGCGGAGAGTGGTCTCAGCATGGTGGTGGCTCATATTGGTCCCGCCTCATATTGGTAAAATGTATATGTACAAGACAAGTTTTAAACCCTAAGCAGAGAATTGCCAAACACAATCTTAAACTTCAGCCTTGAACATACAGCTTGATAGGGGATAAGAGAGTGGGGAGTGGGGTTGGGGAGGGAAATACCATTATGCAAATCAAAGCCCAGATTTAGCCCAAGAACAATATGAATTGCGTGTTTGGGGCATGTGAATACGAGATCAGACACACACAGAAGGTTTGTCTTGTCTTCATGTAGTTGGAGGTCTTTACACAAAATAACCTTATATTTCAAACTATGATAAAAGGAAATATCCTGACAGCTTTTCTACTTGGGTGAGGCTGAAGAAGATAAATAGTCAAGTAGGGTTCTGGGAAGTAGGGAAAACTAATGAAACTAAAGAAACCATCCTTCTTAGAGTGTCATTTTGCCATTGAAAATTTAGTTTTGGAAGACTAATTCTTAGTCTTTGAGGGAGTTACTGGAAGGTTTGCTAATTAGATATGATTACTTTGAAGCTAAATGTTACAGGTCCTACATGCTTTGGAAAAAAAGTGTTGACTGCATCCCACTCTCTCCCTTTTAGCTTATGCTGAATTGTTTTCTTTTTTTAATTGCCCATTGCAGCACTGATCCACTCACTTAAATTAGTGTACTGTTTTTATATTCATCTAGAGTGCATGCACTTCGCTTTGGCCTGAATGTGAGATCTATCCACTCATTTATAATTTTATTCCTCCCCAAAGCATTTATGGGGATTTTATTGCAATGTGAGGGTCCATGTTGTGAATGCGTTGCGTACTTCAAAAGAAAAGGGCATTAGTCTTCCTCAAATGCATGAACCTTGTTAGGTGAGACAAATAGCTCATTGTAAAATATGATACCTAAAAAAGCAGCATTGCCCAGGACATCCAAAATGACTGGGCCGCAGGGGTGAGAAGGTGGAAACTTGCTGTCTTAGAAAATGTGGAAGGAAGTTTCTAAAAAGAAATCAACCTTTGTTGAAATCTGATCCCTAGTGAAAGGTTTATGCTATCCTCTATTTTTTTTTATAGCATGGGTTCTTGAAGGAAAAGTGACTTTTTAGAATTCTATTTGATGTTCATGTTAAACCATGTCCTGTATAATCCCCTTTAATGTTTTGTAACTTTTTTTTCTTTATTGCAATAATAAGGAGTTGTTTTGACCTTTTTTTTCTACTTCATCATCTCTCCCCATAAATTTTTATCCTCATGGTAAGATACCTATAACATAAAATTGACCAATTTATTAACAATTATAAATTAACCATCTTAAGTGAAGAGTTCACTAACATTAATTACATTCACAATGCTGTTCAAGCTTCACCATTATCTCTTTCCAGAAGTTTCATCTCCCTCAGCTGAAACTCATATGAATAAAATAGAAACCATCCATTTCTTCCACCAGACCTCCTCTACCCCTCGAAACCACTCAATTGCTATAAATTTTCCTACACTAGATACGTTGTGTATGTAGAATCATATAGGATTTTTCCTATTATGTCTTACTTGCTTTATATAACATAACGCTTGTAAAGAACACTACATTTGATCTTAGCCAAAAGGCTGAGAAGCAGTATGCCAAAAATAGTAAAAACAAGTCTCACAATGCAGACTTTACTGGAGCCCGCTCAAGCAAATCGATGAACAACGGGAGGACAGTGCTACAGTACTACAATGCTTTTAAAGATTCATTTATGCTATAACATGGGTCAGAATTTCACTCCTTTTTATGACTGAATATTCCTGTGGAACTTAACATCACACATTAAATCTGTGTAAGTTCTGGGTCCACAACCATGGTCATACACAAGATTTTTCTCCCACCAAAGAATCACTTTACCCCTTAAAAGGAACCATGTCTCCCTTTAATATTTGCTGTGTTTAGATGTAGGCTTGTTGATCATGTTGATACAGCTGAGTTTGCCTCCAGTTGTAGAATAGTCTAGTATACAGCAGACATCAATAATCCCATGACAATTGCTTCTAAAGCTTCTTCCACTACTATTTCTTCCTTTTGTGTTTAACCCACTGTTGTTAAACATTGAGGTTAAAATGAACATAAATATGTTTTAACACTCCTTTCCTCAAGCCCTGCCAGTTTATACAATGGGTGCATCCCCCTTCACCCCAATCCTCTCACTGACTTCCTTCTCAAGGACCCTGTGTTTGCTGTTTTCTTAACAGAAGTGAAAGATTATGAGCCACCATTTGGTTCCAAGGTACGGGAGCATCCCTGTGTAGAAAGCATGAAGGACAATGTGCTGAGAGATCGAGGACGACCAGAAATCCCGAGCTCCTGGCTCAATCACCAGGTAAGAGCCGAATCAGATGGATTTCCAAAGAGTTATGAAAATGAAAGGTCTGGAAGGTTGGGCTTCCATGTGAAGGCTGGTCCCCTTGTGTTCTATAATCCTTTGTTTACAAGACAATTTCAATAAAAGAGAATTGAAACCCTATCATGAGCTCCAGCCAAGCGGGGAGATGCATTTCCCAAAGGGGAATTTCAAGTAATCTTTTGAGGAGCATGCATTGCCAGATCCAATTCCCTGGGTTCTGGATTACAATACTTTGTGTGCAACCTTTTCTACTCACTCCCCTGCTTTTACGTGGGGAGTTTATGTTTTGTTCCAAGTGTTTTCCAATGAGTTCCAAATGTCTTCTGCGATTCTTCTACTTGGGGATGAACTATGTCACAAACTGAGAGAGAAGCAAGAAGATGCGAGAATGAGAAAGAAACAGCCTTTGCTGACTGCCGGGTCGGGTCAGGACGCGAGCACAGCATTCATGGCTATGAATAGACAGGAAAGGCTTCTTCAGGAGTAGATGAAGACCAGGAAAGAGAAGAATGTGAGCAAAGCAATCAAGACTTGGTGGAAGGCAATGCCATCCACGGGCGAGTACAGATTCTGCACCTTGGGAGGCCTGTCCCAATTCTTTGGGAGTATTCTGAGAAGAAAATAGCAGGTCAGCAGCTCATAAGCAGTGAGAGAACACCTGACATTGCAGGAAAGAGCTGAGAGCGAAGAAGGAACAGGGACAGTCTGGCCTATGGGCTGGAATCCTTTGCTAGCTCCTGTGGGTAATTTCCTTATTCTGTAAAGGCTACGGCTACGTCTGAGACATTTTCAAGAGCAAAGCAAATTCAGAAAGGCTGGAGCTCCCAGCCAGCCACAGTTAGGAGGACAAATGGGGCTGGGTCCCACCCATGCTAGACTAGGACCATGAAATTGGGGCAGCCTAACTTGATCCAGCCTGTGCCAGCTGAGGCTTCTGCAGGTCTTTCAGGCAAAACCCCTGCATACTCTGTGAATGTGAGTCTCTGCCCTCATCTCAGAAATCAGAAGGCAGACACTGATGTGGTTTCCTTCAAACAGTTGCCGCCTCTGCTGTGTTGGTTCTCGTAATGAAGCCATTATTCATGATGATAAAATTCTGGAAAGAATTAGCATAATACATTTTTTTTTCTTAATGAGATTTGTTGCCCTATTGATTTCAAGTTAATGCTTAATATTTAATTTAATTTACTGCCTGTAATTACAGTGCCAAAATAAAATAAATGTTCCTTGTGTACCAACAATAACACTCTACTCTTAACAGGGACATCAATCAATTCCGTCAATTAGGTGAATTATACAATTAATTCAACATCATGAACTCACTTGCAGGGCATGGAGAGAGGGTATCTGGGGAGAGTGGATGGTGTCAGAGGGCAAATGGAGACGTGTTTGTCCCCAACAGGACAGTGTGGGGCTTTGTCTCTCTCATCTGGGACCCTTAAGCTTCTCTTACTGGCTAAAGCACATTAAATTACCACCTGTTGGACTATCTACTTAGCCCCTCTGTTTTACTTCCAGAAAAAACTTGAAATAGTAATAAATGTATTTGCACAGTAAAATGAAATAAATGCTCTGAAGAAGAAGACTTCTGACACCCTGCTGGACAGTGTAATCTAGAGAAGTCTTTTGTTTTACGGCTTTCACCTGACTGTGCTCAGGTGCTTTTCTTAGCTCAGAAGTGACCCCCAGGTCGTGCTTGGACCATAGGCAGTGCCAGGGATTGAACCAGGATGTAAATTGAATGCAAGGCAGAGGTCTTAGATCCTGTAGAACCACTCTGGCTCCTGTATGAGTCTTTTGAATGGGACCTTTATGGAGTGAAGTTGAATTTTTTAAAACAGACTGGAGTCAAGCTCATCTGAATTTCAAAGACATTGTTCTCCCTGGGTGCAGCCTTCTGTTGGAGAGGAGGGTGCTATGGCAATAGGCATCCTTGTTGGCTACCAAAGGCTACTATTGAATCACTCCATAGGTCAAACTGATGAAATGAAGCTAGACTATTGTTCGGATTCCACTCTGATTGGTGTTTAGTACTAGGAAAATAGAAATGTTTAAATGAATCCAACTGTGAGATAATTCTGGAAAAGACAGAACTGTAGGAAGAGTAAAAATGTTAATGACTACCTGAGACTTGGGGATGGAAACCAGGCAGGGTAACTAGATGCAGAGGACTTTTAGGGAAGTGAAATTATTGCATGCAAATGACAATGGTGGATCCAGGTCAGTCTACCAATATATTATAGCACCAATGTCAGACAGCATAGCACAGACTCTCGTGTTAACCATGGGCTTTGTGAGAGATGAACCCATTGATACATATAGAGAACCTATTATTTGGGGCTGGGATCTTGTGTGTGGAGACCCTCTGTCCACCCAATTTTGCTGTGAACTTAAAACTGCTCTTCACTGACATTTTTTAAAAACAATAAAGTCTCTTGTAAAACATGGGAGGGTGTAGAATGGTTTTAGGTATCATTTTATGGGAGTTTTCAGATATTGAAGATGCTGCTCTGTACTTCCTAAAGCCTACTAGAGACTTCTTGTGTGCTTTTTCTATTTCCTGGCCTGAGTTGAGCAAATAAGCCCCTAAGTAGTAGAAACTATAGGTTTCCCAGGCAGTAATGGCCACCAAAGGGCCCTTCCCTTCATGGGCCCCCGCACCCTCCGTGGAGCCCAGTGACTCAGGGCACCTGTGGACTTTCTCTCCCTCTGCAGGGCATCCAGATGGTGTGTGAGACGCTGACTGAGTGCTGGGACCACGACCCAGAGGCCCGGCTCACGGCCCAGTGTGTGGCAGAACGCTTCAGCGAGCTGGAGCACCTGGACCGACTCTCAGGACGGAGCTGCTCTGAGGAGAAGATTCCCGAAGATGGCTCTCTGAACACTACCAAATAGCTCTTCCAGGGCAGGCCTGGCCTAAGCCAAGGAGGCCACCCCATCACCAAAGAACAGAGGCAGCAAGAAGCTGCCCCGGAACCGGAGCTTCCTGGAAACCTGTTTTTTCTTCTTCCTGTCAGCTGTGGGGGAGAGAGAGCAGCCACCATGGCAGAGGGGAGTGGGTGACAGGAAGCATTCTGTGCCTTTGACATTGTCATAGGATAAGCTCTTAGCACTTCCTCAGGAAATGAGTTGATTTTTGACAATAGCCAATAACATTTGCACTTTATTAATGCCTGTATATAAATATGGAATAGCTATGTTTTATATACATTTCTATATATGTCATATCTATATCTATATATATATATATATACAGCCATACTCTGGAAAGAGACAAGGAAAAAAAAGAAAAGATTCCTAGGAAATGGGTTGGATGAGAGAGCTCTGGAACAGCACCCTGCAGGAAGGGGCCCATGGCAGCATTAGCATGCAATCATCGTTCAAAGCCTGGTCCTCTGACTACGCAGGGGCACACTTGGTTTTAGAGGAGTGGCGCTTGTTTCAGACAGAGTTCAGGACAGTTGCACTGCACTAGCCTTTGCAAAACCAGGCCCTGCCCATGGGTTCTCTTCTGGCTGTGGAGTGAATGAGAGTCTGCTGTTCAGAGGGTCCTATTGGGCCACACTGTTTGTGGTTAGATACTGAGGATCAGAAACAATACGGCCGTTGTGTCAGCCCTGGACTTTTCACCTGAGCTTCAGGCTCTTACCTATGACTCATGAACTACCTTCCTCAACTAGCTCGAAACTCTAAGAGCATAGACATTTGCAATCTCATTTCTTGACCTCAGACTTCAGGAAAAAAAGCAGGACAGTTTTCTTTAATCGGTTAATCATCCACTGGCCACCTTTCATCCTGAGGAAAGATTCTTCTTTTGAAGCACCGCCCCATCATCCCCAGCTCACCCCAACCCCCTCCTGTTTCTAGTCCAAATCTCAGACCTTCTCCCACTCATTCCTACAAGGGAACAAATTTCCCCTTTTGGGTTCATCCTCTAAAATTTTTCATCACATTTGACTTAGGACTCTAGCTGTCTGTGCAAGCAGCAGTAGGTTCTCTTTTTTTTTTTTTCTGGGTTCCTGAAGTGTGAGTACATTTGGCACAGGTGGGAAGTATTTGAGCTGCTACAGTCAGGACTGCTGCCTCGGGCACTTTGAACCTACATTTTGCTTGGCCAGCACAGCGCTGAACAAAAGTAAGTCACTTTTTCAATATTTGGAGACTGCAAAAAATATCTGGGTCCCCCAGTGAGGATAGAGAGCAGATGATTTCCTGTTTTCTCCAGGCTCTATCATTCACTAAACAAAAAGGCCGGCAATTAGAGAAAGCTGCTTCACTTCTTGCCAACAATGATGGTTCCCATTGCCCACTCCCACCCCAGTCTGCAAGTTGAGCTTACCCTTAACCAAGCTCCCTTATAAGAAATGTGCATTTAAACAGCCATTCTTTGGCTCTATAGTATGGTTTTTATCACATCCTTTACTCTGTCTGGGGTTAAGATAGGATGTTGATTTTTTTTTAAAGACTAAAGAAGACCTTCTCTACAGGGTCCCTGTAAACAAATCTTCTGTGCTTATATGTTAAGAGTTTTCTCCCCTGCATCTGGGAGGGGAGCTCTTTTTCTCCAAGAAGCTTTTGGCCATGTTAATGGCTTGTCATTTCAGCCTTACCAACCTCTGCAGAATTTACAAGTGAGGACTTGAATGAGAGACACAAGAGTCCCATTTGCAGTTAGGCAATTTGTGTCCACATGGACAAGAACAAAGACTGAGCTTTAATACTCTATAGGAAGCATGTTAATCCATAAACATGTATTCATGCTGCAAATAACAATCTCTCTTTTTTTTTTAAGAAATGTGTTTGAAGCTACTTATTTTCAGCCAAATAGGAATTTTACAAGGGACCGGCTATGAGCAGATCAGCTCGATTTTAGATTTGAAAAGGTCTCCATCTCATTGGGTTTTCACAGGATATGTTGGCATTTGAGATTAGGTGGAACTTTCTAGAACCCTACTCAGTGTGGGTAGACTGAGAGAGTTCAAGATAGACTGGCTGTAGTGTGAAATGCCTAGGAATTTTGTACTCCTTAGGGCTCTTTGATACCATCTCAACAGCTGTTGCTCATTGACCTCTAGTGGCGAATTTCTAGAATACCGGTCGATCAGTAGGATCTCCAAAATTCAAGAGTTTTTATCATTTCTTGGTCATCATCAGCCTAAACTGGAATGTAGTGTCAGGTGATACTGTGGCTCTTTTTGTTTATTTTTTGTGCTCAAGAAAAAGACCAAGACTACATTCTATAGTTCCTAAAAATGCTACTATGCATAAAAAAGAAAGTTTTATTCTTTTATGGAACATTTCAACAGTAATCATGTATTAAAATAGGAATGTGAAATGCTATATACTCTTTTTATATCAAATGTCTCAAGCACTTATTTCCATTTTATGCCTTGTCTTTTATATAAATAAAATGTTTATTAGATTGAATAAAGTAAAAATACTCAGGTCAGCTTCCTGCCTCCTGTTTCTATTTATTGTAGCTATGCTTACTTGCCATTTATGCAGAAGTGGTCATAAAATTTTTTTCACATTTCAGATCATGTCCAACTGACAGTTTGGATTTTCCTTTCTTAAAAAGCAGTGGCCAAAGTTCAGTAATCTGAAATGCAGCAGATGCTGTTGGTTCCTGGCCCCCGTCTCCCAGGGCCCTGACATGATACCTCTGCCTCCCTCAGTCCAGAGCTGCCTCCGTCTGCACAAATGACTCTTGCGGAATAAGCAGAGCCAAGGTTGGGGTTAGAAGTGTGCACACCTGCTTCTTACAGTCTATCTTTTGCACATGCGAGCGGGCAGATGACTATCCTCTGATTCCTGCCAGTTGTCAGGCTACTTTCCTCTCCTTAGACTCAATCACAACCTCCCGCTAGACTTTTCATCAGCTTATTTGCATTACATGATGAATGTGCCTTAGCAGTTGGCTTGAAGGCATTGCAAAAACGTGTATTGACTTTCTGCCCAGACGTTGAGCTTTCTCTTCTGAGAGATTCTGTGGCTTCTTAGGTCTCTTGCGCTAAGTTCTAAATGGTCTCTTAAGGGTTAATCTAGCCCCAACAACATCAGGGTTTTTAAATCTCAGCACTACCGCCATTTTGCATTGGATAATTTGAGCAGTGAGGAGAACAGTAGGCTGCGTAGCAGCCTCCCTGGTCTATACCCACTAACTCTTACTCTATGGCTACAACCCAAAATGTCACCAAACATTGCCAAATGTCTCAGGAGACAAAAGTCACTCTCATTTCGGAACTACTAAACTACTGAACTAGATGATGCCATATAATACAATTCTATCTTTAGTAGTGTGGCATCTTCAGTGGTTACTGATACGATGATTACCACTTAACAGCCTGAGACTCTGGACTGTGAACTCAGGAGCACTGTTTTGTTCCCCAGGTCAAAATTGAACCCCGCCATCAAAGAAGGGAGGACTACTAACCATACTGGCTTGACTCTGCTGAGCTATCTTCCCTGAAAACTAAAGGCCAAGCAGGCATTGGGGGCTCTGGATTGAACTCAGGAGCACCATTTAGCTCCGTGGCCGAGAATTTCTTCACCTCTCCATAACTTCACATAAATATACAAAGATATTCTAACTGTAGGCTCCAACCACACAACAACGCACAAGAAAAAATTCCAAACTGCAGAGGTCTCAGTTTTTCACACATGTTAGGAAGCAATGCAAAAGCCCATCAGGTTTAGTGCATGAAGATGCTAGCCCAGATGACCCAACGAGTAATAACGAGCTATATAACCGCTCTGATAATAAATTTAGAATAGAATTGTGTCTGTCCTCTGCGGAACTCTAAGGCTCCACTAACGCTATGCGGTAAAGATAAGAAATAGTGTTCAGAAAACTCAAGGAAAAGTCTAGAATCTCACAGGACAATCTAGAGCCAAAGCCCTGCTCTCTAGGAGCTAAAATTTAGAATAACATGTTAGAATACCTGGTGCTTCTTTTGTCTTCTTCAAGCCGCCTTCCAAGGTAAAGGATTGTCCCGATGATCCTCTTCTGTGTGGTGTTCTCGGGGTCTCAGCTCTCTCCCCCAGGTTTGGGTGCTTAGTGGAGCCAGGGGAGAAGCAGGCAGGGAGCTGCCTCTCTACACACCTGTAGATGTTGTGTAAATTTGGGTCAAGAGAACAGCTGAAAGGTCAGCGACTGTGGCAGGGGGCATTACCAAACACATGGTACTTTAGCTGATTTTGGCTTGTGCCAACCTTTAAAAAACATTATTTCAGTGGATCTGTTTTTCACACATGTTAGAAAAAACATAAACAAACTAGCCTGGACTTTAATAAATATTATTGCTGGAAATACAGCTGAGTTTGAAAACATGAATCGACTTCTTCAGTGGAGTCAACAGATAACAGCCCTTACGCAGGAGTGAATGATTGTGACCCACCCACACCAGACACTATCTGGGCTCTTCCTCCTTATGTGTTATAATCGTCACTTCTCCTTCCAGATGCAAGCTGAGGAAACTGAGGCAAGGCCTTGTTAGGAGTCTCCTCAGTGAGCCATCCTAAACCAGAATTTAAACAAGAGCAGCCAGGCTCCAGGCTCTACCTTCTCATCCTGACACACCTCATCCAGGAATCAGAGGGCACGCTGGAGAGTCTCTGAAATGTTCCAGAGAGAATCTGCCCTTTGCGTAAATCACAAAGGAGGGAGGTTTACTCTGGAAGGAAGTTGGTCCTCAGGGAATCCAGGAAGAGAAACTTTCCTCAAAGGCATTCTGGGCTGCAGCCCAAGACCTTCAACTAAAACTGGAACCATGGTGGTCTGGGCCTCTTGCAGCTCCATTTTTGCTGGGCTTATTCCAGTTCGTGCCACTGCAAAGTCAGGAACAGCCCCCAGTTGACAATAAATCTCCACAGCCCCTCAGCAGGGACCCAGTGCTCAGCCCTTGCTTGCAGATGCTCTTTGTGCCCAGGAGCTTCAGCTGGGCGGCGGTAGTCTTTGTTTCAAGCTCTCTATGCAAATTACATGCTAATGACCTCATCCTGAGGCTGGATGCCTTCCCTGGGTGACAGGGAACTTTTCATTTAAACAAGTGTGTCCATCCCTTTACACAAAAGTCACTGCAGTTGGCATCTGTTCGTTCTGTTCATTTTCCTCCTGAAATAAGCTGCCTAATTGTTGCTTATCACATTTCCAATTAGGTTTGTATTTTTTTTTAACCTTGAATAATTACAGCTCCAGATTCTTGAATTTGGGGCCATGGTGTTCGGGTTTACTTTGCAAACTGTGCTGATAAAGGCAAGATTGTGAACTTTCCCACATTACATGGCCTGCCAATCAGCCTCACACAGTGTAATTTAATTCTAATACACCTCCTGATCTTTGGTGCATTTAAAAATAACTTGTTAATAGTCTTCCTATTCTAATTAAGCTGAAATTGCACATGCTGTGAAATGCTTGCTCCCTCTCTTTCTCTCCTTCCCTCCCTCTACACATAAACGCACGTTCCCTCCCCCCCACCCACAAAATGCACACAAACACACATTATTGATCCTTAAAAATCACTTTTGCCAGCAGGCTATGTGGCACAGAGCTTCTGAAATTGTCCTCCAGGTTTTCTCTTCATCCATGCTGAGAATGGCAGAAACAGAACTCTTAAGTCTTTGTGCCAGAGGGTCATCAGAAAAGATTAAAGGCCTTTGAAAATTTTGTTTTGTCAAAATAATCATAACAAAATTTTTAAATGGGGACTTTTCCATCTCTTTGGTTCAAATCTCAGCTCTGCCACTGACTTGATTTCTAACTCCTGCCATCCTTTTAAGCCTTATTCCTTCAGCCCCCTAATGTATACAATAGGGATAATGATAGGACCTGCTTGGGAGAGCAGTGACAATTACTGTAATCAAGATGCTATTCATAAGTGTTGGACAAAAGCATTTATTTTTTGTTATTACTATTACCAGTTTGCATTTGACCATGAAATGAATCTGTGTTCTATTAAATGCTTATTGCTTTCTAAACCTTTGGGAAGATGGACAAAGGAAAGGGAGCTCTGTTTACCTGAAACACATGAGAACACTCATTTTTTCTTGAGGGGGATATGTGACCCAGAAAGCAGCATGACTGTGGTGACAAACCCTGGATTCTGAGAGATGGAAAGTCTTTGGTTTTAGTCCTGCTCCACCATCTCCTACTCCATTGTTCCATGATTTTGTTTTCAGGTTCCTTGGGCCATCTGAAATTCTTCCCTGTAATATACATATAATATATATACATATTATATATATATATATTAGAAATCTAGAAGAGGACTAACAAATAAGGACAGGAAGTAAAGTATTTGCCTTGCATGTGGTTGCAGTAGCTGTGACCTTAGTTCAATTCTCCAGCTCTACATATGTACCCTGAGCACTGCCATGGATCACTCCTGAGCAGAGCCAGAGTGCTCTGAGTCCTTGAGTGCTACCAGTGTGACTCAAAAGACAAAAAAAGAAAGATAACATTAAAAAAAGAAAATAAGGAGCACACAGGAAAGACACTAAATATTATTAAATGCAAGATATAGTTTATATCCATTTTTTGACATGGATATGTACACTAAAACTTGGCTATAACACTAGACCCTTATAAGCATAATTTTATATATAATATGCACATACATTTTACATATTTTTAAAAACAGTCACGGTCACGGTCCTCCCGTTGTTCATCGATTTGCTCGATCGGGCCCAGTAACGTCTCCATCATGAGACTTGTTGTTACTGTGTTTGGCATATTGAACACGTCACGGGTAGCTTGCCAGGCTCTACCGTGCAGGCAAGCTACTCTCGGTAGCTTGCTGGGCTCTCCAAGAGGGGCGGAGGAATCGAACTCAGGTTGGCCATGTTGGCCGCGTGCAAGGCAAATGCCCTACCGCTGTACTATCGCTCCAGCCCTTAAAAACAGTATATATTTGTATATCTTTTTATATGTCATTTGAATGAGATTCCACCAGGATAATCCAGAATGACCTTATCTCAAGATCTTTAACTTAATTCCATCTGCAAAGATCCACCAAATAAAGTCTGACTCACAAGTTCTGGAATTGGAGCATGGCTAATCATGGCTAATCCCATGATTTGGGAAAAAGCCATGATTAGCCAATTTCTCTGATGTGAATCCTTCATGATTCAAAGCTCTGTTTATTGGAGTCATTTCCAAAGATGACTCTTACAGATTTGGTTTTGTTTTCTATCTTAACAACAAAAGAGAATGGTTACATTATACAACATTTAAAATATTACTTAAAGATAAATTTTATACCATTACTATAAAATTTTATGACTCAAACATCCACTTTGTTCAAATTTTGTCAGGAAATTTGGAAGAGCTTGAGCTAGAGACATTTCTCACCTTGCCTCTCTTCTGCTTTTGAATTCTGATGTCATCTGGATGTAGAATCTTCTGAAGTCAGAGCTGGACTCACACATAAAATATATCACTCTGGTTGGTAATTATCCTCTGGGAGCTAGTTAAAGTTATCATCCTGAAAAACATCACGTGGCCTTTCCCACTGGCAGAGTTAGGGCAATTGCATTCTTATGCAGCTGAATTTCTCTAAGGTAGGAGTATCACGACAGTCCAGAAGAAATTCTCATTTATGACATAGTCTTGGAAGTCACTGATTGCTCCCACTATATTGAACCAAGCAGTTTTAAAGTTCAAAGCAATAGGATAGAATATCTCACCTTTTCATGGAAGGAATGACAAATAATTTGCAGCAATGCTATAAAATAACCAAAAGAACTTTGCAGTATGTAGGTCCATTTTATTTCTGTGAAATAAGACTGCATTATTTCTTAGGCTCCTTTCATACTTAAAGTCTTGGTGTACCTTCCTTTATATTACCATATCAAAGTTTATGTGACATGTCCTATTAGGGAGAAAAATATTTAGTTTAGATAGCTTTCCCATTGTTTTTGTGTGTTTTTGTGTGTGATTTTTGGAGTCACATCCAGTGGTATTCAGGGGCTACTCCTAGCTCTGTTCTTGAGGGTATCACTCCCAGCATGCCATGCCATGTCATGGATTGAACCCAGACTACTTGAATGCAAGGAATATTCTCCACCTGCTGAAATTTCTTGTGCATCCTTCCAACCTTCCAATCCTCACGTTTTTATTGTTTCCTCTCTTTGTGTTGATTGTGTATCTGTGTGTATGCATGTGATGAAAGTAATAGTTCACTAGTTAGTAATTCTTTTCTCATAATTAAGCTAGAAGGATATTCTGGAATCTTGTTTTGAATTGGCATTAGCAGCCATTATAACCAAACATATTGTGCAGCAGTAAAAATTAATATATAGCACTGGAAAGATAGACAGGGGTTAAGGCATTTGCCTTCTTATAGTCAACCCAGGTTGGATTCTTGACATCACACATGGTCCCCTGAAAACTGCTAGGAGTAATCCATAAGTATAAGGCATAAGCCAGGAGCAAACACTGACCATCACTTGTGGTTATGGCCCCCCAAACAAACAAAAAAATACACTCTGATTAAATTATATTGATTATAGAACTCATAAATTCAAGTGTGCAAAAAATGCTATGGCTTTTTTTTTCTACACAACTATTAGTTTTGAGTCTGAATCCTCCTGCCCAGTGTGGTAAGAAATATGCCCTTTATTCTTAGCACTACCTTTTTCACTAACTTCTGAGATTTTACATTTTTTGATATCTTAGTGAGAACACCAGGTACAGTGTTGGGAAATTCTGGTTCTCAGTTACCAATGAAATCTGATTTTCCCTGAAATGCTCATTGTCCAAACTGCTTTATTGGTTAAGATATGCCTCTTCTCTGGCTCCTTGCCAGAATGATATTATCCTTGGAAGATTTGAGTTCCTCAGTCAAGATTTGCTTCATGGTATACCATAGACTGCTTCTTTAATTCCTGTGGTATCTGAACCTCCCAATGTGAGTAGAATGACCAGGGAGTCTCTGCTCCAGACATCACCATGACTCTCATCAGTTGTAAGGACTCTAAACCTTCACATTTTCCTTTGCCCAGACTCTGTTTCTACCCTTTCTCAATAGGTTTGAATAGCCTAACCACCTTGGAGCCTGAATTATTAGGAAGCAAATAAATATTCACTTAATCTTAAATTTTTCCCATTAGAAGGAAATATTTTCATTTCATCCTCCTAGTGCTTCAAAGAAAGGAAGAACTATCATATAGTTCTATCATATACTTCTCCATAACAAGAATGAAGTTTTACATCCTGCCACAAAAGAAATACATCAGACTCATTTTCATAACCTCCAGAAATAGAGAGAATCACACTTTCACCTGTTGCTTTCCCTGAGCTTCTATTCAGCTACTTCCTAAGACCTCTGGGTCTATCGATGAGCAGTCTTTTTCGCAGCTGACAACATTTTTAAAAACAGTAAAAAGAAAACAAAATGATAGATTTAATGCTTATTGTAGAAATAAGAATACAGGTCCATAACTTCTTAATTTCTATTTTAAGTGCAAAGGCTCTGAAAAAATCTAAATAAATTTCAAAACTCATTTGGATTCTGAATTTGATATGAGGTACTTTATACTCATTATCATATTATTTAAATATTTTATGTGGAAATAGTTGTATATACTTGGTTATAGGGATCACCCATACTGTGCTTTAGGATATGACATAATATCTGTCTTACTATCTCACTAAAAATACCCAAAAAGTCTAGATTACATAGTCTATATGACTCTGGATATTTTTGTGGAGAGCATAATATACATATATATATGTACGTATATATGTGTGTGTGTATGTGTGCATATATATCAGTATGATTTTTATTCCTGTTATTTCAATATATGTTCATTCATTGGCCTGATCTGATGGGAGGATATGATGATTTCAAGGTAAGGTTATGAGACTAAAACCTTATAAAAAGAGATTTTTGAGTTCTCTACTTTGGTTTTATTTTTTTATTTATGTGCAAGTGCTAGAGATAAAACCCAGGTCTTGTGCACGCAAGTCTTATACTTTACCATTGAATCACATTCCTGAATCCATTTTTGAATTTTGAAAGTTTGTGGCAGACTCAAAGCATGGGAAAGGATCATCTCAATAAAAGACTTTGTGTTACCATACTATAGGACTACTCAAAATGTATGCAGAATAAGAAAACAACCAAAAGAGAATATGATGAGGTAAGATATCCTGGGACTGGGGACCAGAGTGCTACAGCTCTGCAGATGATGCTGACTAAAGTTCAATCATAATTCCCCATTAGCATGGCACTTTACATTGTTCCCATCACAATAACAAAGATACAAGATTAGACACTCTAGAACCTCTAGGCTCTACTCAAGCAACCTCACATCTTCAGTTGTATACTACAGATGGTCCAGTTTTACTGCCATTATAGTGTCAATAAATTAATATTGGAGGTCAGCAGAAACTGGTTCCCAGGCCCAAAGGAATTTCGAAGCTTCATCCTGATAATTGGAAATGAACCTAAGTCAGTTTTTCCAAGCATGATCAGACTCTGAGGTATTTATAACTTCCAACAACTAGAAGCAAAGGAAAATGACACACCTAACCTCATCAGCAAGGTTTAATGAAAGTAAATCTCACATTTCCACAAAACAATGCAATAACTTATTCTAAAACTGCAAAGAAACTCCAACTCTCTCGAGGAATAGTCACCATACTTTGTATTTGAGACAAAAAAAAACATAAACAGTAGTCTGAACATAGTAGATAGGTAAAGGTAAAGGTAAAGGCCCTCCCGTTGATCGTCGATTTGCTCAAGCGGGCCCAGTAACGTCTCCATTGGAGACTTTGTTGTTACTGTGTTTGGCATATCGAATACTCTCGGTAGCTTGCCGGGCTCTCGAGAGGGGCGGAGGAATCAAACTCGGGTCGGCCATGTTGGCTGCTTGTAAGGCGAACACCCTACCGCTGTGCTATCGCTCCAGCCCCTACATAGTACCCAGACAATATTTTTTTCTTTTGGGGCCACACCCAGCGATGCTAAGGGGATCCTCCTGGCTCTGCACTCAAGAATTACTCCTAGTGGTGCTTGGGGGACCATATGGGATGCCAGCGATTGAACCGAGGTCAACCAAGAGCAAGGCAAACACCCTACCTGCTGAACTATCGCTCCGCCCCCCCAGACACTATTTTAGAAGCAGACCTTACATAACATTCTGAAGGCTTACACTTGTGGACCTACTGGATTCTACTGGGAACATAGACTCTTTATAATATTTTTATATTTGTACATAATACCAATAATTTTACCATTGACATTTTTTGTATATACTTTGTGATAAAAAATCTCTGCTATGGATAAATGAATGTAGTTATAATATTTATAATTACAGTCTCTAAAGTGTGAGGGTTTTTTTTCTTTTTGGGTAACACCCGCAATGCACAGGGGTTACTCCTGGCTCTGCACTCAGGAATTACTCCTGGCAGTGCTCAGGGGACCATATGGGATGCTGGGAATCAAACCCGGGTCAACTGCGTGCAAGGCAAAGGCCCTACCTGCTGTGCTATCCACTCCAGCCCATGAGTTTTTATTATATAAGAACTCAGCATCCTGATAATTATAAACTTGAGATTGGGTCATACAAGTACAGACTGCAATTCACTAATTGAGGTTGTATGTAAGCTAACCCCTTTCAAGTTCCTGAGGCATTCACAAGTCCTTCAAATTCAAAGGTAGACCCCTGATATGTAGGAAAGTAATGGTGGTATGCTTAGATGATGACTTTTCACCCTTTAAACATCCACACTGGATTTGTTTGGGATTAAACAGAAGTTAGCTGAAGGTCTCTCCTTCCAAACTTGAGGAACACACCTTGCTTGGGAACAGAACTGGTTTTGTTAAAATGTTTTTTTTTTTACTTTAGTTTCCTGGTAGAGTATGCAGAGTCAGGATTCCTGCAAGTAAGGTCTCTGCCGTTGGCACACATAGCAGAGGAAAAAGTGGTTAATGTAGGCAATACCTTGTGGTTTTGTTTAATGAGACAAACATTATGTTAACAACAGATATACTATGTTAGGAAATTAAATCATTCATGCGCCAGTATTGTGTAAAGAAAGCACATCACTCACATGTAGAGAATGTTCACTAAGAAACACCGAATGTGATTTCTTCAAATGTGAATACCAAGTTTAAATACAAACATTGATCATTCAAAAAGTTCAATCTCAAATATTGAACATTCAAAATTTTAAGTTAGATTCAAAAGTTTGTTACGTTAATCACAGAGGTGATTAAGTAAATTACAGAGAGAAGAAATCATGTAGAGAAATTACATAGACTTATATGAGTGGTATAATTTTAAGTTGAAAAGAATTATAAAAACAGAATTTCTACCTGCTTTTTATTTATTTATTTTTTAATGTAGGAGTACTACTATTTGTTCAGCCATTGATTCAGCTTATTGAATTGGGCATGAACTCCATCTTACTTTTTTCCCCCCTTTTTTATAAATTTTTTTATTGAATCACCATGAGAGCAGTTACAAAGCTTTCAGGTTTAAGTCTCTGTCATACAATGATGAAACACCCATGCCTTTACCAGTGCCCATTTTCCACCACCAAAACCCCCAGTATAACCCCCATCCCATACCCTCCCCCTACCTGTGGGGCAGATGATTTCCACATTACTCTCTCTCTACTTTGATTACATTCAGTATTTTGACACCAGTCCCACCATTATTATTTGGGATTTTATCCCAACACTCAGATCTGCCAAAAAGGCAACTGTAGACAATTTGTTTTCTATTGCTGGTTGTGAATAACATATTATTTTGAAATTCCAAAATTTTAACAATTAAATCTGGAGAGATGTCTATCAAACCTGCTGGGTTCCAAGATTTGTTCCTGAGTCTCTGGGGGAATGGCCATTGAACAGCTTGATCAGAAGTCAAAGAGGCCATTTGTAGGTGGCAATCCAGGATCTCTTTGGGGAGGGGGAGGAAAGTGGGTCGGCTCCACCCCCATCCCGTGAAGCCCCGTGTGTCTGGTCACTGCAGGTCCAAACCTGACTGTCCAATGACCTCTGGAGGATGGCGGCCACCGAGCCTCCAGGGGGAGCAGGCCAAGGCACAAAACCTATTCCCACCTGGGGTGGCCCGGCGCCAGTAACCTACTGCGGGCACCGAACGCATTTCTGCCCAAAGCCGCTGGGTTCTGAGATCTGTTTCTGAGTCTTTCTTGGATTATGACTGTTAACCAGCAGAGAGGCTTTGCCTCCAATTATATAGCTGAGCCATAGATGGTTTGTGGGTGTGTTTACTTTCTTGGTAAACTTGGCCCCAAGTTGTTGGGGTCTGGCCAAAGGCACAGCAGCAATTTGGGAGTATTTAGAAGCCTGAAGGCATCATCAGGCTGCTGCACTCTGTCTCACAGGTACAGATTGACCTGCTGGTGGCACCATACCCCAGTTCTACCTGCTTTTTAAACTTTTATCACAATAATTAGTCTATCTTCATTAATTATTTCATTCTTGTATTGATCTCTGTTAGATTGTTTCCCAACTTTCTGCATTTGGAATATTTCTGTAATTAAAATTTTAGTGTAAATTGATATTTATGTTTATTCTTTTTAGATTAACTGCCAGAATTTATCAATAGTTTTATAGTTCTTGTTATCTCTGCCAGTTTATACTGGCTCAACTGCCTGAGACAGAATTCCATTGTTCCCTGACCTCCTACCATTATTTCTAAGTTTCTCATCTCAGCCCTGCATAGCTCATAATCCCAAACTGAGAGTAAGGTAAAATTTGTGGGAATAAGAATTCTGTAATCAGGTAGGGTTAATACAGTGGATAAGGTGCTTGCCTTGCATGCAGCCAACCTGGGTTCCATTCCCAGAATCCCATATGGTCTCCTGAGCACTACCTGGAATAATGCAGAGGCAGGACTAACCCCTGAGTATGCCATGTGTGACCCCAAAGCAAAAACAAACAAATAAACAAAAAGAATTCTGCAATCTGCTCAGATTACTACCACCTGAATAGAGCTTGAATTGCTTACGGTTTTGTTTTTGTTTTGCTTGGGGGGCCACACCCTGTGATGAGCAGGGGTTAGTCCCAGCTCTACACACAGGAATTACTGGGGGTGGTTCTCAGGGTGAATGAGACCAGTTGTAGTTACTGGTTGCCTCAGGCAACCGCAAGCTAACGTCCGAGCTTGCAAAGCAGTGCAGAGATGCGATCAAGGAAGACCTCAAAGAGAGAAGAGCAGAAGTACTGGTAGATGCGGCAGAAGCCGGGAAAAGTATTCGTAACGCCCGCCTGTCCTTCGCCAACTATAAGACCAAGATGACTGCCCTCCGACGTCCTGATGGATCCATCACATCCTCCAGAACGGCAATGGAGAAGATTATCCATGACTTCTACTCAAATCTCTTCGATAGCCATGTCCACTTGCCGACATACCAAATTCCACAGGATGGGTATGTCGTTCCCAACGTTCTCCCTTCCGAAATCCGACACGCCATTTCGTCAGTAAAGAAGCAAACAGCACCCGGCCCAGACAAGGTCAGACCTGAACACCTGAAGAACCTGCCGTCAGTACTCATCAATACACTGGCTCGGCTCTTCACTCGCTACCTGTCTGAATGCAAGGTTCCATCTCAATGGAAAACCAGCAGGACCGTACTACTGTTCAAGAAGGGAGACATCCATGACATTGGCAACTATCGCCCGATCTGCCTATTGTCTGTCATCTACAAGTTGTTCACTCGAGTCATCCTGAATAGGATTGGCAGAACACTAGATGAAGGACAACCATGTGAGCAAGCAGGTTTCCGCAAAGGATTCAGCACCATCGACCATATCCACACGATAACCAAACTCATTGAGGTTTCTCGGGAGTTCAAGATGCCGCTCTGCTTAACGTTCATTGATTTAAAGAAGGCCTTTGATTCTGTTGAGACGGAAGCGGTCATTGAAGCCCTAGCCAATCAGGGCATTCAAGCCCAATACATCAGGATCCTCCGTGAGCTCTATTGCGGATTCACTACCAGGATCTCACCATTCTACAAAGAAGTGATCGTTGATGTCAAGAGAGGGGTGCGGCAGGGTGATACCATTTCACCGAAACTCTTCAGTGCCACCCTCGAGAACATCATGCGACGACTGGAATGGGAAGGAATGGGAGTGAAGATAGATGGTCGGCAACTACACCACCTCCGCTTTGCTGATGACATTGTTTTAATAACACCAAACATCAGCCAAGCGGCACAAATGCTGGCCGACTTTGACCGTGAGTGTGGAAAGGTAGGACTACAGCTGAATCTTACGAAGACAATGTTTATGAGAAACAGCCTTGTTCCTGACGTCCCATTCGCTCTCAATGGAACGACCATCTCCGAATGCAACAGCTATGTATACCTAGGTCGAGAGGTCAACATGACAAATGACCTGGCACCCGAGCTGCACAGGAGGAAGAGAGCGGCTTGGAACGCCTTCAAGAACGTCGAAGAAATAGCTAAGAGGACGAAGAACCTCCGGCTCCGGGCACATCTCTTTGATTCCACTGTTCTTCCTGCATTAACATATGCCTCAGACACCTGGGCCCTACGCAAACAAGATGAGAACGCCATTCAGGTCTCCCAAAGAAGAATAGAAAGAGCTATGCTTGGAATATCACGTTTCACTCAAATGAGAGAACGAATCCGGAGTTCTGACATCCGTCGACAATCAAGGATCAGGGACGCTGTCTCATATGCCAAGGTATCGAAAATCAGATGGGCTGGTCACGTAATGAGATTTAAAGACGACCGTTGGACTAGAGCTGTTACTGATTGGATTCCACGGGATGTCAAGAGACCGCGTGGCCGCCCACCTAAGAGATGGTCAGACTTCTTTGTCAAGGTCATGAACGATCGGTTTGAGGCCCTCCATGTTCCCGGAGCGAAGAGATGCCATTGGGCTACACTAGCACGCGACAGGGACAAATGGAGACGTTACTGGCGCCCGCTCGAGCAAATCGACGACTAACGGAAAGTTAAGTGATTAAGTGATAAGTGGTTCTCAGGGAACCAAATGAGATGCAGGGATCAAGCATAGGTCAGCAGCATGCAAGTCAAGCACCCTAATCACTGTTTCTCCAGCCTCAGTGTGTTTGGTTTTTTAACCTCAGTCCTTGTCATTGGCTTTGGACAGTGAGTACCTAGGTTTGTCAACATAGAAACCCAAATTTTCTAGCTTTTGAGAAACAATAATTTACAAGAAACAAGAACTCTTTCCCAAAATTTATCAAGAGAAGGGGCTTGTAGAAGGACTAGGGAAGGCGTTGATGTGGCAGCTCAGGAAAGACCATCATGGGTGACTCCATGAAAGGACCCTGAGTGGCTGGTAGGGGGATGGGGGAAGTCATCATTTTGTATGTTTTATATTTGAAAGCATCCATCTAGCTCACAATTTTTCTCTCTGTTGCCAAGAAACATTACACTCAGCTCCAGAAATTGCACATTTCCTACTGGTCTGTGCATGCCTAATTGAGATCTACAGTGGCACAGGAGTTTACAGGTAATGCTCTCCTAATGAAGAGCAACAGCACAAGGTCTAAGGTGTCAGAATGGCTGATTTCTGCCACCCTAGTAAGGCTCTACTTAGGGCAGTTCATGTAAATGCCAGGCTAGCTATGATCCCTCTTCCCACCCCCGCCACACACACACACACACACACACACACACACACACACACATCACCTTGCTGAGAGAACATGTTTCATCTAAAAGCTTGATTAGGTTGTCCTGAAAAATATATAGGCTAGATAAGTTCTCAGGAATTCACAGCTTGGACTTCTTGATGGTGAAGGCCTATGTCTAGAGCTCATTCTATTGTAGAATTATTTGCCAACATTTAAAATTTCTCCTCAAAGATAGAATAACATGAAACCATTTTATTAAATAAACAGTAAATAAAAAGATGAAGTGTACCTCAGGCAATATGCTAAGATTATGATAACAGAAAAAAAATCTCATTCTTTGATAGAGCAAAGTATACACAATCCATTGCATACACAATAATTATCTTTACCACAAAAGGAAAAATAAAATGTCATATAAGGCAATAGTAAGTTACAACTGGGAACAAGGCTTATAGGCTAAAACTCTCACAAATACAAAGAAACAAGGATTCAGCTTGTTAAGTTTTGCATTTCAACGAAATAGACCCCACATTCTCAAGAAAGAAAATAGAATGCAAATTCCTGGGATTAAAAAACAGCAAGCAATTCATTTAATTTTCAAAAGATTTAACATTTATACTTTAACATATGCAAAATAAATGAGCTTCAATAACTATCACATATATTATGCAGAAATGAATTCAAAGTCATTCATAAACATAGCTGAAAATATATAAAATTATAAAGCTGAAATGAACAAAATTAAGAGAACAATTTGTGTGACAAGTCTGGCAACTATTTTTTTCAAGATCTGACATTAACACTTGAATCATACAAGAAAATTTGATAAATATCAGTTGGCTCTGTTTGATGAAAAATATTAGTAAAAGAATGCAAACTATTTCTACATGTTGAGAAAAAATATTTGCAGATGATCTGGAGCGATAGCACAGCGGTAGGGTGTTCGCCTTACAAGCGGCCAACATGGCCGACCCAAGTTCGATTCCTCCGCCCCTCTCGGAGAGCCCGGCAAGCTACCAAGAGTATTCGATATGCCAGACACAGTAACAACAAAGTCTCCAATGGAGACGTTACTGGGCCCGCTCGAGCAAATCGACGATCAACGGGAGGGCCTTTACCTTTACCTTTACGATCTATCTGATAAAGGCCTTATAACTATAATTGATAAAGAACATTTAGATATAAATAACAAGACAAAACAAAAAAACACTATAAAATGGGCACAAAATTTAAAATAGGAACTTACCAAATAAAATAAATGGATTATGATAAAGCATATAAAATACTGAAATATCTTAATCAGTAGAGGAAACTAATTTAAAGCTTTAATGAGGCATCACTCCATAAGCACTAGTGTAGTTCACTGAAGAGGATTAGAATATGCCACCGGAAGTATGCAACTCTGACACAGGAACAATTTGGGGCTAAAGACAAGTAAGAAATAACAAACTCAGAATGGGTTCCCAGCCCTCTGTTCCTAAAAGCAGAGCATACTTTTCCTTTTGAGATAGAACTATGGCCAGAGACAATATGATTCTGCCTATTGAATCCATATTATATATTTTATCACCACTTATTCACCCACTTATAAGAATCCCCTATTTCCTTTTTCTTTATTTCCCCCTCCATACTTTATCACTTTTGCTTAAAAGCCCTGTAAAGGCTGGAGTGATAGGACAGTGGGGAGGGCTGTTGCCTTGCATGTGGCATCCCATATGGTTCCTCAAGCACCACTAAGAGTAATTCCTGAGTGCAGAGCCAGGAGTAACCCCTAAGCAAAGCTGAGTGTAGCCCAAAAAGCAACAAACAACAACAAAAAAGCCATGTAAGCTTGTATATCTAACTTTCTCTCTGGGGTTTTCACTTCTTCTATAGGCCTCTGCATACACGTGAAGCAATTTGTCCCCTCCACCTTCCATAAAACTGCCTTTGTCAGTTTAATTCAAAGATACCACATACCCAATATAAGCCAGTAAGTAAAGTTTAGTTTTTGTTTTGGAGTCAGACCTGAAAGTGCTCTAGAGCTCTGTAGAGCCACTGGGATCAAACTTGGTGCATGTGATAGTCACCTGGAACCAAACTCATGATCCACACTTCTAAGGCAGGCATTTTTAAAAATTCAGCCACCCACCCCCTACCCTGAGTTCCTTAGAAGGAATCCTACTAAAGACTCACCAAGAATTTAGCTTCATAGCTATCAAAGATTGGTGATGAAGACCTTGATTTGATATCAAAAATAATCAGATACCAAAGGTGGGAGTTCCTATTTACACTTAGATACCAGGGTTCTTGCTTAAATTGAACTTGACAGTGGTGAAACATGAAAGTTCAAGATCAAACTCTGTTCAAGAAAAGAACTGTTTAAGAGTCTAGAATTCGGCCAAGACTCTTCTCTGTTTACAACCAGGTTAGAATATACACACTGACAAATAAATCTGACAGTATTAGAACTGTATGAAGAACGCTGACCTCAGTTATTGATAATATTTTTGAGTAGATAAAGTATAGTAAAAGAAAAAGGAGGTGTTCACAATAATCTGAGAGTAACTGGTTTTACAGGGTTACAGTTTAGTAATTCAAAAATAAATGTATGTTTATAAGAGGTTGATAAATATATATAAAGTGTAGATCAGTAGATCCATATATTTTATGACTGAGAAAGACGGTAAAAATAAGCAGCATGTTGTGGATATTTCTCATTTTATTATCAATCATGCTGATATACCTATAAAACATCTGAGATATCCATTGTAACTTGAACTCGTTAAATTTAATGCACCATCTCAAAACTGTGGTTCACTCAGGTCAATTCTCTGCCAGGAAGGAAATTGATATATAATCCATCTAAATCTACACTATGCTTGATTCCTGTCATCAACTGTTGCTAAGTGTTTTCCCCTTATTTTCAGGGCTCAATGGTTACTTTCATGGAAAAGATAGAAAAGAGATTTCGGGGACAATTGATCTTCAATTAAGGAAAGTTTTCAGTAAGCAAACAGAATGAGGTTCAGAATCATCCATACATGTTCCTCTCATTTTTAATTCAGCAAGTTCACCCTCTTCCTTGCCAAACTAGCTTATATTCAAATCTCCATGACACAACAACTACATATCCATTTATGCAGAATCAGACTTACATCAATCTTCCACAAAGAAACATTTATTCTTAAAAGTACACCCTATCTTTGGCCCTTTGGAATAGTGACATTCATACATATGTCACACATGCAGAGTTGATGACTTGAAAAAGTGAAACGCAAAAATTATATAGTATTCAAGTCAGTAACTCTGATGTCAATTTTTTAGAACTCTACTCTCCACAGCTCTGTCAGGCACTGTTTACTCTCTTTTATCCCTCATCTATGTCATCTGGATTTTATTATTTAAGTACCATCATTCTAATCTTCAATTCATGCTTTTCATAAAGTCTAAGTATGGCGGTTAGGAAGCACTCCAATTAAAACCTCCTATTTCCTTTCTGGTCCAGAAAACCCAGACCACTTGCCAATACCTGGTCAGCTTCTTGGTTAAGACATCCAAGCCCTATAATGACATATGTTCAACCTATATTCTAGCTTTAGTCAGCTACACAGACATTTGTAGACTTAGAGATTTTGCTTTACATATACATATTTATAAAGGATGTTTGCAGCATTTTATTACACAGGTTGTTACAGGTAGAAGACTCTATGCTATAGCATAAATAAGGATTAGTCATAGTATTTTTTCTAGTAGTTTAGCTGTAGAGGGATGTGATTCAGGCACATATGCCTCTATTCTATGTATCATCTCCAAGATCTATTCTTTAGTTCTTATTCTTCACATTGGAAAAAGTGATGCAGAAATTCATACCTAGATTTCATTATGTGACTATGACTGAAAGGGGCATCCAGACCTTTCAAGTAATAGGGATTTTAAAAGTAAAAGATTCTTATAATTGGCAAAAAGCATTTAGAGGAATACATGTGTTCTTGTCTGTTGACCAAGTCTCTTTAATATGAATGTAAAAAGCCAAGCAGGTTGGGTTGAACAGTTCCTTACAAAGGAGGTTAGAAACATCAAGCTTTGGTCTGGAGCAATAGTACAGTGAGTAGCGTGTTTGCCATGCAAGTGACTGACCTGGGTTCAATTGAAAGCACCACATATGGTCCCTAAGACAGCCAGTAATGATCTCTGAAGTCAGAGCCAGGCTTTTTCAGACATGGGGGTTATAAAGAACCCTTTATTTCTATGACAAGTCAACTTTAAGTTCCTATGTAAGTGGATTCGTTTGTCTTTTTCTACAGGGGAATATTTACTGACTGACCAAAACACTTGACATCACAGTTTGTAGCATGTATTCCAAGATTAAATATTACTTAAGAATTTTCTCCAAGACATTGGTTAGTTGCTTTACATTAATGTTTCCAAGTGTTCCCCTAAATAACAAAGTTATCTCCATAGGAAAATTAAGTACCTACCTGACAACCTATATTACTTCCACAATTATTTATTGAACAATTGCTATGTGCTTAATCCCCAAGGGATATTACAGCCTAATTTTAAAAATGCACATAGATACATAATTGCAAAGAGTAATACTATATTTTAAGAGAGCCTACAGAAACATAGATCTCCTTTTGTATCTGCATAGGCAGAGTGCAGGTTGAGAAGGCATTGCTATGGAACTGAAAATGAAGCCAGATTTAAACTCTAAGTCAAAATGTGGTTAGATGATGAGGGAATGAGCAATCTTGTAAGAAGTATTATATAAGGGTATCGTGTGGGAGGAGGTATGAAGGGGATCTAAGAGATGAGACCTGAGAAAAGACAGACTTTTCTGCTACTCCTAGGCTGGGGAGCAACCCATCTAAATTAAAACTGTCTGGGAATTGGAAGAGTTCAGAGCCAATACAGTTAGTTGGAAATTTTAATCTTTATCTTGAGAATCAAAATCACTGCCATTGTTTAGCTTAACTTTTAGAACTGAGTATTGGGATCATGCAAGTCAATATGATGTAACTGATTCAGAAGATTCTTACTTCTGAGGTTGAGGTTCTAAACTAATGAATAACTTTGCTGTTTGCCCTAGGAAATTCTTGCCACCCACTTATCCAGATAAACATTTGACTCATCTCTTCCATCAAGACAAAAGTATGTTCAACTGCAGAAACAACTTGCTTTTTAAACACCAGTTTATGAAAATTTGTTTCTCTCTTAGCTGTGACTATCAGTCCTAAATTAATACTTGAGGAATGGCATCTAAATCAGTTTGCCTTGAAAGATCCATTCTTAGCTTCTTGAGCACAGACCTGATTGTAAATATTCCTTTTTCTCTACTTAGAAAGCAGTGTTTTGTACTTAGCAGAGTAAATTCACTTAACCTAACCAAGAGATTTTATTGTTTTCTTCCTTTATTTATTAATATTTCTGTGGTACCACATTGGATGGTGCTCAAGGCTTACACTCCTGTTTTTGTGTTCAGGGATCACTCCTGGAGAAACTCAAGGGACCATATGAGTGTGAGGGACCATATGAGTGCATGCACCAGCATGCACCCAGGCTGGTGCATGCAAGGCAAGTGCCCTACTCATTGTACTATTGCTCTGATAGAAAACAGAAAGAGGTTTTCTGATAGTCTTTCACAAATCTGGCAACTGCCAGTTTTAACTATAAACAGACCTCGGGAAGTTTTAAGAGGGTTATAAATTTCATTAGTTTTCTGTCTTATCTAGTTGCAGTTTGATGAACATTTCAGAAAGAACCTAAATTCACATTGAATGCATGTATTGAAGCTATTTCTGTAGTCCATTTGCGCATGACAGTAGAGACAGAATAAATAATGGACTGTGTCTTGAGATGTGTTTTGGAGGTGAATCTAACAAAGTCTTCTAATAGACTGGACAATGGGTAAGAAAGGGAGTGAATAACAATAAAGTACTGAATCAAGCATTAATTACAAATTTCAATTACCTAAACTAGTTGGAAAATGAATCATTCATGGAGAAAGAAACATGCATAATGTTTACAGGTTTTCAGAACAATGTAAATTTTGGGTGTAAGAAATCATAGGTCAACTCTGGACATGCTGAAGTGAGATATGTTTGAGATAATAAAGTTATCAAGCAAGCATTTAGACATGTGAGGGAACTTCCCACTGTTCTAATAATACAATGGCCTAATACTTAGAAAATAAATTTATTCTCTGTTCTATGTAGTCTTTGTTAAAATCTCTTATTCTAAGGCTTAGAGAGATAGTACACAGTATTTAAGTTACTTGCCTTGCATGCATCAAACCCCATTTTGATCTCTGGCACCACATATGGTCCTCCAAGCACCATCAGGAACGACTTCTGAGCACAGAAACAGAAGTAAGCCCTGAGCATCTCAGATATAGTCCCCAAATTAAATTAGTTAACTGATAAAATTTCATAATACCTCAATTAAAAATATTCTCTCTACATTTGTCTTCTACTTTCAGTATAAACACACTGGCTTGCATAGTACTTAGAATGTAATATGGTCTCAAAATTACCCATTGCTACAATTATTCTTGATTTTTACACTTTAAAAGATTATTCAGTTGGGAAATAAGCCTTACGAAACACCATATCTGCAGGACTAGTAAAACAAAGAAGTAAGGAAACAATAAAAATTTTCTACTTAGACACTGCACTCCATATACTCCCCATTTCACCAAGAGTCTTTATTTTAAGGGTCCAAGTATCTAAGATTTAATTGCATTAGTTTCCTGCGATAGCACAGTGGGTAGGGCGTTTGCCTTACAAGCGGCCAACATGGCCGACCCGAGTTCGATTCCTCTGCCCCTCTCGGAGAGCCCGGAAAGCTACCGAGAGTATTTGATATGCCAGACACAGTAACAATAAAGTCTCCAATGGAGACGTTACTGGGCCCGCTCGAGCAAATCGACGATCAACGGGAGGGCCTTTACCTTTACCTTACCTTTAGTTTCCTGCCAGGTTGCCTAACAACTCGAATCGGACGATTACACTTGAATAGATGTGGCTCACTGCCAGCAGTTTCTATCTTCATTGTCTACGCACTAACACCCAATTATGATGAAGAAGAAACTGAGAAGATCTACATGGTGTTGGAGAATTCTGTAAAGAAGACCACACCTTCCACAAGATCATTGTGGGTGATTTTAATGCCACGATAGGATCGAGAAGATCAGTCAAAGAACTCCACATCGAGCCCCATGGCCTAGAATGGAATGAACAGGGTGAGAGACTATTTGAGTTCATCAAGTCAATAAAGACCATCCATGGTAACTCACAGTTTCAGAAGCCCGAATCTAAACATTGGACATGGGAGTCTCCTAGTGGACGGTTCCACAACGAAATTGACCACATCATATTCAATCGACGGTATTGCCTGACTGATGTCGCTGTTGTCCCCAAATTCCAAACATAATCAGACCACAGTCTCCTTTGTGCAAAATTCTACTTCACGAAGCAGGGAGAAAGGGCTGCAAAGAGAACTCCCAGAATGACCGCCAACTGGGAGCTCTTTGGCACTATTACTGCAACATGGGAAGATGCCATTGTTGACAACACAGACGAAGAATACAATCAACTGGTCCTGAACCTCCATGATTATACAAGCAATGCTGAGAGAGAGATAATCACAAAAAAGACATCTCTCTTTGAAAACTCTTGAGCTCATGCACCAATGTGGCTTGGCACAAGCCTCAGGCAACTGCAAGTGAACATCCGAGCTCGCAAAGTAGTGCAGAAAAGCAATAAAGGAAGCCCTCAAAGAGAGTAGAGCAGTAGTGCTGGCAGATGCAGCAGAAGCCAGGAAAAGCATTTGCAATGCCCGCCTGTCCTTCGCCAACTACAAGACCAAGATGACTGTCCTCTGACATCCTAATAGATCTATCACATCTTTCAGAAGGGCAATGGAGAAGATTATCCATGACTTCTACTCGGATCTCTTCAATAGCCACGTCTACCTGCACACATACCAAATTCTGCAGGATGGATATGTCATTCCCAATGTTCTCCCTTCTGAAATCCATATGCCATTTTGTCAGTAAAGAAGTGAACAGCACCTGGCCCAGACAAGGTGAGACCTGAACCCTGAACAACCTACTGTCAGTACTCATCAATACACTGGCTCAGCTCTTCACATGCTACTGGTCTGAATGTAAGGTTCCGTCCAATGGAAAACCAGCAGAACTGTATTACTGTACAAGAAGGGAGACATCCATGACATTGGCAACAATCTCCTGATCTGCCTGTTTTCTGTCCTCTACAAGCTGTTTACTCGAGTCATCCTGAATAGGATTGGCAGAACACTAGATGAAGGACAACCATGTGAGCAAGCCAGATTCAAAAAGGATTCTGCACAATCGACCATATCCACACGATAACTAAGCTCATTGAGGTTTCTCAGGAGTTCAAGATGTCGCTCTGTCTAATGTTTATTAATTTAAAGAAGGTCTTTGATTCTGTTGAGACTGAAGTCGTCATCGAAGCCCTCGCCAAACAGCACATTTTTTTTGTAATTTATTTATTTATTGAATCACTGTGGGAAAAGTTACAAAGCTTTCAGGTTTAGGTCTCAGTCATGCAAATATCAAACACCTTTCCCTTTACCAATACCCATTTTTTACCATGAAGAACCCCAATAAAACCCCACCCCCCACCCCTCCCAATGCCTGCGAGGCAAATGAATTCTAGTTGACACTCTATCTGCTTTGGTTAGATTCATTGTTTCAATAAAAGATGCACCACTATTATTTAGAGTTTACCCTCTCCCTCCAGATCAGACAAGCTGAGAAAGCATTGTGAAGTGATTCGCTTTCTACAGCTGGGTTCAAGAATTAAATGTTGGTTTTGGATTTCCGCTATTTTGCTAATTAACCCTGGATATATTTCTAATGAGAATCAGATAATTAAGAGATTGGTTTCTGTGCTCTGGAGTCGTGGCCGTGCTGGTGAGCCGCTCGTGGGGGGCAACTGGCGGCCTTGGTAGGGCATGAAGGACGGACTGGAACGCCCCCCTTCCCATGAGGTTTTAGTCGCCCCCACACCCCCGGCTCACACCTGCTGTCCACAAGGCTCCCATGTGGCCGCCATCTTTCTTTCCAGAGAGGAGAGGGTGAATGGGGCAACACCCTTTCCCCTCCGGGGCAGACATGATGGCCTGGATTAACGCATAGTCCTTTCACTTTTCTGCTCCAAGCTGCTGGGTTCTGCATTAAGTCCTTGTGCTTCTGGGGCTGTGGCCGTGCTCCAATCTTAACTCTGATTTTCAGGGAGAAACGTTGGGTGATTTACTTCCTATTGATCACTTTGTATATACAGAGATGTCGCATAAGCGGCCGCACAGTTTGGAGGAAAAGTCCTAGTTCCCGCATACTCGAGCTATGCTTGTGGAGGCTTCTGGTCACCGGGGTTCCATCTGGGGGAGGCGGGATGCGGCACCTACCCCATCTGGGACTTCCCGGTGATCTTGGCTCTTTTTGGAACCTGGTTTCTTCTCCGGGAGCTGTGGAGCCAGCCCTCCATGTGGTCCTTCTTCTCTCTGTACTGCAATGTGCTGCAAAGATGGCGCTGGGGGGCGGGCCGTGGGCGTGACTTCCGGGATCAGAGGTTATATGGGGGCCGGGATGGTCCCGGCGGTTTGGAGGAAAAGTCCTAGTTCCCGCATACTCAAGCTATGCTTGTGAAGGCTTCTGGTCACCGGGGTTCCATCTGGGCAAACAGCACATTTAAACTCAATACATCAGGATCCTCCGTGAGCTGTATTACAGATTCACTACCAGGATCTCACCATTCTACAAGAAAGTGATCATCCATTCAAGAGAGGTGTTTGGCAGGGTGATACCATTTCACAAAAACTCTTCAGTGCCACCCTCGAGAACGTCATGCGATGACTGGAATGGGAAGAAATGGGAGTGAAAATAGATGGTTGGCAGCTACACCACCTCTGCTTCACTGATGACATCATTCTAATAACACCAAAAATCAGCCAAGCAGCACAAATGCTGGCCGACTTCGACCATGAATGTGGAAAGGTCGGAGTACAGCTGAATCTCACGAAGACAATGTTTATGAGAAATGGTCTCATTTCTGATGTTCCATTCACTCTCAACAGAATGAATATCTCTGAATGCAACAGTTATGTGTACCTAAATCGAGAACTCAACATGACAAATGACCTGACACCTGAGTTGTGCAGGAGGAAGAGAGTGGCTTGAGATGCCTTCCAGAGTGTTGAAGAAATAGCTAAGAGGATGAAGAAACTCCGGCTCTAAGCACATCTCTTTGATTCCAGTGTTCTTCCTGCATTAACACACGCCTCAGAGACCTGGGCACCTCTCAATGTCACAATGATCACAATACATCAGAAAGCAAAAAGACACTTAAAGTTTTTTGCTTGACCCACACCCAGATTTTATACGATAAATTATTCCAATTTTTTTAAGATAATATTTCTATACCTGTGTCGGAGCAACCACTTTCTCTTGGTTCTTTCTATCATCATTAGTTTTTGGTTCCCCTTCACCTTGACTTGTTTTCCCAGAGGGTGATTCTTGACATGTCTGATTTTTACACACTTTATATCTCATCCAATAAAAAATTGAAATCCCTAGGTTGATGGCTTTGAATCACATATATGCAATCTCCACTTCTTTCCTGTAGGTAAGCTCAAGATATTTATATCTGATCACCACTTGGTGAGTCCCCAAAACCAAACCAACCAAACAAACAAACAACAAAAAAACAAAGCCTAGTCTTGCATTCTTCATCTCAGTGGTTATTTTTCTTATCGTTGCATATGTCAAAAGTTGATGAAACTCAACCAGCTCCAGTATGATGTAAGCTCAGCTCCAAGTCTCTGACCTTCCTCCAGAGCCTCATAAATAATTCTCTCTCAAAAGAGATTTACTTGCTGCAAAAAATTTTCTCTGAAACCCACTCAGGCTACGACTGAGGGGGTGGGTTTGCCCATTGAGGGCCCAAACAGAGCCCCAGCAGAAGCTTGCTCGCACACTGCAAAATGCTGCCATGCTACCAGCAGACTCCACTGTCCGAAGAATGAGTCTCACCCAGAAATTAACCTGCTGAGAATTTGGGTATGCAGACCTTTGTGACTTAAATATCTTAATTTTTGGGGGGTTGGGATGAGCTATGTTCTGCCACCTCCCTCACTTTCAGAAGCCCAGATAGTTCTATCCATACCACAAAGCCACCACCCAGTTAAAAATTTTACTCCAGCTGTATCACTAGTTACAAATTATGAACCATTTAGAGAAAGTGTTTGAGTGATATCTCCAAACTCTGCACCACCGATAATCCAGTAGTTCCACACCAGATAGGATGGGATGTCATGTAAAAAGCAACCAATCTCAACTAACACAACATAAACATAGAAGGCTTAACCTGTAACAACATTTTAGCTATCCTTCATTTAAGGACTTAATTCCTCCAGTGGTGAGGTACAACAATTTACACTAATTTTCTTCTAAGAAAATATTTTTTGATCATTCCACTAGCAATTTATTGATAATAAGCAATATAAAATAAATTATTGTGGGCTTGTTATGGTGGCAGGCTTCATGGTGGTTGGAAATATCAGAGACAATGGTAGAAGGAAGGTGACAATGGTGGTGGCACTGGTGTTGGAATATTGAATGCCTGTAACAAATTATTATGGATTAGTTTGCAAATCACTTTATAAAAATGTAGCACTGCAGCACTGTCCTCCTGTTGTTCATCAGTTTGCTTGAGCGGCACTAGTAACATCTCCATTGTGAGAAATGTAGGGGGGAAATTTATGTAAGTAGATCTTACCTATTTCATTTAAACTACAAAATACACTAGCACAGAATTTCTTTAAAGGTTTTATTAATCACAGGTGAGCCATTATTACCATAATTAGATCCAAATGTAAAATAAAATTTAATGCAGTTGTCTTTGACTACAGAGTTTAAAACTTACTTATGTAAATAAGAAGCATTTTATTATATTGTATTAAAGGGTTTTATTTTTATTTTGTTTACATAGGTTAAAGTAAAATATCACAAATTGGCTCTTGCTGATTTATTTTCTGATCATTATATTTGTCATTTCTTAGACTTTTGTTAGAACAAGTAATGTAAGGTAAATTCGGTATGTGCCTGAGGGGGCAAGTGGGGATGGGTGAGAAAATGGGGACTTGGGGAGAAAAGGTCACACTGGTGGTAGGATTAATATTGGACATTGGAAATGCCTAAAACAACTTTGTTTATAATGAACAACTTTGTAAATCATGGTGTTTTTAATAAAAATAAAAAATTTTAAAATGTCTATTTGTAAATAGAGGAATACTCTTTTTTCCTCATTAAATTTTTCCTCTCATTAAATACCCACTCCATTACTCCACTAACAGACTCTATCAACTTTACCTTTAACTGGTTTCAGAACTAGACCCCTAACCACCACTTCCTTCACTACAACTCTACTACACCCAACTCTACTGTAAACTATCATCTTGAAACTGCCTCATACTGGTCTCTAGTTCATTTATATCAAATTATACCTTACTTTTCAAACCGTTAATAGAGGGATACTAAAATTCAAATTTAATCATTTCACTGCCCTGCTCAGTTTCTCTAATATGTGTCCATCTGCACTGAGTAGAAGATGCTTCTTTGATATTATTTACCTCTCCACCACATCATCCCTTTGATTTCCAAGACATACTTACCTCCAAGTTGGCTCTTGAATGCTATAGAAATGCTGCTCCTAGGGTGTTTGACTTACTAAACCATCCATGTATAAGTCTCTTTCTCAGACATTCACATTGTACTCTCCCCTATTTACCTTATCTTCATTCAAGTGTTACTTTATCAGAGGATTTTTATTAGACTTTTCCCATTAGCACATCCCAATTCATTTTTATATCATTTTGCTATATTGAATTTTCTCCAAAACACTTTTCATCACCTGAAATTACATATTTCCTTGTTGATTGTCTGTGCCAATTACATGGAAAGCTTCAGAAAAGTAGGAACTTGGTCAATTTTGTTGACAATATGTCTCCAACCTCCAGGTAACTGCCTGGTACATAGCAGGCATATTGTCAACTTTTAAAAATGAGTTGATGCAGAAATGTTAACCTTTAATCATGTAATTGTTCTTGATCATTCAGTTAACTACCTGATTGAATGTGGCATATATGAACATTTTAAGGAAATATTTTTTAAAAATGTTTTAAAGAAAAATCATGGAATTTTTAAAGGCTCTGGTAATGGTTTATTTTCATTGATCAAGAGAATGTCATTTCTATAAAGAAGTGGCACAGTAGAAGCTATGCTGTGACTATAATATTTTTTCATGAATTTCACAGTAGATGAAGAGAGACTAAATGAGACAAATCCATACTTTGTTTTAACATGTTTTCCATTTTATTCAAGGTGTTAATTAAGAAACTGACAAGCTTCTAGTCTACTGTCTCAATTATTTAGTTAAAATGCTAACCAAGCCCTGTTCAAGTTTAAAAATGTATTGGTACAATTCAATAAAGAGGAGATGACAAGAGAAGGAAAATCAACTATACTAAATGAGTGCTAAAATTGCCTTTTATATCATGAAACTCAAATAATTGCAAACATCAATGTCGAGCACATTCTATGTAGAAATTAAAAGAAAAAGGCAATAAAAATGTAATACACCAATACATAAACACACAAATAAGTAGCTATCACCAGAGACTGAAGTAATTCAGTAAAAAATTACAATATATTCTTTGACCAATCAAGATAATAAGACACCACATACCTGAAAGCAAAAATAAGGAATAAAGGCAAATAGGATATGTTTGTTTCATAGTCTTCAAATTTTAAGTAGATAACAAATTCAGGTAGTATGAAAAGTTCACTGACTATGCTAAATCTAATACTTGGATAGTCTAATTATTTGCCTTCCAAAGGAGAGATCTAATTTGACTCATAATTTTACCCAGTTGAACTCTACAACTAGAACTTGGAATTCTGCTTACTTTTGAGCCAAAAATACTCTCCTTGAAATCTAAAACCAGGATCAAAGACAGAACTGCAATCATCCATACACAGGAGAAATTTACAGTGCATTGGAAGGCCCCTAATTCCCAGATTCTCTGCCAAACATAAAGGACTTAACCAGCCATTGCACTTACATTTCAATGCTTGAGAAAGGTAATATTTTATAATCTAGCATTTCTTTCTGGTTATTGTCTATAAGTAGAGAGCAAGGCAAGAAACAGGCCATTAAAGCCAAGACAGGTACTATAGTTAAAAATATTTAAATATACATAGAGACACTTGCTTCTAATGAATGACACACTAGTATAGTGAATTAAATCGACTGCATTTATTGGTGTCTGACTTTTATCCATATCTCTAATTTAAATAAGTAGAATAGAAAATAGTTCATTTTGACTTTTGAGACTACTTTTCCAGCATAAATAATCTATCAAACATAAAAATCTCATATAGTCTCTTTAAAAAAATAGCTTTACCATGTTGGTGTTATTAAAATGTGTGCCACAGATGCCACAGAATTATATTCTTATCTCTAATTTAAATAATTAGGATAAAAATAGTTCATTTTGATTTTTTAGAATATTTAGCCAGCAAAATCTATCAACATAAAGATATCATATAGTCTCTTTAAAAAATAGTGTTAGCATGTGATAACCTTATAATGTGTGTCAGATGCCACAGCATTTTCCAAGACTGGCTCAATGGCCCCCTGAAAGAGTAGACAGATTTCGCTGGCAAAATATCAGTGATGATTCCATCTAAATAAATTTTCAACCATAGGTTGATATATTTTACCTACACACCTGGAGGGTTCACACAGGACACTGGTCCCCCACCCAACACCCCACCCCACTGCTGATTCAGTTGGCCTGTGGGGGAACTGAGAGTCACCCCTGGTGGGCTTGGGGAACCATGTGGGGTACCAGGGACTGAACGTGGACCAGCAGTTTGCAAGGCAAACACCCTACCACTGGACTATCACTCTGGTCCCAAAATAATCCAAATTTTTAACAAATCCTCAGTGATGCTGAAGCTACCAGTCTAGGAATGACACTTTTAGGACTGCTCTTTATAATAATTAATTTATATGTTACTTAACATGTAATGAGAGCTTAGACTCCAGGTCAGACATGATACTTACTAAAATTCTTTTCAAGGCTCTCTCACAGAAACAATTCTTGAAATCAATTTTCTATTTTTTCCTTATAGAGTCAACAGTACTCTGGTAACTACAAATCATTAACACTATTTGCATTGCATTTTGGTTTCACTGGGCCTGAAATAGCATGTTTCCTATTTCTTACGAGAAGGACTATAAATTCCTATGTATCCCCAATGCCCATGATCCTATGATAACACTCCCTAGATCAGGATCCATGACTCTGGGTGACAAAAGCCATAGCTACATGTCTCTACCAAGCAGGTCAATCTCATCCAAGAGGAAATCCATGTCCTCTCTGCTAACTTGAGGGCTGATCACCACCTGGCGGAAGAAGTTGACTTTCCCCCGGTGGGGTTGGTAGCCAAGCATCAAACTTCCCTTCTTCATCATCCTCTCCTTTATAACTGGTGCAACCTGCAATGGTGAAGTGAGGAGAGAAGATGAAAGACCAGAACATGAAGGATTACAATATCACTGTACCCAGTCATTTGATATTCATTGACATCCACTGGCGTTGGTACCACTCTCATGTGCACAGTAGGCCAATGTGAATAATAATACTCTATTGGGAAATTACAGCAAGTGAAGATGGATTCCAGTGAGTTAAGTGTTTTTAATTCTCTTAATTGTCACAACAAATCCCCCACCCCAAGGGAGATACTACTAATGTCTGTGAGTAATACATAAAAATGAGGGAATTGAGGTGCAGGGCTTTGAAGATTAAATAGATTAAATAACCAAAAACATATAAATATTTAAACTCCTACAACAAATATTAACTCAAGAAAAATGAATGAAAGAAAAATACACCTACACATTTCTTTACATGAGTATTTTTCAGACATTGATGTAAGTACAGATGTAAATATAGGTACAGAGCTAGGGAGAAATCTTATTAACTGTTAAATCCAAATAATGGGTATATGACTTTTTCTTTTACCAAGTAACCTGGCTCACCCTTAAGTGTGCTTGAATGTTTTAAAATGGAATAGTTAGGAAAAAAGTTTTTAAAATTAATGTGCCTTTCCTTTTGGAAAACCATATGGATGATTCTCAAAAAATTAGAAATTCAGCTCCCATTTGACCCAGCAATGCCACTCCTGGGGTATCCCAGAGAGGCAAAAAAGTATAGTTGAAGTGACATCTGCACTTGTTTTTTCATTGCAGCCCTGTTTACAGTAGCCAGAATCTGGAAAAAAACCTTAGTGCCCGAGAACAGATGACTGGTTAAAGAAACTTTGGTACATCTACACAATGAAGTACTATGTAGGTGTTAGAAAAGATGAAGTCATGAAATTTACATACAAGTGGTACTCCATGTAAAGTATCATGCTAAGTGAAGTTAGAGAGGGACAGACCTACAAAGATTGCATTCATCTGGGGAACATAAAGTAACAAATTAGGAGACTAACACCCAAGAATAGCAGAGATAAGTACCAGGAGGTTTACTCCATGGCTTGGAGGCCAACGACACATGTTAGGGGAAATGGCAGCTCAGATAGAGAAGGGAACACCAAATAAAAGTGTTGGGAGGATCCTCCCAGGATGGGAGATGCATGCTGAAAATAGGCTATAGACCGAACATGATTGTTTCTCAGTGCCTCTTTTGCAAACCACAGAACCCAAAAGTGGAGAGAGAACAAAAGGGAATGCCCTGCCACAGAGGTGGGGTGAGATGGAGAGGAGGAGGGGGAGGAGGGATACTGGGATCATTGGTGGTGGAGAATGGGCACTGGTGGAGGGATGGGTACTCGATCGTTGTATAATGAAACCCAAGTACAAAAATTTGTAAGTCTGCAACTGTACCTCATGGTGTTTCACTAATACAAATTTTAAAAAAATAATTAATGTGCCTTTGGGAATCACAGTCTCAAAATTGTCAAATGATGTATTCCCAAATTTACCTAAACTAAAGAGTTTTCCAGTTCATGCACATTGAGTAAAGCTGTCATAAATGGAAAGAAACCACAAATAAGTATTCATGAATTTATGATACCAAAGAAAATATTAATCCAGGTATTAGGTGTAATTTTAATCTGATTATTAACACTTATTAGTTTAGTAATGGAACATATGTGAAATATAAATATATTGTCTTTTATTCAGGGGTGTAAATTTAGAAATAACATAAAGAAGCCTATGGTTTTAGAGATAATGAGAACAATGAGCCCTGATAATCCAAATGTGTTAATATTTCTAAAGGTTTAATGTTCGCAGAAATGCAGAAAGTAGTACAATTTAAGAATCACAAGGGAAAACAGCTCATTTTCAAATCAGTGTGACCACCAAGAAGGTTAAAAACTTTTAAAAATAGTAAAGTTAATTTTTGAAAACTAATGTATTCTTCCTCTTTTGGAAACACAAGCAAAAGTGTCCCACTGTATTTTAACTCTTTAAAACTGTCCTAGTGTGTCCTAGGTGAATGTGTGAAAAGAGAATATAATGAGTTTCTATCCCCAGGAAGATGAAATTTTGTTCCTCCTGAGGAAGGCATGCATACATAAATGACACTCAACTTGGTGTGCTTTAAAAGGTATTATGTAGACAAGTGTCATAAATCTCAGTTCCCTTGTGCCTCTCTCATATTGTATCATTCCCACCCCACTCTAATTTTTAAGTTTCCTATATTTTGTTAGACACTTCCCTCAAGACAAGCCAAACTGCTTCACCTGACACTCAACATAATCTTGATCTGTTTCAAAGCTTATGAAAAGAATTGGGTGTTTCAAACCTCTGATGATAAACTATGCTGGAGTCAACCACAATGTCTCCCCAAGGCATGAGCAAGAGTAATTTTACCTAAATCCTGTTTTTCCCTCTCCTCATTAATTTTATAACTGAAACCCTTATAAAACATGAATTATGCTGTGCCAACAACAGCAAATGAAATGCCAGGTAACAGCAATCACTTTGTCATTTTAGCAAAAGATTGGTAGTATAAGGAAATATTAAAAGAAAATGTCAGTATTTTTTTAAATTTTTTCCCTTTATTTATTTATTTTTTTTACAGTTGTAGATTTACAATTTTTTGTGCTTGGGTTTCGATTATACAATGATCAGATACCCATCCCTCCACCAGTGCCCATTTTCCACCACCATGGATAATATCCCCCCACCCCCATCCCCCCATCCCCCCATCCCCCCTGTCTCTGTGGCAGGGCAATCCCCTGTGTTCTCTCTCTCCTTTTGGGTGTTGTGGTCTGCAAAAGAGGCATTGAGTGGCAAACATGTTCAGTCCATAGAAAATGTCAGTATTTTAAAGAGAAAAGGATGCAGATAAAGTAGATAAGGGGCTCCAGCGCTAGTATAGTGGGTGGAGAGTTTGCCTTGCATGTGGCCAATCCAGGTTTGATCCCCAGCATCCCTGAGCTCCACCAGGCTAAATCCTTGGTGCAAAGCCAGGAGTGATCCTGGAGCATTGCCAGGTGTGGCCCCCAAAACAAAAAACAAAACGAAAAAGTAGATAAATAGGAAATGAGTTAGTGTAGTGAAAAATTGTGAATTCTCAGTTTCAATACATTTCTGAAAACATGTCAGATACTTTATTCTGATCTTTTTAGGGACACAAATCAGGATTAAACAAACATCATCTCTAATTCCTCTGCAAATCTTAATAACAAATGTCCAGTGGATGCTGAAAGCCAAAAGTTAGTAGACACCTCTCCACTGTACCTATGCTGCACTCTACTTGTATATGCACTGGTGCAATACAGTATACCTGTTCATATCTCACTGGAACCCTTGAATTTGTATGTGCCAAACATCAGTTTATTTTTTTTAATGTAGGAGTACTGCTATTTATTCAGCCACTGATTAGCTGATTGAATTGGGCATAAACTCCACCTTGCTTTTTTTTCATAATTTTTTTCTTATATTTATTTATTGAATCACTGCAGGAAAAGTTACTAAGCTTTCAGGTTTAAATCTCAACCATACAATGATCAAACACCTTTCCCTTCACCAGTAATCATTTTTCACCACCAAGAACCCCAATATACCCGCCTCCCACTCCTCCCAATGCCTGTGAGACAGATGATTTCTACTTACATTCATTATTTCGACAAAAGATGCACCATTATTGTTTAGAATTTCTCCCCCCAACAATCAGAATTGCTGAAAAGGCATTGTGAAATACTTTGTTTTCTATAGCAGGTTATGAGAATCATATAATGCCATGCAGCCATGATGGATTTCTGCAAAGAGCCAGATAATTACGAGATTGGTTTCTGTGTGTCTGGTGTTATGGCTGTGCCAGAAAGCCACTCGGGGCAGGGGGCGGGGGGCAACTTATGACCTCAATAGGGTGTGAAGGACAAGCCGGTACCGTCCCCATTCACATGAGACTGCAGTTGCCCCTTCACCCCTGGCTCATACCTGGCTTTCCAATAAGCTCTGAGGTGGCGGCCACCTTGCTTCCAGGGGAGAAAAAGGCGAAGGGAGCAAAACCCTTTCCCTCCCGGGGAGGCATGGCGCCGTAGTTTAACGCATGGTCAATTCACTTTTCTGCCACAAGATGCCAGGCTCTGGATTAGGTTCTTTTGCCTCTGGAGCCATGGCCATGCTGGAGAGCTGCTTGTGGGGGGCAACTCATGACCTCAGTAGGGCATGAAGGATGAGCCAGTACCGCCCACCTTCCCATGAGACTGCAGTTTCCCCGTCAACACTGGCTCATACCTGGTTTTCCAATAAGCTCTGAGGTGGCGGCCACCTTGCTGCCGGGGGGGGGGGGGGGAGGTGGAAGGGAGCAACACCCTTTCCCTCCCAGGGAGGCATGGCACTGTAGTTTAATGCATGATCCATTCACTTTTATGCCACAAACTGCCAGGCTCTGAGTTAAGTCCTTTTGCCTCTGGAGTCATAGCTGTGCTAGAGAGCCACTTATGGGGGGACAACTCATGACCTCGGTAGGGCGTGAATGATGAGCCAGTACTACACCCCTTCCCATGAGACTGCAGTTGCCCCATCACCGCTGACTCATACCTGGCTTTCCAATAAGCTCTGAGGCAGTGGCCACCTTTTATGTGGTCCAGATGTATTTCTGCCAAAAGATGCTGGGTTTTGAGATTTGTTTCTGAGTCTCTGGGATCATGGTCAGTAATCAGCTTGATCAGGAGCCAGAGAGACCATTTGTAGGTGGCGACTCGGGGTATCATTGGGATGGGGAGGAAAGGGCCAGTTTCACCCCCATCTGGTGAGGCCCCGTGTATCTTGTCACTGCAGGCCCAAACCTGCCTGTCCAGTGCACTCTGGAGGACGGCAGTCACTGGGCCGCCAGGGGGAACAGTCAAGTCATGAAACCTATTCCCACCTGGAATGGTCCAGTGCCAGTAACCTACTGCAGGAACAGGACGTATTTCTGCCAAAAGCCTTTGGGTTCCGAGATTCATCTCTAAGTCTCTGAAATCATGGCCATTACGCAGTTTGATCAGGAATCAGAGAGGCCATGCCTCCAATTATATAGCTGAGCCAGAGGTGGTTTGTGGGTGTGTCTCCCACATACCTCACTTTTGGCTGTTTACTTTCTTGGTAAACTTTGCCCCAAGTATTTGGGGTCTGGCCAAAGGCACAGCAGCAATTTTGGGGTATCTGAAAGTCTGACGGTGCCATCAGGCTGCTGATGCACTCGCCTCACAGATACAGCTTGATCTGCTGGTGGCACCATACTCCCAAAACATTAGTTTTCTTTCATAGCTGTTTAGGTTAGTGTTATTTGTTATTAGAATAACAAAATCTGGTGAAATAATACATAAACAAGTAGAAGGTGAGTATTGAAAGATTGCTTTATAGATAGCACTGTAGTACTGTAGCACTGCCCTCCCGTTGTTCATCTATTTTGCTCAAGCGGGCACCAGTAACGTCTCCATTGTGAGATTTGTTGTTACTGTTTTTGGGATACAAATACTCCATGGGGAGCTTGCCAGGCTCTGCCGTGTGGACGGGATACTCTTGGTAGCTTTCCAGGCTCTCCCAGAGGGATGAAGGAATCAGACCCGGATTGACCATGTGTAAGGCAAACTCCCTACCCGTTATGCTGTTGCCCCAAGCTTTATAGATAAACTAAATTAAAGTTTTTTGAAATATTAGTTAAAGGGAGATTGCTATACGGTTTTCTTATCAAACTAGAACATGCTAAGAGAAATGGGTAGGCTTTTAATGAAATCTTGGACATTCAGGTTGAGTCTGCACAAACATTCTCTCAAGAGCCCAAGCTCACTATGAAACTTAAGAAACCTGCACTGGGGGCTGGAGAGATAGCACAGCGGGTAGGGCATTTGCCTTGCACGTGACCGACCCAGTTTCCATTCCCAGCATCCCACATGGTCCCCTGAGCACCGCCAGGAGTAACTTCTGAGTGCAGAGCCAGGAGTAACCCCTGTGCATCGCTGGGTGTGATCCAAAAAGCAAAAAAGAAAAAAAGAAAGATAGAAAGAAAGAAAGAAAAGAAAACTGCACTGAATGTGACAGAATCTAATTTCCAAGAAGTCCTTCGTGCAATAACCCCCAATTCAAAAACCCTTACTTGATTAGGAGAAGCAGGAGCTTCACATGAAAAGATGGAGACACAAAGATGTGTTTAAGTGGAGCTATCTTAATTATGTGTACATGGCATTCTTTCCATGAGATGATGTGTACCATTGCTACATGTATGTGTGTGCACGTGTGTTCACAATCATGTGTAATTTAAACTTCTATCCACCAGATTTCATTTCCAACTCCAAAATTCTATCTTTTTTGGTCACTGAGATGCAGAACTATGGTCCAATGTAAGTGGTATTTTTTTTTCAGAATAATTTTTTTTATTAGTGAAACACCATGAGGTATAGTTGTACACTTACAAAGTTTGGTGCTTAGATTTCAGTTATACAATGATCGAGTACCCAATTCTCTACCAGTGCCCATTCTCCACCACCAATGATCCCAGTAGCCCTTCCCCCCACACCCACCCTATCCCGCCGTTTTGCAGGGCACTCCCTTTTTCTCTCTCTTTTTTCGGGTGTTGTGGTTTGTAATAGAGGTATTGAGTGGCCTTGTGTTTGGTCTATGGTTTACTTTCAGCACGCATCTCGTATCTTGAGTGAGTCCTCCAAACACCCTTTACTTGGTTTTCCCTTCTCTATCTGAGCTGCCTTTTCCCCCAGCATGTTCTGTCAGCTTCCAAGTCATGGAGCAGACCTCCTGGTACTTATCTCAACTATTCTTGGGTGTCCATCTCCCATTCTGTTACTTTATATTCCCCAGATGAGTGCAGTCTTTCTTTGTCTGTCCTCTTTCTGGCTCTTTTCACTTAGCATGATACTTTCCATGTAGAACCACTTGTTTGTAAATTTCATGACTTCATCTTTTCTAACAGCTGCATAGTATTCTATTGTGTAGATGTACCAAAGTTTCTTTAACCAGTCATATGTTCTTGGGCACTTGGGTTTTTTCCAAATTTTGGCTATTGTGAACAGTGCAGCAATGAAGGCAACTTTTTTTTTTTTTTTAGCTTTTTGGGTCACACCCAGTGATTATCAGGAGTTGCTCCTGGCTCTGCACTCAGGAACCAGCCCTGGTGGTGCCCAGGGGACCATATGGGATGCTGGGAATTGAACCCGGGTCAGCCGTATGCAAGGCAAATGCCCTATCTGCTATGCTATAGCTCCAGCTGCTATTTGTTTTCAATTCAAAAATACATTGGGGTGCAGGCTGAAGTGATATCACAGTGTCCCTCCATATTCATTTTCATTCTTCATATTCATTTCCATTCTCTTCTAGATACCCAGGGTTTATCTGCCTCTTTTATCATTAATTTAAATTTTAAAACAGGCATATTCTTGGCTCAAGTGTAATTTACACTGTCTATTCCTGTTTACTTTTCAAAACATCTATTTTCCTTCCCACAATATTTTGTGTCTTATAATTGGAGATAACTGGAATTTTGATTCTAACTCATCACGTGCCAGAGCCTCACTAAGGGTAATTATCAAAACAAATGTCACATTTACACTTAACTTAAGCAAACCAAAAACAATTTATAATGTGAGAAAGGTAAGAGTAAGAGGTTCATTGGGATATTCTGATGTTTCTGATCTCTAAGTTTTGTTTGTAAAACATTAAGAATGTACCTCCCATGAGCAAAGCACATGGCATAAGAATCAAACTCCTAAGTCAAACTCCTAATCAAAAATTACCTCCGAATTTTTAAAAATTATAAATGATCATTTATATGGCACATAGATAAATAAGGTCTTGACAGTGACACATGTTTTTATTTATGTATTGATGAATATAAGCTTAACTTCCAGAAGTAATTACAAAGAGGTAAGAGGGGCTGACCACCTTTTTCTATAAATAAATGGAGAAAGCAAGCTATAAGAGAACTACCATTCAGAGTCAGCAAACCTGTTACAAATTATTGTAGCTGCTGCTATACCTTACAGTGTGTCAAATTAAATTTTTATTTTTACAATTTGGGGACAAAGAATGTTCTCATTCCCAACAAGTTTATCACCTTTCCACTTAAAAAATTAATCATTAAAAAAATTCCATAACTCAAAACTGAGTAACTTGAATATTCTCTTTTGCTGATCACAGCAGAGAAACAGTCCTAATCTGACAGGATGGAATATTCACAGGGGAAAGAAAATATGCACAAACTAAATGTAAGTATTCGAATATCACCCCTAAATGGAGCATGCATGGGAGAAAGCAATTTGGCAGGAGTGAGATTGCTTTCCAGCTCTCAATTATTTTACTGCTGGTTTTTCTTCAAATTGTAAATCAAATTCTTTTCTCGTGCCTCAGTGCACTGGCCCCTGCATCTTAAGTGGAGGAAGATCCTGACATTTCTATTTGGTTGCACAGAAACTTAATCGACACATTTCTATAGGACTGCTGTTTTTCCCCTTAAATTATGTTGCAGCAATGATTTAGTCATTTAAACAGAAAGTTGTCGTCACACCCCTACAGCATATAATAGTACTTGATACTTAAAAGTTGCTTAAACTCAAGGAAAAAGAGAGAAAACCTCTCTCTTTCTCTGCCAAGGAGTCAGGTACATTTACAGACTTCTATTAAAATAAATTATAATGACTGTAAAATAAATTGTAAAAATCTATCACCTATTTGATGATACCATTTTTTTCTCTATGAAAGTATACTTCTCAAACAGTCTATGAGGAAGGATTTTATTTTCCAATTCATTACAGACATACTTTGGTGGAAAAAAATTAAGCTCCTTTCTAATTACTAAGGGAAATTCACACTAAATCAAAAAACTATGAGCCCAATTTTGTTTTTATTTAAAAATTCAACAGCATAGTTACTGTTAGGTTGCCGTAAATTTTCTGAACATTAGCTAGCAATTTCCATACGGAGCCTAGGCAGGCTGCTAATCCCCAGTTCATGAATCTGTATAGAGGTTAGGACCACATTTGAAAGAATAGTGCTGTTTTAACTTCTTTAGTTCCATGGAGGTGTTCATTATTTTAATCATTAACCTTGAGCTTATTTTTATACTGATTTCTTCATATGGACATGGTCTTCAGAACATTTTAAGTGGAGTTTTGTATTCTGCTAAACTACTGTGCTACCATCTACCTAAATGTTCCTGATAGTCAAATCTTAGAAATGCTGATATTATAATGGCTTTTTAGTGAAAGCATAAACCCAAGCAGGAAGTCCCTTTCTCAGTTTTCAAAATTTAGTCCAGAAATTACAAAAGTCAATGGCTCAAAATAGTATAGGCTTTAGGATCTTCTTACATAACCCATCATTGGGTATATGGGGGAAAGAGTCCATTTTGACCTGTGAACTATTTAGGCAGCTGCCTAAAGAGAGTCAGAAGAAAAATCCAGTGAAGAGGAGGAGCCAAGACTTGTAACCATTAACTTGTACTATTACTGCAGAAGGCCAGTTTCTGACAAATTCAGAGAAATTTGCATTGGGCTAAATTCTTCCCTAAACCATGAACAAACTGATATGCATCCAATTCCAGATTTTATAGCTGTCTTCTTAATTTTAGTTTAATTAAACTGCATTGCATTTTCTTTAAAGTTGCCAAAATGTTTATTGAAACTAGGAGACTAAATTTATAATAATTTGAAATCTACAAAGAGCATGGGTAGGCAAGAAGACTAATAACTTAAAGAAATAAATGACAGGGGCTTTATTATAAGCAGATTTTTAAATATATTGCCTAAAGGGGGGAATATATCAAATACAGGAAATTATACATATATTTTCTCTATACAAAGTTACCCATATAATTTTTAAATCTATACTAAACTTAATGTATCTATAATTCTTCTGTATCCCCCAAAACATAGCTTATAGTCATGCCAGAGTTAGTCATTGCTATCTGTAGTTAAGCAAATAAATATCAAGGAAGCAATATAGAAGAGGATAATTCAGTAGTTATACTTTGATGTTAGTTATTCTAGATCTGGGGTGGCAAATTTGTTTTTCTATAAAGTTCCAACAGTAAATATCTTAGGCTTCATAAAGCATATAATCTCTAATGGAAATATTCCTCTTGGCCATTATTGCTTGAAAGTAACCCTAGAAAACAATATAAACAAATGAGCCTCACTGTTATAAAAAATTTAGTAATGTATAATTTTCCTCGGTAATGAAATACTTTACTGCTTTACATTGTATTTCCACTACTTAAACATTTTAAGGCCAACTGCCACTTCTAGTCTGTAAATAAAAGGTGCTAAACTATATTTTGCCTTGGATATTATTTCTAAATTCCATGATCAAAATGGAAAAATATTTTATAATATGTTAAATCTACCCCTTCAAGAATAAAGTGCATAAAACATTGTGATTATCTGGCTCCTTTTAAAACATCCTGCTCTGAGCCAAGAAATGATAAAGAACTTGATTTTTGCAATGGTGAGTGAAATCAAAACTTCAAAGAGATGGGCAGGGCTGCTTCTATGACTTTCTTCCACCACATATATTTGTGAACAATCCCCAAACATGATTTGTTTTAGATTCTCTATTCAAACACTCTGGTTCCAAATAAAATGCATCCTATAAGTCAGCTTGACATGGGTTCTCCTAAGTTGGATTAAAAACTAATTCATGAAAAGAGCTGGTGTGAAATACACTTTAGACCTGGTATCTACCTCAAAACTTTTTCTGGAAACTATAACAAGCTACATTGTCTTTACCATTAAGTCAAATTTCTTGGTATAGTCTAGGGACATCTTGAATCATCTGAAGCAGGGTTGCAATGAGGATCAAAGTTGAAAGTAGAATTCAAGGCAAGAATAATATGAACATCCAGAATTTAAATGGATACATTCCAGTCTAAGAGATGGACTAGCCTCCCTGCACCATGAAAAAATTTCAATGAGTGTTTAATGTCCCTTCCTTCTAAGTAGGGCATAAGTCAGTGCAGCAACAGTCCAGGAAATAAGAGTTCCCCTTTTTGCCCTCAGGAGACAGTCCACAAAGCTGAAGGTGAAAATACCATAAAAAGCTACAAGGAAGAGAATACCCATTTTTGCAAGTCAATTCATTAATGTCTTGAACATATGTCACTGTGAGACAAGTTCTATCATGGCCCTTCCATGGGACAGTGAGTATAAGAGTACTGAAGTTTCAAATACAGATTAACAGCTTTGTTTTTCGTTCTTTTTCTTCCTCCTCCGCTTTCTCTTCCTCCTCTTCCCTCTTATTTTTTTTGTTTATAGATCATACCTGGAAGTGCTCAGGGTTCTGATTTTGTGCTCAGGGATCACTGAAAACCACAAGGTATTCAGGGGGACCATATGTTATATATGAGAGTGAACCAGGTCAGCCAAGTACAAAGCAAAGGAATGGGAGTGAAGATAGAGGTTTGGCAACTACATCACCTCCGCTTCGCTGATGACATCGTTCTAATAGCACCACACATTAACCATTTGCTCAAGTGGGCCCAGTAACACTGTGGGACTTGTTACTATGTTTGGCATATTGAATACATCACGGGTAGCTTGCCAGGCTTTTGCCATGTGGGCGAAACACTCTCAGTAGCTTGCCGGGCTCTCTGAGAGGGGCAGAGGAATCGAACTCAGGTCGGCCACGTTGGCTGCGTGCAAGGCAAATGCCCTACCCACTGTGCTATCGCTCCAGCCCAACACATTAGCCAAGGTACGAAAACAGGATGAGAACGCTATTTGGGTCTCCCAAAGAGGAATCGAAAGAGCTATGCTTGGAGTATCACGTCTCACTCAAATGAGAAAAAGAATCTGGAGTTCTGACCTCCGTTGACTATCAAGAATCAGAGACGCTGTCTCCTTTGCCAAGGTGTCAAAAATCAGATGGGCTGGACACGTAATGAGATTTGGAGACAACCACTGGACTACAGCCATTACCGACTGGATTCCATGGGATGTCAAAAGACCGCGTGGCTGCCCACCTACAAGATGGTCAGACTTCTTCGTCAAGACCCTGAATGATCTGTTTGAGGCCCTTCATGTTCCTAGAATGAACAGATGCCATTGGGCTACACTAGCACGCAGCAGCAGTGACGAATGGAGACTTTACTGGTGCCTGCTCGAGCCAATCAATGAGTAATGGGAAGTCAAGTGATCATGTGAAATATAGAGAAAGCAAACAAATTAGCTAAAATACAAAAACAAACTTTTATACTATAAAACCAATTGATAATTTCCAGAAAGGAAAAAAGAACAGGTAAAGGGAAACAATTGCTGAGCTTATAATAGAACTACACTTCTAGTTTTTAATGCAATTTACAGATGTAGAGTTACAGATATAGATTTTTAATCATGAACATCTGAAGCATATATTACTTCAATGAAATAGTTTCATAATAAAAAGTATAATAGTAAAATAGAAAATATATCATTCTGTTCAAGAAAGAACTCAACAATATATGTGACATATAAGATCTTCCTGAAGTCTAAATGAATGTTTTTGTCTTTAAATCGAATGTCTGAGTTTCTTTTGACTATAAATAAGGACTGGATTTTCCCTTTTACATGCAACTTAGAACCTGTAATTCATCTAAATATATGTCCTTCAGTTTGCAATCTCTATGTTACCAGGAATTCTGTTGCTAAATGAACAACTATAAAAGAAAACATTTCCTTATGCTCTAAACATATATGGTTCAAAGAAGAAAGTGTACATTTGTAGTCAGATTTTAAAAAGTTTCTTTTTTTAAAGGTTAGCTTTCATCTTGCAAAACAAAATTTCTCCCCAAATACAAGGAATCAGTCACTACTTCATATATAGAAACCTTCCCTTTTTATTTCTGAGTATGTCTGTGTGATTTGTCTCTGGTCACAAATGTGACAATCTATATAAAATAGGAATTTGCCCTTCTGATACAATTTGCTTTCATCTAAAATTGTTCTGAGACCGCATCCATGAACTACAGAATTTTGTTTATCCCTCATCATAAAAGCAGTTTTTATCCCTTCTCAAGGAAGATACCAGTTCCGGACAAAACATGAAAGCACTTTGACAGCTCTCAGAGTCAAAGAGGAAAACTATATAGCCTTCTTAGTTTGTGTCTAGTTAAATTGGTCGGTTTTCTCCAACCCAACTCTGATTTATTCTTAAGTTCAATGACAGCATTGACCTGTCAGGTCAAGTTACATGTCTTCCTTTTGGGACAGTAAAGAGTTAAATAATGCTACTTTTTTTTTTTTTGGCTAATTACTTGATAACTTTAGGAGAAACTGACTGTTTCCTGGAAGCTGAGATTCTGCACAGAAGGGTAACACAATACTCTCTAATGCAACTAAACTGCTGCAACCTTCTAGGACAATGACTCATTGATGCAGAGTTTAGAGTGCTTTCTGAAAAACAGATAAAATGAAATAATTGAATATATTGCTTGTCATGTTTTTTAAAGTATGTAATTTGGCCAAAAAGACTTAATAAGAAAAAGAGGTGTGAATGTTGGCAGTTATTCAAAACAACATAAATAGTCTTTAACTAATGGATGGGTAAACAATGAGTGGTTCTCCCTATAATGCCGTACTACTGGTACTACTGGATGCAATGTAATGCCAAGTGAAAGCAGCCAGACTCAGAGTCTACTTTCCCTGTGATTCTACTTTGGTGGCATTCTGGAAAATACAGTACCATGAGAATGGAAAGCAGATGAGTAATGGTCAATGACTTAAAATGATGAGCGATTACTCTAAATCGACAGTTTGGGGGAGCTTAGGGGAGGGTGAAATTCTGCATGGTGCCATAGTGGTTAATATATTACCATTGGATTATAAATTCTATTCAAAGATAGACCTTATTTTTCCTTATAGCCCTCAGAACCTAATATGAAGCTCTGCCAGTAGGGAATGCTAGATAGTTGTCATTGCTCATAGATGATACGTCTTAACAGATGAGTTTTTCTGGTATGTACATTTTTAAGTGAATAAAAGAATACATTCTTAAAACAAAAAAGGCTCTGTGAAAATATGCAGTCACATTAGATGAGGCAAGTAAACGTAAAGCCTATTTCCTAATCTCTACGTAGACAACAATAATGTACAGCAACTTCTTATGCAACTGAGAAGATATAAAATATGATATCATAGGTGATATGTGTAAAGATGTGAACAATAAACATTGCGGAGATTAGTAGTAATATTCAAAACTGCTCTGGTACACAAACTCTGGAAAGAAAATAGACTGCCAGGTATTTTATCCTGATTATACCAAAATTATACATCCTTATGTAAATCACTGAATCCGTATGGTCTATAAAAGAGAAGAATCATATCGAAGACTCTTAAATGCAAACCATTTTGGACATGGTGATCCTTGGAGCTTTCTTTATGATGGGCAGTAGGGAAGGATGGTTTCTAAATGATTCAAAGAATTTTTATATCCTATAGTACATCAGGCCCTACATCTAAATGGACCCACGACACTTAGTAAGTATGCAATTTTCATAGTTATAGAAAACCAGTTGAAATGTGATGATGTAGTTAACATAATTTTTCATTGTTTTTGCAGTGGGTTTTTTAGTATATTGAAGTTATCTTTAAAGTTAACATATTTTATGTGTCCCTTCATAATTTCTTTGCTCTTTATGCTTATTTCTGATTCTAACTAAACTGGCTCTGCTCACAGTAGAATGTACATGTGTGTATGTATGTATCTCAGGATAGACTAAATTTATACTTATAATTATAATACCCCTTTATACTGAGTTTAAATATTCTACTTTAATGCTAATTTACCTGGTTTAGACTTAACTATACAGGAGGCAATTCCTAAAATTCCAAGTGACTTTGGCAAATATTGAACTCCTCTGACACATTTTCTTCTTCTATTAATTGACAATTGTTATGTGGACTAAATAAAATTATATACATACGTGGTATAGAAGTATGAAGTACAAGAGTTTGACATTTGTTAGATACTCAAACCCAGAAACTAGTATTATTAAATATTTTAAATGAGTTTATTTTAAATCAGTTTTTTCTACACCTGGTCTTTTATTACACTAGTTAATTATTTTCTCTTGAGACAGGAAGATTTGAAAATGCTGTGAAAACATGTCTTTTAATTTACTTCTTTTCCCATAAGCATCCAAACTGTATTTAAATGATTCTGGGGTTAGCACCAAAAATGAGTTAGCAATTTCAAAATTTTTTAAACTCACTTATTTAAAAATGAGTTAGCACTTTTAAAAATTAAGTAGGCACCATATGTGCAAGATTTAACTTTTGTTCTTACATCACCACTTTTATTTAAGTTTACCACTTCTATTTAAGTTCCAAGTTTCCTTTCCAAGATTGACAAGGTAAATTTATTTTTCTCTTTAATGAGTAAGACTGTTGTGGATTATCTTGGTAGTTTTTTGGAAAGGGGCAGAAAAAGTTGTTTTCTGAAAGCTCTTTCAGTGTCTGGGGATATGATCAGTCATAAAACAAATGCCTTCCATATGCAAGACTCCTGGGTTCAATCCTAGACAGTATGGTCCTCTGAGTACTATAGATCCTGTGTAACACAGAGAATACCCCTTCCCAATTTTTCACATCAAAAAAGGTGTACTGAAATCAGGCACTTTCTATTGCATTCTAGACATTTCTATCTATTGTCTAAGTATTTCAGAGAACACAGAAATATTTCACTAAGCAAAAATATATTTCTCTTCGTACATATGAAGGAGTCATATGCTGAAAAAATCATCTGTATCTGTTATCCACCTTGTGTTGCAAATTGTGTATTTCCTGGTACTGTTCTCATACTCAGTTTTATTGAGGGAAAATTGAAGAACAGTACTATGTTTTCCAAAGATGCCTGAAGACACAAATCATCTATGCATAGTCCCCAATACAGATAAAATGAATCTGAGCCTACATGGGATAGGCCTGAAATTCTACTTCTTTACTAGCACCCTGATCTCTCCCACTAAGGAAATAAGTTTGGTAGCATGAAGAATGCCACCCCCCAAACACCACCAAGGGAAAGGCAATGGTGATGTGAGAAGTAAAGGGTGTTCTGGATGGGAAAAATGATTCTGAGAGAGGAGGGGAGATCAGACTGGTAAACTCTGGACTCCTTAGGTCAGTGTTATAATAAAATAAATCAGAAATTGCTATTCAACTTTTATAAATCACAAAACCTTAGAGTGTTCAAAACAACTTTCAACAATAGCTCAGGAAACAATAAACTCTTGGTCTTGATAACCTGAAGAATCAATTAACTTCTTTCAATGTGTTTTCTGACCCTCCCCCTATTTAATTCTTTTTCCTTTTATACCATTCTCTTCATTTTCTTCTCATATCTCTGCTCCCCACCCCCATATTTCAGAGTGAACTGCACTGCTTTAAATCTCTCAAGCTTAAATTGTGTAAAATTGATGGTCTATAGCCCATGAAATCATATGCATCTAAGAGATCATTTCAGCTTGGCTAAACATGGAGAAATGAACCACACTTTGACCGGGCATGCCTTTTTTCTAATATGGATTTTTACCTTTATTTTCCTCTCAAACCTATCTAAAAATCAGAAACACACAAAATAAAAAATTGCTTCAACTTAAAAGAACTGCCCTGGTTATGCCCTTTCCAATATAGATAAGCAAAGCCACAAAAATGAAGCATTTAGAATCCCAGAAAACCCTCAGACCACAGCTTCACATTTGGTGTTTACCACGTAGAAACGACGATGACAGCAATTCCTATAAACCTAATGTTAGTCATATATTCAAGGCAGCTGAAATGAACAGTCATAAAAATAAACTAAACTGAACCAAAAGCTTTAGTTGAAAAATGGACATAATAAATGCTTTACATACCCTATAAAGCAAAACTTTAATAGCCAATTGTGTCACAACAGTCATCTGAGCTAACTCTTCCGCAGAAACTGTGGTGGCCAATCCCCCAATTTGAGCCACTTTTGGAAGATCCCTATATCGTTTGTTTAAATGAAAAGTTAGTAGGTAATTCTCAGCAGAAGGTGGTACCAACTCTCAGGGAACATTGTAAAAGCGTTTTGGATGTTTGCCTTGTCTGCAAGGTGCAACTTCCCGTGTTATACCAAGGTCAATGCTATGCAACACTTAACAGTGCTTAGAAGAAACTTGCCCAAGGCAGAACCATGTTGCCCTAACTGTCACCAATGAAGATGCCCCTGTTGAGATATGAGAGACCCAAACTGGCTCTCCAGAAAGACCTACACTTTTCTTTGATATTCCTAAATTCTTTCCATTTCTATCAGGATGCATTCATCTTGATCTTCATTTTGTTCTGGAGTGATGCATGGTGATATTCAGGTTGATCTTACTCCTGGATATGCACTTAGAGTGAGACTGAATGTGCCTCCCTGACAAAAAAAATCAGTGAAATTAAAACAAAATAAAGTCAATGTATTTTATCGATAGGTGTTCTAAACTCTGTAATCTTACATACTAAACATTTTACTCTCCAATAGTTTAATATGGTATCTGCACAGTTCTTTATTATCTAATATCTAAAATATCTGCATTTTAGATATTAGATAATAAATAAATCTCATTCTACATAGTAAATCTACTGTGAAAGAAAAAAAATCCGTGTAGTTTCATGTACTACATGAGAGTGTTTAGTGTTTTGATATATACTGATATCTTGAAACAGTCACTCAAGGATTCCTTTTATCTTTTCTTTCTCCTTTTTGTGGTTAGGGGAGGTGAGACCAAACCTAGCACAGCTCAGATACTACTCCCAACTCTGTGCTATGGGTCATTTCCAGTGGTATTCGGAGGACCATGCTATGTCAGGAGCAGAACTTCACTTTTTGGAATGCAATGCACACCTTCAAGTCTCTAGAGCTGAAGGATAGCTTTGTTCAGGGATTCCTAACATGGTCAAAGTGGATTGCTCTATCTGGGAGAAGATGTGTATAGTCTCAGATTTCTCAATGGGTCTCTGAGCAGTGCTCCCATACTGTCTAACTACTATGTGAGAACTAACTGTAGAAGGGACTGTCAGGAAGCCCTTCTATTAGTTCAGCATAATTTCCATGACAAGTGGGCTCTATTTCACTCATTCTTAGCCACAAAGAAACTGCATTCACCTCTCACCCAACACTCAGGGAGATAAGAATCTCCTAAAAAGGGAGATACATATCAAAACAACAATGAGATATCATTTCACATCACAGAAACTGGCCCACATCCAAAATAACAAAAGCAACCATTGTTGGCACAGATGTGATGAGAAAGGGACCCTCCTTCACTGCTGGTGGGAATGCCGACTGGTTCCGTTCTTTTGGAAAACAGTTGGACGATTCTCACAAAATTAGAAATTCAGCTCCCATTTGACCCAACAATACCACTCCTGGGAATATACCCTGGAGAGGCAAAAAAGTATGGTCGAGGTGACATCTGCACTTGTTTGTTCATTGTGGCAATGTTTACAATAGCTAGAATCTGGAAAAAACCTGAGTGCCCAAGAACAGATGACTGGTTAAAGAAACTTTGGTACATCTACACAATGGAGTACTATGTAGCTGTTAGAAAGGATGAAGTCATGAAATTTACATACAAGTGGTACTACATGGAAAGTACCATGCTAAGTGAAATGAATCAGAAAGAGAGGGACAGGTATAGAAAGATTGCATTCATCAGGGGAACATAAAGTAATAAAATAGGAGACTAACACCCAAAAATAGCCAAGATAAGTACCAGGAGGTTTACTCCATGGCTTGGAGGCCAGTCGCACACTCTAGGGGTAAAGGCAGCTCCGATAGAAAAAGGAACACCAAATAAAGGGTACTGGGAAGATTTGCCCAGGATAGGAGATGCATGCTGAAAGGAGACTATAGACCGAACATGTTTGCCACTCAATGCCTCTTTTGCAAACCACAGCACCCAAAAGGAGAGAGAACAAAAGGGAATGACCTGCCACAGAGGTGGGATGGGGGGTGGAGGGTTGGAGGCATATTGGGATTAGTGTTGGGGGAGAATGGGCACTAGTGGAGGGATAGGTAGTTGATCATTGTATAACTGAAACCCAAGCACAAAAATTTGTAAGTCTACAACTGTACCTCATGGTGTTTCACTAATAAAAATTTTTTTGAAAAAGTGTTCTGAAAGAGGATGAAAGTGGATAAAAATCCTAGTTCTTTTCCTCTTGGATTTTTCTCAGGATGACTTTCCCTGATAATTCTATTCCTTTCCTCTGATCAGAAAAGCAGTAAGCAGATAAAATGATGTTTCTTTTGCATCACGCCCTACTGACAAGTTTCTAGAAATTGTTCTGGAGCACCTGGGCAAACCCACACTAAACAACACAAGCGCAGATATGGAAAGTGGTGCCTGTGTTAGCACAACGACAGTTGTGAATGCAGAACCTGCAGAGGCTTAAGAAAGAGTTTCTTGAGAAGTAGAAATTCTGCTTTTCACAGTAGATTTTGGGGACCTAGCAAAAAGAGAAAAATAACTGATCTAAGGTTGTAGATGTGCTTCAGTGATAGACACATGTTCTTTATATATAAGGCCCAGGGTCTGATTCCCAGCAGAACATGCCCCCCAACCCCACCCCACAATAATTCTGTGTATTGCCCTCACAACAGTAGGAAAAATATGAAAGCAATCCCTGGCATTATACTGCTCTGTCCTGAGAGACACTTTGCTCTCTGCAACCTGCTGGGCATTCAATTTATGCCTCAGTGGGGTGAGCACCAGTCCATACACACACTCCTGCATTCTTATCTTACTTAAATTTGGAGGGCTCTGATGTTAGCTCATAGAGTAAACAAAAGTCTAATTTGTCTTTTTTATGGGATTAAATACAGATGTTCACTGTCAAGTCAAAGTTGGTTGCACACACAGCATGCACTCCCAGTAGCACTTCACTGCATCTCTGTTTATAAGCAGCTTTCACATCATTTCACAGCATTTCTTTATTCAACTCTGGCTCATCCTAAAATGTCTGGTGCTTCAACCCTAGAGACAAAACCTGAACTTTAAAGTCATGTATTTTTTGTATCTTACTTTTCTTCACATTACTGAATCAAAGAGAACTAGCTGAGACAATTATAAATTAATGATTATTTCTGTATTACTCATAAAACTATGAAGTAAATCATAATAGTTTGGAATTCTTCATTGAAATCTATATAACTTTTTACAATTAATATTCATGTATTCAACAATAGCTTTTAATAGCAGCCCAGTTTACTGAAGTGACAAAATACTTTTGGTCTGCATTCAGTCACAGTCACGGTCCTCCCGTTGTTCATCGATTTGCTCGAGCAGGCCCAGTAACATCGTGAGACTTGTTACTGTATTTGGCATATCGAATACGTCAAAAGTCGTGTGGGCAAGATACTCTTGGTAGCTTGCCAGGCTGTCTGAGAGGGGCAGAGGAATTGAACTTGGGTCGGCCATGTTGGCTACGTGTAAGGCAAACACCCTACCCGCTGTGCTATCGCTCCAGCCCTTTGGTCTGCATGTTCTTAGTAAATTAACCAAAGTGAATTATACATTCTTTCATATGTAGCTGGCTCACTCTTTAAGCTAGTGGCTTAAATTTGGAAGCTCCCCACTGTTCACAATAGCCAAAATCTGGAAACAACCCAAGTGCCCTAGAACAGATGACTGGTTAAAGAAAACTTTGGTACATCTACACAATGGAATGTTATGCAGTCATGAAGTCATGATATTTGCTTATAAATGGATAGCCATGGAGAGTATCATGCTATGTGAAATCACTCAGAAAGAGAGGGACAGACATAGAAGGATTGCACTCATTTGGGGAGTATAAAACAACAAAACATGAAGCTGACACCTAAGGATAGTAGATACATGGGACAGGACGATTGCTCCATAGGTGGAAGCCTGCCTCATGAGCAAAGGGGAGAAGGAAGCTGGAATAGAGAAGGGATCACTAAGAAAATGTTTGCTGGAGGAATTGATTGGGATGGGAAATGTGTGCAGAAAGCAGATAAAGGACCAAATATGATAACCTCTCAGAGTCTGTATTGCAAACCATAATGCCCCAAAGTAGAGCATATGAGGAATATTGTCTGCCATTGAGGCAGGGGGAGGGTGGGAAAGAGATGGGGGTATACTTGGGATATTGTTGGTGGGGAATGTGCATTGGTGGAGGGATGGGTGTTTGATCATTGTGTGATGGTAACCCAAACATGAAAGCTTGTAACTATTTCATGGTGATTCAATAAAATTTTAAAAAATAAATTAAAAAAATTTAAAAATGCAAAAAAAAATTGGAAGCTTCTGTTTCCTCAAATTTACATGTTTCAACAGTGTACAAGGGACTGAAGACTACAAAGTACTGCAGAATGGACGAGGGGATCCTGACTCAGGAGAAAAAAGAACAATGAGCTCTCTCAGTTCAAACCAAGCTCTGCCTCATCCATACATCTTATTGGAATTCTGGGCTCTCCCAATTAAAAGTACTAAATTTGAAATATACTGTCAAAGTTATTCTTCTTCTTTGTCACTATCTCTCTTTATAATATTTGAAAAACAACTTCAAGATCTTATATAAGTTTCCCTATATAAGTTCCTTCATGCTTAGTCTGACATTCTCAACCTTGTATGAGAAATAGAGAAATCATACAGAAAATTCTTGCTTTATTAAAACCAAGCTACTTTTGTTTAAGAGTTAGGGATAAGTTATACATTGCCAAAAATATTCATGAATAAAAATAACACTAGGTAAACAAATCTTTTACACAGTTCTACTCAATTTTGTCCAAAGTACAGCTCCATAAGAAAGTTGGATAACCTTCAAATCAGAGGAATCTCTTGCTTATATGGGTAATCGTTATTACATTTCCTTTTTCTCCTAGTACTGTATATTTCTTCCAGAGTTTCAATGCATCTACGGGTATTGAAATGGTTTTCATTTGTGAACCAATTTGCTTATTCATACTTTTCACCCTTTTGGGTAACTATCTTTTTTCTAATGAATATAGAAGAGCCCATTATTATAATATAGCACACAAATATGTTGACTTGTAATGATTCAGACTTAAAATGTATAGTATATTTCAATGTTACTTCAATTTTTTTAAGTATTAACTATCTGAAGTTTGTACATATCCCAAGTTATCTGCTTCCACTTTCGCATTTCAGTTGTTTTGTGGATATTTTTAATATTTTATCTTTAGAACTATCACTATACATATTTACCATCAATGATAGTGATCTTATTCTTAGTAAAACATAGCTTCCTGATAAAAATTTTAATTATCTTCTAGTGTCTTATTCTTTATGTGAGGAAATGTTGTTTTTAGCTATTCAGCTTTCTACTTTCATAGGATATTTCTAAAAGCTTTTCATTTGATGCCCTTGGGTTTTACTGGTCATAACTCACAATAGAAAATGAGTGCATGTGGGCACCTTTCGTTGAAATATTTCAAAGTTCCTATACTTTTCTGGTTATTAGAGTGGCTACCTATGCGAAGAAAGAAAGACATTCACACAGTCTGGAAGAAAGACATTCCTAATTTGTTCATAACTTAATAAGAATTTTTATACTTAAACACATATTACTCTAAAATATCACATAAACCAGAGAATTAAAACCAGGACATAACCTATAAGCCTTTATATTAATTTTGAAGGTCATTCAACCTGTGTGTTTTAGTACATTTCGAAGGTTTTTTTCTTTCCTGCTTCATTTTTAAGCGGGAGAAGTAATTTTGCATTCCTTTCTTGATTTACTTATTCTTAGATAGTTAGAAAATGATGAAATTGCTTTTAAAGTCTGCTTTTGCTTAGCTTTGGAAATAATGAAGTTCTGCTGAATGGAGCACTGAGACCAAACTTAGGCAGCATGACTGGCTGACTAATCCATCTCCTCAGACAGTTTATTGAAGTCCAAAAAATGCTACATAAATTAAGCTTTTCAACCTGTAAGAGTAGATGATGGTATGAGTCCCCGAAATATCCTCATTTTAAACACAATTCTGACCCAGTTTTGGGGTATAGAACTTTTCCAACTTGTTCTACTTTGCTGATCTTCAAGCAGACTAGCTTGAAAGATCTGCATGTAACAGATAATTCCATTTTTAAGCTCAACAAAGGGTCAGATTCCTTTAACAAAAAAATTGAGGGACTATAGAGTATAACCGTCTCAACGACAGAGCCTGGTGTAAGCCCTGAGCATAGTGTAATATGCCCCCTCCCAACCAAAATAATAAAGTAAAATAAAATGGAAATTAAAAATTATGCCATAAACAGCTCTTTAGGTGAGTTTATTTTCCATTTTATAACCTCAACAAGTAGAAGGCAGAGGTCTGGCAAAACTGGGGCATCTTAAAACCACATGTTCAGACAAATGCAAGGAAATCAACAGCTGCTTACTGAATTTGCTTCTACCATCACAGATATTTTTTGTCAAGCAACAGACTCTCATGTCAGGAAGAAAATCAGAAACATATGTGTGCAGGATGAAGTAAGACTGGCTGCTAGAACAAAACACAGGACAGTAACTCTGCCAGAAGAGGAATGGAATAGGGCTGGAGCGATACTACAGCAGGTAGGTAGTTTGCCTTGCACGCAGCCAACCAGGGTTCAATTCCCAGCATCCCATATGGCCCCCTGAGCACAGTCAAGAGTGATTCCTGAGGGCAGAGCCAGGAGGAACCCCTGTGCATCGCCAGGTGTGACCCAAAAAGCAAAAAAAAAAAAAAGAGGAATGGAATAGAGAAGTAAGTGTTAAAGAAAACAGTAACTCCAAGATCTACCTAAGATGATAGTTGGGAGGGCAGTTTACTAGCTGGCAGATGGAGAGGTGCCTAAGATTGTTGCCAATGATTCAATCATCCTTCTGGCTGAGAGAATTCATCTTTGTCTTTGACTAGTAACCTGTCACACCTGCCTATAGCAGGAGCGTGTATCTCCATTCCACTGTCATATAAGCAATTCTGAAGCTTTCAAAGCCATTGTGTTATTTCTACCTCTTTCCTTTTTTCTCTTTGCTCGACACTACTTCCACTGCCCAGCCATCGCCACACTCCAGGACGCTTTCCGGACCCGCGTGGCAGTTCCGGCCGAGACCCACGCACGACTGAAGACCCACAGAACAAGATAAGCGGAACTCTCTGAAACCTTGGACTCCAGGCTCGGTGGACCCAGGGACAGAGCTTCTCTGCTTGCTCCCACCAACCACAGGTGACAAAGGGATTCTAATCAGGAGCCCCACCCTACCCTGCCCTGTCTGCTTCCATCAACCACGCAGGGATCGAATTGCGCACAGGAGACCCACCCTACCCAGATAAATACCCCACTGGCAGACTTCCACTATGACACTACTTCCACTACCCAGCCATCGCCACACTCCAGGACGCTTTCCGGACCCGCACAGCCACTAAGCGGTCGCGCAACACATCATAAGACACTAAATACCCATCTTCCGGAATTTTCATACCGTATTTGATAGGGTTCAAATATGGTAACACCTACAAGGGTGATTAGAGGTCGCCCCAAAAGCCTCTATCCCTCTCGGAAAGACTGGCAAGCTACCAAGAGTGTTCCACCTGCACAGAAGAGCCTGGCAAGCTCTCCGTTGTGTATTCGATATGCCAAAACCAGTAACTACAACTGGTCTCATTCACCTGACCCTGAAGGCTTCACTGACATGGCAGCACTGAGAAGGATGAGAAAGGAGAGGCCGACAAAATCTCAAGGCCGACGTAGGCTGCCACAATGAAGGAAGACAAAAATGATCGTCTGTACTTTCAATGCACGTACGCTAGCATCAGATGCATCCATCGAGGACCTGATGGTTACAAGCAAGAATGATCAAGTACGACATCATTAGTCTGACCGAGACAAGAAGGCATGAATCTCACCATGCCGTTTTCGACACTGGAGAAGAATTGTTCCTTGGAACATGTGATAAAAGAGGTGTTGGAGGCGTCGGTGTTCTTGTCAACACAAACTTGATTCATTCGAATACCTAACAACCCGAATCGGACGTTTACATTTGAATAGATGTGGCTCACTGCCTGCAGTTTCTATCTTCGTTGTCTACGCACCAACATCTCATTATGATGAAAGAGAAATCGAGAAGTTCTACATGGAGCTAGAGAAGTTCTATAAAGAAGACCACACCTTCTACAAGATCATTGTGGGTGATTTTAATGCCAAGATAGGACTGAGAAGATCAGCTGAAGAACTTCACATCGGGACCCATGGCCTAGAATGGAACGAACAGGGTGAGAGACTGTCTGAGTTCATCATGTCGACCAAGACCATTCATGGTAACTCACAGTTCCAGAAGGCAGAATCTAAACGATGGACATGGGAGTCTCCCGGTGGACGATTCCACAACGAAATAGACCACATCATATTCAATCGACGGTTTTGCCTGACCGATGTCGCTGTTGTCACAAAATTTCGAATGGGATCGGACCACTGACTCCTTCGTGCAAAATTCTACTTCACAGAGCGGGGAGAAAGGGCTGCAAAGTTCAAAAAGAGAACTCCCAGAATTACCACCAACTGGGAACTCCTTGGTACTATTGCAGCAACATGGGAAGATGCCATTGTTGACAACATTGACGAGGAATACAATCGACTGGTTCAGCACCTCCATGAATGTGCGAGGAATGCCAAGAGAGAGATAGCCACAAAAAATCACCTATCTTCGAAAACTCTTGAGCTAATTCACCAGCGTGGTTTGGTGCATGCCTCAGGCAACTGCAAGCTAACATCCGAGCTCGCAAAGGAGTGCAGAGATGCGATCAAGGAAGACCTCAAAGAGAGAAGAGCAGAAGTACTGGTAGATGCGGCAGAATCCGGGAAAAGTATTCGTTACGCACGCCTGTCCTTCGCCAACTACAAGACCAAGATGACTGCCATCCGACATCCTGATGACGTCGGATCCTCCAGAACGTCACATCCTCCAGAACGGCAATGGAGAAGATTATCCAGGACTTCTACTCAAATCTCTTCGATAGCCATGTTCACTTGCCGACATACCAAATTCCACAGGATGGATATGTCGTTCCCAAAGTTCTCCCTTCCGAAATCCGACACGCCATTTCGTCGGTAAAGAAACAAACAGCACCCGGCCCAGACAAGGTCAGACCTGAACACCTGAAGAACCTGCCGTCAGTACTCATCAATACACTGGCTCGGCTCTTCACTCGCTACCTGTGTGAATGCAAGGTTCCGTCCCATTGGCAAACCAGCAGGACCGTACTACGGTTCAAGAAGGGAGACATCCATGACATTGGCAACTATCGCCCGATCTGCCTATTGTCTGTCATCTACAAGTTGTTCACTAGAGTCATCCTAAATAGGATTGGCAGAACACTAGATGAAGGACAACCATGCGAGCAAGCCGGGTTCCCCAAAGGATTCAGCACCATCGACCATATCCACATGATAACCAAACTCATTGAGGTTTCTCGGGAGTTCAAGATGCTGCTCTGTTTAACGTTCATTGATTTAAAGAAGGCCTTTGATTCTGTTGAGACGGAAGCAGTCATTGAAGCCCTAGCCAATCAGGGCATTCAAGCCCAATACATCAGGATCCTCCGTGAGCTGTATTGCGGATTCACTACCAGAATCTCACCATTCTACAAAGAAGTGATCGTTGATGTCAAGAGAGGGGTTCAGCAGGGTGATACCATTTCACCGAAACTCTTCAGTGCCACCCTCAAGAACATCATGCGATGATTGGAATGGGAAGGAATGGGAGTGAAGATAGATGGTCCACAACTACACCACCTCCGCTTTGCTGATGACATTGTTTTAATAACACCAAACATCAGCCAAGCGGCACAAATGCTGGCCGACTTTGACCATGAGTGTGGAAAGGTAGGACTACAGCTGAATCTTACGAAGACAATGTTTATGAGAAACAGCCTCGTTCCTGATGCCCCATTTGCTCTCAATGGAACGACCATCTCCGAATGCAACAGCTATGTGTACCTAGGTCGAGAGGTCAACATGACAAATGACCTGGCACCCGAGGTGCGCAGGAGGAAGAGAGCGGTTTGGAACGCCTTCAAGAACGTCGAAGAAATAGCTAAGAGGACGAAGAACCTCTGGCTCCAGGCACATCTCTTTGATTCCACTGTTCTTCCTGCATTAACATATGCCTCAGAGACCTGGGCCCTGCGCAAACAAGATGAGAACGCTATTCAGGTCTCCCAAAGAAGAATAGAAAGAGCCATGCTTGGAATATCACGTTTCATTCAAATGAGAAAAAGAATCCGGAGTTCTAACATCCGTTAACGATCAAGAATCAGGGATGCTGTCTCATTTGCCAAGGTGTCGAAAATCAGATGGGCTGGTCACGTAATGAGATTTAAAGATGACCGCTGGACTAGAGCTGTTACTGACTGGATTCCACGGGATGTCAAAAGACCGCGTGGCCGCCCACCTACCAGATGGTCAGACTTCTTCGTCAAGATCATGAACGATTGGTTTGAGACTCTTCATGTTCCCAGAGTGAACAGATGCCATTGGGCTACACTAGCACGCGACAGGGACAAATGGAGACGTTACTGTCGCCCGCTCGAGCAAATCGACGACTAACGGGAAGTTAAGTGATTAAGTGATTCCTTTTTCCTCTTTGCTACTTAGACTAGCATGCTAATAATAGCCAGTCAGGAGGGTCAGACTCCTCCTTAAGCTGGACATTGGGATGAGCACACTTGGGGCATAACTCTCATTGATACATAACAGACATGAAATGTGATAAAAAAAAAATTTAAAAAGTCCTTTTATTAGAAACCAAGAAGGGAGGGACAGGATGGCCATTTTATTGTTTTCCATATAGAAATAAAGCATCAATCAAGAATTGACACACTTTTTTTCATTGGTCATGTAGTTTCTGTTACAGATACACATCCTGTAAGTGAAAGCAGCCTTAAATAATACTAAACAATGACTACGATGAATGTGATGAATATGATGAATTCAAAGAGCTGGTTGACTCCTATTATAACCCAAGAATGCTTAAAACATACATACACACAAAGAGATAAACAAAAGCTTGAAATAATTTTTTTAAGAACTTTTACATTTTTTAGCATTAGAAAGTTACTCAGTGACCATTTAAGGATATGGTAAATTTATCAGGTTTTTTTTTCCATCTGTGAAAAAAAGATGTAATAAAAGCAACTTGATGACATTTTTTGTGAGAGCTGATTAAAATGAAATCTAGAGTGTTAGCAAATAAGTATGCGATTTCTTTCATCTTTCTTTGTCCTACAATACAAGGCTCAGTCTGGATTCTCAATGAAAGCCTATTTAATTCAAGACAAGTTAATGATTGAGGTCAGACTGTAATGATGTGAAGCAGAGAATCCTTTAAGTCAACATTTGCTGAGCAATTGGTTTGATAAGACAAACTTATGATAACTAAGAATAAATATTAATATGACATGATTTACATGTCCATTAATTAGATTCCTAATTATATTGACCTGACAAGGAAATTCTTTGTTTTCCATTCAGGAGAATATTTTGTGTGATAGAAAATGACTCTTCATTCTACACCAAAGTTATGAAATTCACATTGTTGCACTAAAGCTCTATCTTAGACTTGAGAAATAGCTTGAGTGGTAGAGCGGAAATCTTTTGTGTGTGAGGCCTCCAAGTCCAGTTCATACCACCACACAAATTCCCAAGCATTGCTGGGTATAGTGCTGGTGGCCCTCAAGCCTCACTGAAAATATATACTATAGCCCCAGGCAGGGAATTTTGGGAAGTAGGAAGAAAAGAAAAAAGAAAGGAAGGAGGAAGGAAGGAAGGAAGGAAGGAAGGAAGGAGGGAGGGAGGGAGGGAGGGAGGGAGGGAGGGAGGGAGGGGGAAGGAAGGACGAAGAGAGAGAAAAAAAGGAAGAAAGAACAGAAGGAAGGAAGGAAGGAAGGTAGGAAGAAAGAAAGAAAGAAAGAAAGAAAGAAAGAAAGAAAGAAAGAAAGAGAGAGAAGTAGGAGGAAGAGGAGGAGGAAGAGGAGGGAGGAAGGAAGGAAGGAGGGAAGGAAGGAAGGAGGAAGGAAGGAAGGAAGGAAGGAAGGAAGGAAGGAAGGAAGGGAGAAAGAGAGAAAAAGGAAGAGAGAAAGAGATAAAAGAAAAGAAAAGGTGATCTGTTTAGTCCTACAAGGAACTAGAGAGATACAGAAAATGTAGTGAAATAGAAAATAAAGTCTTAGTATGACCAACTCTAACGAAAGTCAATTTGTGATTTTCTGAATTTAGAGTGGGAAGTCAAATTTTCTTTAAGAAAGCAATGAATCTCAAGATGTCACTCTATTTTGTTAAGTCTCATCTACCATAAATAATTATAGTCAAATGGTCTCAGAAGTCCATGACCAATATCCATTATATTTGGTAAATGGGCCACAGTGACAATTGGCTGAAACTGAAACACCTTTACTCCCTGTAATTGTAAGTGCTACCAGAGAAAAGTAGATTTATTTTCTCAATACATTTTCTGCCTGGTTTAACTTTTTTTTCTTTTGTATCACTCCCAGTGATGTTCAGGGGTTACTCCTGGCTCTGCACTCAGAAATTACTCCTGGCAGAACTTGGGGGACCGTATGGGATGCCAGGGATTGAACCTGGGTCAGCCCCGTGGAAGGCTAAGGCCCTATGCACTGTACTATCGCTCTGACCCTGCTTTAACATTTTAAACATATTTTCTAGTTATCCTCTTAGAGTTCACTCTGTTCTCAAATACTAAAATTTATTCTTCCGATTTTTTTCATACTGACAAAATATTGACTAATATAATTACCAACAATAGACACTATTCTGCCCAAATGATGGATATTCTTTCTAGTAAGATATACTCTTTCCTGTATTGGTGTAATACTCGTTACTACTTTGTAAAACAAAAAAGTTTAGGTAATTTTTTGGAGGGGGTTGATTTCGGGACACACATGGTAGTTCTCAGGACTTACTCTTAGCTCTGCATTTAGGGATCTCTCCTGGTAGACTCAAGGGACCATACAAGGTGCCAGATATCCAAGTTGGGTCAGCAGTTTGCAAAGAAAATCTCCTGCCTGCTGTACTCACTCTCCAGCCCCGAAACTTGGGTATGCTCTCAAAGAAACTTCTGTCTCTTTAATACTACAAGGGAGACTTTCGATTAAATTGCTCCATGGTGATAGTACAGTTGTGTAATTAACAAAAAACATGAAAGAAAATAGGGTACAGGCAACATTTTTTAATCCTGTTGTCTAACATAATTTGGTGACTGGAGACAGCAGCATTTGCTCCAAGCAATCAATCTGTCTAGTGTTTTTAGTTACGTGGCAAAATTGCCTTGATATCATCTGGAGATGATATCTAAATGATATTTTAGAGTGTCTAAATGATATTTTAGAGACTACACATAGCCATACAGATTTTAGAGTAACACTAACTGAAGTCATACAGAATTTCCATTTGGGAATGACTACGTAGTCATCGTAATCATTTTTCTTCCTACTTCCCAAATGGAAATTCTGTATTTCCATTCTGTGAGACATTTGACATGAAAATAAAATGTTTGGCAAACTTTCTCTGTGTTTCTGAGATGAATCCATTACTTAAACCTGCTTATTAGAGAAAAATAAAGACCATAAGAGATGCAGAAAGATATCAGCACCATCAGTATTTTTATGGAAACATTAACTAGAGTTTTGGGGCATGTTTTATTTGAGCAGCAAGGTGATAGCTAGTCTTGGTTCTTGGGAAAGGTTTCTTTGGCAGTACTTTTCCTTAATCTAAGAATACTACATAACCCCAAGTCATCAGACATCTCACCACAGGAACACCACAAATAAAAACAGATGAAATAAACAAACTTGCAATTAAAGTAATAGTCAATAAAAATTGCCAGTGAAATAATTGGGAAGAAACAAATTCCATCTGTCACAGGTAAAAAACAATTTTCTACAAATCTAGTATGCTTTGTTGTTGTTCTTGAGGGCTAGTAACATAGAGTAAAAAATGAGACAATGTGAGTTTGAGAACTAAGAGTCAGAAGAAGAAGGATAATTGAAACTCCCTCACAGAAAAAAATGCAATTTATATCAGGAATTTTCAATTATTTACCTTCACAGATCTTTTCTGTTTTTGGTGCCCTGTCCTACAATTTGAGCAGCAATTTAGGGGTAAGGAATCTCTATAACATGGTACTTTCTAGGTTCTAACGTTTTCCTCTTGCCCCTTAGACTATTTTCATTTTCATTATCACAGACCAGAAATCTTACACATAAAGTATATTAAGAGATCAATATACTTGATCTTTCATACTTAGAATCAGAGTCTGCACTGTATATGTGGACAGTGAAATAATCTTAAGAGGAATCAGGTCATATTCTCTACCAGGAATTTTAGCAACTAATCCATTAGGTTGTCTAAAAGTTATTTATGCCATAGATCTGTCTCCAAACCCCAAACACATCATAAAATATAATTCAGTCTCCTTGGCTACCAACAATAACGAATCAACCACAGATATAAGCTGTCAAAATGATGGTGTGTTTAGTAACCTGAATAATTCAGCTATCTGAATAAGGGAAAGGAAGAGAGAAAAAATAATTGTGAACTGAAGAAATTCTGGGATAAATAAGATAAATTCACATCCCTTCAGGTATTCCTTTGGATAGGTTTTCATAACAGCCTATATTTAGTGATTTCTGGAAATACAGACAAAAATGTATTTTCTGAATCAATGTTTTCAGAATTTTAAAAGATTAATTTATCCTTTCCTTTAAAATGAAGACTACACATAGCCATACAGAAGAGAACATGGATTGAAGACTCAGATCCTCCACTGATCTATCATATTTTCATCTTCCACTGGTCTACCGTATTCTGCAAGTATTCACTATGCCTTTCCAGTCTGTCTATCCCTCCCCAATGAATCAGGATTCCATGTCTGGTGAGGACAGTGGTCCTAAGTTTCAATTTTATCTTCACAAGGAGATAAAAATAATTTGTTCTTGATTCACAACACCAATTAGCTCATTACTCTAGTAAAGCTTCCTGCTCAAACCAAGTTCTTCATGACTAAACCTTACCTCTCATCCCCAGATATTTACAAGAATGGTCTGTGAAAAAGTTAGGATCATGCAGTCGTAATAACTCACTGGATGGTGGTGAGAATTCAAGTTTTTCTTGAACTCAATGGAAAGGAGTTATTTCTGTCACAGAGAAATAAGAGAGATTATTCTATGTTTTACAGACTTTTTCCTGGACCAAAACAATGGTATAGAACTTATGGGTTGATTTGGAACACCATCTAGTGAAGAAATGGAGGAAGTGCATGAAGGTAGAAAGAAAACGTATCCAAGCCAAATCCTGCTTCAATTGAATAAATGTTTTCATTCAGAAAGTAGACCCCACAGGAAGGATAGTATGAATTATTTTAAAGGAAATATAGTATGAATTATTTTTCATGTTAAGGCAAAAGCAAAACAAAACAATCAGTGTGTACTCCAGATTGACTAGGTTTAATCAATCACACTACCCCACCTGCCTTCATTTGGGATAGAACAGTCCTTTGACTTTCTTAGCATTGTTCCATGGACTATAGTAAGTATATAAGCAATGTCCCATGGACCCAAGCAATCAATAGTTCATCCTGGCCACGAACCCAATGTATGGAAATAACACCAAAAGTTTCAGATGAATGATACTGAAGCATCAGAATTTCAGATAAGCATCCATTGGTCAGTGTATTTTGGTCAGTGTTTTCTAAACATCTTATGTTCCAGGGCAATAAAAAACTTAAACAAAAATTTATAAAAATCACTAGCTTTTATTGCTGGAAAATCAGTACCAATGGCACCTATTTCACAGTTTGCTGCACACAAAAAACACTCAATAAATATAACATTGTTTGGTAACGAGAGGTTGCAGCTAGAATTTTTAACTGGGGTAGAAAGTTAAATATAATCAAACTACTTTACTTTAACATCTTCTATAAAAAACTGTGACCCCTATATGTAGATACTTAGCTTCTTGACTCCACATTTGAAAGCTACACTCCTCTGGACACTACTCTTTGTGCTCTTGGAACTGAATAAAGGTTACTTGGCTGCCTCTGAACTATCCAAAGGGAAAAACATAAATAAACATGAGAACAACAACCTCCAGTTCAACTATAGTATTTTAATTAATAATTATTAAAAGCATCTAACAAATTATTCATGTTATTCTCATTTTCAGAAGACCTCACATCACCATCCTTGATTAAAATTACTTGGTCATTTTGGGAAACTACCTGTGATACTAAAGTTATACGGCCACTTTATCATTTGGAGGAAACACAGGATTTGTTTTGTTGTTGCTGTCTTGTTTTTGTTTTTGTTTTTTTTGAGGAGGGGTACACCAGGTGTTACTCAGGAATTACTCCTGGTGGTGCTCATGGCACCATATGGGATGTCAAGAATCAAACATATGTTGGCTGAATATAAGAGAAATGTCCTACCCACTGTACTATCTCTTCAGATCCAGAATCACATGGTTTTTTTTTTTTTTTTTTTTGCTTTTTGGGTCACACCTGGTGATGCACAGGGGTTACTCCTGGCTCTGCACTCAGGAGTTACTCCTGGCAGTGCTCAGGGGACCATATGGGATGCTGGGAATCGAACCCAGGTCAGCCGCGTGCAAGGCAAATGCCCTACCAGCCTACCAGCTGTGCTATCTCTCCAGCCCCGAGAATAACATATTTTATAAGTAACAGAGTCTATTATCTTTTAAGGGAAACAAATCCTCTTTTGTGTGTTTCACTGGTGTTGTTTCTCTCTTACTTTTAAAGAAAAGAAAGAAAGGCTCCATCAGTTCTCAAAGTTTTTGAATAGATCACTGGGAAAAGAGTGATGTCTCATATATTCTTGATGTCCTCTGTCAGATCAGAAGGAAATAAGATGAACAGAAAGGAGGGTGACTCTTAGTTTCTCCTTCTAACTACCCCGCTGCTTAAGTAATTAGCATTCTCAATCTTAATCTTGCCAAGCACTACAAGCAACATGTGTGTGTTTCAGCAAAATGCATAATTTGGACACAGCTTCAAGAAGCTAGCACTTTGAAACCAATGGACATTAACTGTGGAACTTGGAGAATAGAGGAGTTTTCAAGCATTTCAATTATATGTTCCCTTATATTTTTACTTGAAGTTCTTTAACAGAGAGAGAAGGTTTTACTTTCACAATAAATACTCAGTCTGCTTGGAATTACCTGAAAAGCACCTGAGGATGGGCAGAATGGTGAGATGTCTCTACTCAGAGGCTCAGAAGATCACACAGTCAGTGGCACTTGCTCTCAGCACCACAGCTGACAAGTTCTCTACAAGAGGTGGTTAAAAATACCAACCTGGGGGTATGGTGCTGCCAACAGTTCAACCTTGCCTGTTGATAAGCCTGATTGCCTTCAGGCTTCCTGACACCCCAAATTGCCGCTGTGCCTTTGGCCAGACCCCAACTTCTTGGGACCACGTTTGCCAAGAAATTAAACTTGGTTAGTTATGTGGGAGCCATGCCCACAAATCACCTCCGGTTCAGCTATATTAGTTCATTTATTGGCCTTATTTCAGAGACCCACATATAAATCTCAAAAGAGATTAAAGGCCACAGTTAATCTTGAACCAGCACATGGCTGAACAGACTGGGGTAAATTGGGTGGGGAGGGGGGCGGGGGAGAGGGTTGGCCTGTTCCTGCCCACGCAGAACCCCAGCAGCCATTTGCTTCGACAATTCAAAATCGCTACCATATCCCTAGCCTGACTCCACCATCTCAGGACAGACCTCACCGAAATATAATCTGCTGAAAATCTGGGTATGTGGGTATGTGACTGAAATCTCCAGGCTTTCATGGACTTGGGGTGGGTTACTTCCCCCCACTTCCCAAAACACATGGAAGAACTAGCAGTCACCCCCACAAACCAACTCTAGCACCACCCTGTAAACTAAATTACTGGCACTGCTTCAGAGATCCATAAATAAATCTCGAAAGAGATCAAAAGCCAAAGACACAGCAGAGAGCACTGGAAGACACCACAGAGCCAGAGATCTTTATGGGCCCCATACTGAGCCACTTTCACCAGGGCATCCCAAATGGAGCAAGTGCACTCTCCCTGTCTACTCCAGATGGAATCCCAGTGACCAAGAGCTTCCACAAGCTAGGCCCAGGTATGCAGGTTCCAGGACTAAATCTCCATGCCGCATGGTGGCAGAAGCGCCAGGCTGTCCCTCCCCAGCTCCCTACCCATTCAGTGGCCTAGCTATCACACCCACAATGTGTCTCTGGGCGCCATCTAGTGCACCAACAGCTCTGGTCCAGAGATGCCCAATTGAATTCCAAAATGTATTAGTGCTCCACAGAAGTGTCTCTGGAATCCTTCTCTGGATTCAAGAAGCATGCAATTGCAGCACGCATGATATTCAAAATAATCAGTCGACAATATATAATCTATCATCTGTCCCTGACAGGCAGACTTGAATGGTGATGGGAAAATTTGAGCAAAACATAATTCCCAAAAGTAGAGAGAGTATTGGGGAAATTGCCTGCCAAGGAGGCAGGATGGGGACTGGGCTGGTTGGGGGATGATATACTGGGGTCACTGGTAATGGAAAATGTACACTGGTAGAGGGATTGGTATTTGGTTATTGTATGGCTGACTTTCTTAATAACTGTATCTCATGGTGATTCAATAAAAAAGTAAAAAATAAAGGTGCCAAACATCTCTCATAAAGGACTGACAAAACATAAATATGACTCTCATAAGAAACAAACAGGCTATTAAAACCAAAAAACAAGTGATGGAAATTTAATACATGGAATTCTACAACCAGTGAACAAGGATGAAGAAAAACAAAGATTTAGTAAGGAGATTTTGTAATTTTTAAAAGGGTTGGGAGATATTTCTGGCACTCAGTTGTGTGGCAGATTGGAAAGTCATTTTTAATCAAGTTAAAGAAATTTGTAATGACTCTCTTCTTTCTCCTCTTTTCTCTTTCTTCCAAATAGACATAAACATTTCAGATTATCCACAAATTAACATCCTTCTCATTTCTGTACAACAGGTTTTCATTAATGGGAAACTTGTTTAAGTTACATTCCCAAAAACACATTGCCGGGAATACTGGTTGGCTAAGAGGAACACTGATTTACATCTGTTTTTCTGGTACCATGGTTAGTAGCATCCATTTTACTTTCTATAGTGTCCTGAGCTGGATAATAAATTCTGATTACTGGACAGAGCCACAGTAAATCTTATAATTATTGCATATGTAGAAACCCAAGCACAGTTGATTGGACATTTATCACCAACAATTGGTACCTCCAGCAATATTAGCTCACTTTGCTAAAGTTTCCTAAATGTCATATCTATCAGGATCATCAAACATTGCAAAGAGGATGCTCTTTAAGATGCCATAGTGGCCATTGAGAGAGTACCTACACATTTATGTCTCCAAAAGATGGAGGGAAAGTCTACTGGGAAATTCATATTTAGATTGATAGTATAGCCGGTAAAACACTTGCTCTGCTTGTGCCTGATGAGGGTTTGATTCCCAGTACCATATATCGTGCCCTCAGCACCACCAGGAGTGATTTCTCAGCACAAAGCTAGGAGTAAGCACTAGACATAGCCAGATGTGGCTGCCAAACAAACCATACCATCCATTATACGTATCTGCCTCAGTTGATACAAACAACTCCCAATTAGAAACACTCGCAAACTGGGGGAGAAGGCAGGTGGAATAGAGAAGGAATTACTAAGTCAATGATGATTGGAGGGATCGTTCGGGATGGGAGGTATGTGCTGAAAGTAGATAAAGGACCAAAAGTGATAGCCTCTTGGTGTCTATATTGCAAACCAAAATACCTAAAAGGAGAGAGAGAGAGTATGGCGGAATTGTCTGCCATAGAGGCAGGGGGAGGATTTGGATGGGGGGGAGGGTATACTGGGGACATTGGTAGTGAAAAATGTACACTGGTAGAGGGGTGGGTATTCGATCATTGTATGACTAAAATTCAAACATGAAAGCTTCCTAACTCATTTCATGATAACTCAATTAAAAAAAAGAAACGCTCACAAAATATACACATTCATATACTTGATTTTATATTAGTTGATTTACAAAGATAACTGAAACAGGTAACTTGTATTTTCAGCTTGAATAAAAATAAGTGCTAACTTATTTGCTTCACTTAGTTTATTATTATTATTATTATTATTATTATTATTATTATTATTTACAGAGGAGAGAGCCAATAAGCAAACAGTCATTACATATTTTACATATTTTTGAAAGACAGAGCATTATCTCCAACCACAAAGTATACTTTTGCAGAAAACGTAAAAGGAAATGTGTTTGAGCAGACAAAGCAGCAGCTATTTTAGGCAAAAAGAATGCACCAAGCGGACAGAAATAAAGCACTCTAGATTTTGAATGGAGCTATCTGTGGAAAATAGGCTACTATGAAAATTTAAAGAGAAATGATTTGAGGGATTATCTTCTTCCCCTCCCCAGTCTATTTTTACTACAGTTGTGTCCCACAGACATTAAGGGATGTGTGCAGAGAAACTTAATTAGATTTCTATTGCACGGGCGCCTCCCTATGGTCTTACCATTCATTGCCCTTGGAAAATTTTTCCCTGGGCTTTGTCACCAAGTAGAGCAGCATTCAAAAAATGACAAGGCTAAATCCAGCTTCTCTCTTCACCCCCAACCGATTCCTTTCCTTCGAAAAATGAATGGCAAAGGGTAATGAGGCCAAGGATGAAAAGAACAACACAAAAGTCTTGCCCATGGCTGTTGCAATAAAAGAGGCTGAGATTCTGAAATTAAACCCAGCAGGCAGCAAGCATCCTAGGGTCGCCCAGTCAGCGCCAACACACCTAGCTCCTGAAGGCACATTTGTGCTTTTTGCCTCTACGTACACAAAGGGAATGGCTGAGAACTTCAGCTAGAAACTTGAGCAAAAACTGCCATGCTGCTGTGCGCTCCTCGGGCTTTCTCAGATCCTTTCAGGGTCGTTGCCAATATCTTTCTCTCCTTTTAAATTGAAGGAAACCAGATTTACAATGCTTAACTTTTAGGCCAGACACTGCTGGACTACCTCTGCCAATTTGACAGTTACAAAGGGAAGCTTAAACATGAAATCTGTTTGAGTGGTGTGCCTTCCTTGGAGATGTGGAAATCTATGGTAAAAGATGATGGGAATAGTGGAGTGCATCTGTACCACAGCCAACCTCTCAGTCTAGATCATGCCTTGTCTCTGTGGTTGCTAAAGTAACTAATAAATTAACAACGGGCTAGAAGATAGGTGACACGGGACATGATGATCATCTTTAAATCACTAGGACTATTAAGAAATCCAAGCAGCTCTGTGAGACACCTTCCCTGACTTTTTTCTTTTAGCCTCTTTTCTTTAAACATCTGGTAGTCACAAGAAAATAATTGTTGGAGCACGAGTCACAGCAGCAGGACTGGCTCAAAAAAAAAATTCTCCCTACCCCTTGGTTTCAGAGTATATGGAGAAGGATAGAGAAGAAAAGAAATTAGGGGTGAGTTTAGGGGTAGAAGAAGACATAGATGGGAAGTAATAAGGGACAGGGGACATAGATATTTGGGTACATCAGTGCTATAAAGGAATGATATAGCTAAATATCCAGACTACTAAATCAATAGTACTGAAAAATGAGATCCAAACAATAACAACCAAACTTAAAAAGATGTGGCTTGGATGAGCCCCTCACCCACGAGAATGAATCTGCTAAAACAACTCAGATATGCAGGTGACTGAAATCTCTAGTCTCACCCAGAGTCAGGAATGGGCAACCTTCCACCATCTCCTCTCTTCCAGGACCCTAGCAGTTACTCTCATGGACTGCCTCTGTTATCATATAAGTTCATTAACAGCTATGATTCAGAGACTCACAAATAAATCTCAGGAGCAAGAAACATGCTTCAGAGATGCCTCCTGGCTCCAAAGTCACTGTAGGATAACAATTGATTTGTCCTTTCTCCCTTGCCACCAGGAGCTTAGGTTCATTGAGTCACACCCATCACAGTGCCCCCGAGTCACTCCCATTCATTTATCTGTGACCACTTCTTTGTGCTCTCTTCCCCAACCATATAAATAAATAAATAAAAGGTACCTGTTCAAGATGGTGGATTGGGGTGGAGGTTACCTGGGAACACTTGTGGAAGGAATTTGACACTGGTGATGGGACCAGAGCTGGAACACTGTATGTCTAAAATTCAACTATGAATAACTTTAAATCATAGTGCTTTAATGAAATTTTAAAAAAAACTCTCCCTATCTCTAGTTAACTTATAGATTTCCACAAAGCTTTGGAATTTGAACCTTTGTTAATGCAAGAGACACATTTCCAACAATTCAGCTGTTGGGAGTTTAATGTTTGTTCTGTTTAATACCACGAGATAACAAATTTCTACAGTTTGAAATATAGCTGGAAGTCAAGCCAGTGCACAAAAGTCAAACCAATATAAATGAATAATGAATAATAATGAGCAACAGGTAAGACTGTGAACTCAGCTTGGAATTTGGAATCTTCATTCTTACTATATTCAATTGGTTTAGAACATTCTATCATCAATACATTCTAAACTATTACACTTGAAGTATCTACAGATTCCTAAAGGAGAGTCATAATAGACATCTTAAACCAACTTCTCTTTAGAAACAGCTGTCATAGTCAATAGGCAAATACAATGTTTTCTCTTATTGGTGAGACAGTGATGTACTGTTTCTATGATATCAATCTACTGAGCTACCTTGTAAAATATTAGCTTCACTCCAAAGACCCCACCCATTATTGCACACAAGAAGGAAATTGCCTTCAGATTGTGAACAGAGACAGTTCCAATTTATACAACAAGTTTTATATATCACAGTAATTTTCCCTGTGACATTTATCCTTTCAATTGAAAATTCTTTAAAAGCAATTTTTTATTTCCCAATATGTATTCCAAAACATGCCTAAGCATCTTTAAAAGCAGATATGCATACCATATGCGCTTTGCTTATTTATCTTGACAAACTGGGTGTTTTGTTTTATTTTTTGTTTACTTTTAATTTAAATTGGGGAGAGGGCAAAATTTAATACTCTCTTCGGTAGTTAGAAGAAACAAAATCCTAATCTAATTCTGTGAAAGATAGGTGGCTCTTGTGGAAGGCTGGTGTGTGGAAAACACTTTCCTAAAACACTCCTGTGGAGTTAAACAATATAAATGCAAAAGACCAACCAACCATAAAGGAACACTCAGTATCTCTCCTTCTGAACAATACCTAAGCCCACCCCTTTAACCCATATACTTGCACTGTGGCTTAGAAAAATTTTCAATGTGTCATCCACTAGTCATAATATGAGAACAATAGGAATCTAGTAGCACAGTTGTTAACTATCATTCTTTTGCTTCTTAATTGAACAAATAAGGGCGTGTGCTCCTTTCTAATATTTAGCTAGTAAAGTGCAAAAATAAAAAAAAAAGATTAGATTCCTCTTGCACTGTAATTGATTTAAAAGATTACCCACTCAGCACTTGAGTCTTCTTGGGGCCCATAAAAAAGGCAACAAGAAACTTCCCTAATCAAAGAAGAATGATTTGTTTTAGAACAGCTCACTCTTCAGTTAGTACCACATTAAAAGTCATAGCCACCCATAGAAGTTCTCCAATAGACTGCAGAACATTTGCTCACCAATATTATTCATCAAATTCTTATAAAAACATGATTGATAAGTGCTGTTCAACGAGTAAAGTCTGTTGCTAATGAAAAGAGAAAAGGGTATAGTTTGGTTTGTCTTGGTATGACTTCATCATTTTTGCTGTCTCTATAGCAGGGTTAGGGAATGTCTGACTTGTGGAACATATAAAGCCCAGGAAATCATGGTCTTGGCACATGATACAGCAGGCAGATATATTTCTCATTGGCATATATGTAGATATAGATGTAGATATAGATAGATAGATAGATAGATAGATAGATAGATAGATAGATAGGTCCTGAGCAGAAAAGAGGTTCCCCATACATTCCCCCTAGACTTTTAGTCCAGTTTACTATAAAGAACCGAAAAGAAGGAAGTCTCACCATTTATGTTTTTCAGAATATGTAAAAAGGGAACTAGGAACGTAGCTCAGCAGGAGAGCACTTCCTTTGCATGTATGACTTCCTGGGTTTAATCCTTGACACTACAAAATAATCATTATATATTCATTACATATAAATAGGGACCTATATGCGACCATTTCAGGGAATAAACTGTAACTGTATCCAACTTATAAAATAAAATATACTAAGTAATATCTTAGAGATTCACTTAGATAGAAAAAATTGAGTCTCATATGGCCTCTTTTTGAAAATGCATGTAATCACGGTGCTATGTATTGTGTGTTCAGCTCCTAAAGAGATCTGGGAAAGAACAGCTCCACAGAGATACTGATGACAAACATTTGAATTTACAGGGTTCTCAACATATCAGGAACATGGAGTCTAGATTCTACAGAAAAGCTGACATGATAAAGAGGGTTTCACCTCAGTGGCTAAATATTTAAACTTCATGGAGTGGAAGATATTTGACTACAAATGACTCAAGAATTCAAGATTACAAGAAAAAACTGCCTATAAAATGATACTATAGACATAAAATTTCAACTGCCTGAGAGCTCCAGGTTTTTTTTCTTTTTAATGTGTAGTTGGCAGGGCAAATTAAGTGGTGAGATGTTTACAATGTTTAACAGAGATAAATTGCAAAAGTAGAAGGTATAATTTCCCATTAGGCTTTTCTAAAAAAATGAGCCTTAACCCTAGAAAGGACAACGATTGCATGACACTATTTATTCCTTTCTAAAAAAAATAGTCTCTTGGGACCAGTGTAGTGGGTAGGGCACTTGCATTGTATGTGGCTGACCTAAGTTTGATTTCTGGCACTACCTATGGTCTCCAGAGCACTGCCAAGAATGAGCAGCCAGGAGTAAGCCCTGAGAAACTTTGGATGTAGTCCTCCAAACCAAACAAAAGTCTCTCATATGTTTGGAATAAAACTTTAAAAAATAGTAACTAATAAGACTATCAAATACAAAAATTAATTAAGTAAAAGAGTATTTTTATTGAGAAAGCAAAAAGCTAATCATTTCCGTATTACAGAATTTCTGAAGAGGATTTTTAGAATGAATAATATGGTTTGATTTAGCTAGATATCTAGCTCAAATATGTTACTTTAACTCAAGGACTGACTACAGTCTCACTGTGAATTACATTCTAACCAGATTTGCTTTGTACGTCATAGAAAACAATAATTATTGGCTCAATGGTGAATACTGAGTTTATGTGATGATTACATGATTTATTAAAGAACCTTGTGAAATAGCAACAATAAAAGAGGGTGTTTCTAATTGAGCTCTTGAAAGCAAATGCCAATGAAAATAATTTCTACATAGCAAATTTTTAATGTAGAAGTCAAATATTTCTCTAACCCAGCACTAAAATAAATATATGCAAAATTATAATATGATTACTTGCATAAAATATATTAAGCTAAAGGATAGGTAAAGATCTTTAACTTAAGGCATTTCTTGAGTCCATCCTAAGAGCACCATCTCCTTTGTAGGATTATTAAGAATGAAAGTACTGAGGATATTCTGCGGCTGTTATCAATGTACAGCTATTGCAGAGACTATATACATTCACTGGGTAGTTTCAGTGTTATAGTTATTAATATGCCTATAGGCTTGTGGATAGTCTCCAGATATAAATTTATCAGGGATAGAGTTCTCCCAGAGCAGCACACATTCTACTGGAAATGTTTCACAGCATTTGTTAAATGAAAGAGTGAATAACATCCCTGATAGAAAGTGATTATAGCAGGTACCAAATGCTTATCTTTTCCTACTAAGAATAAAAGGTAATCATCTGTGTACCCAGTTTTATATATGTACATAAATATATCTGTATGTGTGCATATGCATTCCGTAATGTGAGCCACTGCTACATCACTGGTAGACTCCCATAAACCTTTTCATATATATAATATGTATATATACACACATTATATGTATACATACACACACACAAACACATACACAAACATATTTATACCACACACACACGTGAAGATCTCAGTTTCTTGGTCATCCATAGTCACTTTAAGTAGGTCTGATCACAGAGACCAAGAACTATGAAGGAGACACTCCTTTTGATTCAGAAAGGATTAGAAGAGAACAATACACATGTATTGGCATCATACATCATTAGATTTGGGTGTGATTTGTTATGAAGCAACAGCTAACTGATGCAGCATTCTAACCTTCTACCAAAATTGGGCTGGAGCGATAGCACAGCGGTAGGACGTTTGCCTTGCCAACATGGCCGACCCGAGTTCGATTCCTCCGCCCTTCTCGGAGAGCCCGGCAAGCTACCGAGAGTATCTCGCCCGCACAGCAGAGCCTGGCAAGCTCCCCGTGATGCATTCAATATGCCAGACACAGTAACAACAAAAGTCTCCAATGGAGACGTTACTGGGCCTGCTCCAGCAAATCGATGATCAACGGGAGGGCCGTTACCTTTACCTTACCTGGCTGACCTTAGGACTAACACTAAGAGCTTCTGATCTAAGCAAGCTGACTGCTCCTGAGTCACTCAGCACCTTGTGAATGGGTTCACTTCTGCTTCCAAGATCTAAAAGAGAAAAATAAAAGAGGCTTCCTGGATTCCCTCAAATTCCTTTACCTATGCTGTTTTAATAGAGTTGGAAACATCCGCACATTTCCTTTTAAATAGAGTCTGAAATTAACCCAGCCCCTTCTGACATTTAAAAATAAGCTGATGTAGGGAAGTAGGGAAGCAAGTATAGCAATTATAAGCAAATGTAGCATTGATAGCAAATGTAGGAAAGAGAAAAGATCTGAGACTAGTTCTAAGAATCCTATAAGAGCCATAAATGTTTTGGTGCTCAATGGTGTTCAGTGGTTACTCCTGGTTCTATGTTCAGGGATCATTCCTGGTAGACTGTAGTGACCATATGCAGTGCTGTGGGTCAAATATGTTCCTGTACTATCTCTCATATTCTTCCTTATGATGATGTATATTCTTGCTCGCAGACTTCTAGCCATGCACAGCCAAGGCTAATGCAATTCCATTAGTCAATTTTTGGAGAATGAATATTGGGCCATGAAAGAATGCTTTCCTTCATTTTTTTCTTTTTATCTGTATTTTGCTTATTTCCCAGGGTTTAACCTTCCCCATAGAGAAATATATAAGCACAGGAAATCCTATGTATAAGCACAGGACAAGGACCTAAAACTCCAAAGAACTCAAGTTTGTCTCACGATTAGTAAACAAGATTCACAAAAAGAATTGTGAAATGGAAGAGAATTCTACAAGTCCTACAACTATAACCTAGTTTTTTAAATAAATTATCTTTTTTGATACCGTATTTTTGGATACCTAAGCCTCACTCTTTGTTCATTAACAGAATACACTATCAACAGAGCTGTTTAAACTATCCATAGATGAATAAAAACATAGAATTTAATATCAAACATCAGTGACCACTATCTACTATCAATGACCATGGATAGCATTTAGGTATTTTATTATATCTTGAGTTCTTGGAAAATATTTACTAACTCAAAGTTATCTTCTCAACAATGTCATTAATCAAGTATAATTAAACCCATTTTATAAACAAGTTTGGCAAGATAAAATGTTATAATCAAAACTTTAATAACCTTGAAAGCAAAACCAAGAGCAAGACTAAGTATGGCAGTAAAAATCCTTTATCGCCACATCTATTTAGTTTCTTTTGTTTGTTTGCTTCAAGCCACAGTCAGTGCTTAGGGATAACTCTGTACTAAGGGATAATCCTGGAAGCGATCAGTGAACCATATAAGGTCCGTGCAAAACAAGAACCTTAACACCCATCACTTCAGCCCCTCCCTACAATTCTGGTTGGGGGCCACACCTAGCACTGCTCAGAGATTACTCCTAGCTCTGTGCTCAAGTATCATTATTGATGGTACTAAGGTGACCTTGCAGGGCTGGCAATTGAATCTGGGTTAGCAAAGAAAAAACAAAACAAAACCCTATGTACTGTCCTGTCTCTCTAGCCTTCCACAACTTCCACAACTATTTGAGCTTCAAGTTTTGGGTTCCCCCTCCAACATACTTTACAATTGAAAATGGTACCTGTGTGGAAAGTAAGACCAATTTTATAAAGCAATGTTTATCTTTCTGAGTGAACCTCTGTTCTTGGCAGTTCCTGTCAAGCTCCATACTTGAATTCCCTCTTAGACTGATTATATTTTTTCTTTATGACTCTGGGCAGCATCTGTGCTTTGTCTTCTGTCATATCTCCATTGCTTATACCTTGCCTTTTGTAATTTTTTCTCCTTTCTCTTCACCAATAACAAGAGTGACCAGGCTTAAGAACTTTAGGAGAATACTGACTATACCAGTACCTATTAAACTTTGAGATGTTTGACATTAAGTTCTTAACTATTTTCAAAGAGGGTAACAATAAATCTACTTCACAGAGAGATCTTAGTAAGAATAAATGATAGTAGGTGTGCAATATTCTTGTCTGAGTGTAATAGAATGTGAATGTTCAGAGAGAGTTGCAGAAAAATAAATTCAGCACTTATGAACATATTATTTCAGTGAAAAAAGTGAAAAGCATTTCTGTATACTCATTACTGAAAAAAGTCTCTACTGGAGAGCCCACTGAAGATGACTTGTGCTTCCTTTTTGTTTATTCTGGGGTTACACCCAGTGATGTTCTGGAGTTATTCCTGGATCTGCACTCAGGAATTAGTCTTATAAATGTTCAGGGGACTATAACAGATGCCAAGGATTCAACCTGGACTGGTAATGTGCAAGGCAAGTACCCTACCCATGTTACTATTGTTCTGGCTCCGAAATTTGTGTTTTCATAAATCAAGTGTTTTTATACATTTGTTGCCTTAAAAATTACAAAGTGCTTTCATAGAGTTCTATGCCATGCTCATAATAAGGCAGCATTTCCTAAAATCTAGTGGAAATAAAATCCTGCTAACAGCTTTCCTTTTGATGAATTCTCTGAGGGTCCTGTATTAAACATTAGGGATGAGGCTGCATCAGCCCAACCATCTTCTTAGTGGGATATATACTCAGAGGGCAACTTTAAAAGTAATAAAATTCTACTATTGCACAATATGAACAGACATAAAAATATTAGTGAAGTCAGAAAGAAAAGAAATATCATATGATTTCAATCATACATTGTAGACAAAGAACACATAAAAACAAGAAAACATAAAAAACAAAAGAACATAAAAACATAAAAACAAAACACCCCACATTTATATTTTAAGACCAATTAGTTGTTACCAGAAAATAAGGGGCTAAGGCCTTAGATAATACAGGACATAGTTATGCAATGAACATTAGAATACGATTTTTCTTTGGGCAGGGGAGGCATTCCTGGCAGTGCTCAGAGGAATATGTGATTCCAGGGAATGAACCCACTGCTCCAGTCTTTTTAATCATCTTCCTTGCCCTCTAGAATCAAATTTAAAAAAAATTAATATAGAATATATAATAAGTTTAATGATATACACCTGAAATTTTGTGTCATAATGCAATGAGACTTTACTAAAATATTTGAACTTTAAGGTTTTTGGGTCATACCTAGTGTTGCTTGGGCTGGAGTGATAGCACAGCAGGTAGGGTGTTTGCCTTGCATGCCACTGACCCGGATTCTATTCCTCCATTCCTCTTGGGGAGCCTAGCAAGCTACTGAGAGTATCCCGCCCACACGGCCGAGCCTGGCAAGCTACCTGTGACATATTAAATATGCCAAAAACAGTAACAACAAGTCTCACTTCATGTTCCTGGAGCGAGCAGATGCCATGGGACTATACTAGCACACAACAGGGATGAACGGAGAAGTTACTGGTGCCCACTTAAGTAAATCCATGAACAATGGGAGGACAATGATACAGTGCTACCTAGTGTTGCTCAGAGGTTACTTCTGGGTCTGCACTCAGGAATCACTCCAGATGATGCTTACATTTAACCTCCTTATCAATAGATTTCCTTTCTATACATCAGAGTTTTGTAGATTTCCAAAGTTTCCATGAATTTAAATTTAGATTTCCAAAACAAAATATCTCTGCTAGACTGAGCGTTAGCAAATAAGATGCACTAAAAGAAGTAATTTCAGAACTACATTTAATGGGAAAAGGAACACATCAGCACACAGAATTCCTTGGTTCTCAGCAGGTCATAAATGTAGCTGATTCTAGTGATCCTATCCCTTGTGGCAGAGTCTCACTTTAACAGATCACTTTCAACTGGGTCAAGGTCCGTAGTTCCCTGGACAGCCCTGTTCTGGGGAGGGATTTGATTTATATTATTTTAGCCCTCTCTGTGATATCTTTAATTCTTCTATAAATCATTTTTTTTCTCAAATTCTGGCTAGAATAAATCCTACCATCTGCCTCCAATTCCCTTTAATAACTACTTCTCCCCATCTCCCTCTGTATCTAAAATATTTTATTTCTACCGATAATTCATGTTACACTTAACTTTTCATTATAGCAATATTTAGATATGCGTGTATCTTCTTCAAGTTGAAAACTGCTTGATGGAAAATGTTATGTCATTTTCATCTTTGATTTTCCCTATGGTGCTTGGCACTGCTTTTGTCACAAAGCATTTCCTGAATCCAACTGAGTTTCCCATGGGTTTCCAGTGGCAGACAAAGAGCTTAGTTTGAATTGTCACTAGGTTTTACCATTTTATATAATATATCTTATTAAATTATTCCTGAATTACTAGCTTCCAAAATGACCATTCTTGTGTGTAGTGTATTATATTAATTACCTCTTGAAATTATTTTTAACTCTTCATTTCCAAGGAAGTATGCTCCACTGATATTGATTTTTATCATATGGCTTGTTCTGATTTAATACTGGGTGGGGTCAAGTATCAGCCACCTTTTATTGTTGGGTGTGGCTATGTGACTTGTTTTAGCCAAGCATATGCTAGCAGATATGTGATATCTGCTAGATATGTGCCTTTGTATCACTGCTATGAGAACATGACCTAGCCTATTGGTTCAAGGAAAAGATTAAGAGGCTTGCAAAGCAGAGCCATCCCTGAGTGAATTTAGTCAGAATTAGCTACCCAATTCCCTCTTATCCCACTATCTACAGATGCACAGGCAATAGATGCTTGCTGTTTCATTTCACTAAGGTTTTATGATTTTTATATTTATTATGGGTTGGCGTGATAGCATAGAGGGTAGGGTGTTTGCCTTGCACGCGACCAACCTGTGTGACCCAGGATTTCTCCGCCCCTCTCAGAGAGCCCAGCAAGCTTTCGAGAGTATCTTGCCTGCATGGCAAAGCCTGGCAAGCTCCCCATGGTGTATTTGATATGCCAAACATAGTAACAAGTGTCACAATGGAGATGTTACTGGACCCGCTTGAGCAAATCTATGAATAATGGGAGGACAGTGACAGTGACAGTGATTATGGGATGGAGCAATAGCACAGCAGGTAGGGTGTTTGTCTTGCACATGGTCAATCAGGGTTCAATTCCTCTGTCCCTCTCGGAGAGCCCGGCAAGCTACTGAGAGTATCCTGCCCGTACAGCAGAGCCTGGAAGCTCCCCATGACATATTTAATATGCCAAAAGCAGTAACAACAAGTTTCACAATGGAGACCTTACTGGTGCCCATTCAAGCAAATCAATGAACAACGGGAGGACAGTGCTACAGTGCTACTATATTTATTACTGGATCAATAAACTGTGTTCCTAAACAGACAAAATCTATACTAAATTCTATTTTAAAAAACCAAGCTACCGAGAGTATTGGATATGCCAGACACAGTAACAACAAAGTCTCCAATGGAGACGTTACTGGGCCCGCTCGAGCAAATCGACGATCAACGGGAGGGCCTTTACCTTACCTTTACCTTTATCATTAGAGAGAGGAAGCATCTCCTCTAAAAAATGTGTTGCTTCCTTTATCTTTTTCCTTTCCCTCACATGTTATCTTTGTCCTGGATATGACTCTCTTCTTTATTTCCAGAACAATACGAATAGCTAGTTAAGTACCTGCCTCTTGACTATTCCCCTCCCATTACCTTCCTTGTGCTTTACTGAGATCTTACTAAGAAAAAAAGAATTTTGCTCTCCTTTGTTGAATCTTCTTTTTAAAGGTTTTTTTTCAGGGTCCAGTATCACTCTTTGTGGATAACTACTCGGATGTAGCCCCCTTTAGTTATTTGTCCTGGAATCATAGTGACTGGGATTCAGCTGTCAGCAGACAGTGTTTAGATGCCATTTTTTTCTTTGTATCTGTTATGGCTAAAATCTATGTCAGCCAACTTTTCAAAATTACACATATCTCCCCCCGCCCATCTCTTCTATGCCACTCTCAACAGGCTCTCTCTTTTTTTTTCTTGGCCAGGTCATCCAAACACAAAATCTCAGCATTAAAGAATAATCTTCCTCTCATCAAATCATACTGCAAATGTAATAATTTCCAAATGGAACACACCAGAGGAAACATAGGTAGCTTTGATGAGTATTCAAAGGCACTTACTTGGGTTAGTGGAGCTTGAAAGTTAAAGGAATACTATTTGGAATAATTTTGTGAAGCAAAGGATGACTTTAATGATGTGACTTTGCCCTGAATATATTATCTAAATTCAGCATATTCATTATACACATTTTTTGCTGAATTGGGCAGAGTAGGCATGGACAGAAAGTAGAGATTCACATATTCTGTCTTTTTTTAAAAAAAAAATAAAGCTGCAGAAATCCTTGAGTGTTTTTCTAAGGGGCTACAGGAAAGAGGAACACAATAGTCAGATACATTTTATCAAAATTAAGGGTTGCTCTTCTAAGCTGTCCTACCCAAACGTCAATAGCTAATAAAAAAATAAGGATTGCTAACCCAGACTGGCACAATGGGAATTAAAATTTACCATGCAAAACAGAGCCCATAAAAAATGCTGTAACCAGATTTCTTTCCCCATTCAGAAAGGATATCGTACTCCATGTTTATATAGGTTTTTAACTAAGGACCTCTGAAGGGATCTCATATCACATGCTTTATTTACTCATTTTATAAAAGCCCAGCATTCTGCCTAATCTGACCAAATTGCCATCACAGTGCATGATACTGAGATGTTCTGGCATGAATACAGTGCAAATTCTGAGCACGGCCCTGGGAAGAAGCTGCTAGAGCTTACTATAGCCCTTTCCCAAGGTGCTAGGTCAACCTGGACTCAAACGATCATTTGAGAAGTCCTGGAATAAGTGATGACTTTGTTTACTAAGTAGATGTGGCACTTATTGACAAAGCAAGTGACTAAGGCTCATCTGAACACTTTGTATCAGCATCACATACATTTTTACAGTTTGCTAACTGCAGATCCTGGGGTTTTCAATGTTTACTTTTACTGTGTGTTTTATTTTATTTCTTGCACTAGCCCCATATTTTGTGCAAATAGAAACTAGGTCAGTTCAGATCTTTTCCTGATTCTGTATCTGGTCCTTTTATTTATGTTGAAATGTCTGTATCTATTCCAAACTTTTATTCCACTTGAAAATATCAATACAGAACAGATCAGAGTGATCAAGAATGGGACTTGTTTCAGAAAAGCATGTGAGTCTATATGAGGGAGAGGGTTTCGGAAAGTGAAAATTACTGTATCAGACTTGCACTAACTTTTTAAAAGAAATCACATTGCAATTCTTACTCTGCACTATGCATAACAGAGCACCCCAACATCAAGGTTAAACCAAAGGCTAGTACTTTAATTTTTCATTTTGAGATCACACTCTGTGGTGCCACAGCTTACTACTAGCTCTATATTTAGGTATCACTCCTGTCCGGGTTTAGGGGACCATATGGGATACCAGAGACTAAATCCCAATTCCACAATGAAACTGAACACATCATATTCAATTGCCGGTTTTGACTGACTGATGTCGCTGTTGTCCCAAAATTCCAAATGGGATTGGGCCACCGTCTCCTTCATGCAAAATTCTATTTCACAGAGTGGGAGAATAGTATGCAAAGTTTAAGAAGAGAACTCCCAGAACGACCACCAACTGGGAGCTCTTTGGCACTATTGTGGCAACATGGGAAGATGCCATTGTTGATAACATTGACGAGGAATACAGTCGACTGGTTCAGCACCTCCAGGATTGTGCAAAGAACGCTGAGAGAGATAGCCACAAAAAGACGCCTGTCTTGAAAACTCTTGAGCTCATTCAACAATGTGGCTTGGTGCAAGCCTCAGGCAACTGCAAACAAATGTCTGAGCTCGCAAAGAAATGCAGAGAAGTGATAAAGGAAGACCTCAAAGAGAGAAGAGCAGTAGTGCTGGCAGATGTGGCAGAAGCTGGGAAAAGCATTTGCAATGCCTGCCTGTCCTTCGCCAAATACAAGACCAAGATGACTGCCCTCCAACGTCCTGATGGATCTGTCACATCTTCCAGAAGGGCAATGGAGAAGATTATCCATAACTTCTACTTGGATCTCTTCAATAGCCACATCCACCTGCCCACATACCAAATTCCACAGGATAGATATGTCGTTCCCAAAGTTCTCCCTTCCAAAATCCAACACACCATTCTGTTTGTAAAGAAGTGAACAGCACCTGGCCCAGACAAGGTCAGACTGGAACACCTGAAGAACCTGTCATCAGTACTCATCAATACACTGGTTTGGCTCTTTACACACCAACTGTCTGAATGCAAGGTTCCATCCCAGTGAAAAACCAGCAGGACTGTACTACTGTACAAGAAGGGAGATATCCATGATATTGGCAACTATAGCCCAATCTGCCTGTTGTCTGTCATCTACAAGCTGTTCATTCAAGTCATCCTGAATAGGATTGGCAGAACACTATGTAAAGGACAACCATGCGAGCAAGCCAGGTTCCAAAAAGGATTTAGCACAATCGACCATATCCACATGAAAACCAAGCTCATTGAGGTTTCTCGAGAGTTCAAGATGCTGCTCTGTCTAACGTTCATTGATTTAAAGAAGGCCTTTGATTCTGTTGAGACGGAAGCGGTCACTGAAGCCCTAGCATTCAATCCCAATACATCAGGATCCAATACTTCATGCGCTATATTGAGGATTCACTACCAGGATCTTACCATTCTACAAAGAAGTAATCATTGATGTCAAGAGAGGGGTTCGGCAGGGTGATACTATTTCACCAAAACTCTTCAGTGCCACCCTCAAGAACATCATGCGACAACTACACTACCCCCACTTTGCTGATGACATTGTTCTTATAACACCAAACACCAGCCAAGCAGCACAAATGCTGGCCGACTTCGATCATGAGTGTGGAAAGGTTGGACTACAGCTGAATCTCACAAAGACAATGTTTATGAGAAATGGTATCATTCCTGACGTTCCATTCACTCTCAGCGGTACAAACATTTTCAAATGCAATAGTTATGTGTACCTGGGTCAAGAAGTCAACATGACGAATGACCTGGCACCTGAGTTGCACAGAAAGAAGAGAGCAGCTTGGAATGCCTTCAAGAACGTCCAAGAAATAGCTAAGAGGACAAAGAACCTCCGGCTTTGAGCACATCTTTTCGATTCCACTGTTCTTCCTGCATTAACATATGCCTCAGAGATCTGGCCCTACAAAAACAGGATGAGAACACTAATCGGGTCTCCCAAAGAGAAATCAAAAGAGGTATGCTTGGAGTATCATGCTTCACTCAAATGACAGAAAAAAATCCAGAGTTCTGACCTCCATCGATGGTCAAGAATCAGGGACACTGTCTTGTTTGCCAAGGTGTCCAGATGGGCTGGACACGTAATGAGATTTGGAGATGAATGCTGAACTAGAGCCATTACTGACTGGATTCCACAGGACGTCAAAAGATTGAGTGGCCACCCCCTTATGAAATGGTCAGACTTCTTCATCAAGACCCTGAATGGTCGGTTTGAGGCTCTTCATGTTCCTAGAACGAGCAAATGCCATTGGGCTACATTAGCACCCAACAGGGACAAATGGAGATGTTACTGGTGCCTGCTCGTGCAAATTGATGAGTAATGAGATGTCAAGTGACCAAGTGATCAAGTGCACATTTATATATGTGTGTCTATATATATATATGCTTTCAAATAAATCTTGTCAGATTTTAACAAGCATTTATAAAAATTAAATACCCAATTAATATAGTGTTGAAATAAAGACATATACTTGTATGATTAAATCCTTGATTTGGAATTTTATATAATGTGAATATCTGTATTTGGAAAAGATAGTTTTATAAGTATAACAATATTAAAAGCATCTACCTTTTCATTGATTTTATTTGTTTTTTCAAGATAAGGGACCAAAATTCCCTGTCCTACTAGACAACTCTAAATGAGGTCATCAAGCAACATATATTTTCACTCATTGTTAATTTTTGTAATAGTAAATTTGAAATATAATATTTTACAAAGATGTGAATTTATATTTAATAGATACATTTACTAAAAGATTACTGGAACTATTTTCTTTTTATATTTCACACAAAATGAAAAATAAGCTCTTATCAGGAATGTTTTAAATTGAGCCCTCTTATATAATAACTGTGAATATGAAGGAAATAGTTTTTCATAATAGAATTATGGCATGAGATTTTTAAATCCAAGACATTTTTCTCCTCACACTGTAAGAAGATATAGAGAAGAAAATAATTTTCAAAGCATGGTCTGATAGATTTCAGTACTTAGAGTATAACAGAAATCATAAATCAGCTTTATAATATTTCTATTGTATGACACAGTGAATGACATTATGAAAAAATGGAACTGTAAAACCTCTGTGGGGCTTTAGATCTATAGTTCAGAGATCTATACCTAAACATAAAACTGAACTTTTTTGTAATAACTGGGAGGCAATTCAGTTTTAATTCTATTTTCTTAAGAATTTATTTTATTTTTGGGGTAGGGGGTTTCCCATATAGTACTTGGGAGGCTTCAGGGACCCACCAGAGATTCTTGGCCAATAAGTGACTGATACAAGTTTGATGCACCAATAGTTCAGTGCACTTAGTGGTTCAGTCAAGGGCCTGGGGGTGTGATGCTCTTCAGGCCCAACAATGTCAGGGATGCTGGGGCCGCCCAGGCACCTGCAGGGTCACACCTGAAGATGATTAAAGAACCATGTAGTGCTGGGAAGCAAACTTGGATAAGGTGCATGCTATACACATGGCCCCAACTGCTTATCTTTCATAAAATTCTAGCCATTTATTATAATGTTTCTCTTGACCTTGGAAAACATTTTATTAGGGAAATGAATCAACAAAAGGAATGTATTTCAAGGCCCTAGGAGAGAAGTTGGCACAGCATAGGTATTATAGAAAGCTTTTAATTTTAATAGTATATATGATCGTTTGGAGAGAGACAGACAAAAACACTTGAAGAAAACATTCGCCTTTTCTTTTGATTTTTGTATTTTTTGGGCCAACCCGGTGGTACTTTGGGTTTTTTTCTAGCCCTGTGCTCAGAGATCATGCCTGGCCAGGTCAGGGAACCATATGAGGTGCACATCAAATCCAGGTTGGTCACATGCAAAGTGGATTCCCTATCCACAGTATTATCACTTAAGCCCCCAAAGAAGACATTTGAAACTCATACCATTCAAACATGAACTAACAGAATTAGGAGCAATAGAAGAAAAACTTACTGTGTGCCAGATACTAACATATATTATGGCCTTTCAATCTCTCTCAAATACATAAGATATAGGAAGTTTTCATTATTTCCACATTATTGATGAAAGTGAGGGTCAAGAAAGTTTAAATTTTCCATGCTCACATATTTAATGACTGGCAGAATGTTAATTATTTAGATATTCAATCAATACTTTAGACTCCAACAAATATTCTAACAAGTTTCATATTATCAACTAACAAAAAATTCTGAAATACAACTGCATACATTTTGAATGTAATATAAAATAAGGCTTCATAAAAGAAAAAAGCATGATAATAGAGTCTTAGTTGTTTGAGAACCCATTTTAAAGTAACACCATTTAAATCTTTTTGTTCCTGGCACAAAAACAGAAACATAGATCAATGGAACAGATTGGAAAAATACAGAAGTAGAATAAATTATTTATAAAAATGTAACACATGATAGAAAAGCTTTCTATAATAAAGGGTATTATAAAGAATTATTTAATTAAAGAAAATTGGAATAACAGGATAATAGTTTTGGGAAACCATCAGGTTCGACACAAATGTTATACTGTATACAAAAATAACCTTCATACAGATTAAGGAGCTAAATACAAAAAAAAAAAAAGAATGAACGACAGAAAGACCAGCAGGAGATGGAATAGAATATTTATCAGATTTGTGAAAGAACAGTAACTTCAGCTTTGAAGCAGTGGAATAAATCATGAAGGAAAAGAGTGACAGATTTGAATACATAAAAAATTTAAAACTTCTGTACAACGGGAAAAACAGTAAGTCTAAAATAAAAAGGATATTATATCAAGGGAGATATCTATATTCCATGTGACAACGAATGCTTTAAAGCTCAAATATATACCCTCATTTAAATTTATAAGAAAACATCAGAACTCAAAATATAAATATGCAATGTAGAACAAAATCAACAAAGGCACCACAAAACAGTAAAGAAAATTGTTTAGACTACAATTAATGCAATAAAAATAAAGTAAACTAAAATAGGAGTTTTCACCTCTCAAAGTAATAACTCTCTCCAGTTCCTAAAGTTGCCACAGTTAGACTAAAATCTATGTACTCCGATGGTATTGTAAACAGCCTCAGTTCTCTTAAAAATTCAGTTTAACAATATCCATCACCAAAGTCAGACTCAAATGACATGGATTTTCATAATCAGCAATTACACACTGAGCACTTATCCTCTGAAGCTAAGCCCACAAAAGTGAAAGTGAGCATGAAGACATCCACTGCTGTTGACCATGGTGGATTACTAGAAACAACCTGAGCAGCCACAAATTATAAAAATGATTTTATAAATGATGACACAGATTCTTCAGAAATTTTATCTGAGGGATAGAAGATAAAGAGAGTTAAACAACATGTGAAGAAAAATCATGCAACTATTTCATTGAAGGTCCTCAAGGACTGGGTACATTTATCAACTGCGGAGAGTGGTGAATGACAGGGGAAAAAGAATAAAAATGTGAGAGGAGAAGACAGGAGAGAGAAGGGAGTGGAAGGTAGGCACTGGAAAGAGAGGAGAGAGAGCACAGGGGCTGCAAGGAGAGTGGGGTCCAAGTGGGGCAGTTTGTATTCCAAAAGGGCAAGAAAAAACTGGAGGCAAGTCTGAAGAAAAGAAAAGGCATAGTCTGAGTCTTTGCAAAGTGGCTCCTCCTGTGAAGTGTTCTTGATTGCTTCATAGAATTCAATAGCTGGGACACCAGAACTGCTGCAATTTGAAATGTTTTACCACAGAGTAATTCATCAGCATTTGGTGTCAATTTTCTGACTAGGAAAGGGAAAATAAGCAAAAGTGCCACCAGGGGGCAGATTTGGCACTAGCAAAGGGACTTCAAAGATTAAAAAAAAAAAAAAATCCGTTCTTTCTACACAGGGTCCATTCTGTTTTGCAGTAATGCTACATCGAGTTCTAAACAATTTCCTTAATGGCCCTGTTGTGAGTGTTAATTTTGGTTGATTAACGGGTGTTCAGGTAAAGTCCTAGCCCTTTATTTTCCTTAATGAAATTAAACCCAACCTGAAGCCACTGACCTTCTAAGTCAAGTTAAAACTCATGAATCTCAGGCATTATTATGGAACATTCCCTGAGGGGAACATTCCTTGTGACTCTCATAGCCCCAGGGGCCCCACAGAGACTCTGGGGTAATGGCTAATGTTAATGCTTAGGTCACTGGTCCAAGACACAGTGTGAGCCAACCTGATCCCTTGATATGCATTGCCTGTAAGAAAGACAGAAACACACACACACACACACACACACACACACACACACACACACACACGCCCCTTGGGGAACTCAGTTCTAGAAGGGGAGACATGAGTCATTCCTATCTGTGAAACTCTTGTCTCCATCACGTTCTTTGGCTGCCCTTTCCTCAGTGCTTGCATTTGTCTCCAGTGTCCTCACTTTTCACTGTGGGGACCATCAACAGGCAGCCAAGATGATCGGGGGGGGGGAAAAAAAAAGAAAAAGAAAGACAGATATCTTTAAGGCTATCCAAGACTCACAAGAGGGAAGAAGCCAGAGGCCCTATCTGGTTCTTGGGATGGGATTGGAGGAAACCCAAGAACAGAATATAGATGCACGCATTAGCTGTACTGCTGCATTGGCAGTGAAAATGGTGCTTTACTTGTAATCTAGTTATTAAAGTTCTCTCATACAAATCTGGCAGCCTGGAATGGAGACTTTATCCAGTAGATGACACAGAACTCAAGCATCCCTCAGAACAGGTGGCCAGGGGTGTGGAGGAACAAAGAGAAAGGGAATGACAGGGACTCATATCAGAAATGCACGTACAAAACTGTCCATCAAGGACAGATGACTGTAGGCCTGACTGCACACTGAGAATGTGAAGACCCATTGCTTGGACAAGAGTACTTCACATACCTTGAAAGCAGTGACCCACACTAGAAGAAGGTTGGGAGGTAACTGAAAGGGTTGGAGCTCAGGCTTGCATGCTCACGACCTGAAATCTGATGCCTGATACCATATGGCCCTTTAGCACTGTGGATGGGGTTTTCTTGAAAGCCACTACTATTCCCGGGCCCTTAGCATTGCTTGGGGGTTTGACCCTAAAATACCAAACAAACAAACACTAAAGCACATAACGATAATTTAAGTGCCTGTATATGCAGTATCTTTAAAACAGGAAGATCTGGCAACCACACAAGGCACTCCATCATTCAATCCTTGCTTATTATTGTCTCCAATATATCTATAAAACCAGAATTATTTCATTTTGACCTTAACATTTGAACAGAGGGGCTAGAGAGATAGTACTAAGGTTACAGTGCTTGCCTTGCAAGTAATTGACCTCAGATCAAACCCTAGCTCCACATATGACTCCTATAGTACCACTAGGAGGGATCCCAAAGCACACAACCTGGAGTCAACTGAGACAGGTGGGTGTGACTCAAAACAAACAAAAACTAGAGTCTGGAGAAACAGACATATTTAAATGTGCAACTACATTCACATGCAAATGTTGCAGATGAGATCATCCCTGCTTCCAAGATAGAGCAGAAAACTGGAGAGTGCTTGTATGCGGAATTACTAAAGCCAGGGCAAAAAGATGTTAGTGAAATGCAACTTCCAGCTCTGTTTTTTGGCTTCATTTTCTGTACTGATTATTTAGCATACTCAGTGGAAATACCAGAACAAGCAAATAGATGCTTGGTAGCAGGAGGCCATAGGCACAAAAAGTCTTTAAAACAAGTACAGTCCTGATGTTGTACCAGGTTTAGCCTTAGCCTGCTAGGAGACATTTAGCTTCACTCTACTAAACTGTAATTTTATTTTATTTTTTAAATTTTAATATTGCTTGTTTTGGGGCCACACCTGGGTTTACTCCTGACTCTGTACTTAGGAATTACTCCAGGTGGTGCTTGGGGACCATATGGAATGCTGGGGATTGAACCTGGGTCAGCCCTGTGCAAGGCAAGTGCCTACCAGCTGTAACATTTTTCGAGCCCCTCATAATTTTAACAGCTAGGGCTCTGCTCATTTTTTTCTCCAGAGTAACTCAGAAACATTCCATAGAAACAAGAGAGCCTGTTAGAAGAAAACAAATAAAGGAAAGAAAAAGAAATTAAAAAGAGAGCATCTGTACTTGCCCAACTTTGCTGGCTAGTTCCAATTCCTTTCCCTGACAAGTCTTCTCTATGTCCATGAAAATAACATTTAAAGGCCACAAAGAATAAAGGTAAATAAGTAAATAAATAAACTACTGTCAATCTTAAGCATTGATTCAGAGATAGTACAACAGAGAAGGCGCTTGTCTTGCCCATAACCATTTCGGCCTCAAAGATTTTTTTAGGATGTCATCCCGGGAATATCCCGGGAAGACAGATGAACATATAAGTCAGAAAAATGCTCACAGTATCCCATGTCCTCCAGCAGAACAGACACCCCTAGCTTCCTAGATGATTTTTGATGAAGGTCATCCACCCAGGAAATAGAAAGAACACACAAAGTGACCCTTGGCCCTCATGTGCAGAAAAACTGAAGAGAAAAGCTGATTACAAGTTAAATGCCTGTCAAACTACACAGGGAAGCCTCTCTACCGGAGAGAGTACTTAAAGAATAGCATTTTACTTCAAGCCCTAATGATTTGAGGAAAGAGAGCATAGTATTTACCAAACACTGGAAATTCTCATTTAAAAGCATTTCCCAAATCTACACTGCTGCCACTGTCAATACGAGTGAAGGTTCTGAAGTTACATTTAGAAACATTTTATTTCAAAGGGTCTCCCATATTAGATTTCCCTGAAATATAAATTTTAAAGAGGAACTTTAAAATGAGGGATGATGAAGAAATGGGATTTTTGAAGAAACTACTCTACGTCTGACACATATCACCAGGTTTATGAAGAACCTCACCTTTAAAAATATAAATGGTCTTATAATCATTGCACCTTTTAAAAATGGACATTTTTAGTTCATGAAAAATGAGTGATTGGGCATAGGAATGTCACAGAAATAGATGGAAAGAAACTTCCAGAGACCTGAAGATAGAATAAAAATACTATAGAAATAGAAATCCTAGGGTACATGACAAGCATGCACCCAATTTGGGTTTAATTCCAGCACCACATGGTCCCCTGAGCATTCCTGGTGATAGCCCTGGAGGCCCTTCGTACTAGTGGGGTGCCCTGGATACCTGCATCACTCAAAGATCTGAGCAGCATCACATTCTTAGGCCCTTGCACTAAACTGTTGGTGCAGTGGGCTGAGAGTCACTTAATCGTGTTCCCAAGCACACTTGAGCACTGATGTTCCCAATCCCCTTTGTCCCCAAGAAAGAAAATTTGAATCAGAATTCTCAGAAATATACAGAAGTTATCAAAATATGTGTGGGCCCTTTATTTATACATTATGCATATAAACACACACACACACACACACACACACACACACACACACGTTCTCACAGAGGAAATAATGGAGCACAGCAAAGGGTACACAGCCACAATTCCAGGAAGTGCCTCTTGAATGTCTTTGCTGTGAGCCTTGCCCAGAAGCACAGGCCCCCAACTGCAACAGGCTTTATGCACTTTCATCTTCAAGTGGGCTGTGAATCAGAAAGCTGCCATGGAGAATACTAAATTCTCTGGAAAGGTATCTGGAATATCAGATCAAGTTATATTTCCAAATAAGCAATAAAACAGCAAGCCCATCAAGTGGGTCAAGAAGATTTATTCCTAATCTGCTATTGAGGAGAAAGGAACCTATTATAAATGACCAACATTAGTCACAAATATGCAGGTCAGCAAATAAAAAATAAAGTTGAAATGCCCACACAAGGGGACAAAAAGACAACTGGTTAATTACTTTTAAGAATGTAAATTTTGCTGGTGTCGTGTAGACTTATTTATGAAATGACAGCAAAGGAGGAAATCTCTGGCACTAGTACAGAGTTATGACGAGACAAAAGAAACCAATGGAATTTTCCTTTATATTCTCCATGTTTAATGCTTCCCTCTTTTCAGCCTCACCCCCATGTTTTTCTTTCAATATGTGAACACTAGAATGAGACTCTGGAAGAAACAAACACATGTAAACTTATTTTAGTCATTGATTTTAGAGAACAAATTATAACTCTACCACAGTGCTGGAAGATTTTAGGGAGCCCTAGGAGATTGAGATCTAGAGTGAATATCTTACTATTGAAAGAATCCATATTAGGGCATCAAATTTTTGTGTACTTCAGCTAACTTGCAACATTGCTTTCTGTAAAACTGCTTGGCTGCTTTGCACCTGGGGAAGAGGGGACTTGGAAAGTGAACAGGGCATAACTTCTTTCTAAACCAAGTGTGACAGGATTCAGGTGTATTTACTGTTCCTGAAACGTATTGTCTCAGTAAAGCACCCTGCAGACTTGGGTAACTCAAAACGAGGATGGTCAAGGGAGATTACCTAAGGCTTAATGATTCCGGCTATAACCTTGCTTGTGCTGACAATCGATGTACGTAAATGCTGATCTTTGAATCTATAGGCTAAGGAGTAAGGTACTTTTAAATGGATGGTTAAGAAAGTATATGTTGTTACAAATCTATTGGCTCTGAAATGCGCGGGCTTTGCTGTAATGGCCAGTGAAGGCCTATATAAGATCCCCTTTGAAGAAGTTCGGGGCTCTCAGCCACTGCCCATTTTGGGGTACGCTGCAGAGCCCCAGCATGCTGGTCTAAATAAACCCCGTTTTTACTCCTGCAGGAATTGTGTCTATCTGGTCTCTCCGCGCCTCCCAGGGCTAGGGAACTACCGATCCCAACACTATAAACCACCAGGGCAATCCCACTGACATTGGACTCAGTGGGATTTCAGTGTAAAAATGTCTGTATTTTTGTAAAAAGAGTAGGAGTGGGGAAAGAGATGACAAACTATAGATGTCATTTGTGAGAGGAAATAATTTGCAAAGTATAACCTTAGTCTCTGAACAAGACAATTCTCTACGTATAGTGCAGGAAAAAAATTAGAATGATCTTTTACTGATTAAAAGGTAAAGGTAAATGCCCTCCCGTTGATCATCGATTTGCTCAAGCGGGCCCAGTAATGTCTCCATTGGAGACTTTGTTGTTACTGTGTTTGGCATATCGAATACTCTCGGTAGCTTGCCGGGCTCTCCGAGAGGGGCGGAGGAATTGAACTCGGGTCGGCCATGTTGGCCGCTTGTAAGGCAAACGCCCTACCGCTGTGCTATCACTCCAGCCCCTTTTACTGACTAATTTTTAAAAATGCATCCATAAAAAAATTCACCTTGTGTGAAGTTTCAAATGTATGTGCTATATTTATAAAAGTAATACATGTAAAACATTTAAAAAGAAATAAACACCTAGTAAATGGAATGCTCTATTACTTTTTTCACATTTTTAAGGTGATAATAGATGCCAAAAAACTGGGGAGTCTTTAGGTAAGAAGCAAGGAATTCTATTGCTTCATTAAGTCAATTATTCTATATTTGGCTTATTAATTGTTGCTTTTGTCATTTTTTTTTCGCAAAAGAAATAGCTGTTAATTATAGAAAATTTAAAACTTGCAGAGGAATACAAAAGCAAAAAACCTCTTATAGCTCTACTTCTAAAATACTCTCATGGACCAGAGAGATAGTACAGCAAATAAGGCACTTGGCTTGTGTGAGGCTGACCCATGATCTATCCCCAGTACTATATATGGTCCCTCAAGTACCACCAGGAGTCAGCCCTGAGTGCTACTGGGTGTGACTCCAGAACCAAAAATAATAATAAAATAGAATAATAAATTTATTATTTATTTTATTTAAATAATAAAATACTTTGGTGTATATCATTTGTCCATTAACATACGTTCTTTTACATGTACATAAATATATGTATTTATATATAAAACTTCAAATTAAGATCAATGTAGTAATTGTATAACTTTTTCAACTATAATAAATCATGAGCATCTTAATTTGGAAAATATTTTTAGTTGCCTACATATCAGAAATTAGTTTATAAATTGTGTACCATATTTTAAACAGCTTCCTATAGTTGACTATTCAAGCTCCTTCCAATTTCTTATTGTATTAAATCATGGCTATGAATCATGGTTTGTTTTTTGGGTAACATTCAGTGATACTCAGGGATTACTCTTGGCTCTGCATTCAGGAATCACACCTGGCGGTGCTTGGGGAAACATATGGGATGCCAAGGATGCCAGGGATTCTGAGTAGGCCATATGCAAGGCAAGTGGGACTATTTCTGTGGGACTATTTCTCTAGTCCCTAGAGCAATTTTTGCAAGTGTCCACAATTTCAAAAGTACACTATCAGTAGTTTTGCAGGGAAATAAAAAAACCTGTCAAGTATTTGCTATGTTTTAAAAGGTGAATTTTCAGAAAACGTGGGCAAACTTTTGAATCCATTAGCACTCTCTATGAATACCCTGAATTTATGGAAACACTAAAGCCATAATAAAAGCCATAATAATTTGCAATGTGAATCACAAATGTATCTATTATCTTGTTTCTGACCTATTTCTTAATTAGTAGAAAAACTGATAAAACTGGAGTGATAGCACAGCGGTAGGGCATTTGCCCTGCACGCAGCCAACATGGCCGACCCGAGTTCGATTCCTCTGCCCCTCTCGGAGAGCACGGCAAGCTACCGAGAGTATCTCACCCGCACGGCAGAGCCTGGCAAGCTCCTTGTGACGTATTAGATATGCCAAACACAGTAACAACAAAGTCTCCAATGGAGATGTTACTTGGCCCGCTCAAGCAAATCGATGATCTGATTCCTGAATGCAGAGCCAAGAGTAATCCCTGAGTATCACTGAATGTTACCCAAAAAACAAACCATGATTCATAGCCATGATTTAATACAATAAGAAATTGGAAGGAGCTTGAATAGTCAACTATAGGAAGCTGTTTAAAATATGGTAGGTAAAGGTCCTCCCGTTGATCGTCGATTTGCTTGAGCGGGCCCAGTAACGTCTCCATTGGAGACTTTGTTGTTACTGTGTCTGGCATATCGAATACTCTCGGTAGCTTGCCGGGCTCTCCGAGAGGGGCGGAGGAATCGAACTCGGGTCGGCCATGTTGGCCGCTTGTAAGGCGAACGCCCTACCCGCTGTGCTATCGCTCCAGCCCACAATTTATAAACTAATTTCTGATATGTAGGCAACTTAAAATATTTTCCAAATTAAGATGCTCATGATTTATTATAGTTGAAAAAGTTATACAATTACTACATTGATCTTAATTCGAAGTTTTACTTTACTTTTTACTTTACTTTTTACTTTACTTTACTTTTACTATTTTATTCAGGCAATAAACTTTATAAACAATAATATATATTATATTATACAATATATAATGGGCTGGAGCAATAGCACAGCGGGTAGGGCATTTACCTTGCATGTGGCCGACCCAGGTTCAATTCTTCCATCCCTCTTGGAGAGCCTGGCAAGCTACCAAAGAATCTCACCTGCATGGCATAGCCTGGCAAGCTACCTGTGACATATTCAATTGTCATAAACAGTAACAACAAGTCTCACAATTTGTTGTGAGATGTTATGTTACTGTTGCCTGCTTGAGCAAATGGATGAACAACAGAGGACAGTGCTACAGTGCTACAATATATAATAAAATATATTCATAAAATATAAATATATAATAAATAAATAAAACAAAGTTTATTTCATCAATCCTAAAAGCCAAAGTAGACTGAATCAGATAATTATTATAGGATCAAACATGGGGGCCTTAGTATGCTAAGCACACAAAGCTAGATTTTTACCCAGTGGACCAATTGTTTTCAAGGGAAGCATACAATGAATCTTAAAAATAGTGTGGAAATTTGGACAGGTGTATTTGATTTTCCTTATATGTGAGTGTATTTAATGGGTAGAGACCAGGCACTCTTGCTACAATGTGTAGGGCAGGGCTGAGCAAAGAAAAGCTACTCCATACTGCACAATATTTCCAGCTGTCTGGCTGGAAATGCATGCAATGCCAGGCTCTGCTGCAATGATCCAAAACCAGAGCCCAGTGCTACTTTACATACAAATGCAAAACATTCTGTATCTGCTTTTAATCCACACTACATTTTCTTCTACCATGTAAATTAGAGGAAAGTGTTTTCTTCAATGCTTTACCAAGAGTTGTGCACCCTTTCAAAAAATTGTATCCCTGATATTACACTCTTCCTGTATCTGTACCAGCCATATCCTGTCCAAAGCTGCACTTGTATGTGGCTTACATTCACTGTGATTTTAATAGTATATAAGAATCTTACCATCTCCTGGGGATTGCTAATGGTGTCCTGTAGATAATGTAGGAAGTAGGAGATATGCTTTACTATATACTAACACTTCTTTCCTGATATGCTTCTGTTTTGATTTATTTGTGCGGGGGCACACACAGTGGTGTTCAGGGCTGGTTCTGTACTCAGGGATCACTCCTGACAGGGTTTGGGAGGCCATATGGGGTTCTGAGAATCGAACCTAGGTGGGCCATGGGCAGGGCAAGTGCTCTACCCACTGTGATATCTCTCCAGCCTCTCTTCTATTGTCTTTTACAAAGTAGGTCGTGTTTTTTTCTCAGTTTCATATTAGGAGAGTAAAGGGAACATTAACAATTTTTATTCTAAATAGCAGTCTGCAGGGTTGTGAACTGCTACTGTAGAGAACAGAAAGTCATTCGCAGACTTCCTGCAGAAGAGGGATATTGATAAAGCAGAGTTGAAGCACGAACATGCAGAGAGTAATGAAAATAAATGAAGGGAAAGAAATGGCAGGAGAAAAAGATCAGGAAACAGGCAAATATGTTCTGGGTAGAGAGGTAATAAGGGGTTAGAATATCACAAATATTAGAAAGAATCAGCGAGAAAAGCATTTTATGGGGGACATCTTAAAAAGAGAAGCTGTTGGAACCTAATGATTGAACATAATGTAACACAGCAACTCTCAGAGTTTTATTAGATTGCACAATAATTGTGTTCTCAAAAAATTATCTTACATGAGCATGCATGCTTTACAAGTACAGATTCACAGAAGTCACATTCTGGAACTCCAGATTCATGACCAACGTATCCCTCTCCTTTTGCTGTCAAAAGGAAAGCTTATTAAATGGCTGACAGTTCAACCTGACACTTCTCAGAATCAGGGGAAACAAAGTCTTATTTGTTTTTTTTTTATTTGAATCTCCAAACAAGATAAATCTCAGGCTAAATCTCAAATGTACTTGAAGAACACCGCAGGCTATAATCCAGACCCTTGCATCTCACACAACAGCAAGCAGAAAGCCACATAGATCAACAATAGAACTATTTTCCTCTGTTCCTTCCGAACTCACAAACATATATCCACATAGAAAATAAAAGGAAGCCCAGAATATGTCTGAAACATACATGTTTAATTATCAGAAGCAAACACAACAATTAAATATAACAACATTCAAAAACATTAGGTGGGACAAGGAAGCACCATGGTTCTAAATGACTCATGAAGAGTATTTCTTTATGAGTATAGGGATGGAGAATCATGAATAACAGAATCAATTCTGACAAATACTAGGAAAACAGGAGACCATCTTGATTAAATTCAATTTCTGGTTGAACATTGAAAGTACATTATCTGTCAAAGTATCTGACTCCTAAGAATTGTGTGTGTGTGTATATATATATATATATATATATATATGACTTTATAAAAAGAAAGAGTGAGCCAAATATATCTCCAAACATAATGTGACTATTTGGTTATTCTTATCTGTGTCTGTGCAACAATCCTGAGTCAGTAGAATACAAATATCACAGTCTTTTCTTAACAATCAAAAAGTGAGAAAAATATTAAACATATCTTCCTCAGCTCTAAACAATTACTCCCCCATGCCATCAAAAAAGTGTCAGTTGCATTCCATCAAAATAGAAAAAATATTATTCCCAGAAACCTCACCTTAAAACCTCACATTGTTCAATTCTCCCCCCCCCCCCCGCCCTTTTTGGATTACTTAACATATGAAATGTATTCCTAAGCACTTTCCCATTTGCATTGTGTGATTAAAATGCAGACACATCCCAAGGACTATGCTAACTGCCTGAAATGGGTATTGAAGGGTTTGTTGAGGCAAAGGCACAGAAAACGTCATCCATCTTTCCCCCTCTTTGCTGCCTGATCTCAGGTTTGACAAGAGATTGAACTACTACAAATTGAGAATCTATTATCCTACTTTGCAAGCACTTTAATAATCCAGGAATAAACAGAAAATAATCTGATGCCTAAAGAAGATGCTGTGGCTCAGATTTCAGATGACCTGATGGTAATGCTCCCTATCTTTCCTCTTCCTCCTATTTAGGCAATGAAACAAATGTTGGGCTCCCTGTTATGGAAGATGAGAATCCTATGACCCAATTTGCTGCCCTCATCTGACTTCCCTCCTCTTCCCTTTGTTCCCCTGTGGACTTCTAACCACATCCCACACCCTCCTCTCACAAATTCGTTGGTCCGCCTTCTCCAGATGGAATCCCGGCAACCATGAGCTTCTACAAGCATGGCTCAGGTATGTGGGCACCAGGACCATTCCTCCAAACCACATGAGGTGCTGGAACTGGGAAGTTCCATCCCGGCTCCCAGTCTGTCCCTGATCCTTGAAATCACACCCTCAACCAACCCCCGGTGCCATCTTGCCACACTCAGCAGTGAAGAAACCCAGCGGGCAACACAACACCTGAGAATTCTCCGAGCCAACCGAGCCAATATTACCGGGGTGCCCTAGATGAAATAGCTGCAGTCTCCCTGCCTTCTTCAGATGGAATCCCGGTGACCATGAGCTTCTACAAGCTTGGCTCTATTTTGTGGGCACCAGGACTATTCCTCTGAATCACGCAGCCACTTGTGCAGCTGCACGACCTTTCCTGATATACAAAGTGAGCAATGGAAAATAGATGATCTGGCTTCTGTCCCTAGATGACAGGCTTGAATGGTGGTGGGAATATGCAAGCAAAATATAATGCACAAAACTATAGAGACAGTATCTGAGCAATTGTCTGCTGTAGAGACAGAGTATTAACTGAGGTGGAAATGGAGGGGATAATGGGGATATTGGTGGTGGAAATGTTGCACTGGTGGAAGGACGGGTGATCAATCATTGTATAGCTGATATCAAACATGAAAGCTTTGTAACTGTATCTCACGGTGGCTCATGCTTCTGGACTGTGAATCAAGCTATGGCCCCATTCCACCCCAGGGGGGAAAAGGACATTGCCCTTCTGCCTTCTTCCCCTCGACGGCATGGTGACCACCATCTGTCAGAGCCTATTGGACTGAGAGGTATTCGCCTGCAGTGACAAGACTCATGGGGCCTCACAGGATGGGGGCTGAAATTGACACTTATCCCCACCCTGACGAGACCCTGAGTTGCTGCCCACAAATGGCTCCTCCCACTTCTGAATGGCCATGATCCCAGATACACACAAACCAATCCTGGAACCCAGCGGCTTCTGGCAGAAATCCCTCCAAACTTGATTACTACAATATCAGAAATCCAAAATTGCATGGCTGTTATTGTAGCCACATGACATCATATGCTCTTCATTATCAGCAATAGAAAACAAATTATCTAATGATGTCTTCTCAGCAGGTCTGATAGTTGGGGGGAAATTCCAAATAATAATTTTTCTTTTGTTGAAAAATTGAATGTAATCAAAGTAGAGTAGAGTAATGTGGAAATCATGTGCCACATTGGCAGGGGTAGGGGTGGTGGGGGGTATACTGGGGTTCTTGGTGTTGGAATATGTGCACTGGTGAAGGGATGGGTGTTTGGTCATTGTATGACCGAGACTTAAACCTGAAAGCTTCGTAACTGTTCTCACAGTGATTCGATTAAAAAAAAAAAGTTCCTGGGTCACTGTGGTGTGATTTGTCCTAGAATCTACTTCTTTACAATTGTCTCCAGACTGGCATTTACCTACTGCTCACCTCTCAGCAATGTGTCACACACTGGGAGAGAAGGCCTTTCTGTTTCCATAGCAAACAGGTCTCACCTGGAAATATCTTGTCATCATCTATCTTACTTTTGTGTTTATTTGGCTTTGTTTGTAGGGGTGGAGGGGGAGAGCGTACGCTGTGGAGCTCAGAGTTTACTTCTGGCTCTGTGCCTAGAAGTCACTCCTGGTACTGCTTTGGGGGACCAAATATAGTGCCAGGGATAAAATCAGACTTGGTCCCATGGAAGACAAGTACCTATCCCCTATCTCTCTGACTCAGTAGCTCTTTATTCTTATATTTATGTCTTTTTACTCATTTGCCCCCTGCCATTAGGTTTCTCCCTAATTGTAGGTCTAATGCAGAGCCAGGGTGAATACAGAAATTTCTGTTGCTTGCCTGACTCTGTTATTTTCCTTTTTCCACTGTAGGGCAAGTAGAAGGGCTATCGCTTATAAAATCTGTGAAAATTCTCATTGATTTTCCCATTGAGGGTAGGGAGTAGTTTACAGGTCAAAGCTTTTTCTAACTGGGATCATAGAGAAAGTGTGCTTGAGTGGAAAGGTGCAGGGCCCAGCAAAGTGCCCAAATTTGATAATACCAGCACACTGTGAAGTCTCATTGCTCAGAGATCCCCAGGAGAGGCCCCTCTGGTCTCTTCAGTGCACTATGTCTATATGGCACAGGTGTGGACCAAGTCATGTAAATTCATGAGACTGCTTATTTCTTCAAAATATTTAGTTTGAGGCCAGATTTTTAGAGGCATCTCCTGAAAATGTTCATGGATCCAAGAACAACAGTGACAGTCAACTGGGCTGAAGGTTCAGAGATCAGGCCCAAAGAGATAGTCCTACTTGGGCCATGTGGTGACAAGGATGGTCACATTGCTCAAGGGCTTCCAGAGCTACACCCAGTGATGCACAAGGGTCTCTAAGGCTATCACTGGAGAGGCTTTATGAACATATAAATTTGATAGAGGCCTCTGGTATGCAACATAAAAGCCCCATTCCTTGTATTCTCTCTCTGGCCTCTGAGGCAGGATTTTAAGATTCATGGTCTAGTGAGGAGATATATGGAGAGAGACACAAATGCCTAGATCCCAGGGCTTCTCCTCACTCTGGAGAGTTGGCTCATGCTAAATGTCTGTGGAGAAAGGTTCAAAGATATTTTGTCTGACGATAAGTTAAATTCCATGCTGTACACTGTTTCTGTCTCATTTCTATCTTTCTCTGTCTCTCACACACACAAATATACACATTCTTGTCTCTCTGTCTCTCTCTCACTTGGAGATAAGATACAAGATCGGTGGAGAGCGAACAGTCTCGTACAAAGGAGACCAGATTTAGACTACTGACATGATCTCTGAGGTGTGTGACATGGAGACATGGGGGCAGAGTTGAAAGAAGCCATTGTCCACCATACAACTTTTACTTTGTGTCCCATCACCAGGTTATACTTCCTGATGTGCACTGTGCATTAGAACTTCTAATATACTCCATGATTACCTTGCACACTTACTTAATCACTTAATTTCCCGTTAGTCGGTGATTTGCTCGAGCGGGCACCAGTAACGTCTCCATTTGTCCCTGTCGCGTGCTAGTGTAGCCCAATGGCATCTGTTCGCTCTGGGAACATGAAGAGCCTCAAACCAATCGTTCATGATCTTCACGAAGAAGTCTGACCATCTGGTAGGTGGGCGGCCACGCGGTCTTTTGACATTCTGTGGAATCCAGTCAGTAACAGCTCTAGTCCAGCGGTCATCTTTAAATCTCATTACATGAACAGCCCATCTGATTTTTGACACCTTGGCAAATGAGACAGCGTCCCTGATTCTTGATCGTCAACAGATGTCAGAACTCCCGATTTTTTCTCTCATTTGAGTGAAACGTGATATTCCAAGCATAGCTCTTTCAATTCCTCTTTGGGAGACCTGAATAGCGTTCTCATCCTGTTTGTGTAGGGCCCAGGTCTCTGAGGCATATGTTAATGCAGGAAGAACAGTGGAATCAAAGAGATGTGCCCGGAGCCGGAGGTTCTTCATCCTCTTAGCTATTTCTTCGACATTCTTGAAGGCGTTCCAAGCCGCTCTCTTCTTCCTGCGCAGCTCGGGTGCCAGGTCATTTGTCATGTTGACCTCTCGACCTAAGTACACATAGCTTTTGCATTCGGAGATGGTGGTTCCGTTGAGAGCGAATGGGGCATCAGGAACGAGGCTGTTTCTCATAAACATTGTCTTCGTAAGATTCAGCTGTAGTCCTACCTTTCCACACTCACGGTCAAAGTCGGCCAGCATTTGTGCTGCTTGGCTGATGTTTGGTGTTATTAAAACAATGTCATCAGCAAAGCGGAGGTGGTGTAGTTGTCGACCATCTATCTTCACTCCCATTCCTTCCCATTCCAGTCTTCGCATGATGTTCTCGAGGGTGGCACTGAAGAGTTTCGGTAAAATGATATCACCCTGCCGAACCCCTCTCTTGACATCAACGATCACTTTGCACACAGCACATTATTTTGAATGTGTGTGAAAGTCAAGAATACGAATTTGTTAAATGTGAACACTGTTTGTAACATTCTGGAATTTCATTACATTGCAATAAGTTAGGAACCAGGATTTTAAGAGGCTTTTACTAGCAGAGTATCAATTATAGGATCAATAGACAGTGAGCATTCAATCTGTCCCATCACAAAGAGAAATACAATTCATGGATGACTCACCAAATGAAGTTTTTCCCAGAACTCAGGGCCCTCTTCCATCTTTCTAAGGCTTGGTGGAATGTACCAAAAGCAAATATTGGCATATTCAGGCTGTGGATTAAGAAAAGTTACAAGGTTTTAAAATTTATTTATTTTTATTAACCTCCTAATTAACCTATTATAAACCTAATAGTAATTTCAGAACGCGATTATACTCCTTAGCTAGTTTCTTTAGAAACTATCATGCCTGTATTACTGTGATAAGAAATCAAAATCTAATAAAAATAGACATCTATTCTACTTTATTTCTGATAATAGCATACTGGAAATTTTTTTACTTAGTACACCCATGGGGGAGTTCTTTCCTCTGTGCAAAGGATAAGCACAGGTTCATGATAAAAAAAATCTCATAAAATACGAAGGTGATTCAACCTAGCTCTGTTTTTATTTTTGTTTTGGGGCTATACATGGTGATACTCAGACCTTACTCCCAGTTCTGCAGTCAAGGATCACTCCTGGTGGGGCTTGGGTGGGTGGGGGGGGGGGGGAGCTGATATATACATGAGGGAGATACCATGGTTCTTCCCTTCAGTGCTCTAAGTCATTTCTTATACCATGATATCCTTCCAAGAATTCTTTCTCTAAATTCTTTCTCTAGCCAATGTTGTCATCTATTCCTGCTTTCCTTGACAAGTTCCTTATTGCCTGCTCTGATAAAACTGCTCATGTTGGGGGAAGGAGTGCCTGTGCAGCAAGTAGGGTGCTTGTCTTACTGACAGGGTTTGGTCCTTGGCATTACATACAGTTCCCTGAGCAGAAAGCCAGGTGTGCCCCCCCCCCCAAACAAGCAATATTGTTAATGCTGCTTTGAAATAAAAAAAAAAAAGAAAATAAGATCACCTTGACTCCTTGCTCTCAAACATCAATAGGGGGGGGGGGGGTGAATCAGAAGAAATTATCCAAAATGTAATTCTCAGTTCTGTGCTCAGAATGCCTAGAAACTGATTAAGTCTGTGAAAGAAACAGCTAAAAAACTGACATTTTGAGAGGCAACTCGGGTAATTCTGAAATAGGTAGTGCGTAACCTTTGGTCAACAAACAGATAGCCCAGTATCTGTCCCAGTAATCTTATTTTCTATAAGACATTATTTGGTTAATGATATGGGATATCATTCTTGAACAGGTTTTGTTCAGACATTATCATATAAAGAAGATCTCTACCATACCATTCATATTCTCTGAACAAAAACATATGAAGTCCCATGCTAATGACAATCACAAATAATCCTGTTTTGGAATTACAAACTAGATACAAGTACTTAGATCCAGAAAAAGACAATGAATCACATCCACCCCTTCAGAGCCTCCCTCATTTGAGTCTTAGCACTGACAGTATTTAAAATGACTTCCATTTCCCCACCACAAACACAGAGCAGAGGCAATAACCAATATTTTAACAGCTCTCAATAACCATCAGAGTTATGCTTCAGTGCCATTATAAAGTTTCAAGGTACTTCAGAAGGAGGAAACGGCTATCACTTTATATCTTAAAATCAAGATTGGTACCATGTAGAGTTCTTATTTTAGTGGATTTTAAATCATATTTTAATGCCCAGAAACACTGCTAGCTCAACAGAAAAGGTTTTGATCTTATCTTTCCTCTTCCTAAATTTGTAACATGCTGTATTTGACAAAAAAGAAAAAATTTACTAATACTCAAAATGTACAGTGGGTTCAAAGTGTACTTCTATACAATTCAGCTCATTTTCAGCAAACTTACATCATCAGACTTTGTCAGTCTGTTTTGCTGTTTTGTTTTTATTTCTGGGCCACACCCAGTGGTGCTCAGGGCTTATTCCAGACTCTGCACTCAGGAAGCACACCTAGGAGGGTTTTGAGCACCAAATGAGGTGTAGGGGATCAAATCTGAGTCAACTGTATGCAAGGCAAGCACCCTATTATTATCTCTTTAGTCCAAGATTCTGATCATCTCTGAAAGTTATGCAATTTAGAGGCAGATCTAGAATAGAATGTAGGAAGCATGCTTTCCAAGTGGCCTAGCTCAGTTCAAATTTCTAGTACCACATATAGTCCCCCAAACACAGCCAAAGGTCACCTCTGAGTACAGAGGCAGGAATCATCTATGATGCTTTCCAGGTTTGATTTCATACCAAATTTTACACAATTAGTATGTGAATTTCTGATTAAAATTTAGGATACAAGGTACTGATCTTCCAAATTATTTAGTCATGTTGTGTGAATACATCTTTCCAAGTTAAGTGATTATGATTGATTGGAAAGTAGAAAAAGTATTGTCTCAACAGATCCTAGGAACCCATATATTTTTTATCAAAGATTTTTCCCCCACACAATATGTAAGTCATTTATCAATTTACTACCTCTCAGTTCTAAATCCACCCATTTTTGGTGAATTTGGGAGGTTAACCCTAACAATTTCTCTTTACCACCTGGTCTGATTTTAGACTTGTCAGTAGAGGGAGCTGGAGGGACACTGATAAAGCAGAGGTACCTCTCCTGGCATCTCCTGTGTTCATGTCATGGGTCTCCTGAGCCAAGTGACCAGAAATCAAGTGACTCCATGAGCTTTTTCCCAAGACCAACTCTGGCACACTAAATCAGGTAGGTGAGTACTTTCAGTGAGACCTTCTGATCATTTTTCTGGCAGCGCTGTGTGTGTAGACTGAATGAGTACCAAGACATGATTCCTCTCTATGGATGGGATCCCACGGCACCCCAGAAAGTAAATTCTGGGGCTGGAGTCAAAGTACAGCCTTGAACGTGGCAGATCAGGGTTCGATCCTCAGCATCCCATATGGTCCCCCTAGCACCACAAGGGCAATTCCTGAATACAGAGCCAGAGAAAATCCTGAGCATCGCTGGGTGAGGCCCCAAACAAAACAGAAAGTGAATTCCTACAGAATCTTTTCTGACCCTGTGGTAGTTTGTTGAACTCTACCTCCAGTGAGCCACACAGTACCTTTTCCCCTACTCAGCTCTTGGAGGGAGCAAACTTTTGCCTGGAAAGTCAATTACTCTTAGGAGTGGTGGTTTTTCTCCATATCTGCTAGTCCTAAACTTTTGGGGTCCTCTTTCTCCCTGAAAGGCAATCCCCATAACTCCAAATCTTCTGTTAATGTCTTTGCATTGCACATTGCCACTTTAAATTACAGTACAGGTTTTTTTCTTGTTGTTGAATCCTGACTAATACATCATTAAATTAGTAATTCCGTTTTAGTTCCAGGACCCATGATAAAGTTATAAATCACTTTATAGTAGGTTTTATCTTCTGCCAGATCTGCATTATATTTTAAGTTAATATCAAGACCTTTTGAATCACTTCTTAAATTTACTTGTTTTAGTGACATTCCTTTAGTGTTGTATACTTTAGGAGCGATGTATCTATGATTCTTTTTGCCCAGTCTCTTTTAGAAAGTATGGCTTCAGGGCAATGGCAAGTGAAAACTTGTGAAACTTTTATGATATTTTATCTCATTGAACAAAATTTGGTGCTCCATTGGGTAGAAAGCTTTAGGCGTAATCTGTCATTGTCCTCCCATTGTTCATCGATTTGCTCAAGCGGGCCCAGTAACGTCTCCATTGGAGACTTTGTTGTTACTGTGTTTGGCATATCGAATACGTCAAGGGTAGCTTGCCAGGCTCTGCCATGCAGGCAAGATACTCTCGGTAGCTTGCCGGGCTCTCCGAGTGGGGCGGAGGAATTGAACTTGGGTCAGCCATGTTGGCTGCAACCAAGGTAAACGCCCTACCACTGTGCTATCATTTTCAAAATTGTTGTAATTGATTAAACATGATAAAATTTTCCTTTGAATATTCACACGGAACATATTTGAGGTTTTCATTTCTTTATTTTGTAGTTTTTAATATATACAATGATTTTGTTCAAGAGTTTTCAAAGATTAATGAGTATTTTCATAGTAAAAGTATTCACATGTACTCAGTTCCCTACATAGATGATGACTGCAGGTGTTTTAGACTCATATCCCATCAATCTTATCAACCATCATAAAATTGAAACAGCATTAAAAGGAACCTATCCATACATGAATAGGATAGTGAAGAATACAAAAGACTTGTACAATAAAAATTTTGTCATAATCTTTAAAAATTCATGGAGAAGTACAAAAGTATTTCTAAAGAGAAATAGGTACATATTATTCTGATCTTTGAACAAAACAGTAAAGATGCATTTTAAGAAATAAAGCATATATTCTAATGTCAGGAAAGATTATTAAGAGATGATAATGACAATATTAAGAGATGATAATCTCATTTCTATATGAGACCAATTGGAAACAGACTTGTGGGTGGGATGCAAATGGGGTTGAAGATGTAACTGGTGGAGTGAAGAGGACACTGGTGAAGGAACTGGTGTTGAAACATTGTATGCCTAAAACACAATCATGAATAACTGTAACTTCACAGTAAAGGTAAAGGCCCTCCCGTTGATCGTCGATTTGCTTGAGTGGGCCCAGTAACGTCTCCATTGGAGATTTTGTTGTTACTGTGTTTGGCATATCGAATACTCTCGGTAGCTTGCCGGGCTCTCCGAGAGGGGCGGAGGAATCGAACCTGGGTCGGCCATGTTGGCCGCTTGTAAGGCGAACGCCCTACCGCTGTGCTATCACTCCTAAAAGTTTTTTTCAATAACATTTTGTTTTATTTAATTTTGTTGCTGTTGTTTGGGGACTATACCCAGCAATGCTCAGGGGTTATTCCTGGCTTTGCACTCAGGAATCACTCCTGGCAATGCTCAGGGGACTATCTAGGGTGCTGGGAATTGAATTGCATGCAAGGCAACCACTTACCAATGTACTATCACTCTGCCTACCCTCAAATTTTGATTAAAAATAAATTTTTAGTATGACAAATCACAATATTAATATCTACGTAACATGTTTGAAGAAAAAATTTAGTTATAAAGGACAATATTATAAGCAGAATCTTCTATATCCTAGATATTAGGTTAGGCATTGAAATGAGGAAAAAGTTATAAACTATGCTTCTCTCTAGTAACTGAAAGACTAATAATGGAGCTAGATCAAGGGACTTAAGGTACAATGGAAAGAGCTTTACAAAAAGAAATTTCTCATAATGCAAGAAATGTTCCTGGCAAAAGACATGTTGAAATAGAAGTGCAGAAAGGGAAACCAAGCTCTTGGAAGGATTAGAGAACAGAATATACTGATGAGAGGTGAATCTGGAAATGGAAACTGGAGTCACTTCACGAAGAGTTTCCTCATATTTGATGCTTTGGAGTTTGTGTTTGATCCCAGAGGCAATGTGAAAACGGAAGAATATTAATATGGGGAACATATTGTGTTCATAAAGGCCATAGTGTGCCTGTCATTTGGAATATAGGTTAGTGAAGTCTAAGACTGAATATAGGATATGAGTTAGGAGAACAAGGTAACATGAGGAGTAATGAGAGTCTGAAGTAAGAACATGGATTTGGAAGTAGAAAAGATTAAATACCCAATATACATTTGAAAAAAAAAAGAGAAAGAGAGACAATAAAGACATCAATATTTTTGTTAGAGGTTTAATTTTTTTTAAAAGTTAAATTACAATAAAGAAAATAGCTGCACTTCAGCTTTGAAAATGTTGCATTTGAAGTGTCTGTGCGAGTCTGCTGAAAACTGCAGTACTCTTATTTTTTTTAACTTTATTAGTGAAACACCATGGGGTACAGTTGTAGACTTACAAATTTTTGTGCTTAGGTTTCAGTTATACGATGACCGAATACCCATCCCTCCACCAGTGCCCATTCTCCAACACCAATCATCCCAGTATCCCTCCCACCCCCCCCAACCCCCAATCCCATTCGCCTCTGTGGCAGGGCGTTCCCTTTTGTTCTTTCTCTCCTTTTGGGTGTTGTGGTTTGTAAAAGAGGCATAGAGTGTCAATCATGTTTGGTCCATAGTCTACTTTCAGCATGCATTTCCCATCCTGGGAGGTTTCTCCGAACACCCTTTATTTGGTGCTTCCTTCTCCATCTGAGCTGCCTTTTTCCCTAGCATGTGTGGCTGGCCTCCAAGCCATGGAGTAAACCTCCTGGTACTTATCTCGGGTATTCTTGGGTTTCAGTCTCCTATTTTGTTACTTTATGTTCACCAGATGAATGCAATCTTTCTATGTCTGTCCCGCTCTTTCTGACTCATTTCGCTTAGCATGGTACTTTCCATGTAGTACCACTTGTATGTAAATTTCATGACTTCATCTTTTCTAACAGCTACATAGTATTCCATTGTGTAGATGTACCAAAATTTCTTTAACCAGTCATCTGTTCTCGAGCACTTGCTTTTTTTCGATATTCTGGCTATTGTAAACAGTGCTGCAATGAACAAACAAGTGCATATGTCACTTCGACTACTTTTTTGCCTCTCTGGGATATATTCCCAGGAGTGGTATTGCTGGATCAAATGGGAGCTCAATTTCTAATTTTTTGAGAAGCGTCCATACTGTTTTCCAAAAGTTGGCATTCCCACCAGCAGTGAAGGAGGGCGCCTTTCTCACCACATCCACGCCAACACCAGTTGCTTTTGTTCTTTGGGATGTGGGCATGTCTCTGTGATGTGAGATGATATCTCATTGTTGTTTTGATCTGCATCTTCTTGCTGATTAGTGATTTAGAGCAATTTCTCAATTGCCTTTTTGCCATTCGGATTTCTTCTTTGAGAAAGTTTCTGTTCATTTTGTTGCCCCATTTTTGATGAGGTTGGATGTTTTCTTCTTGTGGAGTTCAACCAGTACTTTTTATATTCTTGATATCAACCCCTTGTCGAATGGGTATTGGGTGAATATCCTTTCCCATTCTGTGGACTGTCTATTTTGGTCACTGTTCCTTTTTCTTTTTTAATATTTTTATTAGTGAGACACCATGAGGTGCAGTTGTAAACTTACAAATTTTGTGCTTGCGTTTCAATAACACAAGGATCAAATACCCATCCTTCCACCAGTGCCCATTTCCCACCACCATGGTTCCCAGTATACCTCCCACTCCCCATCCCCCCATCCCACCCTCACTCTGTGACAAGGCATTCCCTTTTGTTCTCTCACTCCTTTTGGGTGCTATGGTTTGCAAAAGAGGCATTGAGTGGCAGTCATGTTTGGTCTATAGTCTACTTTCAGCATGCTTCTCCCATCCTGGGAGGATCCTCCCAACACCCTTCATTTGGTGCTCCCTTCTCTATCTGAGCTGCCTTTTGAGGTGCAGAAGATTCTTCGTTTAGGAAGTCCCATTTGTCTATCTCTGTTTTCACTTGCTTGGCCAGTGATGTGACACCTTTGAAGACACCATTAGCTTCAATGTCATGGAGGGTTTTGCCAACCTTTTGTTCAATGTACCTTATGGATTCCAGTCTGATATTGAGGTATTTAATCCATTATGATCTTACTTTTGTACATAGTGTTAGGTAGAGACCTGAGCACATTTTTTTTTGTAGCTGTCCAGTTTGGCCAGCACAATTTGTAAAAGAGGCTTTTCTTCCTCCACTTCACATTTCTTGCTCCCTTATCAAAGATTAGATGATCATATGTTTGAGGGGAGAAGTCAGTATCTTCAACCCTGTTCCATTGGTCTGAAACTCTGCCTTTGTTCTAGTACCATGCTGATTTAATTATTACTGCTTTGTAGTAGAGTTTGAGGTTAGGAAGATTGATTCCTCCCATTTTCTTTTTCCCAAGAATTGCTTTAGCTATTCATGGGTGCTTATTGTTCCATATGAATTTTAGGAGTCTTTGCTCGATTTCTTTGAAGAATGTCATGGTTATTGTCATAGGGATCACATTGAATTTCTACAATGCTTTGGGGAGTATTGCCATTTTGACAATGTTAATACTTCAGATTCATGAACAGAGGATATCTTTCCATTTCCTCATGTCCTCTTTTATTTCCTAAAGTAGTGTTTTATAGTTTCCTTTGTACAGATCTTTTACATCCTTAGTTAAGCTGATTCCTAGGTACTTGATTTTCTGGGACAATTGTAAACGGGATTGTTTTTATCAGGTCACTTTCTTCTCTCTCACTATTTGCACATAGGAAAGCCATGGTTTTTTGTGTTTTGATTTTATAGCCTGCAACATTACTGTACAAGTCTATTGTTTCTAGGACTTTCTTGGTAGAGGTTTTAGAGTTCTCTAAGTATAATATCATATCATCTACGAACAGTGAGAGCTTGATTTCTTCCTTTCCTACCTGAATGCCCTGATATGATATGATGGATTATGTTGATTGATTTCCGAATGTTAAACCATCCTTGTATCCCCTGGGTGAATCCCACTTGGTTATGGTTTATGATCTTTTTGATAAGTTGTTGAATTCTATTTGCTAGCATTTTGTTGAGAATCTTTGCGTAGGTGTTCATCAGGGATATCAGCCTGTAATTTTCTTTTTTTGTGGTGTCTTTGTTTCTTTTTGGTAATAGATATGGACTTCATAGTAACTGTTTGGGAGAGTTTTTGTTTCTTCAATTCTTTCTTTCTGTAGTGTAAATCCTTCATGTGTTTATAAGCCTTCTCTCTTCTATTTCTTCCTTTAAAGTCAAGCTGAGTTTTGTTCTTGTTGATCTAATCAGAGGTGATAAGGTGATGTTGAAGTCTCCAGCTACTATTGTTGCTAGCACTGTCCTCCTTAAAATCTGTTAGCAGTTGTTTTAAATATTTAGCTATTCCCTCATTAGGTGCATATACATTAAGAGTGTGATTTCTTCCTATTGTACGTATCCCTTGATGAATAGAAAATGGCCTTCACTGTCCCTTCTAATCTTTTTCAACCCGAAATTGATGTTGTCAGATACTAGTATGGCCACCCCATTTTTTTGAGGGAGCTGTTTGCTTGCAGGATTGTTTTCCATCCTTTAGCTTGGAGTCTGTGTTTGCTCTGACTCTTCTTGATTAGTTTCTTGTAGGCAGCAGAATGTTGGGTTCTGTCTCTGAATCCATTTTGCCACTCTGTGTCTCTTAATTAGTGAATTTAGACCGTTGACATTGAGAGAGATTATTGTTATGGGGTTTTGTGTCATCTTTCTGTAAGGGTCTATTATGCTTGTAGGGTTTGTCCGGTCTTATAGTAGCTTCTTTAGTCCTTCTTTTAGGTTTGGTTTTGCGTCTATGAAGTTCCTGAGCTGCTATTTATCTATAAAATGGCGTACTATTCCTTCAAGTTTGAGTGAGAATGTAGCTGGTTATAGTATTCTTAGTGAAGTGTTCATTTCAGTGAGTTTTTTCACTATATCCCACCATTGTCTTCGAGCTTGGGGGTTTTCCTCTGATAGGTCTGCTGTGAATCTAAGGGGTGCTCCTTTGTATATGATTTCCTTCTTGGACCATGCTGCTTGCAGTACTGTGTCTCTATCCGCGGCATCCATGATTGTAATTATGATATGTCTTGGAGGATTTTTATTAGGGTCTCTTTTAGCTGGGACCCTTTGAGCTCCTTTAATATGAATGGCTGCATTGTCCAGCTCTGGGAATTTTTCAATGATGATTTGTTTAACCGTGGCTTTTTCACTGGAATTGTTTCCCTGACCTTCTGGTACTCCAGTGATTGAAATGTTGTTCCTCTTGGAATCATCTCCTAGGACTCTGATTCTCTCTAGAGCTCTTCTGAGTTCTCTTGCCATTGTTTGTTGTTGCCTGTTGGCTTGGTGCAGCTGATCTTCCAGCTCACTGATTCTGTCTTTAGCTGTGGCGTTCTACTGTTGAGGGCACAGAGTGAGTTTCTTATTTCATCTACAGAATCTTTGATTCGTGACATTTCTGTGTGTAGCTTTCCAATTTTTGCTCTCATTTCTTCCTGGATTTTCTCGATTGTCTGACTCACTGTTTCTTTCATGTCCTCCTTCAATTTACTGGATATCTGTCTCACTATTTCACTGAGTTCATTGAACATCTTCATTACTTGATATCTGAATTCTCTCTAAGAAAGGTCCAAAATTAGGCCACTTCTACAGAAGCCATGCCCACTTCTGAAGAGGCCATGCCCCCTACAGATACCTGGTGTGTGGATGGGGTACAACCTGGGGGAGGAAGAAGACTGGCACAGTGTTGGGGATGAACAGGAAGAGGCTCAGGGATGTTGAACCTCCCAAGGTCCTAGAGGACGCCTGGGGCATGTACGCAGAGAAAGCCAAGTCTCATGTTCAAATGCTGATGGACTAACTGACCTGGGGGTTAAAGAAGTCCGGCACAACCTTGGGGACAAACAGGAAGAGGCTCCGAAAACTGCAGTACTCTTGCCAGAGAGATAGCGCAATGCAAACGTTGCAGGAGTTGTCCCTGGGTATTGCCAGGTGTGGCCACAAAAAATAAATAAGAGAAAGAAGAAGGGAAGAGAAAGGAAAATAGAAGAAAAGAAGAAAAAATAGAGAAGAAAAGAGAAAAGAAAAATGGGAAGAGAAGGAAAGAAATGGGAAATAAGAAAAAAGAAGAGGTGAGGGGAGGAGCGGGGGAGGGAAACATACCACCAGACCCCATGCCAGGATATTTTATTGGAGACAACCCAGAGCAGGGCATTTAAGGCCCCGCCCTACCCCAAGACACCCAGCCCCAGCAGCCTAAAACATCCAGAACTCAACCTCCTTGGTGTTCACGGATGCTCTCCTCACCCTTGGATGAGCCTCACCCAGCATTGAACCTACTCCTGGACCATGTGGCCACAACATCTCATATCTCACACCACTCATATTCCAAGAGTAGCACACCACATTCGATGGGGTTTAAAGTAGAAAGCAACCAATCTTAGGGAAATATATTTTTATGTATACATGTATATGTGTGTGTATGTGTGTGTGTGTGTGTGTGTGTGTATATATATATATATATATATAAGCACACAAGATTCAACCCTTAATAGCATGTTACATGCTAGTGATCTCTTATCGAAGGGCTTAATGGCCCCTGGGTGAAATACAAAAATCTTCACACACTTTCCTCTAAGAAAACTTATTTGGAGCATTTTCAGTTATTTATTCATAAGAAACAATACAAAATAAATTATTTCAGTTCTGCTTTGGGTCATGGGTTGGTGTTCAGGATGGAAACATCCAAAATATGACGGTGAGAAGGTGTAATGGTGGTAGGACTGGTGTTCAAATATTAAATGTAATCATATATTGTGAAGTACTTTATAAAAATAAAATAAAATTTAAAAACGCTACATACAAAGAATTCAAGTTTAGGAGGCAAGTCATACAAAGGTTTATGATGGTAAAGCTCTAGATATGAATAAGAATTTTCAATAATATGTGAACCCAATAACGGCCCAAATAGTGAATATGAGGAGTATACTCAAAAGAAAAGATCTTCATAGACAGAATGGAAAGAAATAAAATTGGCAAAGGCAAAGACACCAAGACAGGAAAAAATTTCAAGACTGATGAATAGTTAAAGTGGTGCAAAGGTCAAACTGGAAAAATTAAAGATATGCTTGTATTTTAAAAAAAATGATTCTTGTGATCTAATTCAATTATTATCAAAAGATCACTCTACATTGCTGCTTTCTTGAAGAGAAATAAACCATGAATTCTCTAACACAGAAGGTGTTCAGGCAAAGGTCAATCTGTTATAGAAACTATCAAGAGATATCCTGCTATGAGAAGGAGTTCACTAGACAGGCTTGAAATTCTTTATAAATTGAAAAATTTATGAATCCAAAATAATTCTTCCTAATATAGAAATGAAGAAAAGAAAATTTTAAAAGTTAAATACTTAAATTTCCCATGATATCAAAATAAAATATGTAAGTGATAGTATAAGAATGAATGTATTTAGTGAAACACTATGCAAAGATCTCCATGCCATTGAAGCTAAAGGCATCTTCAAGAATAAACCACCATTGATCAAGCAAGTGGAAGCAAAAATAAACAATGATTTACACAAAATTCAGTTTCTGCACCTAGAAGGAAATGGTAACGAGGATACAAAGCTCATGGAATGGGAGATATTATTTATCCATCTGATTATTTAATCATCTGTAAAATGGTGAATATCAAAGACATATGAGGCACTGATAGAACTTTACAAAAAAAAATCCAACCCCAAAGGGAAAAAAATGGGGAGAAGAGATGAACAAAAATGTCCTCAAAAAAGAAACACAAAAGTCCAAAAGGAATATGAGGTAATATTAGTGATGCTTTGCATCAGGTAGATGCAAATCAAAACAACAATGAGATATCATCTCACACCACAGAGACTGGCTGGCACACATCAATCAGAAGAACAACCAGTGTTCATTTGGATATGGGGAGAAAGGGACTCTCATTCACTGCTGGTAGAATATCACTGGTCCAGGCTTTCTAGAAAACAATATGGACATTTCTAAAAAATCTAGGAATTGAGTTTCCATTTGACTCAGCATCTCTACTTCTTGGAATATACTGCAAGGGTCAAAAAACAAAATGGAGAAAAGACACTGGCTCCCCTGTTAGTTGAAGCGCTATCCATAATTGTCCAAATCTGGAAAAAACCTTAATGTTCAAGAATGACTGGATAAAGAAAGTATGGTATAGAAACACAGTGGAATATTAATCTGTCATAAGAAAAGATAAAGTGACAGAATTTGCTGCTACATGGAGGGACCTGGAGAAGTACATGCTGAGTGAAGTTAGTCAAAGGGAGAGAGATTAACACAGAATAACTGTCTCATATGTGGGATGTAAGGAAACACAATGGTGGAATAACTACTACCCAAAGACAATGGAAGCAAACAAAATGAGAACTAGTGAGAACTGGTATTCAGTAGGAAACTGGAGTTATCTTTTTGAGGAGACTGGAGAATAGTACAGGGAAGGGGTAATATCTATGGTAGAGTAAAGTATTCAACCAGGAGGAAGAGGTGGTAATTAAAGGTGGCAAATTATTATTCATGAAGCCATATCAGCAACAGTACTGTAAGTCACAGTGCAAAAAATATATTTAAAAAATGACTTCTCTCATAGAAGCCGACTGGTTGGTGCTAGGCATATGGAGTTTGGGATGTAACTTGTGGACTGAAATAGATACTGGCGAGGGGACTGATGTTTAAACATTGTACGCTTGAAACCCAATCACAAATAACTTTATGATTTCACAGTAACTAAATAAAACAAGTGAAAAAAAAAGAATGATTTTACTCTGGGAAAGTATTTATTAGATTTTAGATACAACACAGAAGAATCTTAGATTAATGTAGACTTCATTTGCATTAATGATGATGATAACCTTTCATCATCTTTAAGAATATAGATAGATAGATGTATATAATTTTTCTCTTTTCAGGACAGGATATTAAAAAATGTATACATTGGTTTGTTATGCTGATTTCATGTTCTTAATATAGCATTCTCATTGCCATCTGCTAAACAATGGGGAAAATAATTATGTATGTATATGTGTATAGATATATATGTGTGGGTGTATATATACAAACCAATTTTTTTTCTAAACTCAGAAACCTAGAGCTGGCAGTTTAACAGACTTAATGTCCAATTAAATCTATGTATGTCTTTAGTATGCATTAGGGTTATTATTAAGTCAATTAAAGGCAGTATTTAACAAAAAAGAGGGTAGTCTACTTGACACTGATCTGTGAAGTTCAAGATCAACATCTACTAGACTTTTTACAAATAAAATACAAATAGATAAGCAAATACAAAGCACATACAAAAATTCTTTAAGTAGGATTTCTGAAACACCATTTAGGAAGTCACAATCACTAATTGTTTTGTTTTGTTTCGTTTTGGGGTTATAGTGACAGTGTTCAGGTATTACTCCTGGCTTTGTGCTAAGAGATCACTCGTGGCGGTGCTAAAGGGTCCATAGGTGGCTAAAGAATGCTAATGAATGAACCAAGATCGGCCACATACAAGGAAAGTCCCCTAACAGCTATACTATGTCTGGTCTGCTTTCACTAAATTGAGTGAGTGGATCCCAATGATAAAGCATTTTGGGAAGAAAGCTAAAAACTTATTAAAAATTACTTTTTTATAATAAGGTGAGTATTTGCAATTCCTTAGAGATAAAGATTAATAAATCTCTTCACTCACTTTTTTAAAGACTTTAGGAGGGATATATAAATGATTATTAATAATTTCAACTATTTACTTTGTTTTTTGGAGGGCACACCCAGAGATGCTCAGGGATTACTCCTGGCTCTGTGCTGAATGATCACTCATGGAGGGCCTGGGAAATCATATATGGTGCCTGGAACTGAACCCAGTTCAGCTCATCACAAAGCAAACACCCTATCCACTGTACTATTGATCTGTCATGTCATCTTTTTAAGAAATCACTTTTTCTTCTAACGTTTTAAGTGAAAATATAGTTTTGAGATATATATATATATGTAACTTTTCAAAGGAACTAGCACTCCATCACTAGAAAAGTAAAGCAAGCAAAGCTTGATAAAATAAAGACATCAACCTTAGTAAAATAAAGATGGTGACTTAAATTCAAACTTAAGGCAATTATATTGCTTTTGTTCACCCCTACACACCTAAGTGTACATCTACAGAAAGAACAGACATTTTTAGGTAATCTTCATGTCATTACCATGCCTAAAATTTATCCATAATTTACTGTTTTTCCATTACCCGTTCATATTACAAGTTGTATAACTGTTTTGAAATTTACTTTTTTGACAATTAACTTTTTTACCATTACAATAGCTCCATGTGTTACATTTAGTTGATGTTTCTCTTAGTTCTCTTTGACCCTAAAGTAATCATCTTTATGCCTTCCTTTACTTTCCTTTATACTGATTACCTGTCGAATAAACTAGGTCAGCTGTCCTGCAGAATATTTGACATTCTAAATCTGTCTTCTTAATTCTTTGTCGTACTCTTAGAAAGGTGTTTAAATATTAATTCTTCTGCTATCTTTGCAAGTTCTTTTTGATCCGTAGTTTTCTAGAACTTTTGATTCTGAGAACTTTCTAATCAAATGATTTCTTTTTAGAAAGCAGTGGAAGCCCTGGGGTAAAGAGTCTGGAGAAATATTTCCCAAACACACTTGAGGAACAATGTCCTATCTCACCTGAACTGATATGACTTGTCTTCCTGAGAATCCTTTGTCTCATTTATTCAATTCTTGTCTTTCTTTCAGACTATTCCTTCTTTCTCATAACATCCAAGATGATCTTTTAAAATAGAACCCATAGTATTCTCTACTTAAAACTTCCCTGATAACTCTACTTATAAATCCAAAGGTCTAATCATGACCTACCTGATGCCACCTGATCTGATCTCTGAACACATCTCCAACTCAAACATCTTCAATTTTTTGGGTATTTTTTTTGGCCATAACTAGAGTTACTCAGGGGTTACCTCAAGCTCTGTATTCAGGGATCACTCCTGATGAGCTGTGGGGAGCATATTGAGTGTCAGGGATCAAACTCAGACCAACATGTATAAGAAAAATTCTCACCCACTGTACTATTTCTCCAGCCCCTCCATCATCTTAATCTTTGCTTTTTATACCTATTTTGACTCCATAAGTACATGAAATATTTCAATTTTTTTCAGATACATATTGATTGTATTCAGAGTGCCTTTTTCTCAGACACATGAATGAGCATTTATCATAATTCAGATATCAGGTTAAAGACAACCTTGAGGAAAAGGAGAGAGGAGGGAATTGGAGAGGAGAGGAAAAGAGGGGAAAGAAAGAAAAAGAAAGAAAGAAAGAAAGAAAGAAAGAAAGAAAGAAAGAAAGAAAGAAAGAAAAAGAGGGAGGGAAGGAGGGAGGGAGGGAGGAAGGAAGGAAGGAAGGAAGGAAGGAAGGAAGGAAGGAAGGAAGGAAGGAAGGAAGGAAGGAAGGAGAGAAAGAAAGGAAGGAAGAAGAGAAAGAAAGGAAGGAGAGAAAGAAAGAAAGAAAGAAGAAAGAAAGAAAGAAAGAAAGAAAGAAAGAAAGAAAGAAAGAAAGAAAGAAAGTAGGGAAGGGAGGGAGGAAGGGAAAGCTAATCCTTGGCACTACATCTAAACTATCAAAAACAAACCAGTAGTCCTCTATCCACATGTGAATATTTTAACCTATTAATTTCCATAATACTTGCCAATTTGTAGCTCTCCGCTTTTTTTTGAAAAAGCCATATCTCACAAATCTGTTTTTTTTAAATATAGATGTCATTATTTGATACTTTCTATATATATTTTTTGCTTATTCCTTACACACTCTATTTGAATGTAAACATTATTCTATAAAGAAATTTCTCTGTATAAACTACTCTGTATAGAACTGTACTTGATAAATAGAAGTTGATCAATGAATCTTGCTAAGTATATAAGTTCTATAAATCAGGTTGCATTTGTACTGTATAGGTTGCTGACCTACAATTGCCAGGTAATTTTTACATTTCGTTTAAAATCTCTATGAACTATATGAGATGCAAGATAACCTCAAATTACATATTTCTCAAAAATTAGAATTCAACATTTTCCATATTTTATGGCACATTGTATTTTTGAAAAGTATGTATTTATGAAAAATATATTTTCAACTTTTAACTACTCATTTCTCATACATGCATATAATGCAACAACACATGTCTTATTTTGCCATTGCTCCAAAGCTACTATGCTCTCATTATTTTATAAAAAGAGAAAGCTGTATGCATTGCTCTATATTCACTTAATTGATTTTTACATGCAGGCACCACTAAAGCACAGTTCAAAATTTGCAGCACAATCATTAAGCAATTTATATATCAAGATAGAGGTCATAATTTATTCAAAATTATCCTTGGTAATTATTATTGAACACTTTAATTTTCAATACTTAAGGCAATCGTGCTCTCTGTGAATCCAACAAAGGAAAAATACACACTAATAGACTAAATTAACATAATGGACTTTATGAATTAAGCTAATGACTTGTTTCTAGGTCTACAACATAAAAGCCAACGAAATAGATTAAAAATTATCACCTTCATCATTGTTGACTGGTAAAATCATCAGCACTACTCCAAAATCCCTTACCTCCATAAGTAACTTGAATCCTTCTCTTTTCTTGATTTCTTCTACTAGGTACCTAAAAATAAATGTCACAAAAATGTTCGTAATTTGCAATAAGAATTTTCATAAATATGAAGAATGTATAATAAAGCAGTTATTTCTGACATATAAACAAAACAAAAATGCGAATCTCTTGAGACCAAATATATACAGGCAAAGAAACAACACATAGACAAATGTAGGGATTTAGACAAAGACTACTGAACTTACTGAAACTTCCTAAAATCTGAGTAAAAAACATATATTTTTATATTTCTTTTTAATGAGAGATTTATATCACTTATCAGCATCAAACTTTAAGTCCAGTAGGAAAGCCGCATGGTAGATTAGATATCCATTCAATCTTTAACAAAGTAGGTTTCACATTTACTTATAAACTGGATGGGAATTTAGCATAAGTACTTCAATGATCAAACAGACTTAGAGGAGAGTTTTAGTATGTAGTTCTGATTGTAAGTTTATTTAAATACAAAACCTTCAAATTATGACCTAGGTAAATTGAAGGAGGATTAAAAATTGGCATTGTTCAGGAAAAAGAGAATTATCACAACATAAGCAAAGACATCTTATTATCTCATTTCTACTTTGGACAAACTGGCAGGCTACCGAATGTAACCTGCCCACATGGCAGAATCTGGCAAACTCCCCGTGGCGTACCCGATATGCCAAATACCAGTAACAATGATGGGTCTCATTCTCCTACACCTGAAAGAGCCTTGAATATGGCACTTTTCTAAAAATCTCAGGGCTAGGACGAAGGAGACGTTATTGGGGCTTGCTCGAAGCAATTGACGAATAAGCAAAGGTAGAAATAGATGGGGTATGGAATATTACTTATAAGAGACAAATAGCATTGAAAATATAGAATAAATTAATATTGATGCCTCCTTTTGGGGCTTTGTCTTGTCTATATGAGAAAGAAGCTTTTTGAACCAACACAAAGAATACATGTTATTCCTAGAATGTTTGAGGTCCTTGATTCTATTTTTACCATGCACACAAAAAGAATCTTTCTGAAATCCTGTTACTGAAAATTATAATTTGATTATGATCCTTAAAGTTTCATAGCAATTTATGTAGGATTTCAAATTTGAAGTTAAAATATCTAAGAGGTGCTAACTAAAACAAAATTTACTTGCCAGGATACTGACTGTGAAATTATATGATCAAGTGAAATACCAAGGATGAAAGAATGGTTCAATAGAAACAAATTAAAGGAAATAATAGATTACATTAATAAAAGACAAAACTCATATGATGTAATCAACAGATGTAGAAAAATTTTTGATAGGATTCAACACCCTTTTATGGTAAAAACTATAAATAAATTACAGAAAGAAACTTCAATATAATAAAGGTTATATTCAACAAAACTACAACTAATATACCTGGTAAAAAATAGAAAAATTTTTTCTATGGTCATGCACAAGACAAGTATATTCACTCTTACCACCACCATTATTCAACATAGTACTGCAAGTTCTAGCCCTAAGCAATTAGATGAGAAAACGAAATTAAAGGGATTCAAATTGGAGAAGTCAAATTACGACTACATGTGGTTGATAATATTCTAAAAAGAAAACCCTAACAACCTCAGAGGGAAAAAATGGAATGCATAAACCTATACAGTAAAAATGGCAGACTAAAAAATACACAAAAATCTGATTGAACTCTATATGAAAAATATGATGTAGAAGGGAAATGATTTTTTTAAAATCTCATTTGCAATTGTGTCTAAAGTCACCTATCAACAAAGGAGGTAAAGATACAGATTGGAAACTCTAAGTGAGAATTAGAATAATAGAAGACATAAGGAAATGAAGAAGTATTTATGTTCATAGACTAGAATAATTTACACTGTTAAAATGACGATCCTACCCAAAGCATTATGCAGATTCCAATGGCATTCTCAAATAAATACTAATAAATTTGTATAAAGTCACAAATCTCCTCAAACAGTCAAAGTAATTCTGGGAAGAAAAATAAAAAGGTAGGAATTTTGCATTCCTTTACTTTGAACTATACTACACAGCTATAGTAATCACAGTTTGGCACCGGAATAAAATACCAATGTAATATAATTGACAGAGAGGTAAGCCCTCAGATCTATGGAGCTAATTTATGACAAAGGAACCAAGAGCATAAAGTTGAAGATGAAGAGCCTCTTCACCAAGTGGTGTTGAGAAAACTGATTTTCTCTAGAAAACTAGAAAACCAGCACATGCAAATAATAAAACTGGATCATATCTAATACCATATACAACAGTTAACTGAAAATTGACTAAAGAACCTCAAGTGAGGCTGGAATCTGTGAAATGTGTCAAGATAAATATAGGCTGAACTCTCCATGATAGTGGTTTCAAAGGTGAATTCAATGATTCAACTCCAACAACAAAGGAAGCAAAAGCAAAACTAAACAAAGAGGCTTACTTCAATCTAAATCTAAACAAAGAGTCTTACTTCTGCACTGTGCAAGAAACTATGGTTAAAACACACATTGTAACTAAATGGGAGAAAATATTTGTACATTATCCATCTGAGAAATGGCAAATATTGAACAAATAAAAATCATTCACAAAACTCAACAACATCAAAAAACAACCCCCATTAAAAATAGAGAGAAGAGGGGTCAGAGAGAGTACCACAGGAAGGGTGCTTGCCTTGTCACCAAGGTTTGATCCTCAGTACTCCACAGAGTCCCCTAGCACTGCCAGGAGTGCAATGTAAATCCAGGGACAGGTCCTTAGCACAGCTGGGTATAGGCCAAAAACAAAGAGATACAAAGACAGAGAGTGTAGGGGAAAGGGGAGAAAGGGAGAGAGGAGAGGAGGGAGGGGGAAGGGGAGGAAGTGAGAGAGGGGGAAGGGGAGGAAGAGAGAGAGAAAGAGAGAGAGAGAGAGATCCAGGAGGGAGAGAAGGGGAAGAGAGAACTGAACAAAAAGTTCTCCAAAGAGTACATAGGCATGAGTGACAAGCATATGAAAAAGTAAATGCAACTCAAAACAATAAAATATCACCACAATACTGAGAACAGTTCATATAAAAAAGACTAGAAGCAATCAGCTTCTGGTTGTGAAGATGTGGTTAAAAAAGAAAAAGGGAGAAATTCTCATTGTTTACTGTTAGTATTGTAAATTGGTTCAACCTCTGTAGAAAACAGTCTGATGACTTTAAATACTTGAAAACAGAACTACCATATCATCCAGTAATTCTAGTGCTTTGCATCTACTCGATGAATTTGTCAACACAAATTTTAGAAGATATGTATACTGATACTCACTGCAGTGTTATTCACAACAGCTAAGTTCTGTAAACAACCAAGGTTCCCAACAACAGAAAAGTGGATAAAGAAGACGTAGTATAAAAACACAATGGAATTCTATTCTGCTATAAGAAAAGATGAAAGATTGCATTTTGCTACCTCATGGTCAGAGTGTTTTTTAAGAGCAGTAAGTCAAAAGGAGGAAGACAAAACACTGGATGATTTTACTCTTAAGTGGATAATAAAGAAACAAAGCAGCGGAATGGACAATGTCAACTAAAAACAAACCTTAGCCTCTTATAACAGAGCTGAGTTTACCAAGCAGAAAAGGAGAATGAAGAAGTAGGGAGGAAAGGGCATAGTAAACATGACCTTGGAATTGGGTTGAGGGATGCCAGCACTTTGATTGGTGGTGGATGGGGTGTTGCAGCATCACATGCCACACATAAATATTAGCACTAAGAATTACAAAACATGTTACCCGAATTAAAATAAATATATATGTATATATATATGGGCATTAAAGTGTCACCTATGGGATATGATCATGATCTGAAATTACACATATACTTAATATTTAAGAAAATCAACAAAAATTACTACTCTTGAATTTTATCTCCTTTGTTTATAAAAGTGGAATAATACCATTTTCTTTTTCAATATTAAAATATTGTTATAGAACATTAAATAAAATCATGCCCTTGATATGTTTACATTGTTTGTGTGTTTGTATTTGAGGAGTGAGAGTGAGAGAGAGTAAGAGAGAGAGAGAGAGAGAGACACCACTGAAATATTTAATGCTTACACTATCCTTTCACTGAATGTTTTTGCATTTTGTTTTGTTTTTCCAGGATGTGTTATGTAGCTGTTAATTTGGGGCCCTTTATCACACTGCCCACTTTCAGACAAAAGCAGTTCTAATGGTCAACAGAAATGATGCTTAAGATTACTGGTACACAAATAAGAATAAATTAAAGCAATGCTATTAAACCATGCTGCTCACGTGGTATTAACATAATTTAAAAAATGTTAAGGCAATATTTAGCTAGTGAGAATGTGAAAGAAAGCTACTACCAACCATTTGAAGTGAAAATACACAGAGGCGACTCAAATGGTTAGTGTTGTATGCTTTGAATCCTGGGGTCTCAAGTTAGATCCCTTGCACCACCTCGTCCTCTGAGACAGTGCCAAGAGCAGTGCCTTAAAATGGCTGGGTGTACATCCCTCAGAGTAATAACATTCATATCTAATGATGCAGCAAATTACATTTAAGATGCTAGTCTACCAGGAAAAAGGTATCAATGCTATCATAAGATGGATGGAAGGAACTATCATTGTAGGTAGGGCAATAGATAGGTATATGGATACAGATATATAATCTGTGTTATTCTATACACACAAGTTATTGTTTCTAATCTATGTGTGCATATCTGTATATTCCATACAAAATAACTGGAAGCAAAATTAATACCCAGAAATTGAAAAAACGAACTGCAGTGAAATGTGTTTTAACGACACAGTGCAATGTGGTACATCTATTACAAAGACTAAATTATATGTACTCTTATTAAACCCATAGGGAAGCTTGTGAAGAACGCTGCAGGACACTCTGGCAAGAAAGAGGCATTGAGGCTTTCTGAGGAAGCAACTTTATTAAACACGTCAACAAGGGCTGGAAGGAGTCATATCTAAAGTCTGAGCCAGAGAACAAAAGGAGACCAGCTTAAATAATCACCCTCAGCAAGCAAGCATGGTTACAAAGGCAGCAACCAAGATCAGGATATTCCTTCCCCACTAGCTGAGGGACTGTTAGTTGTCACAGAAGAATAACTTACCACTCCCGTCTGACCACAGTGCCTCAAGCTCCCACATTTTAAGGTTTCCTATCATAAGAGATAAAAGCAAACTACCAAGAAATATAAATAATACCATTCTACATTTTGAAAAGCATATTAAAAATCCTTATATATATGCATGTATGTATGTGAGCAAGAAGCAAAGCAAGAAAAGATATATAGTGAATTGTTAATGTTTATCTGAGAAAGGGATACGTAGAAATCATTAATTCTCTTTTCACATCTCAGCAAATCTTCATAGATGTGGTTACTTGAATATATGTTTTACATGTAACTTAATAAAAGCAAAAAACATTAATAAAAGCATAGGGGAAAAAGTAAGTAGAGGCGTAGTCTCTACTTATACAATGAAAGCCTTTTTGTACCTTCTCAGGTATATTGTTAACTCGAAAGCTTTGCCAGGATTTTATCTGGAAGAGACATATACTCATCCTGACACTCCAAGGCTATGAAAGAGTTTTGCATCTCTAGAAATCCTCGGAATTATTCTGGAAGATTCTTGTGAATCAGCTCCTGAGTCACCTGAGTCTGTCTTGGTTTTCTCATGTAAGGAACAGAGAAATAAAACCTGACTGGTATGATTCTTCCACAACAAGTAATAACCATATTCTATGGAGATGCACTAGCTATTGTCTCAAGTAAATTTATTGTAATCAAATTAGCTAAAATTTGCTTCTGGTTGGGGGATGGGGAGATAGCTCAAAGGACTGAGCTCATATTTTGTATATAGGAGGCCAGAATACAATCCCTTGCACCACAAGGTCCCCAAAGCACAACTAAGAGTGACCCCACACTTTGTACTGGAAGCAGCTCTGAGCACCACCAGGTTTGGCCCCAAAATAAAACCAGGAGGACCTTCTCCTGAGAGAAAGGCATACCCAAAGAAAGCAGAATCATTTCTGTGAAAATTCTGATTTCTTGCTAATTATGTGACCTGAATCAATGTTTCAACTTCAGTCTCTTCCAAAGCCTGTAAAATCCAACATAACACTCCAAATGTGAGTGTAGAGATGATGTGGAAGAAAATTTGCAACAACAATAATAAAAAGGCTCACACCATTAGTTACCAAATTATGCCCTATTTTATACCATACTAACAACTTTCTTGCATTAAGGGCTCCGTTTCCACATAAATTTCCGCAAGTTTGGGCATGTCTATTAGATTGTCTTTGTCTACAATCTAAAAGTACACTTTGCTTATTTCACAAGGACATTTATTGATCTGATTGTACAGTTCAGTAATGTCATCAAGAACCAGGCACTTCCTATCATTTCAACCAGGTATACTTAGTGTTAGTGGGTTTTCTCACATCCACAAGAAAGCTGCCACAACTCAATCCATCAGACCCCTATTCAAACAGCATTCCAAGAAAAAAGAAGAGGTTAGTGAAAATCATTGTCTCTTCATTTGTGTCTACTTAAGTTCAGTATATTTTCCCCCAAAGTCTTCATATAATTCTTCTTATATCTTTGATGAATAAAGCTGATTAAATATCTATCCCTAAACTAACTGTTGTCAAAGGAGATTGGCTTAGACCAGTGCTCCCAGCTGGAATATCGCAACAAAAAATAAAACCAAAGTTCTATTGGCAAGGGAAAAAAAGAGAATAAGTTGTTGGATGAACAGTCAGCATTGTCTGCATACTAGTTAATTTCAAGTTAAAATGTTACAGTCCCCTTAGAGCTTTTAATGTGATAGAGAATATGCTGAATATCCCAGAGAGGAATAATATAGTAGTTAATATAGCAGTTACTAATTCCTAAACATAGTTGACAATGGAAATAGTTTGGGAAAGAGCATCTATTAAGATCTTCTGGAAATCTGTTATCTCACAAAGTGAACTTTCAGAAATGCTAGCTTAGCAGAGACTCTTGTATAAGGTACTTCTATTCCTTTTAGTAAATGCTTAAAGAAATTGAATTTGGAGAAGGAAATCCAAATAAGCTGTGAATCACTACTGCCTACATTCATAGGAATGATTTATCTTCCCCTTTTTTTTCCTTTTCAATAAATGGAAAGAGCCTAAAGATAAAATACATTTTAAAAAAAATCTATTCTTATCTGATGTAAACTAGAGCAGCAAAAAAAGAAACGCATTGAGTTTTTGTACACAATGCAGGAATAAGTCACTCTTACCAAAAGACATCCAGGTAAATGGGTTCGAGAGGTAACAATAGCTTTAAAATCTCATCATTGTCCTTCCACTGCACTTAGCCAAAAAAAAAAGAAAAAAAGAAAAAAAGAAAAGGCAAAAAGAAAATACATTAGCATGAATTTTTCCTACTGTGTAAAATTCTGGCTTGATTTTGAAGCATACATCAAAGATAATCTTGGATTTCTTTTCAAGCCCATGTTCTCTCTTGAACATATATTCTTCTCTTTCTCTATCCTCATATCTAAGTAAATTTATCTCAATAAAAACCTATTGCGTAAAAATAAAAATTAATCTTGCTCCAAAACATTCCTCTCTCCTTTGCTAATGAATGTACTTCCAATATTAGAGACCCTCAATCATTCTGTGAATCTATCTGATATTTTGGCACTTTGCTTATCATTTTGAAGAGTCTACTTTGTGTGTGTGTGTGTGTGTGTGTGTGTGTGTGTGTGTGTGTGTTTAGAGATAGTCTTTCCAGGCTCTCTCTCTCAATTCATCAGCCACTGACAATATCCCTAAAGTAGTCCAAGAATTTCGTCCAGACTCATGTCCTCACTTGAAATTTCTCTTGAAGCAGGTGCCCTATCATACCTCCTGAGATTTTTTTCCCCATCTGCTTTCTGTAGTAGGCTGAGCATACATTAAAACATAATGCATGGCTTGTGTGATTCATCACGAATACCTAGATACTACATCCTCCAGCAACTGTGATTTTTTATAAAATGACCAATATAAAGAATAAATGAAGACGCTGGCTTTTTCATAGTCTTTTGACTCTTTTGCTTCCATCTTCTAGAGAAATATACTAGTCCGAAAGTGCCATGGTGTAACTGCTCACCTTTTCATATTGAAAACAATAAATCCTTTAGTATTTATGCAAGCCAGTGAAACACATACCTTTAGAGAGATTACAGAGATTGTGTGTCAAGGGGATAGATAAATGGTACACTGGAGACCTAACAAAGTAGCAGAATGGGAGTTCCTGAGCTGGTTGTTGTTGTTGAAAAAGACTTGTGCCCAGGATTTTTCCAGACTAGCTTTAAAAATTACCCCATTGTGAATATCCATTTAACCTGCTGTTATGTGTTGTGACTTAGCAAAGGCCTAGAAGGTATCCTCAGCAACAGGCAGCCAGAGTACTATAAAACATTTTCAATTCTCCCAGGCAGATAGCAGACAAGCTCAGTCATCTAATTGGTGCAGAAGATGTTGGCTTTAAACCTTCAATTCTGCTTTAGAACCCCTTGCTTTAGAATCCCAGTGCTACTGATTTTCGAACAATCAAAGGAAAAAGCAAGTTTTTTGCATCAATTTTCCTTGAGAGAAGTGTTCTCTTATTCCCTTATCACTTGGAATGACAGCTTTCAAACAAAAACTAGAAAAAGTCTTAGCTATCTTCTAGGCTCTCTTTTCTTCCTTCTGAATGGGTTGCAGACAACTCATATATGGGAATTATCCTTTTCAAAATGTCAATTCTTGCTTTCCATGGGGAAAAACAAAAAAGCTAATTGACAGAGGTGATGATAATCTGTTGGATCATCAAAATCTGGTCATTAAATTTTAAAGTCAATATACAAATTTTCAGAACTAATTAATTGTTAATTGTTGAGCATAGAAAATTGTTTCCATGGAATTCTTACTGTAATATGTCAGAGAAGAGAAAAAAATGCCCAGATTTTCTAGTAAAGATCTAACTCAGGGTCTAGGAAAATAATGCTCTTGGCCACAGCGGGTGACTGATAATGGATGTGTGCTCCAAATACTAACAAATTTTTACTTTTCTATAGTTATCTACTGAAGAAAATTACTATACCTCCTGAAGACAACACAACAGTGTTACTGTGACTAAGAAATAATGCCAGAATCTTCTGGCCATAGATAGGAATGTTTTTTATTACATGTTAAAGAAACAACTCTGGGACAGTAGCTTGATGAGAAATATTTTCTTAATCCTCACCAGTCAGTGCTTTGAACTGATGATACCAACTCACACTATCAGGCATGTTCTAGAGCTAATTGCACTGGCCTGTGGGAGTCGATTGTTAAATATTCAGGACTTTTGTAAGTCTACAACTGTTGTCAGCTTGTAATTATTTGCATCGCAACAACATGGACCAAGAAGTCTGGCAGGCATTACAAACTGGAGTTCTTCCCACCCAGTCAGTTTCCCCGAATACCTCTTCATCAAGGATCCAGGAAACAGGATCTACCACTGAATTAAGCAAGTATTGTATCTTCTCTGAGGAGCAGAACCAGAAACCTATCAGCCAATTTGTAAAGCCAAATAATCAAGCCCTATGCACATATCAAAAAGCCTAGAAATAGCCAGTGTTGATTGGGGGGAGGGGGAAAGTGTGGTCGAATCATCCACTTAGGTGGGAATTTCATCAGGTTAAACCCCTATGGAAAGCAATATAATGTTCCATCCAAAATATAAGAACTGAACTACCATATGACCCAATGACACCACTTCTTGGCATCTATCCCAAAAATACAAAAAAATTAATTCAAAAGGATATATGCACACATGTTCATCACCACACTTACCTCAATAGCTAAGATATGGATATAACCCAAATGCTCAAATACAGATGAATGGATCAAGAAGTTGTGAATGGAATCTAAACAGCTCTAAAAAAGTACAAAATCATGCAATTTACATGAATGGAACTAGAGGATACTGAGTGAAATCAACAAACAATGATGCTGTATAATCTCCCTCTTATGTGGGACTTAAAGATGCATAGCAATGTATTTAGTCACAAAGAAGCACAGGCAGTATAACAGGAGAACTAATCCATATATTTGAGTTGGTGAGGGCTGAAAGGGAGGAGCATTTAGATCCTTGGGGCAGGGAGAGGAGTACACTGGTGATGGGTGTGATGTTAGAATTAAATGCATGAAAAAAACATTATTATCAGTACTATAAACAAGGACTCTCAATCAGTCAAAAATGTTAATAAAAAGGAAAATAAAAAATAGATTAAAAAGGTTTCATAGTAAAATACATATATATATATATATTTATGAAATTTGGGCCAATGTTTCCAAAATCTTCTCATAAGACTGGTTTTACAACTGGATTTTTTTAAAAGGTGTAACATTTTGTAATTCAGTATTAAAGGGAACACTAATAGAAAAAATAAAGCCCTATGTTTCTAATTTATTATCATTTTTTCCGCCTTTCCCTCCCATTGTTGTTGCTGGTATTTTGATGACTGGAGAGTAGATGCTGGGTTGCTGGACTCATCAATTTGGCTGAGTTGCTCTCACTCTAGATGGTGGTGCTCAGCTGGGCAGGACATTCCATTTCTATGCTTACTGAGGGTCTTATACATAGTTGTGGTGCTCACTAGCACCTGGTCAATGGGTACTAGAAAATGCACCTAGGTGGGTGTGGAGAATTACACTCATCATAGGACATTACCCGGGATCTAACTCACAACCTCAGGAATGCAAGGCAGGTGTTATCTCAGAGTCACCGTTGAACCCTTGTGATTGTCAATCCTAGAGAAACTTTCTCCAAATTTATAATTCCTTTTTTTTGTTGGTTATTTTTGGGGGGGGGGGTGGCACACCCAGTGAAGTTCATGGCTTACTCCTGGCTCTGAGCTCAATGATCACTTTTAGAAGAACACTGGGGACTACATAGGGTGCCCAGGATTAAACCTGAATCATTTACCTGCAAAGCAAATACCTTATCTCCTCTACTATCTCTCAAGTCCCAAATTTATAATTTTACATGTTTCCGATTGACATGGCTAAAAATACTCTGCCCTTTTATTTGGCTTAGGGAGTGAAAGAACAGGGAGACTTTTACTCACCCAGGACTAGAGTGTAGGATATCAAGAACGTGAAAAACTATTATGAGTAATGGCATGAAAGAGGAGGGATTGTTTCTCTCATATATAAATATAGGTCAGAGTCTTCAGTAATGATCACTGAAATGTTAATTCAATTCAATTCAACTTGACAAACATTTACAAACAATAAGTGTTTTGTTGAATTGAATTGAAATGTTAACATTTATCCTCCTGTGATATTTCTCTGCAAAAATTAGAACATATCGTTAGACTATAAATTAAATTCTACCCTGAGAGGAATGTTAATTTTATAATAAATACAATCATTAAACATTCACATCTAACCTTATTTCAAGACACCTGTCACTAAGTTACTTAGCATCTTAGATAAAATAATGCAGAAATTCTCTCATGCTTGAAGAGTATGAAAAAAATGTAAAAATGGGAATAGAACTTTTTGAACTTGTAATTTAATTAAGCAGGCAGCTATAAATATTTGTGGAAGATAGTTGTATTTCTTCACCTGGGTAGTCATTTTCCTACTTTGGATGTAGGCACTTTACCCAGATTTCTAATCAAGGCACATTCCTTGCCGAGTTTTACTAGATTAGAGAAGGAATCAGTCTCCTGGTCTGCGTACTTTGGCCAGTACATGACTCAGCATGCCAATGAGTGTCATATTTCCCTGGCAACAGTGACTGAGAGATGAACATTTGCCTCACTCAGAAATCATTAAAACTTCCTGGGATTGTTGAGAGAAGAGCATGTTCTCTTTTTGATCCTAAAATTGAATCTGAAATGATAGAAATTAGCCACTTTTAGAAGCTGCCTTCGTACATGAGAATAAGCCCCATATTAAGGAGACTATATCTAAAGATGGAGAGAAATTAAACCGGTAATATTCAGTCCCTAGATTTGGTTATTCCATAAGTCATCAGGATACTAGCTTATAACTAACCTGAGTATCACCTTTCCTTGTTTAATTAAGGTTTCAATCACCATCAAAACAACCCTAATAGATTCTAATATTTACATGATTTTCAAACTATTTTCACCCAAAGCTGAATTTTTAACCATCTTTCAAGAGCAATCTACATATAACTATTATTATAGTCAAGTCCTCTGTCATTTAATTGTGCCAAACACACTTTCTTGCTTTCAAGCAGGGGACTTTACCAAGTGGTTTGCTTTGTCCATCAGGATGCTAGTCAAAATGATATAATCAGGGGAGTGATATGGGATTGTCTCTAAGGGACTCTATTATTGATTCACAAGAAAACGGTATGGGTACGTCTCAAAAAATTAGAAATTGAGCTTCCATTTTATCTAGCAATACCACTTCAGGGAATATATCCCATAGAGGCAAAAAAGTGTAGTCGAAGTGACATCTGCACTTGTTTGTTCATTGCAGCACTGTTTACAATAGTAGAATCTGGAAAAAACCTGAGTGCCTGAGAACAGATGACTGGTTAAAGAAACTTTGGTACATCTACACAATGGAGTACTATGTAGCTGTTAGGAAAGATGAAGTCATGAAATTTACATACAAGTGGTATTACATGAAAAATATCATGCTAAGCGAAATGAGTCAGAAAGAGTGGGACAGACATAGAAAGATTGCATTCATCTGGGGAACATAAAGTAACAAAATAGGAGACTGAAACCCAAGAATACCCGAGATAAGTACCAGGAGGTTTACACCATGGCTTGTAGGCGAGCCTCACATGCTAGGGAAAAAGGCAGCTCAGATAGAGAATGGAGCACCTAATAAAGGGTATTGGGAGGATCCTCCAAGTATGGGAGATGCATGCTGAAAGTAGACTATAGACCGAACATGATTGCCACTCAATGTCTCTTTTGCAAACCACAGTACCTGAAAGGAGAGAAAGAACAAAAGGTAATGCCCTGCTACAGAGGCAAAGTGGGATGAGTTAAATTGGGGGTGGTAGGGATATTGGTATCAGTGGTGGGCACCAGTGAATGGGCACTGGTGGAGGGATTGGTACACGATCATCATATGAAACCCAAGCACAAATATTTGTAAGTCTACAACTGTACCTCATGTGATTCACTAATAAATTTTTTTTTAAAAAAGGAAAAAGTTTAATAGCAAGAAAATTAACCCTATAATTTAAGTTCAACATGTCATATTTGGAATTAAATGGCTGTGGCTTGCTCATTGGCATCCGTGGATCCTGACATTGGGTCAGGATCTAGTAGTAAGTGTTTTGCACTAGAGCTCAACTGAAATCAGTTTCCAAAACTTTTTCTCTCATGATATGACAAGGAGAAGAATAATGACCTCTTCAAGATACTTTGATCTTCATTCCCTTATGCTAGTTTCACAGTCTCTCTGGCAAGTTTTGTCATGTTCTTGAGTTCTCCAAGATTTACTGTTTAGTTATTTGGGCTTGGTGTTCCTTCCAAATGGTTCATCTTTCCCCACCTCTCATCAATCAGTCTTAGTTAAATTATACTTCCTCCAGGAAGACTTTGTCAAGACCACCTGAATAACATCCTAAGGAAACCTCCTTTGTGATCCTGGAGCATCATGTACCTACAATTATCAAAAGGTAAGTTTCGCTATGTTTTTTTTTGTTTTGTTTTCATCCTCAAGTATACCTCCAGGATCCTAGAAGGTAGGTGTTAGGACTGCTTGGTTCACAATTTCCAACCCATCATTGGTGCTGAAAGAGTAACTACTACATGATGGGGGCTGGAGTGATAGTACAGAGGGTAGGGGTTTTGTCTTGCATGCAGACAACTGGAGTTCAATCCCTGGTATCCCGTATGGTTCTTTGAGCACCAACAGTAGTAAATCCTGAGTGCAGCCAGGAGTAACCCCTGAACATCACCAGATGTGACTCAAAGTAAAAAACACACACACACACACACACACACAAAAAGAATAACTACTAAATGAAGAAGAAAGACATAAGTGGAAGAACATGCATGCATAGGCATGAAAATTTTACTTTCATTGAGTACTTTGGATACAAGGGGATGGACACAGACACTCACACACACATTTACCTAGCTAAAGCAAGTGCACGATTCATTCTTTCTTCAAGGCCTAATGTTCCCAGGGCCTTCCAAGTCATCCAGAACTTGAATGCATCTGGTCTTCGGCTACACTGGATAGACTTGTCTCCTGTGTCATAGCTGACGTCATAGAATTTATCCTGCTGGAACAGGTAGGATGCATTGGCAGAGTAGCACTTCTTAAGAAGATCCTTAAAAAGAAATAAAGAAGTTTCCATTTTCAGGTTACTCTAGACTTCAAAAACACATACCCACAAACAGAAGTTAAGATATTCTAATTTGTGACATGGTTATTTGCTCTCAATTTGTGACTTTCCTAAATAAGAAGGAATGGGTATATATAAAGACACATATTACCAGCTAAGAGACAGATTACCTAATGGTTCTTTACTAAAACCCTTATAGCTAAGAATAATAAATCCATCATCACGGTTTCAACGATGAGAATTGAAGAACTGTGAGGCTACCATGCTACCATTAGTATGACACCATGGCAGACCACATACTCAAGAGAGAAAAGCATCTTAATAAACTCAAGACTCCATATTGGGAAGGGAGGGGTAATATTGTAATACTTTAAATAATTTCATAGACAGAAAACTAGGCTTTAAATCCTCTTCTAATTTTTATTATACTTTAATTTGAGGGGGCTGGGGAGTCACATCCAGGAGTGCATACGGCTCACTCCTGGTTTTATAGTTAGGGATCACTCGTGGTGGAACTCAGGGGCCATATGAGGTACTGGGCATGCAACACAGATTGACTGTGTTCAAGGTAAATGTCCTATCTGCTGTACAATTGCTCTGGCCCCCTAATCTCTTTTCCTTTCAACTCGAATCCATATTAAAATTAAAAAAGTCATCAAATTTTCTTAAATAACTTTCTTTATTGCTGTAACATTGGTTTTTAAAGTTGTACATGTTTTAGAAAGACTGTTTTATGCCACCTTTCTCAATAAAGAGACAATATCCTCCACCACCTAATTATTTCACCAAAACTCTTCAGTGCCACCCTCAAAAATGTCATGCAATGGGAAGGAATGGGAGTGAAGATAGATGGTCAGCAACTACACCACCTCTGCTTTGCTGATGACATCGTTCTAATAACACCAAATATCAGCCAAGCAGCACAAATGCTGACTGATTTCGACCATGAGTGTGGAAAGGTCAGATTATAGCTGAATCTCACAAAGACAATGTTCATGAGAAACAGTCTTGTTCCTGACGTTCCATTCACTCTCAATAGAATGAACATCTTTGAATGCAACAGGTATATGTACCTAGGTCGAGAAGTCAATATGATGAATGACCTGGCACCTGAGTTGTGTAGGAGGAAGAGAGCAGCTTGAAACACCTTCAAGAGCATTGAAGAAATAGCTAAGAGAATGAAGAACCTCCAGCTCCAAGCACATCTCTTTGATTCCACTGTTCTTCCTGCATTAGCATACGCCTCAGAGACTTAGGCCCTACAAAAACAGGATGAGAACGCTATTTGGGTCTCTCAAAGAGGAATTGAAAGAGCTTTGCTTGGAGTATCACGCTTCACTCAAATGAGAGAAAGAATCCGGAGTTCTGATCTCTGTCAACTTTCAAGAATCAGGGATGCTGTCTTGTTTGCGAAGGCATCGAAAATCAGATGGGTTGGACACATAATGAGATTTAGAGATGACCGCTGGACTAGAGCCATTACTGACTGGATTTCACAGGACGTCAAAAGATCATGTGGACGCCCATCTATGAGATGGTCAGACTTCTTCATCAAGACCCTGAACGATCGGTTTGAGGCTCTTCATGTTTCTAGAATGAGCAGATGCCATTGGGCTACACTAGCACGCAACAGGGATGAATGGAGACGGTACTGGCTCCGGCTTGAGCAAATCTATGAGTAACATGATATCAAGTGATCAAGTGATCCTCCACCACAGTCAACTAGTTCCTTTCATCCCACTCCCCACTGGTAATGTCCATTTTGTTGTCATTCTAAGGATTTTAAAAATCCTTTTTTTCTGGGAGAGTATGGGGAGAGATTCACATCCCGCAGTGATCAGAGGATACTCTAGGCATATTATTCAAGGATATAGCACACGGATGCTTCATGTGGTACTGGGAATCAAACTCAGGCCACCACTATGCAAAGAATATGCTCTAGTCCTTTAAATGTCTCTCCTGCCCTGTACTGTTTCTCTATATATTGCATACAAATGAGATCACCTAGTACTTATCCTATTCCTGACTTATTTTTCTGAACACAATCCCCTCCAGTCCCACTCAAGCTATAGTAAAAGCTATCCTTTTGCTGTTATCCTTTTTGCTCATGGCTGAATTTTCTATTGTGTGTAGATACATTTTCTTGTCCGCTCATATGTTGTTTGGCACTTATTTTGTTTCCAGAACTTGGTTACTTTAAATAGTGCTACTTGCATGTGGGCTGGAGCAATAGCACAGCAGGTAAGGCGTTTGCCTTGCACGCAGCAGACCTGGGTTCGATTCCTCCACCCCTCTCGGAGAGCCCAGCAAGCTACCAATTATCTCGCCTGCAAGGCAGCTTCCTCTGATGTAATCGGTATGCCAAAAACAGTAACAACAAGTCTCACAATTTGTTGTGAGATGTAATTGGTGCCCACTCGAGCAAATTGATGAACAATGGGAGGACAGTGCTACAATGCTACTTGAATATATCTTTTTGAATTAGTATTTTTGTATTTCTGGGATAGACACTAAGGAGTGAAATTACTAGGTCAAATGGTAGTCCTACTATAACATATATAGCATTCTCCATATTGTTTTCCACAGAGACTGAACCACTCCACAATGTCAGCTGTAAATAAGCCCCCCCGCTCCCCCCCCCCCCGACACACACACCAAACCCCATCCAGCACTGGTCCTTTCTGGCCTCTTTGACATAAAACATCCACAAAAATGTGAAGTGACATCTTGCTGTTGTTTACATTGATATTTCTCTGATAATCAGTGAAAATGAACACTTTTTCACATCTATGTGTCTTCTTAGGAGTGGCTTCTATTCAGCCTTTCTTATTAGTGGATTGCTTGTATTATTAAAGTTTTCTGAGTGCTCTCTGTGCCTTGAACTTTAGCCCTTTGACAGATACAGGATGTGAAAAGACATTTTCTCCCATTCAGAGCAATGTCCATGTTTTTGTTAATAGTTCTTTTCATGATGCTGGAGTTCTTTAATTTGATTTACTCCCATTTGTTTTTGTTTCCCCTGCTGTTAAATTCTAAACATTGAAGGCACCACTGAAGTCAATACCATGGACTATTTGGATTAATCCTTTTGAATTAACTTTCGCACATGGTATAAGACAGTGTTCTAATTTCATCCTTTCATGTTTTCCCAGTACCATTTTTTGAAGCCTTTCCTTTATCCACTTTATGCTCTTTGCACCTTTGTTGTAAATTAACAGCCCACATATCTGAGGGTTTATTACTGGGCTCTCAAGAATCAACAAGTTTTAAGCACCATAAAACATCAGTTGAAATTACAAAGGGAATTTTGGAGTTAGACTCACATATTTGCAGCCAAAGCAGGTTTTGTACTTACTGGCAGTTACTTCTAAGAAGTAGGTGACAATAACACTGTTACCTTTCTAGAATCTTCACTTAGACCTCAAAGGATTAGAGTTTAAGTCCTATCATACTGAAAGCTACCTGGTTTCTACAAAATCTCAGTATCCTTACCTGTCCTTCACAGCTTCTGCTAATCCCTGAGCATAGATGGGTATCAGAGAATACCCATTACATTTCTCAGCTGCACAACATAACCAAACTACTCAACCACTAGATCATATTCCATATACGTCTTTGCTCACATGATTTTCTTAGCCTTGTCTCCATTTTAATATCACATTTGATATATTTAAAATGATGAAAGCAGTATATTTATAAATCATGATTTACCAATAATGAACATTATTTGCTCCTCTTTGGGTCCCTCTAGAGTTTTGCCTTCCCTGTAGCTGATCTTCTCATTCCCTTGGACTCATTTCTTATGTTTTATTTGGCTACATTTTGTTGATCTGCCATATGTTAACCCTACTCATTAATTAGCCTGCATACAATCTTGACCAAGTAAGTTCTTGAAGCAAGAATAATTTTCCATTTGTGTCTGGATCAATATAGCTTCAAACTGTATGGACTAGTCTCAGCAAACCCTCACTAAGCAATGTAGACAGTGATACTAGTCCCCTTACTCTCACATTTTCCTGCCATACAACATAAACAGAATAAATCATTGGTACATCTTCTAACCCATAATAATGTAAAACTATCAGTGTTAAATAGGAAGCCAGAGACTCTCCCTTATAATCACAGAGGTCTTAGAAAATCATTACTTCTAATCAGAGAATGTATTAAATATAGCCTTTTGTCTTTCTACTGGGCTGGAGTGATAGCACAGTGGTAGGGCATTTGCCTTGCGCACAGCCAGCCTGGCCGAGCCGGGTTCGATTCCTCCGCCCCTCTCGGAGAGCCTGGCAAGCTACCAATAGTATTCAATATGCCAAACACAGTAACAAGAAGTCTTACAATGGAGACGTTACTGGGCCTGCTCGAGCAAATTGATGAACAATTGGAGGACAGTGTTTGTTTGTCTTTCTACTAGTACCTAAAGTATAAAACAATTTCAAGGTATTAAATTTTTTTTTCTTTTTGGGTCACACCCGGCGATGCTCAGGGGTTACTCCTGGCTCATGCACTCAGGAATCACTCCTGGCGGTGCTCGGGGGACCCTATGGGATGCTGGGAATTGAACCTGTGTCGGCCATGTTGGCTGCATGCAAGGCAAACGCCCTACCCGCTGTGCTATCGCTCCAGCCCCATCAAGGTATTAAATTTTGAATAAAAGCTTGAATTTGCTTCCTTTATAGCAATATCACATAATAGGAATGTTTATCTGCTATAATTCACACTTTTAACAGAAAACATATCTTTCAAAAATATATATACCAATCATAAGCAAAAATTCAGAATTCCACTCATACAGAATCCAAATAAACTGAATATAAAATAATAAAGAAATACTAGTATTACTAGTAATTTGTCTGCATGAATCTGTTGGATATTATTGGTAAATTTAGGGAACAAATTGATAGAACTAAATTGGACATGAAAAAAAAACCTTGCCCTTTAATCTTTAATTCTATCAGCAATCACTTAACTCTGATCATAGCTACTACCACAGCATCTTTCCATCATCAAAGGTCAAGATATTTGGTTGTTGTTTCCATAGCAACTACAGTCTGACCATATATAATAACATTAATAGGACACTGCATATACTTTAAGGACAAAGGATGCACACACACACACACACACACACACACACACACACACATACACACACACACACACACACACACATACATACTTGTACTTGCATCATGATTACAAATTTACTTTCATCAACCATGAAAGAAAGAAGCTGAACCTTGGACATGTCGAGCAAGTTTCAGTGACTTATGCTAGTGATTGAAAGAGAGAGGTCTCTCATCCATTATTAGAAGACAAATTACATCATCTTAGGCAAATGGAGAAGAGGAGAGCCAAGAAAGTGTACCTCAGAAAGAGTGATTGTCCTGTGGTAGTGACACTGTTAATTCCATTGAACTTAAAAATTCTCCTGCCTTGCGAAGGTATCAAAAAGAATAACCTGAGGCTTGGGATTTACTTTATTGAAAATAAATAAAAACTCTGCTCCAAAGGTTCCTGCTTTGCATTTTAGTTGATATTCTTGCATCAAAATTAATGAGATGGTTTTAAAATACAAATAACAACAACAAAAAATGCTCAGGTCTTCAGAGAGAACACTGGGAATTAGTAAATGTTAACATTTGGTGGAGGAAGTCATAATTGTGTTCTTAAAGAAGTTGTTCACCTTACTCATAACTCTCAGTCCAAACATGATAGTAAATAATAAATAGTGTTATATGAATTTCAGAGACAAGTATTCAATTACAATACCAGTTGTTTTTCATTGTGGTATCATTTCAAACAGTTCCCAAGAAATAGCAGACTTTGTATTAGGACTTTTGCTATTGCCAAGGAAAAAACCACAATGCAACCGGAGAAAGAGGTATCTTTATAGACTCACATATTTGAAAATTCATGCAAATATAATATCTAAATACAGTTGAATGAATAAGGAATCCATCTTTATATTCATGATCCATTTTCTTAATGGATCAATAGATCAATAATGACCTCAACCGTCAAGCAGAAGACTGGTGGGAAGATGGGAGTGAAAATCCCCTTGGGTTCTGTGAGCAGCCAGAGAAGCTCAATTTGGAGAAAGATGGGAAATGAAGAAGCAGCCTAACACTAACCATACACAGGAAGGTGACTGGTCCCTCTGTCTCAATCATTTATCCAAACCTTCTGCTACCTCAACCTAGGAGGAAGCCTGGGAAAATGTGGCTCATAGGAGTTGGGGTCTAAATGTTGGACATGGGAGTCTCCCGGTGGACGATTCCACAACGAAATAGACCACATCATATTCAATCGACGGTTTTGCCTGACTGATGTCGCTGTTGTCCCAAAATTTCGAATGGGATCGGACCACCGTCTCCTTCGTGCAAAATTCTACTTCACAGAGTGGGGAGAAAGGGCTGCAAAGTTCAAAAAAAGAACTCCCAGAATGACCACCAACTGGGAACTCTTTGGCACTATTGCGACTACATGGGAAGATGCCATTGTTGACAACATTGACGAGGAATACGATCGACTAGTTCAGCACCTCCATGAATGTGCTAGGAACGCCAAGAGAGAGATAGCCACAAAAAAATGCCTGTCTTTGAAAACTCTTGAGCTAATTCGCCAGCGTGGTTTGGTGCATGCCTCAGGCAATCGCAAACTAACATCCGAGCTCGCAAAGCAGTGCAGAGATGCAATCAAGGAAGACCTCAAAGAGAGAAGAGCAGAAGTACTGGTAGATGCAGCAGAAGCTGGAAAAAGTATTAGTTACGCCCGCCTGTCCTTCGCCAACTACAAGACCAAGATGACTGACCCCCGACGTCCTGATGGATCCAGAACGTTCCTCCAGAACGGCAATGGAGAAGATTATCCATGACTTCTACTCAAATCTCTTCGATAGCCATGTCCACTTGCCGACATACCAAATTCCACAGGATGGATATGTCGTTCCCAATGTTCTCCCTTCCGAAATCTGACATGCCATTTCGTAGGTAAAGAAACAAACAGCACCCGGCCCAGACAAGGTCAGACCTGAACACCTGAAGAACCTGCCGTCAGTACTCATCAATACACTGGCTTGGCTCTTCACTCGCTACCTGTCTGAATGCAAGGTTCTGTCCCAATGGAAAACCAGCAGGACCGTACTACTGTTCAAGAAGGGAGACATCCATGACATTGGCAACTATCACCCGATCTGCCTATTGTCTGTCATCTACAAGTTGTTCACTCGAGTCATCCTAAATAGGATTGGCAGAACACTAGATGAAGGACAACCATGCGAGCAAGCCGGGTTCCGCAAAGGATTCAGCACTATCGACCATATCCACACGATAACCAAGCTCATTGAGGTTTCTCGGGAGTTCAAGATGCCGCTCTGTTTAATGTTCATTGATTTAAAGAAGGCCTTTGATTCTGTTGAGACAGAAGCGGTCATGGAAGCCCTAGCCAATCAGGGCATTCAAGCCCAATACATCAAGATCCTCCGTGAGCTGTATTGCGGATTCACTACCAGGATCTCACCATTCTACAAAGAAGTGATCGTTGATGTCAGGAGAGGGGTGCGGCAGGGTGATACCATTTCACCGAAACTCTTCAGTGCCACCCTCGAGAACATCATGCGACGACTGGAATGGGAAGGAATGGGAGTGAAGACAGATGGTCGGCAACTACACCACCTCCGCTTTGCTGATGACATTGTTTTAATAACACCAAACATCAGCCAAGCGGCACAAATGCTGGCCGACTTTGACCGTGAGTGTGAAAAGGTAGGACTACAGCTGAATCTTACGAAGACAATGTTTATGAGAAACAGCCTCGTTCCTGATGCCCCATTCGCTTTCAACAGAACGACCATCTCCGAATGCAACAGCTATGTATACCTAGGTCAAGAAGTCAACATGACAAATGACCTGGCACCCAAGCTGCGCAGGAGGAAGAGAGCGGCTTAGAACGCCTTCAAGAACCTCGAAGAAATAGCTAAGAGGACGAAGAACCTCCAGCTCTGGGCACATCTCTTTGATTCCACTGTTCTTCCTGCATTAACATATGCCTCAGAGACCTGGGCCCTACGCAAACAGGATGAGAACGCTATTCAGGTCTCCCAAAGAATAATAGAAAGAGCTATGCTTGGAATATCACGTTTCACTCAAATGAGAGAAAAAATCGGGAGTTCCGACATCTGTCGACGATCAAGAATCAGGGACGCTGTCTCATTTGCCAAGGTGTCAAAAATCAGATGGGCTGGTCACGTAATGAGATTTAAAGAGATTTAAAGATTTAAAGACGATTTAAAGATTTAGAGCTGTTACTGACTGGATTCCATGGGATGTCAAAAGACCACGTGGCTGCCCACCTACCAGATGGTCAGACTTCTTTGTGAAGATCATGAACGATTGGTTTGAGGCTCTTCATGATCCCAGAGCGAACAGATGCCATTGGGCTACACTAGCACGCAACAGGGACAAATGGAGACGTTACTGGTGCCCGCTCTAGGAAATCAACGACTAACGGGAAGTTAAGTGATTAAGTGATTAAGGAGTTGGGGTAAAGAATAAATTTTACAGTAAAGAAAAATTGGCAAACCAAAAGTATACATTATGTGTATAAAAGCCACAACTCCCCTGTGTACTCTGTATGTTCACATCACCTATTTCAATACAAAATAATCATGTCCAGAACCAACATTTACAGAGTTCTTACCATATATATGTTAGGGACTGTATATTAATGAATGCATTTAAAACTCACAAAAATCCAGTGAGGTAAGTTCTGTAATTTTTGTCAATTCTGAGGGAGGAAACTAATATATGAGATTCTGTGAATTATCTAAATTATTTAAGAAAGAGAGAATTGGATTTCAAACCAAAGCACCTTGGAATCAAGATCTTGTTTCCCATCAAAATCTTTCTCTGCAGTGAACACTCAAATACATTGGAAGAGAAAACTCTGTAAACACTTATTTTGAGTTATAGGAGATGTGGGAGAAAAAGGAAAAGGGTTGCAGAGACCACACTGAATTAGAGTTAAAAACAACTAGCATACTATTTCAGATCTCTATCCTCCTCCCATAAATAAAGTAATGGTTTTAGGAGTGGATAACATTTTGTCTATGAAGCATTTTGAGATTTTTTTAAGTACTTGTGAATATCCTGTCCCCTCGCCTGGCTGTCTTCACTGAGGCCCCTCGGAGAGGGGCAGGTTGAGTTTCCTTCCTCATCCCAAGCAGAACATTGGCAGCTGAAAACTTCCAGAACCAGGCCACAACGATGCCCAAGGCCACTCTCCACATGCTCAGATGAGCCTCACGCATGAAGGTACTGGCAGAGGAAGCCAGGTATGTGGGACCCAGGGCTGAGATCTCCAAGCATGTTCAGATCAGGACTGGGCCTCCTCCACCCAGATCCCCCATTTTCCAGTAGCTTGGCATTCACATCCACAAACTGCCCCCAGCACCATGTAATCGCATCAATGGCCAAGATCCAGAGACTATAAAACAAACCTCCAGGAAGCAACCTCTTATAGTCTAGCCCATTTTGTACCTAAAACAGCTCACATGTGTTGGGTTTTAACATGCTTTCTTGTATTCTCTTATATACATTCTCCATCCCCCTCGGAGAGTACAGCAAGCTACCAAGAGTATCCTGTCTGCACAGCAGAAACTGGCAAGTGCTCTGTGGTATATTTGATATGCCATAAACAGTAGCAATAACGGGTCTCATTTCCCTGACCCTGAAAGAGCCTTCAATATGGCACCATTGGAAAAATGAGTAAGGAGAGGCTGCTAAAATCTCAGGGGTGGGACAAATGGAGGCGTTACTGGTGCCCGCTGGAGCAAATTGATGAACAATGGGAAGACAGTGATACAGTGATACTTGTGACTCTGGTGATATTTAAGAATATCATCAGAATCTCTGTCTTAGGCCTCTTTCCCAAGTGTCAGTGACTACAAAGGTTTAATTGAAGTCTTCATTCCTTGTGATCACATTTTTCAGTTTACCAAAAGCTACCAAAAACTCTTCCCAGATGGCTCTGCCCATATACTATCCCACATCCACATTATGAGTGTATCTTCATACCAATTAAATAGTTCAAAAATTATGTATTGAAGAACTCAAATAATTTTGAATGATGGAAAGGTATTAAACATTTAAGCTAACTGTGGACTGTAGCACTGTAGCACTGTTCCCCCATTCTTCATCGATTTGCTCGAGCGGGCACCAGTAACATCTCACAGCAAATTGTGAGACTTGTTGTTACTGTTTTTGGCATATCAAATATGTCACAGGGAGCCTGCCAGGCTTTGCTGTGCAGGCAAGATACTCTCTGTAGCTTGCCAGGTGTTCCGAGAGGGTTGGAGGAATCGAACCCGGGTCTAAATGCATTAAATTAAATTTAGGCTAAAATTGGGTTTATCTGCTGAAAAATATTTAATATATTGATATATAAAAATATCCATATGTTCCCAAACTTAGGTAAGGTAGACGTTATATAATATTACTTGATAAGGTAACTATCCTTAAAACATTTTAAGATGATAGCTCATAGGAAAATACGTCATTTTATTGCAGTGTTACAACAGTTGGGGGAAACTGGACCTTTTTCGGAGGAAAGTCATCTTTTGCTAACTTGAAGACATAGATAGGAAAGAAGAAATATGTCACCTAAGAACTTAAAAGTCAGAAGGAGATAGACAGGAAAAGATAATATAAAATTAACTCAATATATCCAGAGGTAATTAACAAGGGCAGACCTAGGAAGACTGAAAGCATAAAGAGTAGCCAAGTCATTGTGGCCTTAAATGTCAAAGTAATAATGACTGCCCATGGAATTTTTCACATAGTCATGCAGATATTATTACTAAAACCTCATTAAAGATCTAGCAGAATAAAATAAGGATCAGCAGATGTGAATTCCACTTTTAATTTAGTCTCTGGGTGTCAAAGCTTAAAGCAAGTCACTTAACATCTTGGGATTCATTTTTCTGATTGAACTAATGAAGATAATGAAGATAACTACTTCATCTACCCAGCATCCAGGAATACTATACAAATCTAATAAAAATTTTTTAACTGGGAACATTTATCCATCTTTGGCCAGAATACTGCTTACTACTTGTTTTCTTCAGAATATGTTTGTACCATTCAATCACCTTTCAGATTACAGTACCGGTACAATTTTCCTATGGTTTACTTCTCTTCCCAAGAAAGTTCCAGAGCAGGATGCCAGATCTAGATGTCCTTATATTTTGATGCTACAGCATGCCACCAGTGGCTCACACTTAACTGTGGCTTAATTAACACAAGTTGAAGTCTCGGTGTCAATGTGTTTATTTAGTAATTCAATGCTTATTAAAATGGCATCTTTACTTTTAACCTATCATTTTTTAAATGAAATATATCTCTCAGTGAGTCTATAAAAGTAAAACAAGTTGATTGAATATCTTGACATCATTACAAGATCTCTTATAGCAATAGCAAAATTATACATGGTTGTCATTCTCCTGATGGAGGTAAGCCTGGCCTTACTTATGCTATCATATAGTATAGACTTTCAAAATGCGTCAGCATAATTTAAAAGGATGACATAAACAGGAGAGTTTGAAATGAGCGTCAGCAAGTGCCCACCCAAATACCCAAAACCAACATAAGTAGGTGGGTATGAGGACTTAGGGAGCATAAAATAACCAGGTGTAACTTTCCTAGCTGACCTCACTTTTCCTCCCAGGCAGACCTGGGAAATGTATACATTGACTATTTGCTGAGTTTGTGGTAAGCTCATCCTTCTCTTTGGTACTATTGCGGCAACATGGAAAGATGCCATTGTTGACAACATTGACGAGGAATATGATAGACTGGTTCAGCACCTCCATGAATGTGCGAGGAACGCCAAGAGAGAGATAGCCACAAAAAATCGCCTATCTTCGAAAACTCTTGAGCTAATTCTGCAGCGTGGTTTGGCGCATGCCTCAGGCAACCGCAAGCTAACATCCGAGCTCGCAAAGCAGTGCAGAGATGCGATCAAGACCTCAAAGAGAGAAGAGCAGAAGTACTGGTAGATGCGGCAGAAGCCGGGAAAAGTATTCATAATGCCCGCCTGTCCTTCGTCAACTATAAGACCAAGATGACTGCCCTCCAACATCCTGATGAATCCATCACATCCTCCAGAATGGCAATGGAGAAGATTATCCATGACTTCTACTCAAATCTCTTCGATAGCCATGTCCACTTGCCGACATACCAAATTCCACAGGATGGATATGTCATTCCCAACGTTCTCCCTTCCGAAATCCGACACGCCATTTCGTAGGTAAAGAAACAAACAGCACCCGGCCCAGACAAGGTCAGACCTGAACACCTGAAGAACCTGCCGTCAGTACTCATCAATACACTGGCTTGGCTCTTCACTCGCTACCTGTCTGAATGCAAGGTTCCGTCCCAATGGAAAACCAGCAGGACCGTACTACTGTTCAAGAAGGGAGACATCCATGACATTGGCAACTATCGCCCGATCTGCCTATTGTCTGTCATCTACAAGTTGTTCACTCGAGTCATCCTAAATAGAATTGGCAGAACACTCGATGAAGGACAACCATGCGAGCAAGCAGGGTTCCGCAAAGGATTCAGCACTATCGACCATATCCACACGATAACCAAGCTCATTGAGGTTTTTCGGGAGTTCAAGATGCCGCTCTGTCTAACGTTCTTTGATTTAAAGAAGGCCTTTGATTCTGTTGAGACGGAAGCGGTCATGGAAGCCCTAGCCAATCAGGGCATTCAAGCCCAATACATCAGGATCCTCCGTGAGCTGTATTGCGGATTCACTACCAGGATCTCACCATTCTACAAAGAAGTGATCATTGATGTCAAGAGAGGGGTGCGGCAGGGTGATACCATTTCACCGAAACTCTTCAGTGCCACCCTCGAGAACATCATGCGACGACTGGAATGGGAAGGAATGGGAGTGAAGACAGATGGTCGGCAACTACACCACCTCCGCTTTGCTGATGACATTGTTTTTATAACACCAAACATCAGCCAAGCGGCACAAATGCTGGCCAACTTTGACCATGAGTGTGGAAAGTTAGGACTACAGCTGAATCTTACGAAGACAATGTTTATGAGAAACAGCCTTGTTCCTGACACCCCATTTGCTCTCAATGGAACGACCATCTCCGAATGCAACAGCTATGTGTACCTAGTTCGAGAGGTCAACATGACAAATGACCTGGCACCCGAGCTGCGCAGGAGGAAGAGAGCGGCTTGGAACGCCTTCAAGAACCTCGAAGAAATACCTAAGAGGACGAAGAACCTCCGGCTCCAGGCACATCTCTTTGATTCCACTGTTCTTCCTGCATTAACATATGCCTCAGAGACCTGGGCCCTACGCAAACAAGATGAGAACGCTATTCAGGTCTCCCAAAGAATAATAGAAAGAGCTATGCTTGGAATATCACGTTTCACTCAAATGAGAGAGAGAATCCGGAGTTCTGACATCCGTCAACGATCAAGAATCAGGGACGCTGTCTCATATGCCAAGGTGTCGAAAATCAGATGGGCTGGTCATGTAATGAGATTTAAAGATGACCGCTGGACTAGAGCTGTTACCGACTGGATTCCACGGAATGTCAAAAGACTGCGTGGCCGCCCACCTTCCAGATGGTCAGACTTCTTCGTCAAGATCATGAACGATCAGTTTGAGGCCCTTCATGTTCCTGGAGTGAACAGATGCCATTGGGCTACACTAGCACGCGACAGGGACAAATGGAGACGTTACTGGCGCCTGCTTGAGCAAATCGACGACTAATGGGAAGTTAAGTGATTAAGTGATTAAATTGTAAGCTAGAGAAAGTATATGAAAAGATAAGAATAATCTCACTTATTTTTTCCTAAAAGAGAAAATTGGACTGGTCCATGGAAAAGGTGAGTGTACTAAACTGAGGTATTAGTAGTTTGTCAAGAAAGGAAGGAAGGATAAAAAGAAAAATCAGACTAGGAGGACGAGATAGAAAATAGAAGGTAGGGGGCTAGAGCGATAGCACAGTGGGTAGGGTGTTTTCCCTGCATGCAAATGACCTGGGTTTGATTTGCAGCATCCCATATGGTCCCACAAGCACTTCTATGAGAAATTCCTGAGTGCAAAAGCCAGGAGTAACCCCTGTGCATCACTGGGTGTAACCCAAAAGGCAAAAAAAATGAAAGATGAAAGAAAGAAAGAAAGAAAGAAAGAAAGAAAGAAAGAAAGAAAGAAAGAAGAAAAATAGGAGGCAGCCAGCAAGACAGAATGAGGATACTATTTGAAAGTGAGATGGCAAGTCCCAAAGGAACTGTCTATAAGGGCATGTTAAAGCCTCTTGGAATGAGAAGACCATTTGGTTATTACACTCAGCATATGACATTCTTGATGTCACACACCACCTCCAGGAATTGTTTCTAAACAGATGACTTTTGTCTAAACAGAGTTTAATATATGAAGTAGGAAAGTAGGAATATAATCTTCTCTCTACTTCTCTCAATGCATGTCCACCCAGACCCCCTTTTCTGTTTTTTCTCTTAGTTATTAGGATTTCTAGTTGAGGGTTTCAAGTCTATGGGAGAAGGAAGATAAGGCTAGTTCCCAGCAATTCAGTCATCCCTTCCCAAGCCATTGATCTCAGAAAATAAATAGTAGGTTGTCAGGTATTTTAGGGTTTGTTCTGTTTTGTTTTGTTTTGTTGTTTTGTGAAATGTCAGGACTTAATACTGTCTCTGCACCCAGAGATCACTCTTGGCAAGGTTCTGGGACCATATGGGATCCTGGGAGGAAACCTGGACCAGTTTTGTGGAAAGCAAGTGCCCAATCCACTGGACTATCTTGCCCCTCAACTGGATTTCTAAATATAAAAGTTGTTGTGGGTTCTCAGGGGGGATACAAGAGTGACCTGTGAGAGATTGGGAAGAGAACCTGGGAATATCAGAAACCCCCAGTTAAGAAGAGAATAATTTGCAAGTACCTCTGCACGTCCTTTGTGTTGACTGGAATGTTCTTGAATGAGACCAATTTTAAGCCTGAAGTGACTGACTCACTAAATTTGTCTTTTAAAAGCTAAGTCATCCAAATTCAGTTTAGCATTCTGGAATAGGAGTAAAATACAGGAAGGAGGTCAGAAAGTCAAAGCCAGCACAGTACCATGCATGAAAGGACTGGGAGAGAAGCATGCAAGCAACTAGATTAGAGTGAATCCTAAGTGTGTGTACAAGGACAGATGGAATGAAAAAGAACTCTGTGAAGAAACAAAAGCTGCTTCTAGGATTTTTTCTTTCAGGAAGATAATACAGATTAACTTCTTTAACACAGAAGATGTTAAAATACACTCTTCACTGGCCTGGGTAGATCACTTAATCACTTAATCCCCGTTATTCATCGATTTACTCGAGCGGGTGCCAGTAACGTCTCCATTCATCCCGGTTGCGTGCTAGCGTAGCCCAATGGTATCTGTTCGTTCTAGGAACATGCAGAGCCTCAAACCGATCATTCAGGGTCTTGACGAAGAAGTCTGACCATCTTGTAGGTGGGCGTCCACGTGATCTTTTGATGTCCCGTGGAATCCAATCAGTAATGGCTCTAGTCCAGTGGTTATCTGTAAACCTCATTACGTGTCCAGCCCATCTAATTTTGATGTCTTGGCAAATGAGACAGCCTCCCTGATTCTTGAGCGTTGACGAAGATCAGAACTCCGGATTCTATCTCTCATTTGAGTGAATCATGATATTCCAAGCATAGCTTTTGCGATTCCTCTTTGAGAGACCCAAATAGCATTCTCACCCTGTTTTCGTAGGGTCCAGGTTTCTGAGGCATATGTTAATGCAGGAAGAACAGTGGAATCAAAGAGACGTGCTCGTAGCTGTAGGTTCTTTGTCCTTTTAGTTATTTCTTCAATGTTCTTGAAGGCATTCCAAGCCGCTCTCTTCCTCCTGCGCAACTCAGGTGCCAGGTCATTCATCATGTTGATTTCTCAACCTAGGTATATATAACTGTTGCATTCGGAGATGGTGGTTCTGTTGAGAGCGAATGGAGCGTCAGGAAGAAGGCTGTTTCTCAAAAACATTGTCTTCGTAAGATTTAGCTGTAGTCCGATCTTTCCACATTCACGGTCAAAGTCGTTCAGCATTTGTGATGCTTGGCTGATGTTTGGTATTATTAGAACGATGTCATCAGCAAAGCAGAGGTGGTGTAGTTGCCGACCATCTATCTTCACTCCCATGCTTTCCCATTCCAGTCGTCGCATGATGTTCTCGAGGGTGGCACTGAAGAGTTTTGGTGAAATGGTATCACCCTGCCGAACCCCTCTCATGATATGGATGATTACTTCTTTGTAGAATGGTGAGATCTTCGTAGTGAATCCGCAATAGAGCTCACGAAGGATCCTGATGTATTGAGTTTGTACGCCCTGATTGGCAAGGGCTTCCATGACCGCTTCCGTCTCAACAGAATCAAAGGCCTTCTTTAAATCAAAGAACGTTAGACAGAGCGGCATCTTGAACTCCCGAGAAACCTCAATGAGCTTAGTAATCATGTGGATATGGTTGATGGTACTGAATCCTTTTCGGAATCCGCTTGTTCACATGGTTGTCCTTCATCTAGTGTTCTGCTAATCCTATTCAGGATGACTCGAGTGAACAGTTTGTAGACAAGAGACAATAGGCAGATTGGGTGATAGTTGCCAATGTCGTGGATATCTCCCTTCTTGTATAGTAGTACAGTCCTGCTGGTTTCCATTGGGATGGAACCTTGCATTCAGACAGGTAGCGTGTGAAAAACCGAGCCAATGTATTGATGAGTACTGATGGTAAGTTCTTCAGGTGTTCAGGTCTGATCTTGTCTGGGCCAGGTGCTCTTTGTTTCTTTACCGACGAGATGGCATGTTGGATTTCGGAAGGGAGAACATTGGGAACGACATATCCATCATGTGGTATGTGGTATGTGGGCAAGTGGACGTGGCTATTAAAGATATCTGAGTAGAAGTCATGAATAATCTTCTCCATTGCCCTTCTGGAAGATGCGATAGATCCATCATGATGTCAGAGGGCAGTAATCTTGGTTTTGTAGTTGGTGAAGGACAGGCGGGCATTACAATTGCTTTTCCCAGCTTCTGCCGCATCTACCAGTACTGCTGCTCTCCTGTTTTTGAGGTCATCCTTGATGGCTTCTCTGCACTGTTTTGCCAGTTCGGATGTTCGCTTATGGTTGCCTGAGGCATGTGCCAAGCCACGTTGGCGAATAAGTTCAAGAGTGTTCGAAGAAAGGCAGTTTTTTGTGGTTATCTCTCTCTTGGCATTCCTCGCACAATCATGGAGGTGCTGAATCATTCGATTGTATTCCTCATCAATGTTGTCAATGACGGTATCTTCCCATGTTGCCGCAACAAAGCCAAAGAGCTCCCAGTTGGTGGTCGTACTGGGAGTCCTCTTCTTAAACCTTGCATTCTTTTCTCCTCGTTCTGTGAGGTAGAATTTTGCACGAAGAAGATGGTGGTCTGATCCCGTTTGGAATGGGACAACAGCAACATCGGTTAGGCAAAACCTCCGATTGAATATGATGTGGTCTATTTCATTGTGGAGCCGTCCATTGGGAGACTCCCATGTCCAACGTTTAGATTCAGCCTTTTGGAACTGTGAGTTACCATGGAAGGTTTTGGTTGACATGATGAACTCAGACAGTCTGTCACCCTGTTCGTTCCATTCTAGGCCATGGGTCCCGATATGGAGTTCATCGACTGATCTTCTTGGTCCTATCTTGGCATTAAAATCACCGACAATGATCTTGTAGAAGGTGTGATCTTCTTTATAGAACTTCTCCAGCTCCATGTAGAACTTCTCAGTTTCTCTTTCACCATAACTGGATGTTGGTGCATAGACAACAAAGATAGAAACTGCCGGCAGTGAGCCACATCTATTCAAGTGTAATCGTACGATTCGGGTTGTTAGGCATTCGAATGAATCAATGCTCGTGGCTAAGATTGTGTTGACAAGGATACCGACACCACCGACGCCTCTTTTATCACATGTTCCAAGGAACAGTTCTTCTCCAGTGTCGAAAACGGCATGATGTGATTGATGTCTTCTCGTTTCAGTCAGACCAATGATGTCATACTTGATCTTTTACACTTGTACCATAAGGTCTTCAATGGATGCAGCAGATGCCAGCGTACGAGCATTAAAAGTACAGACAATCATTTTTGTTTTTCTTCATTTTGGCAGCCTATTTCTGCCTTGGTATTTTATCAGCCTTTCCTTCCATATCCTTCTCGACTCTGCCATATTCAGGGTTAGGGGAATGAGATCCATTTATTACTGGATTTGGCATATCAATTTGGTCTATTTGGCATAGACCACGGATAGCTTGCCAGGCTCTGCCGTGCGGGTGGGATATTTAAAGGTACCCTGAAAACTTAGAGAAAAGTAAATAAATAGTCGGGAGCTTTTTGTGATAATCTCTGGATCCTGGCCGTTGTTGGGGTTACACGCCAGTTGGAGGGTGTAACTGTCTAGCTACTGACAGTTCCAGTCCCAAACCGTGCAGGCTTGGAGATCTCAGCCCCGGGTCCCACACACCTGGGTTCCTCTGCCAGTTCAGTTATGCCTGAGGCTTATCCAAGTGTGTGGAGAGTGGCTTCAGTATGGCCTTGGCTGGGGCCTGGAGGTCTTCAGCTGTTGGGCCCTGGCAAGGATAGTCAGGCACAGGGTAGGAGACTCTGCCTTGTGCTCTCCTGGGAGCTTGTTGTGATAATCTCTGAATCCTGGCCGTTGTTGGGGTTACACAGACTAAAAAGCTGATGGTTAATTTAAATAAAAATTAACTAGTAAGGTCTAATCTTTTTTATTGTATTGATAGATTGATATTTTTCTTTTGTCATTCAAAGATCTTGTTGTTCCAAAGACTTTCAAGTTCTTTCTTCCCTGTGTCTTATCTTCTTGTCCAAGTCTCCTCCTCTTCTAAATGTCTGTCTCTGAATTTCATTGAGAGTATTAAACACAATCATTTACTGCAATGCTTAAATTATTCCAACACTTTTATTCCTTATCCTCTTTTCTTTCTCCATCCCCTCCCACTGTTTATGGGAATGTCTTTGGACTCAGTTGCATAAAACCTTTCTGTTAGAAATGAGATTTATGATTGTGTGTGTGTGAGAGAGAGAGAGAGAGAGAGAGAGAGAGAGAGACAGACAGACAGACAGACAGACAGAGACAGAGATAGAGACAGAGATAGAACTGGACCCAGGCTGAGAATCTAACACCTGTTCATCAAAAATGTAAATCTTCCTTAAATACCCTCTAATTAAGGTTAGAATAAGCTGATCTCAAAATGATAAAACTAAGCTAAAAGATATTTTTTGAAGAAATGAAACTTCATTTTAAGCAGTGACAGTGCATACAGGAGAGAGGAAAATGGGACTCGATGTCTTAGAGAATGTGTAAATGCTTCTAAAAATAGGTAAGAAACATTTGATAGTGCAGAGATCACTTGGCAATAAATCTGCATGTCCTACATGCATTCAAAAGTAAAGTAATTGGGCTTCTCAGGACAGATGGAGAGTTTTCTCTAGGCAACTATCAACATACCTTTTCTGTTAAGGAAAATCAGAAATAATTTTTTGCACACTCTGACTATAAATCACTGAAAGAAGTTATTTTTAAATAGTGTGAGTACCCACCCTAATTTACATGAGATCAGCACAACAATTTAATGGAATAGTATCCTTTATTACAAGAAATGCATACTGATATTTTGTATTCTTTTCCATTCTGATTAACTTTTTAAAAGAAATATTAAAACCAGCATTCTTTATAATGGGTAGTATAACCTAAAATAAACTGGTACCATGGTTCTTAACCTATTTCTATAGTAAAATTTAAAACACTTTGGAGTGATATCTGTGCAAGGTATGTTGGATGATGGATGAAAAGAGAGATATTATATGTTCATTTCTTGGCATATATGGGGAAACCTTTACACAGTAAAGGGGCCCATAGTGATTTGCTACTTCAGAGCATATGAACATATGTATTATGTAACTGTTAACTACATCACTTTCTCTCATCACTTCACATATTCTTTTATCTATAAAATAAAGCAAATGATGTTAGACCACCTCCTAGGGTATAGCCTTTGTAGAATGATATTAAAGTGACTGTCTAAGAAAAATGATGTATTTAACCATGACATATTTCCTCAGACTATATGTCTTGGCTATATATCTGTAAAAGGAGTGGACAGAAATATATTAAAGTCATATTTTTCAAATGGACACAGCGAAAGTGTTAACCTTTGGATTGGGGCTAAGTGAGTGATTCTACATCAGGAACACAATATTTAATGAGATCAATGTATGTCTTCAGCTTATTGTGATGTTGTTAACAAGGACCTGGTTCTTTCTCAAATGGAATTTTATACATTCAGTAGCAAAGCCTACATTTTGTTTTTGTAGTTTGTGTATCCTCAAGAGGTCTGGCCTCTGTGGTCTAGAATAAAGGATTGATTTTAGACAGGAAAAAACACTATGCAAGGAGGCAATTTCTGAAATATAGGTTTCCTTCTCTTCTTTATATAAATCCCATTAAAGAGCTGTTGGGAACTGTTGATTTTTTCAAGGCCATGGAAGATTCTACTTAAGACTAGTCTTAAATAATTTTAAATAATTCAGGAAAGAATAGATAATACCATTGTATACCCAAGATATAATAAACAAGGGAATTGTTTTTTCAAAGACTCATGACAGAAATGTGCTAAACTGACAAAATTTTAAATGGCCATTTGTTTAGATAGAAGAATTTGTACATTTATGTGTGCATAAGTTTGAACTAAACAGGAAAAAAAATTACACTGAGTATTTACATGACTAGGAAGCACCGAAAGTCTCTGAATATTATCTCATTTAATATCCTAACAGTTTTTCAAAATAGGAGGTATCCTTATTTTAGAGATGAAATCACTGTGGTTTAGAAATATTAAACAACTCAATACCTGAGACATGGCACAGCAGGTAGGGCACTTGTTTTATATGCAGCCAACCTATGTTTGTCCTCTGGCATCCCATATGGTCCCCTAAGCACTGGAAAAAGTAATTCCTGAGTGCAGAGGCAGAAGTGATCTCTGGCCTCAACAGGTATGACCCCCAAACAAACAAACAAACAAACAAACAGAAACATTAATCAACTTAACATAGTCCCCCAGTTCAGTTTAAAGCAGAGTTTGAACACAAATCTTAATGGGTTTCAAAATCTATAGGACAGCCTTACAAAGAAATCACATTTAATTCCAGAATTTTCTAGTTCAAATTGTCTTCTCAGAACCTGAGGAAGAAGAAATCCTCTCCTTTCATTATTCTAAAACTGGGATAGATGAATGTTTCCTGAAAAAGTTCAGAGAGTAAATATTTTTAACAGTGTAAATCATATAATCTCTGTCACAACTATGCAGCTAAGCAGCTATGGCTTGCAAGCTGCATAAAGAATGATAGATGAATGTACATGACTGTGTTCCAAAAAAACTCCACTTACAAAACAAGTATCTAGTTGGATTTAACCCATAGGGCATAATTTATAACTCCCTAACCAAAACCCTAACCAAAGAGGCTATAATCAATGAAGATATACCTCCAATAAGACATCTGTCTCTAATTTTGTAGAGATAGAAAAACACAAGAAGCCTGCAACTCTGTCTTTTATTTCATCAAGGCAAGTTTTTAATCCCTTTTATACAATAAATACAAAGCTTCCAAAGAAGAATACTTAGGAAAATAAAGTTGTCATGGTTTGTTTTCCATTTTGGTTTTGAGAAATATTTTATGCAATTTCCATAGGAAATGGAATTTGATGATCCAGTCTTATACTGCTTTAGAATTTGTAAATTTTTGGTACTTTCATATGTTAAAAATTATTCTGTGATAAAAGTGATTAATGCTTGGTTTATTTTCTGCTATATTTCAAGGTATTTTTGTCACTGGTAATGGATCTTTGCTAAAATAATGTGGCAGGAAGGGCAATGAATCTCAACCAAAAGCTCATTATATGCAAACTGCAAGTAGAAGCTACTACTGGTCAAAAAGCAACAATAAAGCAGGGAGGAGAGCCTCTCTGGAGAGAGAGAAGCAAGGGATGACTTCCAGAATTCTCATGCTAAATTGGTCTCTAGGTATGAAATTTGCATTTTCCAAACCAATCCCTTGTCAGATGAACTGTAAGTGTCCCAAAGGAGACAATTGGACTGAGCGTATTTAGAAAAACTTTGATTGCAAAGCCACAGGGATAGTGTCTATAGCTACATAATCTCCATATACCCTGAGCAAGATGAGAAAAATTATTATTGTAAAATCTATAGAAAAAATTATGGCATCCAAAGTTAGCTAAGAGAATATGTATATATAATATATATATACATATATATATATCAATCTACCTAGGTATAAGGAAAAGAAAATTATTGGCAAGGGCATCTCGCATTCTTTTGGCTCCAAAGGGAGGCAAGACCAAAATTAATCCTTCTAAATTAACATCTTCCATTTTTTACACATATTTTGGCTCTACAGTACAAAGTTTACATTATGTTGGTCATAAAAGTTTTTTATTATTTTTCATTTTGATGTTTTTTTCAAATTTCAACCTATTCATATTTACTTTATTCTTTAACTTCCACTCTTCAAAAGATGCATAATACAATTCTAAGGATTTGGAAGCTGAGAATAGTTTAAAAACTTCAAAGATCTTTTTCCTACAGGGGAACAGTACCTCAGTAATTCGGTTACTAGTCACAGAAATAGTCTCTTCTTATGCCCCAATTCTCTTAGCTTAATCAGTTTATTGTTACAAAAGTAAATGAAATTATTCATCCTAACTATAAAAACCAATAAAGATGGGTGCAGCACTCTCATAGTTTTAAAGCAATCCCATTTGAATTATCTAGTATGAATCAATTAGATATATGAAACAGAAAAGAGGTCAAAGACTTAAAAAGCTTCAGCTTGTAAACGGATATACCTGATAACTTTTAGTATCTGTATTGTAAACTATAATTTCAAAGAGCAAGGAGTGGGGGTAGGGGAAGGAGAGAAAAGAAAAGTGCCTGCCATAGAGGGGACGGGGAGGGAAACTGGGTATATCTGTACCGAAGACCTTCAGCTTGCTCTATGGCCAGTAGATACCCCCTGGGTCTTTTTGGAAGTGGAAGCTCACCCTGAACCCTGCATCAGCACAACACAGCTCTACTCATCACACTTCACAGTACACAAGGCCATAGTTTCTGGGATGAACTCACAGATACAGGAATAGTTCTGGTTGTCAAAAGAACTTCATGCTGCTAGTACTTCATTCCTAGATCTATCCACATATCCCACAGAAAAGTTTTCACAAGGTATTTAGTGGTGGTGGTAAGAAATCATACAACATAAATTGCAACCATTGGAAAGGTAGAATTGAGATGATATTGAAAGTAATCCACATAATCCACACCAAGTCTCAAAAATCACAAACCAGAAACAGCAAATGGTTGCTGAGGGAGAAGCAGCATGAAGGGGAAAAGCAACACTTACTCTAATGCCTTAGAGAGCTCTCACAGAAGCAAACTGTGAAGATTCACCCTCAGTGCAGAGCAGATACAATGGGGAAGCTGTATAGAGGACCAACAAATTCAATGAGTGAAGAAAACAGTATGAAAGACTCTATCAGCACTAAATAGTATCATAATGTCTCAGAAAATGACTTTAGGAGACATTTAGATAAGCATGTTTAATGAAATTAAGGAAACAATGGTACAAGTAGTCAATAAAGCACAAGAAAGTATAAGAACAGAAATGGGAAAATTATAATCAGAAATGATAGAACTGAGGTGAAATAAAAAATTTAGTGGAAGCCTCAGCAGGAGAGTAACAGCAACTGAAAAGAATCAGTGAGTTCCAAGATGAAATTCAGGAAACCTCAAAAAACAAAAAAATGGGGGCTGGAGCAATAGCACAGGTAGAGCATTTGCCTAGCACGCAGCTGACCTGGGTTCGATACCCAGCATCCCATATGGTCCCCTGAGCACCACCAGGGGTAACTCCTGAGTGTAGAGCCAGGAGTAACCCCTGTGCATTTGTGCATTGCCAGGTGTGACTCAAAAAACAAAACAAAAAAATGGAAAAGGTTCTGAAAAGAATGAACTTCATACCAGAGAACTATAGTATGAGTTCAAGTGGAACAACATAAGAATCATCAGAATCCCTGAGGAATAGGAAGGAGAATTTGATGAAGAACTATGAGTTAAAGAAATCATAGATAAGAAATTTCCATAGTTGAGGAGAATGGGCCTCAATTCAGGAGGCCCAATAGCTCAGACAAAACAGAAATAAAAGAAAATCGCCAAAGTACATTGCAATCTTGATGACAAGAAAATAAAGACAGAGATAGAATATTGAAAGAAATAAGATCAAAGAAGGAATACAAGGAACTCCCATAAGATTGATAGCAGATATAGCAAGTGGGACTTAACATGTCAGAAGAGAATGGTGCAATATAGTAAAATTAAAAAGAGAGGAATTAATATATCAAGAACAACTCACACTAAACATATTTACACCTAATTAAGGACTATAAAATATTTAAAACAACTGCTAATAGACATGAAAGAAGATAATGATGGCAACACAATAGAAGCAGGTAACACTCCTCTATCACTGCTGGATAGATGAGCTGCACAAGGAAACATTGGTTTTGATGGAATAACTAAAAAAGATGGGTCTAATGGACAAATAATGTTTCATCCATTCCCAATAGTTGAATACCTGTTCTTCTCCAGTGCACACACAGAACATTCTCCAAGGTAGACCACACGAGCCAGTCTTTGAAAATTGCCTAATTCCTACATTTCCATTTCAGGATCTTGTTAAAAATAGGAAATAATTATGGTTTTTTTGGGGGAGGGCATCACACCTGGAGATGGTCAGTGATTAATCCTGGCTCTGCACTCAGGGGACTATATGGGACACACGGCATCAAATCCAGGTCAGTCGCATGCAGGTCAAACGCCTACCCACTGTGCTATTCTCCTGCTCCAGTAATCAATAACTATGTTGTACAGTCTCATGGGTTAACAATGTTAACTAATCCTGCCCCATAATAGCCTAACACAAAATGGTCTTCAACCTGGCACCATATAATCTCATCAACAAGCATGATTCAGAAACCCAGAAATAAAGCTTCCAGAAGAGAGCAACATAAACATCCAGACCCCATGCAAGGCTGTCTTCACCGGGACAACTCAGAGGGGGACAGGATGAGTTTCCCTCCCTGCCTGAACAAAGCACAGGCAGCTGAAAACCTCCACAACCCAATGACCACCATGCCCTTGGCTTCTCTTCACAGACTTGGACAAGCTTCACCCATGAGGGAATCTGCAAAAAATCCTAGGTACGTGGGACCCATGATTGAAATCTCAAGCTCGCCTGAGCTGGAATTGGCCACCCACCCCCATCTCCCAAATTTACCAGTAGCTTGGCAGTCACACCCACAAACTGCCACTGGTGCCATATAATCTCATCATCACTGATTCATCACTGTCCTCCCATTGTTCATCGATTTGCTCGAGCGAGCCCAGTAACATCTCCATTGAGAGATGTTACTGTGTTTGGCATATCGAATACGTCACAGGTAGCTTGCCAGGCTTTGCCGTGTGAGAGAGATACTCTCAGTAGCTTGCCGGGCTCTCCGAGAGGGGCGGAGGAACTGAACCCGGGTAGGTCGGGTCGGCTGCGTGCAAAGCAAACACCCTACTGCTGTGCTATCACTCTCGGCCTTTTGGCTAAGATTAAGTGTAGTATCTGTTCTTATCAGTTTAATAATCTCATCAATGGCCATAATCCAGAGACTCAGAAATAAAGCTCCCATAAGGGAGAAACATAGGCCTTCACCCATGGGTGAACCTGCTGTGTTTTAAATTGCATTTTAAATTTTAGAATTCCTGGAGCCTCTCATACTCTAAACCAATGATGTACCAAGAGTAGCACATATCATTTTATTGTATTTAACAAACATGTCTGTAATCTCTTATACAAGGGATTAATGGCTCCAGTATGAAATGCAAGAACCTTCACACACTTTCCTCTAAGGAAACTTGAACCATTTTTAGCAGATTATTCAGAACAAGCAATAGAAATTAATTATTTTGTTCTGCTTTGGGAGTCACAGTTTGAGATTTAGTGTGTAAATATTCAAAATATGGTGGTGGGAAAGTGGTGGTGGGATTTGAGTTTGAATATTAAGTGTAATGAATTATTGTTAACAACTTTATAAAAATAAAATTTAGAATAAAAAAAACAGTCTTCACGTCTAAAATTTTCCCCTTGTCTTCTGTAGGCTATTATTAAAAATGCTCCAAGACCACCTAAATTAACCATAGACATCTTCCTTCTTTTCTGTTCAAAAAAAATTCATGAACTGGTGCAGCAATGTGAGAATATATTGTCTCACCAAGATCTTATCTGGTCTGACACTGATAAATGACATTTTGGTTCAAAATAAATATGGTGTATTGAATACAAGTGACGATCATATATCCCCAAATGTCAAAAGCAATATGGACACTGGGAGGAAATTTTTTATTTAGAAAAAGTTAAGCTCAGTATGTTCACAGTGACTAATTGCTAAATTGTAGAGAGCACACTTAGTAATCCTAGCTCCATGAAATTTCTCTCACGACCAATCATGGAATGGTCATTTACCCAATCATTATATTTTTTAAATTAAAAAGACATTTAAAGAGTTCCACTCCCCTGGAGATTTTCCTCTTGGGTTTTAATTAAAAATTCTAAGTAAAGGGAACCCTATAACATTCATAATTGAGAAATAAAACCTTTAAAATAATTAACCTTGAAACTCTTGCTGTTTCTACCTCACAGGCAGAAAACAATCGCTTTTTTTATTATATGTAAATTTTTAGTTCTTACTAGTCCTGACAAAAACTGTTCATTCCATTGTGTTTTACTACATCTCTGGCAAGTTGGATATTGAAATGGTCAAAGACTCTGACAGTACTCTAAATGAATGCATTGGTATTTTGTAACAGGATGTCAAGGGTTTAATCTGCAGTATGGTGCTGTCTAAAACTGGTAATAAAACAGAGGAATAATATGTCAAGATAAGATCCAAAGGACATATAATTGTGACATGTGCTACACCATTGACAAGGGCATAATGAAATGTACTAGGAAGAGAGTAGCCTTATTAAAAAAAAAAAGAAAAAAATGTGAATTTTTATTTTGACAATTGTTACATGCTAGAAGTAGGGAAAATACAATCCATCTTCCTTTTCCTTTTCAGTTTCTGGACCAGATTTAAAAGTCAACAATTCATTAGTACGTTGTCACAGTAAGAGATGGAAGACACTCATGGAAAATACAATTTAAACTCTGCCCACTTTACAATAACTTTTACTTCCTTTTTCATCCATAGAAATGGCCACACTGTACCACTTTCCACCCCAATCCTATGATCCTATTGATTGAAACAATGGTGAAAAATATAGGTACTGGTGTCAACTTTGAGAGATCCTAATAAAACCTAGGCTTATCTCTCAAATAATCATATGAACCTCTTGGATAATAATATGGATATCATAATATAAAATACTACATTTTTCTACAAAAAGTTTGTCACACAAAATTTTATGAAGTTAAAATCATCTCACTTTGGATATGCAAAAATGAAACCACTTAACTGTAAACACCAAATTAGAGATGTATTTATTTCGAATGTATAAATTTAATTTGATAACTTCCAGAAAAACCGCAAATTGAGGAATCAGAAATATAGTACAGGGGTTGAGATATTTGCTTTGAACACAGCTGACTCTGGTTCAGTAACCAACAATGCGTATGGTCCCCCAAGCACTTCTAGGAGTGATCTCTGAGCACAAAGCCAAGAATAAACCTCAATAACCTCAAGATGTGGCCCACTACCCTCCCCACAAGACATAGCTCAAATTAACTTGTCAGATAACTCCAACATGAAACATAGCCCAGGGAGATATAAAGAAGGTACAGGGTGTTAGATACTTTTTCTGCATGTGGCTGACCATATTTTGATCCCCTACATAGGGTCTCCCAGGAGTGATCCACAAGCAAAGAGCCAGGAGTAAGCCCTGAGCATCGCCAGATGTGCCCCCAAAGCCAAAATCATAGAAACATAAACCAAAAAATCTGGTCAACTAGAATCATTCCTCTGGGTGTTTGTCTTTCCCTTTGCTCTTTATTTAACATTACTGGGATGGTCACAAATGCTACCAAGGATTATTACTAGATAAAGTACAAAACAGAGCTCAGTTCATCCCTGCTCCAGGTCCTGAGAATTCACTACTGCATTGGAACCTTGCTAGAATACTTCATTCCAGAGCTGCCATTTCTACACTAGGTCAGGGCCCCTGCAAAGCTCTGCTACTTCACTTCTTCATATCTCACAGAGAGCGTACATTAATATCCTAACCTAGTCACCCATCTACACAATAGCACAAAAAATTAATTGTAGTAGTAAGAATTAAACTATAGCTGAAATGGTGGCAGGGGCTAAGTCACTGAAAGCCTTCCTGGGACCAGCACATGAAAACAGTTTATTAACCTTGAATTACATATAAATTCACAAAACAAACTATTTTAATGTAAGTCAATCCCACTCAACGCATGGAACACACTTGCACTAAAACACTCTATGATACATTTCTTAAATTCAGATGGAATTGAACAGCGTTCAATTCCATTTGATAAATCTGACAACCCTGTGTTGAAGCTGGGAAATCAACATCTGCTTCAGCTGTCTTTGCTGATCACCCGCTCCATCCCTAGAGGGTCCTCTCTTCCTCCTGAAAACTGCCATGGTCTCTGCGATAAGATCACACAACTCATGATCCTTGATTCTTTCCCCTATTTCCAGGTTAAGCTGTATTTTTTCAGGCACTTTGTTCATTTTCAGTCACTTTTGGATCTTCTCCTTGACCGCTACTATACAGCATATGCAAAGCCTGACGCCTTTTCACGTACTTGTGTCTACATAACCATTGATTTTATTTTTGTTTTACATATTGATATGTACAAAGATAGAGACAATAGACAACTTGCTTTAGTCTCACCTAGAACTTGAGCCAAGGGAGGAAAAAGTCTATATTCTACACTCACAAAGAAGTTCTACTCTTTCTTGAATCTCCTTAGTTTTCACGTTCATCTTTCACACTTGGTGTTCCCAAATCCCAAGATTAGTATCTAGCTAGGAGAAAAGGCATGAACTAAAAATGTATTCTGGAAAACAGACCATGCTTTCAAAACTAACTTTTGGGTTTAAAAAGAACGTGTTACTTGATCTTTGATTTCATTCTGATTGTTAACTTACTGAAATAATACAACCCCAAATTTTCAGACATGTCATTAGCACTTGGGAACCTAAAACTCATTTTCAGAAATCACTTCTATCTGAAAGAGTAAATCAACATGTCATTATAGATTAATTGTGAAATAATTTAATGAGAAATCTCCAAAACTAAATTTAAGGAGCTAAGCCCACATTGCTCTCAAATATAAAATAACATTTTTACAGAGAAAAAACATAAAGAACCTTGGGGAAAGGGAATAATAATTGAATACATTTACTAAACAGGTAACTTAAAAAATAAATGCAAAAATTTACTTCCAAGCAGACAAAATCAGAAAAAATAAAATGACATATCTTAAAAATAAAATGACATACTCTTGAGAACAGCCACCAAAAATTATAAAAATGTTAAAGCAATGGTGTATATATATAAAAGTAAAAGTAAAGTAAAGTAAAGGCCCTCCTGTTGATCATTGATTTGCTCGAGTGGTCCCAGTAATGTCTCCATTGGAGACTTTGTTGTTACTGTGTTTGGCATATCGAATACGTCACGGGGAGCTTGCCAGGCTCTGCCGTGCAGGCAAGATACTCTCGGTAGCTTGCCAGGCTCTCCGAGAGGGACGGAGGAATCGAACTCGGGTCGGCCATGTTGGCTGCGTGCAAAGGCAAACGCCCTACCGCTGTGCTATCGCTCCTGTTAATGTATTAAAAACTCAATTATATATATTAACCACTTAATCACTTAATCCCCGTTATTCATCAATTTATTCGAGCGGGTGCCAGTAACGTCTCCATTCATCCCGGTTGCATGCTAGCTTAGCCCAATGGTATCTGTTCGTTTCAGGAACATGTAGAGCTTCAAACCGATCATTTAGGGTCTTGACGAAGAAGTCTGACCATCTTATAGGTGGGCGTCCACGTGATCTTTTGATGTCTCGTGGAATCCAATCAGTAATGGCTCTAGTCCAGCGGTTATCTGTAAACCTCATTACGTGTCCAGCCCATCTGATTTTTGATGTCTTGGCAAATGAGACAGCGTCCCTGATTCTTGAGCGTTGATGAAGATCAGAACTCCGGGTTCTATCTCTCATTTGAGTGAATCGTGATATTCCAAGCATAGTTCTTTCGATTCCTCTTTAAGAGACCCGAATAGTGTTCTCATCCTGTTTTCGTAGGGTCCAGGTCTCTGAGGCATATGTTAATGCAGGAAGAATAGTGGAATCAAAGAGATGTGCTCTTAGCTGGAGGTTCTTTGTCCTTTTAGTTATTTCTTCAATGCTCTTAAAGGCATTCCAAGCCGCTCTCTTCCTCCTGCGCAACTCAGGTGCCAGGTCATTCATCATGTTGATTTCTCGACCTAGGTATATATAACTGTTGCATTCGGAGATGGTGGTTCCGTTGAGAGCGAATGGAGCGTCAGGAACAAGGCTGTTTCTCACAAACATTGTCTTCGTAAGATACAGCTGTAGTCCGACCTTTCCACATTCACGGTCAAAGTTGTTCAGCATTTGTGCCGCTTGGTTGATGTTTGGTGTTATTAGAACGATGTCATCAGCAAAGCGGAGGTGGTGTAGTTGCCGACCATCTATCTTCACTCCCAGGTTTTCCCATTCCAGTCGTCGCATGATGTTCTCGAGGGTGGCACTCAAGAGTTTTGGTGAAATGGTATCACCCTTCCGAACCCCTCTCTTGATATGGATGATTACTTCTTTGTAGAATGGTGAGATCTTGGTAGTGAATCTGCAATAGAGCTCACGAAGGATCCTGATGTATTGAGTTTGTACGCCCTGCTTGGCTAGGGCTTCCATGACCGCTTCCGTCTCAACAGAATCAAAGGCCTTCTTTAAATCGATGAATGTTAGACAGAGTGGCATCTTGAACTCCCGAGATACCTCAATGAGCTTGGTTATTGTGTGGATATGGTCGATGGTACTGAATCCTTTTCGGAATCCAGCTTGTTCACATGGTTGTCCTTCATCTAGTGTTCTGCTAATCCTATTCAGGATGACTCGAGTGAATAGTTTGTAGATGACAGACAATAGGCAGATTGGGCGATAGTTGCCAATGTCGTGGATGTCTCCTTTCTTGTATAGTAGTACAGTCCTGCTGGTTTTCCATTGGGATGGAACCTTGCATTCAGACAGGTAGCGTGTGAAGAGTTGAGCCAATGTATTGATGAGTACTGATGGTAAGTTCTTCAGGTGTTCAGGTCTGATCTTGTCTGGGCCAGGTGCTCTTTGTTTCTTTACCGATGAGATGGCATGTTGGATTTCGGAAGGGAGAACATTGGGAACGACATATCCATCATGTGGTATGTTGTATGTGGGCAAGTGGATGTGGCTATTAAAGAGATCTGAGTAGAAGTCATGAATAATCTTCTCCATTGCCCTTCTGGAAGATGTGATAGATCCATCATGATGTCGGAGGGCAGTCATCTTGGTTTTGTAGTTGGTGAAGGACAGGCGGGCATTACGAATGTTTTTCCCAGCTTCTGCTGCATCTACCAGTACTGCTGCTCTCCTGTTTTTGAGGTCATCCTTGATGGCTTCTCTGCATTGTTTTGCCAGTTCGGACATTTGCTTGTGGTTGCCTGAGGCACGTGCCAAGCCACGTTGGCGAATAAGTTCAAGAGTGCTCAAAGAAAGACGGTTTTTTATGGTTATCTCTCTCTTGGCATTCCTTGCACAATCATGGAGGTGCTGAATCATTCGATCATATTCCTCATCAATGTTGTCAATGACGGCATCTTCCCATGTTGCCGCAACAGAGCCAAAGAGTTCCCAGTTGGTAGTTGTTCTGGGAGTCCTCTTCTTAAACCTTGCATTCTTTTCTTCTCGTTCTGTGATGTAGAATTTTGCACGAAGAAGACGGTGGTCTGATCCCGTTTGGAATTTTGGGACAACAGCAACATCGGTTAGGCAAAACCGCCGATTGAATATGATGTGATCTATTTCATTGTGGAACCGTCCATCGGGAGACTCCCATGTCCAATGTTTAGATTCAGCCTTTTGGAATTGTGAGTTACCATGGAGGGTCTTGGTTGACATTATGAACTCAAATAGTCTGTCACCCTGTTCGTTCCATTCCAGGCCATGGGTTCTGATGTGGAGTTCATCGACTGATCTTCTTGGTCCTATCTTGGCATTAAAATCACCGACAATGATCTTGTAGAAGGTGTGATCTTCTTTATAGAATTTCTCCAGCTCCATGTAGAATTTCTCAGTTTCTCTTTCACCATAAGTGGATGTTGGTGCATAGACAACAAAGATAGAAACTGCCGGTAGTGAGCCACATTTATTCAAGTGTAATCGTCCGATTCGGGTTGTTAGGCATTCAAATGAATCAATGCTCGTGACTAAGTTTGTGTTGACAAGGATACCGACACCACCGACGCCTCTTTTATCACATGTTCCAAGGAACAGTTCTTCTCCAGTATCGAAAACAGCATGATGGGATTTGATGTCTTCTAGTTTCGGTCAGACCAATGATGTCGTACTTGATCTTTTGTGCTTGTACCATAAGGTCTTCAATGGATGCAGCAGATGCCAGCGTACGAGCATTAAAAGTACAGACAATCATTTTTGTTTTTCTGCGTTTTGGCAGCCTATGTCTGCCTTGGTGTTTTATCAGCCTCTCCTTCCATATCCTTCTCGTCTCTGCATATTCAGGGTTAGGGAAATGAGATCCATTTATTACTGGATTTGGCATATCAATTTGGTCTATTTGGCATAGACCACGGATAGCTTGCCAGGCTCTGCTGTGCAGGTTGGATATTTAAGGATATTTAAGGTACCCTGAAAATTTAGAGAAAAGTAAATAAATAGTCACGTGGCCGCATTTGCGGCCGCGCGCTCCCGCGAGCTTGTTGTGATAATCTCTGGATCCTGGCCTTTGTTGGGGTTACACGGCAGTTGGAGGGCATAACTGTCTAGCTACTGACAGGTCCAGTCCCAAACCGTGCAGGCTTGGAGATCTCAGCCCCGGGTCCCACACACCTGGGTTCCTCTGCCAGTTCTGTTATGTCTGAGGCTTATCCAAGTATGTGGAGAGTGGCCCCAGTAAGGCCTTGGTTGGTGCCTGGAGGTCTTCAGCTGTTGGGCCCTGGCGAGGATAGTCCAGAGATTATTACAACAAGCTCCCGGGAGAGCACAAGGCAGAGTCTCCTACCCTGTGTCTGACTATCCTCGCCAGGGCCCAACAGCTGAAGACCTCCAGGCCCCAACCAAGGCCTTACTGGGGCCACTCTCCACACACTTGGATAAGCCTCAGACATAACATATTATGTTAATATATATATTAAGCATTTAAAAAATTACACTCTCAATATTTACACAGATGGAGCAGTAAATCCTGAAAAGTTTAATAAAATAACATAAAACTGATTCTAATAATTATCTTCCCTAAAATTTTTGAGCAAGAGATTAATGATTGATATTTTTCTGAGAACTTCTAAATACTGATAAACTTCTATGCTATAATAATAATATAAATAAATTCTTCACACTGATAGGAAGATAGGAATAAATAAATAATTTAAAACTGGGGGTCAAATATATCCAATAATATGAAGCCAACAGAGTGACTTAATCTTATGTATAAACTTGCAAATATCTACATATACACATCTATTAATACATTGAAGCATTGCTGCAATAAGATGAGATTAATCAACAATGCAGAAAATCAATTAACACATATTTAGCCTTTTGCAAGAAATAAAATGATAGAGCTAATTTAGTAGGTAATAAAAGGAATGTGGTAAAATTAAATATTCATTCCTAGATAATGTATTTTTCCCACCTAATTTCTCAAGCAGTTTATAAGAAATGCTTACAGTGGGTCAGGCCATAGCTTAGAGGGTTAGTTCACATGCTTTGCATGAAGGAGGCCAAAGTTTTATCTCCAGTACCTGTTCCTCGTGGTACATCAAGCACCACTGGGAGAAAACCCCAAGAATCTCTCCACAAGTAGCCTCTGATGACCACTGATTGTGCCACCCCCAATTAAGAATATATATTGAGGAAATTTTAATAACATCACCAAAACAGGTCCAAGGAGATAGCTCAAAAGGTTAGTTTGCAGACTTTGCATGCTGAAGAGCCTGGTTTAATTCCCAGCTCTTCTAAACACAAGCACTACCAGATGCAACCATAGAACACTGAGCTGGGAATTACCCTAGAGCAGCATTAATTCCTACTCAAAAAAAAAATCACAAAAAAAGACAAAATTTCCTTCTATTTACTATTATTACCAAATATAAAATTCTATTAGTGTATTGTAATTGTAACTGACAGGACAGTCAGATATTAAAAGAAAACAAAATTAGTTACATATCAAAATGATTATATCTTTATAAAAATATTCCTAAATATCTTTTAACTAATAAATCAAATGTTAAACAAAATTCAAATATATTCTTAAGGGGCTGGGGCAATAGCACAGCAGGGAGGGCATTTGCCTTGCACGTGGCTGACCTGGGTTTGATTTCCAGCATCTCATATAGTCCCCCGAGCACCGCCAGGTGTAATGACTGAGTGCATGAGCCAGGAGTAACCCCTGTGTATCACCAGGTGTGACCAAAACAGAAAAAAAAAGTACTTCCTCTAAAGCAGCACTTGCATTTAGACATTTTTATTTATTTTATTTATTTTTAAAGTTTATTTTTATTAGTGAAACACCATGAGATACAGTTGTTGACCTTACAGGTTTTTCTGCTTGGGTTTCAATTATACAATGATCGAATACCCATCCCTCCACCAGTGACCATTCTCCACCCCCAATGATCCCAGTAACCATCCCACCCCTCCCATTCCTCCATCCCATCCCACCTCTGTGGTAGGGCATTCCCTTTTTGTTCTCTCTCTCATTTTGGTTGCTGAGGTTTGCAAAAGAGGCATTGAGTGGCAATCATGTTCGGTCTATAATCTACTTTCAGCATGCATCTCCCATCCTGGGAGGATCCTCCCAACACCTTTATTTGGTGTTCCCTTTTCTGTCTGAGCTGCCCTTTCTCCTAGCATGTGTGGCTGGCCTTCAAGCGATGGAGTGAATCTCCTGGTCCTTATCTCGGCTATTGTTGGATGTTAGTCTCCTATTTTGTTACTTTCTATTCCCCAGATGGATGCACTCTTTCTATGTCTGTCCCTCTCTTTCTGACTCATTTCACTTAGCATGATACTTTCCATGTAGTACCACTTGTATGTAAATTTCATGACTTCATCTTTCCTAACAGCTACATAGTACTCCATTGTGTAGATGTACCAAAATTTCTTTAACCAGTCATCTGTTCTCGGGCACTCAGTTTTTTTCCATATTCTACTATTGTAAACAGTGCTGAAATAGACAAACAAGTGCAGATGTCACTTCGACTATACTTTTTTGCCTCTCTGGGATATATTCCCAGGAGTGGTATAGCTGGGTCAAATGGGAGCTCAATTGCTAATTTTTTTGAGAATCATCCATCCTGTTTTCCAAAAGGGCTGAACCAGTCGGAATTCCCACCAGCAGTGAAGGAGGGTCCCTTTCTCACCCACTCTGCACCAACACTTGTTGCTTTTGTTCTTTTGGATGTGGGCAGTCTCTGTGATGTGAGAAGATATCTTATTGTTGTTTTGATCTGCATCTCCCTGATGATTAGTGATGTAGAGTATTTTCTCATATGCCTTTTTTTCCATTCAGATTTCTTCTTTGAGAAAGTTTCTTTTCATTTCATTACCCCATTTTTTGATGGGGTTGGATGTTTTCTTCTTGTGTAGTTCAACCTTTGCTCTGTATATCTTTGATATCAACCCTTTATCAGATGGGTATTAGGTGAATATCCTTTCCCATTCTGTAGGTTGTCTTTGTATACTGGTCACTATATCTTTTGAGGTGCAGAAGCTTCTTAATTTAAGATAGTCTCAATTGTTTATCTCTGTTTCCACTTGGCTGGTCAATGGAGTGTCATCATTTAAGATACTGTTAGCCTCAGTATTGTGGAGGGTTTTGCCGACTTTGTCTTCAATGTATCTTATGGATTTTGGCCTGATGTTGAGATCTTTAATCCATTTTGATCTGACTTTTGTGCATGGTGTTAAGTCGATGTCTAAGCCCATTTATTTTTTTGCATGTGGTCATCCATTTATGCCAGCACCATTTGTTGAAGAGGCTTTCCTTGCTCCACTTCACATTTCTTGCTCCTTTATCAAAGAGTAGATGTTCACACATTTGGGGTTGTATGTAGGTATATTCATCCTGTTCCATTGGTCTGTGAACTTGCCTTTGTTCCAGTACCATTCTGTTTAATTATTACTGCTTTATAGTAGAGTTTGAGGTTGGGAAGGATAATGCAACCCCACGTCTTTTCCCCAAGAATTGCTTTAGCTATTTGTGGGCGTTTGTTATTCCATATGAATTTCAGGAATGCTTGATATATTTCTTTGAAGAATTTCATGGGTATCCTTATAGGGATCGCATTGAATCTATATAATGCTTTGGGGAGTACTGCCATTTTGACCATGTTAATTCTTCCTATCCGTGAGCAGGGGATATGTTTCCATTTCTTCGTGTCCTCTTTTATTTCATGGAGTAGTGTTTTGTAGTTTTCATTGTAGAGGTCCTTTACCTCTTTAGTTAGGCTGATTCTGAGGTATTTGATTTTCTGGGGCATGATTGTGAACGGGATTTTTTTTTTCCGTCACTTTCTTCTGTCTCATTATTTGCATATAGGAAGGTCATGAATTTTGGGGCATTAATTCTATAGCCTGCAACTTTACTGTACAAGTTTATTGTTTCTAGGAGTTTCTTGGTAGAGGATTTAGGGTTCTGAAGATATAGTATCATATCATCTGCAAAAAGTGAGAGCTTGATTTCTTCCTTTCCTATCTGGATGCCTTTAATGTCTTTTTCTTGCCTAATCGCTATTGAAAGTACTTCCATTACAATATTGAACAGAAGTGGTGATAGTGGGCATCCTTGGCATTCAGACATTTTTAAAGTCTCTCTTCATATTGGTATCTCCCTCTTTAAATATATATACATATATATATATACCCCCACACATATATATACATACATATACACATGTACACACAAATGTATTAATAATCCTAGTAAAGAAGATAGCTTGCCTATTAGAAAAAACACCAAAATTCTTTGGAACCTAAATATCTGTGGTTAAAATAATAACATCTGTCATTTAAAAATTATTTTCCAGAGAAGAGCAGGAAGAAGAACTGGAAACATGGCTCAAGTAGTAGGTCACATGCCTTGTATGTGTGAAGATCTAGATTTGCTCTTAGGTTAGCACCAAAACCCACCAAAACCAAATACAACAGAAAGGGTGGATATGAAAGAAGAATAACTATGAACTGCTACTCCTTGAAGTATGTGAAACAAATTCATAAGTCTAATATAGCCTCAAGAACCCAGTGAAGGATTTTTCTATCATCATTCTTTAAAAAAAAAAAAAAACCAAGTTTACTTTAAAAAATGTTTAAGTAAAATGCATACTTAAAAGAGAAAACATAGGAGAATAAATTATTTGGCTAAGAATAGTACGTACCAACTTGCTCTACTAGATGTTACATATTTTGAAGCTATAACAATTGTAACAATGTAGGCTTAGCAAAACAATCAAAGGCAGCCTGACTTAATAAATAGGTCACTACAAAATTATAGTATTATGTTCTTGCCTTTCTCTCTTCTTCTGAACCTTAGTAATCATCCATATACCCCTTCCCCACCAGTTTATGTTGTGCTGAGAACTTTGTAATCCCTTAAAATAAAATTTAAAAATTGCTTATACCTTAGACAATTTCCCAGTTTTCCCAATTGATACATGGATCTTGTGAAATTCTGGGAATCTCACAATTAATGCAATAACTTATTGTTATGAAAGTTTTGTTTCACAAGGAAACTTTCTGTTCATGAATAAGTACCGCATTTCACAGTATCTTGTCAATAGAGGAAAGGGATGCTTGAATATGTCTAATATAATGCTGCTCAATAAAAGATAAAAGCATTAGGTTTAGCTATAGTACTAGTTACATGACTTGAGTGAAGTAACTGAAAATAGCAGTTAGGATTAAAAGAGATTATCTGGGTGGGATATAAACGGTGCAATTGAATAAAAACATCTTTTTCTGTACGGGAATGGGGGCATTTCCACAGTGGTGCCAGCATGCACTTTCCCTCACCCCCAATAGAGGCCATCCGGTGCTGGGAATCAAACCTGGGGCCCTTCCAGGCATACATTCTAGCATTGTGAGTCATCTTTCTGGCCTAGAATAAAGTTATCTTGCTTTTAAAAATACACTCCTTATTTTTTTTAATATGAGGCACTGAGACATGGGGTCAGAGGTAGAAGCAGAACAGGAAATGGAACACTGCAACAATGATGTAAAGTGTTATGCATTGAAACCCTATCAGCAATAGTACTGTAAACCACAGTGCCAAAAGGTATTAGAAAGCACCTCTCACTGAGACAGACTGATGGGTGGCAAAGAATTTTTGGCAAATATTTTTGCTAATATTAAGCAGCTATTAAAAAATGGATACACTTCCTTGATAGGATTTTTTAAATAAGATGTCAGCTATTTCCCCACCCCCCCACCCCCAGAAAAAAATTTTAAAAGCTCAACTGAGCTTCAGAGGGATTCAAGGTGTATCTTTGTTAAGGAGAGTACAAAATTTGGCTCAAAGTCAGTCCTCTCAAGCAGGTGAAATTCTTGCCTTGCATGCAACTGACCCAGGGTTGATCCCTAGCAATACATATGGTCCCTGCCAGGATCCCTGTCAGGTGAGATTCCTGAACTAGAGCCAGTTGTAAGTCCTGAGCATCACTGAGTGTGGCCCCCAAAACCAAACCAAAAAAAAATCCAAAATCAGTTCATTCATTTAGAAATTATGTTGCAGACTGCAGATGAACAGGCAGGTGTATTTTCTGGATGAATATATATGTATATATATGTATATATATATACATATACACACATGTATGTGTATATATATAAAGAGAGATAGATGTATTATATACCTATACATGTACATGTATATAGTATATATACATATATCCTTGCATACATGAGTTATAATTCACCTTCAAAACAAAACATATGTGACTATTTTATATAATTTTTATTTTCTTACTTAGTCCATGAGAGCAAAGCGGGTAGGGTGGTTGTTTGCCTTGCATGAGATCAACATGGGTTCAATTCCTCCATCCCTTTCAGAGAGCCCAACATCCCTTTCAGAGAGTATCCCGCCCGCACGGCAGAGCCTGGCAAGTTCCCTGTGGCATATTTGATATGCCAAAAACAATAACAACAAGTCTTACAATGGAGATGTTACTGGTGCCCGCTCAAGCAAATCAATGAAAATGGGAGGATAGTGCAGTGTTACAGTGTACTTAGTCCACAATACAATTTTGTATACTTTAAGATGCAATTTTAATATTTAGATGCAATGACTAATAGTTTACGTATAAAAAATTCATATTTATCACTTGAGTTATCTCAGAATTGTATCCACCAATACATGAACTAGTACTTTGAATTTCCCTATAAGGACATCCCAGGAAAAAAACTGGACAACCTGAGAAAGTTTTGCCTTGAAACAAAAACTGACACTAAACTATGAGTTTCAGATAGGCTTTTAATATCTTCCTTAGAAAAACAACAATTGTGACAACTAGAAGTGTACAAAAGAATTCAAATGGAGCAATGTATTACAAGAAGTCAAAAGGGCCTCCAGCATCATATCAGAATGTAGAAATAGAACAGAAAAACTTGTTGCAGTGAGATAACAGCAATATATGAAGAGTTTTTTTTTAAATGATTTTAAAAAGATGGAAATTTATCTGATCCATCTTTTGGATGGATCAGGTGTGGCATAATTATGGCATGAACTTTTCCATGAGCTTTATCCCAGGTTTCCTTTCTTTACATCCTTAGACTGTTTTTCATTTTCTTATATTTTAACTTATATATTTACAAAAATTGAATCACTGTGAGATACATAATTTCAAAGCTGTTCACAGTCAGGTTTCAGTCATACAGTGTTCTAACACTAACCCTCCACCAGTGTACATTTCCCACCAACAATGTCCCCTATTTTCCTCCTGACTTCTTCCCCTCAGCCTGTCTCTATGGCAGTCTCTCTCTCTGTCTCTTCTCCCTTCCTCCCCCCGCCCCACCTCCCTCCTCCTGGGCATTATACTTTACAATACAGATACCGAGAGGTTATCACATTTGTTCCTTTACCTATTTTTAGGACACAGTTCTTATCCAGAGTGATCATTTCCAACTATCTTTGTTCATAGCGGTCCCTTCTCTATCCCAACTGTCTTCTCCCCAGCACTTGAGGCAGACTTCCAACCATGGATCAAGCATCTTGCTCCTCGTTTCTACTGTCCTTGGATTCTGGTCTCATATTATCTTTCTCTTATATTCCACAAATGAATTCAATGATTCTCTGTCTATTCCCCTCTCCTTCTGACTCATTTCACTTAGCATGCTTCTAGAATTTTAACTTCTATAAGCCTGTATTCAGGGATCCTTATAACTTGTGCATCCAAAAGTCAGGTCAAAGTGGATTAAAGACCTCAATATCAGACATGAATCCATAAGGTACATAGAGGAAAATGTAGGCAGAACTCTCCATGATATTGAAGCTAAAGGCATCTTTAAGGATGAAACAGCACTGACCATGCAAGTGGAAGCAAACATAAACAAATGGGACTACATCAAGCTAAGAAGCTTCTGCATTTCAAAAGAAACAGTGACCAAAATACAGAAAGAGACCACAGAATGGGAAAGAATATTTACCCAATACTAATCTGATAAGGGATTAATATCCAGAATATACAAAACACTAGTAGAATTGTACAAGGAAAAAACCTTCAACCCCATCAAAAATGGAGAGAAGAAATGAACAGAAGTTTTCTCAAAAAAGAAATAAAAATGGCCAAAAGGCACATGAAAAAATGCTCCATGTCGCTAGCCACAGGGAGATGCAAATCAAAACAATGAGATATCATCTCATACCACAGAGACTGGCACACATTCAAAAGAACAAAAGCAACCAGTGCTGGTGTGGATATGGGGGAAAAGGGATACTCTTTCACTGTTGGTGGGAATGTCCACTAGACCATCCTTTATGGAAAACAATATGGAAAGTCCTTCAAAAACTAGAAATTGAGCTTCCATATGACCCCGCAATACCATTTCTCGGAACATATCCCAAGGATGCAAAAAAGCACAGTAGAAATGACATCTGTACCTATATGTCCATTGCAGCACTGTTCACAATAGCCAAAAATCTGGAAACAATCAAGTGCCCTAGAACAGATGACTAGTTAAAGAAACTTTTGTACATCTACACAATGGAATACTATGCAGCTGACAGGAGAGATGAAGTCATGAACTTTGCTTATAAATGGATAGACATGGAGAGTATTATGCTAACTGAAATGAGTTAGAAAGAGGGACAGACATAGAAGGACTGCATTCATTTGTGGAGTATAAAACAACATAACATGAGGCTGACATCTAAGGATAGTAGATACAGGGGACAGGAAGATTGGTCCATAGCTGGAAGCCTGCCTTGTGAGCAAAGGGGAGAAGGCAGATGGAATAGGAAAGGAATCACTAAGAAAATGATGACTGGAGAAATTGGTTAGGATGGGAGATGTGTGCAGAAAGTAAATAAAGGACCAAACATGATGACCTCTTGGTGTCTGTATTGCAAACCATAATGCCCAAAAGTAGAGAGAGAGATTATGGGGAATAATATCTGCCATGGAGGCAGGGGGAGGATGGAAAGGGGGGGGTATACCGGGGATATTGGTGGTAGGGAATGTGCACTGCTGGAGGAATGGGTGTTTGATCATTGTGTGATTGTAACCCAAACATGAAAACTTGTAACTATCTCATGGTGATTCAATAAAAAAAAGGCCCTCCCGTTGTTCATCGATTTGTTCAAGCGGGCCCAGTAACGTCTCCATTGGAGACTTTGTTGTTACTGTGTCTGGCGTATCAAATAAGTCACGGGTAGCTTGCCAGGCTCTGCCGTGCGGGCAAGATACTCTCGGTAGCTTGCCGGGCTCTCCGAGAGGGGCAGAGGAATCGAACTCTGGTCAGCCATGTTGGCTGCGTGCAGGGCAAACGCCTACTGCTTGAGATTCAATAAAATTAAAAATAAATAATAATAAAAATTTAAAAAATAACTTGTGCATCAAGGAATGGTAGAAAAGATCGATATGTATAGAAAGTCTTCCTGAAATATGTTTCATCTGCTAGTTTTTTTGTTGAGTTAGACATGATACAAAAAGACTCAAAGTTGGAAGTTTACATTGTTTTTACTTTTTAATCATTTCTTAGTACATTTGGTATGTACATTTTGTGATGACTAGCAAAGAAGCAGAAGCGGGAGACCCACTCTAAAATGAGATGCTGATACAAAGGATAATTTATTTTCCTGGGAGAATATCAGAAAGAGTCACAAATTCTTAGTTATCCAGAAATAGATTGGTAGAGGATATTAAATGTAATAATGGGAACCACCCCACATCATCTAAGACAAACTGAGAATATAAATATAGCTTCATCAGTAGGACCAAGTGGCAGTCCCCAAGAGTTCTAAAGGAACTGAAGGATAAAATTTTGAAATTGTTGCCTAAGATATTATTGGATCCAACTTTACAAACAGCCACAACCAGCAAACTAGCAGACTGTGAATGTCATCCTGTTTATTAGAGGGGGTCAAGAGAGGACCAAGGAACCTTAGAGAAACAAGTGTCTCTCCCATTTGTCCAATATACAATGAAGAACAGTGTCATTAGTCATTACACACTAAAATAAAAATAACTTGCTAGGAGAAAGACAATATGATTTCTGAAAGAGAAAAGCATGAGGCCAATTGTCAGAGGCCAATATTGGCCTCTGAGACATGTAGAGAAAAGGCCCAAGATTGATGTAACTTAAAGACATTTTTAAAGTGCCAACATGAACACATATAGGTAATGGATACATAAAAGGTAAAGATAAAGGCCCTCCCATTGATCGTCGATTTGCTTGAGCAGGCCCAGTAACGTCTCCATTGGAGACTTCATTGTTACTATGTTTGGCATATCGAATACATCACGGATAGCTTGCCAGGCTCTGCTGTGCGGGTGAGATACTCTCGGTAGCTTGCCGGGCTCTCCGAGAGGGGCAGAGGAATCGAACTTGGATCAGCCATGTTGGCTGCATGCAAGGCAAAAGCCCTACCGCTGTGCTATCACTCTAGCCCTATCTAATGCTAACTAATTATATCAAGTGGTATATATATGGTTTTCAATGGCATGTCTCTTGAGCTAAAGTGTACATATTTCATACTTCAAAAAGTATGAAATATGGATCTGAAATTAAGTATATTCCCTTAAAAGAAATTAGCGATATTTATAATGACAATAAATATATGCTAAAACTCAATTTATTTTGTTTTGTTTGGGGGTCATATCCAACTCTGCTTTGGGCCTACTACTAGCTCTGTAATAGAGATTGTTGGAGTACACAGAGCTTAGGTTTATCAGGTTACACCCATCACAGTGCTCCCGAGTCATTCCCATTACTTTGTCTGTCTGTAACTACGTCTATGCTCTCTTGCCCAACCAATTCGTAAGGTCTCATCCTTCTTAGACACTGAAGCTGTACTGTAAGTTAATATTGCCTTTCTCCTCTCCTTATGTCTTTTGAGCAGTTTACTTTAATGCAATGTCCTTTTGTATAGATACAGGAAGACAATTAATTAATATGCTCCGTAACTTAGGAATTGATTGGCTTTGAATATTATTCACTCCTGGGCATCTGCCTTCTCAACTTAAGCCTCAGTTGCCCTCACTTCCTAGCACCCCAAGGGCAGGGTCCCAACATGGGACTGGATGGAACCAGGGCAAGCCAGTAAGTTATGTGCTACCCTGGCATCGCGATGGGCCAGGCCAAAGTGCCACGATTCTTAACTATAAGTTAAGAGGTTGATCATAAGAGATCATTCCTGTCAGTATTCAGGGGACCATATGCAGTACCAGAGATCCCTGTACCTGACCCTGTCCTCCCTTTGTTCATTGATTTGCTCGAGGTGGCCCAGTAACATCTCTGTTGTCAGACTTTTTGTTACTGTGTTTGGCATATCAAATAATTCACGGGGAGCTTGTCAGGCTTTGCTGTGAGGGTGAGATACTCTCGATAGCTTGCCGGGCTCTCCGAGATGTACTAGAGATCAAGCCCCTAAATACTTGTACTACATCTCTAGCTCCTAAAACCCAATTTTACTGACTAGTTCATTTAGCAAGGAAATAATGGATTTTGTACTCTAAAATTAATTGCTGTATTCCTTTACCTAATGAAGAGGAGCAGACAGGACAGAGGCGATTTTTATGATTCATAATACCCTGCAGAGTTTTAAAAATGTATTACATATACATGCCTATTGCCAAAGATTCCTTTTCATTAAATAAAGTGAAAAGGAAATTGTTTATAATTTTCATTAAATGAAAAGGAATTATGCCTTTTAAATAACAGAAAACTTCTAAAAGAGCTATTTGCCACACATGAATGTGATGAGTTCTGCCAGTTTTATGCAATCCTCAACCCTCCTCAAAAGTCTATGAAAAATTTTCTCAGCTCAAGCAAAACCATCCAAGATATGAAGAATAATTTTGGCAGCAGCAAGCAAAAGAGATTGATGTCTCCCCTATAAGTCAAATGCTTCTTTTCTCAAATCAGTTTCAAACACCTATCTTCCCCTATTTTCTCTGCTATAGTAGCTCAGAGCTTGTTATTCCTAAGAAATGTATAATTTAAGTGTGTAGGGCAGCGAATATTCTCTGGCATGAGAGGAAAAAGTCTTTTATGATAAGATTATTTAATATTTTCAAAGTACCTAAAGGCACATCCATAGAAACTTTATTAAGAAAAACAGGAGCCATCAAAGAAACCCTCACCAAACAAAAAATGTTTTCCTGTACTAGTTTCTCTGATGCACCTATTTTTTGCCCCTTCTTTATTTTTAGTGCATAATTATTAACAATTGTATATGATAGGTATTATTTGAAATATCAATTATCATTCAGAATAGAAAGAAAGATAGTGCTAAAAGAATACATTTCTCAGCTGTGTGATTCCAGTCATCTTCTCTTGAGAAACCACATTGGAAAGGATATTAAGAGATTATCTTGGCATCACAGAGCCAAACCTATGGTCTGTCTTCAGTGAATATGTACATAATGAATTTATTCTTCCTCTTCTTCCTCCTACTCCTCCTAAAGAAAAGCTGTGATGACATTTTGAGCCTTCTCTCAAGTGAATATTAAAGAGAAAGAACCTAGAATACCCAGCTGGCCTCTAAGTTATGGAGTAATTCTCCTGGTGTTGCTCTCAGCTATTCTTGGGTATTAATCTCATATTTTATTATTTTATATCCCCCAGATGAATGCTATCTTTCTATGTCTATCCCTCTCTTTCTGACTCATTTCGCTTAGCATGATACTTTCCATATTGTACCACTTGTATGTAAAGTTCATGACTTCATCTTTTCTAAGAGCCACATAGTACTCCATTGTGTAGATGTACCAAAGTTTCTTTAACCAGTCATCTGTTCTTGGGCACTCAGGTCTCTTCCAGTTTCTGGCTACTGTAAAGAGTGCTGCAATGAACAAAGAAAAAAAAAAAAAAAAAAAAAAAAAAGAGAAAGAACCGCAAACATACCTACAAGGCCCCATGACTGGAACCTAACTCACCTAGAACTGCACATGAATATTCCTATCCAAAGATTCCTGAGAAGGAATAATGAATACACCAATAAAATTAGAATAAAATTGGTTACATGTATGTCTTTAAGTGGGAAGAATAAACATACTGTCTATCAAAATTGGCAGTACTAGAAACCTCATTATGACAAAAGTGATCAAACACACATACACAGTCTACTGAGAAGGTAGGCAACTTTTTGGAGACAGATCAGGAAACCTGTATTAAAAATCACTGTGAAAACCCAAAAGGAGAGAGAGAACAAGGGGGAATTCCCTGCAACAGAGGCAGGGTAGGATTGGGGGGGACGGGGGGTGGGAGGGATACTGGGATCAGTGGTGGTGGAGAATGGGCACTGGTGGAGGGATGGGTATTCAAACATTGTATAACTGAAACCCAAGCACAAAAATTTGTAAATCTACAACTGTACCTCATGGTGTTTCACTAATAAAAATCTAAATAAAAATAATCACTCTAAAAGATAATCATGACTCTTCTGTTACAAGGAATTTATTTTGATGGAGGAATAAGGGATTACACAAAGATTTCAAATCAAATCAGTAACAGAGAAGCATGTAAACAATCTAATAGGTCAGGTCAAGTTAATGGTTGTATATCAAAATGATATAATGTATCTTTTAAATGTATTAAATTATATAGACCTAGAACAATGCTTATAATTTTGTTAAAGAAAATAAGAACGGGCAGTGAAAAGCCAAATATATTTAAATACTTCTATATCTGCATATTTGTATATTCAAATATTTAAATATTTGTATATAAGCTGAATGTCATATATTTAGACGAGCTATGTATATATACTATACATGTAAATGAATATGTGTACAGGAAAATATATTAAGGGACATCATTACATTATATGTACTAAAATTTATCATATATATATTTCATGTTCATCTGTCAAGCTTTTTGAAGAAATGTCCTAATAAACACTAAAAAGCAAAAAGCCAATATTGAGATTTTTCTTCATCTATGCAACTGATTCTTAAGACTTTTATTTTAGATCAAAGCATCAAAACTGCCTTTGATACCAAAGCATCCATGTATTTTCAGCATTTACATCTGAAATCAACCTATCTATAATCACAGATATTTTCAAGCCCTGATTTTCTTTTTATCTATATCCTGCAAAAAGAGTTAGTAATGGTCTCACTTTGAGAGCAACAACCCTGTCTTATTTCTGAAACAGTCCTCTTTCCTAATACAGGGAATTAAACATGCAAACACCACAAGCCAAGTCAATCAGAAAAACAGCGCTGTGAATATCAGGGCTTTGAGGGTATAAATTAGGGAATTAGTTTTTCCCTTAACAGAAGTATTTTCACTAAGCAATTTGCTTTCTTTTAACTAGAGTTATCCCCCTTACATTAATTGCAGAAGTAAGTCCAAATTAAAATCACTATTCATCAATTACTGCTGGAGGCATACTTGAGCCTTTTGTTAGGACCTAGGCAATAAGGCTCACCACTATAATTGTAATCACTGTTATCTCAGACCTCTCAAAAGAAATAATCAGGGAGGTGGAAGAAAATGGAAGACTCCTAATAAAGGCAGATACAGTTGAGGATTTTTCATGTATTTAATCACTAATTTATAGTGAGAGTTATTTTTTTTATTTGTATTTCAGTGAACACTTGCTAAATAGTGGGGATATGGCGGTGAATTTAATGACGTAGCCACAATTCTCATACAGTTTACATTGTATTGGGAACAGAAAGCTATCACATGAGAAGTAATCACAAATATTAAAGAGTATTTCAGAGGAGTGGTGAGAGACAAGTAATGCAGAGACATCATTTTACCTGGCTAAGTTTGGAAGCTCTTTCCTTTTTTTTTTTTTAATTTATATTAGTGAAACACCATGAGGTACAGTTGTAGTCTTACAAATTTTTGTGCTTAGGTTTCAATTATACAATGATCAAGTATCCATCCCTCCACCAGTGCGCATTCTCCACCACCACTGATCCCAGAATCCCTCCCCCCCACACACCCCCACATCCCACCCTGACTCTGTGGCAGGGCATTCCCTTTTGTTCTCTCTCTCCTTTTGGGTGCTGTAGTTTTCATTGAGTGGTAATCATGTTCAGTCTGTAGTCCACTTTCAGCATGCATCTCCCGTCCTGGGAGGATCCTCCCAACACCTTTATTTGGAGCTACCTTTCTATCTGAATTGCCTTTTCCCCTAGCATGTGCGGATGGCCTCCAAGCCATGAAGGACTCCTGGTATGATCTCGGCTATTCTTGGGTTTCAGTCTCCTATTTTGTTACTTTATGTTCCCCAGACGAATGCAATCTTTCTATGTCTGTCCCTTTCTTTCTGACTCATTTCGCTTAGCATGATACTTTCCATGTAGTACCACTTGTATGTAAATTCCATGACTTCATCTTTTCTAACAGCTATATAGTGCTCCATTGTGTAGTTGTACCAAAGTTTCTTAAACCAGTCTTCTGTTCTCAGGCATTCAGGTTTATTCCAGATTCTGGCTATTGTAAAGAGTGCTTCAATGAGCAAACAAGTGCAGATGTCACTTCGATTATACCTTTTTGCCACTCTGGGATATATTCCCAGGAGTGCTATAGCTGGGTCAAATGGGAGATCATATTCTAATTTTTTGAGAATTGTCCATACTGTTTTCCAAAAGGGCTGAACCAGTCAGAATTCCCACAAGCAGTGAAGGAGGGTCCCTTTCTTGCGACATCCGTGCCAACAGCAGTTGCTTTTGTTCTTTTGTATGTGGGCCAGTCTCTGTGATGTGAGATGATATCTCATTGTTGTTTTGATCTGCATCTTCCTGATGATTATTGATGTAGAGCATTTTCTCATGTGCCTTTTTGCCATTCAGATTTCTTCTTTGAGAAAGTTTCCATTCATTTCGTTGCCCCATTTTTTTTATGAGGTTGTATGTTTTCTTCTTGTGGAGTTCAACCAGTACTTTGTATATCCTTGATATCAACCTCTTGTTAGATGTGTATTGGGCGAATATCCTTTCCCATTCTGTAGACTGTCTTTGTATTTTGGTCACTGTTTCTTTTGAGGTGCAGAAGCTTCTTCCTTTAAGATAGTCCCATTTTTCTATCTCTGTTTTCACTTCTTGGCCAGTGGTGTGACATCTTTGAAGATACCATTAGCTTCAATGTCATAGAGGGTTTTGCGAACTTTGTCTTCAATGTACCTTATGAATTCCGGTCTGATGTTGAGGTCTTTATTCCATTTTGATCTTACTTTTGTACATGGTGTTAGGCAGAGATCTGAGCCCATTTTTTGCATGTAGCTGTCCAGTTTTGAAATTCATATAAAATAATAAGCCCCCACGAATACCTAAAGCAATTCTTGGGAAAAAGGAAATAGGAGGAATCAACCTCCCTAACTTCAAACTCTACTACAAAGCAGTAATAATTAAATCAGCATGGTACTGGTACAAAGGCAGAGCTGCAGACCAATGGAACAAGGTTGAATATACTGACATCTCCCCCCAAACATATGATCATCTAATCTTTGACGTGGGAGCAAGAAATGTGAAGTGGAGCAAGGAAAGCCTTTTTAACAAATTGTTCTGGCAAAATTGGATGCTCTTTCTTAAAGAAATAACTTTATAGGTCCCACAGGAATGATGAAAGCAATTAACACTCATAATTCTCCCCATGATTCTGCTAGCACACCTCTTTTCCAGTCATTCTGCAGCCTTCCTGGAACACTGGCTTAATTTTCACTGCTATTTCATATAATTTTTTACACTCGGCTTTTTCTGGGTTAAGTTGCACACCTTTTTCTCTTACACTCCAAAGTTTCTCCCAAGGCAATCAATTCACTTCCACGACCTCAAATATCATCAACATGTCAGTAATTGTCTATCATATTCTTCAGTAAAGTCCCTTTTTCTAGCATTGGATGCCTAGATGAGATCCTCACTTGATTATCTCAGATGAATCTCAAATCTGTGGTGTTCAAATGTAAAACTCAAGATCTGAAACTCTCAATCTTTTCCTGTAGCATCTGCATCTCCTAGATCAGAACAATATACTTGTTTTATCAGTAATAAGAAAGTCAGCCATGGCTCCAGCCTCTCTTTCAACTCCCATTGTTAAGTGAAACTATTTTCAGATTCCTGTGTAGTCTTAAAGTTTCCTGTTGTTCTTTCTGAGCATCAAACCTAAAGTCTTTAAAATGATTTCTAGGACCCTGCATGCTCTGTCCACTACCTAATCTTTTGTCTTACTTCATTCTTTTCTTAACATTCTTCTCTGTACCTATGTAACAATGGGATTCTTTCGGTTTCTAAAATAAAAAAACACCTACGCTGTTTCTTCCATCTGTAAGGTCTCAATTATTCCTGCGTCAAGTTCTCAGAATACCATGTTGTTTGTTCTCTGTATCAGATAGTTGTGTTATGGGCTATACAAGGAGCAGTTTACTCAATGGTAACTAAATTTCAGTTGTAAGAACATTTAATCAACCCATGCCCTCATGAGTTGGAAGCAGGAAGTTCAAGGATTGGTAGAAAATTTCAGAATCATTATCTGAGACCAAAACTTTTCTCTTTGATTGTCAAATTGTTCATGTCCACTTTTCAATTTAGTATTATTTTCTTAGAGTTTTTTTTAAAAAGTAGCTGCCAGAAGCCCACATGTGCTGTTCTGACTCAACCGTATTCATGCTAGGAATGGGAGACAGAATGTTCTCTTGTGTATATTACCTTTAGCAGAAAGTTTAAAAATTCCTCAAGAACTCTATCGCATTTATGTTATATCATATTGTAAATATTTGAACATCTAAGATAGAAGGGAGAGAGGGTTAAAATGACTGAATGAATACATAATTAATAGTATCTGATAGTCTTCATGGAATTTATCAAAATGCCAGTAAAATTAAACATGTGTTTTTCCCCTATTGTCTCCTCTATATTACAAACTTTCTACCTATACTAAACGTGTCCACTTTATAAACCCAGAATCAGCATAGTGCCTAGCATACATAGAAAATTTGTATTGGTTGATTAAATAGACCAATGAAAAAATATGAAAGAGAGTAACAGAGGCAGCAAATAGGTATGAAAAAGAGAGAAAACTGCCAGTACCAATGTCCTTAAGCTAATGCCAAATCTCATCTTGTGGTTTAGTGATCCATACTAGTTAAATTGAAAACAGTTTTTCTTCAAAAAATAGGCAATTTTGAAGGTGTTCAAATCTTTGTTCAATAAATGTGATTTTCTTAACTTCTTAATTCCTGCCATGTGAGTAGATAAGGGTATTATTGAGATAGAGGAATAAAGTCTTCTAAAAACATGTAACGTTAACCTTTGTTATTGAATTATATCATGCAGAAAATTTTAAATTGCTGCAAGTACATACATTTAAACCAATTCTTGGATAAAACATTATCATTCAAACAGAAAAATGTATAAAATCTAGTAAATCATATAAGAGTACTCATAAAATTTTTGGTTTAAATTTTCCACTCCTGAGAGCATCACATCAATAGATAAGGATGTCATACAGATTGGATGAACAGGGAAAAAGAGCATATAAAATAAATATTGGGACGCACACAAAAATATCAGGCGCATAATCAGGTTTGACTGATTTCTGTTCTTCTATCAAGAAGGAAAACCTACCTTACTCCAAATCCTGTCATATCCTAATTTATAACAATTGGGTTCATTAGTTCACAAATAATATAGCACTGTAGCACTGTCCTCCCATTTTTCATCGATTTGCTCCAGCGGGCACCAGTAATGTCTCCAATGTGAGACTTGTTGTTACTGTTTTTGGCATATCAAATATGCCACAGGGAGCTTGCCAGGCTCTGCCATGCAGGTGGGATACTCTCGGTAGCTTGCCGGGCTCTCCGAGAGGGGCAGAGGAATTGAACCCTGGTTGGCCACATGCAAGGCAAATGCCCTACCTGCTATGCTATTGCTCCAGCCCCACAAATAATATAACAATTTTTAAATAACTTTTAATATAAGAACCATCACACCTTGATTAAAAAACTTAAAATAATTCTCAGGTGCTAGAGAAAGAGTACAGCAGGAAAGACACTTCCCATTGTCATGACTGATGGAGATTCAATACCTAGGGACCACACACGGTACCCAAACCCTGCCAGGTGTGAACCACTGAGCAAAGAAACAGTAATAAGCCCTAAGCAACACCTAGTGTAACCCTGACCCCAGATCCCAAAAGCTAAATGTTTTTAAAAACAATTGACTATAGTTAACTTATCAATACAATAATAAATACATTAATGTTCTGAGAGTAGCATACCCAAGAAGAATCTGTTCATAGCTTCTAATGAAATGTTCATTCCACAAGACTCAAGGCCCTGACATAAAAATATCACAATTTTTGAAAATGTTGTAACTATCTGTACATAAGAGACTAGGATTTAAATTTTAAATATATTTTCCATTCGAAATAAAATTCTTTTTTTTTGAAATAAAATTCTTTAAAAAGAGAAAATGACTTTAGCTTTGGCAAAGGGAGTCCCCTGAGGGGGGGAAAATGTAAACAGATGGCTGAGAAAGATCACCCACACGCTGTACACAGATCTTGAGGAGGCATTTCTAAGAATGAAGTAGCACTTCCCAGCCTGGGCCACTTCCCACGAGGATCCTTATTTAACTCATGGAAAACACCAGGTTTATACCTTCAGCTAAGATGACCCTCAACAACTCTTCTCCCACTTGCTTCACAGTGATACAGACAAGTTTCCAACTCTTTCAATGTTTAAAAAAAAAAAGCAGCTAAGTTCCAACCACTTGAAACAGGCCTAATAAATCAATGTTCAAGGCTCAACCCAGAACTAACATCTTCCTGTATAAATGGGCTGTTAAGCCCTAGCTAAGCATATTAAGCATTCAATTTAATGTATGACACACATCTGTTCCACTTTCTCAACAAACAGAAGTTTCAAGATAACTTAAATCCCAGACTTAATCAAGAAGAAAAAAAACCTTGGCAACGTTGAAAGCTGAGTTTTGAAATATAATCCAAATGAAGGTGAGGGGGATCATCTTGCTATAACTAAGGAGATTATGCTCTACCAAAATTAAATCCACAAAATTACCTGTGCATAAACACTAGATCTTTTATCTGGATTAATTTATCTTTTCTTTTGATGCCATCAGCAATTTACCAAAGAATTTTACATCTGGCCCAGGATACCAAAATGTAAGCAAAAATTGGGTTCTCTGAAAACTTGGTTAATGAACACCTCTCAATACCCAACAGACAAAAGAGGAAAACTCACAGATCTGTCTTTAACAAGGAGAGCACAGCACTGAATTCCAGCCATCAGCATCTTGTGTGGGTTCCAGGCAACAGAGTCTGCTCTATTAAGTTAAACACAGAACAAGATGGGTGCAGGACTCAATTAGTTTCAGCTGGCAGAAAGAAGACCATCGTTACATCTACAATTCAACACTCATCCAACAGTCCATGCTCTACAAGGATTTTCTATTTAAGCAATTGGAAAATTTCTATATTTTTAAAAACAAATCAATTATTTAGACTTTTTGCTTATTTTCAACCTATCATCTCGGTCGGTTGGTCGGTCGGTCCTCCCGTTGTTCATTGATTTGCTCGAGCGGGCCCGGTAACGTCTCCATCATGAGACTTGTTGTTACTGTGTTTGGCATATCGAATACATCACGGGTAGCTTGCCAGGCTCTGCCCTGCGGGCGAGATACTCTCGGTAGCTTGCCAGGCTCTCCGAGAGGGGCAGAGGAATCGAACTCGGGTTGGCCATGTTGGCTGTGTGCAAGGCAAATGCCCTACCGCTGTGCTATCACGCCAGCCCAACCTATCATCTAAGGGGGAAAATCTTGAGGAGATACTTTTGCTTAAATAAAAAAGGTTATGAATTTACAAACTATACTTACCTGTGGATGCCATGCAGAAGCTTGCGATATTTTCTTGACATCAAAGCTGAGCCACCCCAAGAAGCCTGTTGAGATAGTAACATAAGACAAAATAATGCAATTTCAATGTCATTTGTTTACCAGCCCACTGTTATAAACCTAAGTGAAAATGTCAATCTCTCTTATTTGGTACATTGTGCTAGCTTTGATCAATTTGTACTATAGGAAAATCTGATCATAGGCAACCACTTAGATAATTAGAAACTCATTTCAATATATGGGCTTTCATTGGCTTGTAGGATTTAACTTTACATACCATTTAGAAATTGGTGCAGTAACCTCTTGAATTGCAGGCAGACAAAAACAGAGGTCCAAATTACACAGTCCATCTCCTTTTGAATATTATATAAACTACATAATATTTTTTAAATGTTCACCTTTAAATATACAAAATGTGTGAATGCTAGAATAAGACACAGGTAACGATGGCATTCTATATAATAAGTGAGGCCTATATAATAAATGGGATGAAGAGGCCAGAATACAATCATCCTCATATCACTAAGATAGGCTAGATTTTAATGGATCCAATTAATGTGAGTAAAAACTAAACAGTTTTCAGAAATATTTGAAAATAAAAATTATGACAGTGAGAAAAAAATATTTGAGACTTCCAGTTTTCTTTGGAGAGGTAAATATGAGGAAAGGGAAGAGAAGATGAGAAAAGAGATGGAAGTCAATAGATATGGTGGAGATGGAGGAAGAACAAATAAAGAAATCTGAAAGTCAATTTTGTTCCTTACATTGAGCAGGCTTCTAAGTTTTAATGTGTAGGCAAATAAAAGATGGTTGAGAGAGGGAAAATGAGGAGATTAGCTTGGGTTATAATGAAGACTATGTGGTTATTTAAATTACACAAAAGCTTGGGCACGAGTCATAATGTAGCAGTAAGAAGGTGTTGTCTTGCATGTGGCTGACCCAGGTTCAATCTCCAGCATCATCAGGAGTGATCTCTGAGTGTAGAACCAGGGGTAAGCCCTGAGAACCACTAGGTGTGACCCAGAAACTGAATACATAAATTGCACAAAACTTGCATCGAGAATGGCATTATTGCTTTGATATTTTTATTAAAAAACAAATTCAGAGGTTGTAGAAAATGGTCCAAGTTCTCAAAGGTAATAAAAGCAAATCCTGGGAGCCAAAATGCATTTCTTTTTCACAGTATCATTGCAATTTAGGGAAATGTCTATTTGGTGAAAAGAGCATAGAGCTCTGAGAAGTAGGAAAGTAGAGAAAGTACATTAAGGAGCTGCCAAGGAGGCAAATAAAGGTTACTCCACTTCTGACTACAGATTTTAAAAGAAAAATAGGAGTTCCTCAATATTATGTCGAAGGAATTGGCAAGATTATGCACACAATGAATGTGGAAGAGAGGAAGTAAATGGGATATTTTATGATCCTTAGAGTTTCCCAAAATCTGAGTTCATAAAAGTAAAGGTAAGGTAAAGGTAAAGGCCCTCCCGTTGATCGTCGATTTGCTCGAGCGGGCCCAGTAACGTCTCCATTGGAGACTTTGTTGTTACTGTGTCTGGCATATCGAATACTCTCGGTAGCTTGCCAGGCTCTCCAAGAGGGGCGGAGGAATCGAACTCGGGTCGGCCATGTTGGCCGCGTGTAAGGCGAACGCCCTACCCGCTGTGCTATCGCTCCAGCTTCATAAAAGTAGCAAACAGAAAGTACACCTCAAGTTACTGTGTGGTCATAAGACCAACTTACCAAGAACTATTTCTGATGAAGGAGATAGTGTAGGAATTGAAAAGCATAAATTTCAAACACCCTACCCTGTTCAGTCCTCTGTACCTCTAGGCCTCCCAGGACATCTCAAGGTTGACCTTTGAGATCTCCAAACAATAAGGTGAGGTCCTGAAGTCTCCTAAACAGGCCTGGGATGGCCTGAGGGTCTACAGCACTACAGTGCCAGAGCAGCACTGGATCTTTAGGCAGACTGGGGGAGGTGGGAGGGAACCTGGGGGCATTGGTGGATGGAGAGGGAGCACTGGTGGTGGGATTGGTGTTGGAACATTTATGCCTGAAATAACTTTATTTGTAAATCATAGTGCCTTAATAAAGAAGAAAATATGAACACAAAAGTCTTACTTGCTAACCCTTAGCTCCATGCCTTTTTTCCATAAACTTATCTCCAACAACTTCCTGGAGTTCCCAAAGGTGATACACATGCGAATCCAAGAGATTCCCAGATGTAGAAGAAATGACTTGTGCTAAATGATTATGGATTAAGTCCCCATACTGCTGCATTCTCTCCCCAAGAAGAAGTCACCATAGAGCATGTGCAAACTAGGCTAATCTACCAGAGGTAACAACTCTGGCATGTAGACAGGCAATGTCATTATCACCAATGAAAAGAAAATCCCCTGAACAGAATTTTGAGATCGTGAATCTCACAAACACTAAGAAGATTTATATATTAGATTCTTTTACTTTCATTATATACTCCAAACTTTTAGTTACATTTTTTTCTCACTTTTTTTATTCCTCAACCTCAATAAGAATGACCAATGATAATGAGGAGAAGAATTATAAGACCCAGCCATACTTTTTACTTCCTGTCCCACACTCTATTTGACACTCCTTCCTGTTTCCTTTGTATCTACTTCCTCCCTTAATTCAATAGCAAATATTTTCCCAATCCTAGTGGGCTGGATCAAAGCTTTTAAAATCACACAAATTCTTTCAAGACATTTATTTACAGAGTAGTGTGGTACAGTTGGGAATAGCTCATTCAAAAATATGCTCCTCAAGAGAGCTGAAAAAGACAGGAAAACCCCTGGTAATGTTCTATTATTTTCATTCTCTGAATCTTGAGCTTTAAAATTAGAAAATAAATAAATTAATTAAATAAATAAAACCAACCATTTCAAAGAGTAATTTAGAAATATATTAAATGCAAATATTATGGGAATACTCAGAGTTGTAAGCTTAATTAGGTGGGGTTTTTTTTTGGTTGTTTTTTTTTTTCTTTTTTGGTCACACCCAGTGATGCAGGGCTGGAGCGATAGCACAGACTTAGGGTGTTTGCCTTGCACACAGTCAATATGGCCGACCCTAGTTCAATTCCTCCGCCCCTCTTGGAGAGCCTGTCAAGCTACCGAGAGTATCTCACCCGCACGGCAGAGCCTGGCAAGCTCCCCGTGATGTATTCGATATGCCAAACACAGTAACAACAAGTCTCACGATGGAGACGTTACTGGACCCACTTGAGCAAATCGATGAACAATGGGAGGACCGTGAAAAGAGGGAGAGACTTTCATTTTATTGATGTCATTTATTGAACTATTGCTACTTGTTTGGTATTATGGTTGTCATTTTTCTTTCTCTTATCTCTTTAACTAGTAAATTAATTGTAGGACCAGTGAGGGAGTAGTAGCAGGGAAACAATCAAGACCTGGCAGTGTGTAAACAGTTCAAATAGCCATTGGTATATGACTGAATAATAAAGAGGTGGTAAACTCACACAATGGAATGCTACTCAGCAATACCCACCCCAAAGAGGAATATTTTGCCATTTACAGTAAAATGAAAGGAAACTAGAAATATAAAAAGTAAAATAAATCATAAGGAGAAAGACAACTCTTGGATGATTTTCAGCCATGAGTGTCATAAAAGGGAATAGGAGATAGGAATGACAAAGTATAAATATATTAGTGGTCATTGACAACAAAATTGAAGTTTCCAAAAAGGAAAAGAGTATTATTTTTTGTTTGTTTAAAAACCATATCTGACAGAGTCTAACCCTTAGAATTTTCAATAAAATGTTTATTATCTGGGAGTTGAAACAAGAATGGGTGAGAAACTTTAAGGAGGTTGGCCAAGAGTATGAGGCTTTCAGTAACCCCAACCTTTGACTCATAAAATGCTAAGCACCCTGACATGTTCTCTGAGGCTGTCTGGAAAAATAGTGTAGAAGACAAAATTCTTAACAAAACCCAAGTTGTTTTTATTCAGTTGTTTAAAAATGCATTTTAATTAAACAAATTAAAGATATAATCAAATGTAAAAGTGATCATTTTATTGCACACAGTAACAAAAAAAACTACATTAAGATTTCAGAAATATTAAATATTTTTAAAATGCACATGATTTGGCATTATGCAAGCAAGTTGGGATTTGGGAGAATCCCAGAAGAACAAGCAATTATAATTACATTTTAAAATAAATAATAGTTTTTAATATCTACAAAAGATCATTAAAATACCTTTTAGAAAAAATTCTAACAGATCAAATTTCCAACTTTGTTAATTTTTTATGTTAAAAATTAAATAAACTACACAAGTTACGTGAACTTTCTTCTCAATAAATTATTTACCATGCTCCTGCATACATTTTAATCAATAGATTCGATGCCTGCAATCTTAAGGATAGTGAACATAAAGGATTTTATTGTCAGAACTAATCAATCAAGTTACTGTCAAATCAAACCTAAAATAACAAGGAATCACTAGATGCCTACTGTGTGCAAACAAAATAATTCATGTGACTTAAGTATTTTCCCATGAAAGCAGTTCCTTCAAAATTCAGACTTTAATTTTTAGAAGATCTAAAAATCTATTATACGTAATATACATATATATTACAATTCCAAGCCCCATAAATCTCTTAATATCATTCCCAGTATCATTCCCAATTTAGAAACTGCTGTAGTTACTCTGTTTTACATAACGATGTAATCCATATTTGATGTTTCTTTTATGAGAGTAGAATTTTAAGTATAACTGCTGATGTATTTTATTTTTTCCGCATTGCTAGAGTCACAAAGGTACTCAATTTATTTTATCTTTTAGGACATAATGTATTATTATGCTTCTAAGTCTATGAAAATCGATAAAATCTAAATTGAAATGTGAACAGATCCAAATACTACAATCCCACTTAAAGTCACAAATAATCTACCTGAAGCCTTGCCATTGGCATACTAAGAGAACCTGTAACACTAGTGAGTTTTATATTATTGCTGTTCTTATGAAATGTTAGCCTATATTTAACGAAAAACATGAGCTTCCGAAAACTCCCCTTCATGTCATAAATGTTGCATTCTAAAAACATAAAATTACCCAAACTATAAAATTAAATGTAGGTATATATTCCACATATTCACGTGTTAGACTCAAATAAAAAGTAATTCCCTTTTCTTCAGATAAGTTTAGGAAAAACTCGCTTGCAGAGAAAAGTACCTAAATTCCCATCAGCATGTTCAAGTTCATGCTATTGTGTTGAATTTAACTAATTCTTGATATAACAAAAAAAATGGAAGAAAGAAAGAAAGGATGGAAGGAAGGAAGGAAGGAAGGAAGGAAGGAAGGAAGGAAGGAAGGGAGGGAGGGAGGCAAGGAAGTAAAAGAAAAGGAAGGGAGGGAGGTAAAGAAAGAGGGAGGAAGGGAGGGAGGGAGGCAGGTCAGTTAACTGGGCCAGAGCAACATACTAAGTGCTTGCCTTTGTACAGCTAGCCCAGGTTCAATCCCAGGCAGTCTATAATGGGCCCCTGACCACCGCCAGGAGACATCCCTGTGTGCAGAGCCAGAAATAAGTGCTGAGCAGAGCCGGCTGTGACCCCCCCCCCCAAAAAAAAACTTATCAAGTCTTAAAAATTGGCTGAATTTAACTTTTTAACCCTATTTAAGAAGACTTTTAAAAGTTATATTTAATTAAGAAAAAAAATTCTATGAACAATGCCTGGACTTACGAAATTAATTAGAAAAAGGGCAAATTATTTAATTAGAAAATTGTGAAGAATACATTATCCAAATTCCTCTCCAATAATTATCTACGATAGATCCAGATAAGGCTTTTTTTAATTATAGCCAGTAATAATGTAATGCAGATATTTCACATTTTTCTGGCTGACTAAAATCATGTTATTTTAGAACTAGAAGACACATTCCAGAACCATTTTTTCTTTTCAAATGAAAAAACCAGAGCTCAAAAGACTACAATTACAATGAAGAAGTCAAATTAGAACCCCAAATTTTGACCCCATATTTCAAAATTCAGGCTATACCATGCTATCTCAACAAAGGGGTGTTTCAAAGGATCAAAAATCATTCATGAGAACACAGGAAACAAATGAAATTCAGAAAGCGAAACAAAAATCAACATTCTTGGAACTTTAAAACAATTATTTATGATTTATAAAAATTTATTTTTAAATAAACATGCTTCAAAATGGCAGGCTTTTGTTTCCTAATCAGAAAGACCCACTTAAGTAAAAGCCGAGGAACTCACAGCTAGTTTTAAGAATATGAAGAACCACTCACCAAAGCTGACAACAGACTACAAAGTTTCACAAGTATATAATACAGATGTGCACATAGAGATGAACTTACATCCACATGAAGCCAGAGACCATGCTGTTCACAGATGTCAGCTATTTCATCCAGAGGATCAAAGGCTCCCAGCACGGTGGTTCCAGACGTGGCACAGACAAGAAATGGTGCTGCTCCCTGAGAGAAGGGTTCACACACAGAATTGTCACTGCCACTACTAAACTCAGTCTCTGGTAGGTGAGTAAACAGAAGTGTTATACGTGCTGACGTGAATTTATTTCTTTGAAGACACTCATTAATTGAATATTTTTAAACTGATATATATATATATATATATATATATATATATATATATATATATCCCTGGTCTTTATCAACAGATGAAAGAAACTAAGAAGGAGCTATGTCCATCAGAGTCATTTGTCTCATCTCAATATGCAAATCTTTGATTTTTACTCCCTGATTCCCTCTGATGCCTTTTCTATTCTATAAATCCCCCAGTAAAAATTTAACCTCAACTGCAAAGGCAAACTTGCATTTTAATTCCTGATTTTATTATGGGCAAGAGTCAGTAGGATTTTCACAGTTGCCAACAATCTTTTTACAAAAAAAAAAAAAAAAAAAAAAAAAAAAGGAGGCTGGGAGAGGATACAGCAAGTAGGCCAATTGCCTTGCCCACAACCCAGGTTCAATCCTTTGCACCTCAAAAAGGACCCCTAAGCCCCACCAAGAGTGATCCCTGAGTGCTAGAACCAGGAGTAAGGCCTGAGTACTGCAGGATATGGCCCCAAATCCAATAAAAAATAAATAAAAATAAAACGCAACATGAGTAGAAAATGGGCAGTTCCAGGAACCAGCCATTCAAACCTGTCTGCTTGCCTTTTTCTGAAGTCAAAGACTGTACTCAGGTACAAAAATGCTATCACAGGGGATAAGACCATCTCCAGAACAGTGTGATCAGAGTAAGCTGAAGAAGAGAACCTGCCTCCCTCCTACCATGATCATTCCTTCTCACTCAGTGGACAGCTGCATCTTGTAGAGTGAACAGGTGCCAGTGGGAAATGAGGAGAAATGGGAGAGCAGGTAGCACATGCAGAGATGAATTCGAGCCCAAAAGGCCAAGCACCATGACCCATAGGGGACTTTACGGAAAACAGGTAGAGAAGAATACATGAGGTTGTTTCCAAATGGATCCATCCTAGCATGCTGACACAGGTATAATGTTACCTATGAAAGTTCCTTGGAGGCAAAAATTTATAGATAGAGTTGAGAGTAGGAGAATCAACTAAAATCCTAAATTTCTAAAGCACTGCATTGTAGCACTGTCCTCCCGTTGTTCATCGATTTGCTCGAGAGGGTCCAGTAACGTCTCCATTGTGATACTTGTTGTTACTGTGTTTGGCATATCGAATATGTCATGGGTAGCTTGCTAGGCTTTGTCGTGCGGGTGAAATATTCTTGGTAACTTGCTGGCCTCTCCGAGAGGGGCAGAGGAATCAAACCCGGCTCAGTTAGGCCAGCAGCTTGCAAGGCAAACACACTACCGCTCTGCTATCGCTCCAGCCCAAACCTGAGGAATAAGTAGAAGAATGTTTACTGCCTACAGAAGTCATTTTACCTCTATTTAGAGTGAAATCATTTTTTCCTCTGTTGGATCTTGAAGTGCAATTCTCATAGTAATATGTTTCACGTATGTCAGAGGATGGTCAGGTAGAAGCATATTCATTCCAGTTCAACTGACCTTGGAAAGAAGCTACTTCTCTGGGTAAAGTAAGGCAGAGGAAAGATGCCTGACCCACATAAAAAGTTGAAATGTCTGGGAATCAACATTACAGTAGCTAAAGAATCTATGTGCCACTGGGGAGACAATAGTAACACATGGAATCCACTCCAAACCAGAATGTTAGCACAAGGTCAGTAAGTGACAAAGTCCCTGGGGAACCCCATTTGGGAAACTCTATTCTCTATTCAAAAACCAAACAATTATGTCTTTGTCATATGAGTGAGCTAAATGAAACAAGATTTACACAGACCTTTGAAAGCAAGAAAGCAATGTTTTACAACCATTGAAGGTGTCATTAGTGGCTGAAATTTTCCTCATAAACTATATGACTTACTGACAGTTTTGAGAAAATACCCATATAAGCTATAATAACCTATTGAGTTTTCTGTGCATTTTAATAATCTATCTATATATATATCACTGAGAAATTAAATGTTAGTGATCTTAACTTTAGGTATTTTTCCCTTCTCATATCTCATGATGTTTTTGAGAGAATTAACAGACACAGTGTTGATGTTTGTTGTTGATAAAATGTATTCCTAAGAAACTCTTTCATTTTAAAGACACACTAAAATATTTTCAAATACACACTGATTACACCAGTTAGATCTTTTAATAAACACTTCAGAAGCTCTGGTGCTGCTGTGTTCTTCACCATCTCTGTAGTAGCATCAGGAAATAGCATCATTGCCCAACAGATTTCTAACGGACTGTGACTGGCCAGGAAATTAAATCCCAGCAGAAAAAGAAATTGACATACTATTTCCTACATCTGCACAATTTGAGTTAAAAGTTTGAAACAGAAACTGGTCTGAAACTACTGAGAAAAATAAACTAGTCATCAGGTATAAAAATCTCAGAACAGATGTGAGGTTTGTCCTTGGTGAATCCAGACTCAAGTTTTTAACTGACTTGAAAGAAAACTTGAGAAGACAAACCAACTCTCACCCCATTGCCCTACTTTTAAATGTGCCTAAAGCAATTTTTACTTTTAAAAAACTCCTCTTTTCAAGTTCTCAACTTTAGGAGATGTCTGTTTCACACTTTCAGTATTAAAAACAAATAATAAAAACTATAATGACCAGTGAAATAAAAGCCATCAAATATGCAAGAATATGAATTCTTAATGATAATCAAAATTGGTACCAAGTTTTGGCTATCTTTAAGGAATGGTAGATAATTAAATTAGTCCTCTGAATATTGACAAAAAAGGGAGAAAATCCATTATCCTCCCTCGCCTGTGTCAAGTCTCTCTCCTTGGGGAAACTAAGTAGAGATGAGAGACTATTTTTCTTTAAGTAGTATGCCAACAAATGAAGAAGGAATAGAAGCATTAATTAGAATATTGACTAATAAAACAATGGGACTATACAATGACCATCATTGGCAGTGAGGGACTGAAGTAGAGCTCTATAATAGATTCACTGCCAGAAGTTAAACTCACCAATCAATGAGAACAAAAAAGTAACACATGGTATTTCCGATGGATAGTTTTCCGATGGAAGGCTTCCACCCTAGAAGCCTTCCCTGTAAAAATTTCAATCTGAATCTAAAAGAGTCTCAATATCTGACTGCCAAATAAGAGAAACTGGAGAAATCTTACAAGTGGCACAGGAAAGGAGAATATTTAGGACCTCGAGTTCTATGAGTAATCTGCACTATCTGTAATGTGGAAACTCAGTCAAGAGTACAAAGGATTGGGGCTGGAATGATAGTCTAGCAGGTAGGGTCTGTACCATGCACACAGTCAATCTGGGTTTGATTCCCTTACACCTTATGTGATCTCCCAAGCACAGCCAGAAGTGACCCCTGAGTGCAGGGGCAAAAATAAACCCTGAGCCCAACTGGATAAGGTCCAAAAACAAAAACAAAAAAAGTTCAAAGGATCTGATTTCTTCACCAGGCCAGAAGGAACAGAGTGAAGCTACTTTCTAGACATTTGAAAATATTTATGTCATGAGTCAGCCAGAGAGAACATGTGAACCTTAACTGAATGCATATTCACATGTAAAATATTTATACTAAAAAAGCTTTTGAAGAATTTTAATTTAGAATAAACATCTAATGATATTATGACACTACTGTTTCTTCTAAAAGTAGTATGTTTTTGGAAAATGTGTACATATATTTTAAACATATGCAAAGCTTTTTATGGATAGAATGCCAAGATATGTATAATTTACTTTAAACTATTCTAGTAGTGGTCAGAGAGAATGCAATATACATATGAGAGAGCGGAGTTTATACTAATAATTGTTGATGCTGCATGATGTATATGCAGTGGCTCATTATATTAGTTTTATATGTTTAAAAAGTTCTGTGAAAAGATTAAAATTTAAGAAGTAAAAAAATGTAGAGATAAAGTGAGAGGGAGGAATAAAGGAGGAACCTTATGAAAATCACCATCAAGATTTCTCTTTTACAAGTGTTAACCACAGAACAAAGACCTTTTTGGTAGCAACTTCTAGGAGGGGAAATTAAAATCTTTTTAAAGCTACCTAAAAGTAATATTAAAGTAGAATACATTATCTGAGGTTCACAGCAGTACAAGTAGGTTATAATGCAAAATTTTACTCAAATCAAAGGCATAAGATAATCTGTAGTTCCAGACAACTATCAGATTCACTTGTCATGGGAATACTTCTTTAAAGGATAAATGTATATCTAAGGAAATACATTTGAAGCCAGTACACCTACAATAAAAGCAGAATTTTAAAGTCTAGACTATCAAACCAAGGAAAATTATGTGGCATGCGGTAGAATAAAGTGACTTTTATGAAAAAAATAAGTACAAAGAGTAAATAACACAATTCAATATTAAAAGTTAAAACAATAAAGAACCAATCTCTCATAGAATATTAAATCCTATGTAAAGAGATAAAATAATATCCCAGTAGGAAGCTAGACTTTTTCATTAATTCAAAATCATGCCTATGTTCATCACACAAGCATTATTTGTAATCATCAAGGTACAGCGACAACCTAAATGCCAAAGAATGAATGAGTGGATAAAGTAATTACCTCAATATAATGTAAAAAAAATAAGTCTTTAAAAACAGGTTTCAGGGCCAGCTTTAGCCCTTAAGGTAATCGGGGCCATGCCTGGCCTGCCCTAGTAATGGGCATGCCAGCTTTAACAGTTCTGGCAACTAAGAAAAGGAAGGCATTCTGCCACACTGAGGCCCAGAGCCATGATACAGGGATGATTTTAGAATGGGCTTTGGTGGAAGCAACCTGGCAGATTATGTTGATGAAGAAATCGGGGATCATTCTCTATGCAACTTAGAGACAATTGATTTGGCCTGCAGAATTCTCAGAGTCAGGAGATATGGAGGAGTGTGGAACGTGGGACCCTGCTGGAGAGGCTGGATTCATCTGTTAAGCTTAATTTAAGCAAGAATCCTGAATACGGTGATGTCAGTGTTTTAATGGGCTCCGGCCACCTGGGAATGAGAACATCCGAGAAACTCCACAGAATATGGAGAGCCAAGCACCTGGAAATAGAACATCTGTAAATGAGTTTTCCTATTTTAACTGCAACACACTCTCTTCTCTCGCCCACACACAGAAATGGATCTGACAGCTTACATTTCCTCACAGGCATTATCCCTCCCATACCCACACATATGCATTCGTTTTCTTTCTTTCTTTTTTTTTCTTTCAACCCTCTTACCTCTTTTTTGGCTTGCCAGATTTGTTTGTCCAGTTCCTCAGGTATCATTTTACCCCTAAAAAATACCAAATTGCAAAGGTGTATTTAGTAGTGTATAGAAGTCTGGCTTTTAACAAGTATAAATCCCTCCGTCCACCAACCAGGCATCTAGATCCTGTCCCCATTACCTTCCATCTGTTTCCACAAAACAAACATTCTCTGTACCAATCCCAAGAAAGGAGGCTGCCTTCTTCATGGAATAATGGCACTAAAATTAAAAAGAACAAGAAGGAAGAGAGACACGTGAAAATATGACATGGAAAAAATAATGCTTATAATCTTAGTGGATTGAATCATATGGTTAAGCCCAATTTCACTCTCACATAAAATAAAAAGAAAATAGTGATTTAATTAAATCTCATAATCTAGAGGATAAACATTAACTCTGGGTCAGGGAAATCAGAATTTAATGCCAAGTATTCCCGTAATAGTTACAAGACCTTGAGAAAACAATCTAAGCTCCACAAACATCAGTTTGCTAACATATAAAATAGCCATTCTATGTCTACTCCATCTGCTTGTCATAGAATTAAATGCATGAGTATATAGGAAGGGTTGAACACAGAGTCTGGCATAAGGAATAAACTTGGTCACTGGAGATTATTGTTTCCATAACACTGACTTAAGTTTCTCTTAATGTTACTAAGACAACTCTAGTATTTATGGAAACTGAATCTGGTCCACTGCTGACCTGGATCCCCCTAAGGAGATAGCAAGATTTTCTTCAAAGATTTCTATCACAGACCACAGAATAACTTATTTTCAAAAGCAAAAAATATGTAATAGACACTAATCAGATACTTAGCCAATCTTGTTTAATATTGAATGAAAGACTGAATTTAGATATACAGGGAAGTGACTAAAATTAAACAAAATGGATGATAATCTATAGGAACAACTTTATGAATGAGGCTAATAGAGGGTTCTGGAATTAGGGCTAATTTGTTTCTTATGGGCAAATAGTGGCATATGCTTTAGATTGCTGGCTATTTTTTCTCCTGTACCAAATAAAGCGGGTAGAATAATTAGCATTCAACATTAGAGAGAGTGCTCTTTATACATTAATGTGGACAGGTGGTCAATTAATTCTTTTCCATGCCAGAAAAATGAAGGTGCTAAAGGACATTATTGTACCAAAAACCTTAGTAATTTAATTTGTAGGTATAAATACATTAAAAGAGTAGTCATGACTTCACACTTAACTTGATATATTCCCCCCAAATGTGGCAATTTTTTTCTTCTTTTGTCAAGAGAATTTTACTGAGAGCTCTTTCTTTTTAACTCCCTGGAAATAGATGCGAAAATAACAGCATCAAGAAAAATGAAAGCATCCTAAATAATTAATTTCCAAATATCAAATAGGATAAGTCCAAAATGCCTTTAGGATGCATTCATTTCAGGTTGTTACAAGAACATATACATATTAAAAAGTAATAATGTACAATTAATTCTCTACATGCTTCATCAACCCATCATAGCTCAGATAAATATAAGGTATATTATTTCTTGCCTGAGATTTGGGCTCTGGCAACCAAATGCCTATTTGATTTCATAATAATAAATACTGGTATTTGTCTCAAATCAGAGTCAACAATTGGTGCTCTGAGAAATAAAATCCCCCACCCCATTCACCACACACACACACACACACACACACACACACACACACACACCTAATGAATCAATTTAAACCTGAATAAAACCTGGTCATCAGAATAACTATAACTTCAATAGAATACCTCAGAACAGAGTAGAGTCCAATGTCAATCTCAAATGAATAGGGACAGATTAGTAAAAATCTGCAAAACTGGAGCCTATAAACAACTGAAAACATCAGAGAAAGAAAAGAACCTTAGAAGGGGAATAAAAGAATGAGGGTGACACTTCCAACATGCTGGCAGTTTGAGGAGAAAGAAAAACCTAGAAGGCTAGAGTTCAGAAGTAACGGATGCAGTCAGAAATAAGCAGTGACTGCTGCCATCACTGGCAAAAGATAAGTCAGTCCTTCTAAGTAAGATCCAGCCTCCTCTAGGTTTCATTTGTCTCTGGAAAGATGTAAAAATTTCAGTGGGGGTTCATTCCTATAAAGATAAAACAGCGAATGCCTACATGAAAGGCAGGACTGTGCTAAAGTTTTTTTCTTCTGCTGCTGGCAAGGACTTTTCCTTTGACCTTGGGTTTCTTCAACAAATTACTGTTTTTCCCTCCACTTAGGCAATGTTTCGAACACTTGGACTCCTTTCTGGACTGACTAGTTTGATGTACCAATTAGTTCCCAGTCATGGGGGAGAGCAAGGTTTGCAAAAGTTTCATATTAGGGAAGGCAGAAAAAGGCATAGGGAAATTCTTCAAAAGCAGAGAGCTGATTCAGTTCCTGAAAGAATATGAACTGAAATCCAGGTCTCATGTTCAGTATGTCACCTTAGGAAGCACCCACTTGGTTATGAACAATAGCTATAGTGATACCCAGCATAGGTTGGTCTCACCTAGAATGCATGGTCAAGGTTAAGATTAAGTGAATGTGACCCAATAGGTTATGTTTTACAAAGATCCTAACACATGCCTCTCACATTTTCCCTGAGCTCTAATTCTTTTTGAGATGAATGAGGATTGCTGAGCAGTGGCTTAAGCAGCAAAAGTTCCTTATCTCCTTTCAAGTTTCAGTGGCAGGATGATAATTTTTTTGATTACTAAAATGATTTGTCCAGGATTTTTATGAATCCAGCACTCCTACATGCCCAGGAAATTCAAATAAGCACTCGACAAGACACAGATTTTTTTCTTTGATTACTAAGTCTCCTTTTCATTAGTTTCTACTTAGCAGTGAAAAGGTATATCGATATGTTGATAGCATTGGTGTCTGTCATGATCTCTTAAGTGTCCATGAACAGCTAAATTACCATCAAAATATGCAAGCTGCAAAAATGCTATAAATGGTTGGTGTATATATTCTATATTTGAGACATAGAGTAACAGTACTCCAAGATAGCATAAATATTGAAAAAGACAATCTAGTAAAACAATACTAGGAAAATAATAGGGTGGCCATAGGCTAACCAGGGGATGAGGGGAAGTGTGTGTGTGTGTGTGTGTGTGTGTGTGTGTGTGTGTGTGGTGGTGGTGGTAAACTTAGTAAAATTATCCCATTCTTAATTCTTTGTTTTTTGACTAAAGAATGGACTAGTTTGTTCCAATAAACAGAATGTTGATCACTAACATATGAATGAAAATAATGCAAATGCTATGATCTTAGTGTCTTTGGCACAGCAGAGACAGGAATAAGTTACAACTTGGTCTCTGGACATATGACAGGGGGAAATACACATTCCAGGTTAGAGTGTATCCAAAGCTGTGGATACAATCCACAGATTCCATGGAATCTATACTCATTTTTTAAAATTGAACCGTGTTACAAAGCTTTCATGTTTGAGTTTCAATCATACAATGATCAAATACCCTTCCCTCCACCAGTGCACATTTTTCACCACCAATGTCCCCAGTATCCCTTTGGTTACATTCCCCTGCTTCTATGGCTCACAATTTCCCCCATACTCTCTTTCACTTTGGGGCATTATGGACTGAAACATAGATACTGATAGGTACATGTTTGGCCCTTTATCTACTTTTGGCATACATCTCCCATCCCAAAAGATTCCTCCAACCATCACTGACTTAGTGATCCCTTCTCTATTCCAACTGCCTTCTCCCCCAGCTCATGAGGCAGGCTTCCAACTATGGGGAAATATTCCTGGCCCTTGTGTTTATTGTCCTTGGGTGTCAGTCTCATATTATGTTATTTTATATTCCACAAACGAGTGCAGTCCTTCTCTCTCTGTCCCTCTCTTTCTGACTCATTTCACTTAGCATGATACTCTCCATGACCATCCACTCATAAACAAATTTCATGACTTCATCTTTCCTAAAAGCTGCATAGTATTCCATTGTCTACATGTAACCAAAGTTTCTTTAACCAATTGTCTGTTCTCAGGCATTCTGGTTATTTCCAGATTCTGGCTATTGTGAACAGTGCTGCAATGAACATACAAGTGCAGATGTTATTTCTACTGTGCTTTTTTGCACCCTTGAGATATATTCCCAGAAGTGGTATTGTAGGGTCATATGGAAGCTCAATTTCTAGTTTCTTAAGGAATGCCCATGTTGTTTTCCAAAAAGATTGGACCAGTAGGCATTCCCACCAACAATAAAAGAGATTCCCTTTCTCCCCATATCCGTGGCAGCACTGGTTGTTCTTGTTCTTTTTGATGTGTGCCAGTCTCTGATGTGAGATGATATCTCATTGTTGTTTTGGAAAACCATACTCTTATGGGCTTGAACTAGTGTGTTCTTTCAAAATAAAGAGATTCAATCCCTACGTTAAATTGTGCTAGTATTAAGATTTAGTCATGGGAACAGGGTACTCATGGGATTGGTGCACTTAGAAAAGGAAGACAGAGGGATGACATACTCTGTCATCATGCTCTGCAAGCATGAGCAAAGAGAAGACCATGAGAGCACAGTATTATTTAAACGCAAGTGGTAGGCCCCTATCAGACCTATTGGGTCTGTCAGCACCTTGACTATCATGAATTTTCAACCTGCAGAACCATGAGGAAATAAATAATTATTGCTGAAATTACTCAGTCTAAGGTACTTATTATAGATGAACTAACTCAGACATATATAATCCTTTTCTGGCAACATATTTTTTGTCATGTTAACAAAGACTAATACCTTGCCATTTTTTTCACATATATCTCCAGTAGAGATATGTGTGAGTGTGTGTGCGTGCATATTTTTTTGTTTGTTTTACAGGTGCATGAAACTTCCTTTTTCTTTCAGTTTTTCAACTACAACTGTGATTTTTCCTGGGAATTATCTTCAATCTAGACTTCCATGGAATTTCTTCCTCCTCCCAGGGAAATTATTTTGGAAAATGACTTCAGCAGGTTTTAAACCAAATGAAGGGGGGGAAAAAGCAATGGAGGAAATTATGAGTGGAGAGCAAAGGCCTTATCTAACCAGTCTTCCAGGCACAGAAATTCAACTGAGAGAACTATGAATTTTTGCTCTGCAAGGGTTCTTCATAGTGAAATAACAAGGGTTGGAATCTAGAGAAGGAAACCCTATACTACAAACCCTATTCCAAATCACAAAACATTCTCCCAAAAAAAGTCCATATTCCAAATCCTTCTTTTCTTACTACAGAATGATTTATTCAGCTTGGGTGGCTGAGCTAAAAATCTTGGGCTAGACAGATGATTGTTCCCCGCTGCCTCCAATACTGGACACCACTTTGCACTGAGTGCTGAACTAGCCAGAGCAAAGGTCAGGGCAGGAGGAAAACAAGGGTGTGGACAGGTTCCCTTCTATTGCCCACCTCTTAGTGTACAAGTTATTCTTTATTGCAAAAGGACAAAATGATAAAGTCACTGTTGCTTTTGAAAGAAAATAACAGATACAGGAGACCCCAGCTGGAAATAACAGAAATTTCCGTTTTTGTCCACCCCCTGTGTGGATTGAGATTCCTAAACTGATTGAAGAGAGTATAGAAATTAAACCTTGTCTGCAAGGGATGTGGGGAAGAAACATTGTTGGCAGAGACAGAGGTATCCAGTGGAATCACAAAACAACCCAGAAACAAACAAACCAAACCCACAAAGGAATCTCTATCAGATCCGACTGCCCACAAATAGTGCCATTTCTTCAACCCAAATTATTATATCTGGATTATTCTCCTCCTACCACATAATTATGTGTTGTTGGCTTTGGACTACACCCAACAGTGTTTGGAGCTACCCCTCGCAAGATTTGTGTGATTTATTCCCTGCAGTAACTGGGGGACCACGTGATGTCAGATAGAACCTAGCATTCCTTCCTGCCAATCAAGTGCTCCTTGGTGATAGCATCCCTTTGAGCAATCTCCTAGCCTCTTTTGCTAAGAAGAGATAATGTGTTTTAACCTATATGTTATGTCCCAGAAGCTACTTCATATGCTTTATCTTCATATTCTTAATCTTTGCAAGACCTCATTAACTTGTGACTTCTAAGTTTATGCAACTATTGAGTTGCTTGAATAGCTTCCAACTGTATCACATTCGAGTATTGTCACTGTTCCCTGTATCCATACCATTTGACATAACATGAAGAACATTTCAGTGAATTTGTCTAAGAGGTAAAGGCTATTTTCCCACTTCTTGGATTTGGGTCCCAAAGTGGACTTACGTTGATTAGAAAATGAGATAAAACTGACAATGTGCCAATTCTGAGCCTAGAACTCAGGAGCCCTAGAGTATGATCATGTTCTTCACCTGCAACAATGTCCAGAGAAGACACCTGGGTTATCCTGCTGGAGGTTAAGAGTCACATGGAACAGAAACAATTCATTGTCCCAGCTAGCATTGTCCCAACTGAGCCACTATAAGAATATCATCAGCCAACCCAGTCTTGCAAGCACAAGAAAGCCCTTCCAAAAAAAGTAGAACTGTCAAGAAAAGACTTACAAAGCCCTATATGTACATGTAGCTTTAGGCTTTATACTTGATTTTTTGATAAATTATTAATAAAAAGGTCAAGCATTTTGTCCTTTTTCACAAATTAGGAAACTGAGGCAGAGAGAACTTGATTAACTTACCCAAGGTCACTCAGACTGTAACAACTAGAAATAGAAATTGAATCCAGGTGACCTAGTTCAAAAGCAATGTACAGATCCACCTTCAGACTTTCTACTTTGGTCAAGAGTAAAATGAGAGCAAGCACACTGTTTCTATTACTCAACTGTTTGTGTGTGATGTCCACTGTTACTAAATAGCTATCTTTCTTCTTGAAATATTCTTGTGCTTACCATTCTAGGCAACCAACTTTATGAGGAAAGGTGAGCAGAAGACAAGGTTGAGATCAGTAATCATCTAATAAATCATCTAATTTAGTTCTAATAAATAGCATAGTCAGAGAGTCACAAAGACAGCCCTTTCAAACTCAATGTTCTCTTTTCTCAAAGAAAACTCTACAGATTATAAATTTTAAATAAAGGTGAGACACGACATTGGGTGACTAGGGACACCTGAATTTCCTTTGGAATGAAAGATGCTGTTATATTTAGTCATGTTAATCACATGCCCTAAGATATAAGCACACTAGGAATCCCCAAATAAGCTAGTCCTCTTAAATAACGCATTTTGAGAAAAATCTATAACTGGTATCAAAAATAATTTTTTTACCTCTGCAGATGTGAAAAGGATTAATCTTGGCAACCCAGTCAGACCCTTTTCCTTAATGTCAGGATAATGCTTGTATCTAGCTAAATTCATTGCATACATATTGGACACTGAACCACCTGCAAAAACAAAATTAAGTGGCATATTTATAGCATGAAGTTACTGCTCCTTAAATACCAACTACAGTAGAAAACGTGGATGCTTCAGTGTAATGATGAATCCCTGTGTAAGTCATCTGCACACACCCCCACCCCCGCCTGTCACTACTCTGAGTGTTCTTTCGCAACACTTCCTCCTCTCCTTTCTAATAATTCCCTATCTCAGCAAAGAGGAAAGTTTTAGTTTATTCTCTGAGTTTAGTTTATTCCCTAGTTTTTTTCCCCAGATACAAATATGTCAAGGTATAAGCTTTGCAGTTAGGGCCAGTAACTCAAATTTCTGTAGTTACTAATCATCATTCTGTCATCTGATCAATACTATATCAATATAGCCTCATATCAGACTCTAGAGAAGGATAATGGGACAAAATAACAAACAAACAAATTTTTATTTAGCCCTCTCAAGTAAAATTGATTCAAACACTTGAAAAATTTATTGCAACCTTTCTAATCTCCTAGTATCAGATAATTTCTTTGATATTAATATAAATTCTAAGTATTAGACATCTCATTTTTTTCAGTAGTTAATTTACTAAGAATTTATACAAAATATTATCAGTTGACAGAATGGCACAGCAAGATTCTCACCAAGAAGTATTTTAGTATCTATTATTTTATAAAGCAAAAAATTTGTGAAAAGTCCTTATCATAAGATATGAATAAACTGTTAGAAGTTTATAATGAAAGAGAGATGATTATAAACAATTGTACTTACCTGGATTGAATATTCCATCCCCTTCTTTCCAACCAATGAATTCGATCATTTTTTTCAGAATCACTTCTTCCACTAACAGAAACACTGGGGACACCTCATACGTGTAACTAGACAGACATAAGACAACACTTCACAAAATGCACATAGACTTTTATTAAACCAGATGCTACTACAGTATATGTGGAGTCATTTGGAATATATCCATTTGGAAACAGAAAATGCATTAGCAGTAATAGTGTTAGTCTTAGTTAGAAAAATGTTCATTACTGGAGACCTTAAAAATAGCAAGCTACTCTGTGATTGTGTGTGTGTGTGTGTGTGTGGTAGGGGGGGTTCAAGGATCAAAGTCAGCTCTCATATATGCAATGTGTATGTGCTTTGCGGCTGAACCATAATCCTGAGCCCTACCTTTGATCTTAATTTGGAAGAAAACTTCAATTCCATCATATGAAATAAAGGTAAACCATCTGGGCTCTTTTTATTAGCCAGGAGAAATGGTATTTTACTCTCTGGATCTTTTGTATCCTAGCTAAAGAAAAGCTTTTGTCATGGTAACCAAGTTTTATTAGGTGACTGCTAGAGTTCTACAAGAAGACTATCATTTTGAACTAGAGCTCTCAACACCGCACTCTTCTGTCTGCGTAAAAGGGGATTGTGCTGTGAAATCTCAAGTGATAACATTACTCTGGAGCACCACCCAGACCTGCTATCAGTGAAGATTCTGTTACCCTGAACTAGAACAATACTATCAGGGAGCACAGCCAATTTGACCTATCTAAGAATTGCCTCAACTGCAGAGAACCCCCTTTTTGAGGGTAATACCCTTTCCTGTTTTATACCCTACTTAGTAATGGTCTAGCTGAGGTGTAAAGACCTGGCCTTCTTGGCATCACTTGATATCACTGAGGATTCATCACAGCTCCAGAGAGGTCTATGATGTCAGTCAAGATAATCACTAAGACAGCATGATAGTAAGACCCCAAACACTTCTTATTCCTGCTTCCTTCTCTCCCATTGCCCATTTTGATATTACATACAGGGCATTGCTTAAAAAATATTCATTTTCCATAAAACTCACTAAACTCCAACTAGAATAGCATCCTATTGAGTCCCACCTACAACAGTCATCACGACTTATTCTGTAATATGCTTGAATTTCTCTTCTCACCAAGTAATTTAAGGGTGACATAATATCTCCTCTAAAAATTAGGTATTTATATTAATTTGTATTTGAATAAATTTGATTTTTAAATATGTAAACAAATTAATTATATTTAGAGTATAGCTACCCAATTTAATACAATGATTTTATCTATAGGAACACTTGGGAAGGAAAAATTTTTAAAACTTTTTTAAAAAGAACTTCAATGTGTCTTTCCCTATTTGCCAAGAATCCTGTACATATTTTAACACTTAGAAGCAAGGTAGATGTTTTCAATCACGCTAAGATACCAATTTACAAACACTGAAAGCATGAACTTATATGTCTATTTATAAATAGATATTATATGACTATTTATACCTACAAATAAAATTAAAACTATCATTTACTGTTTATTTTAAATATATATATATATATATATATATATATTAGACCTGTGTTTGAATAGCTCAACTATAAACCTGGAAATAAGCCCAAGGTGAAAAGGCCAATATAGAATGCATTAATGATTTGGTTCTATTTAAGTAAATTATTCAGTTTAGGATAAATTTACTACTTCAAATTCTGCTTAAAATTTCAGCTAAAATAACACAGACATGTTAGAAAGCCCAAGGTGTCCAAAAAATTTTCATTGTAATCATTCTATGTCTTTCTCTCCCCCTCTTACTCATTTCCCTCAGCATGATATTCTCCATGTCCATCTATTTGTGAGATATATATACATATATATACATATATATACATATATATGTGTGTATATGTATATATATATAGCATGAGACTAATATCTAAGGACAGTAGAAATGACTGCTAGGAGGCTTGGTCCATGGTTGAAAGACTACCACAGTTTGTGTGTGGTAGGGGGAAGGTGGGAGTTTGACCAGAAAAAGGACCTTTATAACAATTATAGTTGGAAATGATCATTCTGGCCAAGAAATGAGGGCTGAAAGGAGTAAAGGAACATACATGGTTACCTTTCAGTACCTGTATTGCAAACCATCCTACCAAAAGGAGACAGAGAGAGAGAGAGAGAGAGAGAGAGAGAGAGAGAGAGAGAAGAGAGTCTGCATAGAAGTATGCTGGGGGGGTGGCAGGGAAAATTTGGGGACACTGGTGGTGTGAAATGTGCACTGATGAAGGGATAGATGTTGGACCACTGCAATGACAGATTGTGTATCTTATGGTGATTCAATTTAAAAAATGATAAAAAGAATGAGATCATTGTATAATTTCACTTTCTCTGCAGACTTATATATCTGCCACTTAACTCCTCTACCCATTATTAACTGCTATTGTCTTACATAAATTCACCCAAACTTCCTTTTTCTGAAGTGCCATCCAATGAACTGCCAGTTTGGGAAACTGTAATCTTTATCAAATTTTCAACAACATGTGACGGTAGATGCCATCTTGTCTGTGGCTTCTATTCCTTCTCTTCTTTTTCCATCATAGTCTGATTTTCTTCTTCTGAACTATTAAATATATTAGCTATTCAAAAGTGCAGTTCTATATTCCCATCACTCCTCATTTTATACTCTGCTTCCTAGTTTGTTTTTATTCAAAGTAGTTTTCCCTGTTGTCTGAAAACAGAACATTCCCATGAACTCTTTTCTTAGCTGAAATGGCGTGAGCCAAGAAGTAATCATTATTATTCTTTATATGGAAGAAATTAGTGTTCCCAGATCCTCAAATAACTCACCAAATCATGCAAAATAATACATAAAACCTAAAATAACATTCACATAGAGTAAAGGCAGAAATGCCATGATAATTATAGAGTCTGTAGAAAATTAGGGCTGGGAAAGAAGCTTGACAATGTCACTCTTACTTCTGGGGGTAGGTGCTGTCTTTTGCATGGTTTGCTGCAAGGCAAATGCTGAATGCCATTTTCATATTTTTAGCCTTTTTGTCATAAAAGCAAAAACCCTCCACTGATTACTTCTGATACAGAAATGAGTATTAAATGTAGTTCTTTTGTAAAAGTGATGAGGCAAAATATGATTTTTTAAAGTGAGAAATATATGCATCTCCTTCCTTATCAAAGTCACTTTTCCAGATTTGAAAGTATATCAATATCTGGGACAGGACACAGAAATTCATATTTAATTGGTCTGGAATGGGACCTAGTTCCTTGTATTTTTTTTAAGTTCCTAAGTTGACTATAATGAACAGTTAGCATTGAGAATCTCCTCCCTGTGAATTATTTCAATTAGCATCAATTCACCAATGAGTCCTAAATTTATACCATTTAGTAGATACCATCATTTGATATTTATATATTTCTATGTTCGGTTGATGCAAACTCTCTTTTATCAGAAAGCTTAAATAGTCACATTCAAACCTGAATTTTTAATCTTGCCTTTTTAAACACATACTTAAAAACTTGTCTCTTCACTTTATGTTCCTATCTTAATGAATGGCAGAATCATCAAGGCTACTATGACAATTAGAAGCATGGGTATTATAACATAAGTCTATCTCTTATCTTCATTTCTAAGATGCAATATCTTATCTAATATTTGTTTCATATTCAAAACATATTTATTCTACCACTCCTGAGTACAAGTTACTATCACATCTCAGCTAAAGTAATGCCTTTTGAACTGGTTCTCCTCAAAACACTTTCCATATTTCCACTGACCTTCTCAATAAGTAGTGTCACAAAATTATTTATTTATTTAACCTTCAGTGGTTTTCCATTATACTTACACCAACTCAAAAAAATAAAATGGCCCACTGAGTTCCACACATCTAATTGGCTCTAATCTCCCCAGCTGTCTCCATTCCACACCCTACAGCTCTCTCAGGTATACTCATTCTGACTGACCTTGAAGTTCAAAGTGTATCTCACACTCTTTTGCCACAGACCTTTGTACATAACGTTTCCTTGAGTTTGAATTATCCCCTTTTTTAAACCTAGTTAACTTTTACTTAGCCTTCAGCCCTTAGCTGCCACTTCCCCAAAGAAGATTTTTTTAAATAGAAAAAAATGGCCCATTTATATTTATTGGCATCAATTCTCTCTCCTTCATATAAGAATCTGAGTTTTACAGAAATTTATATGGCTTGTTTTGACTAACATCTCTGACTAGATTTTTGTTCCATGAAAAGAGTGAGTTGAGTTTTGTTTGTTTTCAGTGTATCTCTCCAGCATTTAGACATGAATTTTCCCAGAACGATGAATGAAAAGCTTTTGCTTAATAAATTTTCTCACATTTAAGTGGAGATAACAATGCTTGTCATACCCACCTCATAGCACCATTATCAAATCAAACAGGTCTTTAAATAATACTACGTGCCATGAGACTATTCCATCATTTATGATGACATTGCAAAATAAAACCATTAAATAAAAATTCACAAAATAAAATTTTATCTTCTTAACAATATCTCTACCCATGCTAGGTATAAAATTCCAATAAAATGGTACTTACACACTTGGGTTTAATGCTTCTGTAATAAATCGAGCCACTAAAGAATAATAATCAAGTCCAGCATATAACTGGTTGAAGAACCGGGGATGGTCTGTAAATATAAACAGTTTCATGTATATAAGAACAAACAAGAAGAAAAGTGTGATTACCAAAAATCTAAAAGATTCTTGTCAATGATAGTATATAGAAATGATAGTATATAGACCGCATGCTTCTAAATATATGATATTAAGTGTTAGACAAATTTGTCCTACAGATATAGAGATGAAAATTCTGGTAACTTTGCGAAGGAAATTCTGTTTGGGAAGGGGTATCGGGGAGTCACCAGAGTGTTGGAAATGGTCTACATCTTAATCTGGGAGAAACTTACATGCAGCTGTACAATGTAATTAAATAGAAAATTTAAGGTTTCCACTTTACAGACTATGAGGTAATCTCAATTTTTAAAAAAATGAGCACTGGAGCAATAGTATAGTGGGTAGGGCATTTGTCTTGGACATGGCAGACCCAAGTTCAATCCTCAGCATCTGATATGATCCCCCATGCATGCCCCAAGCACACCCAGGAGTAATTCCTGAGTGCAGAGCCAGGTGTAACCCCTGAGCATTACTAGGTATGACCCAAAAACAAAACAAAAAAAAATAAGAGAAATCATTAAAAATCTAATTATGTACAAGTTAAACAAATGTAAGTAACCATCTCATAACTCTTTCTAAGTAAAACTAGGGTGCTCTTCTAAGATGTTGGCTTGCTTTCTTCATTTATTTCTATAGCCCAGACCCAAATAGAATGCCTAAAAAATCAAATATTTGTGCCATTGTTTGCCAAACAATCAAAACATGCTACCTTTATCTTCTAAAATTATCCACACTCATTTTCCTAACTTTAAACATGCTTCACTTATCAATAGGATTCATTTCAGATTACTGGCAGTAAGTAGCATTTTCATTTTCAGGGTGGACCATTTTCGAAAATGTGAGTGGCATTATGTAGATGGAGTAAGATGTGACTCATTGTGCCACTTATATAAACTTTCTGATTCAATTTACTTCAAAGACAGCTGCATTGAAGACTTAAGCAAGTTGAGTTCCAACTTTCAATTTTTTTACTGTCCTATAAAAGGTCTCATAAAGGTTCTTGGCTTTATACAGTGTGAATATTCACACCAAACACAAAACGAACTGCCTTGACATTCTCAGTCACAGGAAGTCCAGGATGAAAAGGAATAAAGAAGCAGGATATCTATGTCTAAATTTGAGCACCAGGGAACCACTATAACCAGTGACCTCTCATTATAACTTAGAATATTTTGTTTTAAATTAGTTTTTTACTTTCTCTTTTTTACTAGGGGTTAAATAAAGAACAAATGTCTCAAAAGAAAATTTCTTCAATAAAAAATGAAAAACTTTCCCTAATCTGGCAAAGAAAACCAGACCTTGCTACGAGTAATTTTTAATGGGATTTTTTTTAGTACTGTGTTAATTTATGATTGATTTCCATGGTAACATTATGGAAAATAACCAGTTAACTGAAAAATCTACTGCATTAAATGTCATTCTACATTTCTGACATGCACTATAATAATAAGATATGTATCTCTGCTTTTGATATGCTAACTGGGTTTTTGATACATACCCCAACTTTCCCAAGGGAATATAAACCAATTATTTTTACCCAGATTGTATTATGTTCTTTCCACTAAATTTAGTTCAGTGCCAGAATTCACAAAGCATTATGCCTGTATGGTCTTAAGCACTGGATTACCTTTACATCAAATTGAGAAATGCATATTTGGAGAAATGATTCTCTTACTTGTGAAACTCACTTCACTATATAAGATATTAATAGTTGGAATAGTACATAAGCACATGACTGAAATCATATTACTGAATTCATAAAGGATCACAGTGGCTAAACAGCATTATGGAACAATCACAACAAAAACCACCTCCTCATTTTTACCTTCTTAAAGACTTTTTTGATCCTACTAGATATGATAAAACAATTTGATAATAACCAACTACTAAGAGTTAATGATAAGTCTCTTTCAAATATTTTCTTTTTATTTAAGAAAAGTAATTGGAGGCTGGAGTGATAGTACAGCAGGTTTTGCCTTGCATGAGGCTGACCCCAGTTCGATCCCTGGCATATGGTCCCGTGAGCACTTCCAGGAGTGATTCCTGAGTGCAGAGTCAGGAGTAACCCCTGTGCATTGCCAAGTGTGACCCCCTCAAAGAAAAGCAAAAAAAAAAAAAGAAAGAAAAATAAGTGGACATCTTGGCATATTATGTGCCATCAATATTCAAAACTTCTTAAGTATAGAATAAAAATATCTATAATAATATATAGGCATAAAAATATCTAAAACAAAATGTAAGGAGTTTTATCAGTGCTGTTCAGAGTCCATGAGGGCCACTGCCAATGATACTTATTTTTTCCCTCAGGCCTGTCATTGGTGGATTGTTGGGGGCCACACCAGGAAGTGCTTAGAGGTAACGAGCCATGAGACACCAGGATTCTAACTCAAGGCCTCTTGTCATTATCTCTCTGATACCGTAACCAAATTTTATCATCAAAATAACAACAGTTTGAACAAACAAAAGAAATGATAAATAACAATCACAAATAAATGATTTTTATTAGAAAGGAAAGCTAAAGACTTCAAGGAGCAGATTTAATATACAGTCACTAACACTAATAGTTTTGCTATCAATTTATCTTAGTTCTTAATGATAAATCTGTTCAAGAACAAGAATTTAATGAAGCATTGATAAATAATCAGCACTACTTTTTAAAAATCCAGATTTCTCCTCCCACGAACAAAAAACAAAAACACCCATCATATTTAGTCTTGCTATAAGGTAAAAACAAGCTTAAGAAAATGTAAGAGCTTGTTAGAAATAAATTTCATGGAAATAAATTGAAGTTCTTACTAGTTTTGACACTGTAGCGTATGACATCCTGGCAGAGTTCCAACAGCTTGTGGTGTGACTCTCCTGTGTCTCTCATCTCCAAATCAAGAAGGTGTTTTAATTGTTCAGGAGACCTCCACTCACAAACCTACAAATCCCACAATGGCATGGTTAATGGAGTGATGACTGGAGCCAGGTGTAGGAAAGAGGTTAGAAGCAGAGACCTTCTTCTTATGAAGTTTAAGACAAGTGTGGAGGCAGAGAGAGAGACTGAAACTAACAAGCCTGGTACAGCATGAAAAGATCTAGGACAGAAATACAGATTGGGAAAAAAATGAGGGGTCTCATTGTAGATATGGATGGGTAAAGGTTTTCTGGAGGAACTGCTATTTAGGTTGTTACATAAAATAAAATTATAGAGGAATCAAGCAAAAGTAATGAGTAGAGTAATGGAAAGAGCATTCTAGGTGTGGGTCACAAGAAACAAAAAATATATTTATATGTAAAAGCACATCTGATGTATGAAGTAAGCTTGCTGTAGCTACCAATAGAGTTGGAAAAGGAAGGAAGAAATACTGTAAGTACACAGAGAGAACTTCCTAGACTCAGCTTGTATCCTTGCATCGTCCTGTTTACTATCAAAACAGGAGATAAAATTCAGAACAATCCCCTTAAATCTAAATAATCTTTCATCTTCTCTAATACCTCCCAAGTGTCCATATCTCCTTCAAAGTCAAAATTCTTACACTTTCCTAAAACAACTCTATATAATTTATCTGGATATATTTAAAATGCAGAGTTTTAAATAACAGTTTTCCCATTAATAAGAGCTTGAACTTCAATTACATAGTCAGGATAAGGAGAAGAATGGGGCAAAGATTATCCTGAGATTTCTGACACCATACATGGGTGGATGGTAGGTGGTGTTGGGGAAAAGAATCTAACTGAGAGTGGGGTGGGGATGATAAGTGTTGAGCTTAGTCTAAGGCATCTCGAGACATATAGGAGGTGGATGGAAATTCTTATGAAAGATAAGGATACAGTTCTTACATACTTGGAAAACAAAACATAATGTCAGGGCACGGAGAATCTACAAACATCTGAGGACTGCAAAGTAAAGGAACTCTCACTTGGGCAACATCAGGAACATTAAGAAGGGAACAAAAGAAAAAGGAGCTCACTTGTAAAGTGAAGGACAAGCCAAATAGACAGAGGAAATTCTAGAAGAAATCCATGCTGTTCAAAGAAAGAAGAAAGGCTGTTTTAAGAAGATGCCCATCACTACCAAACCTTCCTGAGAAATCAAATCAGATAAAGACTGAGATGTGCTCATAGGACTTATCAGCAAGGAGGTGTTCTTGGCAAGAGCAGTTTAGCTTAGAGAGGTGGGAGTAGAGGCCAGATTGCTATGAAGTAAGGATGTAGGAGGTGAGGAAATAGAGGGAGGGGGTGTGTAGCCAATTTTTCAAAAGTTTGGCCTTAGAGGGAAGGAGAGAGACAGGTTTATAAATGAGCTTCCTTAGAGGGAAGGAATGATACTAAGAGGTAGTAGGTTGCAGGAAGCTAGCAGAAATACTAAGTTGTATGGGTGGGATTAAATGAAACTTTGATATTAGAGTCATAATCACTGTCACTGTTACTGTCCTCCCATTGTTCATTGAATTGCTCAAGCGGGCCCAGTAACGTCTCCATTGTGACATTTGTTACTGTGTTTGGCATATCAAATACATCACAGGTAGCTTGCCAGGCTTTGCCATGAGGGTGAGATACTCTTGGTAGCTTGCTGGGCTCTCCGAGAGGGGTGGAGGAATTGAATCTGGGTCGGCCAAGTCAGCCGTATGCAAGGCAAACGCCCTACTGCTGTGCTATTGCTCCAGCCCAGAGACATAATAGGGAGAGGTAAATCAGAAGCAGCTGAGGTTATCATAAAGGGCTGCTAATATACACAATTAACATGGCTGTATCTCAAATGTATTTTTCTGAAGGAAAATGATAAGAATAAACTAAAAACTATTTGTGATATAAGGCCACCTATCCAACTTTCTGGGAAATCCAAAGACTACAGAAATGGAAAACAGGTCAGTGGTGCCAAGAGTTAGAGGGAAGAGGAAAAAGCTGACTATAGAAAGAAACACACAACAGTATTTGGGAGGTGATGGGGTTGTTCTGTATCTTGATTGTTGTAACAGTAATGAATTCTCAAAAGTCATAGTACCACACGATAAAAAAAAACAGAAACTTTGCTGAATGTAAATTATAAATACTTTTAAGTGACTGAACTTAAATCTGCCTTTTCACTGTCTACCACAGGAAACACTAGAAGTAAGGATATAAGTAACAGGTGCTGTACTGGTAGATTACCTTTTAACAGTGCCCTATTGAATCTCTTACAAAGTAGGCTAAGTCAGTGGCATAAAATATTCTTCCCGCCCCCTACCCCACCCAACAATGTTCTCAATCCAATTTTTCATGGAGTATCTACACATCTATTTACCTGCAATCAATTGGTAGTTCCTTAAGTCTCCCCTGACTATGTCATCACCCTCTGATTTCATCTATCCAGACAAAAAGGTTCTCTTTGTTAATTTAAATATATCTAGTTCTTTGCAACAGTTTTCCCATTATTTACTTCCTGGTTTTTTCTCAACTCACATGGAATGTGAGTTGAAAAAAAAACATTTTTTACACATATTCTGCATGTGAAAAATCTTATTAACTCATTAAACATTACTTAACCTTCATGATTCCACACCAAAACTCAAAGTGTTCATTCCTCTTTGAAGTCCCCAAAGTCTGTCCAAGCACATTTGTCACATTCTCACTGAGATTCCCAGTTCTCTTTTCCAATGAGAATTTAGCCATCCAATTAGATTATAAATTCAGTTCAAAGCCGAGCCTTTATCTTATTTTTCTTTATATCCCCCAGAGCTAAATATAATGCTTCCTGAAGCTAGCACCCAGTTAATATTTAATGATGGAATAAAGGACAATTAAAAAAATCTTACCAGAAGAACAAAGTAAAATAAAGCACATCCAAAATATTTCACAAGTACAGATAAGATCAGAAAGGATGTGGTTATAAATATTTAATCAGTAAATACATCACTGATTTTTCTATGAACATAACTGCTCCAAGATCCTAGGTCATTTCAATTCATTTTCCTATTACTTTTCCCAAATACATATGATCAAAAATTCAAAAAAAAAATACCATTACACTTACAATCATTTTTAAAGTGACATTTCTTTCAAATAGAATTGGAGTTTTAAAGTACTCCTATACAAAGATTTGGCAATCCATTTCCAATTGGAAAGGTAATTAAATGATAAGGAGCTAATTTAGCTATATCAAGGAACTTATACAGGAAGAGTTCAAAGTACAGACTGAAGCTAGACTGAATGCATTCCAGTGCCAGGGTACCAACTCTAATTCTTACTCAGGATCTTAGGTCAAGTTCTTGACCTCATTATGCTGTGTGCCATTCTTTTCCTGCTCATCTCAAAAAACAGAGTCAATATACAATATCTACTTCTTAGGTTTGGGAGGAGAAAATAGATAAAAGTGGAAGAGTCCTTTGAACACCATAGTAATAACTTTTTAATGTCATTACTAATATCATAATTATTTGAATTTGAGCCTGAATATAAAACATAGAACCAGCTGGAAGTCAGATTTATCAGCCCATGATATGTAGTTTAAGTTCATACAAGTTCCTACTAAGGACCTTCGGATAACATTTGTACTTATCAACCCCTTTCTACCTTCAATTTGATGTTTGTGAGCAATATAAAGAATATTCTGGGGGGGAGAGAAATATTGGGATCACTGGTGGTGGAGAATGGGCACTGGTGAAGGGATAGCTACTCAATCACTGTATGATTGAAATGTAAACTCGAAAGTTTGTAAGTCTGTAACTTTACCTCACGGTGATTCATTAAAAAAAAAAGAATATGCAGAAGTAAATGAAGAGCAAAGTGTTCTCAAAGACTAAATAAATTAGATAATCAGGTTATTATCAATATCAGTGGGCTCCAACAATTGGTTTATAAACTGGTGCCATTTCACAGACATAAAAAGATTAAAAACCAATGATTTCTATTATTTATAGCCTAATTTATTTATGATTATATGATTATTATAGTGATTTTATTATAATAATGATTCATTATATCACTATTCTCTATAGCAGAAAGCTTCAACATTGCGTTTTACAGACATGTCTGCTGAAATTCTGGAATTAAAGTTCTAACAAGTAATGACTGGCAAAGTAAGGAATGAACCCTTCAGGTGAGTAGAGACTGGATGTAAGTCAGAGGAAGTAAAAAACAGTTGTCTGGGCATAAAATAGAAATAAGGGTATAGAAGAAATGAAAATGTATGCTTTTAATCTCCTTGTATCTAGGAACCCGGAGGTAGAGAAGTACAACTTTTTTCCGTTCCTGGGATTTCTTAATTTTTACCTTCTCATTGACATCTGTAGCCTTCAAAACCACCTCTTTCATTATTAGCCTACAGGCCTCTTCAACAAATTTTTCCCCTGCTTTTGCATCTGTCGTCGGCCCATTCAGTATGATCCCATCCACAACAACTGCACTCTTCTTACTTGGAACCATCTCTTCTTGGTCAGTATCTCCTGGAAGCACACAAAAAATGCTGTCTAAGAAGTGACCCAATTAAATTTATCAACAAAATACAGGGAGAGAAATGGATCACTACCCAGATTGAAACAGAATGCCTTCATTTAATGTATTTAGTGCTTTCAAGAGGACAGTCTCTTATGCTGCCCAATAGCATGATGGAGTTGTATTTTCAATTCCTACAGGAGCAGGGAAGAACTCAAAAATAGTCAATTAAACCCATTTTATTCACTGCTTGAAACCCCTTTCAAGCACAGGTACAAAATCATCATTGAGAACATTAGCCCATGTTTCAGTTGATGCACACTCACTCTTGTAATTTGCTAAAGATAAATTTACATTTAAGTCTGCTCAAATGAGCCTCTATATTATAGACTTTGCTTATGTTTCAGATCCTCTCTTTAAACCTGCTCAGCCATTTCCTGCTTAAGAGGAGAAAAGAAACTGATCAGCACAGCAGAGTGGGTTTTATGAACCCATTTTAATGCCTTAAAACATTTTCACCCAGAACTCCAATGATGAATTTAGCTCCATCCTTCACTTTATCTTACCTTGCACTTTAGGCATAGAAGAAAGTAGAACATTTTAGGACTATACACTACTAGGCACTGATTAAAGGTTAAAAGTCAACATGGAAATCTATATCTAACAATAAAGGTTACTGCCTACCCAGAATAACCCTCTATAAAAAAAATTTTGCAACGTACTCCCAAATATTCAACCAGTATCTCTGAGAAACTTTTTTCTTTCTTATGAGCATTTTCCTCCTGTTTAAAACATAGATGCTCATTTAGTTATGCGATTTTATAGAACTGGTATAGCTATTTTTCTTTTCCTTTCTTTCTTATTTTTTTTGAGAGAGAGTTAGGAACCAAACACAAGGCTTCACTTGCAGAAGGTATGTGTTCTATCACTAACTGTAGCAATGTAGCACTGTCCTCCTGTTGTTCATAGATTTACTCGAGTGGGCCCAGTAATGTCTCCATTGTGAGACTTGTTGCTGTGTTTGGCATATTGAATATGTCACAGGTAGCTTGCCAGGATTTACTGTGTGGGCGAGATACTCTCAGTAGCTTGCCAGGCTCTCTGAGGGGGGCGAAGGAATCAAACTTGGGTAGGCCAGGTCGGCTTCGTGCAAGGCAAACACCCTACCCGCCGTGCTATTGCTCCTACAGAAACAATTTTGAAAAATGTTTTTTAGCATCACACCTAACCCAGTGTTTCACTGACATTTTGGTAACTTGCCATAAATGTTCATGGAGTCTTTATGTCCTTAGAATATTTTATATTGCTGAGGGTTTTAGCAATATTAACATGAATTATACCTGTCTTCTCAAATTAAACTGGTTCAGTAAAACTCCATAGTTTTCTTAACTCATTAGTTCTATCACTTGCAAATTCAAGTAATATTTATAGAATAATACAGGAATGTTATAAAACTATTATAGGAAAATACTCCAAATAGGGAAAGATGGAATATTTTGTAGAACATAGATCTTGGGTCATCACACTGCAGGGTAAAATACCAGATTTTAGCTCCATCCATCACTTTCAAATATCTTTCACTTGAAAGGATATATTCAGCATAGTTTGGAGCTAAATGACAAAGCCCTGAAATTGAGCTTTCAGATAGAACTGTTCTACACATAAAGTATTTTCCTATCCAAAATTTTTTATCCTAAAAATAAAGTTTTTTAAAAAAGGACAATTATTCAGGGATCCCTAGTTATGTCAATCAGAAGTGCTATTATTAACACATAAAAGGTTAGGTTTTTTTTAAGTCACCATGAGATACACAATTACAAATTTGTTCATGATTGAATTTCAGTCATACAATATTCCAACACCTGTCCCCTCACCAGTGCACATTTCCCACCACCAATGTCCCTGTTTTTTTCCGGCCACTCCTCCCCCAGCCTGCCTCTAAGGCAAACACTTTTCTTCTCTCCCTTTTGGGCATTATGGTTTGCAATACAGATAGTGAAAGGTTATCATGTATGTCCCTTTACTTCCTTTCAGCACCCAGTTCTTGTCCAGAGTGATCATTTCCAGCTATCATTGTCATAGTGATCTCTTTTCTGTCTTAAGAGACCACTAAGAGACCACTTCTAACTCTAACAAGGTGTTATAACAGAGTAAAACTTAATTTTTAAAAAACTCATGAGTAAGAATTTAGATTTTTTATTGCCCAGAGAAAAGAAGCCACTTTGTAATACTCTCAAAATCTCTCTTCCCCCCTCTTTTTCTCTCTCTCTCTCTCCTCTCTCCCTCTCTACTTTTATCACTCTCTCTTTTGCCCCCCCTCCCTTTGTCTCTTTAGCCAACAAATATTTAGTCAATGAATAAAAGTTTCCCTACCTGGTTCCTTCAAACAAATGATACCCCGAAACCCTCCCTTCTTTTAGGCACCAGAATAGGTTGCTAGACCTGACTAACTGAGATAGGACAGGAATAAAACATAATACATGGGTTACAGAGGGTCAGTGAGGTCAGAAAGTTCCCTAGAATGAGAACTACTTGGCCAAGTTTGTATGTGAAGGTTAAAAAGGACCTTAATATCTCGCTCCTTGTGGAGTTTAACCAGTATTTTGTATATCCTGGATATCAACCCCTTGTCAGATGTGTATTCGGTGAATATCCTTTACTCCACAAGAAGAAAACATCCAACCCCATCCAAAAATGGGGCAATGAAATGAACAGAAACTTTCTCAAAGAAGAAATCCGAATGGCAAAAAAGCACATGAGAAAATGCTCTACATCATTAATCATCAGGGAGATGCAGATCAAAACCACAATGAGATACCATCTCACACCTCAGAGACTGGCCCACATTCAAAAGAACAAAAGCAACCGATGCTGGCGTGGATGTGGCGAGAAAGGGACACTCCTTCACTGTTGGTGGGAATGTCCACTGGTTCAGCCCTTCTGGAAAACAGTATGGACGATTCTCAAAAAATTAGAAATTGAGCTCCCATTTGACCCAGCAATACCACTCCTGGGAATATATCCCAGAGAGGCAAAAATGTATAGTCGAAGTGACATCTGCACTTGTTTGTTCATTGCAGCACTCTTTACAATAGCCAGAAACTGGAAGAAACCTGAATGCCCAAGAACAGATGACTGGTTAAAGAAACTTTGGTACATCTACACAATGGAGTACTATGTAGCTGTTAGAAAAGATGAAGTCATGAAATTTACATACAAGTGGTACAACATGGAAAGTATCATGCTAAGCGAAATGAGTCAGAAAGAGAGGGATAGACATAGAAAGATTGCATTCATCTGGGGGATATAAAGTAACAAAGTATGAGATTAATACCCAAGAATAGCTGAGATCAGCACCAGGAGGATTACTCCATAACTTAGAGGCCAGCCGGGTATCCTAGAGGAAAGGGCAGTTCAGATAGAGAAGGGAGCACCAAATAAAGGATGTTTGGAGGATCCTCCCAGGAGGGGAGATGCATGTGGAAAGTAGACTATGGACTGAACATGTTTGCCACTCAATGCCTCTTTTGCAGACCACAACACCCAAAAGGAGAGAGAGAACACAGGGGATTGCCCTGCCACAGAGACAGGGGGGATGGGGGGATGGGGGTGGGAGGGATATTACCCATGGTGGTGGAAAATGGGCACTGGTGGAGGGATGGGTATCTGATCATTGTATAATTGAAACCAAAGCACAAAAAATTGTAAATCTACAACTTTAAAAAAATAAAATAAAATAAAGGAAAAAAAAAGGGAAAAAAAAATATCTCGCTCTAGGGGCCACTCTTCCAAATAGGGAAGCATAAGAACAACACTTGAATTTCCACTATTTCCTCAATACCACACCTCGTCAAATTCCACATAAGTCCAACTTTTTTCTATGTATAGTTTTCCCTTGCTTAACAAATTCAAATACAAACTTTGAATACTGGTTAAAATATGAAGGAGTGGCTTTTTCCAATGACAAGAGAATTAAAGGAATACAAAGACCTAAAACACTGGCTAATATGTAGAAGGAAATCAAGAAATGTTTTTAGTATTGCTAACTCAATAATAAATGTTAGTTCATAGTAGTAGGCATTTTGCTTACTTATTTTTTAGAACACATCTGGCTGTGCTCAGGACTTACTCCTGGCATGGTGATCAGAGATCATTCCTGGTTGGACTTAGGGAAATTGTGTGGTACTGGGTCACTAACCCAGATCTGCTACATGCAAGGCAATACCTACCTGCTATACTATCTCTGTGATCCAATAGCATATATATAATAGTATTTACTACTTGTGAATAAATTATCATTTAATATGTTTATTAAACACTAATGGGCTGAGGCTGAAGCCATAGCACAGCAAGTAAGGCGTTTGCCTTGCACAAGTCCGATCCACGTTCGATTCTTCTGCCCCTCTCGAAGAGCCCAGCAAGCTACCGAGAGTATCTCACCCAAACAGCAAAGCCTGGCAAGCTCCCTGTGACGTATTCGATATGCCCAAAACAGTAACAACAAGTCTCACAATTTGTTGTGAGACATTACTGGTGCCCGCTCGAGCAAATCAACGAACAACGAGAGGACAGTGCTACAGTGCTATTAAACACAGAGTTGATGTTCAATATAAATACTAATAGATAATATTGCATCATAATATAATTAAATACATTATATATAATATATAATATAATAAATACATTATATATTACATAATATAATATATAATATAATATAATGAGTAGGCAAGAGATGACAGTAGAAGGAAATATGCTCTGTAAGGGAGTACAACTTCCTGTGACAGTATTCAGGATACTAATGGCATATGAGCTCACATGTCAATGCTAGTTCAGCTCTCACTAGGTAAGAAGCTGTCCCCACTTCCTAGCTTGTCATATTCTACCTGGCAATGTGGTTATCTGGGTAGAAATTTTATTCCTCACACCACATTGTAAACTTCTTCAAGGATAAGATCCATGCCTCATATTTTTCTGGATATTGTGCAAACAAGTTTAGCAGTTGGTACTGAAAAACACTCAGCAGTTCTCTGAGGACTGACTAGATGAGTACAGAGTTGATTTGGAAATCTTCTTATGCAACCCTTTTATACAATAAAAATCCCCTTCCAATATCAAGTTACCTACTCTGTAATTCCTAAACTCTCTGACCCTAGAAATTCTACTTCTATGTGCCTCAATTTCCTTGTCTAAAAAACAGAAGACAATCTGAAAAGAGTTCCAGGCTGGCTTCTGGGAAAATCCCTGATAAGATGAAGATGTAGGTCTCTGAGTTGTACCCAAAATATTTTGTTTCAAGCTAAAGCCTAGAGTCACCTTTTAGCCAGTACTCTGTAATTTTTTCTAAAAGTACTGTAATGTTCTAATAGGCAGGAATGTTTACAAATTAGTTCTGGGTGAACTCTAATGTCCTTCTGAAATTTAAAATTCTCAGTTGTCTGGACTCTCATTCTTTTATAATTATATATTAATTTCAACAATATTTATAATCAGCCAGTATTTGCCACATGGCCAGGCTAGGGACTAGAAACATGAGTTGTATTACTTTATTTGCTAGGGGCTTTAAAAGATTCCCTGAACATTTAGATGCTTAAAATTTACAACAACACAATTATATAAATATGTACATATTATATTGCTTATTATGTTTCAAGCTCCATTCTAAAATTTTATAGATTTAACAAATTGCCACCAAAAATATTTCTAATTATTCAGTTATACAGATCAGAAAACTGAACACAGTGGGTTTAATGGACTTGATGCACATATAGAAATTAGTCATAGTAAAAGTGGGGTAAATAACATATTGAAGTCATGAATGAGCAACAAGAAGATTCTTCTTTATGGACAGCCACAAATTTGCAAGGCAATGTTAGGGAGTGAATAATGATGCTAAAATGAATTAGAATCAGTTCCTGTCTTCAGTAATTAAAAGTCTCAGAGAACTAAATAACTGTAATAGAAGATAAATAGGAGTCCAATTCTGAGAAAGGAAAAATCTAACACTTAAAGTGGAAGTATAAAGACATTTGGATAAAAGTTAGGCATAAGGGCCAGAGTAAAAAAATACAGTGGATAGGGTGTTTACCTTGCATGCTGCCAACTGGGATTCAATCCCTGGCATGCCCATATGATCACCTGAGCTCTGTTAGGAGTAATATCTGAATGCAGAGCCAGAAGTAACCCATGAGCATTGCTGGGTGTAGCATTGTAGCATTCCTCCTGTTGTTCATTGATCTGCTCGAGCAGGCACCAGTAACGTCTCCGTTGTGAGCCTTGTTGTTACTGTTTGGGGCATATAGAATACGTCACAGGTAGCTTGCCAGGCTTTGCTGTGTGGGCAGAATACTCTCGGTAGCTTGCTGGACTCTCTGAGAAGGGTGGAGGAATCAAACCTGGGTAGAACACATGCAAGGCAAACATCATACCCGCTATGCTATCGCTCCAGTCCAGTGCTGGGTACAGCCTCCAAAAATATTTTTAAAACTCCTAAGAAATATAAGTTTGAGCTATCAGGAAAGAATTCTGAATTCAAAGACTCATCTTCTCCTCAAATTTCTATTTTAATAAGTAATGGTGACCATTTTAAAATATCATAACTTCTTAGAGTAGAAATTCCATGGTCAGAGATCTGGACTGGTCACAAAGCTTCTCCTTTCACAACTCAAATATCCTTTCGTGTAATTTTTACAGACTTTTTCAGTAAATGGATATTCAAAGTAAGTTTAATTTCTCTCCCATAGGGTGCTAATAAAAATAAGGGAATGTTTCTATCAATTTTCACATAAATTTCTTTAGCCAGCTGAAGTTATTCCAGCATCTTTAATGGTTTCTGTTTTCCTATGGTGATTAGTTTGGGTCAGTTTATTTCCATTCCATAAAATGAGGCATGACACAAAACTCTAGGTGTAGTCTTGTCAGCTCTATGATAAATTCACTTTCCAGTGTTCTGGTTACCATAGTTCTATTCATTATGGTCCTATTAACATCCTAGTTGATTCTAAAGTGACTTTACCTATGTTATCTATTATCTAACTTTCATGTGATTCAGATTTTCTATCTGGCCAAGTGGGAAAACAGCCTTTTGCTTTGTCACTGGGAGAACCAAAAGTATGCAAGACACTGGACAAAGGACTAGAAACAAAGTAAAAATACACTAAGTAGCACCTGTTAGTATAATTGAGTTTGATGTACCCAGTTTTGTTACTCACACTCAACTGTTTGGAGAGGTAGAGTTGATAATTACGTCAGGTCTTTATCACTAAAAGCCAAGATTCCCATCCAATATGCTTTACTTGTTGAGGGAAAATTCATATTAAGAATGTTTGCTCTCATTCAACCAGGTACAGCCCGGCGCCCAGGGCTTGGGAGTCTTTCTGGGCATGCGCAGCTAGCTCAATCCCCTAGAACAGCCGGTTTTCTCTCCCTTGATCTGCACGGGACGGGAACCGAAGCCCATCCCATCTCTCGGCAACAAAGCTGAACGTCTCCGGGTCTCTCTCCTCATTCAACCAGGTACAGCCCGGCGCCCAGGTCTTGGGAGTCTCTCTGGGCATGCACAGCTAGCTCGATCCCCTAAAACAGCCGGTTTTCTCTCCCTTAATCTGTGCTCTTTCTGGAGCCGTGGCTACTAACACGGCACAAAATACTATCCCACTACATATGCCATAGAAACCATAAGCTATCCTCTTAGATGGAACCTTCTCTAGGTTAGCTAAGCTACTAGAAACACAGTAGCCAATAACTCATAAGCCTATCTCAAATCACACTGCATATCAAACAGAATAGTAAGAGTGAATGTGAAGAACTAAACCACACTGGTCACAATGGTAAAGCAACAAAAAAGCCCACCAAACTTTCTTATTGAAGAGTCTAGCCCAGAAGACACCAATAGTACTGTAGTGTTAGACAACCTTTCTGACAAGGAATTCAGAAGGAAGCTACTTAGGATGCTTAGGGAACTAAAAGAAACAATGGAAAGCAATGCCAATAAAAGACAAGAGGATTTGAAGGCAGAAATGAGGAAAATGCAATCGGAAATGTCAGACCTGAAAAACCTGGTAGGTGAATTGAAAAACTCAGTGGAAGGCCTCAGTAGCAGAGTAAGAGCTGTTGAGAACAAAATCAGTGAGCTCGAAGATGAAGTTCAGAAACTCTACAGAAAAGAGCAGAAAATGGAAAAGAGACTCACAATTCGGGAACAGATGGCAAGAGAAGACCATGATGAAGCCAAGAGGGGTAACATAAGAATTATTGGAGTTCCAGAGGGACAGGAAGAAAACCTTGATGAAGAAGAAACGGTTAAATACATCATTGCTACAACGTTTCCAGAGCTGAAGAAAACTTGTGACCACATTCAGGAGGCCCGAAGGGTACCAGCTAGAAGAAATCCGAATAAAAATACCCCGACACATTTTGATCAAAATGACCAAAACCTTAGACAGAGACAAAATTCTGAAAGCAGCAAGATCGAAGAAAGAAATCTCTTACAAAGGAGCATCCTTAAAATTCACAGCTGATTTTTCTGATGAAACCCTCATGGCCCAAAAACAGCGGTGGTACATAGTGAAAAAACTCAATGATATAAACGCCTCTCCAAAAATACTTTACCCAGCGAGACTCTCATTCATAATAGAAGGAACAACACACAGTTTCAGACAAACAACAGCTCAGGAACTTCATAGACTCAAAACCATGGTTACAAGAACAACTAAATGAGCTACTTTAAGGCAAGACAGGCCCCTCAAATACACCAAATTTCAACAGAACAATGGGACAAAAGCCCATAGCAATAATCTCTCTCAATGTCAATGGGCTAAACGCACCAATTAAAAGACATAGAGTGGCAGGATGGATTAGAAAATTGAACCCAACATTCCGCTGCGTGCAAGAAACGCATCTCAATAATCAAAGCAAACACAGACTCAGAGTCAAAGACTGGAAAACAATCCTATAGGCAAACAGCTCCCATAAAAAGCTGGGGTAGCCATCCTAATATCAGACCACATCGATTTCAGAGTGAGGAAGGTCATAAGAGACAGTGAAGGCCATTTCTTATTGATCAAAGGATCTGTACAACAGGAAGAACTTACAATAATAAATGTATATGCACCCAATGAGAGACCAGCAAAGTACTTAAAACAACTACTCATAGATTTGGAAAAAGACATCAATAGCAACAAAATAATAGTGGGAGACTTCAACACCGCTTTGTCACCTCTTGATAGATCAACCAGACTCAAGCTTAGCAAGGACATACTCCATCTGAGGGAAACAATGGAAGAAAGGGACTTAGTAGATATATACAGGACACTTCATCCTCAAAAAGCTGAATACACATTCTTCTCAAGCGTACATGGGACATTCTCCAAGATAGACCACATGCTGAGCCACAAAGCATACCTCCATAAAATTAAAAAGATAGAGATTGTACCAACAATCTTCTCAGACCACAATGCGCTGAAATTAGAAGTAAATCACACACAAAAACAGAAAACTAAATCAAACACCTGGAAATTAAACAGTGCGCTATTGAACAACAAGTGGCTTAGAAAGGAAATCAAAGAGGAAATCAAAAGATTCCTAGAAACAAATGAAAATGAGGACACAAGTTACCAAAACTTATGGGACACAGCAAAAGCTGTGCTAAGAGGAAAGTTTATAGCTCTACAAGCATTCCTCAGGAAGGAGGAGTGAGCCCACATAAATAACCTAATCTCACAGCTTAAGAGCTTGGAGAAGGACCAACAAAAGGAGCACAACCCGAACAGGAGAAAGGAAACTATAAAACTCAGAGCAGAGATTAATGAGATGGAAACCCAAAATACAATTCGAAAGATCAATGAAACCAAGAGCTGGTTCTTCGAGAAAATTAACAAGATCGAAGAGCCTCTAGCAAAACTCACAAAGAAAGGGAGAGAGAAAATCCTAATAAACCGAATCAGAAATAAAAAGGGGGTCATTACAACAGACACTACAGAAATTCAAAGGATCCTCAGGGAGTACTTTGAGAAGCTTTATGCCATGGAACATCAAAAGCTCGAGGAAATGGATAAATTCCTAGACTCCTACAGACTCCCAAGGCTGAACCAAGAAAACCTGGAATACCTGAACAGACCTATCACCATCAAGGAAATTGAAATGGTAATAAAAAGTCTCCCCAAGCACAAAAGTCCTGGCCCAGATGGATTCACTAGTGAATTCTTCCAAATCTTTAAAGAGGACTTACTCCCAATCGTCTTTAAGCTTTTCCACGAAATTGAAATATCAAAAACACTTCCGAACAGTTTCTACAAGGCAAATATTACACTGATACCAAAAGCAGACAGAGATACCACAAAGAAAGAGAATTACAGGCCGATATCCCTGATGAACACAGATGCAAAGATCCTCAACAAACTACTAGCAAATAGAATCCAACTACTCATCAAAAAGATCATACACCATGACCAAGTAGGATTCACTCCAGGGATGCAAGGATGGTTTAACGTTCAGAAATCAATCAACATAATCCATCATATCAACAAATGGAAAGATAAAAAGCATATGATCATATCAATAGATGCAGAGAAAGCATTCAACAGGAACCAGCACCCCTTTATGATGAAAACCCTAGCCAAAATGGGTATAGAGGGGACTTTCCTCAACATAGTTAAAGCCATCTACCCCAAGCCTACAGCAAGCATCATCCTCAATAGGGAAAAACTGAGAGCCTTCCCTCTAAGATCAGGGACGAGACAAGGATGCCCACTCTCTCCACTCCTGTTCAATATAGTACTGGAATTGCTTGCAATAGTGATTAGGCAAGAAAAAGATATTAAGGGCATTCAGGTAGGAAAGGAAGAAATCAAGCTCTCACTATTCGCAGATGATATGATACTATACTTAGAGAACCCAATAACCTCCACCAAAAAACTCCTAGAATCAATAGACTTGTATAGTAAAGTTGCAGGCTATAAAATCAATACCCAAAAGTCCATGGCTTTCCTATACGCAAACAGTGAGAGAGAAGAAAGCTATATGAAAAAAACAATCCCGTTCACAATTGTGTTCCAGAAAATCAAATACCTAGGAATCAGCTTAACTAAGGAAGTAAAGGACCTGTACAAAGAAAACTACAAAATGCTACTTCAGGAAATAAAAGAGGACATGAGTAAATGGAAAGGTATCCCCTGCTCATGGGTTGGGAGACATAACATTGTCAAGATGGCAATACTACTGAAAGCATTGTATAAATTCAATGCAATCCCTATAAGGATACCCATGACATTCTTCAAAAAAATGGAGCAAACACTCCTGAAATTTCTATGGAACAATAAGCCCCGCGAATAGCTAAAGCAATTCTTGGGGAAAAGAAAATGGGAGGAATCAACCTCCCTAACTTCAAACTCTACTGCCAAGCAGTAATAATTAAAACAGCATGGTACTGGAACAAAGGCAGAACTGCAGACCAATGGAACAGGGTTGAATACACTGACATCTCCCCTCAATCATATGATCATCTAATCTTTGATAAAGGTGCAAGAAATGTAAGTGGAGTAATGAAAGCCTCTTTAACAAATTGTGCTGGCATCATTGGATGGCTACATGCAAAAAAATGGGCTCAGAATTCTGCCTAACACCATGTACAAAAGTAAGATCAAAATGGATTAAAGACCTCAACATCAGACCAGAAACCATAAGGCATATTGAAGACAAAGTTGGCAAAACCCTCCATGACATTGAAGCTAATGGTGTCTTCAAAGATGCCACATCACTGGTCGAGCAAGTGAAAACAGAGATAGAAAAATGGGACTATCTTAAACTAAGAAGCTTCTGCACCTCCAAAGAAACAGTGACCAAAATACAAAGACAGCCTACAGAATGGGAAAGGATACTCGCCGAATACACATCTGAGAAGGGGTTGATATCCAGGATATACAAAATACTGGTTAAACTCCACAAGAAGAAAACATCCAACCCCATCAAAAATGGGGCAATGAAATGAACAGAAACTTTCTCAAAGAAGAAATCCGAATGGCAAAAAAGCACATGAGAAAATGCTCTACATCATTAATCATCAGGGAGATGCAGATCAAAACCACAATGAGATACCATCTCACACCTCAGAGACTGGCCCACATTCAAAAGAACAAAAGCAACCAATGGTGGCAGGGATGTGGCGAGAAAGGGACACTCCTTCACTGTTGGTGGGAATGTCGACTGGTTCAGCCCTTCTGGAAAACAGTATGGATGATTCTCAAAAAATTAGAAATTGAGCTCCCATTTGACTCAGCAATAGCACTCCTGGGAATATATCCCAGGGAAGCAAAAATGTATAGTCGAAGTGACATCTGCACTTGTTTGTTCATTGCAGCACTCTTTACAATAGCCAGAAACTGGAAGAAACCTGAATGCCCAAGGACAGATGACTGGTTAAAGAAACTTTGGTACATCTACACAATGGAGTACTATGTAGCTGTTAGAAAAGATGAAGTCATGAAATTTACATACAAGTGGTACAATATGGAAAGTATCATGCTAAGCGAAATGAGTCAGAAAGAGAGGGATAGACATAGAAAAATTGCGTTCATCTGGGGGATAAAAGTAACAAAATATGAGATTAATACCCAAGAATATCTGAGATCAGCACCAAGAGGATTACTCCATAGCTTAGAGGCCAGCCAGGCATTCTAGGGGAAAGGGCAGCACAGATAGAGAAGGGAGCACCAAATAAAGTGTGTTTGGAGGATCCTCCCAGGAGGGGAGATGCATGTTGAAAGTAGACTATGGACTGAACATGTTTGCCACTCAATACCTCTTTTGCAGACCACAACACCCAAAAGGAGAGAGAGAACAGGCACAAAGAGAGAGAGAGAGAACAAAAGGGGCACAGAGAGAACAAAAGGGGCACAGAGAGAACAAAAGAACCACAGAGGCAGGGTGGGATGGGGGGGGAGGGATATTATCCATGGTGGTGGAAAATGGGCACTGATGGAGGGATGGGTATTTGATCATTGTATAATCAAAACCCAAGCACAAAAAATTGTAAATCTACAACTGTACTTCATGGTGTTTCACTATTAAAAAAATTGTAAAAAAAAAAAAAGAATGTTTGCTTCCAAAGGATAGAATAAAGAAATAAAGGGTTAAAAAAGAATGCATGCCTCTAGATTGGTTCGGAAATCCAGGAACCCTTTTAAAATACTGTGCAAAACAAATTGGGGATCAATGAAAGTTTAAGGGTTTTTTACCTGGAGAGTCCAGTAGTATGGTAAAGTCAGAAAAGACAGAAGGAAAGGAAATTATTCATAAATAAATTTAAACAACCTATATGTACCTGGGAACATAGAAATAAACAGCACAGAGTTTCTGTTCTCAAGTTGTTGAATTCAGAAAGTTAATATATATGGAGGTAGAATAGTGGAAAATATATTGGGCGAAAGAAGTTGCAAAGGCATTCTTCTGCTCTGAACTCTTCTAAATCAGGAGTCTCTTCTAAACTCAAAAGGGGGAATGCCTAATTTAGTTAATGTTCCCAGCACTGCCAGATTCAAATATCACGTACATCCCTTTTGAATTTCACACCTGTTTTAATCCACTTTTGTTATCTTAGAAGCAATGTCAATGAGTTGGTAATTATAGGTAATCTATGAATAAAGAAACTAAAGGAAATAAATATTAATAAATCATTCAAGGAAGTGGCCTCAGAAGTTCTGGATAATGACACAAATGCAGATATTTTGTTTCTAAATTGAGCTCCCTGATTTGACAGAGCCCACTGAGAGACTACACAATTTTCACGCTGTAACATAAAATATGAAAGCAAAGGAGTATATGGCAAATATTTATTTACAGTGTCAATTGGCTAGGATAGATACAGCCAAAACAAAAAAAGAAAAAAGAAAAAAGAATAAATGAGAAAGAATATTTAAATCAATTATTTAGTCTCCTTTGGGGGTTAAGATTTCCCTCCTTGATTGAAATCACTTTTTTGTTAATTTAGGCTTTATGAAATAATGAATATTTACTATGCATAAGACATTGGGTATGGGCTGGAGCCATAGCACAGCAGTAGGGTGTTTGCTTTGCACGCAGCCAACATGGCCAACCCAAGTTCGATTCCTCCGCCCCTCTTGGAGAGCCCGACAAGCTACAAGAGTATCTCGCCCACATGGAAGAGCCTGGCAAGCTACCTGTGATGTATCTGATATGCCAAACACAGTAACAACAAAAGTCTCCAATGGAGACGTTACTGGGCCCGCTTGAGCAAATCGATGAACAAAGGGAGGACAATTAAAAAAAATTAAAACAATTAAAAGGCATTGGGTAAGCAGTGAGGGAGACTGAAGATAAGACAGACACACAAATGGTGACCCAAAATCCAATAGGTTAAACTGGCCCTCAATAAAATTCTAATATCACATCTGGAAGTCAATGACTACTTGAGATTAAACAGAGTTTGTACTGAAATTCCAGAGAAGAACCTTAGAATATAAGAAGCTGAAAGTCCTGAATAAGTGGCATTTGGGAGAGCGCCTTGTATCGGTCATCCAGCAAATGTGTATTCAGTCCCTGTCTTGTTCAGAGTATGCTGTGTGGCATGGGAAATACACACATACAGTGATTTGGGCTAGACAGAAGATACACTTGATAAAAAGAAAACTAGTAAGTGATGAAATATATGCAGACTTTAATATTATATGCTCTAAAGCAAATTACCTGAATGTCTTACTAGGGAAAAAAAGGAACAATTGAGAGGATGTGACACTGAAAACCTCAGAGCACTGCTCAGGTGAACTTGGAGGTCCCTTATACTGTGAGACCCAAGAGATACTGCATCCTGGGGCCCTAGCACTGAATAGCTGACTAAGACCCCTGAGTATGGTTAGCAGTAGAACCCAGACCCCATTGAGCAATGGCTTGGGAGGCAACCCCAAGTCCCCCCCACCCCCCAAAGACAAGATATTTTAGTTGAGGCTTGAAAGAGGAAAGGGAGCATGATGTTAAAATATAAGGAAAAATGTGAGTTCAAAGAAACAGAAAAAGCAAATGATAAACTTGCTTTTAAAGAAGGGGAAGACACAGCAGCATGAGCAATGTATAAGGACAAGAGAAAAAGAAAGGAAAAGGAAAGGAAAAGAAGACACACTTGAATGTTTCAAAGATACACAAATAGCACATTAAGTAAGAACTTCTATTTCAAAAACAACAGGAATCCTTGGGTCTGGAGAGATAGTACAGAGGACAGAGTGCTTTCTTTGCACACAGCTGACCCAGGTTCAATCCTCAGCATCTTGAATGGTTCTCAGAAATGGTACTGCTAGGGAAATTCCTGAGTACAGAGTCAGAATTAACCCCTGGTCAAGCTAGATGTGACCCAAAAAACAAAGCAATCAAAAATTCCAACAGGAATCCACTTAAAGATTTTTAATTTTACTTGGGTTTAGATTCTTTGGGAGGTTTTAGCCTCTACATTTCATTCACCGGAAAATCCTTTTGACTCTGTCTTCAAACTGTCTTCCAAATTGGTACACCTTACTATAGCACTGACTTCCAGATCAAAACCACACTGTTGCCTGAACTTCTACAGCCTCCTCCCAATCAACTCCATTTCTGCATCTGCCCTCTGACAGGTTATCTACTTTGTACCAGATCAATTTTTTTATAAAAGCATATCAAATTATTCATCTGTTTAAACAATTTGAAGATAGCTGCTACTGACCCAAAGAATTCCATGGTGTTTTAGGTTTGGGGCCTGAGAAGTGGAAAATAGTGGATCACCCGTCAGCCACTGGAGAACAGCTGGAAAATGCATGTTAGGTAAGAGCATGGTGGGACAAAAGTGAAAAAATAAAATAAAATAAAGATTTTTTACTGATTCAGTGGGAATTAACCATAATGATGTAGAGGAAAATGGTAAAACAAGGACATTCTTTTTTTTTAAAAGCAACTTGTACTAGAGAGAAAAATAAATATGTGAGTCCAGGATATTTCAAAAATTGTAATTTATACAAGGGGTAGAGTCCATAAATGGAACAAATGACAGGACAGAGAATGCTTTTACAAGACTTGAACAGAGATGAAAGAGTTTAGATGCCACATTTTAGGTGACAGGAAGATGCAAGAAACTTCAGTGAGATAGAAAGGAAGCTTTACAAAGATAAAGCAGGCATTTGAGTAGAATACAGATGGGAAAGAAAGAGTAGAAGGTAGAAAAATGTGATGGGTATCATGGAAGCGTGGAAGAGAGTGGAATAAACTAGAATCTGTTCGGTCATAGGCAGAATGGTGTATTTGTGTTTCTTAAGCCTCTTCGTTAAAATAGTGTCACCACAAACTTGATTTCTAATGAGTCAACTGTCTGTAATAGTTTTTCTAACCTCTACTGAATTTATATTCTAAAATAAATTTTTAATGAGAAAGGTTATAGAGTAAGATTTAAAAACCATCTGTGCATCCATGCATCAACTCCTCTTTTGCAAAGTATGCATGAACACATATTATGAGAGGGAACATACTCCTATCACCCATGGTTTTATGTCATGAGATCCCATTGTGTTACCATCTGGGATATAGTCAAATGACAGATTCTCCTGAAACTCCCAGACATTCCCTTCCATAATAGAGTCAGATCCAAAATACTATCCAGTCTCTCAAAAGATTAAAAAATCTTCAGAAGATGCACGACTCTTGGAAGGAACAGGAAGATTGCTCCATAGCTGGAAGCCTGCCTCATGAGCAAAAGTGAGAAGGCAGCTGGAATAAGAGAAGAGATCACTAAGAAAATGATGGCTTGAGGAACTGATCGGGATGGGAGATGTGTGCAGAAAGTAGATAAAGGACCAAACATGATAACTTCTCAGAGTCTGTATTGCAAACCATAATGCCCAAAATTAGAGACAGTATGGGAAATATTGTCTGCCATGGAGGCAGGTGGAGGGTAGAAAAGGGTGGGGGGTATACCGAGGATATTGGTGGTGGGGAATGTGCACTGGTGGAGGGTATGGGTGTTTGATCATTGTGTGATTGATCATTGTGTGATTGTAACCCAAACATGAAAGTTTGTAACTGTCTCGAGGTGATTCAATAAAATTAAAAAACAAAATCTTCAGGAAGGATTTTTCAAAATGGGGTAAGAAAAATTTCAGCTGACAACTCCCTTCCAATAGCCAAGAAATACACCGTGTATCACCAGCTTTATTTATTTTTAACTTTCAAAACATTTTCCAGTTAACATTGGCAGGTCATATTGATAACTGTTTCTCGAAATCACCGTAGTACATCATCCCACCTTTCTAAAGTTTACGGAGGTCTCTGATAGGGACAAGTTAAACTTGAAAAGTCTTGACATAATCAGGCCCAGGGGAAAACTGAGCTTGGCTCACTCCTGTAAAAATGTTCATTCCTGGGCCAGAAGACTTGGCTACAAAAGATATGCTTCGTCTTGCCCAGTGGGAGCTACTGCACCAAGGTGCATTACTGTTCCCTTGGAGCTATGCACTCAATATGCCTTCTCTCTGCTTCATTAGCCACTGCCACGCTGGTAGTCACAATTCCTGCCAACATATTCCCCCTTTGTCATCTTGGCTCCTCATCATGGTCTCTTTTACTCCTCATCTCACTTTCATTTGAACACGTTTGAAAAACATCAGATTTAATTCATTGCTTTCCCAGTGTTTTTGGAGATTTTCAGCTTAAGCAAGAAGTATGTCCATTTTAGTTTGTTTCCCTGGTCATATTTCACCCAACCAGCATCCTACTTATAGCCAAATTTTCACTCAAGATTAGTCTTGCCCAATCCATCAGCTGTTGTCCCCTCCTTTTTTGTGAATATCTCTAGGTCCCAAGTATTCCAGCTCTTCAGAGTTGTCTTGACAACTATGCTTACCAAAAATTAATTAGCTCTATCTCCAATTCTGTAATTTCTCCAAGATTCTTCTAATAAACTCCCCCTTTTGAGTAAGTAAGTCATTCTGTATTCTATGAAACTAAATATAGCTCCATAATTAATACTCTGAATGGCTTGGTTTCTGTAGCTATTTCTAAGAAAAATTAAAGTCAAATAGATACAGCTCAGTAACTATATTCTCTTTGCCTTCAGAGTTTTCCCAGTTTAGCACTTTGTTTTTTGTTCTTTTTGTTTTTTTATTGTTCTCAAAGACTGAAGTTATTCAGAAATACTGTCAGAAAAATAAATATGGTAATTTTTCTCTTTAAAATATATTCCAGGGCCTGGAGCAATGGTACAGTGGGTAGGGTATTTGCCTTGTACATTGCCAACCCGGGTTTGATTCTCAGCATCCTATGTGGTCCCCTGAACACAACCAGGAGTAATTCCTGAGTGCAGAACCAGAAGTAACTCCTAAGCATTGCCAGGATGACCCAAAAAGTCAAAGACAGAGAGAGACAGAGAGATAAATATAATGCAAGTGACATTATAAGTCTCTTATGTGATTTTATGTCCTCTAGTAACTTTACTAGTAGTAGTCCTGAATAAAAATAAAACAAAAAATTTAGCTTCACTTAAATAAAAACAACAGTTACTGGATGCTTACCATGAATTAGGTACTGAGATAGACATACACATTAATTCATTTAATCCTTAAAATAATTTTGATGAATATCTTTAGTAGTTCCATTTTATAGATAGAAAAAATGAGGCAGGAGGGAGGAAGGGATTTATTCAAATCACACAGCTACTACATAGTAGATTCAATGCTCAAAGTCAGACAATTTGGGTTCAGACATCATCTACATAATTACAACATTCTACCTTTCACCCTCAAAAATGGCAAATAGAAGATATTGCTCTTTGCATATCATCATCCACACTAAACTATTTGGACACATATTTTGTACTCCTAAAGCAATAAGCAATTATCTTGGAACTATGTATTAAGTTGCAATGTGCTGCAATTTAATATATAGTTTTAAAACCAATTTGCTAAAGTGTTGACTTCAGGATTTTAAATGTATTCCATTTAACCAGCAATTTAAATGAAAATTTAAATAAATGCTATAAATGGGTGCCTCATTTGCATGATCTGTTGATTAACTCTGATAGGAGGCTCATCTGTACCCAGGGTTCTGCCTCCTAGCCTAAGCTTTGGCAGCTCATTCTGTAGGTGAATAGAGGGCAATTGCTCTCCCACTCCTTAACACCTCTGCACATATGCACACATGCCATGGCATTTACATGTGACCACCCTCAAAGGCAGCAAATCGTCCTTTATGAATTTATCAAATGCAATTGGGAATAAATATTATACATATATATGCTCAACAACTTCTTAGAATGGGAGTAAGACCTCTCCTAAAAGGCATCTTTTAGCGAAAAGATATGGTTTATATCATTTAAGTAAAAAATTCTGTGAGTTACAGAGTAAGAAACACACTGCTGAGTGAGGCATAAAAATCTGGGGCAGGGATAAAATTCTCAATGTAGACAAGAGGGTGAAACACAGGCATCTTCTCAACCTTTATGCTACACAAAATATAGTTTTAAATATAGTTTAAGTATAAAATAAATAAATATTTATTTATTTAAGCTCCAACCCCATGGAAAATCAGTGCAACTATTCCAAAAGTGGTAAACTATCTGATAACCCACAGAGTCACATAAATTGCACTATGAGCAGTACCCCGAAGGGGCAAATATAGGAACTCAGGGGAATGCCCACACATCTTACTGATGCTGTGAGACTGATAACTGAAGTACTCACACATCCCACAGAACAGATGAAAGACACTGGCACGTGTTATTCCACAGATGAAGCCCACTAAGGCATGGGTTTACATCCAGTTAGAATATGTGCCACGGTGGCCAATTTTTTGTAGGATCATGGGGTCTCAAAGCTTGAAAATCACTTGCAAATAATTCAGCAAATATCCCCATTGAGTCTGAGAGAGCTCAGATTTAGTAGAACATGAGTGGTTGATACTTCCTGTGCAAGTCTATCTTCTCAGAGGTCTCTCATATTATCCTGGGCTAGCCACACATCATTTTTCATAAGCATCTAGAACTCATTTCATATAAAACTAGCTAGCATTTCTTTAGCAGCAGTTCTTTGTCTCTCATTTGAGTAACTAATTTATGAAAAATAGTACATTTATCCAGCATAGCTCTGTTAAGATACAATGAAATTCCCTCTTGTTAAGAGGAAGACCTTATTTACTGAAAGGGTTAAAATATCTATAACTATATATTAGACACTGTCCCCAAACTTAGTAGCTGAAAAGCAACAAAACTATATTAATTCTGAGATTTAGCTGCATAATTCTGCTTGCCATGCCTTGTTTTTCCCACCCAATTGCATCAAATTTCTACTAGGAGTTAAGTTCAGTCAGAAAAGATGAGAGAGTGGACCTCTTCACCTATGAGGCCTTCATTATCAAAGAAGTTAGATGGTCTTTCTGACAAAGTGAATGTAAGTTTGAAGATTATGAAGGCAAAAGCTAGAAATATTCTTGGGTTGCAGATTGAATAACATGCAAAATCAATTAAGCCATATTCTATTGGACAGAACAAATAGCAGAATGACTGGATTTAAAGCTAAAAGGGCAGCTCACCTCTTGATGAGAGAAGGCAATATCACACTGAAAAGTGGCATGCACACTAAAAGAGAAAGAAATCTGAAGCCTAATCAACCATAAGCTTCCCATCCATGAAATATGCCAGTCACACCCCAATTTTCTTCTATCTAAAGACAATCTTGCAGTTCAGGATGTGTTTATGATCTAGTCATACAAAGGATTCCACCTAAGTTGCTCTTGGTTTAAGGACTATAAACAGAGTGTATCAGATACCACAAAGGATGTATAAAACACAATTATGAGACTAGGATAACTGCTACAGATTCTCTAGGTGAGAACAGGGTGGACAGAGCAGCCCCTGATACATAGCAGTTATGAAATCAATTCAAGCACATTTTTCACATAATGAACTGGTGTCATCCTGCCCTCTGGGGTGTTTTCCTATCACACAACTCTCTATGGTTCTCTGATGAACATTCTGGCAGTGACACACACTGGTCAAAATTCTCTAGCATTTTCTGAGATCAGACCTGGTGATATTTGCAGATATGTCAATTCAGTGCGACTTGTCTTCACCCTCTTATTTGGATGCCTGATTCCTGAGTCCCACTGGTCAAAGTTCCAGAGAGAAACAGCTTTCCATAACAGTTTCTGTAGGCACACTGTGACAACAATACACTGCATTTCCAGAGACTTTGTCACATTCTTGTTAGTTCTTCATGTGAGCGTCTTACAGACTTTTCTCTGATTTCTGATTTCCCTTTGTGGAATTTTCCTTCTTCAGATTCTCTCAATTGTATGAGGTTTAATTTCTATTAAACACTATCTCTTCCAGGGCTGGAATAGTAGTAAAGCAGGTAGGGAGCTTATCTTGCATGTGGTCGATTTGAGTTAGAACCCCATCACTACATATGATTTTCCTGAGCAGGAGTAATCCCTGAGCGCAGAGCCAGTAGTAAGTCCTGATTACTACATGGCAGAACACCAAAACAAAAAATAGATAAATATTTCTAGGTCAGAAATGTGTCTCAGAGTTAGAGCATCTACGTTGTAGGCATGAGGCAATAAGTTCAGTTCCTATTCCTGCCCCTATATCCAAGAGTGACCTCCAATGACACTAACATTGTAATTGCTGATGCTGCATCAAATGTGCTATCTTCAGCACACTGCAGCCTTCATAGACACTGGGAGAGCAATACAATCAGGAACATGACCTCTGACATCCAAGGGCAACAACAAAGGGAAAGAAAAGAAGAAAATGTAAAACTACATACCTTATTCCAAAATGTTCCTTACGCATATTTAATCCCATAGCTGTCCAAGTTAAATACATTCCTATTTTATAGATTATGATGTGGAAGTACCAAGAAATTAAGCAATTTAATCAGGGCAACTCAGTTAAAAGGTGACAGAGCTCAAATTTAAATTCAAGACTGATTCCTGAAGATATGCATAAAACTCCCATTCTCTAGATATCATAAAAGGTACATGGTATGCTAATGGGAGAAACACTAGTATCATTCATTTATTTCTGACTCATAGCATTTGTCAATTTCAGTAACATATAAACTTACCACCTCCACCCCCTTCCATGGTCAAAATCTTTAAAACAGGCTTATGACACTTTTTGAATATTTAACATACTCATGAATTAAAATGAGATGGTTTTAGCCTGCTGTTGTATTGGAAGCCAGAAAAACAAAAGTCCTTCAGTAAGGAAATGTAATCATAATTATCAAAAATGGAGTAAACTGTTCTTCGTTCTCTGCCCATGTGCAAACTAATTTCCAAATGCTAGCATTTTCATTACTACCTGCAGCAACACGTCCATGCCCACCTACCATGACACATCAGAGCTCTGAAAAATGAATATCCATATCGCAGTATCCCTTAAACTAGAATATAAATTAATGTATGAATATTCAGTCTCTTAATATGGCACAACTCTAACATGAGTATTCTTCACAAATACCCCAAGCTACTTAGCAGAATTATGCTTTATAAACCACAGTGGTACCTTGCTTTATGAAGCATTCAGCTTGAACATCTTCCTAAGACCAACTTCTCAGAAGTGGTTATCATACTCACTCAAGTCCTTGATTTGGGGCCTGCTTCCAAAACATTCGAATGGAAAACAAATTGCTATTTTTTAAATGACTCTGAATGAAACAGACCTTGTCCTAGGCACTAATCCTTTTTTGTGCAATCTTTTAGAACACCCTATTTAATATCATACCCAAGTCTAAATATGGAAATGAGAACCAGAGAGGTTAATTAACTTTGAAGAGGTCACAAAGATGATACAGTAAGCTGTAGAGTTGATAGTCAAACTATGATTGATGGCAACATCTTTTCTTTCTAATAATCTATATAGCCTCTCTCACTGGGGAGATTGGACTAACACACATGAAACAATAAAAGAACAATTAGCTGCTAAGCTGACATATTGCATAGAACATTTCTGGGCAAAACTGTCATCATACTTATGTTCTACAATTAGTTTCTAAAATCTTCTTTTGTTGTGCCATCAACTTGAAAAATAAGGCCACCAATGAATATAAAAAATTCAATTTTTCATAGATTTTCTTTCTTTTCTATCACTGCTTCATACAAATTAGGCATGAAATAAAACTGAGTTGATGCCATAACAGAATATACTGTGATAAAGATTCATATGGAAGAAATATGTTCCTAAGGTATATTCTTTTGGCCTGTGAAGCATCTGATATAATAGGCATGTCATAAAGTACCAGCTAACTCCCTATTGATTTTGTAAGTCGATACAAACTATTAGGAGATCAAACAACACTGCATTCAGAATGCTAAAATGGGAATAGTCTCATCAGAAAAAAATCAGACAAAGGGAGGATATAGCAATATATTTAATAGGTAAAAACTGCACTGTGGAAATTTAAGATCTGTCAATGCTGGGATTAAATCTCCAAAACAGATTTTAATATTTAACTATGGCTTGCTGACATCAAGTAATTCAAATAGTTGCTCTGTAATATTTCCCATTAAGAAGCTCCAGAATGCTGAAATTCTTAGCACAGCACCAAGAAATCTCAGATGCGTTACTGTAACCTCTCTGGTGAAATGATGCTTTGAAAAAAATGCTACACCACAAGAGAAGGTGTCTCTCTAACAGTCGGTAATTCTATGTCTAAAGCCCATTTTAAAATTAAATACTTCATCACATAATTAGCATCAGTCACATTCCAGCATTTCCAAAAGTGCTCCGCATTAGTTTTCTGCAAAACTGTTTAAGGATATTCATGGTGGTGGCTCACCAAAAAAATGACAGAGAAAACAAGTGCATGGCCTTTCAGCCTATTCTAAGGCACAGCAAAGTTACTGGCTGAAAAACCTCTATATGTGATTTTCAAAAGACTTTACATGCATAAATAAATGAAGGAAAGTTCTAACTTCAAAATAAAATATAATCAATTACCACTTGATAGTGTTGCTTTTTCCTCTTCAAAAAACAGGGGCCAGAGATATAGTACATATGGAGATCATTTACCTTGCCCATGTTTGACAAGTGTCTGAACCCCAGCAGCCCAATGGTCCACTGAGCACTGCCAGGAGTGATTCCTGAGCACAGAAACAGGAATAAGTCCTGAGAACCACTGTGTTTGGCTTAATAACCAAAAAGACAAGATGGAGAATTTACCTACCAAGCCTCACTTACCCAGTGACATTTCAGCAGATTGAAGACACACCTAAATTATGCATTTACTTTAACAAAATCACTTCTCAACATTACCAATGCCAGTGGCAAAATCAGCCAAAGTCCTCTGTATCAAGGCTATATGTGATACTATTGCCTTTCTGAAACTCAGGTGTGCCCCAAAACATACATCTTTATCTTGATCTCTAATCTTATCTTTCCAATAGTTCCAACTGCTGGAAAGAGGTAATCAAATTTACTTTATTTAGCCTAATCAAATCGAAATTTCATCTAAAACAATAAATTAAAAGTTTCCTTTAAGAAACGTTTTATTAATAAGTAAGATGTTTGCTCTCTCAAATTTCTACCTGCTCTTTTACTAACATTCCTTTTAATGATTTATAGCTGTCTGGGGAGAAAAGATGTGCTACTCAGGTTCAAGATGAAGAAGAGTTGGATGGGGCGGGGGGCGTGAGGGGGGTTTGCTAGTGATCAGTGGAGTATCCTCTCAGATCTTTGTCTGCGGACATTCTCTCTTGTCTAACTAGGTCTTTGTTCCTTTATTTCCTGGAGAAGTCATGGCTGAAGCATATTCCTGTGTGCTCTCTTCTCACTGGATCTTGGCCAAATGCTAAGGATCCTTGCTGGCCTCACCTTGACTTTCAGTGATTGTAAAGAGACTTCCTGGCCCTGTCACAATTCTTCTTCTCTGCTTTCTATTAGAACAAATCTACCTTATCATTTCCATTTTTATCCTCATAAGTGAGAGAGAAAGAGAAAGAGAGAGAGAGAGTGAGAGAACTTTGGAGGAAAAATATCTCATCCAGCTGGACCAAGAGGGTATCACCCCTTGAAAACTCAGACCATGCCTTTCCTTTAAACATTCCATTCCTTCAAATCAGCTATCACTTGCTTCAACGAGGTTCCATAGTGCCCTCCCCTAGAGAAGTTGGTAAAAATTTCCTTGGTGTCTTCAGTGCTTACATAAAATGATCACGTAAACAATTTGTGGTCCTTACCTACTACTCTTTGGCCTTGATCCTAAGCAATGATAGAACAAGATGCTGTCTTCATCTCTTGCCTCTCTCATTTCAAGCTTTGCTTCTCTTGACATTATTGAATCATATCTAATCCTATCTTACTGAATAACCTTTAAAATTACTCAAGAGGGGTCAGGAAGAAAGCTTGATGGACTAGAGCTCATACTTTGCATGCAGGAACATCTGGTTTGATCCCTAGCACTACACGAATCCCTAAACATGGCTGTGGAATGATCCCAGAGCACAGAGCAGGAATAACCCCACTGGGTGTGGCACAGAAAGAATCCATGAATAAACAAAAACCAAGTAAAAGTTTCCAAGAATATCCTTCATAATTCTACGCACGAAACTCCATGGTTGGGCAACAGAAGTAGTGCAGTAGGTAAGGCACTTGCATCCCACATGGTTTTCCAAGGACTGACAGGAGTAATTCTTGAGCTCAGGGCCAGAACACTGCTGGATGTGGATCCCGCTCCACCACAAAAAACAAACTTCATAATTTTTAGGAGTTATCTTACCTTATATTTGCCTTAATAAAGGCAAAATAAAGGAATCTAGAAATACCTACCCAAATCCTGGTTTACAAAACTAATGTTTTTCTTTGTGATTTCTATTTTAACCACTGAAATCTCAACAGAAATTGTCTTTATCTTTAAATTCTACCTGAAATGATCATAATCCCCCCCTCTCTTCCCCCTCTCTTATCACTGCTTGCAAAGCAAAATGTGAATACAAGAATAGGCCAAAGCCAGGGTGGAGTGTGGGAAGGATAGTGACAGTTTTCGAGGGAGGGGATTCTGGCAGTAAACACAGAGCTCTTTTAGCCTATTGAGAAGAATGTAAGCTTAGCAATGTAAGGGTTACATTGAAACAGTAATTCATGCTGCAACACCTGTTTCTCAACACAGCTATGTTGCATAAGAAGGACCCCAGGATCCTAATGCTATCCTGCTGAATGGATCCTGTGGGTCTCAAAAGAATCTTCCCAAAAACCTCGAGTTCTTGGCAGGTGGCATCAGGTGGTCAGCAGACAACAGAGATAATAGAGCAGAGAAGGTACCAAAGGACTTGCATTCCCTAAAGTAGCCTGCCACTTCCCTCACATACCTAGCAGTGATCATCATATTAGCAGTTGATGTGTGCAAAGAACATATAATGAATAAGGCATGCACAGTGCTAAGTACAAATATCATTTCATTTCATTCTTATCAGGGCTCTACAAATCGGGTCAAATAATAATTAAAGATCAACAAACTAGCCCAGACAATATGAGCACCCTGGGGCAATGGGCCTGAGATTATGGTTTAGCAGCCACAGAGCTCACTATGTCACCTCACTGCTCACCTTCATTAATAAACACCTGCTCTATACATGCACAGTAGAGGGAGGAGAAGGCTGGGTGGGAAAGAAGAAGGGAAGGAAGGAAGGAAGGAAGGGAGGGAGGGAGGGAGGGAGGGAGGGAGGGAGGGAGGGAGGAAAGGAGGAAAGGAGGAAAGGAGGAAAGGAGGGAAGAAAGGAGGGAGGAAAGGAGGGAGGGAGGTAAGGCGGCGGGAGGGAGGGAAAGAAGATGGGAGAGAGGAAGGGCGGGAGGGAGGGAAGGAGGGAGGAAGGAAATCTAATGAACACAATAAGAGATCCAACCTTCACAGAATTAGTCTCTTAGGAGTCATTAGACATTAAAGGTGAAAGGAAGGAGGAAGGGAAGGAAAGAGACCTGGGTAGACACCATGAATGTCAGGGATAAATTTAATATGCAATGTTTTACTTTGGACATATCACTTTATTTCAGGTACTGTTTTTTTTCTATATCTTTTTTTTTTTATCACAGTGGGATGGAATAACCCAAAACTTGGGGGCTGCTTGACCAGGTGAACTATAGAAATGGGGACGGGATGGGGGTCTCAGGGATACTCAGTGAAGTGAGGGAAACATCTCAAAGAAGAAGCAGGTAAGTCCTTCAAACTTATAAGGAGTTTTCTGCATGGAGAAGATGATAAGTCTGGTGTGCCCTGAAAAAGGAAACTGGAATTTGATTCCTCAGGCTGAAAGTTAAGTTTCAAGCTAACTCACTAACAAAGTAAGGATATTCAACAGTGACCATCTTGGAAAAGCCTCAAGTGAGAAACACAAATAATTTCAAATTAGGAATTCATTAAAGGTTACTGTATGTTTATACAACAAAGAGCCAAAGGCAGAGGAGAGGTCAATAAGTAGTTTAGCTATGATGTGTGGCAAAGCAATATATTTTACATGATTATGAGTTTGAAAATTAAGGGTTTTTTTCCATCTGGAGAAGACCATATTCTTTCTTGAACACTTGTGTCTCTTTCTCCACTCCCCTCCACACAACTTCTTTAATATTTCTCTAAATAAATGTTTAAATAAAACTATTTTGCTTTCTCCCCCCCCAAAAAAAATTTGTTTCTACTACTTTGGATTTCTTTCTGAATAGCTCATTTCTTTAAAATCAATTATGCTACTTTATAAACACAAGAAAATGAAAATTATGGAAGATTTCCAAAAATTGTTAAGAAAGCAAATGTGGAAAATTAGTTGAGAATATAAACCAAGTGTGCAGTGATAATGCATGAGACAGTGTGGTACCAATGATAATGACCCATGAAAATGTTTAATATCACAGATGCCCTGTACGGTGTTTCTTTTTTATAAAAGAAATCCAATTCATTACACAAGTATCAGAAATATAAAAAAAATAGCAAAGGCATTTCCATAGCCTCACAATTTAGACATAGTAATAATATTAATTCTTTATCTAGTCACCTAGATCATTTTGTAATGACTATATTTCCCATATAGTCCATCAATTATTAAAAAATACAGATATGAAATAACTAGTTTTTTCCATTTGGTAGTTTCAAAACTACTCTATTGTTTGACATAAAACTACTTATTTCACTATTACAACAATCCTACAAAAGGGAAAATTGAATATGAATTCAAAAACTCCAGGCAAAGGTAAAGAAGACTAAAATACTTATGTTAATATTACCTTCCATCACTCTTCTATTTGTTGATGCTTTCATTTATGGAATAAACATGTGCTGATTATTTGTACCTACTGTGTGCTGGGCACTTTGCTAGGTACTGGGAAATCAGTAAATAAAAGATGTGGTCCATGTCCCCTTGGCCCTCATGCAACAAACAGAGATATAATAACAAACATGGGCAATACAGGATCTACCAAATTACATTCAGTAAAAGTCACGGGTAACTCATAAAGCCTATGGTCAACTGAGCGAGTGACTCCACTATGCCACTCACCATCACTTTCTAAAATCATTTCCCATGAGCCACCAGTACTTTTCTGTTTTAAGACATGAATAAATGTCTCTTCAGCCTTTCTGGAAAATGAAAGCCCCAATTACAAAGATACAACAGCAGCAGTCAAAAATCCTCAGTGTCTGTGGCTGATCACATGTGTAAATTAGGCTCAGCAGCTAGCATTGTGTACTTGAATGAATGTCTGCCCAGGCTCTCCCTCTGTGAAGTTGCCTGGTGCTAACATTTTTCAATTACCTCATTAACCTCTAGATCCCATTTTCTGAATATAAGAAATTAATTTATGGGGATCCTATTACCTTCCAGACGCTCTGTACATTATTCCTAATCCTAACAATAATTCTAAACAGGGGATGGTTTTATCCTTGCTTTACAGACGAAGAAAATGTAACTCACAGTGAAACTACATAACAGGATGTAGACTAGTGTATTTGTAAACCTTCCTGTGGTTCTTTACCTATCTCTACCCAGTGAGAAAACTCTGATCTCATCTGTTGGTGACCCTGCCTCGAGTCCCATCTTTGCCTAGGAGGAATATGATCAATAAACCTGCTGTGAGAGCAGGGATGTCAGGTAGGGCAGTTCCCTTCTCCCTCTGCCATCTCTAAGACTTCCAACATCCACAGTCCTTCTTCTCATCATTCCCACCCGAAAGGAAGAGAAGAGAATACTGTTTCCGTGAGCTCCATTTCAGGGTCCTTTCTAGCTTTCTTCCCTGTCCCTGTAGAGGTGCAGGAACGCTAAGGAGGCTCCAAGCCACCAGGTGACATTCAACTGATGACCCAGCAGGGGGCAGAATGGACCAGAGTTAGATGTCGCGGGGCGTTGGGGGGTAGGGGGGGCTGCTGACTCAAAAATCAGTGGATGTTGGGTAGCAGTCACACACCATGAGTCACAGTTTTCTGGGGAAACATAAAAAAGCATTATCTTTCCACTGGTTTGGCCCTAAGGATCAGATAAGAAGGTATTCATAGCTCAGCATGCAGATAGTAAAGGGTCCAGTATATGTTTGCACTTCTGATTCTGAAAGAGGAAATCTTCCACGGGCTGATATTTTGCCCTGGTGGGATTTCTTGGATGTAAGGAGATGATGAAAGGAGAAATAAAAAAAGATAAAAGAGAGGCATGCAGCATGATAGTACAGTGGATAAGGCACTCCTTGTACATGTCTGATCTGGGTTTGAGGCCCTGCCTCACCCCTAACCTCACCAGAGTGTTCTTTTTTTTTTTGCTTTTTGGGTCACACCCAGCAATGCACAGGGGTTACTCTTGTACTCCTGGCTCTGCACTCAGGAATTACTTCTGGCGATGCTCAGGGGACCATATGGGATGCTGGGAATCGAACCCGGGTTGGCCGCGTGCAAGGCTAACGCCCTACCCACTGTGCTATCGCTCCAGCCCCAGAGTGTTCCTTGAACCCAGAGCAAGGAGTAAGTCCAGAGCACTACTAAGTGTGCCCCCTCCCCCCAAAAAATCCAGAAAATTTAAGAGAGGACAATAAAGGGGTGCTGAAATGGATAGCACTGTCCACACTGTCCTCCCGTTGTTCATCAATTTGCTCAAGTGGGCACCAGTAATGTCTCCATTGTGAGACTTGTTACTGTTTTTGGCATATCGAATACATCACAGTTAGCTTGCCAGGTTTTGCTGTGCCAGTGAGCTACTCTCAGTAGCTTGCCAGGCTCTCTGAGAGGGGCAAGGAATCTCGCATACAAGGCAAACTCCCTACCCACTGTGCTTTCACCACAGCCACACTGAAATGGGTAAAGAAAAAAATGAAGAAATAAATTTTATTCCTGAATGTTAGTTTCATTTGTACTACAGCATATATATGTGTGTGTGTGTGTGTGTGTGTGTATTTGTATTGCTGCATTTAAATTATTATGCATTTTTCTGCAGCAATATACATTAGCTTTTCTGGAGAAAAAAATTCAACACCTCTTCCATTAAAATTTTAGATTTGCTTCCATTTAAAAGTATTTCAACAATAAGTAAAGCGTAATGTTAAGATGTCATCAAAACAATGACTTTGTTTGGGGAAGTAGCTGCCAAGCAGTGCTCAAGGGATCCAGGCCAGCAATTCAGTGCTTGGGTCTGAGGCTGAGTGGAGTCCAGGTTCACGGTATATAGGGATCATAGAACCACCCAGCTGGTGCTCAGGGACTTCTGGAGCTATATCTAGTGACGTCTGGGAGGCCATGTAGTGAAGAACATTAGACAGGCACCCTAAACCATATGCCATCTCCCCAACCCCAATGATGGGCCCAGAATTACAGGACAGCAGATAAGGTGTTTGCCTTACACACAGCTAGACCAGGCTTCAGTCCCTGGCACTCCATATGGTCCCCTGAGCCCTGTCCAGGGTGATCCCTGAGCATAGAATCTGGATTAATTCCTAAGCAGAGCCAGGAGTGCCCCCTCAAAAAATACAAAAAAAAAATAAGTCAGTGACTTTGCATTCTAAGTTGCACAAAAGATTCATGTTACTACGTTAAATCTTAAGGGGGCAATATTACCTGGGCCCAAAGGATTCCTCATTTTTAATGGAATTTAAATTTGAGCCTAGTAAAATTAATTGCTTAAGCTTCCCTTGGATATACTATGTTAAGATCATAAATTACATCCAAGCATGACTAGACTAAGAATTCTTTATCTGCAGCATGTTTCCCTATGACATTCTTCATAACGTGTGTCTGTAACAGTCAACAAGAGAGTTCAACACAGGCACATCACTCAGCATACCCACCAAATGTCATCCCACACCATCTTGTCACATACTTGGAAATTTATGCAGTCTGACAAATCTACATCCTGTTCATTTCTATGCTGTCATAGCAAACATTTGGCATAATCAGGTTCTATTAGACATGCTATCACCTGACTATCTGCTTCAGGAAAACTAACCAGACACAGCAACCTAAGCACCCCCTGCCTTCTGGAATTCAGACTTAAGGCTAAACTTTGCATTTCACTAATCATGGCTAGCAGCTACAAAAATCATCACAAGCCTCACACACACTCGCAGCTTACAAGGACATAAGTTCAATTCAGAAAGAACAGATACTTGTATTGCTTTTTAATTTTCTGTCAGAGTTCTACAAGCTATTCGCTTTAAAACAGGAGGTTCAAAACCACATAGAAGGAAGTGCATGGTGTAGGGCTAAGGGGAGTCAACACAATTATCCTCCCCATCCTTGCTTCACAGAACATCTGCCCTATTCATGTTGTTTCTAAAAAGCAACAATCTAGTTTATGCTTTTCAATCAGATCTCAATCAAATGTCTTAAAGTACATGTGGGCTGGCTCTCCAAACACAAAAGTACTCTTTTCATAAACAATAGTTTCCAGCAATTTAAAATGCCAGGTTTTTATGCCTTAAAATGAAAACACTAGTTGAGTAACAGGATATTATGTATATATGTTACATGTTCTATAATTATTTATTACATATTCTACAACTTATATATTTATGTATAAATTGTAATGTATTTGTAATATAATGTATATTATATATTACATATTCTAAGGGCTGGAGTGATAGCACAGAGGTAGGGCATTTGCCTTGCAATCGGCCAGCCGGCTGAGCCGGGTTCAATTCCTCCACCCCTCTCGGAGAGGTCGGCAAGCTACTGAGAGTATCTCGCCCCCACGGCAAAGCCTGGCAAGCTACCCGTGACATATTGGATATGCCAAAACACAGTAAGGACAAATCTCACAATGGAGAGTTACTGGGCCTGCTGGAGCAAATCGATGAACAATGGGAGGACAGTGCTATAGTGCAGTGCTACATATTCTAAAGAGAATCCTGAGGCAGTTGTGCTGGGAACTTCCGTTGGGACCAGTAAAGAGGGGAATGAAACGTTTCTCGCAGCACAGTGGCTCTTGCTTAGCCATCGGGAAGCAAGATCTCCCGCCCTGGCAAGTGATGAGCAAGAAAAGGGAGCCAGTCCGGGTACCTGAAGCACTCTCGGCGCCCCAACCCCCAGAGAGTTCCGACTTAACGAAGCTTCATTAAGCCTGGATCAGCCCCACCCAAAGGGGCCCTGCTGCTACAGAGAGGAGCTATTCCTGCCAGAATGCTCCTCCTAAAAGGTCAACAACTAACTAGTTAGTGCCAACACGATAGCAACAACAAGGACCACACAAAGCCAAGCCAGGGACTACCAAGGGGTCTCAACTGAAACAATTTCAGCTAAACATCTTCAGGTGTAGGTGAATTTCGCTGCGGGAAAAGCACCTGGGTAACGCATCACAATCAAAGCCTGCGAAAGCCGGCTTTACAGAGGCTTTACAGGGGAACTCTAAGACTACTCCCCCCCCCCCCCCCGCCCCTCAATTACCAATCGAGCACCGGTTTGGGACGTTCTTTTGCTCGAAGCTGCTTCACACAACTAAGGCGTGGGTCTGACCCGCAGTCCCAGCGCAGCGCACGCTCGGGTTCAGGACACCGGTCTCCCACCAGGGAGCGCGGCCGCCTTTCAACCAAGCCTGCTGTGGGGGGTTCGCGGGAGGGGACGGGAGGGTAGACTCTACCGAACTAACAAATGAGCAAATTTCCTCTTTCTTGGAGGCCAGAACACGTGCAGGCTGCCCGGGGATTCCCCGCAGCAACGCGCACCCAAAGCTGCCTCCTGCCCCGAGTGCCCCATCGGGCTCCAGCGCGATCCAGAAGCTTGGTGAAAACTTCATTCTTTAAAAAAAAAAAAAAAAAAAAAAAACCCTACCGGCTTGCGAAAAGGATGCAACCATCCAGCAAAATGAGAACTTCCACTTCCAATCTACCCTTCGTAGAGGAGCCTAGAACCTCCTCCCAGGCACCTGCCGCCACCCCCTCCTCCCCGCCCCGACGCCCACCAGCTCCCCGGAGGGGCAAAGCCGTGTGCAGGGAGGGGGCGCGGCCCAGGATCACCGGCTGCAGCCGCGCCCAGGCCACTCGTTACCGTCCTCCGGGCACTCGCGGTCCGGCTCTCGGCTCATCGCTGCGCCCCCTTGTCCAAACTGGCCCCCGCGCGCGGTTTCCGCAGTCCGGGCCCGGCTGTGGTTACTGAGGCAGCGCCCCCACCCTGGGGACCCGCAGGTTCAGCCGCTGGGCGCACGCACGCCCGCTGCCAGGGAGGCGGGGTGGGGAGGGGCAGGGCGTGCTCTGCCGCCTCCGTACCAGTCGCCTGCGGCCCTATAGGGCCCTATAGGGGCTCTCCTATTAATACCCTGCTCGCCCAGGGCTGGGTGGCGGCCACGCACTTGACCCAGGGCCACCGCCTTCGCAGGGGAAGGGTGGAGTACTGTGCACAGCGTGGGTGAGTTGTTGGCCTGTGTAGGCTCAGATGTTCTGTACCCTGGGGGCAGAGAAAGGGCAAGACCGCTGATCCTAGATCTATTCTGTGCCAGGGCTCGATATAGCATAGCGGGTAGAGAGTTTGCCTTGCACGCAAACTCTGGGCTGGATTCTTCTGCCCCTCTCGGAGAGCTCAGCAAGCTACCAAGAGTATCTCGCCAGCATGGCAAAGCCTGGCAAGCTCTCCGTGATGTATTCAATATGCCAAAAACAGTAACAACAAGTCTCACAATTTGTTGTGAGCCATTACTGGTGCCTGCTGGAGCAAATCGATGAACAACCGGAGAACAGTGCTACAGTGCTACTCTGTGCCCAGCTTTTTAGAAGAAACTACCCGGCAAGGTCTGATCTAGCTTGAGGGGCCCCAAGTCACCAGCTCAAGGGACCTGTTTTTAGGCCCATCTACTCTACTGAGCAGGGGTTGACCATTCAATGACATTCTCTTGACATTTAAGAGTTCTACTGGTGAATCCTTTTCATGGATCCCACATATGCCTCTGAAAACACTAAGGATGATCATGATCATTGAAAATTTTGAAGTTCTCTGCAAAATTTCATGTCTGGGAAAGCGAAAGAGGTGGATGGATACCTGGTGTCTGGTTGTCACGAGCCAAAAGGAGATGGTGATTTAGAAAGTCCCAATATTTGTCTGGTCTTTAGAGGAACATTTTCTCAATGCTTTATTTCTTCCAGCAAGCCCAGGGAGGTTGAATTTCAGGCCTATTCCTATTGTAAATTTAAATTTAATCAGCAAGGGCTGCTTTTTTGTCATCCCTCCAACAAGCTTTATGTTTAAAGTGAAACTCCCTTAGGGACTTTTAACTTAGGTTGTTGATGTGATAGGAGCAATCAGTTAATGCCATTTCATAGCACATTTATGACAACTATATTACCAACTGCATTTGTAATCCAGATCCTTCAAGCACTGGGGGGGAAGGGAATCCTCGTTTACTTTTACACAGAGCCTAGTATCATATCTTAACAGATGATTTGTTTCCTTTGGCTAGCATAACTAGTCTGTATCAATAAAATGAGATATTTTCTCATAAATAGGATGAATCATTCCTAATGTGACTACAGAAATAGGACAGCAGGTAAGGCTGACCAAGTTCAAATCCTGACACCCATATGGTCCCCAGAGCCCACCAGTAGTCATCCTTGTACCCAGAGCTAGGAGTAAGCCTTATTAAGCATATTTAGGTGTGTGGCTCTACACTAATGTTAAAACACTAAAGACAATTTTTATGAAGTTTCTCAGGCTGCCATCTACTACTTTATCTCCAGTGTTATGAGTTAAAGAACTGAAATCTGGTGATAAAAGTATAAATAAGAATTCTGTAGGCCAGAGCGATAGTACAGTGGATAAGTAACTTGCCTTGCATGTGACTGACCTAGGTCAATCTCCAGACCTCATGAGATCCCCTGAATCATATCAGGAATGATCCCTGAACACAAAGCCAGGGGAATATCCTGAGCACCCAAGGGTGCAGTACAAAACCTAAAACAGAATCTGATTAGCCATTGACAACTTTTATTAAAAAATATAAAACAGGGGCTGGAGCAATAGCACAGCAGGTAGGGCATCTGCCTTGCACACAGCAGACCCAGGTTCGATTCCCAGCATCCCATATGGTCCCCTGAGCACCACCAGGAGTAATTCCTGAGTGCATGAGCCAGGAGTAATCCCTGTGCATTGCCGTGTGTGACCCAAAAAGCCAAAAGAGAAAGAAAGAAAGAAAGAAAGAAAGAAAGAAAGAAAGAAGAAAAAAACATCATGCAGTAGATCCAGGTTCAGTCCCTGGTACTGCATAGCCCACCAAGCACCAAACCTGGAGTAACCACAGAACACCCAGAGTATGGTACAGATAGTAACACTAAATATATGTGAAAATGTTAACTGGATAGTTCTGTTTTTTAGCTTTGTAATAAGTAATACTTCTCCAGCTCATAACAATTACAAGTTCCTATGATTATACTAATCATATATGTCACACTCAACTCTAGGATGTGTGATCACAGAGAAATCACATACATAGATATATAGATATAGATAGTGTGTGTGTGTGTGTGTGTGTGTGTGTGTGTGTGTGTGTGTGTGTGGCTAACTGAGCCAACTGAGCCCTGGTGGAGTCCAAAATAAATATAGTCAATTTACAGACAGAACAAAGAACCCTCCTACTCTTTCCCCTCCACAGCCCCAACCGTTAAATTCTCTTAGTTTGGAGACCAGAAACTTCTCTATAATCTCACCTCTTTCTGATTTACCCTTTAATCACTGGGCATTTCCCCTGACCCATACTCCAGAGATTTAGAGAAAAATCTTCCGTCAAGTAATTTACTGTAGTTGGGAAAGAAACACTTAGATTGAACTATCCTTGCTTTGCATGCTATTTTCTGTGAAATATATGGGGCATTGAAAATCCTAGAACCCAGTGATACTTACTGGTGGGATCAATGTAGTACTGGGGAGCATAACAGGGCAAGTACCCTCAAGGCAAGCGCTTTAATCCCTGTCTGATCTCCACCACCATGTTTTTAAATTTATACTGTAAACAACAAGACTCTGTCAAATGCTTTCATATATTCCCTCCTATAATTTTTACTATAATTCTTGTAAGAAGGGGAGTTATTATTGACCCAATTTTACAGAGGGACAAATTGAAGATCACCTTGAGTAACTTGGCCATAAACAAAGAGGGTGAAGAGTATCTGAACATTGGTTGAAATGTAGTTCTCTAACTTAAAGTCTGTGCTGAGTCTCTATGTTTGACTGTTAGGGTAAGCTCTTTCACAATCTGTAGTAACAGCTTTACAATAAAGCATTTCCAAAGAATGGATCCTTAGAGAATGCAAAGATAGAACAATAACTGTTACAGGAAACTGGACTGCATTGACAAAGTATGATTCCTTCATAGAGGAACTTCTACTTGTCATAAAAGGTGAACAAAAATATAGCTTTTAAGAAAATAATGTGAAATAAACTATTGCCCTAGGTGAAACAGCTATGAGAATAGCATTCATCAGTACATCAACTCTTTGGATATTAGTTGAGGTAATTCTACTAGGAATTACCCCGAAGAGTGCTTGAGGGAACCATAGAGGATGCTGGGGATAGAACCCAGTTTGGCCACATGCAAGGCCAATGCCCTACCCACTGTATTATTGCTCTGGCCCACGTATACTTTTTTAAGTGAGGGGGGAGTGGGGGAGGAACATCTAGTGGTACCCAGGGCTTACTTCTGACTCTAGGATCACTCCTGGCTCTCTTTGGGAGTCTTGGCCAACAACTTCCATGGAAATTCAATAGAAATTCCCACTGCAAGAGAAGCTGAGAAATGTGTGTGTGTTTGTGTGTCTGTGTGTGTGTTTATTAACCTGGATATTTCAGGTTTTGATATTGAAGAAAAGAGAGAGAATAAATATTAGGTAGGCAGCCAACAATCTCTCCCATAGAAAAATGTTTGACACAGCACTTGGGACCATTCTTGGAGAGAAGAAAAAGGGAGTGGGAGAAGGAAAGGGAGAAAAGGATTAGAGGAATGGGATGGGGTGTGTGTGTGTGTGTGTGTGTGTGTGTGTGTGAGAGAGAGAGAGAGAGAGACAGAAACAGAGACAGAGAGAGACAGAGAGACAGAAAGACAAAGAGAGAGAGAATGTGCTTGAATGGAGTGGGCATTAAGATAATGGATGTTTCTTATGAAAAATATTTATTCATTTAATAAATTTCCAGCAGAGCCCCAAACTATCAGGAAGTATCCTTTAGGTAACAATCAGCATCATTCACCACTGAGAACCTTAAAAGAACACTTTTGAGAGACAGCCCAGAACTCTAGAGAGAAAGCACAATATCATTCTTCATACATAAAACAAAAGTGCAGAGGTGGGAGAAAAGAACCAAGAAATGGGCATACAGCCGGAAGAGAAGGGCCACATGGAGGGCGGGACCCACAGCTCCCGGAGAAAAAGAAAAAAAACAGGTTCCAAAAAGAGCCAAGATCATCGGGAAGTCCCAGATGGGGTAGGTACCGCATCCCGCCTCCCCCAGATGGAACCCCGGTGACCAGAAGCCTCTACAAGCACAGCTCGAGTATGCAGGAACTAGGACTTTTTCTCAAAACCGCGCGGCCGCTTATGCGGCTGTGCCACATCTCTCTATGTACAAAGTGACAAATGGGAAGTAAACCACCCAACGTTTCTCCCTGAAAATCAGAGTTAAGTTTGGAGCACGGCCACAGACCCAGAAACACAAGGACTTAATGCAGAACCCAGCAGCTTGGAGCAGAAAAGTGAATGGACTATGCGTTAATCCAGGCCATCATGTCTGCCCGGAGGGGAAAGGGTGTTGCCCCATTCGCCCTCTCTTCTCTGGAAAGAAGGATGGCGGCCACATGGGAGCCTTGTGGATAGCAGGTATGAGCTGGGGGTGTGGGGCGACTAAAACCTCATGGGAAGAGGGGCGGAAGGTCCGTCCTTCACGCCCTACCGAGGTCACCAGTTGCCCCCCGCAAGCGGCTCTCCAGCACAGCCACGGCCCCAGAAGCACAAGGACTTAATGCAGAACCCAGCAGCTAGGAGCAGAAAAGTGAATGGACTATGCATTAATCCAGGCCATCATGTCTGCCCGGAGGGGAAAGGTTTTGCCCCATTCGCTCTCTCTTCTCAGGAAAGAAGGATGGTGGCCACATGGGAGCCTTGTGGACAGCAGGTATGAGCCGGGGGTGTGGGGGCGACTAAAACCTCATGGGAAGGGGGGCGTTCCAGTCCGTCCTTCATGCCCAACCAAGGTCACCAGTTGCCCCCCACGAGCGGCTCTCCAGCATGGCCACGGCCCCAGAAGCACAAGGACTTAATGCAGAACCCGGCAGCTTGGAGCAGAAAAGTGAAAGGACTATGCGTTAATCCAGGCCATCATGTCTGCCCGGAGGGGAAAGGGTGTTGCTCCCTTCCGCCCTCCTCCCTCTGGAAAGAAAGATGGCGGCCGCATGGGAGCCTTGTGGACAGCAGGTATGAGCCGGGGGTGTGGGGGCAACTAAAACCTCATGGGAAGGGGGGCATTTCTGTCCACCCTTCACGCCCTACCAAGGCCACCAAGGCCACCAGTTGCCCCCTACGAGCGGCTCTCCAGCACGGCCACGACTCCAGAGCACAGAAACCAATTTCTTAACTATCTGACTTTCAGTAGAAATACTTCCAGGGTCAATAAGTAAAATAGCAGAAATCCAAAACCAACATTTAATTCTTGAACCCAGCTGTAGAAAGCAAATCACTTCACAATGCTTTTTCAGCATGTCTGATTTGGGGGGGGGGTAAACTCTAAATAATAGTGGTGAATCTTTTAATGAAACAATGAATCTAATCAAAGCAGATAGTGTTAACTAGAATTCATCTGCCTCACAGGGACTGGGAGGGGTGGGGGGTGGGGTCTTATTGGGGTTCTTCATGGTAAAAAATAAGTATTGGTAAAGGGAAATGTGTTTGATATTTGCATGACTGAGACCTAAACCTGAAAGCTTTGTAACCTTTCCCAGAGTGATTCAATAAATAAATAAATTTTAAAAAAAAAGAACCAAGAAATGGATCTAGCATGTACTGTTTTCAAGCAGCCTATGTCATATTTGCCTGTTTTAATAGGTGGCGTTGGGGGCGGGAAGCGAGCAGGAGGAAAACTGGGAACATAGGTGGTGAAATGGGTGTTGGAACATTGTATGGTTGAAATTCAATCATCAACAACTTTGTAACTGTGTATTTCACAGCAATTCAATTAAAAAATGGGTGTTTTGTTTTTTCACAAACCACTTATTAGGATGATCTTAAGGTCATACAAATTATAAAACCAGACTTGGAAGTCAAGCAAGAGCCAAGCCAGTTCTGGAGTTCATGTGTGGGAAACACAGGCATCTTTTCACAGCCTGGCCAAGTAAGTTTCTTTTCCCTGAAATTCCCAGAGTCACACTGCTCTAAGAGAATGCAGTTTCATCTCTGCATTGTTAGATCTCTAGGTCAGATAGCTACCTTTGATTGCCCTTGTCTTTTTCAATGTTAAATATCTCAGTCTCCCTTTGACTTCCCCTAGTGCAGAAATGTTCCCACTATTATCATATTCAGAAAGTTTACATTAACATATAAAAAGGAGGGTAGATGTATGAAGGATGGAAGGAAGAAAAGAAGGAAGAAAAGAAGGGGAAAAGATAACTGTTTTGACACTGTTCACTGCTTTCTGGTTGTCTGGTGGTGCCTGGGGTTATGTGGGTTAGCAGTTCCTAGGTGAGGTCTACAAAGCAATTAATCTGACTAGAGAAAAGACAGAATTTGGCCTTTTAGAATAGAGGAAAGCAGGTCAGAAATTCAAATGGTTGCAGTAACCAGGTCCTGGGTCTCTGAGGGCAGGCTTCAAAAGGGACTGTAGGCACCTCATAGAGCATGCAGATTGCATGCACCTGACCTTATTGACTGCCCTGTTGGAACACAAGCTTGAAGAATAATTTGTCCCAGCAGTGATGACCCTCCCAAACTGAGGTATAGGACCTCACTTTATCAACAATTACTGGTCTTGGAAGATTCAAGAGTCTCCTGTAAGAGAAAAATCAGTGAATTCTAGAGTCCAACCCAAAGGACCTTAAGGAAAATAAGGAATTATAAAAATGACTGTGCTCTGAATGCCCAGAACAGGGCCATCTGTTAGAGAAACAGTGACTATCTACTATGTACAGACTCAGGGGATACAAAGACAGATCAGACAAATCAATGGTCTTTGCCCTGTGATACTCATAGCTGAGGGATAGAGGCAGATGCATAAAAAGATAATTAGGACACATTGGTGCATTATTAGAGAGACAAATCAAATGCTGGATCAGTTAAAGCATTAATAGCTTAGTATCCGTTCAGAGATATTAGGGTTTTAGAAGAAACAATAGAATCTAACTAGACTTTTAAAATGAGGCAGCATCAGCTAAATGAAGAAGAAAGAAGGTATTAGTCTAAAGAATCTGCAATGTAAATTGAAAATACCAGCAGCTTGAAAGAATGAGTGTTAGTTGATGATGACAGCGGTAGATGGTTAGTGCATCGAATGATGAAAACATGAGGAGGACTTGGATGAAGTCATGTCTTTAAGTCAAGTTGACCAGACTGTCCATTCAACAAAAGTGTGTTACTGTCACTGTTGTTTCTTGGAAATCAAATCTGGCGACACATTAAAGACAAAATATGCAAGAAGAAATGGAGCCTGTCAGACCAGTTCTGAGACTATGTGCAAATGAAATTAATCAAGACAGTAAGGTATTCAGGAGGCATCTTCTAGAAAATACAAGGCTGATATTTAATATGGAGATAAAAGATCATACGGAGTTGAGGACTCAACTTTTGGATGTAGGGCACTGGATAGATGATGAAGCTGCTAGCAGAATAAAATAATAATTAAAAAAAAACTTGGGAGCTGAAGCGATAGCACAGTGGGTAGGATGTTTGCTTTGCACGTGGCTGACCAGGGTTCAATTCCCAGCATCCCATATGGTCCCTTTGCGCACCTTCAGGAGTAATTCCTGAGTGCAGAGCCAGGAGTAACTCCTGTGCATTGCCGAGTGTGACCTAAAAAGAAAAAACAAAAAATCTTAAAGCATGTTTGGGAAGGACGGACCAAGAGTACAAAAAATATTTCTATGGGACTCTGCAGTTATAAGATCATCATTGGATGATCTTATAGGCAGTGGGATTGTGATGGACTGGGCCAGAATCTAGAACTGAGGAGTAAACTGGGGGTTTACTCGAAACATTTGCAGTTCCATACGGGTTGTAGATGGCAATGGTGAAAGTTCATTTATAAAAATTGATATGAAAGATAAGGAAAGAGATGAAAGGCGTGAAGTAGCATCAGGTTGTGATGTGCCTCCTTAGTCCTTATCTTGCTTTGTAATCTGGGTTGCCTTGAGCATATTCATAAGGAAAGGAGGAAAGAAGAGAAGAGCTGGCAACATAAGAGAGAGGTGTTCTGAGTAAATCTGTTGTCTGGGAGTGAGGGAAAAACTGTATGGTGGAAGAAAAATGGATTTGAGTGCATGTCTTATGATAAATCCTAATGTTCAGCCCAAGACATACTGTAGTGGACAAGGCACTTGCTTTGCTTGTAGCTGAATCATGTTAAATCCTCAGCACCACACACAGTCACCTAAGCACCACCAGGAATGACCAGGAATGAGGACTACGAGGTATGGCCCCAAAATAAAACAAACAAAAAACTGTGGGAGCCAGGGAATATTCCACCAGGATTCTTGTTAAGCCCAGCAGGTGATGTAGCTCCCCTCTCCAAAATCCACTGAATCAGAAACTCTGGGATCTAGTCCCTGGAATTTGCACTTTTGCTGTCATTTTATTTTTGGACCACACCCAGCAGTGTTCAGAGGCTACTCCCACCTCTGCACTTGAAAGTTGTTTCTGACAGTGCTCAGGGAATCCCCTGTTGTATAAATTCTTTGGAGTGGGGAGGCCTGACTGCTCTCACCTTGCGTTTGGTGGGGAAAGGGGGAGCTTCCACCAGGGCAGCCCAGGCCATGGGGCAGATGGCGGACAAAACAAGGGCCAAGCCATTTGATTGATCAGACGCCTTTTATTCCGTTCTCCCCACACATCTGCCCCAGTCTCCCTGAGCCTCCCATTCTAGTCTCACATTGCTTCTCATTCCAGTCTCCTTCTGTCTTTCCCGTTCATCTCTCTGCACTCCATCTTGCAGCCTGGGCTCTCTCTCTCCACGTGCTTGCTCCTGTATTCTTCGACATTCTTCTCTCTCTGTCCCCCTTGCTAACCTCTCCTCTCTCCAGCTCTCTTGTCTCTCCAACTCCCCAGCACTCTGGGCTGACACTCCAGTCTGGTAGCAAAATCAACATAAGAAAGCCCTTCCTGAGGGCCCAACAGGTTCAAAGGAAACACCACCCAAGAGGTATTCCAAAGTCCTTACTGACTGCCCAAGGGCAAAATACTTCTTAAGGTGTTTTTCTCCTTTCCTCAGTCCAATAACTATCAACCTCTTAATAATAGTTATTTTTGTATGGACACAGTAAAAGATAACTTTGAGGCTTGTAGGGCAGCTATCCTGGGAACATCTTGCCACAGACTCAGACTATAGCGCTCAGGCCAGATTAATCATCCCTAACCCTAGCAGGGTCCAAATCTAGTTATTACTTTTTGGATCATGACAGCATTTGTCCATGACCAAGCTCTTAACTTATAGTTAAGCATTATGGCACTTTAGCCAGGCCCATCTCGATGCCAAGGTAACACATAGCTTACCGATTGCCCTGGTTCCATCAAGTCCCTGGTCGGGACCCTGCTTTGGGGGGCACTAGGAAGTAAGGCAGCTGAGGCTTAGATTGAGAGAACAGATGCCCAGGAGGAAAATATCACTGAGAGTCATTACAAAAGAATAGCATATACTGTCTTCTTGTGTCCATACAAAAGGGACATAGCTCTGAATAAACTATGCAAAGGACTTAGGGAAAAGAGAAAAACAATATTTACAAGTCAACAGAGCACAAAGAAAGAAGTTACAAATAAACACAGAGGAATGGGAGCACTGTGATGAGAGCAACCCAATAAATCTAAACTACCTGAGGCTATGCAGGAAAGACAAAACAGTGTTATCCTACACCCTGCAGTGAGGAGTGAAGTAGAGGCAAGAAGGGTCTCTGAAATCAAATGACCTGAATTCTACTCTGATCTCTGTTACTTAGCAGTAAATGATCTTGGAAAGCTGATTAAATTCTCTACCTCAGTTTCCTTCTCTGATAAAAAGGGTTGGCTGAACCATCTTTGAAGAAGTTTCAGTGAGAAATAACTGAGTTGGCATATGGAAAGTGCTTAACATAGCACCTGGCACCTTTAATATGCATAAGCAATGAGAACACTTATTTTCATGACATGCCTTCTGGAATAATAGTTTCAATGAATCACCTGAGGTGGCTTGTTAAAGTTCTAAATTCTACTGCTCAAATTCCAAAGATTCCAATGGAGTTCTTTTAGGGGGATTGGGGTGAGGGTAGCATGAAGTGTGTTTAGAACAGCACTTCCTCTCTCAGGTAACTGGGATGCAAGTGGGCACTAAGTCAAGGGCCCGGAATCAATGGCCAGTGAGATGAGCCCACCAGGCTGTCTATACCTGTTAGCTCTACTGATTCCTGCGAAGTGCTAACTGGCCACACGTTTCTTGGACCCTTCACAAGAAAGAAAGGACTTTCTTTCACAAAAAAAAATTGTGTTCAATTGTTGCTTTTAAAACTCCTTAATTCTCCACCTCTCACCCAATCACATCATTTATCTGTCTATATGGCTCCTGGTGTCATATGTAGGAGGAAAACAACCTGAAAAGAAACCCATGGGTATCAGTGGAACTAAATTTCAGATATATGAAACAATTACAGCAGTACATCTAGCACAGCCATTGATGTAGATGTTGGATTCAAAGTTGACATTAAACAAAAACAAAAACAAAAAAATCCAAGGACTCCAAGAAATATAAATGAGCTTGAAAACCCAAATATTTTCTTTTCCCATCGGGTAGTAGTTCTATAATTTCAACTTGAGTACACTGCACAAGGGATGGTTATTTATTTTCCTAAATAAAAGTAATGGGAAAAATGATTGAGGGTGAAATTAGATTCCTCCTGGCAACTCTATGTAAAGGAGGGTAATTGAAAAGGAGAAGCCAGGTGTCTGGCCTCCTGTGAATAATGCAAATGAAGCTCACTTGCTGGGCTTTTTATTCTGGACAACTTTTACTTAACTTACTGTGACAGCTGATTTTTTCATGGGTGACTCTGGTGGAGGGCTTGGGATCTCCTGCAAAGGGAAAAACAGTGGCTTAACGGGGGTCCCTCTGCTCTCCCCAACCCAGAGCATATCCATATTAATTTATCAGGGTTCCCCTATGATATTGATTCTGAAAATCACTGACCCGAGGGTACAAATGGACTGTCCATAGTTCCGACTGATGCATAAGGAGACCTCTCTACCTTGTATAATGTTTGCAACATTTCTAAATAGCTGCCAGCTTTATCTTAATTGAGAAAGTTCACATTTAATTTGAATTTCAAAGTCTTATCAAAAAAAGTACAAAACCGTGACCCATATACCTCCATTAGTATAACAAGGAAGGGGAGCCCAAGGCCTGCCAGGCCCTTTCTGTTAGAAATGCGCTGGACATGTCCTCCTCAATGGTTTCAGCTCACGTATCTGGAAGAGGAAATCATGTTCTGCCAGCCATGTGCAACTGTGAGGAGAGAGGGAGGAGGCACTCAGTGTCTGGTACCTGAGAAGTGCCACTTCTCTCCTCATCCCCCTCCCTGGTCCATAGGGGCCAGTTGCTACATATGCATTTTCTTTCATATGCCCTTCATATGCATTTTCATTCTGATATTCACTCTAAGAGGATGAAAAAGAATAAATACACACAGATATTTCTGGAAAACAAAGAAAATTGGAGGAATCGAGTACCTTTCTGCCTGAAAGAGCTGACCTGGAATCTAAGGACCTGAGTAAAGCCAATACTAACCTAATCTACACTGAGGAAAAGAAGTGAAGAGGATAAGCCTGTAATGCATTAGAGGCCCAGAGCACTTTCCTGGTGAAAGGTAGTAGTGTAAGTTTGGAGTCTGAGAAGCTCCCCATTTGGTTCCCTATCTTTTCTGCTGCATTTTCAAGGAGTAAAAAACAATCCTTACTTAAAAAAATATTGACAGCAATTTTGTATCTTTGTAGGAGGAGGCAAGTTAGAGGTTAAAGATTGAAAAATAAAAGATGAGATTAAAGATAGAAATTTTCTAGAAAGAAATAGTCTTTGAAGGTACTAGAGCCACCCAGGTTTGAAAGCAGGTGCAAAAGACAGCACCTTTCAGGGGTGATAGTACTTGGCCACCAAGCATTAATACTGTTGAATGAGTATTTTTCTGATTGTGGCCCCATTCCCTCTCCACACTGTCCCATCCTGTGTCCCCAGGCCAACCCTTTGTCTGACAGGCTCTTTGCCAGGAGCATTTGGGCTGCAAACAGTCTCACTGTACCACTTACAACCACAAGACAATTTTGTCATAAAAGAGAAAGGCATAAACTGGCTACAGTTTGGGCTCATGTCTTCATTGGTGAATCAATCAATCAGAGCTTTGAGCCAGTCATTTGACACGTTCAGTTATTGTCTTGTTTCATCTCTTCATGGAAAAAACAAAAAACCCACTCTGCAATGTGATTCAGATGCAACCTGCCTCTTCACATACATTATGACATATTCAAATAATCTGTACTTAACAGAGATTTCATTTTCAAATATTTTAAAATTTTGTTCTTACTTTTTCATCTTTCAGGGTATCTGCTTGAATACCCATCTTTTCTTTTTCATTCTTTTCTTTTTTATAGCAAAATTTCTTTACCAGACAATTCTATATAGAAAATGTCTGAGGCAAAATGTTTTGGGTATCTGCAAGGCAATCTTCAGTGAGTTCTAATGGGTACAGTAAGTAATATGCTAATCAAAATATTTAAGGCAATGAATGGTAAAAACATTTTAAATGAATATAGTTAATCTAGATGAGCTTTCCTCCACTGTTGCATTGACGTAATAAGAGGGAAATGCCACATATGTGCTCCTGTACTTCATGGGCTCCCAGATCCTCAACTGTCCTTCCCCACAGCTCCCAGTGCTCACATGAAGAGCTCACTGTCCTCCCATTGTTCATCAATTTGCTCGAGCAGGCCCACTAATGTCTCCATTGTGAGAGAGAAGTCTCCATTGTGAGACTTCTTGTTACTGTGTTTGGCATATTTAATACTCTCGGTAGCTTGCCAGGCTCTCCGAGAGGGGATGAAGCTCACATATATACAATTTCACCTATAAGTGAGAGTTTTGACATGACTAAAGGGGAAGATAAGCCTAAGAAAAGGGACAATATATCTTCTAGTGAGAGAACAAAATTGCTTTGTCCATTACACCACAGTCAGGATGAAGGGAAACTCCCCTACTCTAGCAATATTCTTGGATAGACAAGTAATTAAAATGGAAAAAAGTGACCAACTTTCTAACAAACATGTGGGGAATTTATATGGCAGAAAATTCTAAAAGAAAAAAGGAAAAGAAAAACCCAGTGCACCTTGAATATTTATGGTAAGAGATCCGGAGTGTCAAGGAAAGAAAGGGTGAAGGTTGACAAAAAGATAGTTTTCTCAAAGATAATAAATAAACTTTATTCTTTGTTGGATTACAGTGTTATAGTCTCTGAGTCTTCGCCGTTGATGGGATTACACGGCTATAAAACCCAGCTTCCGGAAGATCTTATTATGACATCTTATTATGACATCTTATTATCTCATTCCTACTTTGGACAAACTGGCAGGCTACCGAATGTAACCTGCCCACACGGCAGAGTCTGGTAAACTCCCCATGGTGTACCCAATATGCCAAATACCAGTAACAATGATGGGTCTCATTCTCCTAAAGAGCCTTGAATATAGCACTTTCTTAAAAATCTCAGGGCTAGGATGAAGGAGACATTACTGGGCCTGCTCGAGGCAATCGATGAATAACAGGATGGTTGTGTGATTCGTCGTGGATTACAGTGTTAAGCATTTTAAGAAGTAACAGTGGTTTGTCCTTGCTCCTCCCTCTGGGAGCTCAGTTTTATTGAGTTACACCCATGAAGGTGCTCTCAGGCAAACTCAATTTCATCAGGCACTCTTAATCCTCTATGTTTATCTTTAACCTCTCCTTTATGCTTATCCCCTATCTGTTAATCACAAATATTCCCAAATTAGACCTTGTAACCTATAGGTAAAATCTTCTGAGGGCTCTGGATTTTGTATATGTAAGTGAAATATTACTTTTCTCTTTCCTTTATGTCTTTTGCATAGTTTACTTTATTGCAATATCCTTTTTGTATAGACACAGAAAGACAATTAATGCTATGCTTTTATAACTTGGCACTTAACTGACTCCAAATTATATTTACTTCTGGGCGTCCTTCATTTTTATTTGACTTAAGCCTCAGTTTCCCTTAGTTCCTAAAACCCCAAAAGAGGGGTCTCAGCGAGGCACTTGAATGGACCCAGGGCAAGTGGTAACTACCCTGACATCAAAAAGGGACAGACTAAGAGTCATAAGAAGTATAAAAAGTTAAGAGCAAGGTCATGGAACAAACACTGTCATGATCCAAAATAGATGTAACTGATTAAGGACCCTGCTGGGGTTAAGAAAGACCAACCTGGCCTGAGGACTGTGGTCTGGGATATATAGTAAGATGTCCTTAGGAAGAGTCACCCTTAAAGCTTAATATATCCCTTACCATATTCATGGGGCTGGGGCGATAGCACAGCGGTAGGGTGTTTGCCTTGCATGCAGTCAATATGGCCAACCCGAGTTCGATTCCTCCTCCCCTCTCGGAGAGCCTGGCAAGCTACCGAGAGTATCTCGCCTGCACGGCAGAGCCTGGCAAGCTACCCGTGATGTATTCAATATGCCAAACACAGTAACAACAAGTCTCAAGATGGAGACGTTACTGGGCCCGCTCGAGCAAATCAATGAACAACAGGAGGACCGTGACCATGACCATGACCATATTCATACAAAATGACTAGAAACATTAGGAAGAAGTAAACTTAACATGATTGTTTAAGTGGATTACTAGCTAAGGAAATGAGAAAGCAATATGCCCTTACATGGAATCCCACCCTTGGGTAAATCTTGTAGTAATCTAGAGTGCTGAGATCTTAGATAAAATTTTGCCTTTAAGTAAATTCCCTAGGAGAAGGAATGGTTTTATATCTCTTCACTTTTATGATAATGTACAACCACACCTTTGTATAATTTCTACCCCCGACTCTTCTGTATTTCTATATAACTAACGCTATGAGACTTGAAAAAATGCCCACTGATTACCAACCAACCTGGTTGCCCCCATTCCTTCATTTATCTGTTACCTTTGGCTGCCATGAGGGATAGGGATCAGCCCCAAAGACACCAAGAGGTCCCTGGGCCCACTTCAAGATGGTGACCCCCTAGAACAGCAACAATTGTCTTATAAAATAGGAGATAAGTGATTATTTCTTCAATTACAAAAAGGGAAAGGATAAATTCAAGCTTCTTCTCAGCTGCTAGAACCTTTATGGCTCTTAAAACACTCCTCATTTCTAAATAAAACTAACAGTTTTTCCTGAGATCCACTGGGACTTGATTGACACTCAGTTCCCTACACTGAGGTAACACCTATGGGAAAATATTTAGTTTGGACATCATGAGAAAATTCTATGTGACCCTTTTGGGGAGGAGGATCCTACATTTACCACAGACTTTGTGGGATAATGAACACTATGGTACTGTTCTGGAAAGAGATGTGCCAAAAGCATAAGACTCATGCTATATGTCAAAGATGTATTATGTTGCTTTAAAAGCAATTGCTGTTAACACTAATTCCCACTATTCTCAGGGATTAACAGGCCTGCACATACAGGGTGCCAGGAAACATGTGGCACAAAGATTTGACCCAAGTCCTCACACATACCAGGCCTGTGCTTCCGACCTCTTACATCAATTCCCTTGTCCTCAAAAGTGTACTATGAAAATCAAAAGTAAAATATATCTCTTCTTGAAGGACTTGGGGGACCATATACCACACGTGGTGCTGGGAATCAAACCTAGAGCAACTACATGCAAAGCAAGTAAGTGCCTTCCCAGTCCCTTTAGTGTGGCATACCTTACCACCCACATGGTGGATTTGGACAGCATATTTTTTCATTTGAAGTCAGAAAAGAGTGTGTACAAATAAGTTTTTCTGATATTCTTCATGCAGTCTTAGAGAATAAGAGTATGCTCCACTAATATCTGCTTTGCAACAAACCATTCCAAGTGGAAAATTTTTAATTCTACTAATCCATCCATGCATTCATTGATCCATCCATTCATCATCCAGCCATTTCATCTTTCATCTTCCATTCATCTACTCATATATTGTTGCTCCATCAACTCAGTTTTATCAATATCTTCCATATGACAGGCACTGTATGAGGAACTGAGTACAATATATGCTCTGTCCTCAAGGGCATTATAATTCTTGGTGATGTTGGGTGATGCGAGAAAGTCCATATAAACAGACCCTTTCCTTAATGACTTGAGCAGTGTTTACATGCTTACAATATTTGAAAGTACATTGTATTCTCCTGGGATTGGGAAGAATCTTAAAATGCAGATGCATTGATTCTATTCCAGACATTTTAATTTTTATTGGTCTGTGCCATGGCCTGGGCAAAGATTTTTATAAATATCTCCAGTTGATCTCAAATTAAGCCATGTTTTGGAAACTTCACTCAACTCAGAGTGAAGCAAACACAGTAACAAGTGTTAAGATATGTGTTAGATGAGGTTCATATATATGAGCTCTCCTAAGGAGGAATCAATGAGAGTAATTTTTTTTCTAGTGGTGACTTCCAACATCTTTTTTTCTTTTTTACTCACATGACAGGCAATTGCATCTACCTGCAATGTATTTCTCGACTTCTCATACACTTTGAAGAAAAGCACTGGAAATGATTGAATTTCCTGTTTATCTTGACACTATACATTGGAGAAATTGGGGAAGGGCCTCACCAAGGACATCACTAACTAAATGACATTCAGTAAATTATTCCATAAGCTACTTCATCATTTGCAAGATGAGGATAAATATATGGTAACATAAAGGTTATTTGTGAGAAACAAAGCCCTGAGGTTAATGTCTGGTGCTTTGTTAAATCTTCAGGAAAGCCTGGATTTGTTATCATCCTCTGAACTTGCTGCTTTAGGCAAATCTGGGGAAGTAAAAGAATACAATAACAAAAGAGCCACTGTACCGCCTTCCTCCAAAGATGGCTGTTCCATGAACCAAGCCTTAGAATTGCTCCTCAGCGTGGTTTTCTCTTTGAATCTGGGTGGACAATTTTTGCAATTAATAGCACTTAGAATTGAGAGACTCTGGTGGTACAAAAAACAAAAAAGTCTTCATGGGGACCTTGAGATATACTCCTTCTCCTTTATTGCCTATCTCTGAGAACGAACAGTTTGATTTCCCTTCCTTATGACCACATGTGTGTTATGAATAGCTATGTTCTATTTCTACCTGGAGAAGTATGTGAGGCTTAGCTCAGGTAGCAGTCATTCAATCTGTCCGAAAGCTTCCTGCATCCATGTACCATGCTTTTCCCTACAAACAATGCTGGGATTTTGTGTTTGTGGTGGGTTTCCTCTTTTTTCCTGAAGGTGGACTTCCTCCCTCTTGATCCACCCAGAGGCGCTCCTCCCCAAATACTAGCCTTTTTGTATTGTGTAGACTTTGCTTCTTTCTCCTTATTGGTTTGCACAGTGTTTCCTGTAGGGTGTCCAGGCAAGATAATGGAGGATGGAGAAAAGTGTAGATCAGAAGTTATTATCCAGGTTCCCTTCTTGAGAGTTCCTCTTAAGAAGATTGTTCCTTGATGAGTGATTGCTTCTCTCATGGTGATTGATTCTACAAAAATATCTTGTCTTTGAGATTTTATAAATACGCCTTCTTCTTGTTCTGTTGACCTAGTTATTGTGATTAACTGTGCTTAAAAAACAAAAACTAAAACTAATCTTTCCCTTATGATTCCTAGAACCTGTCTTCATCTTTATAATTAGTCCCTTTGTAAATTCACCTGCCAAGATCCTCACATTTATGTGTTACCAATCCTATGGGTTCTTAACCAATAGAAATTGTGATGGAGATTACCATCCAGGGGCAGTAGATCTTAGTACCAAGGGATGAATCTTGTTTAGTCTATTTTCAAAAGCAGATAAAACTATCTTTATGGATGCTATTGGGACAAACCAGAGGTCTTTGGGTGATTTTTTTTCTTTGAAAAAGGGGGTAATATGCCAAATAAGTTTGGGAACCTCTTGTATAAACCATTCTTGGTAATTTTGGTCTTAGTTATTAATGGTTTGTCTAGTCCCTGTATTCTAAAAGTTTCAAATAAATGAAAGGGGAGCTGGCCGAGAGAGTTCCAGTATTGAACATTAAAATCAAATCTTCATGGATGAAAAGAACTGTCTCTGCTGATTCTCTCCTCCAGTGGATATTATCATAAGTATCTGAGGCCTGGAGTTGTAACAGTCTTTTTGTGGCCATGACAAAAATAAAGCTAAAAATAAACTAAGAGAAAAACCTTGCGTGTTCTGAGTGTCATCAGCCAAAAAGCATATGTGTATATATGTATGCTTACACACACAAATATATATATATATATATATGTATGTCACACCTACGTTTTACTCCTGGCTTTGCACTCAGAAATTGCTCCTGACAGTTCTCAGGGGAACCATATGGAATATGGGATCCCAGGAATTAAATCCAGGTTAGCCACATGCAAGGGAACACTCTACCTACTGTACTATCACTCCAGCCATAGAATGTCAGGGTATATTAAGAGAGAAAGAAAGATTGCCCCCCACGAGCAGCTCTTCGGCACGGCCATGGCTCCAGAGGCAAAAGAACTTAATCCAGAGCCTGGCAGCTTGTGGCAGAAAAGTGAATGGACCATGTGTTAAACTATGGCGCCATGGCTCCCCAGGAGGGAAAGGGTGTTGCTCCCTTCCACCTTCTCCGCTCCCCCCCCCCCCCGCTCCGCCTTGGGCAGCAAGGTGTTCACCACCTCAGAGCTTATTGGAAAGCCAGGTATGAGCCAGTGGTGACGGGGCAACTGCAATCTCATGGGAAGGGGACGGTACCAGCTCGTCCTTCACACCCTACCGAGGTCACGAGTTGCCCCTCACGAGCGGCTCTGCAGCACAGCCATAACACCAGACCCACAGAAACCAATCCCGTAATTATCTGGCTCTTTGCAGAAATTCAAAATCACGAGGCCGCAATTGTGGCCATGCGAGATTATATGATTCTCGTAACCAGCTATAGAAAACAAAATATTTCACAACGCCTTTTCAGCAATTCTGATGGTTGGGGGGGGGGGGGATTCTAAACAATAATGGTGCATCTTTTGTTGAAATAATGAATGTAATCAATGTAGAGAAGAGTTAAGTGGAAATCATCTGCCTCACAGGCATTGGGAGGAATGAGGGGGGGGGTATATTGGGGTTCTTGGTGGTGAAAATGAGTACTGGTGAAGGGAGAGATGTTTGATCATTGTATGACCGAGACTTAAACCTGAAAGCTTAGTAACTTTTCCCACAGTGATTCAATAAATAAATATAAGAAGAAAAATAAATAAATAAATAAATAAAATTAAGGGAAAAAAAGTAAGGTGGCGTTCATGCCGAATTCAATCAGCTAATCAGTGGCTGAATAAATAGCACAACTCCTACAGAAAGAAAGAAAGAAAGAAAGAAAGAAAGAAAGAAAGAAAGAAAGAAAGAAAGAAAAAGAAAAGAACAAACTTGAGTTCTTAATGACATTCCACAGCCTCCACATAAAATATAAAGCCACTTATTCTGGATTATTTGTGCTTAAACCATTACCTGATAAAACAGGTGTGGGGACTGATAACTTAGGCCATGCACATACATTTTCTAGTTCAGGTTGAGATGGGACAAGCAGTAGAGATTATTAAATCTAGGATAACGGGTGTGTGATGACATTTCCTTTCTAATATCTCCAGAATTTAGCAGGATGTGTTCCTCCTCTATTTACTGGATAGTGTGATTCAGGACCCAATCTTCAGAAGCTTTTCTGTGTTCAGAATTTGACTTTACTACCAAGTCAGTCTGAACCCATATTCTATTTCTCTAAGCACGCGGGTCTGAATTTTTTTCATGTTTCCTCCAGATCCTGGTAATCTAACCTGACCAAATTTAACCTGACCATTCAGTAACCACATTTGTATTTGCTAACACATGCATTTGGAGATTCTCATTTGCCAATTAGCACTGTAGCACTGTCCTTCCCTTGTTCATCGATTTTCTCAAGTGGGCACCAGTAATGTCTCCATTGTGAGACTTGTTGTTACTGTTTTTGGCATGTCAAATACACCATGGGGAGCTTGCCAGACTCTGCCGCGCAGGCAGGATACTCTCGGTATCTTGCCGGGCTCTCTGAGAGGAACGGAGGAATAGAACCTGAGTTGGCCACATACAAGACAAATGCCCTACCTGCTGTACTATGGTTCCATGCCAATTACCTCTGAAAAAATAGCATATCTTTTTTCAGAAACAGGAGAAGGCAACGAACTTTTCCAAGTTTTTACTCAAACAGGCATGCTTCTTGTTGAAAGTAGACTATGGACCAAGCATGATTGCCACTCAATGCCTCCTTTGCAGACCACACCACCCAAAAGGAGAGAGAGAACAAAAGGGAATGCCCTGCCACAGAGGCAGGGTGGGATGGGGGGATAGGGGTGGGTGGGATACTGGGGTCCATGGTGGTGGAAAATGGGCACTGGTGGAGGGATGGGTATTTGATCATTGTATAATCAAAACCCAAGCACAAAAGTTTGTAAGTCTACAACTGTACCTCATGGTGTTTCACTAATAAAAATTAATTTAAAAAAACAGGCATGCTTCTATTTCTAACATAATTTTAAAGGTAGGAGCCATAATAATCCACATGTTAGAGAGAAAGAAACTGAGGTGTTTGGATGTTAAAGCACCCAAATCTGCCTTAAGTCCTTTTATTTTTGAATGCCTATGATAAGAACACATTCTAAACAGACCTGTTTGATTTGTAATCTGTATACTCTCCCCACCAGGCTGTCTCCCTTCTGATTCCTGTGCTGGTCTTCCCCTCTGATAACACAGAACAGCAGGGTTCGGTTCGATTCTCCTTCCTGGATTCAATTTTGCTCTGACTTTCAGAACCCCAGCATGTAGCGCTGAAGCTGTCAACACCCACAAGGATGCCCTCAGGTTCTGTCACAAAATAACTTAAATTCACCCACTCAGGAGAACCTGACATTTTCTCTGGATAAAAAGCCAGCTTCTAATTTACCAGTTTGGATATTATGAGTTTGTTTTGAACTTTGGTTTTTGTCTTAATCTAAATTTAGAATCAAAAGTGGGAGGTATACCTGGGGACAGTGGTGGTGGAGAATATGCACTGGTGGGGGGATGGGTGTTCAGTCATTGCATGACTAAAACTCAAACATGAAAGTTTCGTAGCTATATCTCATGGTGATTCAATTTTAAAAAATAGTGCTGCAATGAAAAAAATTTAGAATCAAATTTTGATTCTTAGCCATTCGTCTGTAGTTGGGCTATATCTTGGGTGGTTTCTATATCTTGACTACTGTACTAAGTGTAGTAATTCACATGAATGTGCAAATATCCTCTTGAATTAATGCTTCTGTGTCTTGGTATACACAATGGAATACTATGTAGCTTTAAGAAAAAACAAAACCATACAATTTGTAGCAATATGAATGAAATGAGAAGATAAATGTTGACTGAAGTCAGACTAAAGGAAAGGGATACAGAATGATCTCTATCATATGTGAGACTCAAAGGTACACAATAAGGTAACAACAAAGGTCCAAAGGCAACATAATGGAAGAACAGATCCACATAAAAGAATTGGGGTGAGGGTTGGGAGGGAAGGGTTTGAGGATGCTAGGGAGAGGGATGGGGTACACTGGTGATGAGTGTGGTATTGAAATTATGTGCATAGGAAACCGTTATTTGTAGCATTGTAAACCATAGAATCTCAAAATAGTTTTTGTAAAAAACATTTAATTCTTAGTATAGCACTTCCTTGAGAAATCGTTTTAAAAGTTTTGATGTTTTGATACAACTAATTTACTCATATAGTCTTTTTTTCTACTCTATTTTCCAAGTATGATTATTATAGATTTTGTCAAAAGTGGTGAGTACATATGCTTAGCAAATCTCGAGTCTTGGTAAACTTCATAACACATGCACAGAGCAAAATGTTTTAAGTATAAAATAGGTAGCCAATATTCAATGAAAACTGCTTTGGTATATATTCAACATTTTTGAACACTTTGATATATAAATACTTTTTATCCCAAAACAACCCCAGAAGATAATATTGTTCTTTTCACTTTGCACAGCTGGAAGCGATAGCACAGCGGGTAGGGCGTTTGCCTTGCAAGCAGCTGACCAGGGCGACCCGTGTTCAATTCCCGTGTCCCTCTTGGAGAGCCCGGCAAGCTACCGAGAGTATCTTGCCCACATGGCAAAGCCTGGCAAGCTACCCATGACATATTCGATATGCCAAACACAGTAACAACAAGTCTCACAACGAAGACATTACTGGGCCTGCTCGAGCAAATCGATGAACAACGGGAGGACAGTGCTGATAGTGCTGACACTTTGCACACATTTAAACAGCAATAAAGCCCAGATTCCCACACAGCTTTGCTTGAAGTCAGAGTCCTCATGCTAATCACTTGTCTTTCAAAGACCTCAAAAGTTCTTTATGACTTGAGATCAGCTATTTACATGTGGCAATGTGCCAGATTATCTACAGAGAAGTATTTTTCAGATTTCAGGGCAGGCGTCAAGCCAAAGGAGGCCTTTGTGCTTTAGGGACCACAGACGGGTGAGGAACACTCATTTCACAATAAATCTTTTACTTTATTTTCCCTTTATTAAATTAGAGGTAATTCATGTCTGTGTCAAATTCTAGATGGTTCTTGACTTTCAGAAAGTCATGTCATTAATAAGTACTGCTAAAAAAGAGGGAAGCGGTATTTTTAAATTCCTTTTTATTTGTAACAACTGAACTTCATCTGAAAATCACATCTTTCTTCTTTGTTTCAGAAATTCTAACCTATGTGAAAAGTCCTCTCCAGAGAGGAACAGAAGAAAACAGTGATCAAACTAGTTTGCCTTTAATAAATAGAAGTACTTGGCAATACTGATCATTATTTCAATGTATCTGAGATTTGGTGACAGAATTTTTCCAAGGTTTTAAAAAAAATAGAGGACATTTCAGTCGTCTTTCATCTTGTAACAAGTACTGAAATCTTATAGTTTGCAACACCCAATGGGTGCCACACTCAATGGTATTTAGTTTGGGGCCACACCCAATGGTATTTAGTTCTACACCCCTACACCCAGTGGAACTATTCCCAACTTGCTACATTTGAATTGCTCCCAGTGTTGTTCAGGGGACCATGCAGTGCTGGAGACCAAACCCAGGGCTTTGGCCAGCAAAGCATGCTTTTTAGCCTTTTGAGACACTCCCTGACACTGGCTAAAAATAATAAATGACTATTTTGTCCTTTGAGTTGACAATTTAGACTGAACTCAGATCAGCATTTCTTTTGCTGGGCTCTGCTGGGGTTATTTTCATGGAGACTTCATGAATAAGACAAAGTCCAATGTGCAACCATTTTTTAAACAAGGAACTGAGTAATATTTGCTATTGTATTATTGGCCAAAACAAGTTTAATAGTGAAGGGTATGGCTATTTGGAAGTCTAGACAAATTGAAGATAATTGCAATAATATACCCCAAGATTTACATCCAAAGATACACACAAATTTTATTTATTTTTATTTTTTAATTTTATTGAATCACTGTGAGATAGCTATGAGCTGTCATGTTTGGGTTACAATCACACAGTGATCAAACACTCGTCCCTCCACCAGTGCACATTCCCCACTACCAATATCCCTGGTATACTCCCCCTTTCCAACCCTCCCCCTGCCTCCATGGCAGACATGATTCCCCATAATCTCTCTCTACTTTTGGGCACTATGGTTTGCAATACAGACACCAAGAGGTTATCATGTTTGGTCCTTTATCTACTTTCTGCACACATCTCCCATTCTGATCGATTCCTCCAGCCATCTTTTCCTTAGCGATCCCTTCTCTATTCCAGCTGCCTTCTCCCCTTTGCTCACAAGGTAAGCTTCCAGCTATGGAGTAATCTATTTGTCCTGGATACACACAAATTTTAGGGCTGGAACGATAGCACAGTGGGTAAGGCGTTTGCCTTGCATGGGGCCGACGGTTGGCCCAGGTTCGATTCCTGCACCCCTCTCGGAGAGCCTGGCAAGCTACCGACAGTATCTCACCCGCATGGCAAAGCCTGGCAAGCTACCCATGAAGTATTTGATATGCCAAACACAGTAATAAGTCTCACAATGTTACTGGGCCAGCTCGAGCAAATCGATGAACAATGGGAGGATAGTGCTACACACAAATTTTAAAAGAGATAAAAAATTCTAAGTTAAAAATGAATTTTGGTTATTTTAAAATATCATAAAGGACCATATCATGTAAGAAAATCAATACTGATCTATATAGAGCAATGTAATATATTTCAATTTTAAAAGGTAGGCACACATTATGGGATAGCATTTTCAGAGTAAATAAAAAGGGACTTGAGAGATAATACAGGAATAACACTTGGCTTATATGCAATATACCCAGTTCAATCCCTGATGCTACATTAGGTCTCCTGAAAGCTGCTAGGAGTGGGATTCCTGAACAAAGAGCCAGCAGTAAGCCCTGAGAACCACCAAGAACGACCCCCAAAACAAAACCAAAAAATGAATTAATAACATATTGGGATACATTTGTGGGAATATGTTTAGAAAGAACAAAGTGAACTTTTTTTTTAATGTATAAAAACAACAAATAGAGCACACTCCAGTTGTCTGTGCTCTACTTGTTGTCTTGGTGGAAAAAAACATAGGGAAGACTATTTTTGTGTTGTTTAGTTTTTTGTTTATGTTCTGAGAAACAAAGAAGTGAGGTGATAGATAAGGCTTGGAGGTAGATGGTGTTAACAGATGATTGTTAAAGACAGGCCCACTGCCTTCCCGATGTGCTTCTCTCTTATCCATTAAAAAGAAAAATCTTCAAGCTGAAAGATTGAAGCAAATTTGTTTAAGAAAAAATTGAACCCTTGTTGCTGAGGAGTTAAATTAATTCAGTGCTCAGGGAACCATAAAGAGTGGTGACAGCAGCTGCAGGTGCAGTTATGGAATTTCTATTTAAAAATATATGTGGAACAAGAAGTTTTGAGATCAATGGTGACCAGTCATAATGTAAATATTCAGGATTTTGCATGTGTTTCTAGAACAGGGATGGATAGCAGACACGGCTAAATTTCCGATATGTTATTCTGCAAGCTTGATCTGACTCTTTCCTTGATACAAGGAGGGATTATTCCACTCACTGATTCTTGTTCATTTATTTTAATCAACACACATTTATTGATTGTTCATTCCCAGCTAAGCAGCAAATATAATAATGAATGCCTGCCCAGGGATATCTCTGTTTAATTGGGGCGAAAGTAAGTAAACTACCATGTCCCCGGTGAAAGAACACTAACGGGTAGACAGAACATCATACAAGGTAGGAGCAGTGACCCAAGTGAGAGGAGGTGGTTTGGTGACTATAGGGCTGGTCACTGCAGTCATGTAAAGAGACAGAAAAGAACAAACAAAGGATTTTAAACTACAGAGAAAAGAATGTTGAAGTGGCAGGACAGTAGGAATGTTTGAGGAAATTGGGAGACAAAACAGGCATCTTTTATTTAAGAACTCTATAGTGCAAAGCATCAGTTGCTAGTCTTAAGGGATAAGGAAAATTATATGTTAATTTATGATACAGTTCTATTTTTGACTCTCAATATGTGCCCATGTATTCATATCTAAACACATGATTAAACAGATTCCAAGAAAGTGAGACTCTGAACTTCATCATAGTTTTAAAGACATTTTCCTGCTTTCTTGTGTGCTGAAATTACAGGAATAGATATTGGAAGTATGAGATACTGGAAGCACAGAGTAGTAGTATATTGCTTAGGGTGTTTGCCTAGCACACAGTCAATCCAGGGTCAATCTCTGGCACCATATATAATCCCCAAACCCCATAAGGAATGACCTCTGAGGACAGAGCCAAGAATAAGCTCTGAGCACTGCTGGATGTCGAAAAAAAAAAGAAGAAAGAAGGAAAGAGAGGAAGAAAGAGGAAAGAAAGGGAAGGAAGGAAAAGAAAGAAAGAAAGAAAGAAAGAAAGAAAGAAAGAAAGAAAGAAAGATAGCAAGCAGCAAGATTCCAACAAAAGTCATTTGCTTTTGATGATAAATTCAATAGAGTCTTATGTCAAAATAGTGTACAAAATGAAGGACAAGTAATAGTACAATTGGATGATTTATTTTGAAGTACTAATTCAAATATTGAGATCAGTGAGCACCAACTTAGAATTTTAGTATTGTCCATATCTTTTGCCCCTTTGTTTTCTTTTTTTTTCAATCTGTAAGTTGGATGAATATCAATAATTACACAATGTATGGTTAATACAAGCAATACTTAATATGTGAAAAGTGTAATCCAAGTTCAAATTGAACATTGGAATACACTAAATACCTGAAATAAAATCCTATATTTTTGGATAGAACTTTTGATATTACAAGCAAATGCAATGTGAGGGTCTTACTTGGATTCTGATCTGAGTAACCTAACAACAGGGGGAAAAATGAGATAATTTGATCAAAATTATAGTCTTGAAATTAGATAGTATTAAGAAAATAGTATTCTTTTTAGATTGGTGATGACTTGATTTTTAGTATGGTAATGGCCTTCTGGTTACTTTTTAAAATTATTTTAATCTTTTATGTATGCATCAATAGTTATGGGTAAAGTTACATGACTGAGAGATTTATTTTAAAATAGTTCAGAAATAAGCAGAAGATTGACTAAACATATAATAAGAAATGATAATGTTGAAGCTTTGTGGTGAGGCTATGAGGGACATTGACTTCTTGTTAATATAATAACTCTGATTACTACTAGTCTCCTTATTAAATTTTAATTTGGACTTCAATTTATCAAAAGTTTAAATCCTATTTCTTCTGTAGTCATAGAAATAACAAAACAAATGAACAACAACAACAACCAAAAAAAACAACCCTTTTTCAATGGAACAGCATTCGTTCATAAGAGGAGCTGTATAGTTAGGACAGCAGATAAATAAAAGTACTTCTCCAACTCCATCGCACTCTTTTCTAGAGGTGCAACACCCTGTCTAGTTACAAAACAAAGGATCTGGTTCTAAAGCATGGCTCTGTATGTTTGTATGGGTAGTGGGGGCATGGTGTGTACCAAGGGAGGGTAGGGTTATATTGTGATTAGATCGGGAGCTAGAGTGATAGCACAGCGGGTAGGGCATTTGCCTGGCACAGGGCCAACCCAGATTCCATTCCCAGCATCCCATATGGTCTCCTGAGCACTGCCAGGAGTAACAGGAGTAATTTCTGAGTCCCTGAGCCAGGAATTAACCCCTGTGCACTGCTGGGTGTGACCCAAAAAGAAAAAAAAAAAAGATTGTGATTAGATCACGAAGAGCCATGAACTTGTCAGCTTGTCCTTATTTGCTTCTCAATCAGTCATTAATTACTTGGGTTTGGTTTCCCTTCGGACTTCTTGACAGCAGGCCAGCCAGGCAAGATACCTCCTTTTTTGAGGATGGGCTGCTCTCCAATTGAGATCATCATGAAATCAGCTCCTCCAGACTAGTATTTTCATAACGTGGGTTACTCCCTTGAGGAAGCTGAACATTCTTCTTGGAAGGACTTAACCTCAAACCAGATGAGCTCCTGTCACAAAGTGTGTCCCTCTAATGGAACATTTCTTTGGACCCTTACAGTTCATGAGCTGTGAAACTAAGAAATGCAGGAGTCCTTGTGTAAAATGAACTGAGCGCTTATCTTAAAATAACTACGTGCTTATTTTCAAATAACAAGGTATCTAATTTTATAAATAGATGGCTTTGCTTCAGAAAGTCAGCTGGAACTTGCACTCTGTAAAATCATTAATCAAAGAATGAGAACTATCACAGTATTAAATGAAGAGACAAAAATGTGGGGGAGGCAAGTGCAAATAATGTGCTAGGTAAGAAAGTAGATATGTCAAGGGGAGAGACACCTAATAGCTGGGTGCAGGATTCTGAAAATTATGGTTGAGAAATAAGTTTAACAATTCAATAAACACTTTCACAACCTAATATTGTGACATGGAAGATGTTTAGTACTCAGAAATTTTTAAAAACTGAAGTTGTGCACTTCGCAAATTTCTCTTTAGTAGGTAGAATCGCATAAGTTAAAGGTTCATCTAACCCAACAAAGGGAAAACTTAACATTAAAGAGATTAGGTAAAAAAATTACCCAGTTAATTACAGCGGAAACATACATACGATCCAGATTATTAAAATTTTGATTGCTTTAAAAAAAAACTAAATTAAGACAAACAAAAACCCAAGAGCAGGCATCCACCAACAAAATCCTAAGGTTCTAGAAAACCAACAAGGTTTATTTCTTTGCTACAGACTTTGGAATTCCATTTAAATTTTGCTGTTATCTTTAAGTACCTTATGAACACAAATTAGATTACTACAATCAGATTCTCTATCAAGCAGGAGTTTGTCCCCAGAGTAATCACAGAGCCCTATGGAAAAGAGAGTAGTGGCAATGAAGGAATATGGGGAAGGCAGTAACCCAAACTATTTTGTGGCAGGTTTTTGTAAGAACAACTGACTTAAATTCAACTCCAACTGGGCGAATCTATACTCTAGGAGAAATTCCCTCTGGTTCTCGGAGCCAAAAAACTCCTGTTTTCCAAATCATAGGAGTATAAAAGGCTTTTCTCTGTGGTTTTCCATGATTGTTGAGTCTTCGATCACAAAATGAAGCATTGCAAGGTATCTGTCAATATCATCCTATCATTGTATTTTTGTAACTGGGAATTTGATCATTTGACTAATGCATTATTCCCTGTCTCTTTGGGAAAAAATCATGCTGGTTCTTGTTTAATACTGCTTACAAGATTCAGCAGAAAAGGTACAGAGTAGACTTTCTGTAAGCATTTAGAAAGAGAACAGTACAACTTACCTTCACAGAGAAAAATTAAATCACCATATTGATTTAATTTCCCTCAACTTCCCACTGTCAACCTGAATTCTTTCCAAAATATTCTCCTCCTTCAATCTTGTTATAGGAAAAGAGATGTTGGTACTAACTCTAGCTATTCCCTCCACCTGTTGTTATAACCTTTCCTATATTCTGATCAATTGTTAAAAATTTTCTCATCCTATTTATATTTTCAGGTTTTCCCACCCTATATTCTAATATTCAGAATGTAAAATCAAAGTCCTCCTAAAGTCCTATCAACTTATAGGACTTTAAAAGTGTTTCCCAAAGCGGGTGATATTGCCTTCCCCACATTGGGGCAATGGAATGATTCAGAAGGGCAATAGAAGCCTCAAATGCATTTGAGGGATACTTTCTATTCCTTTACCTAGAGAAAAAAAATCAATATGAGCGTATGTAGGGTGGGGGAGTGGGAAGTGATTAGCAACTTTTTTCCTCTGAAAAGGGAGAAATAAGCCAAATAAATTTAGGAACTTAAAAAAATATCCTTTTCCACTTTCACCCTTTATCACTCACATTTTTATTATTAAACTTGTTGAGACGTCCACAGTCTCTCCATTTCCTCACCTCTTATCATTCACTTATCCTAATCACTAACTATTGTTTTTGGCAAAGTCACCAGTAGTCTTCTAATCACCAATCCCAATGACTCCTCTTAATTTTTTTTTTTACATCATCTCTGCAATTTGACAGTGTGGAATTATCAAATTATAAAAGTTTCCTTTACCATACAAGACATCACAGCTTCATGGGTCTCACCTCTATCTCATAGTCATTAATTAGTCTCTTTTGTAGGTATAGCACTGTAGCATTGTCCTGTAGCACTGTCCTCCCGTTGTTCATTGGTTTGCTCGAATGGGCACCAGTAATGTCTCACAAAAAATTGTGAGACTTGTTGTTACTGTTTTTGGCATATCGAATACGTCACGGGTAGCTTGCCAGGATTTGCCGTGCGGACGAGATACTCTCGGTAGCTTGCCAGGCTCTCCAAGAGGGGCGGAGGAATCGAACCCGATCAGCCGCATGTAAGTCAAACACCCTACCCATTGTGCCAACCCTTTGTAGGTGTATTCACTTAAAAAAATATTTGTCAAGTTCTCAATTTAAGCCAGACAATGTCCAGAAACTAAGGACAAATCGTCGAGCAAAACACCCCAATTCCAGATTTCATGGAGCTGACAGTCTAGGGGTGTGTATGTGTGTGTGTGTATGTGTGTGTGTGTGTGTGTGTGTGTATCTGGTGGGGGTATAGTAATGTGGATGTGGGCATTAAATCACTGTAGCACTGTCCTCCCATTGTTCATTGAGTTGCTCAAGTGGGCACCAGTAACATCTCCATTGTGACACTTGTTGTTACTGTTTTTGGCATATCAAATATATCTCGGGCAGCTTGCCAGGCTTTGCCGTGCTGGCGGAATACATAATTAGATAAATAATGTAAGTAAAGGTTATCAGAAAGTACTCATTTTTCATCATTGTTGGTAAATAACTCCTTCATAGATTTAACTTTTGCTAATACATTGAACCTTTTTCTCTTCATTGTGCCTTCCTATTTCCTATTTGAGAAAAATAATTAGAACAAAAGTGTGTGTGTGTGTGTGTGTGTGTGTGTGTGTGTGTGTGTGTGTGTTGGAAGAGTGGAGATGGGGGAAGGTGTCTCACAGCCACAGCCATGTTTCAGCTATCGGCTTTTCAGAGTCATAAATTTAAATCTTCTAAGGCAATGTAAATCAAGCAGCTGAAGTTTATAGACACACTGGTTCAGGTTCCCCTGGGTTCTTTGCCCTTGAAATGGAGGTGGGGCAAATCCCCACCCTGCTGAAGTCTCTCAGCAGCTGCACCCACACCCCTTTGCTCCACCATGCCAAAGGCCCAGTTCCATGGCTTCACTAAGAATTCTCTGTAGAGAAACATCAAACTGCTAAAATCCCAGGTATGCCTATGTTGGTCAGAGAACTCTGGGGCCATCTTGCAATAGAGTCAGACACCTTCCCTCCACCTCCCTGTACTTTTGGAAGCCCCAGCAGCCACATTCACCTCCCATAGCCACTGCCCTACTCTCACCCATCGGCCCTAGTTGTCAGATTCATGAACTAAATCTCCCAGGAGATGCAAGCCAATCAGTTGAAATCATTGATGCACAAGTCTTCTTGTGCTCCCCATCCCAATGAAAACTCTGGGCCACCCTCAGCAGGGGGGCAGGCAGAGTGCTGCCTTTCAGAAACCTGCAGCGGCCACACCCACACCACTGCTGCCACTGTTCCAAGAGTCTAACCCCAAGGGTTCACTAAGAATTTTTGTAGACTTGTTCCAGTTCTGCAGATCCTGAAGTTTCTAGACCACGTGACACCTTCAAGTTCCACTGTACTAAAATTCCAGTAAGAACACACCAAATTAGATGGGAAACTAAAGTAGAAGCCAACTAAATTCGGCAAACTAAATCTGGAGTATTTTTAATAATTTTTAGCCGTTTGGTTTTCACAAGCAATGTAAAACAAATTATTGTGTCAAATTACTGTTTGCCTGCTAAGGGGGCAGGTCTGGAGGCGTTGGGAAAATGGGGAAAATGGTGGGAAGGTCACTGAGGTAGTGGGATTGGTGTTGAAATATCACAAACCTATATAATAACTGTATTAGGAAAAACTTTGTAATCTATGGTGTTTAAATAAAGTAAAAATGGTGGAAGGGGGGTTGTCTAGGATGACAGCAGAGGATATCTAGCGTCCTACACTTTTGCCATTTAAAATCACTTAATCACTTAAAATCACTTAACTTCCCGTTAGTCGTCGATTTGCTTGAGCGGGCGCCAGTAATGTCTCCATTTGTCCCTGTCGTGTGCTAGTGTAGCCCAATGGCATCTGTTCGCTCCGGGAACATGAAGGGCCTCAAACCGATCGTTCATGATCTTGAGGAAGAAGTCTGACCATCTGGTAGGTGGGCGGCCACGCGGTCTTTTGACATCCTGTGGAATCCAATCAGTAACAGCTCTAGTCCAACAGTTGTCTTTAAATCTCATTACGTGACCAGCCCATCTGATTTTCGACACCTTGGCATATGAGACAGCGTCCCTGATCCTTGATCGTCGACAGATGTCAGAACTCTGGATTCGTTCTCTCATTTGAGTGAAACGTGATATTCCAAGCATAGCTCTTTCTATTCTTCTTTGGGAGACCTGAATAGCGTTCTCATCTTGTTTGCGTAGGGCCCAGGTCTCTGAGGCATATGTTAATGCAGGAAGAACAGTGGAATCAAAGAGATGTGCCCGGAGCCGGAGGTTCTCCGTCCTCTTAGCTATTTCTTTGACGTTCTTGAAGGCGTTCCAAGCCGCTATCTTCCTCCTGCGCAGCTCGGGTGCCAGGTCATTTGTCATGTTGACCTCTCGACCTAGGTACACATAGCTGTTGCATTCGGAGATGGTCGTTCCATTGAGAGTGAATGGGGCATCAGGAACAAGGCTGTTTCTCATAAACATTGTCTTCGTAAGATTCATCTGTAGTCCGACGTTTCCACACTCACGGTCAAAGTCGGCCAGCATTTGTGCTGCTTGGCTGATGTTTGGTGTTATTAAAACAATGTCATCAGCAAAGCGGAGGTGGTGTAGTTGCCGGCCATCTATCTTCACTCCCATTCCTTCCAATTCCAGTCGTCGAATGATGTTCTCGAGGGTGGCACTGAAGAGTTTCGGTGAAATGGTATCACCCTGCCGCACCCCTCTCGTGACATCAACTATCACTTCTTTGTAGAACGGTGAGATCCTGGTAGTGAATCCGCAATACAGCTCACGGAGGATCCTGATGTATTGGGCTTGAATGCCCTGATTGGCTAGGGCTTCAATGACCGCTTCCGTCTCAACAGAATCAAAGGCCTTCTTTAAATCAATGAACGTTAAACAGAGCGGCATCTTGAACTCCCGAGAAACCTCAATGAGCTTGGTTATCGTGTGGATATGGTCGATGGTGCTGAATCCTTTGCGGAACCCTGCTTGCTCGCATGGTTGTACTTCATCGAGTGTTCTGCCATTCCTATTTAGGATGACTCGAGTGAACACCTTGTAGATGACAGACAATAGGCAGATCGGGCGATAGTTGCCAATGTCATGGATGTCTTCCTTCTTGAACAGTAGTACAGTCCTGCTGGTTTTCCATTGGGACGGAACCTTGCATTCAGACAGGTAGCGAGTGAAGAGCTGAGCCAGTGTATTGATGAGTACTGACGGCAGGTTCTTCAGGTGTTCAGGTCTGACCTTGTCTGGGCCGGGTGCTGTTTGTTTCTTTACCGACAAAATGGCATGTCGGATTTCGGAAGGGAGAACGTTGGGAACGACATATCCATCCTGTGGAATTTGGTATGTCGGCAAGTGGACATGGCTATCGAAGAGATTTGAGTAGAAGTCATGGATAATCTTCTCCATTGCCGTTCTGGAGGATGTGATGGATCCATCATGACGTCAGAGGGCAGTCATCTTGGTCTTATAGTTGGCGAAGGACAGGCGGGTATTACAAATACTTTTCCCGGCTTCTGCCGCATCTACCAGTACTTCTGCTCTTCTCTCTTTGAGGTCTTCCTTGATCGCATCTCTGCACTGCTTTGCGAGCTTGGAAGTTAGCTTGCGGTTGCCTGAGGCATGCACCAAACCACGCTGGTGAATTAGCTCAAGAGTTTTTGAAGATAGGCGATTTTTTGTGGCTATCTCTCTCTTGGCGTTCCTCGCACATTCATGGAGGTGCTGAACCAGTCAATCGTATTCCTCATCAATTTGTCAACAATGGCATCTTCCCATGTTGCCGCAATAGTACCAAAGAGTTCCCAGTTGGTGGTCATTCTGGGAGTTCTCTTTTTGAACTTTGCAGCCCTTTCTCCCCGCTCTGTGAAGTAGAATTTTGCATGAAGGAGACGGTGGTCCGATCCCGTTCGAAATTTTGGGACAACAGCGACATCAGTCAGGCAAAACCGTCGATTGAATATGATGTGGTCTATTTCGTTGTGGAGTCGTCCACCGGGAGACTCCCATGTCCATCGTTTAGATTCTGCCTTCTGGAACTGTGAGTTACCATGAATGGTCTTGGTCGACATGATGAACTCAGACAGTCTCTCACCCTTTTCGTTCCATTCTAGGCCATGGGTCCCGATGTGAAGTTCTTCAGCTGATCTTCTCGGTCCTTTCTTGGCATTAAAATCACCCACAATGATCTTGTAGAAGGTGTGGTCTTCTTTATAGAACTTCTCTAGCTCCATGTAGAACTTCTCGATTTCTCTTTCATCATAATGAGATGTTGGTGCGTAGACAACGAAGATAGAAACTGCAGGCAGTGAGCCACATCTATTCAAATGTAAACGTCCGATTCGGGTTGTTAGGCATTCGAATGAATCAATGCTCTTGGCCAAGTTTGTGTTGACAAGGACACCGACGCCTCCAACGCCTCTTTTATCGCATGTTCCGAGGAACAATTCTTCTCCAGTGTCGAAAACGGCATGGTGAGATTCGTGCCTTCTTGTCTCGGTCAGACCAATGATGTCGTACTTGATCATTCGCGCTTGTACCATCAGGTCCTCGATGGATGCATCTGATGCTAGCGTACGTGCATTGAAAGTACAGACGATCATTTTTGTCTTCCTTCGTTGTGGCAGCCTAGGTCGGCCTTGAGATTTTGTCGGCCTCTCCTTTCTCATCCTTCTCAGTGCTGCCATGTCGGTGAAGCCTTCAGGGTCAGGTGAATGAGACCAGTTGTAGTTACTGGTTTTGGCATATCGAATACACAGTGGATAGCTTGCCAGGCTCTTCTGTGCGGGTGGAATACTCTCGGTAGCTTGCCAGTCTTTCCGAGAGGGATAGAGGCTTTTGGGGTGACCTCTAATCACCCTTGTAGGTGTTACCATATTTGAACCCTATCAAATATGGTACGACAATTCCAGAAGATGGGTATTTAGTGTCTTATGATGTCTTATGATGTGTTGCGCGGCCACTTGCCATTTAAAATAGTGATTCAAATTAAGTTCCTCTTAAGGGAATGCCTATGAATATAGCCAAGCTTGGCCCATCTTATAGAACTCCACGAAGTTCTAAGTCACTGGGTTGCTCAAATTTGAAGCAAGAATTTGAGGATTTATTGCAGGGACTGGAGTTGAGTGTGGAGATTTACTTCAAGAGACATTGAACTGGGTTAGATCCCCTGCATCAGGAATTCTTCCCTGGAAAGTTGTTTTTTCTTCATCAGGAATCAAAAATAAAATAAAATAAACTTACATTCTTCAGTGCACTGGGTATCATAAAAGAATGACTCAATTTCTTCAAAACACACAACTCCCAAATATACATGATTCTCATAGGTGAATAAACCAATTCTTAAATCATTTGAGGGCACTCTTTAGAGTCAGTTCAAAACTGACTCTACTACTCAAACTGTACTCAATTACTCCAAGGCGGACAGGTTGAGACATGAGGTGTAAGTTTTTGAACCTACAAGCTATCCAGCATGTGTAAGTAAGACTTGATAACAATGTCCACCACGCCAATCATTTGTCTATTTTCTCTTTTATCTATAATTCCTCATTATCTTGTTCTTTTCTGAATTACAGGGAACTGACCTATAAACTTCAAGACCTAAACAACTTTAATTCTTGGATTTAAGTTAGTTTCAGGCAATAACAATCCCTTAAAGAAAATTACAGTAGACTAAAATGTGTTTGTGTGTGTGTGTGTGTGTGTGAGAGAGAGAGAGAGAGAGAGAGAGAGAGAGAGAGAAATATTTCTTGCCTTCTTTCTTCGATTTGTCTCTCCAGTAAAAGCATCATGATTCCAGTCCCTGTCTGACAAATTCTAACATAGGTTCAGCTCCTACTAGATGGATAGTCACATTTCCTGAACACTGGTATCATTGACACACTCTCTTTATTCCATTATACCAAAGATTGGAAGCAGTTTTCTGCACTCATTGGTCTTTGAGTTGTTTTGCCTTCTTCCTTCAAACATTTAAGTTACCAGGATTGTATAGTCATTTTATTCAATTAATATAACGGTAATAATGATTTTATTTACTGACTGTACTCTGGTACAGTCTGGTACAGCTTTGGTCAAGTCCTCTAAATATAAGAAAATTGATCGGCCTTATACCCAGTCTCAACAGAGTTACAAAAGAAAGACAAATTCAATTCCAAAAGCTCTGCCAGGGAGGGGAGGGTGGGAGAGGGCGGACAAAATCGTGATTAACGCTCTAAAGAGGCTACAAATAGATGAGACCATACCACCTGGCATATAAAAAATCTTTTCCCAGTCTTTTTACTTGTGAAATTCATCCCAGGTGCTGTGTTGATCTGTGTTGAACTCCTGCTTTCTTCTTTCATTAATTTACTTTAAAAATTTTATTTTGGGGTCACCTATAGCAGTACTAAAGGCTTCCTTCCAACTCTGCGCTCTGAAATCACTTCTGGTGGTGCCTATAGACTTTATGCAGTATTGGGAACAACCCAGACCAGTTGCATGCAAGGCAAGAGCCTTACCACTGTACTTTTCCACTGGCCCCACACTCCTGCCTTCTTAAAATTAGACTCAGTCTAGTCAAAAATTTCTCTCAAATACAAAGGAGAATGCAAACAGAATTCTTTACCTTGTTAATTAATGTGAGTTTTAAAATTATTTGAATTGAAAAATAATTAAAATTTGTAGTTAGTCTAACTGAAAACCACTACATCAAAATTATAGTCTCAGGACTGAAAAGATAGAACAGCAAGGAAGGCACTTGCTATGCAAGCAGTCAAATGGAATGCAACATCACCACATTTATTTCCCTTAGCACCGATGGGTTGTTATTCCTTGGTACAGACACATGAGAATCCCTGAACATAGCCAGGTGTGGCTCAAACAATTTTTCCAAAATAAACTACCAATCTCAAAATAAATTAAGGCACCATGTCACTGTCACTGTACTCCCATTGTTCATCGATTTGCTCAAGCGGGCCCAGTAACGTCTCCATTGGAGACTTTGTTGTTACTGTGTCTGGCATATCGAATACGTCACGGGGAGCTTGCCAGGCTCTGCCGTGCGGGTGAGATACTCTCGGTAGCTTGCCAGGCTCTCCGAGAGGGGCGGAAGAATCGAACTCTGGTCGGCCCTGTTGGCTGCGTGCAAGGCAAACGCCCTACCACTGTGCTACCGCTCCAGCCCAAGGCACCATAAAATAATTTAAATTTATATTACTCTAAAAATAGGCAAGAGAAGAAAGTGACATCAAGAAAACAATCCCATTCACAATTGTGCCCCAGAAAATCAAGTATCTAGGAATCAGCTTAACTAAGGAAGTAAAGGACCTGTACAAAGAAAACTACAAAACGCTACTTCAGGAAATAAAAGAGGACACGAGGAAATGGATAAATATCCCCTGTTCATGGATGGGGAGAATCAACATCATCAAAATGGCAATACTTCCCAAAGCACTGTACAAATTCAATGCAATCCCTATAAGGATACCCATGACATTCTTCAAAGAAATGGAGCAAACACTCCTGAAATTTATATGGAACAATAAGCCCCCACGAATAGCTAAAGCAATTCTTGGGAAAAAGAAAATGGGAGGAATCAACCTCCCTAACTTCAAACTCTACTACAAGGCAGTAATAATTAAAACAGCATGGTACTGGAACAAAAGCAGAGCTGCAGACCAATGGAACAGAGTTGAATATACTGACATTTCCTCCCAAACATATAATCATCTAATTTTTGATAAGGGGGCAAGAAAACTGAAATGGAGCAGGGAAAGCCTCTTCAATAAACTGTGCTGGCAAAATTGGACGGCTACATGCAAAAAATTAGGCTCAGATCTCTGCCTAACACCATGCACAAAAGTAAGATCAAAATGGATTTATGACCTCAACATCAGACCAGAATCCATAATGTTTATTGAAGACAAAGTCGGCAAAACTCTCCATGATATTGAAGCTAATGGTATCTTCAAAGATGTCACGCCACTGGCCGAGCAAGTGAAAACAGAGCTAGACAAATGGGACTATCTTAAACTAAGAAGCTTCTGCACCTCAAAAGAAACAGTGACCAAAATACAAAGACAGCCTACAGAATGGGAAAGGATATTCACCAAGTACACATCCGACAAGGGGTTGATATCAAGGATATACAAGGTACTGGTTAAACTCCACAAGAAGAAATCACCCAACCCCATCAAAAAATGGGGTGAGGAAATGAACAGAAACTTTCCCAAAGAAGAAATTCGAATGGCAAAAAGGCACATGAGAAAATGCTCTACATCACTAATCATCAGAGAGATGCAGATCAAAACCACAATGAGATACCATCTCACACCTCAGAGACTGGCCCACATTCAAAAGAACAAAAGCAACCAGTGCTGGCGTGGATGTGGCAAGAAAGGGACACTCCTTCACTGTTGGTGGGAATGTCCACTGGTTCAGCCCTTCTGGAAAACAGTATGGACGATTCTCAAAAAATTAGAAATTGAGCTCCCATTTGACCCAGCAATACCACTCCTGGGAATATATCCCAGAGAGGCAAAAATGTATAGTCGAAGTGACATCTGCACTTGTTTGTTCATTGCAGCACTCTTTACAATAGCCAGAAACTGGAAGAAACCTGAGTGCCCAAGAACAGATGACTGGTTAAAGAAACTTTGGTACATTTACACAATGGAGCACTATGTAGCTGTTAGAAAAGATGAAGTTATGAAATTTACATACAAGTGGTACTACATGGAAAGTATCATGTTAAGCGAAATGAGTCAGAAAGAGCGGGATAGACACAAAAAGATTGCATTCATCTGGGGAACATAAAGCAACAAAAAGTGAGATTAATACTCAGGAATGGCTGAGATTAGTACCAGGAATTTTGCTCCATGAATGGAAGGCCAGCCACACGTTCTAGGTGAAAAGAAGTTCAGATAGAGAAGAGAGCACCAAATGAAGGGTGTTGTGAGGACCCTCCCAGGGTGGGAGAAGCATGCTAAAAGTAGTCCTATATAGACCAAACATGATTGCCACTCAAAGCCTCTCTTGCAAAACACAGTACCCAAAAGAAGAGAGAGAGAACAAGGGGGAATACCCTGCCACAGAGGCAGGATGGGACGGGGGGGGGGGGGGGGGGATGAGGGTTGGGGGGAGGGGATGCTGGGACCTGTGGGGATGGATGACGGGCACTGGTGGAGGGATGGGCACTTGATCATTGTATAACTGAAACCCAAGCACAAAATTTGTAAGCCTATAACTGTACCTCATGGTGTTTCACTAATAAAAAAAGAAAAAAAAGAAAAAAATAGGCAAGAAAAAGCAGTGAGTTAAAATAATTCTCAAAGATGATAGATCTAATATACCTATATATTACATTAAATATAAATCAACTAAATACTACGAATCATGATTTTGATTATCAAACTGGGTAAATAAAATGAATTGTATTTTATTTTTTCACCAAATTTTATTTTATTAAAACACCAAATTTTATTTTATTTAAAATAAAGTTATTCATAGTTGTGTTTTTGACATTCAATATTCTAACACCAATTCTGATGCCAGTCCCATCAGAGTTTTCAAGTTCCATCTCCTAGCCTCCCACCTCCACCCCAGCCCCAGTCCTCAGCCTGTACCTTTTAAATTTGGGTCTCGTGACTTCAGTTTTGTTGACTCTGGTTTGGATATTAGCTCTAACTTTCCTTAATACCTACCAATGTATCTGAATCCCCTAGACCCTTGTCTTTCTTGCTTCTCATCTATCTCTTTTCCCCTTCCCCTTAACTTTATTTCTTTCTCTTCCTTATACTCTGGGGCCAAGGGTGAACTAGGCATCCTCCATACCCCCATTTAAACTGGGGTATTTCCTCATCTAGTTACTCTAAACATCACATATACGTGATGTAATTCTGAATTTGTCATTCATTTTCTGGCTAATTATGCTTCTGAAAATAACATAACCGCCCAAATAGAATTAAACAAAAGATGTGCAAGACCTGTATATTAACATATGTAAACCTTTGTTGAGATCAATTACTAAAAACTTACATAATCGGCAGATACATCATAAGCAACGATTGGAAAAAGTAAGATTTATGGAGCTATCAGTGCTCTCTAATCTGTAAAATGATGCAGGATCTTGAAGACGGCAGATATTAAACCCACTCATCTTTCAGTGATGTGTGACCTGGTGCAACAAAGGACCAGCTGTATCAGAATCCAAATGATAATGTCTAGAAATGTATGGATGTAGATTTAGAAGTCTTGACAAGCCATCCTTTCTAGGAAGATGATGGTAAACAACAGATTATCAAGTGTTCTAGAAAAAAATATGGTGGAAAATAAGAGACTTAAGAAACATATAAATACAAAAGAAAAAGTACATACAAAATTTCTCCATCTCCCCAAAAGATGCCACATTATTAAATAACTATATACACGTTACTAAATAAATAAAAGAAGAAACTACTCAGCCTAAGAAACTTACTAGGCCATACAATTCGCTCATCCATTTTTTTTTTGTTCAGACATTTAAGACAACAACATGTAAAAATAAAACACAGTAATTGCTATTTAAAGCTATGATAATTAAAACAAAAAAACTGGAATTTTAATTGTTTTCATCATAAGAGTAATTTTAAAAAGAAAAATAAAACTATAAACAATATTTCAATGTGAATTATAAGTCATATCATTTTTCTCTTTTAAAATTGGAGAGAACACCTAAAATATATACAAGGAATATGTGAAATAGAAACAAAACTCAAGAAATAATTTGAATAAAAGAACCACTATGTCAGATGAGACTAAATTACAAAGTTCTTAAGGGAAATTCAACTTGATTAAGCAATATTGAGACTAATGAAAATACTTAATAAGGTAAAACAAAGGCTCCTAGAGACAATATAAATATTCTTAGAATGAGTATAATACATAAAGAAGAATCACAAAACAATCATGATCGCGATCATCCTGTTGTTCATCAATTGCCTCGAGCAGGCACCAGTAAGTAACGTCTCCTTCGTCTTAGCCCTGAGATTTTAAAAAGTGCCATATTCAAGGCTCTTTCAGGGTTAGGAGAATGAGACTCATCATTGTTACTGGTATTAGGCATATTGGGTACACCACAGGGAGTTTGTCAGACTCTGCTGTGTGGGCAGGTTACATTCGGTAGCCTGCCAGGTTGTCCAAAGAGAAAATGAGATAATAAGAGTCTCCTTCCCCTGTGCCTGCCTATCCTCGCTGGGGCCCCTTGGAGGGGGGCGAGTTGAGTTTCCCTCCCTGCCTCAAGCAAAGCCCCGGCAGCTGAAGACCTCCAGAAGCAGCCACAAACATGCTGAGAACACTCTCCACACACATGAAGGTACCAGCAGAGGAACAATGGCATGCGGGTCCCGGGGCTGAGATCTCCAAGCCTGCTGGGATCGGGGCTGAGCATCCTCCACCTAGATCCTCCATCTTCCAGTAGGCAGGGGTCACACCCACTAACTGCCCCCAGCGCCAGGTAATCCCATCAAGGGCCAAGACCCAGAGACTATAAAACCCATCTCCCATTTGCGGCCGCGAGACATCTTATTATCTCATTCTTACTTTGGACAACCTGGCAGGCTTCCGAATGTAACCTGCACGCATGACAGAGTCTGGTCAACTCCCCGTGGTGTACCCAATATGCCAAATACCAGTAACAATGATGAGTCTCATTCTCCTAACCCTGAAAGAGCCTTGAATATGGCACTTTTTAAAATCTCAGGGCTAGAACGAAGGAGACGTTACTGGTGCCTACTTGAGGCAATTGATGAACAACAGGATGATCATGATCGTGATCGTGACATTTGAGACAAAAAAATGAAAGTTTTGGTAAGGACTGGAGAAGTTCATAAATGTTATACATTTAGATGAAGTTAAAACTATGCTAGTAAAAAATCAGATAAGAAGACAAAGAAAGTAAGAAAGAAAAAAAAGAAAAGAAAAGAAGGGGGAATAAAGGAAAAGAACTCATTGATTATCATGTCAGTAATGATGATATATAAAGGATATCATTAAAAGATGAAGACAAATCAAATAGATAAACCTATGTAAAGAAAAAATTAGATATTTAAAGGATTTTTTACTTACTATATAGGCATAAATGCTAAAGAAACCTTTGAAATATAAGAAAAATATTTTCAAATGAAAACAGGATACCTAAGAAAAAATATTTTAAAAATATGTAACAATATACCCAAACCATTAAGAAGACAAAGTATAAGTAAGAAAACAATAGTATCAGTCTAGAATTTTGAATATTTATTATGTTTTACACCCTACTCAGTGAAAATATGCCTTAGTAAGCGCATGTGGAAAAATAGATGTGTTAGCTTACAAGTAAACCATAGTAAAAAAAATAGAAAGACTATGTAGAGCATTCTTTGAGCACATTACAGTAAAACTACATATATATGTATGTATTTTAATAAAATAATTAAGCAAAACAGATATGCCAACTTGAAAATGGAAACAATAAACAATTCTAGCAATATAAAATCAAAATTAGGAATTTCTAAGTAAACTGATGATTAAAAAACACTAGATACTTAGAGGTATGTGATGAGGATAATAACTAATAATTACAGTGCTAATAGCTGGTCTCAATGAAGAACATGTCACTTCATATGTGAGGCAAAAATACATCTGTTCAAGTGAATATTTGTCTGTGAGTCTGCATACATATACATATATGTAAATGTATAGGTATTATGTGATTATGTATTTGGGGAGGGAGGCTAGACTGTCAAAACAAGGTGTCAAGACTAGGTGAATTAAATAACAGCACTTTTTTCCAGTGCTGCTGTAGAGTATCTGGATTGAGGTATTGGCAAGGTCCATTTATTCTCAGGCCTTTCTCTTTGTTTATAATACCTTTGCATGGTCTTTCTCTGTGTGCTTGTGTTGGATTATAGCCTTCCCCTAATTATCTCATTAACCATAACTCCATATTTCCCACCCACACATAACTCACATTCTTTTAGATACCTGGAATTTGAACTACATATAAAATTTTAGGGATTTTTTTTGGGGGGGGGCATGGAAATGTCTCACTCAGCAATGCTCAGGACTTATTCTTAGCTCTGCAGTCAAGGATCACTCTTGGCAGGGTTCAGGGGACCATATGAGGTGCCACTGATAGAACCCAGGTCCTCCATGTGCCAGGCAAGCACCCTAACTGCTAAACTATAACCCCAGCCCAAACATGAATTTTGGAGGGACACAAACCTATTATCATAAATATATTTAAGAGTGACATTTTCTTTCTCCTTCCCTTTATCTCCATTCCCTATTTCTTTTTTATGACCACATACTCACAGTGTTCTCCCCTCCTTCAAGGAGGACATATGCATGTCTATTTTGTTTTTCCCTTTATCCTCCCATATTCCTATCAATTATGAATGTACATATACATATATGCACATGCAAACGCATGAGGGGATATTCAGATTAATGAACATCACATACATCATTCATCTGTTTCTGCAATTTTTTCCCAAAAAGAGCTCATAACAATACTGCCATGAAAAAACTTTATGGCAAGGGTGGCACAATATTCCTGGGTGTAAATGTTCCAATTCATTCATCTATTATCTGACCATTTTGTGTGCGCTACAAATAACGCTGCAGGAACACCCCAAGACACATGGCTTTATGCCCCACTGCCTTTATTTATATGGGATGAATTCCAAAAGCAGGTTTTCTTCTGATGTGAAGGATACAAATATTTTGAAGTTCAATAGAACCCGTTGGACTGGTTTCTGAAAGGGCTGTGACACTTGATATTTTTCAGAAGGCAAGAGTTATCAAAGCTGCAGTGCAGAGGAGACTGGCCTAGAGCTCAGGCTCATCAGTGGCCAAGCTGGGCTGCCCATTCACCTCTCTAGCTGCCAACCCAGTGCTTTTCCACTTAAAAACTCAGTTTCCAAAAGTGATGGCACCTGACCTTCAGCACTCAGGTATGTGCACACCAGGGCAAAAAGATGGCTTTCCCTTGATCCTCTACTCATCTGGCAGTGCCCTTAAATGCCTGCTCCTCCACAGGTGCTGAGCTTGTACTATTTACAACATATAATACCCCTCTCATAAAAGTCTAATGATGTACAATTTGTGAGGATAATGATACTTGGAGCAGAAGTGAGCACTTAGGGCTTGCTACCATTAAATTTTATCCAAGAAGTCGCAAGCGATTGTTAATACAGTGAGATGTATAGGGACTCTTCTACTACATTAAATGCAGCTCTAGGACAGTACACTGGAGGTACAATGAGAAAGTAGTGTAGGTATGGGGGTATTTTGTTAATATACTACTACTCTTTCATTTTTCTTTTTTTTTTTCTTGGTAAAAAACTAACAAGCATGCCATTCATTATGTCCTGCTTACCTAGAAGAATTTTAACAGAGAGAATGAAAGGAGCATTAATTTTAAGAATAAACAAGCTGCAGCATCTTTCTGTAGCTGTTGTCAATGGAGTTCATTTTGGGAATCCAATTATGCCTCTGGACCTGTACGCTGGAAAAGGTTAGCTATAATAATTCAAACAGCATCGCTGTAACAACATTCTTTCCAAACATATTTGAGAAAAAAACAAACAACTTACAGTTTTTGACCACAGGGGGAGAAAAATCAGCATGATGTTTGAATCCTTTCACAAGAAGAGGGGGAAGGTTCTGCCTATTTGAGAGTTGAATAGTAACAAAACACAAAGCAGAGAATTAAGAAAAAAAAGGAGAAGGAAGTAAAGAGCCACACTGAAAGTGAGAAGCAGAATGAATAAGAATATTTTACTTTCTTCTTTAGAAACTATAGCAAACCCCAGTCAGGTCAATATGAGACTGGTCAAATAGAGGTAAACTATAGCTTAAAAATTAGCAGGCATAATTTTCACCTGACAATGAACACAAATGAGTACAAGGCAGGAGTTTCTAGATCTCTGTCACAGTTAGGAAATTTGTAGGAAAAATAAAAGGCAGAAAATGGAGAGATTGGGGCTGGAGCAATAGATACCTGTAATCTTTATCTTTCTTTCAAGGTTTGATCCCTGGCATCTAATATGGTAATCTGAACCCTACCAGTAGTGATCCCAGAGAACAGAGGGAATAGTAAACTGTGAGTACCACCAACTGTGTGTCGCCTCCAAAGCAAACAAACAAACAAACAAAAAGTGTTGTAGCTTTCCACATAACTAGTGATACAGATGACATGTATTTGTATAGCATCTTCAGATTTTTATAACTCTCTATTGTCGCTGCCAACTTAGAAGAGTACAGATGAGTGAGGTCACTTACACAGATCAGATCACCTAACTAGGAATAGACTCAGGAAGAACCTGAACTCTAGATGCCTGATCCAGGCACAATTTGTACAAGCCACATATCTTGAAGTTTTTTTTTTTAAATCAACTTCTGTGTAAATTGTCCAGGTTTTAGCATGAATAGACACAGATTAGTAATGGTGGTGAGAAAACTTATGAGGATAGCTGTGTCATGGTGGATAGCGTCATTCCCAGGTGGAGAAAGGGCATGTTAATACAATGCTGAGTGTTTTTCCCAAGCCTGTAAGCTCCAGGATCCTTATTCTCCATTTTTCACCACAATCAGCACTTATCCTCAGCTCCCACAACCCAGTTTCATGAGTACTTCCTGCGCCTTATTTCTCAGAATTGAACCATGTCTAAATTCTGAAATTTGCTCCCCCCCCATACACACCTCCTTTTCCTTCTCTCTGTTTTGATTCCTTTGTTCTTTCACTTCAGAACCCCAGTTCTTTGACCACCTTCTGACTTGTCTGCCAGGTTCACAATCCATTAATCTAATTAGTTTTCCAAGATGTTAAATTCTCTTATTTCTTTGTCTGTGTTTAATGAACTTTATCTGAAAATTTTACTACAATCAACTCAAAGCTGAAGTGCCACAGAACCCAGGTAATGTGGAACTTTGTGACCTTAGACTCTGGCTCAATGGGACATGGGAGCAGAGAACCTCTGGCCGTTTCCCCCAGTATCCAGTGACACAGGGGTCACTCCCATAAGCTACCTTCTGTTGGCACCTGATCACCTCGTCATCAGCCACCCTCCAGATCTCAAGGCTGCTTCTCCCGGAAGGGAGCATAAAATGAGGCCCCATATCCACACCAATAGAACTCTGCACCAGGCTGTTTTTACTTGGAATACCCAGGAGAGGGGCAGGTGAGAGTCCTCCCCACCCCAAGGGACTGAGCCCCAGCGGCCGACCTCCAAAACCCAACTGCCTCCATGCTCCAGGCCACGTTCCACACGCTCGGGCTGAGCCTCACATATGAGTGAACATATTCCTGGACCATAAATTACATCATAAGACACTCCCTACACATTCTCCATAATTACCACACCATATTTGATGGGGTTCAGACAGTAGACAACCAATAATCACTTGATCACTTGATCACTTGACATCCCATTACTCATTGATTTGCTTGAGCAGGTTCCAGTAACATCTCCATTCATCCCTGTTATGTACTAGTGTAGCCCAATGTCATCTACCCGTTCCAGGAACACAAAGAGCCTCAAACAAATCGTTCAGGGTCTTGACGAAGTAGTCTGACCATCTCGTAGGTGGGTGGCCACACGATCTTTTGACATCCCATAGAATCCAGTCAGTAATGGCTCTAGTCCAGTGGTCATCTCCAAATCGCATTACTTGTTCAGCCCATCTGATTTTCAATGCCTTGGCAAATGAGACAGCGTTCCTGATTCTCGATTGTCAATGGATCGGAACTCTGGATTCTTTATCTCACTTGAGTGAAACATGATACTCCAAGCATAGCTCTTTCAATTCCTCATTGAGAGACCCAAATAGCATTCTCATCCTGTATTCATAGGGCCCAGGTCACTGAGGCATATGTTAATGCAGGAAGAACAGTGGAATCGAAGAAATGTGCCCAGAGCCAGAGGTTCTTCATCCTTTTAGCTATTTCTTCAATGCTCTTGAAGGTGTTTCAAGCTGCTCTCTTCCTCCTGCACAACTCAGGTGCCAGGTCATTCGTCGTGTTGACTTCTCGACCTAGGTACGCATAATTATTGCATTCAGAGATGTTTGTTCCATTGAAAGCGAATGGAACGTCAGGAATGACCATTTCTCATAAACATTAACTTCATGAGATTCAGCTCTAGTCTGACTTTTCCACACTGATGGTCGAAGTCAGCAAGCATTTGTGCTGCTTGGCTAATGTTTGGTGTATTAGAACAATGTCATCAGCAAAGTGGAGGTGGTGTAGTTGCTGACCATCTATCTTCACTCCCATTCCTTCCCATTCCAGTTGTCGCAGAACATTCTTGAATGTGGCACTGAAGAGATATGGTATCACCCTGCCTAACCCCTCTCTTGACATGGATAATCACTTCCTTGTAGAATGGTGAGATCCTGGTAGTGAATTCGTAATACAGCTTGCAGAGGATTCTGATGTATTGAGTTTGAATGCCCTGTTTCACCAGGGCTTTGATGACCGCTTTCGTCTCAACAGAATCAAAGGCCTGCTTTAAATCAATGAGAGCGGCATCTTGAACTCCCGAGAAACCTCAATGAGCTTGGTTATTGTGTGGATATGGTCGATTGTGGTGCTGAATCCTTTTTGGAACCCAGCTTGCTCGCATGGATGTCTTTCATCTAGTGTTCTGCTAATCCTATTCAGGATGACTCGAGTGAACAGCTTGTAGATGACAGAAAATAGGCAAATTGGGCAATAGTTGCCAATGTCATGGATGTCTCCCTTCTTGTATAGTAGTACAGTCCTGCTGGTTTTCCATTGGGATGGAACCTTGCATTCAGACAGGTAGTGTGTGAAGAGCTGAGCCAATGTATTGATGAGTACTGATGGCAGGTTCTTCAGGTGTTCGAGTCTGACCTTGTCTGGGCCGGGTGCTGTTTGCTTCTTTACCGATAAAATGGTGTGTTGGATTTTGGAAGGGAGAACATTGGGAAGAACATATCCATCCTGCAGAACTTGGTATGTGGTCAAGTGGACATGGCTATTGAAGAGATCCGAGTAGAAGTCATGGATAATCTTCACCATTGCCCTTCTGGAAGATGTGATAGATCCATCAGGACATCAGAGGGCAGTCATCTTGGTCTTGTAGTTGGCAAAGGACAGGCAGGTGTTACAAATGCTTCTCCCAGCTTCTGCCGCATCTGCCAGTATTGCTGCTCTTCTCTTTTTGAGGTCTACTTTGATCACTTCTCTGCACTGCTTTGCGAGCTTGGACGTTCACTTGCAGTTGCCTGAGGCTTGCGCCAAACCACGTTGGCGAATGACCTCAAGAGTTTTCGAAGACAGGCATCTTTTTCTGGCTATCTCTCTCTCGGTGTTCTTCACACAACTATGGAGGTGCTGAACCAGTCAATCGCATTCTTCGTCAATGTTGTCAATGACAGCATCTTCCTATGTTGCCACAATAGTGCCAAAGAGCTCCCAGTTGGTGGTCATTCTGGGAGTTCTATTCTTAAACATTGCAGCCCTTTCTCCCTGCTCCATGAAGTAGAATTTTGCATGAAGGAAGATGGTGGTCTGATCCCGTTTGGAATTTTGGGACAACAGCAACATTGGTCAAGCAAAACCATCGATTGAATATGATGTTATCAATTTTGTCATGAAGACTCCCATGTCCAACATTTAGATTTGGGCTTCTGGAATTGTGAGTTATCATGGATGGTCTTGGTCGACATGATGAACTCAGATAGTTTCTAACCCTGTTCGTTCCATTCTAGGCCATGGGTCCCAATATGGAGTTCTTTGACTGATCTTCTCGGTCCTATTTTGGCATTAAAATCACCGACAATGATCTTGTAGAAAGTGTGGTCTTCTTTATAGAACTTCTCCGGCTCCATGTAGAACTTCTCAAGTTCTTCTTCATCATAATTGGAGGATAGATGTGACTCATTGCCAGCACTTTCTATCTTCGTTGTCAACACACCAACATCCCATTATATGAAGAAGAAATTGAGACAACCTATCATAGAGGGAAATATATACATATATGCACATATACATATTTTCAGATATATATACCAAAGCTCACATCACCCAAACTTTAACAACATGTCAGTGATATTTTATAGAATGTCTTAATGGCTCCTGCAAAAATAGAACAATCTTCACACTCTTTCCTATATGGACACTTTTTGGTAAGCATGTTCAGCAGTTTTTTATAACAGACAATACAAAATATATTCTTTTGTTTGTGTTTTGGGACAGCGATTGGGGCTTGGGATAGAAACATCCTGAATTTGGTGGTGGGAAGGCGTAATGGTGGTGGGATTGGTGTTTGAATGATAAATGTAATCAAATATTGTGAACTAATTTATAAAATAAAATTTTTTTAAAAAATCAACTCAAAGCAATGTATATTTAATTCTCAGCCCTGAAAAAGTTAGTTCCTCCACATTTAAATCTTTGTTTCAGTAAAAGGAGGGGAAAATTGACATACAGTTTTAACTTATTCATCTATGTTATTTTTCAAATCATTTCTTTTTAATTTGTCAATAGAATTTCCATGCTGTCTTTCAATTTGTGAATGGTGGTTTGGGGACCATATAAAGCTGCCATACTGTTGGTAAGCATCTTTTATATTTCCACTCACTGGTGATATCAAATATGTATAACTAGAAAATACTCAATTCTTTTACTCATTAAAATGATTTTATAGCATATAAATCACTGAACTCATGACATAAACTTCAATCTCTCAGCACTCAACTAAAAGGATGATGTCTTCCACATCTATCCTCCTCTCCCTCCTTATCACTCTTTAACATGAGCCATCTATTCTACAGCTGTCCCACCCACCCATCAGTGTTCGAGATATCACCCTCTCATCTGACACTCTACCACATGAATCAATTTCACTTCCTTAATCTATAAAGCTGTCGATTCCCTCCTTTTGATACAATAGTAAGTAAGTAAAGTAAAGTAAAGGCCCTCCCGTTGATCATCGATTTGCTCGAGCGGGCCCAGTAACATCTCCATTGGAGACTTTGTTGTTACTGTGTCTGGCATATCGAATACTCTCGGTAGCTTGCTGGGCTCTCCAAGAGGGACGGAGGAATCGAACTTGGGTCAGTCATGTTGGCCACTTGTAAGGCGAACGCCCTACTGCTGTGCTATCGCTCCAGCCCATTTGATACAATAACATGTTCAAGTTTCTCATGATCAAAACTAAGACAGAACACACCCTTGTATAGTAAATTTTTCAAATACACTACTTATATACCCTTAGCTACTTTCATTTCATGGGATACCAGCATGAAAAACTAACTTTTTCAGGGCAGAGAATTAAATATACATTGCTTTGAGTGATTTTTGAAAATTTTTATTAAAAATTAAAACTGCTGATAATGGAATCATTTTGTCAGATGTTTCATCACCATAACCCAGTATCCTTTCATTCAATTTCATTCAACAAGTCTTAGAGAATTAATGACCTGCCCCCTACTTTTAGCCTTAGACCAGCAATTAATGGTAGGTGATGTACAAATTCCTTGGCTCCTTCTTCAATCAAGTGGGATAAACACAAAGAGGCACATTGTATATGGTCAACAAGAGTTCCTCAGTAAAATTAAAATTCAGTTTACCAAGATAGCAATTTTCTTATTTGCTTTTTAAATACCCCCTTCTTTTCCTAACTCACTTTAATACTTCTCTAGAAGCATTTCTGGGTTTCCCTTGCAAAAAAACTATTGTCTTGTGAATCCATGCCTCAAGTTCAACTTCTAGGAAAACCCAAATCAAGACACGTTCCTTTGATCTACATTCTATGTCTAGTTACCACATTCTATGTCTTTTACTCATTTCTGTACGAGTTTTCTTGAAAATTAATCATGTCATTAAGAAACTACATTTTGCTAATTGTATAGATCAATCTGACTTAAAAAAAACTAATGATTTTCTTTTTCTAATGAAATAATAAACTTGGAGTCATGAATTTCTAGAATGATATAGCAACTCCATCAAATTTTCAGGAATCTAGGCATCTTTCACTGTCTCATGCTCTTACCCATGGTCTCCAGATAACTAAATTTTCTCCAGTTTCACTTCTAGGTATGAGTAAGTAAACTGGAGATGGATGGACCAGAGAGAAAATGTCCCAGCTAGCTGGTTCAACGATTTTATCAAATAACTTTACCAAAGTACTGTCCAACGACTATTTTTTAGTGAAACACCATGAGGTTCAGTTGTAGACTTAAAAACTTTCGTGCTTGGGTTTCAGTTCTACAATGATCGAGTACTCATCCCTCCACCAGTGCCCATTCTCCACCACCAATGATCCTAGTAGCCCTCCCACCCCCACACCCCATCTCCCCCCGCCCCACCCCATGCAGCCTCTGTGGCAAGGCATTCACTTTTGCTCACTCTTTCCTTCAGGATCTTGTAGTTTGCAATAGAGGTATTGAGTGGCCATCGTATTCGGTCTATAGTCTACTTTCTGCATGCATCTCCCATTCTGAGTGAGTCCTCCAAGCATTCTTTACTCGATGTTCCCTTCTCTATCTGAGCTGCCTTTTCCCCCAGCATGTGCTGCTGGCTTCCAATCTCTGGAGCAGACCTCCTGGTACTTATCTCAACTATTCTTGGAGGTTCAATTCACATTCTGTTACTTTATATTCCACAGAGAGTGCAGTCTTTCTGTGTCTGTACCTCTCTTTCTGGCTCATTTCACTTAGCATGATACTTTTCATGTAGAACCACTTGTATGTAAATTTCATAACTTCTTCTTTTCTAACAGCTGCATAGTATTCCATTGTGTAGATGTACCAAAGTTTCTTTAACCAGTCGTGTTCTTGGGAATTCAGGTTTTTTCCAGATTTTGGCTATTATGAACAGTGCAGCACTGAACATAAAAGTGCAGATGTAATTTCGACTGTACTTTTTTGCCTCTCCGGGATATATTCCCAGGACTGGTATGGCTGAGTCAAATGGGAGCTCAATTTCTAATTTTTTGAGAAGCGTCCATACTGTTTTCCAAAAGGGCTGAACAGTCAGCATTCCCACCCACGGTGAAGGAGGGTCCCTTTCTCCCCACATTCGTGCCAACACTGGTTGCTTTTGTTCTTTTGGATGTGGGCCAGTCTCTGAGGTGTGAGATGGTATCTCATTGTTGTTTTGATCTGCATCTCCCTGATGATTAGTGATATAGAGCATTTTCTCATGTGCCTTTTTGCAATTTGGATTTCTTCTTTGAGAAACTTTTTGTTCATTTTGTCGCCCCATTTTTTGATGGGATTGGATGTTTTCTTCTTGTGGAGTTCAACCAGTGCTTTGTATATCCTTGATATCAACCCCTTATCGGATGAGTATTGGGTGAATATCTTTTCCCATTCTGTAGACTGTCTTTGTATTTTGGTTACTGTTTCTTTTGAGGTGCAGAAGCTTCTTAGTTTAAGATAATCCTATTTATCTATATCTGTTTTCATTTCCTTGGCCAGTGGTGTGTCATCTTTGAAGATACCATTCTCTTCAAAGTCGTGGAGGGTTTTGCCAACCTTGTCTTCAATATACCTTATGGATTCTGGTCTGATGTTGAGGTCTTTAATCCATTTTGATCTTACTTTTGTATATGGCGTTAGGTACAGATCCGAGCCCATTTTTTGTAGCTGTCCAGTTTTGCCAGCACAATTTGTTAACAAGGCTTTCCTTGCTCCACTTCACATTTCTTGCTCATCATCAAAGATTAGATGATCATATGTTTGGAGGGAGATGACAGTATATTCAACCCTGTTCCATTGGTCTGTGGCTCTGCCTTTGTTCCAGTACCATGCTGTTTTAATTTTTACTGCTTTGTAGTAGAGTTTGAGGTTGGGGAGGTTGATTTCTCCCATTTCCTTTTTCGCAAGAATTGCTTTAGTTATTCGTGGTGCTTATTGTTCCATATGAATTTCAGGAGTGTTTGCTCCATTTCTTTGAAGAATGTCATGGGTATAGTTATAGGAATCGCATTGAATTTGTACAATGCTTTAGGGCGTATTGCCATTTTGACAATGTTAATTCTCCCGATCCATCAGCAGGGGATATTTTTCCATTTCCTCGTGTCCTCTTTTATTTCCTGAAATAGCGTTTTGTAGTTTTCTTTGTACAGGTCCTTTACTTCCTTAGTTAAAGTGATTCCTAGGTACTTGATTTTCTGGGGCACAATTGTGAACGGGATTGTTTTTTTAAATTTCATTTCTTCTCTCTCATTATTTGCATATAGGAGAGCCATGGACTTTTGGGTATTGATTTTATAGCCTACAATTTTACCAAACGAGTCTATTGTTTCTATGAGTTTCTTGGTAGAGGTTTTAGAGTCCTTTAAGTATAGTATCATAGTACAGTGGGTAGGGCATTCGCCTTACAAGCGGCCAACATGGCCAACCCGAGTTCGATTCCTCCGCCCCTCTCGGAGAGCCCGGCAAGCTACCGAGAGTATTCGATATGCCAAACACAGTAACAACAAAGTTGTTACTGGGCCCGCTCGAGCAAATCGACGATCAATGGGAGGGCCTTTACCTTTACCTTTACCATCTGCAAATAGTGAGAGCTTGATTTCTTCCTTTCCTACCCTTTCTCGCCACATCCACGCCAGCATCGGTTGCTTTTGTTCTTTTGAATGTGGGCCAGTCTCTGAGGTGTGAGATGGTATCTCATTGTGGTTTTGATCTGCATCTCCCTGATGATTAATGATGTAGAGCATTTTCTCATGTGCTTTTTTCAGCAATGATTTTTTAACCATGGCTTTTTCATTGGGACTGTTTCCCTGACCTTCTGGTACTCCAGTCATTCTAATGTTGCTCCTCTTGGAATCATCCCTAGAACTCTGATTTGCTCTAGAGCTATTTTGAGGTCTCTTGTCATTGTTTGTTGTTGCCTAAAGGCTTCCTGCAGCTCTTCTTCCAGTTTACTGATTCTGTCTTCAGCTGTAGCCATTCTACTGTTGAGGGCACATACTGAGTTTTTTATTTCATCTACCGAACCTTTTATTCATGACATTTATGTGTGTAACTTTCCAATTTCTGCTCTCATTTCTTCCTGTTTTCTCGATTGTTTCTTTCATATCCTCCTTTAATTTACTGCATATGTGTCTCACTGTTTCATTGAGTTCATTGAACATCTTCATTACTTCATAACTGAATTATTTTTCATAGAGCTCCCTTAAGTGAGTGACACCTAATGAGGCTTCTAGGCTCTTTTCATCGTCCTCTCCTCATGGTGGGGATTTGTTTCTTCATATTGGCGTGGTGTATGAAGACAGAATTTACATGAGGTTGCTGGTTATGGGTAATTTACCTGCGGCTGCATGTGCATCTGCCAGCCCAAAATTAGGCCAGGCCCACTTCTGCAGAGACCACGCCTACTTCTACAGGGGCCATGCACCCTGCGAGTACCTGGTGTGTGTGTGTGGGGGGGGGTACAACCTGGGAGGAGAAGAAGACCAGGCACGACATTTGGAATAAAAAGGAACAGAATCAGGTATGCTGGATGGCCCAGGGTCCTAGAGGATGCCTGGGACGTGTACACAGTGAAGCGAAGTCCTGGGTTCGCATAATGACTGACCTGGGAGGAGAAGCCAACAACAACTTCTACAGCATATTTCCAGATATTAGGTCACACTTATTATCAAAAAGATGCTAGTAAAAAGATACTAATAAAAATACTGCTTGTAATCTGCACTTGTTGAACTCACTAACAATAATTGAGTTCTATTTTTCAACAGGGTGGAGGGATAATGTGTAGATCAATAGCCATCCTTGATGTAGGAATCTGTATAGCACTGTAGCACTGTCCTCCCATTGTTCACCGATTTGCTCCAGCGGGCCCAGTAAAGTTTCCATTGTGAGACTTGTTGTTACTGTGTTTGGCATATCGAATCCGTCACGGGTAGCTTGCCAGACTTTGCTGTGCAGGAGAGATACTCCTGGTAGCTTACTGAGATCTCTAAGAGGGGTGGAGGAATCGAACCCGGGTCAGCCTGGTTGGCCACATGCAAGGCAAATGCCCTACCTGCTGTGCTATCGCTCCAGCTCAGAAATGTGTATAACCAGTTGCAATTTCTCAATTTTTTCATCTGATTTCTACCTGTTATTGAACATCTATCTTTAAGTTAACAATTACTGCCTACTCCCTATACAAGTAGACAATTTTCAGTTTGTTTATTATATAATTTATTGATTTCCATTTTTCTTCCCATTGCCTATTTGCCATCACTTATTTACCATACTTGTGTATGTGTGTTAGTATTGAATTGCAGTCAAAAGATGTTATCAAACTCAGTCTCCAGGGTCTATAATTTGACCCTGAAGCTATTTAAGGAAGAAGAGAGACCAGACATAAGATAAAATCTTCGGAAAAATTGTGGGTGGGAGGTGGGTACATCCAGCAGGCCTCAGAGCTTACTCCTGGCTTTGAACTAAGAGATGACTCCTTGTGCTGCTCAGGGAACCAGGGATTAAGACATGGTTGGCCACATGCAAGACAAATGCCCTGCTCAATGTACTAGTATTCTGATCCCATGAATCTTAGAAAAATTTGAGAAAATATGCTACTTTCAGATTCTCTCTGGTCCTCCTTAGCATTTATCTACTAATTTATATATCATGTATGTATATGTCAACATTGGACAGTTGACATGACATAGTTAAGTTAAACTAGAATAGTTCTTATTTATTTATACCTACAACAGAATGATTTCTCCTTTTAAGAGTGCCATTAATGAGCCAGTCTCCTTGAGTTAAAGGTAACTCATAGTAAACTTTAATGGGATCACTTTTTATTACCAACTAAAGACTATAAGGGAATAAATTCACACAAAAAAAATCAAAGTTTTGAGTGGACATAAAATGAAAGCATGGCTGTGGCTGGAACCAGAGGTCTTTAGCTGCCGGGGCTCTGCTCGGGGCAGGGAGCAAAATTCAACCCACCCTCCTCCAAGGGGCCCCAGTGAGAACAGCCAGGCACTGTTCTCTTCCAGGAGCCACAGCCATGCTTAAGACCACTCTCCACACGTTTGGACGAGCCTCACGCATGAAGGAACTGGTCAAGGAACCCAGGTGTGCGAGACCCGGGGTGTAGATCTCCAAGCCTGCTCGGATTGGGACTGGGCTTCCTCCACCCAGATCCCCCATCTTCCAGTATGTAGGTGTTACACTCACCAACTGCCCCCAGTGCCCTGTAATCCCATCAACGACAAAGACCCAGAGATTTAAATAAAACCCAGCTCTCGGACATCTTATTATCTAGTTCTTACTCTGGAGAACCTGACAGGCTACCAAAAGTATCCTGCCCACATGGCAGTCTGGCAAACTCCCCGTGGCTTATTCAATAAGCCAAAAACCAGCAACAATAATGGCTCTCATTCTCCTGACCCTGAAAGAGCTCCGAATGTGGCACTTTCTAAAACCTCAGGGTTAGGACGAAGGTTACTGGTGCCTGTTCAAGGAAATCGATGAACAATAGGATGACAGTGATACAGTATGTATGTGCACGTGACAACCTCCATCCTGGAATGCTGATGTACTTTTACCCACAATACATTTTTTATGAACACTTAAATTGTTGGAACCTATTTTCCCTGTATGAATGGAGGGAAAAACAAACTGGAAAACATTTAGGTATCAGATAGATACAATTCTAGCTCTTTTTTCTCAGAAAGGGACAATTCTGTTGTGTGACCTATAATTCCATGAGATCAGTTCTGTGGGACTTTGCCTGAATTCCTTCCTTTTTCTGTCCTGCCTAACCAATTTCTTATTGTTCTCCAGAGTAAACACTTACTTAATAAATCATTTGTATATTTATAAATGTCAATATTGACAAAATCGTGTGACAGATAATTCTTGAAGGAAGAACTGAAGTAAAAAACACTTTCCAGATAGGGTGCTACATTAAGATAGCGCTTTAGGCTACTATGTCACTTTTTAAAAATTAGAATATAATTTTGGGTAAGTATATTTTTCTATGACTCATTATGTCAAGAAATCCAACAACATGGCTGGAAAGATAGTACAGAGGGTAGGATGTTTGTCTTGCACATGGCCAAATCATGTCCAATGGACCACCCCAAATAGTTCTCTAAGCTCTGCCAAGAGTAATTTCTGTGCAAAGAGCGAGGAGTAAGTCCATAGTACATCAGGGTGTGGACCCAGACCTCCAAAATCCAATTTCAATCACTTCATAAATGCAGTTTGTCTAACATCTAATTATAAACCATAGATAAAATTATGTAAATAATTTTGTATACAAACTATTCTCTGTGCTAACATTCTTAATTTTATCATTTCATAATAATGATTCATCAAAGTCATAAAATTATATAAGTGATTTCTGAAAAATATCTTTGGAGTTACAGGAAGATATAAAATATATTATCTCAGTAACAAAAAGATATTACTTTCTGTAGACAGAAAAAAATGATGTTGAATTTTTTATATCTCTTCTCCATGCTACGTGTCTTTGCTAGTAAATCAACCTCTTGGGACTGAAGAGGACCACTGAACCACCAAGAGTGTCCCAAGAGAATATACACGCGCGCACACACACACACAAACACATACACACACACACGTGTGAAGTACTGTTACAAAGCTGATCATACTTGGGTTTCAGGCATACAGTGTTCCAATATCCAATCCTCTACCAGTACATTCCCAATACCAATATCCCCAGTTTCCCTCCCACCACCGTCTCCCCAGCTTGTTTCTATGGCAGGCACTTTCCTTTCTGTCTCTGTCTCTGTCTCTCTGTCTCTCTGTGTCTCTCTCTCTTTCTCCTTTGGGGCATTATGCTTTTCAATACAGGTACCAAGAGGTTATCATGTTCATTTCCCTGTTTTCAGCAGTCAGTTCTTATCCAGGGTGATTATTTCCAACTATCTTTGTCATGGTTGTCCCTTCTCTATCCCACTGCCGTCTCCCCCAGAATTTGAAATAGGCTTCCAAAGGTGGACCAAAATGATGATGTTAAGTCTTATCAGAAGAGGGCACTGAAATAAGAGTAAAGAATGAAGATATTGTTTCTTTATGGATGTGCTATCCCCCCTTGTTTCCCTAGTTGTGTTTGGGAAAAGTGAGTGGCCATGGTAGTGTCTGACAGCAAGAGTCACTTGTGCATGCTGGAATTTGTAAGCATTTCTAAGTGCAGCTGATGAGTTCTCCAGGTGCTATGTTCTTTTGGTGATTTCCCGAAAACAGAAGATTCTTCACAATGAGTAAACTGTATCCCAATTAGATTTTAAGAAGTATCCAATAACCTTTCAAACAAATTCATCAGGTGTCTTGACTATTTTTTTTTCAAAATTTCAATAGTAACTGCTTGCCAGTTAAGCCTCTTCTCCATGACTTTGAAAACCACAAAAGAGTGAATGTCTCCACCGCTAATGAGCTTCAACTACACTTTGACTATTCTTGGGAAGAATAGTCCTAGTTTAGTACTACAAAGCAATAGTAATTAAGACAGCATTGTACTGCGCTAGAAACTGACCTGCAGACCAATGGAACAGAGTTGAATATTTTGTCACAGACCCCCAAATATATGACGACTTAATCTTTGACAAAGGAGTGAGAAATGTGAAGTGGAACAAGGAAAGTCTCTTCAACAAGTGGTGCTGGTAAAAACGGATAGCTACCTGAAAAAAAATGAATTATGACCTCTGTCTAATGCCAGACATGGGGCTGGAGCGATAGCACAGCGGGTAGGGCGTTTGCCTTGCACGCAGCCAACATGGCCGACCCGAGTTCTATTCCTCCGCCCCTCTCGGAGAGCCCGGCAAGCTACCGAGAGTATTCAATATGCCAGACACAGTAACAACAAAGTCTCCAATGGAGACGTTACTGGGCCCGCTCGAGCAAATCGATGATCAACGGGAGGGCCTTTACTTTATAGCAAATCTAATGCCAGGCACAAAAGTTAGACCAAAGTGGATTGAAGACCTCAATATCAGACATGAATCCGTAAGGTACATAGAGAAAAATGTAGGCAGAACTCTCCACAACATTGAAGCTAAAAACATCTTTAAGGATGAAACAGCACTGACCATGCAAGTGGAAGCAAACATAAACAAATGGTACTACATCAAACTAAGAAGCTTCTGCACTTCAAAAGAAACAGTGACCAAAATACAGAAAGAGCCCACAGAATGGGAAAGAATATTTATCCAATAGCTGGAGTGATAGCACAGCGGGTAGGGCGTTTGCCTTACACGCGGCCAACATGGCCGACCCGAGTTCGATTCCTCCGCCCCTCTCGGAGAGCCCGGCAAGCTACCGAGAGTATTCGATATGCCAGACACAGTAACAACAAAGTCTCCAATGGAGACGTTACTGGGCCCACTCGAGCAAATCGACGATCAACGGGAGGGCCTTTACCTTTATCCATCTGATAAGGGATTAATATCCAGGATATACAAGACACTAGTAGAATTGTACAAGAAAAAACCTCTAGTCCATCAAAAAATGGGGAGAAAAAATGAACAGAAGTTTCCTCAAAAAAGAAATACAAATGGTCAAAAGGCACACAAAAAATGCTCCACGTGGCTAGCCATCAGGGAGATGCAAATCAAAACAACAATGAGATATCATCTCACACCACAGAGACTGGCACACATTCAAAAGAGCAAAAGTAACCAATGCTGGCGTGGATGTGGAGAAAAAGGGACACTTTCACTGTTGGTGGGAATGCCCACTAGTCCATCCTTTCTGGAAAACAATATGGACAGTCCTTCAAAAACTAGAAATTGAGCTTCCATGTGACCCCACAACACAATTTCTGGTAATATATCCCAAGGATGAAAAAAAGCACAGTAGAAATAACATCTGTACCTATATGTTCATTGCAGCACTGTTCACAATAGCCCAAATCTGGAAACAACCCAAGTGCCCTAGAACAGATGACTGGTTAAAGAAACTTTGGTACATCTACACAGTGGAATACTATGCAGCTGTCAGGAGAGATGAAGTCATGAATTTTGCTTATAAATGGATAGACATAGAGACTATCATGCTAAGTTAAATGAATCAGAAAGAGAGGGACAGACATAGAAGGACTGCACTCATTTGTGGAGTATAAAACAACATAACATGAGGTTGACACCTAAGGATAGTAGATACATGGGATAGATAGATTGCTCCATAGCTGGAAGCCTGTCTCATAAGCAAAGGGGAGAAGGAAGCTGGAATAGAGAAGGGATCCCTAAGATGGCTGGAGGAATCAGTTGGAATGGGAGATGTGTGCAGAAAGTGGATAAAGGACCAAACATGATAACCTCTCAGTGTCTGTATTACAAACGTAATGCCCAAAAGTAGAGAGAGAGAGAGATTATGGGGAGTCATGATTATGGGAAATCATGTCTGCCATGAAGGCAGGTGGAGGGTGGGAAAGGGGGATTATACCGGGGATATTGGTGGTGGGGAATGTGCACTAGTGGAGGGATGGGTGTTTGATCATTGTGTGATTGTAACCCAAATATGAAAGCTTGTAACTATCTCACGGTGATCAATAAAATTTAAAATAAATAAATAAATAAATAAAAATTTTTAAAAAATAATAGTCATAGTTTATTCCTTCCTTGGGTACCTTCCCTCAGCTCTAGGATATCCTTAAGAATTATTTTTTCCCTCCATGTAGTCAATTCCCTTCGATGCCATTCCTCTTTAATAGTTTTTCATACTATAATTTTTTTTCTGTCTACATATAGGACTCTAACTAATGGAGTGACTAAGCAATTCAAAATACCTAAACCTTAAGACGGGAAAGTCTTCTAAATGTGTGTGTTCTTTGAAGAATGTTACTTTTAAAAGATATTTAAATAGGTTGTGCCCTTTAAATCTCTTTTTCTAAGTTGCTCTTGTTCTCTTAAAATAGGTTTCAATTTGAGGCAAAAGTAGCAGCTAGCCCCAAGAGGGATAGCTTAGATTTTTAAAATATTAACCATATGGCTATTTTGCTACAGATGATTAATATAAAAAATCATGGCTGTCACACTTGGAGTATCTATCTAGTGCTCTTCACTTTACAAACAAAAACCACATTTAATCCTTAGAAGAGCTCTGCAAGGTCAGCAATATTATTCCTCTCAGAGGTAAGGACATTGAGGATCAATGAAAAAAGCATATAGCATGCTTCATGTCACACGCCTGGCATATTTCCGTTGACATTTAAATCTACATGTGTAGGTCCAAAGTCTCTTCCTTGGCTTTTATGGCATCATATATACAAAATAAAACATTTTATGTCTTAATCAGTGCCTTTAATCTTTACTTTACCATGGGTGAATACCTGTTATGTTTCAGATACTACAACAAAAACCAAACTAACAAAACTAAAGAGAGCCCTTGTCTAAGTTCTTGTTTTGGAAGCACTTTTCTCAAGACCCTGGTTTTCACCATTCATTCATTGCACATTGAACTTTCCATTCATTGCCTTGACTTTCCCCTCAAACTGTCTAGGGTTAGGTCTTGCCTGCAGTTACTCTGGGAGACCTCCTGTTTACATGGGTTGAGATACTTGATATTTGTTTGACTCATTTCTCAAACCCCTCACCATCCATTACTTTCCTGTGCCTCAAAATGGTACTAGTCTTTTCCATTGAAGAAATCCATTTGACTTCTTATCCCACCTATGACCTCTCATTCTTCTCTTTCCCTATTTTAGCTTCAGAGACCAATCTCTCAATCTACTTCCAGATTCCATGAGTTTGTATCTTTAGTTAAGTAGGGGCAAGACCATTCTGTTTCTTACTGCGTATTTCATCAGTACTCAGAACTGGAAACTACTCTGATCTTCCTGGGGGTTCGTGCAGACCTGCACTTTTATGGAGGCAGTTCTTCTGGTCTCCTCCAATCATTTCAAACAAGGATTGTCCTTCCTTGCTGAATGTCCTCCTTTTCTATCTGCTTTTTTTTTAATGAATCACCATGAAACAGGGCTGGAGCAATAGCACAGTGGTAGGGCATTTGCCTTGCATGCGGCCGGCCCTGTGGAGCTGGATTTGATTCCTCCACCTCTCTTGGAGAGCTCAAGAAGCTGCTGAGAGTATCTTGCCCGCAAGCCAAGGTCTGGAATACTAATCGTGAAGTATATGATTGCCAAACACAGTAACAAGTCTCACAATGGAGAGAGACATTACTGGGCCTGCTCGAGCAAATCGATGAACAACCAGAGGACAGTGCTACAGTGCTACACCATGAGATAGAGTTACAAATTTACAAAATTTCATGATTATGTTTCAGTCATATAATGATCTAGTACCCATTCCTTCACCAGTGCCCATTCTTCAACACCAATGTTCCCAGTATCCCTCCTGCCACCCTCACCCCATCCCTTGCCCCTTAGGCCACCCTTTACTCCAGGTGCCTAGATAATTCTTACATTCCTTCTATCTTCAACTTTAGTATCAGCTGGTTGTTCAAGTTGACAACTCCTCCCTATTAAGTTGAAGGAGAGGGACCTCTACTGTGCTCCCCATTCAGAGTGCAGGGAGTGTGTTACATTAATATGTATCCCAGGGCTCAGCGCTGCACTGCTTGGTGAGTACTTAACAAATATTTGGGGAGAATGAGTGAAAAGGAAGAAGAGAGAATAATAGAGAGTCTGAAAAGCCAACGGAGGGAGTAATGAAAGAAAGTTATAAAATAAATGTCTCTGTCTCCCTTTTGGTCATTTCCTGAGGGATGACCACAGTTGGCACTTGGCAGATTCTTCAAATAAAGCTCAGGGGACAGACTGTGCTAACTGAAGAGTCAAAACTTTGACTCCTCTATCCAAAGCATGCACTCTACCATTCTAGTCTTTCTTTTGGTCATTTTTATGACATTTTATTGTCTGAATCAAACAATGTTTATCTAACAATATTTAGGATATCTCTCAAAACACGATTTTCTGTTGCTCCTAGATGAGCATCTGATCCAGCTAGTGATCTCTGTTCCAGCTAGTGATCACACTCAAAGATGGAAGTGATCATACTCAAAGATGGCAGTAACTCCATCATGTCACCACCACAGAATAGAAATACCATCAAGTATGACTTAACATTTAGTGATATCCTATCTCTGTATGTCAGACCCCATGTGGGGACTTTTGTAGACATTATCTCATTCACTTACTGTCAATGTCACTGTCACTGTCATCCCATTGTTCATCGATTTGCTCGAGTGGGTGCCAGTAATGTCTCCATTCATCCCTGTCACATGCTAGTGTAGCCTGATGACATATTGGGGGCTCTTTCAGGGTCAGGGGAATGAGTACCATCATTGTTACTGTTTTTGGCATATTGAGTACACCACAGGTAGCTTGCCAGGCTTCGCTGTCTAGGCAGGATACTCATAATAGCTTGCCAGGCTCTCTGAGAGGGATGGAGGCTTTTGGTGCAGCCTCTAATCAGCTTTATAGGCGTTCCCAGTCAGGCATATATGCGGGCAGGATATTTTCGGTAGCCTGCTGGGTTCTCTGAGAGCGAAAACTAGACAAGCTTCTAGAAGCTTGGTTTTATAGTCTCAGGATCTTGGCCATTGGTGGGATTACATGGGAGTTGGTGGGTGTAACTGTCTAGCTACTGAAAGGTGGGTGATCTGGGTGGAGGAGGCCCAGTCCCAATCTGAGCAGGCTCAGCCCTGGGTCCTGCACACCTGAGTTCTTCTGCAGGTTTCTTCATGTGTGAGGCTCATCCAAGAGGTATTGAGTGGACTTAGCATTGCTGTGGCTGGGTTCCAGGGGTCTTCACCTGCCAGGGCTCTGCTTGGGGCAGGGAGGAAAACTCAACCTGCCCCCCTCGAAGGAGCTCCAGTGAGGACAGCCATTAACACAATTAACACAATTACTAAATGAGTAGATTCTCTAGCCCTGTTACCACATAAAATAATTGAGAGATATAAAAAGTCACACTGCTTATAAACAGCCATTATAAGAAAAGAAATCAAGCCACAGATATCCAAGATAAGCTTCTAACCATCATCCTTGTGAGTCTCTAAAGAAATTCTTTATCTTTTCAGGTCCAAAGTGCACACAAGATAGAGGAATGGATCCTTAAAGAGAGAGAGGGTTGTCCATTCTGGTCAATAAAAGAAATTCGAAAATCCTTAGAACTCAGATGAATCAACTTGTCATGGCATTTCCTTATATAAACAAAGTCAAGGCTAATCCCAGAATAAAATCTGCTTGCTGAGTTTGGTGGTAGCATCAGGGAAGGGGGATAGGAAAGAATAATTTGCACAATTTCCCACCAATTGAAATAAAAAAATAATAATATGACAGATGCACTCAATTGGGAGGCATCAAATAGACAATCATACAGAAAATATTGCAAGAGAGAGGCTCTTGGGCAGAATCAATTCCACAACAAACTTGGGCGATTTTGTCTCGAGTCATAATGCATGTCCTTTACTAAACAAATGTCCCATATACTGAGAGGAAAAGAAATATTCGGTGGAAAAGTCACTTTTAAGAAGAGAGCAATTGAATTTTGAACAGCAATGAAACAAGCTTCACAAGAGTTGGTTTCAAAATTAAATGTCTTATATGATGTTCTCTTTGACTCCTTGTGCATCAAAACATAAAATGCTATTTTGCATGCATTTCTACAGCCCATTTCTCTGTATTACTGCACTGCTTCGACAAGCATGCTATGTTAGACAAAAATAACACACAAAAGGAGGTAGGCTTCTGAGGGACTTATCATATGGGAATCTCTGTGATTTGCTTAACATTATTCAGAGATCAATGCAAAAGGTTGGATTTTTCATCTCCACCCATTATCTTGCTTGGAAACTCCTAGAAAGCCAAGAATGAAAAATTTCAACTAGAGTCCCTCCGCTTCTAAAACACTCTCCCTTGAGTTTTTACACATTACATTTCAGAACAGTACATTTTCAAGTGATTCATTCTCAGAGTTTTTGGTTATTTGTTGACTGACAAGTCACTTATTTAGATATTGTAGAAGCCAGTAGTACACCACAGAATTATTTATTTCTACCCTCCTGTCCTGAGTATGTCACATAAAATATTTGAAGCTGCTCGGACACTGCTCAAATTTGAAGTTATCCAAGTTTCTCATAACTAGCCTTCACAAAATATACCTCTTTGTACATAGATTTTTTGTAAAATCCTGAGGACTTGCTCCTTCCTTATTTCACAAAGTGATCCCCATCCTTAATTACCCTGAAGATTTAAGGCATTCAAATGCCAGTTTATCTCTAGAAATTCCTTCTCTGAGTAACCTATCTGTATCTGCAAATTAAAAATATGAGTCTCTCCATCTTTTTAATGTAAACTTCCACTTGATGCCTTTTGTTCCTATTCCATCTCTTCTTCTTTCAATGTATGTTTTCTCCCCATCAAAAGGTGGAATCTGTATAATTGATATAAATATTCTCCCCTACATACAGAGTTAAATTGATCTTTTTATTTTTCTAACCTATCTGATATTTTGATAATTTCTCTGGTCTGAATTTAATCTAGAGGCATAGGAAATTAACACACTCATGGTACACTAAAGTAAAAAGTAAAGGCCCTCCCGTTGATCATCGATTTGCTCGAGCGAGCCCAGTAACGTCTCCATTGGAGACTTTGTTGTTACTGTATCTGGCATATCGAATACGTCACGGGGAGCTTGCCAGGCTCTGCCGTGCGGGCGAGATACTCTCGGTGGCAGCTTGCCGGGCTCTCCGAGAGGGGCGGAGGAATCGAACTCAGGTCGGCCATGTTGGCTGCATGCAAGGCAAACGCCCTACCGCTGTGCTATCACTCCAGCCCTGTGTACCATAATGGCCATAATCAGGATTTTATCCCTTGTTATTTGCATGTCCTTCATTTTGGGACATTTCAGTTCCTCTCATCAATAGAATAGACTTGGTTTTACCTCTTTTGTGCTTTATGCATTGTCCAACCAATAAAATGTGGTAGAAATTATAGTTTGCAGGTTCTAATCATGAACACCAAGCACCTGGCACTCTGCCATTTACTGGCACACCTTGAATGGATTGGATGATTAAGCTCAAGCTAACTTACTGGAGAATGAGAGGCTGTGTGGCTCAGTTCCAGGGAGATCAGCTTCCCAGTTGAAGACTAAAGTAATAAAAAAAACTATGTGTTATTGAAATAAAAACAGACCATCAAACCAATGGAATAGAAATGAGAACCTCACACTCACAGATAGTTAATCTGTGATAAAGAAACTGAATGCACAAAGAGGAGCTGAATGTATATATAAAGAGAAAATTCTTTATACCAAATGATGACAGGAAAACTGGATAGCCACATATGAAGAAAGAAAGGAGAGAAAGAAAGAAAGAAAAAAAGAAGGAAGGAAGGAAGGAAGGAAGGAAGGAAGGAAGGAAGAAAGAAAGAAAGAAAGAAAGAAAGAAAGAAAGAAAGAAAGAAAGAGTTTGACAACTTATAGGCATGATTTGCTGCTTCTGCTGCAGAGTAGAAAGGAAATGTGAATTCCTTACCAGGAGCAAATATACGCAGTGATCATACAACCTACTACTTAAATGTTGCATAACATTTAGATAGCATTTTCTATGGGTTGATGCTGTTCTAATTACTTAAAAGAGAATAAGCTATTTAATTTATGGGCATGAACTTTATTATTTGTCCATGAACAACTGGACATGGAGCGTTACAGTGTTTGTCCAAGGACACATAGCTAGCAGGTGGTGGAACCAACCTTCTGGTCTCAAATCTATGTGTTAACATCTTCTTATGCTGCCTGTCATGAAATCATTGTGCTGAATACAGAAGACTTTGAATACTTAGGACAATCTCTTCTTACTTTACATAAGGATATTTGTAACCAAAAAAACCTATTTGACTTCTTCAAAATCACACAACTAAATGGTGAGTCTGAATGCATACATACATACACACATATACAGAGACACACATATACATACATCCTGACACAGTTTGGTGTTTTTTACTCTTTAACAAAGTGGTAATAATAAATTTTTCCATGAGAATTTTTACATTCAAATGGTTTGGAATTTTGGGATATTTTGAGCTCTAAATTTCAGCCTCTGAAAGGACTTTTTGGGAGTTGAAATTCAAACCTCAAAATGTCCTTTAATTTTGAAATTAAGATTTTTTAATTTCAAAAAAGAAAATTAGGAAAGACTAATTAAAAAGTTGATGAAACAAGCAATAGACTTTGAAGTTCATGGGGAGTCAATAATGACATAATAGAATGTGATCCTCAGTTCTAGAATGAAATTTACCAGTAATTCCTTAACCTTCTGTACATATTTTTAAATTTGATTACTGTGAGTTACAATAATGTCAATATTAATGCTTCAAGAATATAATGTAGTGTAACTGTTTGTGGAAGATTCTACCAAAAATCAAAGTTAAATTTAGTTTTAAATAAACTTGAATCAGCTGAATTAGTTAAATGAGATTACCAATTTAGAAAAAACAATAGGGGAATAGAGAAACAGATTTTTTCTCACTCGTGGTGAAAAAAAACCTAGAATGTGACTAATTCTGAAGGGGGAAAATGAGTCTATTTCTTCAAGAAAATGTATTCAAAGGAAAAAAAGAAGAGTGATTTGGGGAGCTCAAAAACTTAAACGATACATCGTTTAATGCAAAGTAAGAACCATGTTATCTTCCTAATTAAACAACCACACACAAAAAAAATGAGACAATCTATGAAATTTTTATACTAATGATATTTTATGATAAGAAATGATGATGTTTTTAATTGCCAAATGGTTTTATGGTTATTCTTTTAAACCTGGTTTTGAACCTATACACTAACATAACTACAACTAAATGGTTTGATATGATTCAAATTAATTCATTGGCATCTGTGGTAGGACTGAATGGGGACACAGATGAACAGGAGGGTCAGAACAGTCAGCCTCCTAAGTTGTGATAGAAACATGGGTATTCTACAGAAGTTATGCTCTCCTATATATTAAAAAATTCCACAGAGGCAGGGTGGGATGGGGGAATGGGGAGTGGGAGGGATACTGGGATCCGTGATGGTGGGAAATGGGCACTGGTGGAGGGATGGGTATTTGATCATTGTATAATTGAAACCCAAGCACAAAAATTTGTAAGTCTACAACTGTACCTCATGGTGTCTCACCAATAAAAATTTTTAAAAAATTCCAAATAAATATGTAAGCAATGAAAAAAGAAAAAGAAGGAAGGAAGGAAGGAAGGAAGGAAGGAAGGAAGGAAGGAAGGAAGGAACTAGTTTATGGGGCCACCTTTAAATTTAAATTCTCTTCAAAACCAGTAGCTTCAGTAAAAATGGGTTATTGACTTTCAATATTAATATTAAAAACAACAAACAAACACTGTCCTCCCGTTGTTCATTGATTTGCTCGAGCGGGCCCAGTAACGTCTCCATTTTGAGACTTGTTGTTACTGTGTTTGGCATATTGAATATGTCACGGGTAGCTTGCCAGGCTTTTGCCATGCAGGTGAGATATTCTTGGTATCTTGCCGGGCTCTCCAAGAGGGGCAAAGGAATTGAACCCAGCTCGGCCGGGCTGGCTGCACGCAAGGCAAATGCCCTACTGCTGTGCTATCACTCCAGCCCATTATGTTAAAACATAAGTAAGATGGAAATGGTGAAAGTTAAAAATAAGGAAAAGGAAGAAAAAGCAAACAGTTCACCAGTTTGTTAAGGGAGATTGCTCAAGACACTTTTTCATTATGGTTTCTTGACAGGCCTGTGAGAGAGATCCTATAGATATGAGACTGCTGGATTCAGCAGAGCATTTGTCAAAGTCTCTTGTGATCTTTATAAAGAGGTAGAAACTGTGGTACAGATGATAACAGCAGAGGTGGATTTATGACTGGTTTCACCCCCATCCCTAAGAGGGATGGCTTAGGAGCCCGTCAGAGTGGAGGCAGCTCTTTAGTGTAAGGCTGAAAGAGTCTTGTCCTTAAACATGGTGTTGTTTTTATACTGACAACAGATGATGATCTACAAGATCTGTTGGTCAAATTGATAAGGGACATAAGTCCAAAAGACTATCTTTGAATACCATTTACAGCAGAATTGTTATCTAAAGCTGTCTCTGCAGGCTTCCACAAAAGCTAGAATTAACAGGCTGAAACTTAATAGTGTTCATTATTAGTCAACAGAAAAAGCTGAGTTGAGGAAAACGTGAAAGTCTGTGGCCAGTACAAAAGTGTATGAGCAAATGACTCACTTGTTAGTTACAGATGAATAATTCTGAATGTTGCCATCATTCTTTTATACTCCTGGTTTAAGAACACAGACTTAAAGGTGTTCTTTTACTGTAAATCTGATATGAGTCAATAATGTAAGTGACTGCCAAAGCCAATTTGATCTGCTAACTCGATTTTAGGGTGCATCAAAACAATTACTTTTCCAGAAGAGAAGGGGGAATGAAAGCATTCACTGCATACACTATTTAGGAAGTCATTTCTACAGTGTGGCCTCGTGCCAGGGATTTCAAGTACATTATCCCATTTCACAGCCACATTATCCCTTCTCTGTAAACCCTAGTAATCTCATTTTCTTGATGAGAAAACTGGGGTCCAGCAGGGTTCAGTGACTTGGCTAACATCACATGGCTGGTAAGCATCAGAGCTGGGCAGGCAACAGAATCTCTACTCAACTGGGATAGCTTAAGAACACCTTCTGTCATCATCAAATTGTCTGGGTTGATCTCACAGTGCAGAGAGAGAGAGAGAGAGACAGAGACAGAGACAGAGACACAGACAGAGACACAGACAGAGACAGAGACAGAGAGCTCTATTGTCTTGCTTTAAGAGCACTGGCAACAATTCAGATGTGATACAAACGTTCAGCTATTGATCAGGGCAGTTAAAAAACAAACATGTAACTCAACCTGCCACACTAGGTGCCCCAGTAAATGTATGCTGACTGACTGACTTGACCTTGGAAATAGGAATTTCACCAGGTCTGCTTTTTAGCTTATCTCTTACTGCAGAACACACTTCTCCAAAACTTTCTGGTCTGAAAGAATATGGTCATTTATTCCTATACTTTCTCGTGGCCCTAGGCACTAACTGGGCTTCGCTAAGAGATTGCCCTCAGAATCTCTCAGGTGATAGTAGAGCCCTCAAAGCTTCTTAGCTCAGATGTCTGGTTCCTGAGACACTGATTGCTGAAGCTCCTCAAGCATCTCACTCTGTTTCTAGGTGGTTTATCCACGTGATCTCTCCAGCATGGCAGCTTCTGGGTGGTTGGACTCATTCTACAGTCCCGAGCTTCTAAGGCTCAGAGCTTTAAAGTTGGAGAACAAAATGAGTGATGGGAGCTACAGGCATAGTTGTATTTCCTTTTCTAACCTAGTCACATATTGTGGATTCTGCTTTATTTTCACTATGAAGTCGCAAAGGCCCATCCAGTTTTTAGGAGAAGATACATAGACTTTCCCTCCTTTTGAAGAGAGAGTGTATGTGTATGTGTATGTATTTGGGGTTGGGGAGAGATTCTGGGAGAGCTTGTCAGACCAGAAATCTTGTTATAGCTACTTTTGAACAGTACAACTAGAAACACCATGTTTTATAGAAATGACTCTAACAGCTTTATAAAATTCGATATACCACACTCATCCATATTTGAGTTGTGAAAGTGTGAAGACCTTGAATTGTTCTATGCAGACAGAGAGAGTGGGGCTAGACCAGGTTATAGGAAAAAGTAAACTGGTAACATATTTTGGCTCACTAAAGAAAACAAAGGGGCTCTGATCTTACACACAGCTGACCTGGGTTTGATCTCTTGCACTGGATAAGGTCTGCTACCTCCACCAGCGGAGAGATCTCTGTGTTCATAACCAGGAGTAAGCCCTGAGCACCACTGGGTGAGACCCAAAATCCAACAACTAAATAAACAGAAAAGAAAAGAAAGCTGGATTATGTTAAGGCACAACAAATTTTCTACTGCTGAAGTATTAAGGCAAATCCTTCAGAATCTCCACAGAGGTTATTATATATAGAGGTTATTATATATAGGTTATTATATAGCAATTCATATGATTGTAGTTCTCTGAGCAAAACTATCTAGAAATCTGTAAGAGTTTAAATTCAAGGACAAATACCTGGAGCTGGAAGTCTTCTGATGAGTTAGAAAAGCCAGGGGAATCCTCAAAGTTAAAAAAAAAATTGAAGACCATAAACTTTAGATTTGGGTCAGGAGTGAGGTTAATAGGCTTACTAATCTAGCACAGGCTAAGTGAGCATTGAGTTGAGAGCTGGAAGACAGAAACATGGAAGGACAAATAACTATAGGAAAAGTAGATGCAGCATGAATGTTGGGAGGAATTGAGAAAGTCAATGTGACGTGAACAAAAAGATGCTCCTGGAGTGATTTGAGCCTGTTTCTTCTGCCAGCTGTGATGCTGGACACATAATATGGCAGGGTAAAGAGGGGCTGCTAGAAAAAGATTAGGAAGATGTCCTGACCTCCACAGAAAGACATACACATCACATGGAGGACATGGAGTTAGGTTAGTAGAAAACATATTAATAAGGCCTGAGAATTGAGTTTTATGCCCAAGGTATCCCTCTCATAAGTGCATCCACTTCAAAAAAGAATAGCTCATACATTTGGCCAAGCCCACAAATAAGTACATGCCCCTTCTAAATGAGGCTTCTTTCAATTTGCAGATATTGCTTAATTTTAATAGCTGCTTAGTTGGGACTGACTTGGATTTTAAATCACCACTCCTCATTTCAATCAATCAACAAAGAGTGAGTCCACAAAACCCTACATACCTATTTAAATCCTACTAAAATCATAAAATTAGGACCCCCAGACCCCTGGGAGCTCTCCCTCTTTCATACTCTCTCTACTCCCCGCCTTTTCTATCACCTGTTGGCTCAGTTTGTAATGTCCAGGTTTTATAAGTTATGAATGTCTATTTTTTCAAAGTCTCTTAATGTCTATTTCTGAAGGGCATTCTTGCAATCAAAATAAAAACCCAAAGGGCTGTTCTAATAATATCAACCTATAGGCTGAAATCATCATTAAGCTGAGAACCTTTCTGAAATTCAGGTTTTTGGGATGCTCATGGAGCCAAAGGTCACATGGGAAATAATTACCAGTCTCTGGCCATTCAACAAATCAAAAGTACTTTCTATGTTCCTGTGAATCCCATATGAATCTTAACAGAGTATTTTCCACCCTCTGATGTCTTCTAATAAACAGATCCCCACATACCAGCTTTAGACTTTAATGAAGTCCATACAGGGAATTATAGGTCTGTGCTTTTGCACATCCAGATTTGAAAAAAATTATTTCATATCTAAAATATATTCTGTAAAGCAGTATCCTGCATCACAGAATTATGGAATGTCTCTAGCACACCCATTAAAAATGTATCTGCCTATCTATCTATCTATCTATCTATCTATCATCTATCTATCTATTTATCTATTTTCCTAACAACCGATATATCTATATATCCAGGATTCTGGGAAGGTTAGATACTTTTAGAAAAAAAATAAAGCAAAGAGTTGAGGTAAACTTGGTCACAGAAGGAGGGCATGGGCAGGGACAGCTCAGTGGCAGAATGAATGTCTTCCTGTCATGAGACTGTGAGATCCATTCTGGCATCACTACATGCCAAGTGGAATCCTGGTGGCACTGCCATTGGCCCTCTGGTGACACAAGTGTGCAATCTCCAGTGCACTTTAACCAAGAATGTGTAAAATTCACAACTAAAGTGAGCAACTCCTTAGGAGCAGCATAACAATGTATGTGACTTCTGATCAAAATGGAAAGGGAAAAAATTGATGATGGGCAAATGCAGATCAGAATCAATATAGAAACTTCTCTGGGACCACCAAAATGACTAAGTTACTAGTATCAGTTATGAAAGAAAAATGAGCAATTAATCAACAATTAATTGACTAGTAATTATACTCTTTGATTAATAGTCAACAGCACCATATTGTACTCAAGAAACCAAGGCCTAGAATGTATGCCATAAACAAGGAGGCATTGGTCCTTCCTCATTGTTTATGGAGTGGCCCAGTAAGCTGGATCTCTTCATTAAAGAGAAAAGTCAATCTAGCTGAAGAGATATATAAATCTATATTTAAATATACTTTGGTAGGTAGGAAATCTGATTCATGAATTTTGCTGAAAACTTTTCTGGAGCAACACAGCAGTTAGATTGTGAACTCTTTACTTCTTAATGCTCACTTTGTTGGAAAGCAGGTACCTCAATGTGGGTAGCTAAGAAAAACTACAAAAGTCCTAAGTGAAAATGGGACCCAAATCTTCAAAGAGGAGATGTAGGTTGAAACCTAAACTCCAGGCTCCATTCTGAATGATAGAAATTTGTAGCTGAAAGTTAAGAGTGACCTAAACCACTATCTCATCTTAACAGTTGGGTAAATTGATGCCATAGAGAAAAATATATGTCTATTGGACATTTTTCATAAGATAAAATATTTCTATAATTTGTAGAATCAAAAAAGAATGCCTGAAAAATTAGCCTTGTAGATATTTATTTTCCAACCCTCCTAACCTGGATAATTACTATCTTATTTTGCATGAATTATGATGAAACAAAAAACATTGTGGGTAAGATACTCTATGTTCTGGTTCCAGCTGCATCTTAATGAGTTCAGCAAACATTTTAAGTCTCTTTATGGTTTTCTCTCAGAGTAAAATTCAGAGCACATGGTTGATACTAAAGAATTGTTTGATGAATGAATAAAAGTACTTACATTCTAAAATTCTATGCTTATCTGCATAGTTATAATAAGAAAGAATAGAGAAACAGGCTGTAGTAAGAAAATTGTTTCATCTCTCAAATATGGATATATTCAAATTTCTGGATTTGTCTTAAGATAAATTCACAGCACATTTACTTTACATAATTTTTAAAGCAATTAACTTAAGGGCACTGAGATGCCTGAGATTTCATTTATGTCATTCATCTTAGGAAGATATGCACTTCATTTTTATTCACTTTGGAGTCAAGGACTCTAAAACCAGCTTTCAGACCTTGGGACATTATTTTAAACTAAGAAGCTTCTGCAGAGCAAAAGATACAGTGACCAAAATACAAAGAAAATCTACAGAATGGGAAAGGATATTCACCCAATACCCATTGAACAAGGGTTTGATATCAAGGATATATAAGGCACTGGTTGAACTCTGCGAGAAGAAAACATCCAAATGCATCAGAAAATGGGGTGATGAAATGAATAGAAACTTTCTCCAGGAAGAAATATGAATGGCAAAAAGATGCATGAGAAAATGTTCTTCATCACTAATCATCAGGGAGATGCAGATCAAAACAACTATGAGATACCACCTCACACCACAGAGACTGGCACACATCCAAAAGAACAAAAGCAACCAGTGTTGGCATGGATTTGGAGAGAAAGGGACCCTACTTCACTGTGGGTGGGAATGCTGATTGGTTCAGCCCTTCGGGAAAACAGTATGGATGCTTCTCAAAAAATTAGAAATTGAGCTCCAATTTGACCCAGCAATACCACTCCTGGGAATATAACCCAGAGAGGCAAAAAAGTATAGCTGAAGTGACATCTGCACTTATTTGTTCATTGCAGCACTGTTTACAATAGCCAGAATTTGGGAAAAAACCCGAGTGCTGGAGAACAGATGGCTGGTTAAAGAAACTTTGGTACATCTACACAATGGAGTACTATGCAGCTGTTAGAAAAGATGAAGTCATGAAATTTACATAAAGGTGGTTCTACATGGAAAGTATCATGCTAAGTGAAATGAGTCAGAAAGAGAGGGACAGACATAGAAAGATTGCATTCATCTGGGGAATATAAAGTAACAGAATAGGAGACTAACACCTAAGAATAGTTGAGATAAGTACCAGGAGGTTTGCTCCTTGGCTTGGAGGCCAGTTACACATGCTAGGGGAAAGATGGCTCAGATAACGAAGGGAACACCAAGTAAAGGATGTTGGGAGGATCCATCCAGGATGGGAGATGCATGCTGAAAGTAGACTATAGACCGAACATTATTGCCACTCAATACCTCTATTGCAAACCGCAACACCCAAAAGAAGAGAGAGAACAAAAGGGAATGCCTTGCCACAGAGGCGTGGTGGGATGGGGGGTGGGATGGGGGTGGGTGGGAGAGATACTGGGATCATTGGTGTTGGAGAATGGGCGCTGGTGGAGGGATGGTTACTCAATCATTGTATAACTGAAACCCAAGAACAAAAATTTGTAAGTCTACAACAAAAATTTGTAAGTACCTCATGGTGTTTCACTAATAAAAAATTTAAAAAAATACCTCGGAACATTGGTGGAGGGAAACACAGTCTGGTCATGGTACGGTGTTGAAACTTTATATGCATGGAACTCTACAATTAAAAGTATTGTCAATCATGAAACCTTAAGACAAATTCAAAAGTACAGATCATTCTTCATGATATGTGGGATATAAAGAAACAGTAAAGTAGCAACAAATCATTAAACACAACAGAGTCTGAGAACTGATCTGCAGAACTGAGATTACTATTGTGGGGAAAAGAAGGGGAAGAGGTTTAGCTGGGGGTACATTCTGGCACAGGGTAGCATGTAGAAGCATTATATGCATTAAACCCTATCTTTAATAGAGCCCTGGCAGCCAAAAACCTCCAGAACTCAATTGCCGCCATGCTCTCAGCTGAATTTCTGGAGCATACGGTAGCATTTTCAGCCGCATGACATCTCATATTCTACATCATATATGTACCAGTGCTTAATGGTTCTAGGGTAAAATACAACAATTCTCCTACAGTTTCCCCTAAGTAAATTGCTTTGGATCATTTTTAGTGGATTATTCACAACACACAATAGAAAATAAACTATTTATGTCCCCCTCTGGGGGCAGGGTATGGAAGTTGGGGTGGAAACATTTGAAATGTGATTGTGGAAAGGTGTAATGCTGTTGGAATTAGTGTTTAATATTAAATATAATAGATTATTGTTAACAGCTTTATAAAAATAATTTAAAATTTATAAAATAACCTACCATTAACAGTATTGCAAATTATGATGCCAAAAATTTAAGATGTAAATCTTCTTCTTCTTCTTCTTCATCTTCTTCTTCTTCTTCTTCTTCTTCTTCTTCTTCTTCTTCTTCTTCTTCTTCTTCTTCTTCTTCTTCTTCTTCTTCTTCTTCTCCTTCTCCTCCTCCTCCTCCTCCTTCTCCTCCTCCTCCTCCTCCTTCTCCTTCTCCTTCTTCTTTCTTCTCCTCCTCCTTCTCCTCCTCTTCCACCTTCTTATTTTTTGCTTTTTGGGGTCATGTGGCAATGTGACCCACTCAGGAATTACTCCTGGCTCAGCACTCCCTGTCAGTTATCAGGGAACCATACGGAATGCTGGGATTGAACCTAGGTTTGCCGTGTGCAAATCAAATGCCCTATACCCTGTATTATTGGTCTGACCCTGATATTTTTTAATTGTAAAGAAATATAAAATGCTTAAAAAATGATCTCCCTCCAAAAGCAAAATTGGTCCCTCTTCAAACTGCCTAAGGAGAAGCAGTGGAATCCCTGAATCAGCAGCATCAGTATCAACATTTCCTGCAAGTTTGTCAAATTTCAGAAGTTTAGGCACAACTCCAGGGTTTGAATTTACATTCTAACAAGAGCCTCAGATGATTTGTGTGCCAGTTAAAGTTCAAGAAATTCTGCCATAGATCAGTTCACCAAGCTGAGATTTTTAGTGAAAAGCATCATTCCATTTTACAGTTTATTGTTCACTTTACCTCTTTCAAAGAACCAGCCATGTGTATCACCTACTTAAACAATCAAGGATAAATATCCCATAAAACAAACATCAAGAGCCTTCTGAAATTGTCTTTAATTATTAAGGTGAACCATATGAAGTTACTGCTACTCAGTGTTTACAAACAAAGAAAATGGTCATTTCCTATATTTCAAAAGACTAATATCTGCCATTTAGTAGTGCTTATAATGGACCAGGCTTTGTGGTGAATGCTGTGGCAATGCTTAATGTAATCTAAAAAATTCTTTAGGATATAGATATACAGTCCCTTTTATTTTATTTAAGTATTTGCTTGTTGTTGCTTTGGATGAGAGGTGGGCCCACTTGACAGCACTTATTCCTGGCTTACTCAGGGCTTACTCCTAGTTTGCACTCAGGGAACACTCCTGGTGGTGCTTAGGGCCCATATAAGATGGACGGGATAAAATTCAAGTCATAAGCATGCCAAGTGCCCTAGATCCTCTACTATTTCTCCAGCTCACACCTTTTATAGTTAGGAGGTAAGGTCTACAAGGGTTTTTTCCCTAAGTTTACAAAATCACTGTCATTGTCACTGTCCTCCTATTGTTCATGGATTTGCTGGAGCGGGCCCAGTAACATTGTGAGACTTGTTGTTAGTGTTTTTGGCATATTGAATACGTCATGAGTAGCTTGCCAGGCTTTGACGTGCGGGCGAGATACTCTTGGCAGCTTGCCAGTAGCTTGCCAGGCTCTCCGTGAGGGTCAGAGGAATCGAACTCGGTTCGACGGGGTCTGCCGCATGCAAGGCAAACTCCCTACTTGCTGCGCTATCAGTTTCATACCTAGTCCTAATTCCAAGGCTCAGATTTTCTCAATATCAGAAAATCACATGGAAAATGTGTTAAGTTTCTAGGAACCACCCCAGACAAACTGAATATCTCTCTGATTGCTGTAACCTTGAAAGAAGTAAGAATAAGATAACTAGTGGTCAGAACATGTAATTGCATCAAGGTTTCAAGGTAGTTTAGAAAATGCTTATTACATTCTCCAATATCACGCTCAAATATAAACTTACATTTAATAATAATTATTAACTATGTCTTCCAATAACATGCTCAATACATTCTCTTCCAGTATCTTTCAGGTAAAGTGCTCATCAGTTGAATATAATGAGTTTAATTGTGAGAATACTCTATAGCGGTTAAAAATCCTGCACACATAAAGAATACAATATATAATTTCTCAGAATAACATTTTGGTCCATCATTTTAAATTTACAAGATTTTTATCTAAAAGTATATTTTGTAGTTGAAGAAAATATAGCTTAATTTTTCACAGTGGTTAGGGTGTTTGCCTCGCATGCAGCCAACCCAGCCGACCCAAGTTCGATTCCTCCGCCCCTCTCGGAGAGCCCAGCAAGCTACCGAGAGTATCTCACCCACACAGCAAAGCCTGGCAAGCTACCTGTGTTGTATTCTATATGCCAAACACAGTAACAACAAGTCTCAGATTGTTACTGGGCCCTCTCGAGCAAAATCAACAAACAATGGGAAGACAGTACTACAGTGCAGTGCTATCCTACTGCAATTTTAATGGGAATAGAGGACATCATGGTAAGCAAAATAAGTCAGAGGGAGAAGAATATTAACTGGTCGATCTCATTTAACTATGTAATATAAAAAATAAAGGAATACTTATTGAATTGTTTGAGCAATGATCAAACCCTTGGCTTTGGATAACAGAACTGAGATTACCAAGCAGTGGGAAGGGGGGGGGGGCATGGTGATTGAAGAAGTGGACTAGAATCGTATTTCTCAAATGGGGGCCACATGACTTCCTGTAGATCTTCAAGATATTGCAAAGAGGCCACAGATAAAAACTTCATAAATGGGGGAGAGAGGGCATGGCATAGGTCCAACCAGTAGGTCAGTGAGGCTACAGGAAGGCAACAAGTTTGGAAGGGGATAAAGTTAGAGAAGAGCTGAGAAAAAGTGGACTAATTATGACATAGGAACATTAGTAGAGGAATTTGGAGGTGACATAGTGCAGTCACATTGTACAACAATACATTCAATGTCAACACCATTGTAACCGTGTTACCTAAACAGCAAAAGATTCAATGGGTGATGATGAAATTTATGTCAGTTTCATTGGTCCACATATTTGACCAAATGACCAAACATTTGCTCAAACAATATTTTGGTTGTGCCTTCAATGGTGTCTTGATAGATAAATATTTGAATTTCTTGAATTAGGGAAGAAGATTGATCTTCCTGATGTTGGGGGAACTCATCCAATCAGCTGAAGATCTGAGTAGATGGAATGGCTAAGAGGAAACTCCTCCTGTTTCCTGAGTTGGGGTATAAGTTGTTTCCTGTCCTCAGAGTGGAAGGCACACCATCACTTAGTTCACAGCCTTTGAACTTAGAATTTATACCAACAGTTTCCTTGGTTGTCACCAGAAATATAATGTGAGCTGAAACTACACTGCAATCTCTACTGGGTCTCTAGCTTGCTGACCATAGAACTCGTGATTGCTAAGCCTCTATAATCACTGATCCGATTACTTATAATAAACACATATTATTTACATATGGGCTGGAGCGATAGCGCAGCATGTAGGGTATTTGCCTTGCATGTGGCCAACCCCAGCGACTTGGGTTCCATTTCTCCACCCATCTCATAGAGCCTGGAAAGCTACCAAGAGTATCCCACTTGCAAGGTAAATCCTGGCAAGCTACCCGTGATGTATTTGATATATGCCAAACACAGTAAAAACAAGTCTCGTAATGGAGATATTATTGGGCCCACTGGCACAAATCAATGAACAATGGAAGGACAGTGCTATAGTGCTATTTACATATATTCTGCTCTACTGCCTATCCTTGTGTGTGTATAACATTATCAGAATTCAATTAATAGAATTCAGCCTTTTCCAATCCATGTTCAGCTAATCAATGCAGTACCCACCCACCCTCCCCTAATATATGGTAGTGGTCAAATAAATCAGGGAAACACTAAGGCAAAATAAAAAATTGAACTGCAATGTTCAAAATAATTGCAAGGATGTGTCCCTCAAAGAGAGTGATAAAAGATGTAGTTTTTTTCATATTTTTTAACTATTCATTCCTTAATCTTCTCTCACCCTGATTTTTTATTCTTACAAGAATGATATTCCAAAACACACGTTGAGGGGATTCTGTTCTTAGTCCTTTCAAAGTGCTCTGGTCATAAAATAGCCAATGATGGGGACAACTTCTGAGGAGCTTCCTGTGGACTTCAAAGCCCCTTTCCATTCATATCCCAAAGATACTCTACTCTTGTGGGGAGTCTTAATACTTTTCATCATAAAACATGGGTTTGCCTTTTCCTAAATAACCTATATTACTTGGGGCTCAAAAAACACTATGACATATTGACTCTCTAGGGGCCAGACCAATAGTACACCGAGTCGGGCATTTGTCTTGCATGCAGTCACCCCAATTCAATCCCTGACACCCCATATGGTTCCCTGTGCACCATCAGGAGTGATTACTGAGTACAGAGCTAGGAATAACCCGTGAGTATCACCGAATATGACCCGAAAAGCCAGGAAAAGAAAAAAAGATATATTGACTCTGATACTAGCTGTGTGACTTAAGGCAAGTTGCCAACCTCTCTTTGCTTTGCATTCCCATCCACAAAATGATATTATCATATCATGGGGATTAAAAAAGTTAAAATGCAAAGTAATAATATAGAGTTGTGCTACTGAATAGGGAACTTGCTAGCCACATGAGACTGATTTCACTAAATTTATTAAAATGAAACAAAATGAAAATTCAGAACCTTGGTTGTAATAGTCATATTTAAAGCACTTGATAATCATGTGAAACTGGTGTCTACTGTATTGGAATGTGACATTTCTATTGCTATAGAAATTTATAGAACCTGAGAAATCAGTGAGTCAGGATTTTATTTTCCAAGGCCCAAATAAATTCAGACACATTATCAATTTCTCAACTCTACTCTCACATAGCCCTCTAAGAGACCAATAAATATATCAAATTGTAGATTGTGTCAATGCTCCTATCCTCTTTTATTCCATTGTTTGCCTTCCTTCTTCCCTTCCTTCCTTCTACCTTGAATTCTTGCCTTCACTCTTCCTCCACCTTTCCATTCTTTCTGTCCCTTCCCTTCTTAACTTATCTCCCTTCCTCTTCTTTCTCCCAAATATTAGGATCACTGGAGAATTTTCTGGTCCCTCATTATTTGATACCTGAACTTTAAGTGTTGTGCTTGTCTAATAAAATATTCTTTCTCTCCCAGTTTACTAATCCAGAATCACCATTACATTTGTGCCTGAGGGTTCATATTACTCTCAGTCTATCCTCTGGAGAGGCTCCAATTTTGTGAGCCAGAGAGCTGAACCTGTCTTTCCACTGACTTCATGCATTCTCTCTATCAAAGTGAAAGATTTTGACATAGATAAATGTGCACCTGCTAAATTATTTGTAGTAGCAAATGTTACTGTAATGAGATCAACCAAGCACTATTGCTATGGGCTGCTTCCTAGGTCTTAGGGAAACAGACTACAGAGAACTTGCTGTTTATAATACCATTGTAACAAGATGTGACCACTATTTCTTTCTAAAAAGACTATAATGGATATTGATTCTTAGTTTTGGAATTTGGCTCATTAAAATACCAAACAGAATTGTACAGGGAATGAGCTGTATTGATTAGTTCATTTTGTTTTATGAGTTTGTTTCCTATGTAACATGTAATTGTATTTTATAGTTGCTATAATATGCAAGAATTAAAGACCTAATTTGACTAAACAAGAATTGGCTTATAAATTATGAAACATTTTCACCCATCAAACTCCTGGATAATTAAACAAAATTTTAGCAAATGCTGTATTTGTTGATTGTTTCACATTGGGGTGGAAGACAGAGGAGAGAGATAGAAAGTTTTTTTTTCTCCTGTCACTTTTTAACTTTCTAAGCACTTAAGCCACTAGTGATGAGATTAAGGATTTCAGACAAGGCTGTTCAATTTTTGCAGAGGTCTATTAAGCCGTCTTTAGTTTCACATTACTTTCTTCTGAAAATCTCAAGATTAATTGCCACTAGTAGTGTGGTGGAAAAACACAAATTATGGGAGTATTCAGACTTAAATCCAAAATCTGCTTTTGCTTCCTGTTTGAACTATAGTAAGTTACTGAACGGCATATTTTGAGATTTTTAGAAAACTGCTCCCCCCCAAAAAAGGAGAGATTAGAAAACACTCATGCCTTCCTCCCTCCTCATTTCAGCAGGTAGTTATACTTCATTGCCTTGATTTGGCACTTATATATGTAAGTGGTAATTTGGTCAATGGGAAGGTAACAAAAGTATTTGCATGGTTACATATGCAGTTTGGTTTTAATGTCATACCCATAAGAACATTATTTTATTAACCACTTAGTTATAAGAGGAAAAATAGCTGGATAATTAAACAACTTTAGTCATGCTCAGCTGGAGCGATAGCACAGTGGGTAGGACGTTTGCCTTGCACACAGCCAACCTGGGTTCAATTCCTCTGTCCCTCTTGGAGAACCCGGCAAGCTACTGAGAGTATCATGCCCGCACGGCAGAGCCTGGGAAGCTCCCCATGGCATATTTGATATGCCAATAACAGTAACAAGTCCAACAATGGAGACGTTACTGGTGCCTGCTCAAGCAAATTGATGAACAATGGGAGGACAGTGCTACAGTGCTACAGTCATGCCTAACCTAGAGAGTTGACTCAGCCAACCGGTATAATTGTGAACTAAATAAAATTTTTTTCTGTGAGATATTGGGAATTGTACTAAAATTAAGTGATACATCTTCTCAAGCTTCCTTTACCCATACCTTCTCCCATCATCAAAAGCAATATTTTTCTGTCCACATTTCCCTTAGAGATGAAAAAAATATATAGTCCAGTATGAAGATATTATTTAATATGCTAAGTGGATAGTGTACTTTCAGTAGCAACACAATTCATTTTATCTCCAAGAGTCAGTTTTATAAAAAAGGAAAGAATCTGCGGTTACTAAGGAGTACCAGCCTGGGAGACTTATTAAAAATAGCTGCTACACCATCATATACATATATGGGATTGTGTTGCTAAAATCAGATATGATTCTTTAGAAAATAAGTTGACTGATATAAGCAGAAAGGTACATAAAGGGAACTATTAGATGCATGATATTTTCTAAGAGCCTAGGTGAATACCAAATGAAAAGATCAAAATATGAGACAATCTAAAGAAGACTAACTTATTTACGTTTCCCATTTTTTTGTTTAAACCAAAGACTACAACTCTCTATTAGAGGCCATAGAGGGTGCCAAACATCTGATGTGGTATCAAAAATCAGTGTCTAAAAGTGTTATTAATATAGATGAGTTCAGTGCAACCTAAGAAAACCTATCCACTTTAAAGATGTGGGTTACAAACAGAAAACAGGCATTCCCTATCTTGGAGATTTGCCTATAACTCAATCTGAGATGTACTCTCAACTTTGTTCCCTTCTGGAGAAACACATATTTCTCTCTCTAAAACAGGAAATGAATCTGAACCCATCTCAGGGAACCCTTATGTTCAGCATAAGTAAGTACAAAGAGAATAGATGAGCAAAAGACTAAAGAGGGGGGACACAAAAAATAAAAAGGTATATGCAGAGATTGAGGCCTCAGAACTACATGATAAGGCTGAGCAATGGGATATAGACTAAGCAAAGACTATGGAATATTTCCTGGAACAAAGAGTGTTAGCCATTAAGTCCCTGAGTCCTTGACTTATGTAACATTTCCCAAGAAAGGTACATGGCACAGGGAAGTCATGGCATTCAATGAAGACACTAAGATCTTCTGAGTGATAAAAATGAATAAATAAATAAACAAAAATAATATAAAGTAGCTCAGAAAGATTCCATGAAACTGAAAGCTGAAATGTGTCAGTTGAGATTCTGTACTGATAAATGCCTGAGAAAAGGTTTCCATAAAATGGTATTCCTGCACAAAATAACATCAACATGTCTCTATTGCCAGTTGACTATAAATGATTAAAATATGTGATATACTCATGAAAACAAGGAAAATGGGAGCAACAATGGCAGAGAACGATGAAAAATGATGGAGGGATAAAAAATGACTTAGCTTAAAAGGGAAACAAGAATACACAAGTCTGTAGAAAAGCACCCAGTAAAATGCTAGGAAATTCTGACTGCAGACCCCACAAACTTTTCAGAAATCAGAGCCACCAGCAGAACAATAAAGCAGAAAAAAAGGAGATAGGAGTAATGTCTATAAAAGGAATAGATACTTAAATCCTCTCTCTTTACATCCTCAGCACTAAATGACAACTAACCTCTCAACCAAGAACAAAGGAAAGTCTTTTCCTTTCAAGAAATTGAACAGTTTCTGTATGAAAGATTTTATATTGAAAAAGAGAATTCAGGTTAAAAAGCTAGTCTATTAACAGGTAGTCTGCCAGTCTTTCTCCTCTACTTGCTACTGCTTGCTGGCATACAGGATTACGAACATTGGGCTGGTGCTAGAAATATTTTCTACAAAAAATGCAATAGCCCAAGAGAAATATACACAGGTGTCCCCATTGAAAAAAGCAGCTTACTTCCAGGTAAAACACTCCAGTGAAACAGAATGACTTGACAAGTCTTACTCATACATGCTTCCAATCATGCTTTTAGTACTTTATGTAATATATAATTAGATCTCCTAGGATCACCTGACGTCTATGTAAAACTTTCAAAGGAAGACAGCCTGGATTGACTGCATGTAACAATTAACTAAAAATAAAAATGTCTTAAATGTAAGTGGGAATTAATAACATTTCATGTTAAAAGAGATCTGAAAGCAGGCATCCCAGGATGGGTTTTGCAGTTCAGAGTTATCAAGGACAAAAGCTTCTTCAGTCAAATGAGCGATTTCATTAGCTTCTTCTACTTTAGCTGATATGGTTCACAATGTCTACTGGAGAGTCAACCATCAAATCCAAATCCAAACAAAACAGAGGAAAAAGGGCAAAAGGCCAACCTCCCAAATGAGTTGACTCTTTAGGAAGTTTTAGAGAGTTTCCCTAGATGCCTCCTCAAATAGGGATTTTTCAGTCTTTTTATACCTTGGACTAGTGAAAACAGAAAACATATTTCATAGACTTCTAAGGAAAAAATTTAAAAAATGACAATACCATTTTGTGTATTAATTTTAATTGCAATATTATAGAATTAAAGTTCAAGATTTACTATAACTGTAAAATGATAGTAAACAAAATTGCTAATAATAGAAAATTTTGAACTTTTCAGAAAGCAATTATTTAACTTAAATAGCTGTGTCAAATATGCTGCTGCTGTTTTGCAAGAGTATGGGATCACCATGGTTGCAGTGATGCAGGGAGACAAAGACCTGCTTTAACATACATTCAGTTTCTCCATTTGGTTTCTGTCACTGAAAAAAACTTCTCACACAAATCAGTAAATATCAACAACAACTTAATAGCTCTGTAACAGAGATGGGTGTTCTTTTTCCAGGGAGATTTATGATACCAAGAGTGCATTTTATGTTTGAACACCTGAGTGATATCAGAGGAAAACTTGACCATGTTTTCTTCTTCATGAGGGATAACAGCACATGAATTGATATCTTCCAAGAGGGGATTATTGATCTAAGATGGAGGTTCCAAAACTCACCCCCCCACACACACTTGGAACCCTTCAGTTCTCTCCAGTCGGTTATGATAGCATCTTCTTTGGGAAACACTGATTTCAAGGTCACCATTACCAGGATCCTCTTTAAGTAATAATTATAACAGCTTATAACCTTAAATGCTGATTTATTATATTAAATATTACATCCAGTTAATATTAGTAGTAATCAAAAATTCTTGCAACTGTAAACCACAACACCCAAAAGGAGAGAGAGAACAAAAGGGAATACCCTGCCACAGAGGCAGAGTGGGGTGGGGGGAGTGGGGGGTGGGAGGGATACTGGGACCCATGGTGGTGGAAAATGGGCACTGGTGGAGGGATGGGTATTTAATCATTGTATAATTGAAATCCAAGCACAAAAATTTGTAAGTCTACAACTGTACCTCATGGTGTTTCACTAATAAAAAATTTTAAAAAATTCTTGCAACTGTAGAAACATTTATATGTCTTCCTCTCGTATATGACTATTCAAAAAAATCCCAGATTGATTTCTAATGTATAGATGTCCCAGTATAAAATATCTCTGCAAACACTCTGAGGAGAAATATTGAGTTCTTTGAGAAGTCTAAATATGCAACAAGCTTGGTCATAAAGTTGTCATCCAATAATGGTTCTACCAGGATGGATTTTTGTTCTTTAAGAAACTGCTTAAACTATTTCTCTCAGTTTGACAATACATGAAAACATCTTTCTCTCCACAGTCATCGCCCTTGTAATTCAGAGAAGTTGATGTTGGTTTTATAGATCATTCACACAGAATGTCATGAACAAACAGCCTGGAGTTCAGAGCTTGACGTCAGATTTTATGATCGTTACCACATTGTTCATCTCAGTGTTCACTTCAATTGAAGGCTACTGTGTAGGTAGGTACTTGGTGGATCAGATAGTAAGTGGACACTACTTCTGGATGAGCAATGTCATATATTTCACAGGTACACCAGTCCTGTTCACTTCACTATTCATTTACATACTGACACACTTGCTCCAGTCTAAGCTCTGAGCAGGAAATATTCAACAACAAAACTAAATATCTCTTTATTTGCTGTCCATTCATGTGAATCAAGGCAATATGAAGCTCTTCCCACAAGTCTTAATCTTCACTCTACCTTTGTAGCAAAGTAGTATAACATGGTTACTTAAGTCAGTTGAATGAATCACGAAACCTGTCCATTGTTCTCTCTCCTTTAGAAATGTGCATCAATTTTAGGGGCATTGCCAAAAATTCTCAGAACAGTGTTATTCCAATGTGGTAGAATCTCTACTTTTTGAGACCTAAGAACCCAGAATTTCCTTAAGGAACCTAAGATGCAGGCTTCATTTACCCCTTTCCTTAGGTGAATGCTTTTTTATATTTTCAGATAGCAGCTAAGAGGTTGGAAGCAGTGACTTGTCACTTCTTTATTTTCAGAAGTCATAACTTTGACTGACTTTTCATCTGATTGTGTACTCTTTAGCAAAAATCCAGTGGCTTGTGTGTATCATCTGTGGCTTATCTATAAGATCTCTAAGCCTTCAGCCCAAGTGGCTAATCAGTGTGGCATGCAGCATGTACCACTTCAAAGAATTTCAGAATATACAATTAGACAGGCCATGGTGATTGCTGATTTCCAGAGACTCCAGCGAAAAGCAAGTTCCCCTGATCAGGATCAAAATGCCTAAAGAAGTTTTCTGACCTTGTTTGTTTGTTTGCTTCTGCTGCACATTCCTAACTAACTATTCATTTTTTTATCCTTGTTTCTTCTAAGTCCGGAAGACTTGTACTTGTCTTACTTTTGGTTCATCATCATTTCTCTCCTAAGGATGTTCTTGCTTTGGAGAAAGTTTAACAACAAAAGACTGAATTTTTTATTTCGACTGCATGTGGCTTTTACATTTTGCAGTACAGTGATCAAGAGATAACTTGAAATACAGCAACACAATATTTGCAAACAATATACCATGCTGGATATGATACTAAGATGTATTGCTATCAAGTTATAAGGCATAATGTGGAATGGCAAAACAATGTTGGCATGCCACATACACCACAGGTCTCACTTATCATGACAGTGCTATGCTAGTCCTTCTGCTACATCATCCAGACTAACCATGTATTAAGTCACAATAATTTTTATACAGACCACCAAGAAGTATCGATGAACCAGCACAAACCTACTAAGTGATGGTTGAAAATTACTGTTCCAAGACATGCCACTTTACCATTTATTTGCCAGAACAAATATCTATCTATCTGTATGTATTTAAGTATGTACATAGAAAGCCTAATTAAAGTAATTTCTTAATATGTGGGCTAGTTATCTACTATGCTCTCTATGCTGACAAAAAAAGTATTTTCTGAAAGAATGAAATATTAATTTCTAGTGAATAATCACCAATTTCAGAAAGACAGAAAGATACACACACACGTAAAATGAAGAATGAAATTAAAAACTGTTGATATGTGTGAAGAGGAAGAAAAATTCAAAGAAGGTACTTCACCTGCAAATAACAAACACATTTCTATTTAAAAGGACAATAAATAAGAGAGACCTAAAATTAAAATATACTAGCCACAAAAAGGAAGGAGTTAATTTAAAGTTGGTTAACAAAATCGCATAAAAGGAAAATAGAAAGATTGAGTAATAAGAGTGGTGGAAAGGGCCAGGCCATGACAAAATTAGTTCAGGGACCTTAAACTCTTAATAACAAGTGTTTGTAAAAGAGATACTACAGAAAATTGAGGGAAGTTTAAAGATCAATTGGAAGTTTTCTTGCTCCTGAAGGATACATGTTTCCATTTAAAAGTGCTAATTGAATGTCCAGAAAAAAATAAACGAATGTGCAGTAAAATAAAGAAGAAAACTTTGGACAAGGTCATCATCATGAAATACCAAAATTTTAACAAGAATAACATTTACTAGAAATTTCCAAAGAAACACTAGGTGTCTTCGGGATAGAAGTAAAGGGGGAGAGATCATCAGGACAGGAGAGATAGTACAGCAGCTTGGGTACTTATCTTACATGTGGCTGACTCAGGTTTGATCCCTGGCACCCCATATCGTCTCCCGAACCCTGTCAGAAGTGATCCGTGAGCACTTCTAGGTATGGCCCCAAACCCAAAATAATAAAAATTAATGATACTAAAAACTAGAAAAATATTTTTTGAAATCGAAAGGAACATATTTAGCCTAGAATGTCACACAAACTACCATTCAAAGGTAAGTTTAGAATAATAATTTCCAGACATGAAGTGATTCAATATTTACATCCCATCCTTCCTTCCAAGAAAACCATTAGAAGATAGATGTTCTCTATTGAAATGATAGAGTAAACTAAGAAGTCGTGAGAATGGGGAAGACATAATCCAACAGAGGATAAGGGGGAAAAAAAGAACTCAGGCTAATGACAAAAAGGAATCTCTAGGCATCCATTCTGCAACTACTTGTCAAGATTGGAAGAAGAGTAATATTACTAAGTTGATGGAATTAAGCAAAGACATTAGAACTGATGAATATGACCAACCTGAGACTCTTTAAGTTTCTAGTAGAAAATTAGTTTATATCCATAGAACACTGTGCAAGGTAGCAAAACCATGATTGCAATTATTTCTATTTTAAAAACCTGAAAATTTGTATGAAAAATGATCTCTAACACAGGACAATACATAGTCAGTCTATGAAAAATGCTAGGTGTTAGAAAATATGAGATTGGGGGAGTTGAGAAAGTAAACTAAGACTATATCCTTTCTAATAAAAATAACAATATAAACAAATTATTATGAAAATTGTGGTAAATATCTGAAAAATGTAATAATTCAGACAAATTATCTCTGGAGAGTGATTTCTAAGTAGAAATGTAGAATGTAAGTTACTGCTATTTTTCAAGATAATCAATGCAGTCTTCCTACTTGACTTTTAGAACTATGACACCCATTGTTACAACAGAAGAGGAGAAAAATATCTATGGAAAAGAAAACAAGACAAACTGGTACTATAATGACAAGTTCTGGTAAGCACTTGAAAAGATTTGGAAAAGCAGGAAATGTTAATCCACCATTTAAGCACAGTCTCTGCGTTTCTGTACTCAGATTCCAATGCATTTCTGTTCCTCCTAATTAAAAAAAAGTTATGCCAACATGGGAAGATACCCAGGAGGAGGTTTGTTTTAAATCCAAAAGTAAAGCTGCTTCAATTTGAGGTAACTTCATTCTGAGGATAAGCAACCCTTTTAATTATTGCAAAGTCAAATCAGTAATAAAATATAGTCTGCTTGAAAGGTAATGATTTAAGAGGACATTAGCATTGTTTAATGTCCTGGAAATTCCATAAACATTTGATATATAAATATCATAAGTGCTCTAAAAAATATAAGTGAAGGAAGCGTTCAGCATAAGAGAAAAAACACATGGAGGGTGCGGGATCCCGGAGGAAAAAAAAAAAGAAAAAACAGGTTCCAAAAAGAGCCGAGATCACCCACAAGTTCCAGATGGAGTAGGTGCCGCATCCCACCTCCCCCAGATGGAACCCCGGTGACCAGAAGCCTCTACAAACACAGCTCGAGTATGCGGGAACGAGGACTTTTTCTCAAATCTGCCGGACTACACCTCCCAGGTAACCTCTGATTCCGGAAGTCACGCCCACAGCCCGCCCCCCAGCGCCATCTTTGAAGCGTTCAGCATAAGAGAAAAAACACATGGAGGGTGCGGGATCCCGGGGGAAAATAAAAAGAAAAAACAGGTTCCAAAAAGAGCCGAGATCACCCACAAGTTCCAGATGGAGTAGGTGCCGCATCCCACCTCCCCCAGATGGAACCCCGGTGACCAGAAGCCTCTACAAACACAGCTCGAGTATGCGGGAACGAGGACTTTTTCTCAAAACCGCGCGGCCGCTTAGGCGGCCGCGCGACATCTCTCTATATACAAAGTGATCAATGAGAAGTAAACCACCCAATCTTTCTCCCTGAAAGTCAGAGTTAAGTTTGGAGCACGGCCACAGCCCCAGAAACACAAGGACTTAATGCAGAAACCAGCAGCTTAGAGCAGAAAAGTGAAAGGACAATGCGTTAATCCAGGCCATCAAGTCTGCCGGAGGGGAAAGGGTGTTGCCCCATTCGCCCTCTCTTCTCTGGAAAGAAGGATGGCGGCCGCATGGGAGCCTTGTGGACAGCAGGTATGAGCCGGGGGTGTGGGGGCGACTAAAACCTCATGGGAAGGGGGGCGTTCCGGTCTGTCCTTCACGCCCTACCGAGGTCACCAGCTGCCCCCCACGAGCGGCTCTCCAGCACGGCCACAGCCCCAGAAGCACAAGGGCTTAATGCAGAACCCAGCAGCTTGGAGCAGAAAAGTGAAAGGACTATGCGTTAATCCAGGCCATCAAGTCTGCCCAGAGGGGAAAGGGTGTTGCTCCCTTCCGCCCTCCTCTCTCTGGAAAGAAAGATGGCGGCCACATGGGAGCCTTGCGGACAGCAGGTATGAGCCGGGGGTGTGGGGGCGACTAAAACCTCATGGGAAGGGGGGCGTTCCGGTCCGTCCTTCACGCCCTACCGAGGTCACCAGTTGCCCCCCACGAGCGGCTCCCCAGCACAGCCACGGCCCCAGAAGCACAAGGACTTAATGCAGAACCCAGCAGCTTGGAGCAGAAAAGTGAACGGACTATGCGTTGATCCAGCCCATCAAGTCTGCCGGAGGGGAAAGGGTGTTGCCCCATTCGCCCTCTCCTCTCTGGAAAGAAAGATGGCGGCCACATGGGAGCCTTGTGGACAGCAGGTATGAGCCGGGGGAGTGGGGGTGACTAAAACCTCATGGGTCGGGGGGCGTTCCGGTCCGTCCTTCACGCCCTACCGAGGTCACAAGTCACCCCCCGCGAGCGGCTCTCCAGCACGGCCATGGCCCCAGAAGCACAAGGACTTAATGCAGAACCCAGCAGCTTGGAGCAGAAAAGTGAACGGACTATGCATTGATCCAGCCCATCAAGTCTGCCGGAGGGGAAAGGGTGTTGCCCCATTCGCCCTCTCCTCTCTGGAAAGAAAGATGGCGGCCACATGGGAGCCTTGTGGACAGCAGGTATGAGCCGGGAGTGTGGGGGCGACTAAAACCTCATGGGAAGGGGGGCGTTTCGCTCTGCCCTTCACGCCCTACCGAGGCCACCGGTCGCCCCCCGCGAGCGGCTCTCCAGCACGGCCACGACTCCAGAACACAGAAACCAGTTTCTTAACTATCTGACTTTCAGTAGAAATACTTCCAGGGTCAATAGGTAAAATAGCAGAAATCCAAAACCAACATTTAATTCTTTAACCGAGCTGTAGAAAGCAAATCACTTCACAATGCTTTTTCAGCATGTCTGATTTGGGGGGGGGGGTAAACTCTAAATAATAGTGGTGAATCTTTTATTGAAACAATGAATCTAATCAAAGCAGATAGAGTGTTAACTAGAATTCATCTGCCTCACAGGGACGGGGAGGGGTGGGGGGTGGGGTTTTATTGGGGTTCTTCATGGTAAAAAATAAGTATTGGTAAAGGGAAATGTGTTTGATATTTTCATTACTGAGACATAAACCTGAAAGCTTTGTAACCTTTCCCACAGTGATTCAATAAATAAAAATATATATATATATAAAAAAAAATATAAGTGAAAAAAGCTAGATAGAGGAGCAGGCACTGTATTCAAATTGCCACTGTTCTTTCAACTGTACATCTGTGATCCACAAAACTCTTAGAGTTAATGTCACATGTGGGCTAAACAACTCTAAAGTTTCACTTTTAAAATATTTTTGAAACATAACTATAAAACAAAGCTCCTGGAAGAGAGCAGTGCCTCCATCTCTCTTGGAGATCCTGGGAAGCTACCTAGAGTATCCCACCGGCACGGCAGAGGCTGTCAAGCTACCCGTGGCCTACTCGATTGTCAAAAACAGTAACAATGACGGTCCTCATTCCCATGACCCTGAAAGAACCCCTAATACGCCATCGAGCTACACCAGCATGCGACAGGGATAAATAGAGACCATTACTGGCACCCGCTTTAGCAAATCAATGAACAGTGACAGTGACAGTGATTCTTCTACAAAAAAATATTCAAATTTATGAAGGTCATTAACATCTGTGTGAATATACTATGCAATTTATTTTATGTACAAATAAATATGTTACTATGATATATATATAATATATGTATCTTGGTTATAAACTGTATTCATTAGCATTATTGTAAATTGTAGATGAGAAAATAGGCTCAGAGAGGTGAAATAAGCTTGCTGAGAACTAGACATTCAAACAAATTTGCTTGATTCTGGGTTCCTTAATTTTTTTATCACTGCCAAATTAGGGATAATTCTGTTCATTTATTTCCAAATGCCTAAGAGGTATTTATCAGAGAAAAAAATATTTGGAATTATGTGCAGAACATTTTGAGGAAGTTTGAGCTCTTATCATTCAGAACTCTAAAGGAGATTAGTAGTAATAAATTTTTTCTACAAAACTGGTCCCCAGAGAACCCCACCAAATCTGCTTTAGCATTGATTTTTCTTCTGCCATTTTTCACTCTTCTGGATAATTATATGTCCTGATGTTTTGAGGAGTTCCATTCTAGAAATTAGCTTCATCAGTGACACAGAAGCATTTGTCTCTCCTGATGAGAAACAAAATGAGAAAACAACTGATCAATGACAAGGAGAAGCCAAAAATTAACAAAACTTGAAAGTGATGTTTCAAACTGCTAGATGCAGTAGATGAATTATGTAGCGTATTTCTAATGAGTTGCACTAAGATTTGACTCTTGCCAAAGAAAGTAAGCTGGATGTAATTTATTTAAAAGGTTGTTTAAATTCACTTGATCAATGGCTGAAGCTCCAGAGATGTTATGACCTATGAATTGCTTCATTCCCTGCAATAAAATGAAATGAATAAAAAGAGAGATCCATCCTCATCACAAAAGAATGTCTCACCTCTGATTCTTTAAGAAAACTCTTTAATGGTTAAAAAAAAATGGCAGAATACAGAACTTGCCCTCAGCTGAATTCATTTTTAAAAGCATCAAAATGAAGCTTCCAGAAGGGAGATAAGTGCCACAGCAGACAGCTGCAAACAATTACTTCTTAAAAACAAAACTGAAAAACAGACTAATTAATTTACAAAGTGCAGGGTGTGTGCCAAGAGTGCAATAAAAATCCATCCCACTTAGCGTCCACTCATGTTTCAGCAAAACACAGCATTTGCAAAGTGCTGTAGATTAAATTATAAGACAAAAACTATGGTGCTTAATTTTCAGATACTCAAGTATATTTTTCTAACAGGGATAATAAAACAAAAATTATTCCTTTCTAAAATATTTTTGAATTTTGATTAAAATAATATTGATTTGTAATGTTCTATAAGTTTCTGGTCTCCAGACTTATAAATCGACATTTGTATACTGTATAATGTTGCTCCCAGACATAGCTCCTACCAATCATCAAACAGTTGACACCTTTTACCATTCCCCATGTAATAAATTCCTTAATATCTAAGAGGTAATCAGTTATAAAATCCATTTAACTGTATCTCAAAGTTCTTATTTGTTAGGCTTCTCAGGTAACTCAGACCAGTACGGTAGCAGCAGATTTTATGAGTTGATGCATTTTCAAAATAAAATCATTAGGATTATCTCACAAATGGACTGGAGCGATAACACAGCGGTAGGGCATTTGCCTTGTGTGCGGCTGGCCCAGCTGAGCCAGGTTCGATTCCTCTGGCCCTCTTGGAAAGCCCAGCAAACTACCGGGAGTATCCCACCCGCATGGGTTACCCATGACGTATTCGATATGCTAAACACAGTAACAAGTCTCACAGTGGAGACATAACTGGTGCCCACTCAAGGAAATCGATGAACAACGGAAGATCAGTGCTACAGTGCTACAAAAATATGAGGTACATAAAGAATGATTCTAAAAATGTTTGACTTTTTTGAGTTTGAGCCAATGGAAGATTAAATCACCATAAATCAAAATGAAAATCTTAAGTGTAGAATCTATCAGGAAAAGGAAAGCTCAGATTAGATATATGGACAGTTAGAATTCTGGTATCTACTAGGGTTTTAAGCAGAAAATTATAATAAGACTATATAAACTATTTTGGAGTTAAGACTTTGCATGTGGGTGGCTCTGGTTTGATCTCCAGCACTTTGCATGGTATTCCAGCACTGCCAGGAATGATCTCTGAGCACAACCAGAGATAATCCCTGAGAAGCACTGCTTGTGCACCAAAAACTTAAAAATAAGATTCCTCATAATAAGCAGTTGAATATAAGAAGAAAGAAATAAGAGACTCAAAATTTAGTGTGACTTCTTGGTTGCAGACACCATTTTCTTCAATTTCACAGAAGCCTTGGAATTAACTTTATCTCACTCTTTTATATAGTGAAAAAGATAATTTTTCATGTAAAAGAATTTAAATAACTTTGTCAAAGTCAAACAGTTGGTGAATCTGGACTGTCTGATGAAAATTAAAGTCCATACTTTTGTTTCTAAGCCATACTCCCCAAGACATGTATACTCGGTGTCTTTCTGTGCCTTGGAGAAGTAGACATTTAACTGCTCCCAGCATTAGATGATACCTTGCAAGTTCCAGAATGCCAAATAACAAGAGCTCAAACAAAACTTTTGAAGGCATTTTGCGTTCTGGAGTGATAGCACAGCGGTAGGGCGTTTGCCTTGCACACAGCCAACATGGCCGACCCGAGTTCGATTCCTCTGCCCCTCTCAGAGAGCCCGGCAAGCTACCGAGAGTATCTCGCCCGCACGGCAGAGCCTGGCAAGCTTCCCGTGACGTATTCGATATGCCAAACACAGTAACAACAAAGTCTCCAGTGGAGACGTTACTGGGCCCGCTCGAGCAAATCGATGATCAACGGGAGGGCCTTTTCTTTCATGTAACAGAGCAGGCATTGTACACTATTCTAGTGTTCTGCCAAAAGGCATACTGTGGAACCCAAAACTTTCCTATATTTTGGGCTCATGGTATCCATAGTTTTCTTTCATGAACAGGTCAAAATAGTTGCCTGTCATGGCCATAATGCAAACTACAGGATGGTAAAAGGGAGAAAGATGGGATAATATAAAATTGAACATATAATATCTACTCACATCTCATTGGCCAAAATTTAACGATACGGTGCTTCCAAAAGCATGACGAGATGGAAAATATTTTTATTCATAACAACAAAGGTGAAATTTTTAAAAATAGGGTTTTTAATACTTAAAAGGAAAAAAGGGAAATAGAAATCAGAGAATCGCACCATTTTTTGTTCTACAAATAGACCTCAAGCTTTTCTTAATGTCTTCAAGTTATGAAACAAGCTCTTTTTATCTAGATATGAATTTTTAAATATTTAAATCTCAATTTACATGTGAATGCTATTTTTAAAAGCACTACTTTCTTTGTCTAAGATTCAAGGAAACAGTATTCTTCAATGGATGGTGCGAAATTGTAGAACAATATATATATGTTCCTAGCACAGAGCTACTAAAAGCATTTGCAATTTCCTAAGTGATAAATGTACAAGGAGTGGCTTGATCTCTGATACCAGTTCCTTACAAAGAGCTCCTACTTCCCTTAGAAATTCTTGGGTGATTAGAAAGTCTTTTGTTCTAAAGATACAACTCTTGGTGGGCTCCTAGAAATACTCAGAATAGGCACTTACCACCAAAAGGACCCAGTTATACTTAAAAACTGGGAACTTCCCACCCTCCTTCAGCAAGGGAAGAGGGACTAAAATTTGGGTTACTAAGAAATTCTCTTATATATGAAACTTGGAAGGCTTCTAGGTTAATCTATAAGCTAAGATGCTGGTACACCCAACTCTATTAGAAGGTTCTGTGCTGGAGTCTCTCCTGACCTCCACCTATGTATTCCTTCATCTAACTAACTGTGTTTATACTTTATGATATCCCTCATAATAAATCAGTAGGCACAGCATTCCCTTACATTCTGTGAGCTGCTCTAGAAAATTATCCAACTTGAGCATTGGAATCTCCGAATTTTAAGAGTTTGGTCAGAAACAGAGGTAATAATTCAGACATGTGCTGGCATCTGACATGGAGCGGGAATTTTTATGGGATTGAGTCCTAAACCTCTTAGGTCTGCACTAGGGTCCAATTAATGTCAGAATAGAAATGAACTGTAGTACACCCAATTGGTATTGCTTGGTGTGGGGGAAAATCCATATAGGTGATATCAGAATTGTCACACATGTGGGAGTATAAGTAAGTATAAGTAGAAACACAGTAGAGTTTTCTCTGCACAGATGGGAACAAATTGAGTTGTGTACGCTGATTATGCTATTGTCGATAGAGCAACCATCTTTGCTCGTAAACTCAAAAACCTGTCATTCTTAGCTAGAATGATTCTTGAATGGCATGAATTTTGAATAATCAGATGCTTTCAGTAATATATCTGCTTCATACACTGTGGCTACCCAACAATTCTAATTTCACTTTCCATGGTTCAATATCAAGGCAGGTCTTTTAGAGAAAAGCAAGTCTTGTCAAAACAATTGCTACTTCTAAATTCAAACTGCCAATTTTAGGAAGATAGGGCCAGAATAAAACAAGATTCCTCCTCAACATCTCTCAAATTCTATTAGTAAAGAAAATAATAATGAGAATAATAATCAGAGAAATTAAAGGGGGAATGCTTATATATATCCCAAATTTATATTTCTAGCTCAAAATTTGAGCTCAAACAAAACTCCAAATGTATATGAGTATTTTGGAGAACAGTTTTTCCCCCCCAACATGCCCAGACATGTTGCACACAGGGTTGGGTCAGGGTAGATGTGGGGAGAAGGATGAGGGGCACTCTGAGAAACCACTCAGGGAGAGGCCAATGGCCATTCACTTCATTACCAAATACACACATATTTTATAGAGGGTCTGGGCTTGAGAGGATACATCACATAAAGTTTAGCATTGCTGACCTATCACCTTTCCAACTCTGCTTTGCTCTGGCCCAGTCCCATTAGGGCTGGATGCTGCAGTTAGGAATGACTCGCTAAGCATGGTGACACTTCTTGGGGGCTAGGGTGAGACTTAAGGCCAGATACCTGGTGCTTGTCAAATGTACCCAGACACTCCCGACTGGGTCGCTATGCTGGGGCAGATCTTATCTGCTCTGGATCCTGTTGCCATGTTCCATATGTGTATGTGTGTGTATGTGTGTGCACACGCTTGTGCAAAACTGTCTCCAGTTGGAAGTTTAACACCTTCCCAATGTCAAAATCATAAAAAAAAATTCTTAAATTATTTATACCATCCACATGCAAATGGACCCATCTAAGTTTATGACAATTCCATCATTCCTGTTTTGTAATCCTTCCATAGAATAACAATTTAAAACTTTTCTCACATTTTCTCATACATATATCCAACCTTTCAGAAATACTTTCGATTTTACCTTTAAACTATATCCATAATCTGATAACTTCTTAGGACCTCTTCCTTTACTGTTTTGGAACCAGCTAGCTGCCATTTTTTCCAGGGTTATCAAATTTCTCCCCATTCTATTTATGCTCTTATAGTTTATTTTCAACAAAGCAACCAGGATTGTGCTTGTATAATTCAACTCAGATGCTTTTCCCCCTTTCTTAAAAATATTCTATTGGCTTTAAATATGCTACACAGTTATGGCAAGAATCTAAAGAGTAGGTAATCACCCCCCCAAAAAAAAAATAGTGGGCACTAAAGACACCTACCGTTGGATCTCATTTTTCTCCACCTTCTCTTTGTCACTCAGTTGAAGCGAAATGGAACCCTCATGGTCTTCCTAGAATAATAAGGTCTTTTTGCTCACTGAGGGTCTCCTCACTACAGTGCCTTTTTCTCTAATTAGTTCCTTGGTGCACTCACTCACCTTTTTTTTTACGTCTCTGCTCAAATCTTTCCTACTCATTGTAACTCACCACTATTCTCTATTTCATATCTCAATTATCCCCCACCTTCACATACTACATTCTTGAAAAAAAAAAGTTTTCTACTTCCTTCCCCCAAAGTAATTAGTACTTTTCTTGATTAGTATTTGTTCCTTCTTCTCCATGTAGAAAGGGACCTTATTTGACTAACGGACATTCAGGTATTCTAAATTTGTGTCAGAAAATGATCTGTGTTGGTCTTGTTCATGGCTACAATGCCCAAGCTTCAGGTGACTATCCCACAGTAGGTCCTCCATACACATGTCGGATGGGTATTTTTAAGTAAAAGTAACTTAGCAACCAACCACAAGCATTTCATCTCATATACCCTCATAGTATTGAGAATAGTAGCCTATTAGTGTCAGCGATAGCACAGCGGGTAGGGCGTTCGCCTTACAAATGGCCAACATGGCCGACCCGAGTTTGATTCCTCCGCCCCTCTCGGAGAGCCCGGCAAGCCACCGAGAGTATTCGATATGCCAAACACAGTAACAACAAAGTCTCCAATGGAGACGTTACTGGGCCCGCTCGAGCAAATCGACGATCAACGGGAGGGCCTTTATGTTCCTGATTACATTGATTATGGCGATCTAAAGTGCTAGCATAAGACTTCTTAAGGCCAAAGCATATTTTTGTGGATTTTAGAAGAGAAGAGTCATTGCCTTCAACTTTTGTTTAAGATGATAGCGTAAAATTCAGACAGCATAATTGGGGAAGTTGTGGTAAACGAGGTTTGTAGTTTCTGGAATACCACAAACCAAATTACTTTTCCCTTGCCTACAGTTTCTATTATTTTAGAGAAATGGATTCAAGACATGGGCAAGTTACCAGTTTATCTAGAAACTTAATAAATCATGAAGATTTAGTTTTCTTATTTGTAAAATCTTGGATGCTAGCATTTTTATGGGGAGATACACTATATAAATGAGTAAATAAACACAAATTGCTTAGCATAGTGCCAGACACACAGTAAATGCTCATTAAATGAGAGTTATGACTAGCTCAGCTTTTTTACCTGATCACTAGTTAACATTAAAATAGGCATCAAAGTCTATGTATCTGGTCTAAGAAAAAGACCAGGTGAAGAAACCAAGTTCTGGAAAACCAAATAAATCTGAATAAACAGAGGTAATTTTAACTTAATGTTCAAATTATTAATTATTTTAAATATAGAGAAGTAGAAAGACTAATAAAACTAAAGTATATATTCCATATCACAGTTTTAATAAATGTACTTAGCACTCAGATAATTAGGGGGTTTATTCTTAAGAAAACAGGAGAAGTCTTATGTTCTTCTTATTCTCTGATGAACACAGTATGTAACCTCTGCATATAATCTTTAGAATTGTATACACATATTTATAAACAACACTATAATGTTTTATTGTTATTACTTTTTATGTTTTTGCTATTGCATGGTCTCAAATGACAAAGGAAAATCATTGTAATATGCATATAGTTTACATATGCATACTTATTACTCTTCTATCTCAACATTAACTTTTCGTGATGTATTTTCCCTGGTTCATGTTGCTTTAGTTACAGAAAATAAGGATCAATATAATCTTTTATAAAAGAATGAGAGAGTAAAGAACCAAAAACTATTCTATGTTGCAGAGACCATACAACCTGTCACAACTACAGAAGTTTATTATTGTTGAGAGGAAGATGTATGCAATAAATGCATGTGACTGTGTTCTAATAAAATTCTGTTTGTAAGCACAGATTGTGCTTTTTATTATAGCAGATTTTGTGATACTGAGTAGTAGTGGGGGAGGGTACTAAATAAAGATTGTGGGCCACTGTGACCTAAAGTCCACATTGCCCAGACCCAGATCTATTCTGTTTCAATGAAGGAATATATGACAACTTATTTTTCCCTTTTCATGATAATGAACATTTAAATTTTTAGCCATTTTTTTTAAGTCAGTCACTCTCAGGGGAAGAATCCTGTACACATTTCCTGTGTCCTTGTGCTAGAATCCTCTCAATTCCTGCGTCTTAGTATTTTCTGAGCCTGTGAATTTCTTGGAGATCCTGTTAAAATACACAATCAGGGCTTGAAGGAGAGTAATAGGGTTAAGTCACATGCTTTTCATGCTGTTGTCCCCAGTTCAATCCCTGGCATTGCATAGTCACTCTAGCATCACCGGGTGCAGATCTGGAGGACCCTCAGCACTGTGCGGTATGGCCTGAGAGACTCCAAGCACCATAGAGGGATTCGGGATAAATCCTGGAACCATAGGACCAAGCTGCAAAACAGTCTCAGCCACTTGCTTTAAACCACCATGTTTGTTGTGTATTTGATTTTTACTTCTCTGTATATACCTTGTTTAATTATTTCCTTATTTGTTTGTTTGAATGCTTTTAAAATTTAGACAATCTTTTGCCTATTATATTCTTTACAAATACTATCTCTCAATATGTTTGTCTTTTAATGTTTCATTTAGTGTTCATATTACCTTAATTTTAGTATCCTATTATTAAACTCTTTTTCTTATTTTTGGTTGTACCAGAGTTTTGTTTTTTATTCCTAAACTCCAACACTAGAAAGATATGCTTATATTTTCTCCTGAACCTTTTTCTTCACAGATAGTGTTTAATGCTTCCTGAGATTTTTGTATGTGTGTGAATTATGTAAAGTAGAAAACTAATTTTTTTTCAAATAAAAACCCAGCTCTGCCAAACACAGCTATGGAATAATTCATACTGTCTGCATTTATTTTTAACATTTCCTATCACATAACAAGTTTCTACATATACACTTATGCATTATTGAGACTGCATTATGATTTATTATTCTTTTGTATATTACTACCACATTGCCCTATTTTCTAGCACTTCATCAATCCTAATATCTGACTGAGTAGGTACTTTGTTCTTCAATATTATCTTAGATATTCTAAACATTCACTTTGAAATTCTTTTATTAATTATAAATACATGCAGATAAATGCACATAAGTAAAATTTGAGAATAAGCTTTCACTGGCTGAATAGACCCACAAAATCAACATGCAGATGGAAAAAAATAGCTTTCCTAGGATCCCCAGAGCACAGCTCTGTGAACTCTGTCACTAATACTCTTCTCCAAGGGAAACCAACATCATGACTTTTAATAGAGTAAATAATTTGCCAATATTATCTCCAAAATGTCATGAGATAAAATTTTTAAAAAAGAAATAAAAAATATAGAGAACAATTCAAAATTAGTTTGGGGCATATTAATACTTTATACAAATAGAAATACAACATCTGTATTTTGGTTCCTATTGTGTGACTTTGTTTTTTGTTTGTTTGTTTGTTTGTTTGGCTTTCTGGGTCACACCCGGGCAATGCATAGGGGTCATTCCTGACTTTGCACTCAGGGATTACGCCTGGTGGTGTTCAGGAGACCATATGGGATGCTGGGAAAATTGAACCCAGGTCGGCTGCGTGCAAGGCAAACACCCTACCCGCTGTACTAATGCACCAGCCCTGTTATTGTGACTTTGACCTCAGGTATCTGCTAATATTTTTATGTACTTAAGCACTTTTCTGGGCTTCTGACTACACTTGTTGATGCAGCCGAATTCCTTCATTTCCCCACAATTTCTGAGGCTCTGTAGGAACTAAGGGTGGAACTAAGTTCCAGATGTTCTAAGCAACAACCCGGTGCTCCTATTCACAAAATCAGGCTAGTACCTGTTACTCTACTGGTTTCCAGAAACCACAAATGCCTTGTAAGGATTTTTTAAATGCTTAGAAAATCAATATGATGCTTGTGTCTAGAATTGTATCCCAGGTACAGCAGGGGATTTGTGGCAATGGTGCCCTGTAGCTGCTATCGCATTAAGGTCTAGCTGGCCTGAGCCAGGATTCACAGTCGCTGCTGTCAGGATGATGAGGTATTACAGTCCACATGATGTAGGCAGTGACATGGATTGCAGTTATGTGCACCAAAACACATAGCTGTTCAATAAGTTGATCTTCAGATCTCCATGGGGTATTTTGGGCATCTGTGGTACCAGCTTCAGGACAGCTGCTCAAAATCAGAGTCTGATGAATGGGGTTCACATCCAGGATTTCTTCTAATCTTTGTGCCTCTAGAATGCCAGCTCCCAGTTGCTTTCTTGGAATGGCTGTACCCTGCAATGGCTTGGGGACAACTGTCCCCTGTCTGTCCTATGCAGTATCAGGGCTAAGTCTCTTTTTGGCATGGTATATGCTGGCACACAATTGAACTCTTTTGGATCTTTTGCTCTTTGGTGCCTTTGATTTACGTTGGAGATTAAACTTGGCATACCACTTTGGGGGAGTTTCCTTCTGTTCAGAGCTGCCCTCCACTACCACCCTACTATCTGGCAGCTGGGACCTGAAGGGGGTGGCCTATAGAGGGGTGCCCAAGACTAAGAGCATTTCAGAGTGGAGCTGTGGCTGCAATACTTGCTGTGAAAAGCTGAGGCTGGGATTCTGTTGAGAGGTGCTCAACTCCAGTGAATTTTCTTAGTGAAGCCCTATGTGGGGTGCTATGCTCCAGCCAGTTTTTATATATTCTTTTTGTTGATGTCACAGATAACTTAGAACTGCTCCTTTTCTCTATATTATCTATTGTACTACTGTTATACCATTCTTAAATGTCTCTTTCATAAACATTTATCTACATTTCTGTTGGGTACAATAATCAAGAGTGGAATTACTGAGTGATGAAGTATGGATCACACCTGAAACATGCAGATAGCTCTGGGGATTGAACTTGGGGCATCATAAGACAGACATTGCAGTCACTGAGCCATCTCCCAGCTCTTCCCCTTTCATTCCTTAGGGGTTTGCTTTGTGTTTAAAAAAAATTTTAAGAACATTGATTTCTCACACTTTATAGATATAAGATATATAAATCATTTGTATAGTTTTCAGCATTATACGTCAATGTTTACATATACTATACTGTTTTTCATCAGAATTCTAGTTTCTAGGTAGACCAGCTAGTTCCAGTTGACCACTTTTACCCTGATTCTCCCCACCCCACCAACTGCTACCTTCTGGTAATTGTTATTTTTATAGGGTTATCATAGTGCTTTGCATATAGGGTGTATGCTTTGAACTGAGTTGAGACTCTGGATGTTTGGAAATATAGTTTCATTTAAAATTATATATATATATATATATATATATATATATATATGTAGGCTGGAGCGATAGCACAGACGGTAGGGCGTTTGCCTTGCACACAGCCAACATGACCGACCCGAGTTCTATTCCTCTGCACCTCTTGGAGAGCCTGGCAAGGTACCGAGAGTATCTTGCCTACACAGCAAAGCCTGGAAAGCTACCCGTGGCATATTTGATATGCCAAACACAGTAACAAGTTTCACAATGTTACTGCGCCCACTCAAGCAAATCAATGAACAACAGGAGGACAGTGACAGTGATATATATATATATATATATATATAAAGAAAATTATAGAAGAGATGAGAAGGATGAGAAAGGAGAGGCCGATAAAATCTCAAGGCCGAACTAGGCTGCCACAACGAAGGAAGACAAAAATGAAAAAATGATCGTCTGTACTTTCAATGCACGTACGCTAGCATCAGATGCATCCATCGAGGACCTGATGGTACAAGCGCAAAAGATCAAGTACAACATCATTGGTCTGACCGAGACAAGAAGGCACAAATCTCATCATGCCGTTTTCGACACTGGAGAAGAATTGTTCCTCGGAACATGTGATAAGAGAGGTGTTGGAGGCATCAGTGTCCTTGTCAACACAAACTTGACCATGAGCATTGATTCATTCAAATGCCTAACAACCCGAATCGGACGTTTACATTTGAATAGATGTAGATCACTGCCTGCAGTTTCTATCTTCGTTTTCTACGCACCAACATCCAATTATGATGAAGGAGAAATTGAGAAGTTCTACATGGAGCTGGAGAAGTTCTATAAAGAAGACCACACCTTCTACAAGATCACTGTGGGTGATTTTAATGCCAAGATAGGAGCAAGAAGATCAGCTGAAGAACTTCACATCGGGACCCATGGCCTAGAGCGGAAGGAACAGGGTGAGAGACTGTCTGAGTTCATCATGTCGACCAAGACCATCCATGGCAACTCACAGTTCCAGAAGGCTGAATCTAAACGTTGTACACGAGAGTCTCCTGGTGGACGATTCCACAACGAAATAGACCACATCATATTCAATCGACCAATGATTTGCCTGCCAGACATTCCTGTTGTCCCAAAATTACAAACGGAATCAGACTATGGTCTCCTTCGTGCAAAATTCTACTTCACAGAGCAGGGAGAAAGGGCTGCAAATTTTAAAAAGAGAACTCCCAAAACAACCACCAACTGGGAGCTTTTTGGCACTATTGCGGCAACATGGGAAGATGCCATTGTTGACAACATTGACGAGGAATACGATCGACTTGTTCAGCACCTCAATGATTGTGTGAGGAATGCCAAGAGAGAGATATCCACAAAAAAACGCCTGTCTTTGAAAACTCTTGAGCTTATTCGCCAACATGGTTTGGCGCATGCCACAGGCAACCACAAGCTAATGTCCAAGCTCACAAAGCAGTGCAGAGATGCGATCAAGAAAGACCTAAAAGAGAGAAGAGCAGAAGTGCTGGTAGATGTGACAGAAGCCAGGAAAAGTATTCGTAACACCCGCCTGTCCGTCATCAACTACAAGACCAAGATGGCTGCCCTCCGATGTCCTGATGGATCTATCACATCCTCCAGAATGGCAATGGAGAAGATTATCCATGACTTCTACTCAAATCTCTTCGATAGCCATGTCCACTTGCCGACATACCAAATTCCACAGGATAGATATGTCATTCCCAATGTTCTCCCTTCCGAAATCCGACACGCCATTTCATCAATAAAGAAACGAACAGCACCCGGCCAAGACTAGGTCAGACCTGAACACCTGAAGAGCCTGCCGTCAGTACTCATCAATACACTGGCTCAGCTCTTCACATGCTACCTGTCTGAATGCAAGTTTCCATCCCAATGGAAAACCAGCAGGACTGTACTACTGTTCAAGAAGGGAGACATCCATGACATTGGCAACTATCACCCGATCTGCCTATTGTCTGTCATCTACAAGTTGTTCACTCGAGTCATCCTAAATAGGATTGGCAGAACACTAGATGAAGGACAACCATGTGAGCAAGCCAGGTGCCGCAAAGGATTCAGCACCATCGACCATATCCACACAATAACCAAGCTCATTGAGGTTTCTCGGGAGTTCAAGATTCCACTCTGTCTAACATTCATTGATTTAAAGAAGGCCTTTGATTCTGTTGAGACTGAAGCACTCATTGAAGCCCTAGCCAATCAGGGCATTCAAGCTCAATACATCAAGATCCTCCGTGAGCTGTATTGCGGATTCACTACCAGGATCTCACCATTCTACAAAGAAGTAATTATCGATGTCAAGAGAGAGGTTCAGCAGGGTGATACCATTTCACCGAAACTCTTCAGTGCCACCCTTGAGAACATCATGCGACGACTGGAATGGGAAGGAATGGGAGTGAAGATAGATGGTCGGCAACTACACCACCTCCGCTTTGCTGATGACATTGTTTTAATAACACCAAACATCAGCCAAGTGGCACAAATGCTGGCCGACTTTGATCGTGAGAGTGGAAAGGTCGGACTACAGCTGAATCTTATGAAGACAATGTTTATAAGAAACAACCTCGTTCCTGACGCCCCATTCGCTCTCAATGAAACAACCATCTCCAAATGCAACAGCTATGTGTACCTAGGTCGAGAAGTCAACATGACAAATAACCTGGCACCCGAGCTGTGCAGGAAGAAGAGAGCGGCTTGGAACGCCATCAAGAGCATCGAAGAAATAGCTAAGAGGACGAAGAACCTCCGGCTCCTGGCACCTCTCTTTGATTCCACTGTTCTTCCTGCATTAACATATGCCTCAGAGGCCTGGACCCTATGCAAACAAGATGAGAACGCTATTCGGGTCTCCCAAAGAGGAATTGAAAGAGCTATGCTAGGAATATCACGTTTCACTCAAATGAGAGAAAGAATCCGGAGTTCTGACATCCGTTGACTATCAAGGATCAGGGACGCTGTCTCATTTGCCAAGGTGTCGAAAATCATATGGGCTGGTCACGTAATGAGATTTAAAGACAACCGCTGTACTAGAGCTGTTACTGACTGGATTCCATGGGATGTCAAAAGACCACGTGGCCGCCCACCTATCAGATGGTCAGACTTCTTCATCAAGATCATGAAGGATAGGTTTGAGGCTCTTCATGTTCCTAGAGTGAACAGATGCCATTGGGCTACACTAGCACGGGACAGGGACAAATGGAGACGTTACTGGTGCCCGCTCAAGCAAATCGAAGATTAATGGGAAGTCAAGTGATCAAGTGATCAAGGGATCAAAGAAAATTAAAATCACCACCAAATAAGGACACAGGAAATGGTAACACATCCCCTGTTCATGGATTAGAAGGATTAATGTTGTCAAATGATTATCCTATCCAAAGCTCTACAAAGAGTCAATACAGCCCCTAAAAAATTACCTGTGACTTTTACATATATAGACCAAAGGATGCTGAAATTTATATAAAATAATATATATAAATTTATATAAAATAATAAAATTTCTAGAATAGACAAAACAATCCTAGAAAAAAAAGAGATGGGACTCTTCCTCACACCCCCCCCACCACCAATTTTAAATGTACTACAAATCTGTCATAATCAAGACAGTATTTCTAACCAATGAAATAGAATTAAAATACTGGATGGAGAAAGACCCTTGGGTATATGGTTATCTATTCTTTGACAAAGGAACTAGGAATATAAAGGGGTGAAACCTATTCAAGTTCTGGGAAAACCAGTCATACATGAAAAAAAAAAAAAGAACTCACACCCCTATCTCACACTTTACAAAGGTCAATTTGGAAATGAATTAAAGACACAGATAACTGGCCCTGATGCAAAATTTTATTGAGGGAAAAATAAGCATGCCCTATTTTTTTTTCTTTTTGGGTCACACCCGGCATTGCACAGGGGTTACTACTGGCTTATGCACTCAGGAATTACTCCAGGTGGTGTTCAGGGGACCATATGGGATGCTGGGAATCGAACCCGTGTCAGCCGTGTGCAAAGCTAATGCCCTACCCACTATGCTATAGCTCCAGCCCACAACCCTCTTAAAAATTGGATTTAGCAACATCTTCAATCAGTCAATGCCATTGGCCAAGAAAACACAAGCAAAATAAACAAATGGGACTACAACAAATTCAGAAGCTTCTCAACTGCAGAAAAAAAAAAAAAGATGACAAGAATAAAAATACACTCACAGACTGGAAGGAAATATTTGTCCATAATTCTTAGGACAAAGGATTAATATTCAGGATACATAATGTTTGTAAAATCTGACAACAAAAATACAACCCCATCAAAAAATGGGACAAAAGGATAAACAGACATGTCTTTAATGAAGAAATACATATGGCCAGTAGCTATATGAAAGATGCTCTCCATTATCTATCTTCATTTCATTTCATTTTTCATTTCATCATCCTGTTATTCATCGATTGCCTCGAGCAGGCCCCAGTAACGTCTCTTTCATCCTAGCCCTGAGATTATATTCAAGGCTCTTTAGGAGAATGAGACCCATCATTGTTACTGGTATTTGGCATATTTGGTACGCCTCGGGGAGTTTGCCAGATTCTGCCCTGTGGGCAGGCTACATTCGATAGCCTGCAAGTTTGTCCAATGAAGGAATGAGAAAATAAGATGTCATAAAAAGATGTTCTGATAAGAAGTCGCGCGGCCGCAAATGCGGCCGCGCAGTTCCGGAAGCTGGTTTTTATATTCTCTGAGTCCTGGCCGTTGATGGGATTACACGGTGCCAGGGGGCCAGGTGGTGGGTGTGATCCCCGTCTCCTGGAATTTGGAGGATCTGGGTGGAGGATGCTCGAGTCCAATCTGAGTCGGCTTGGAGATCTCGGGCCCGGAACCCGCGTGGATTTGTCCCTCTGCCAGTACCTTCATGTGTACGGAGAGTGGTCTCAGCATGGTGGTGGCTGGTCCTGGAGGACTTCGGCTGCCGGAGCCCTGGTCGGGGCGGGGAGGAAAGTTCAACCCGCTCCCCTCCAAGGAGAAATGCAAATTAAAATGATTACTATAAGGTATCACCTCATACTACTAAGATTAGAATATATCAAAAAGAACCAAATGAGTGATAGAGAGGAAAAAAGGAACTCTTATCCACTGTTGATGGGAGTGTCAGATTCTTCAACCTCTTAGGAAAAAATATGAGTCTTCTCAAAAAAATTAAGAATTCAGTTTCCATATTACCCAACAATTCTCCTTCTTGGCATCTATCTCAGAAATAAAAATTTAGAATTGAGCTTTCATATGATCCAATTCTATTTCTTGGAATCGATCCAAAGATTCCCCCAACTTATTTTTTGAAAAGCAATTTGCAAGCCTGTTTTCATGATAGCACTATTTACATTAGCCAATACCTGGAAAACCCTAAGTGCCCTACGCAAGTCTAGATAAATTGGAATACCACTCAGCTGTAAGAAAACATGAAATAAATTTGCCACTATATGGATGGACCTAGAGAGTATCATGCTGAGTGAAATGGAAGAAGAGGGACAGGTACAGGGTGGAGTCTCTCATGTTTGGGTTATCAAAAGCAAAACAAAACAAAAACAAATACTTACTATGGCAATAACAATGGCCCAAGGCAACAGAACCTGAGAACGGATCTCCAGAACTGAGTTTACATAGGGCAGGGGACAGGAGGTGGATTGGGAGGACTCTGGAATAATGGTGGAAGTAAGTAGACACTCTGGAAGAGGGTATGAAGTTGGAATGCTGTATGTATGAAATTGTAAAATGTACTCTCTTCAGGAGCTGAAGTGTGTACAGCAGGTAAGGCATTTGCCTTGTACAGACAGGGCTGATCTTGGTACAATCCCTGGTACCACATATGGTTTCCTGAGCACTATCAGGAGTGTCCCCTGAGCAAAGACCCAAGAATAAGCCCCAACCACAGCTAAGCTTGGCCTTAAACCCCCAACTCCCCCTTTCCACTCCAAAAACAAACAAAAACAATAGAAACTAGTATTTTAAGTTGTGGTGACTTAAAATAAATAAAATGTAAATATGTTTATATTAACAAATGGCTATTTAAACACATGTAAATAAAATTGTCACCCTCCAAATTACAGATTTCAACCTTTAATAAAAGTCTTTGAATCTCTTGCTCTCTAAGAATGGTGGTAAATCAGTCATAGTGTGCAAACATTTTTGTAATGTATCTATAAAGGGATCATTAAGAACAAATATTTAGAGGGTTTTTTTCATATTAAGCTGACAGTAATTTTATGTCAGCTAAATATAATAACTTTTTATATGGACCCATATTTTATTATTTTTGGATAATCTATTTTTATTTATAAAAATATGGGTTTGTGTTGGCTTGAAAATTAAACAAAGGGTAAGGGAGATAGCATAGGAGTTGAGTGGTTGCTTTTCACTCAGTTGACTAGGGTACAATCCCAGAACCCCATATGATTTTCTCAGCACCACCAGGAATGATCTCTGAACACAGAAACAAAAGTGAGCATTGAGCACTACTGGGTGTAGCCCCAAAACCAAAACAGAGAGAAAGAGAAATTAAACAAACAAACAAACAAACAAAAGGTGTCACTTTACAAAAATAGTTTGGAAAGTACTATTTTAAAATATAAACACAGAGACCAAAGAGACATTATAAGGATTTAGGTGTTTGCCTTGCGTGGGACTGACCCCATTTTGACTCCTGGCACCAAATGGTCCTCTAGCACCACCAGATATGGTCTGGGGGAAGAGGGACACACACACACACACACACACACACACACACATGCATTTTTTAAAACTTATCCAAAGTACAGATTTCCTCTTAAAGTTTCCTGATTCTTGGTCATACATAGTTTGGTCTTTCTTGATGTCACAATGTATCTGCTCTAATTTTGTGGCTTCTATAAATGCATTTAATTCAGTACATCCGTGTCTCTGAACCATTGTTCATGGTTCATGTCCTTATACAGGCCAAAATTGAAAATATGTGTGGATATATACATATATATATTTTATATAAACATATTTGTCTATTATCTATTGTACATAAATATTAATTGCATGAGGGAACAAAATGATTTGATTAAAAATAAATGTTTATGGACTTTGCAGTTGAATGTTTCACTCCTAACCCCATAGAAAATATAGTTTACCTCTCTGGGATCTCTGCTCTGCACCTAAGATGACAATCTTTTTCTAGAAAGGTCCGAATATATATTTTCAGCATTGAGCCAGAGCAATAATACAGCAGATAGGGTGACTGCCTTTCACACAACCTGCGGGGGTTCGATCCCGGGCATCACATATGGTTCCCTGGGCACTGGCAAGTAATTTTTTAGTGCAGAGCCAGGAGTATCCCCTGAGCATCGCTGAGTAAGACTCAAAAAGTTGTATCTATCTATCTATCTATCTATCTATCTATCTATATCTATCTACCTATCTAACTGTAGTGTGTGTGTGTGTGTGTGTGTGTGTGTGCTCTAGCAGGCATAGACTGTGTTTTAAAGAACAACTTACATAAGAAAAGTCATATAACTTAATATAAATAACTTTATAGGAACAGTTGGTGAGCACTTGGATTCTTGAACCAAAGGTTTCACTCTAATCTTTGTTCTGGATTCCAGTGAAAATGTCCAATCTAGATTTAACCTCTCTGGGAGGTATTAGTTGTTATATAAAAAGTAGAGAAATCTATTTCTTGTTTCCTTCTTTTTTCATGTATATTAAAACAAACTCATCTTAGAGATTTAAAAAAATCTAAGATCCAAAGATGACATTCCAGAACCCCAGCAAGAGCTTTAATGACAAATTCCACCTACTACCCATATCTTCTTGTGCTGATCACACAATTGTTATTTTTAATAATAACCACATTAAATTGTTTGATAAGGAACATAATGCCTTAGCAAATGGAGGCTTTACATATTGTCAGAATATTTTCCCCTCAGAAGTTGCATATTTCTTTAGAAAATATTGAACTTCTCAGAAAACTTTGCAGAATCATTTCTAAGCAAAGGGCTGGTTAAAAGAATTTAAAAGCCAGACACTTTGTGTGTGTGTGTGTGTTTTTTTTCAAAGTCTTTTGCTCTCAGGAAAGACTCCAAAATGGGCAACAATTCAAATTACAAAGGGAAGAAATCCTCAGGGGTTTCATTTCAGTAACTGTACCTGGTATTAATGACCCGCCTAGGTGTTGTTTAAACATGCACATCAATATATTATGCAAAGAGCACCCTAGCCAACAGCACGCTGAGGGCTTTCACTCCCTGCCATTAAGGAAACAAAGTCATGGTTAATTCATGGCCAAGGACACAGCTAAAGTGAGCAGTAAATAAAGTCTTGCCCTAAGGGCCAGGAGATCAAGAAGGATGTTACTACACTGAAGTGCTCAAGGACATAAACTACTCTTTCCCTAGTTATTCTGCTTGTGCACCTGGACCAAAACCTAGCACAAAATGGACAATATTTGTGGAATGAGTAAATGAGTAAGTGAATGAATGAGTGAATGAATTACAGTCCTCCATAGGGTATACTTAATGTCCTCACTATAGTTACTTTTTTTATTTCTTCTATTTCACTAAGACAATGGAAGATAAAAGTGAGAAAAGTTATCCCATGAGAAGAATTTTTTGCATAGTGCTCTGTTTCATGAAAAGGAAATTAAAGGTCAGAGACTGTTGGGCAAAGACTACATCTTTTGGAAAAGCTTTTACAAATAAAATTTACAGACATAGTCTCTTATTATGCTATCTTTTAAAAAATGAAACTCATTTTAAGAATAAGATGAGAGCCGGGAGCCGCCCCTGATCCCAGCCGGGTGCCGCCAAGTGATTCCCTCCGCAGCTCGTCCTCCAGGATCCTGGGAGGGAGTGCCCTGGGATGGGCTAGGGGCGTGGCCTCTAAAAGGGGGCGTGGCCCCCAGAAGTGGGCGTGACCTTCTTGGCAGGCGGCCGCTAAGGCTAGCGCAGGTATATCACTCATTCCAAGCAATCCGGTCTTTCATTCCACAACTTGTTACCTAATACCAACCAAAAATTTCTCACCTCTTCTATTACAATTCAACAACATCCCACTCGCCTACTCCATTTCCAACAAAAGTACTGTTGGGAAATAGCTGTACAAGCTCAATACTAAATAGCACCTCCTCCAAAAGTTTCACTCAATGTCGGTTATAAAACAAAGAATAACACCTGATTGAGAAGAAGGTCAGACTCAGAAAGGTAGAAGAGTCCCATCTTGCAGCAACAAAGCTGAAAGGCTCCTGGCAGTCTCTCTTCATTCAACCAGGTACAGCCTGCCCCCAGGGCTTGGGACTACTTCTTGGCATGCGTAGCCAGCTCGATCCCCAAGAACAGCCGGTTCTCCCCCCCCCCCCCCCCCCCCCCCGATCTGCGCGGGAGGGGAACTGAGGCCCAACTCGAGGCAACAAAGCTGAACGGCGTCTGGGAACTCTTTCCTCATTTAACCAGAATAGTGACAGTGAACATGAAGGACTAAACGACACTGGTTACAATGGTAAAGCAACAAAAAAGCCCACCAAACTTTCTTATTAACGAGGCTAGCCCTGAAGACACCAACAGTATTGTAGTGTTAGACAACCTCTCTGACAAGGAATTTAGAAGGGAGCTACTTAGGATGCTTAGGGAACTTAAAGAAACAATGGAAAGCAATGCCAATAAAAGACAAGAGGATTTGAAGGCAAAAATGAGGAAAATGCAATCAGAAATGTCGGACCTGAAAAACCTGGTAGGTGAAATGAAAAAATCAGTGGAAGGCCTCAGCAGCAGAGTAACAGCGGCTGAGAACAGAATCAGTGAGCTCGAAGATCAAGTTCAGAGACTCTACAGAAAAGAGCAGAAAATGGAAAAGAGACTCACAGTTCGGGAACAGATGGCAAGAGAAGATCGTGATGAAGCCAAGAGGGGTAACAGAAGAATTATTGGTGTCCCAGAGGGACGGGAAGAAAACATTGATGAAGAAGAAACTGTCAAAGATATCATTGCTACAACATTTCCAGAGCTGAAGAAAACTTGTGACCACATTCAAGAGGCCCGAAGGGTACCAGCTAGAAGAAATCCAAATAAAAATACCCCAAGACACATCCTGATCAAAATGACCAAAACTTTAGACAAAGACAAAATTCTGAAAGCAGCAAGATCGAAGAAAGAAATCTCTTACAAAGAAGCGTCCTTAAAATTCACAGCTGATTTTTCTGATGAAACCCTCATGGCCCGAAAACAGTGGTGGGACATAGTGAAAAAACTCAATGAAATAAATGCCTCTCCAAAAATACTTTACCCAGCGAGACTCTCATTCATAATAGAAGGAACAACACACAGTTTCACAGACAAACAACAGCTCAGGAACTTCATAGACTCAAGACCATGGTTACAAGTACAACTAAATGGGCTACTTTAAGGCAAGACAGGCCCCTCAAATACACCTAATTTCAACAGAACAATGGGACAAAATCCCATAACAATAATCTCTCTCAATGTCAATGGGCTAAATGCACCAACTAAAGACACAGAGAGGCAGGATGGATTAGAAAATTGAACCCAACACTCTGCTGCCTGCAAGAAACACATCTTGATAGTCAAAGCAAACACAGACTCAGAGTCAAAGGCTGGAAAACAATCCTTCAGGCAAACAGCTCCCATAAAAAAGCTGTGGTAGCCATCCTAATATCAGACCACATCGATTTCAGAGTGAAGAAGGTCATAACAGACAGTGAAGGCCATTTGTTATTGATCAAAGGATCTGTACAACAGGAAGAACTTACAATAATAAATGTATATGCACCTAATGAGAGACCAGCAAAGTACTTAAAACAACTACTCATAGATTTGGAAGAAGACATCAATAGCAACACAATACTAGCGGGAGACTTCAACACCGCTTTGTCACCTCTTGATCGATCAACCAGACTGAAGATTAGCAAGGACATATTCCATCTGAGGGAAACAATGGAAGAAAGGGACTTAGTAGATATATACAGAACACTTCATCCTCAAAAAGCTGAATACACATTCTTCTCAAGCGTACATGGAACATTCTCCAAGATAGACCACATGCTGAGCAACAAAACATACCTCCATAAAATTAAGAAGATAGAGATTGTATCAAAAATCTTCTCAGACCACAATGCGCTGAAATTAGAAGTAAATCACACACAAAAACAGAAAACTAAATCAAACACCTGGAAATTAAACAGTGCACTATTGAACAACGAGTGGCTTACAAAGGAAATCAAAGAGGAAATCAAAAGATTCCTAGAAACGAACGAAAATGAGGACATGAATTACCAAAACTCATGGGACACAACAAAAGCTGTCTTAAGAGGAAAGTTTATAGCTCTACAAGCATTCCTCAGAAAGGAGGAGCGAGCCCACATAAATAAACTAACCTCACAGCTTAAGATCCTGGAGAAGGAGCAACAAAAAGACCACAACCCGAACAGGAGGAAGGAAATAATAAAACTCAGAGCAGAGATTAATGAGATCGAAACCCAAAAAACAATCTGAAAGATCAATGAAACCAAGAGCTGGTTCTTCAAGAAAATTAACAAGATCGATAAGCCTCTAGCAAAACTCACAAAGAAAGGGAGAGAGAAAACCCTAATAAACCGAATCATAAGTGAAAAGGGAGTCATTACAACAGAAACTACAGAAATTCAAAGGATTCTCAGGGAATACTTTGAGAAGCTTTATGCCACGGAAACTCAAAACTCGAGGAAATGGATAAATTCCTAGACTCCTACAGACTCCCAAGACTGAACCAAGAAGACGTGGAATACCTGAACAGACCTATCACCACCAAGGAAATTGAAATGGTAATAAAAAGTCTACCCAAGCACAAAAGCCCTGGCCTGGATGGATTCACTAGTGAGTTCTTCCAAATCTTTAAAGAAGACTTACTCCCAATCCTCTTTAAGCTTTTCCACGAAATTGAAATATCAAAAACACTTCCAAACAGTTTCAATGAAGCAAATATCACACTGATACCAAAAGCAGACAGAGATACCACAAAGAAAGAGAATTACAGGCCGATATCCCTGATGAACACAGATGCAAAGATCCTCAACAAACAACTAGCAAATAGAATCCAACTACTCATCAAAAAGATCATACACCATGACCAAGTAGGATTCATCCCAGGGATGCAAGGATGGTTCAACATCTGGAAATCAATCAACATAATCCATTATATCAACAAAAGAAAAGATAAAAACCATATGATCATATCAATAGATGCAGAGAAAGCATTTGATAAGATCCAGCAACCCTTTATGATGAAAACCCTAGCCAAAATGGGTATAGAGGGGACTTTCCTCAACATAGTTAAAGCCATCTACCACAAGCCTACAGCAAGCATCATCCTCAATGGGGAAAAACTGAGAGCCTTCCCTCTAAGATCAGGGATGAGACAAGGATGCCCACTCTCTCCACTGCTGTTCTATATAGTACTGGAAGTACTTGCAATAGCGATTAGGCAAGAAAAAGATATTAAGGGCATTCAGGTAGGAAAGGAAGAAATCAAGCTCTCACTATTCGCAGATGATATGATATTATACTTAGAGAACCCAATAACCTCCACCAAAAAACTCCTAGAAACAATAGACTCGTATAGTAAAGTTGCAGGCTATAAAATCAATACCCAAAAGTCCATGGCTTTCCTATACGCAAACAGTGAGAGAGAGGAAAGCTACATGAAAAAAACAATCCCGTTCACAATTGTGCCCCAGAAAATCAAGTACCTTGGAATCAGCTTAACTAAGGAAGTAAAGGACCTGTACAAAGAAAACTACAAAATGCTACTTCAGGAAATAAAAGAGGACATGAGGAAATTGAAAGATATCCCCTGCTCATGGGTCGGGAGACTTAACATTGTCATAATAGCAATACTACTGAAAGCATTGTATAAATTCAATGCAATCCCTATAAGGATACCCATGACATTCTTCAAATAAATGGAGCAAACACTCCTGAAATTTATATGGAACAATAAGCCCCCACGAATAGCTAAAGCAATTCTTGGGAAAAAGAAAATGGGAGGAATCAACCTCCCTAATTTCAAACTTTACTACAAAGCAGTAATAATCAAAACAGCATGGTACTGGAACAAAGGCAGAACTGCAGACCAATGGAACAGGGTTGAATACACCGACATCTCCCCACAATCATATGATCATCTAATCTTTGATAAAGGTGCAAGAAATGTGAAGTGGAGTAAGGAAAGCCTCTTTAACAAAGTGTGCTGGCATCACTGAATGGCTACATGCAAAAAAATAGGCTCAGAACTCTTCCTAAGACCATGTACAAAAGTAAGATCAAAATGGATTAAAGATATCAACATCAGACCAGAAACCATAAGGTACATTGAAGACAAAGTTCGCAAAACCCTCCATAACATTGAGGCTAATGGTATTTTCAAAGACGCCATGCCACTGGCCGAGCAAGTGAAAGCAGAGATATATAAATGGGACTATCTTAAACTAAGAAGCTTCTGCACCTCCAAAGAAACAGTGACCAAAATACAAAGACAGTCTACAGAATGGGAAAGAATATTCCCCGAATACACATCTGACAAGGGGTTGATATCCAGGATATACAAAGTACTGTTAGAACTCCACAAGAAGAAAATGTCCAACCCCATCAAAAAATAGGGCAATGAAATGAACAGAAACTTTCTCAAGGAAGAAATCCAAATGGCAAAAAAGTACATGAGAAAATGCTCTACATCATTAATCATCAGGGAGGTGCAGATCAAAACCACAATGAGATACCATCTCACACCTCAGAAGCTGGCCCACATTCAAAAGAACAAAAGCAACCGATGCTGGCGCGGATGTGGCCAGAAAGGGACACTCCTCCATTGCTGGTGGGAATGCCGACTGGTTCGGCCCTTTTGGAAAACAATATGGACGTTTCTCAAAAAATTAGAAATTGAGATCCCATTTGACTCAGCAATACCACTCCTGGGAATATATCCCAGAGAGGCAAAAATGTATAGTCGAAGTGACATCTGCACTTGTTTGTTAATTGCAGCACTCTTTACAATAGCCAGAAACTGGAAGAAACCTGAGTGCCCAAGAACCGAAGACTGGTTAAAGAAACTTTGGTACATCTACACAATGGAGTACTATGTAGCTCTTAGAAAAGATGAAGTCATGAAATTTACATACAAGTGGTACAATATGGAAAGTATCATGCTAAGCGAAATGAGTCAGAAAGAGAGGGATAGACATAGACAGATTACATTCATCTGGGGGATATAAAATAACAAAATATGCGATTAATAACCAAGAATAGCTGAGATCAACACCAGGAAGATTACTCCATAGCTTAGAGGCCAGCCGGGTATTCTAGGGGAAAGCGCAGTTCAGATAGAGAAGGGAGCACTAAATAAAGGGTGTTTGGAGGATACTCCCAGGAGAGGAGATGCAGGCTGAAAGTAGACTATGGACTGAACATGTTTGCCACTCAATGCCTCTTTTGCTGACCACGACACCCAAAAGGAGAGAGAGAACAGGGGGGAATGCCCTGCCACAGTGGCAGGGTGTGATGGGGGGGTGGGGGGGAGGGATATTATCCATGGTGGCGGAAAATTGGCACTGGTGGAGGGGTGGGTATTTGATCAGTGTATAAACAAAACCCAAGCACAGAAATTTGTAAATCTACAACTGTACCTCATGGTGTTTCACTAATAAAAAAAATAAAAGAATAAGATGAGACTACTAGGACATTCAAATTTGCTCTATCTTTAAAAATAAACATTATGATGATTTGCTTCAAACTTTCTTTATCAAATTCCCAGCATTGGGTAGAATGAAATTCTTGGTCTAGATTCCATCCCCCCAAAGCTTATAGACATCCTTGCTAGGGTGCCCCATTTTTATCGTGCTTTTGTGACCCTTTTAAAACTCCCCAAAGAGAGCTGATTTTTGAGAGAATAAAGAAGACTCCCTTTACCCCATCCGTAATCTTTACCTAGGGATAATGTATTAAAATCACTTTTTAATTTCTTTTTGTTGACTTGTTCAATTTGGACGGGGGGAGGGATCTCAGGGTTCAGAGCTTATTTCTGCCTCTGCACTCAGATATCCCTCCTCGCAGTGCTCAGGACCAAATATCTGCCTTGTGCTGGGGACAGTACTCTAGTCAGCTGCATGCAAGGAAAGCACCTTGTCTGCTGGACTATCTCTCTGCTTCCTTTTAAATTACTTTTTAACAAAGGACCACAGATTTTCAGTCTATTAAAAACACTTAAAACGTAAATATCTCTGGAAGAGAAAAAAATTTGTTGACTTGGATTCACACTATGGGGTAAATGGTTTAGCAAATCTTTTCCAGAGAGTAAGTTCTGATAACTGCAGACTCCATGGAGAGGAAAAAGGCACTGGGGGACAGTAAAATAAATGTTACCAAATTTACATTTTTGCTTGAGGCTGCCCTGCCTCTTGTATTTAGCAGTCTTTACCAGATCAATTCCCAACGATTTGTTCTGAGAATTTGGAATTCCTGGGTGCATGTCTCACTCCTGCACTGCCTGAACCTTACCTCTGAACCACCTGCTTTGGTGCCCACACATGCAATTCACTTTTTTTTCCATTTTTTATAATTTTATTTATTGAATCACCATGAGAGCAGTTACAAAGCTTTCGGGTCTAAGTCTCAGTCATACAATGAACTGTCTCACTGACAGTGATCTCTGGATGAGTTTGTTGTAAGTGACTATGTGAAGCATGGGGCAAGAGAGATAGTTGCCTCAAGAGATGGAGAAAACTACCCTCCTCATGCTTGGGGGTTCAAATTGGCAAAGTCTGCCATGAGCATTTAAGCAGCTTGCAGCTTACTGGCCCCACTTGGCAGTTGTCAAGCCATAGCTGAGGGGCACTAGGTCTTCATGGCTCAGGAATGAGTTTGTACCACATGAATCTGAAAACCATGTCTCATGCTCCAGCAAAGAACTATTCTTTGCAGGCAAAGGAGGTCAATCCTGTTCTCTCCAGGCTTTCAGGTTCATCATCTACCTTCACAGAAAATAATATCTGGAAGGAGATGAATTATGGAAGAAGATTTCTTTATACATGAAATATGAGTGGAGAGAAAGATAAAGAAACGCGTTCAGAAGGAATGCTGGTGTTCCCAGAGTGCAGAGAAGCACTCCCAAAGAAATGCACCCCACTTCCTTCTGCAAAGTTACTTAAAGATGGCAAGTTTCCCAAATTGCCCCTGTTGGACACTTTCTATGAATCTTTTGCTAGAGTGTAGTCAAAGGAGAAAACTTGCAACTTTTGGTGACTTTTTATATTTTATCCAGGCTTTTTGTTCCTAGGGAAGCTTCTACTTTCCTAAGGAAGTATGTCTTTTTCAAAGCCTTTATTTATATATCACTGGGTTTCAGCCTGGAGTGATACACAGTGGTAGGGCATTTGCCTTGTGTGCAGCTGGCCCGACTGAGCTGGGTTCGATTCCTCTGCCCCTCTCAATGAGCCGGGCATGCTAGTGAGAGTATCTTGCCTGCATGGCAAAGATATCACAGCAAAGTATCTTGCCCGCACAGCAAAACCTGGCAAGCTACCCATGACGTATTCAATATGCCAAACACAGTAACAACAAGTCTCAGGATGGAGACAGTACTGGGCCCACACCAAACACAATAACAAGTCTCACAATAGAGACAGTACTGGGCCCACTCCAGCAAATCAATGAACAGCGCAGGACAGACTGCGATGCATCTCACTGTGTTTCTGGTTCTTATGCCTTGGGCTAAGGCTGCAATTATTTTTTTAATTCACGTTGCCAGGTCCTCACTCTCTTGTCTGTCTGCCTACCTGCAACAAGTTCATGAATCTGTAAGATAACTGTAAGCCAGTTTCCCCTCTATATTTAGTTTCCAGTTAAGGTTTTTTCCTTTGTGTCACCAGTAAATTTGGCCAGGGGTAGGCTCTGAGATGAATTTCTGTGGGGAATGACTAGAGTCAACACCCTTAAGGGATTAAAGGATCAGGGTTAGGTAGGAAGAGAGATTAAGTTGCAATTCAGTTGTAGCAAAGGTCTCAAACAATGTGACCAGAGATCTGGGGTACCCAAATGGCCCTTCAGAGCTGTCCTCAGTTAAGATGGGCAAAGAGCCTAACATTGGCTAGCAGTCAAGTCTGTACTGATAGGGGGGAATAACTCTGGAGAGATCTTGGGCATAAAATAGCTCCCTTCATTGAGAGAGAGTCCCCAAAATGCTTATCGGTGCAGGATCATCAGCCATGAGAACTCAGCAGCTCCCAACCCTAGTGTTCCAGGCCTGAAGTGAAGTCTACAGTAACCCTCCAACATCCACTGCAAAGCAGTAGCTGCTTCTCTAGCTTACTCCATGTTTTGCTTTCTATTTATTTTTTATTAGTGATTCACTATGAGTTACAGTTACAGACTTATAAACTTCCGTGCTTGCGTTTCAGTTATACAATGATTGACTACCCATCCCTTCAAAGTGCCCATTTTCAGCCATCAATGGTCCCAGCATCCCTCTCACCATGCCTACCCTGTCCCCTCCATTCCACCCTGCCTCTGTGGCAGGGCATTCTCTCTCTCTCTCTCTCTCTCTCTCTCTCTCTCTCTCTCTCTCTCTCTCTCTCTCTCTCTCTCTCTCCTTTTGGGTGTTGTTGTTTGCAATATAGGTATTAAGTGGTCATCACGTTTGGTCTATAGTCTACTTTCAGCCTGCATCTCCCATCCCGAGCGGGCCCTCCTAGTCCTCTTTACTTGGTGGTCTCTTCTCTATCTGAGCTGCCTAAGCCCCCAGCAAGTGATGCTGGCTTCTAAGCTGTGGAGTAATCCTCCTGGTACTTATCTCTACTATTCTTGGGTGTTAACCTCCCATTCTGTTACTTTATATTCCACAAATGACTAGCCTACTCCATGCTTTGAACTAGAAGTAAGAGAAAGGAAATGTTCATAATAATAATAGAAATTAATAGAAATGTTCATAATAATAATAGAAATTAAAAATTCAATCAAAATCTGTTCTTTACTTCAGAAAACAAGGTCACCCACAAGAATGTTATCCATGGTTTCAGAGTTACCAATTCAACACGTTTGGATCAATCTGCATTTGCAACTGTCACATTGTCAATAACGGAAGAGTAAACCACATTGGCCTGCCTCTCAATAACATGGCCAGGCACACACATTTAAATGTCTGTAATGGCTGTTACGATAAATTACTTTCTGAAATTTCTTCTTTATAATTTCAATTAAAAATATGCGCATATAGTAATAAGACTCATATAAATTTTATTCCAGCGTAGCAAAGGACGCATTATAAAATATCTGACATGAAAAAGGGAGAATTAGATCTGAAAAGGTAATTTAGGATGAAAGATTGCACTCAAGTAATTCTTAATTCTGGATGCCCATTAAAATCCTCTAGGATGCTGTAAAACATCCTGATGTCCAGACCATACCTTAGACCAATTAAATCAGAATCTCTCGAGGTGTAACCAGGCATCATTATTTTTGAAAATTCTTAAGTATTGAAAGGTAAAGACAAGATTGAAAAAGTCATACCGAGCTTTCAGCTGAAGAGAAGGACAACATGGAGGGCGGGATCCACAGATCCTGAAGGAAAAAAAAAAAACAGGTTCCAAAAAGAGCCGAGATCATCAGGAAGCCCCAGATGGGGTAGGTACCGCATCCCGCCTCCCCCAGATGGAACCCCGGTGACCAGAAGCCTCTACAACCACAGCTCGAGTATGCGGGAACTTGGACTTCTCCTCAAATCTGCCGGGACTACAACTCCCAGGTAACCTCAAATTCCGGAAGTCACGCCCACAGCCCGCCCCCCAGCGCCATATTTACAGCATTCAGCTGAAGAGAAGGACAACATGGAGGGCGGGATCCACAGATCCCGAAGGAAAAAAAAAAACAGGTTCCAAAAAGAGCTGAGATCATCGGGAAGCCCCAGATGGGGTAGGTACCGCATCCCGCCTCCCCCAGATGGAACCCCGGTGACCAGAAGCCTCTACAACCACAGCTCGAGTATGCGGGAACTTGGACTTTTCCTCAAAACCGCGCGGCCGCTCACGCGGCCGTGCGACATCTCTCCATATACAAAGTGATCCATGGGAAGTAAACCACCCAACGTTTCTCGCTGCAAAGCATAGTTAAGTTTGGAGTACGGCCACAGCCCCAGAAACACAAGGACTTAATGCATAACCCAGCAGCTTGGAGCAGAAAAGTGAATGGGCTATGCGTTAATCCAGGCCATCATGACTGTCCGGAGGGAAAAGGGTGTGCCCCATTCGCCCTCTCCTCTCTGGAAAGAAAGATGGCGGCCACATGGGAGCCTTGTGGA